>NC_069381.1:202077500-203327500 GCF_027475565.1 Acinonyx jubatus | reverse complement strand
TATAAATAAACATTTAAAAATAAATAAATAAATAAATAAATAAATAAATAAATAAGAAATGCACTGAAGAAAATTTGGATTGAATATCCAGGGGAAGTAATCTGCCAACTCAAAGGTAAACAAGGTACAAAGGGGAAAATACATGATAACCTCAAAATCTAATCAAAGTGGGAGGGCACCTTGCAATTGTAGATCCGAAGGAGTCTTCTTAAGGTTCTTGTGTTCATGTCATAAGATTTAAGTCCCACAAAGACTGGGACCATGCCTGTCTTGCTCATCACTCTCCCCCAGTTTCCAGCACAACGCTGGGCTCATAGGGGGGTCTTGGTATTTATTAAACAAATTAACAAATATTTCTGGATAATCAAGTAGGTGGGGTTAACAGAAGTAAGTGGGTCCAGCTCTTTGGAAATACTACCTTGTTCCTTCATACACCTCAGCAGAGCCCCGGTCCCAGGGCTGGTCAGTGATGTCACTTCCAGACTTTCACTGCGCCTCTGAATAACTTGGAAAGTATTAGTTTTATCCTCAGTGTACAGAGGAGAAAATGAAAGCTCCACGAGGCTAAGTAACTTCCCAAAATTATAGAGCATATATAGGCAATGCCAAGCCCTGACTTCTTTTCACTACGACGCAGTGCCTCTCAAATGACAAGGATATGTCATCATTCTGTCACAAAATTTGGGGAAGGCCCATGCTTCCAGAAAATTGTGGCTTTCAAGATGCTCACATGAACCAAGACGAAGAGAACTAAACTACAGTTGCAGCATGCCGGTAACCTTTTTCTTCTTTTTCACTAATGTGAATCCATATTTTCCATCGACATCCTTTGCGACGCCTGCTACTCTGGCATCTGGGCCGCTTGAACGTTTCCTATCGGCTTTTGATACATTGATAATAAGTGAAGAGAATTAAGCAGTGTCTCAGGAGCCCGATGAACATCAGAGACCATGTCTTGCATTCCAGTGGCTGTCTCAAATGCAAGGAATTTTTGGTAATCTCCCCTCAGAGGCTTTAAGTCTTTAAGTAAATTCTTCAAGACAGCACAAGATCCATGTGGTTTACTTTTTACATAAATCACATCAGGGGGACCTGATAACATTCCAGTTACTCTTTGTAGCATCTCAAAGAAATGAAATCCCTTCTGAAATGCACTAGCCAGGAAAAAATGTCATGTTTTGGTGAGGCTGGCTGAAGGCTGCCATGTGATTTAGATAAGGGATTCCCAATGAGGATCTGAGTCACAAATCATGTATTTAATCGTTTAAAATAGTCGGGAATCATCCGCTCCCCCAACCCAAAATGTAGAACACTGATAAGCTCTAAAAAAAAAGAAACTACCCCAGTCAAACATGATGTATCAGCTTCACGTCCTCTTATTAATTGTGCAATTGTTATCATCAACAGAATTAAATGATGGCTTCCCACAGTACTGGGAAAAGGAGAAAAAGTGAAGACAGAGTGATTGGCCTTGTACTTGTACTACAGCCGACACTATTCTTTCTACCTCAGTTGCTCTACCTGAGACGGTTACCCTAAATAATAAGGTTAGATTGGAGACTGTTCTCCAGGGTTCTGTCACGGTTCTTTCAGGCTTCTCCAGAGAAATGGAACCAACTGAGAGAGAGAGAAAGAAACAAGATTACAGGAATTGGCTCATGTGGTTGGTTATGAGGCTGAGAAGTCCCACAGTTTGCCATCTGCAAACAGAGAACCAGGAAAGCCAGTGGTATTATCCATCCCTAGGACAAAGGCCTGAGAACCAAGAGCTTTAATGCCTGAACACAGTAAAATGGATGTCCAAGATCAAGAAAAGAGAGAAAGAATTTACCCTTCTGCCATCTTCTTGTTCTATTCAGGCCCACAATAGACTGGATGATGCCCATCCTCATTGGTGAAGGTGGATCTTTCCCTACTCAGTCTACAGATTCAAATGCTAATCTCTTCTAGAAACACCCTCA
The DNA here is from genome assembly GCF_027475565.1 of Acinonyx jubatus. Taxonomy (NCBI): domain Eukaryota; kingdom Metazoa; phylum Chordata; class Mammalia; order Carnivora; family Felidae; genus Acinonyx; species Acinonyx jubatus. The sequence continues at coordinate 203,325,539 of NC_069381.1, read as the reverse complement.
CAGATACACTCAGAAATGATGTTTAATAAACTATCTGGGCATCTATTAGCGCAGTCTAGTTGACACATAAGATTAACCATCATAAAGACCGTATCTAAAGGATCTTAGTTCAAATTAAGTCCCCAGTGAGCCTTCCACAAGCCAACTCCTCTACTCTTTGCTCTCCAAATGTTGGAATCGCAGTCCTTTATTTTTAGAAATATGTAAGTGGAAAGGACCTCAAAAGATCTTCAGCTCAATTGTCCTGCTCCATGGAGGTTTGGAAATTATCTAGTGTTTGAAGAGCCTGAGAACTTAATCCATAATTTTCTCTTACAGATTAGCTTACTTATGTGGGTCTAACAAAACACTCTTTCCAGAAATTTAAATCATGCCCTGTTGGATTCTATATAGCTAGAGAATAGCAATGACTTTTTATATCTCAAAAAACAATCATGAAGTTTTCACTTCTGTTTCTTTCACTGGCCACCAACTGTCTTAGGTAAACTTCTTCTGTATGCAAGTAATAGAAACCAACTTCAGCCACCTTCACAAGGAATTTATCACATACTATGTAGGCATAGTGATACAGCTGAACATCAAGAAAGGACTAAAATTATGAGATGGAAAGACTCTACAACTAAGATGACCCTCCTAGCAACACACAATGGAAGCCAGACTCCCCAGGGTCAAGTCCCTCTTCTATCACTGGCAAGCTGATTTCAGAGAAGGACCTTTGTCACAAACCAATGCTTCTCTATCATCATCAAATCATGTACTCTTTCTGAGCCCCCAGAAGGTCCACTGCTCTTCTCTAAATGTTGTCACCAAAAAAGTATAGATTCAACTCCATGGATGGGATGAGACAAATGCACTATTTTTCACCTGTAAAAAAGCTCGGCATTTTACATGTAATGCGAAGTACCCATGATTTATACATATACCTAATGTCACCACATCTACCAAATAACTGAGCTCCAGAAGGAAGAGAGGGAGCTAATATCTACAGAGCACCCATTATACCAGACCCTATACAAAAAAAATTCTCTTTTTTAATCTTGTAAGGTTGGTATTGCTAACTTTTTTAATGTTTAAATTTCTTATGTGAAAACTAGGGATACGTATTTTTGCCACGGATACCCATTGCTGTGGGTTAAATGTTGGTGTCTCCCAAAATTCATATACCGAAGCCCCAACCTCCAGTGTGAGGGTATTCACAGGTGAGATCTTCAGGTGATAATTAATGTAAATGAAGTCATGAGAGTAGAGTCCCAACAATGGAACCGATGGCCTTAAAAGATGAGGCCATCAGCACTTTCTCTCTCTCTCTCTCTCTCTCTCTCTCTGCCATATGAAGATACAGCAAGAAGGTAGCCATCTGTAAACCAAAATGGCCTTCACCAAGAACGCCACCATGCTGGTACTCTGATCTCAGATTTCCAGCCTCCAGAACTATCAGAAACTGTCTGTTGTTTCAGCCACACAGCCCAATTTGTAATTTGTTATAGCAACCCAAACTTTACCCATTAAGACGGACAGGAAAGCAAACCATGTCATCATCTCTTGTGAGTTCCTGGTTTCTGATCTTTGGGTTGATAGATATCACATATGAGAAGGCATAGCACTGACTTATTGTCCTACAGCCTCCTCCTCCCCATGGTTGAAAAATAGCTTGATTATCAAACGTTTTCATGTGTTTAAGTAAGGAGAGGGAAGAATGTTCCAGTTTAGCTCCACATACCTTCAGCTACACTCTGATCCTAACAAGCTGGCCAAACAATGCTTTGGACAGGTACCGTCCCTGGCATTTTTCAGTCAAGTCTTCAATCTTTCCTAAAATTAATCCTTAATCGTCATACTCTTGCTCGGTTTCTCATTTTCCTCATCTACAAAGTAATGAGAATTAAGAGAACCACCTCACAGTGTTATAGTGACGATAAATTCATCTAAACAAAGGATTTGGAATCAACATTGGTATATAGTGTGCACCTAATAAATGTTAGCTGCTCTTCTCATCATTAATGGAGAAGAACACTTATTCCGAAGCAGATCAATGGAATATAGTATTGCCCCAAAAGGAAGGATGCAGAAAATTTCCCTTTTTTTGATCGCTGTAACCTCTTTGAGGTTCATATCCTCTGGTCACAGAGCCATCCACCTAAACACTACTCTACACCCATATTGGTAAACCTGTAAGTCTCACCCTAACTACTCTAAACTCACGGAGGCCCTCTATCGTTCCATAAGCCCATCCCCAGTCCCTGTTAGAGAGACAGTTTTCCATAGGACTCTTGTGTTTCTGAATGTCCTGGGGTGTGGCACTAACTGCTCTTTTGTTCTGAACTATCTTTTCAAGAATGCTTCCATAGCAAACAGCCTTGAAATATAGAGATAGGGATGCCTTCCTGCGCAAAGGGCTGATTTGCCTCCTGTCCAGTATCATAAAGATAATGTGTCCCTCCACGGCAAAGAGTAAGTTGCTTGCACCTATCGTAAAAGATTCAGGTTCCCAAACTCAAGGTTCCTCAGGTGTGATGCAAGCCTACTACCTGTCCAGTACCCATCTGACCCCTTCTCCATTATCCCCATGGGTTTTGGGGTCAGGCGACCAAAGTAAATATGATACCCATGATGCTTGCTCTGCTGTGAGTGAATAATAAAGTCCTTTGTCTCTGACCTTGGAGTCTTATGTCTTCTGCCATCATCCATGACACTGTGGTAGACTAATATGCTAACTCATAAGTACTGGTTACTTTTGTGTTCTTTTAGATTCTTTAAGAGCTTTTCTGTGTTTTTAAGAATCCTCACAATTAAGGAGTAACAAAACTTATGTATACCAACAACTAAAGTAGTGCATCCTTGGTGATATGAAACAAACGCCAATTTTTAAAGCTTTCTTAACTATTAGCCACTGCTAGCCATTCTAGCACGACTTTATATTCATTTAATGAATCAAGATGTTTTTAGCTCAAATAACAAAATATGATGATTCAAACGATCTTAAACAATAAGATATTTTATTATGTCACACACACAAAGAAAAGTTAAGGTGAGTTCCAGATGTGGTACATTGGATTTTCACTCTATTTCTTTGTAATTCCCTTGGTTCAGCCCTTCTCCAGCTGGAGAACTTAAAACATTATATACAATTAACTTTATATCCAGAGAAGGGATTTTTGTTTCAGGAGAAGAAAGAATTTCCCAATGGCACCCAACAGACTGCTTCTTCAGCATCCAGAATCAAAGCACTCTCCCATTCTTAAACCACTGACAAGTGGAATAGAATGCCTTTGGTTAGACTCATCACTGTGTTACATTTGCTAGATTCTAGGTTTAGGAGACAAAAAGATGAGAGTAAAAATTGACATTAAAGTTGATTCTAAGAATTCTATAACTTGCCTTCGGGAATTAATAATATTCTATACCATTCTTACTGTCCTTACCACATTTTCTTCATCCATTCATCCAGCCAGCCATCTATCCATCCATCCATCCAAAAAGTATTTTTTGAATGCCAGTTACGTGCCCGGCATTGTTCTAATTGCTGAGATACACAAGTGAACTAAACAGAGTCCCTGCTCTCATGGAGTATGCATTCTTCTGCCTAGTTATTGAGTTATTTTGATCAGCCACATTTATCCAGAGAAATAGAACCAATAGGAGATAGATACATACCTAAACAGATAGATTCATAAATATACAGGTAAATTTTAAATGATTGTCTCACACAATTCTGGGGGCTGGAAACTCAAACAGGAGTTTGTGCAGTTTTAAGACAGAATTTCTTCTTATTTAGGAAACCTCAGTTTTTGCTCTTAAGGCCTTCGACAGACTGGATGAGGCCCACCTCCAAAGTTGATGTCCTTTGCTTAAAGTCAATGTATCGTACTTATTAACCAGATCTACCAAATACCTTCACAGCGCCATCTAGATTAGTGTTTGTTTAAATAACTGGATGTTATAGTCTGGCCAAATTAAGACATCAAACTAACCAACACAGATGCCTTTTTTATCTGCCCAACTCCACTGCCGGCTTCTTTCAGAAATGACTGTATCATACAGGTGGATGTCTGTAATCCCCACAGAGCTTCACACAATGCTTTGCAGCTAGAGGGTGTTCTAGAAATACATGCCATTGGAGTATATAAGCTCAGCTTCCCAGCACATACTCTGCAATTTCTTTAAACAAGAAGGGAAGTTCAGAGCAAAAAGCATCACCCAGAGCTGAAGCAAGATCATGAATCACAAAACGAAAGCAACAAACTCCTCCTTCACTCAGCCTGTTCTGAAGATTCTGACTTTCTTTCAAGCCACATACCATCTTGACTCAAGAGAGCACACTTCTGACCATCACACTACTGTCAAAAAGTTACATTTTTCAAAAAAAAATGCTACTAAATACACCACATGCATCTTTGGGAATGTGAATTTAAGCCTAGGGCTTAAGAGATTTCATTTTTTCCCATCTGATTTTGATCTTTTCTTGTGCCATTTGATCTGCTTCTTTCCATAAAGCAGATGTTCCTGGAGAGATCACACAGGGAGCCAGGGGCCAAAGCCAGCCCTCTGATCTGCATGTGTCTCCACTGGCCACCCATGAGGCAGGCAAGCTGTGGCCTCTGTGAGTCAGAATCTGGCGTCTCCAAGCATTCCATACACCTGATATCTTACTACATCTGTCCCCAACCCCCACCCAGTCCTTAAGGGGAAATGCATTTGTAACTGGGGGGGGGGGGGGGGTTGTTGTTGTTTGTTTTGGGTTTTGTTTGGTATACAGATGCCTGATCCGCATCTTGTAGGAATTGTTGTATGAGGTGATGACCCGCGTCTTGTATGAATTGTTTTCTCCGTGGAGTTAATCTAGACACAACCTCAAGGTCTGACCCTCTGCACCCAAAATCAAGAAGAGATAAAAGTTAATAAACATGAATGGAGCACCTACGCTAAGCCAGGCACTGAACGAGGCATGCACACATAATTAATCTTCCTTAAAACTTCACAAAGTAAGTACTGTTATATCCATGATACAAATGAGGAAACTGAGGCCATCTGTAATTTGGGGCACAGGCTGCAAATCAAAGAAAAAAGCAAAGCTAATCGAGTGTGGTCACACACCTTGGTCTCTCGTTTACTGAACAAACTGATCATAAGATAACTATTCACTCTTACTATTAAACAGCATATTTTACAGTTTAACTCAGAGTGCGCTCCGGTATCCAGATTTTTCCAAAGATAAAGAGGCAAGTGGGTTTTTGGCTTTTTGTTGCTTTTTTTTTTTTAATTTTTTTCAACGTTTTTTATTTATTTTTGGGACAGAGAGAGACAGAGCATGAACGGGGGAGGGGCAGAGAGAGAGGGAGACACAGAATCGGAAACAGGCTCCAGGCTCTGAGCCATCAGCCCGGAGCCTGACGCGGGGCTCGAACTCACGGACCGCGAGATCGTGACCTGGCTGAAGTTGGACGCTTAACCGACTGCGCCACCTAGGCGCCCCAACTTTTTGTTGCTTTTTAAGATAAAAGGAGTAATTTGCGTGTGGAGTGGAAAGTGAATACAAACCTTTTAAGTCAAATGCTTTTCTGAAAGTGTATTAATCTATCGTTGAAATATAAGCAATAGGGGCACCTGGGTGTCTCAGTTGTTTAAGCATCTGACTCTTGATTTCAGCTGAGGTCATGATCTTATGGTTCGTGAGATGGAGCCCCATGTCAGGCTCTGCACTGACAGCGTGGAGCCTGCTTGGGATTCTCTCTTTCCCTCTCTCTCTGCCTTTCTCTCTCTCTCTCTCTCCCAAAACTATAAATAAACTTTAAAAAATACAAGCAATACTAAAGTCAGTACTTAAAAATATATGGATTTTTTTGACATGACTTTCAAAGCTACATTGTCTTCTGAGGAGAATTGCCAGGCATGGCCCCATGCTTCAATGTACAAGGTCCCATTAAATAAGGATTACATTAGTTAGCCAATGGAAAACATTCCTTAGTAAGTCTTCAATTAAGATTGATCACACCAGAAGGGTGCCTGGTGGCTCAGTCAGTTAAGCCTCCAACTTTGGCTCAGGTCATGATCTCACCACTTGTGAGTTTGAGCCCCACCTCAAGCTCTGTACGGACAGCTCTGAGCCTGGAGCCTGCTTCCGATTCTGTCTCCTTCTCTTTCTGCGCCCCGCCCTCAGCCCTTCCGCTCACGCTCTGTCTGTCTCTCTCTCTCTCTCTCAAATATAAACATTTTTTTTTAAGTTAAAAAAAAAAGATTGATGACACAACAGAAAATGCTCCTGCTTACAAGCTGAAAAAGTAAATCAATCAAGATTTGGCTCATCACCTCAGTGAATTGTTGGATGGATGGATGGATGGATGGATGGATGCATGGATGGATGGAAGAATGAAACTTTGAAATCATGGAGTGCTGCAAAAAAATACCATCAAAAATGCAAAAAGACGACCCACAGGATAGGACAAAAAAGATAGTTGCTGATCATATATCTGATAAGTAATTTGTATGCAGAATACATGAAGAGCTCCAAAATTCAATAATAAAAAATAAATAACCCAACTAAAAATGAGCAAATGATCTGAGCAGGCATTTCTCCAAAGAATACATACAAACGGCCAGTAAGCAAATAAAAAGATGTTCAAAATCACTGGCCAGCAAGGAAATGAAAATCAAAACCACAGTGAGATATCACTTCCCATCCCCAAGGATGGCTGTGATCAAAGGGACAATACAAGTGTTGGCAAAGATGTGGAGAAATTGGAGCCCTCAGTTACTGCTGGTGGGAATGTAAAATGTGGTAGCCATTTTGGAAAACTGATTGGCAGTTTCTCAAAAAGTTAAACACAGAAACCACATGACCAAGCAATTTCACTCCAAAGTACTTACCAACAGAACGTAACACATACGCTTGCACAAAAATAAAAAGTATTCATAACAGTATTGTTCATAATAGCTAAAAAGCAGAAACATCCCAAAGGTCCATCAGCTGATGAACAGATAAACAAAATATGGTATATTGCTATAATGAAATATTATTTGGCAATAAAAAGGAGGAAATACTGATACCTGCCATAATATAGATGAACCCTGGCTAAGTTAAAGTCACAAAACACCACTTATTATATGACTCAATACATGATTGATTAGGTAGGTAGATAGATGATAGATGTTAGATAGATAGATAGATAGATAATAGATAGATAGATACATAGATAGATAGATGTGAATGTCTAGAATAAGCTAATTTATATAAACAGTTGCCTAGGGCTTTAAACAAGAGGCTTGGGAAGAAATGAGTGACTACTAGTAAGTACATATTTCTTTTGGGGGTAATGAAAATATTCTAAGATTTGATTATGATAATGGTGGCAGAGCTCTGTGAATATACTAAAAAGTATTGAATAGCATATGTTAAATGAGTGAATGTACGGTATATGAATTCTATCTCAATAAAGTTTTTTTTTTAATAAAAGTCATTTAACAAATTGAGGACAGGCTGGCAAGAATATATATATCCTGAGGATCTAAATAAAATTTATTTCATCAAAGTAGAATGCATCATCTCAGACAATTTGGCTGTCTTAGAGTGACTTTATCTTTAATAGGTTTGGGATGAAAAGTTAGGGCAAATATCACCCTCATTCTCAATAGCATAATCTGTAGGGGGAAAAATAAGGTAGTATTCTATAGTAATGGATTTTATCAATGAATTTCTACAGTGATGTGTTCATCTTACCTACCAACTTACTATTATTCACTTAATATATTTTTAAACCAACTCACCTTCCTTTTAAAAATACATGTATTTAAAAGGGAAATGAGGGGCGCCTGGGTGGCGCAGTCGGTTAAGCAGCCGACTTCAGCCCAGGTCACGATCTCACGGTCTGTGAGTTCGAGCCCTGCGTCGGGCTCTGGGCTGATGGCTCAGAGCCTGGAGCCTGCTTCCGATTCTGTGTCTCCCTCTCTCTCTGCCCCTCCCCCGTTCATGCTCTGTCTCTCTCTGTCCCAAAAAATAAATAAATGTTGAAAAAAAAAATTTTAAAGGGAAATGATTTCCTTATTAAATTTGGAAAACAAGTTCTCTTGCCATAAATAAAAGATGCTTTAAAATAAGTGCAATAAAAATAAATCTGTATTTTTAAACTCTCGGGAGATGGTGTTGCTAACCAGACGACTATTACCAGCCTGGGACCTGTTATCTTTTTTGTTTAGATGAGAGAATAGCAATATTAGAGAAATATTAAAATGTGATGTAATAGATGACACTATTAAGGAAAAAAATTAAAAGGGAAGCAATCTAGTACAGCCAATGTTATTTAACTCTATATCCATGAACCACCTGAAACTACTTCTAAACCACATCTCCCTAGCAATCTAAGGAAGGTGTTGCTTGTTGGTGGGTGACTCTTCTCCCACTAAACGAGAACTCCAGGCCCAAGTGCTTTCTTTCTTGTGTTGTGACCCCAGTAGTGTTCTCTGTATCCAACTAGAAGGGCAATGATGGGAAAGGCAAACCCACTTCTTAAAAATCTTGGAAGGGGCGCCTGGGTGGCTCAGTCGGTTGAGCATCCGACTTCGGCTCAGGTCACGATCTCACAATCCATGAGTTCGAGCCCCGCATCGGGCTCTGTGCTGATGGCTCAGAGCATGGAGCCTGCTTTGGATTCTGTCTCCCTCTCTCTCTATCCCTCCCCCGCTCATGCTCTGTCCCTCTCTGTCTCAAAAATAAATAAAAACATTTAAAAAAATTAAAAAAAAATCTTGGAAAAGATACACCCATTTCTGTTCATGTTCCACTGATGAGAATTAACCATATGGTCACTCCTAGACGCAAGAGGAGCTGGGACCTACCTGGGCCATCATTTTCTAGGATGAAATTCCACACCATGGAAGGGGAACAGACACTGTGGCAGACAGCTCTTTAGGCCACAACCCAGGCTAAGGGTATTCTGGTAAAGACAGGCCATTATATATGGCTGCAATGAGTTTTGAATAATGATGAATAATGGCCTTCTCAGAAACCGAACTTGAGGAAATAGATTTATTCAATGGGACACCATTTAAAACCAAATGGCTACTAAAAACAAACAAACAAAAACTAAACCAAGCATGCAGTTATAGATCCTTTGAGTTAAAAGAGACCCCCGAGAGCTTCTACTTATCACACAAAATACTTCACCTAGAACAAATGCTCAAAATGCCTCTCCTTTGAGACCAACCTCCTCAGGCTTCGCTATCATTAGACGGGTCCCTCTCTCCCTTTCCACCAACACCAAAAACCATGCTGTGGCTAAAACGAATCAGAGAAAAATCAGAACACACAGGCTGCCTCACTTAGTTGTAAACTGGAAAAGTTCTCCAACACCACTACTTCTAAATCAATACAAAACATTTCTAGGCTATCCATATCCTCAGGAAATTGGTCCTGGTGGAGGGCTCTTCCAGTTGGTGGAATTTATCTTTTCTACCACCAAAATATGTTTTTAAAAATTCAATCAGTAGGAACTCTCTAAAATGTGTTATGTCTTTCATACCCTTTCAAACAGGAAACCATGGAGCAGCAAGCAGTCTCTTCTTGGTGGCTCAGGGATTAATCAAGAACCTCCATGTAATGCAGGACCTTTTTGACCTTTATGTTAAATGACTGTGTCTGTTGAGTTTGGGAGTCCTTCTCTGGCCCTTCTCGTGATAGACGACTCCGATTGCTCCTTGCTTCTCTCTTGCCTGGAATGGCTCTTTCCTTGCCTTCAGATTTGCTACTTACCTGCTGCAAGTCTGAAAAACAAATGGTAAAATTGCTGAGAGCATTTTGACGCTTACTCTCTCTCACATACAACGCTGAAAAAACGATTTGCCTTGGAGTCCACCTCAGAATCCTTAGTATCTATCATGTGACAACTGCCTTTGGCTCTTCAGAGTTCCCTGAAACTCAGTTCACACCTTTCTTTGTTCCACCAAATCAAGCAATTGGATGACTGAGTTCTAAACAAATGATACAGTAAACTCTATTCTCATCTATTAATTAGGAATGTTTCATTAACAAGTAACCCAAGACCAAATCAAATTGGCTCAAGCAAGGGAAACCAAGAATGTATTGACTCATACAGATGAAAAGTCCACCTGCTTCAGGCATTCCCAGACCCAGGTGCTTAAACAATATTGCCAAAGCTTCATCTTTCCATATCTTTGGCTCTACTTTTGGCCATGGTGCCTTTGCTCTCAGGCGAAGTTGGCCATCTGCATCTATGTGCTTATATTCTGTCAGTGTAGCAACCTCAACAGAAACTAGGTATCTTTTCTCTGGTAATTGAGCAAAAGTCTCAGTGCTGATTTCCATTGGCCTGGATTGGGTCACACAATTGTGCCTGAGCCAATCACAGTGACTTATTGGCCAGGTTTTTATCAGGTTCCCCACCCCGGAAGTCAGTCCTTCTGAAACTACTTGCATTGAGTATATAGACAGTTAAGGTTAACGCCTTAGGATGAAATCAAGGTGCTGTTGCAGAAGAAGCTAGAACAGATCAATGCTGGGCAGGCAAAAAAACAAGAGATGTCCACCGCAGTTTATCACATGTCATTTAACCTAGTTTTCTAGAGGTTCAAATGCAAAGTAATTTTTGAATCATCATTTGACTGTGGAGTCATTCCTGCTCCTAACCCTCTTAAAGTTGTCCGTATGCACGAAGATAGACTTGGCTCTGAACCCATACAATATACCTCCAACATTAGGTCTTCCTAAGTAGACCATATTTCTGTTTCCTGATTACAGCATGTTTCTATCATCACCCTTATAATAATTTTCGCACTTTTTCTCTCACTTGAAGTAAAAATTTCAGTGTGAAATTTATCTCCTGTCTTCCATGTCATTATGTTAGCAGTTTTTCAGTCTTCGTAAGTCTTTCTGAAACACCATTTTCTCCTAAAACAGGAAGTATGAGAGCCAAAAATAATCTTTCCTTTTAGCCTAGTAGCTCTCCAGTAAGTGTTGCTGGAAGCTCTAATAAAAGACAGTATTAGCAGGCAGGGCACTCCAAGCTGGTACTGCAGAGAAAGCATCTTTTAAATTCCTTTGGGTATCAATCTTGCAGGCAGATGTCCCTCTCCCTTTGGTGTGACTGCATTTCCCCCAGAGAATAGGCTTGGCTCTCCCCTTGGCATCAGATAAGGGCTTCCCAGATGCCGAACAATGAACAGAGTGCAGCCCCACTCAGGGCTGCGGCCAACGCACTCACATGGTGAGAACTGGCCACGTGCTCCCACACACACCCTGCCCACCCACCTCTATAAATCCTACTGTGGTGCAGGGGCCAGGAAATGGATCTGTTCTCTATTCAAAGGCCGTGGAGCCAAGAACTCCCAAATTTCTTGCGTCAGAATTACCATTCTCTAACTCTGCTGGCCGTTCTTCCTTGACCTCTCCTGGAAAAGGGCCACTGTCTTGGAGTCAGCCACCTCCCCAGGCTTCTGGAGGAAGAACACGGCGCTTGCAGTGAGGACATCAGGGTTGGAAACATGATCTTACCCCTTGTCAGCAGAGAGGTTTCTCCATTCACCTCCACAGGTCTTTTCACTCCCCTTTCTGACCACAGCCCCTATTGTCTCTTGGGGCTCCTCCCCTTCTCTCCCCCGCCACCCCCCACCATGCATGTGGTCCAGACAAGGCTGTTCCCAAGCCTAAGCCATTTGGTGCCCCATGCAGCACCTGGCTACACGGACTGGTTTAGAGACAGGCCCTGGTGCTAAGACAGTAGGGCATGTGCACATGAGAACAATCTGCAAGAGCTACTCAAAGGAGCATGCTCTTTTTCCTCTGGACTTGCAGCTGAGACAATGCCAAGGACCCACTTGTCACAAATTGCCTGGGAACTTCCTGGCTTTAAAACTGAAAGGTCCCTATCCAGGGAATCCCCCCTCGATTCCAGGCAAACCGGGCCAGTTGGTCATCCTAAATGGGTATCAGAGCCGGTTGTGAGAAGCGGGGCTGCTACAGCCGTATCGCTACCGCATGAAACCTGACAACGGAACCAGCACAAAGGAAAAGAGACCGAGAGATGGAGTCAGTTTCGGGCCACATCTTCACACGCCTGGATTTAGCCACGCCTGCAGCCAGAATCCCTCGTAATCTCTCATTGTAAGAACCAAGAGGTTCTCTTTTTGCTCGAACCAGCTCAGTGTGGATTTCCTGACATTTGTAACAAGAAAGTCCGCTCACTAATATAGCAGTGGCATGAGATTGCCCAAGTTGCTTGACCTCTCTGGGCCTCATTTGCTCATCTGTAAAATTGAAGTGGTATTTTCTGAAGAGCAAAGGAGTCCATGTCTGTCCCCATGGTTGGCATACAGTTCTGTCCCTTCCTCTTCATAAACTAGAGAATGCATAAACTATAGAAAGTGAGGGCTGGGAGGAAAGAAAGATGTACTTGTTCCAAGGGCGCATCATAGAGATGGGGAAACTGAGACACAGCTGGAAACTGAATTAGCTAAAGCCTTTCAGTGAATCACAAAGTCAGAACCAGAACGGGGGCCCCTGAGTTCTGCCTGGTGGTATTTCCATCACATCAGGAACTCAACATTTTGTCTTCTTTTCTGAGAGGGCCAGCCTGCTGATGCCAAGGGGAGGGCGAGTCTTTCACAGCCCAAGGAGACTCCACCCGAACATGATGCCAGGGGCAGTGCCCGGAGCTGGCCCAGAATACAGGCACACCTGTCCAGTCTTCCTAACTGGATATCAGTCCAGTGTCCTCACAGGTTACCACCACCAAGGCTCTTCCCCTGCCCTAGGGGGTCTTCTTCACCCACCCCAACCAAGAGAAGTCTCTCCCCTGAAATGCAAACTTTAATGTGGACATTCAGAACTCTTCTTTTGCCAACCACCTAATAATGAAGTGTATCAATAGCCAGCTGGTCTTCACAAGATTCAGAAATTCCTTCAGGCTGTTTTCTTCTTAGGAAAATAAAATTTCTTCTCAAAATGCAGCTCTCAGCTGTGTTTGTAAATGCATTTCTCAAAGCAAATATTAAGGGGGAAAACAAGGAAGAGGAGAGACTATAATAATCGTTCACCACCTTTGATTTTCGGTAAGGGTGGGAAGAGAACAAGGAAGGCCCTATTGTCACCTGAGGGGGCTGCTCCGTGCTCCGCTGGCCTGATCTCTCCTGCGGTTTGGAGGCATGGCCAGGGGCCCACCAGGCTTGGGGAGGTGGAGTCCAGCTGGCCGCTGTGTGGTGATTTATTTGCCTTGTCCACAGCCTCCTCTCCTACAGCCTGGGCTGGTTTTACTCGGAGCAGACTTGAGATCATAAAAGGAATATTCTCCTTAACTGCCACATGTTAGGGAGGGAGACTGGGACAGAGTGGCCAAGTGATTCCCCCTGGACTGCTGGGCTTGAGTCCAGCTGCTTCAGAAAATCTTGGAGGAATGTACAGTACTGAACGGAAGGAATTTTCCTCTCCATAGACTAGCGGTAGAACTATTCTGTGTCCAGAGTCTGAAGAGGGTGCTTATCACCTGGGATGCACCAAAACGTGCCTGCCAGGATCTTGAGGCCATTACTGCTTTGCTCACCAAGTATCACAAGGCTATGTATCTGGTACCAACACATTTAAGTGTGAGTTTTGTATGTGTGTGCAGTGTTTAAGGGTCCATTTCGTCACATTTCTCAACCCTACAGGTTCTGAACAAATTGATATGTAGACACAGGCTCAGATCATGATCCCGGCACCAGCTTTCTCCTTGGTCCAGTTGGATTAGAGTTTTTGGATTAAACCTGGGGTTGCAAGGAGCTCCCTTCTCCTTCCTGTCTTCCCATCCCCCAGCCGAGCCCGCTGACCCAAAAAGAGGCAGAACTCCTGGACACCACCCTGCCTCGCTCCCACCAGCTCCTGCCTCAGCGAGCCTTCTACAAGAAGAGGAGGCCTGTGGGCAGGAAGCTCTGAAGGAAACAGCCCATAAAAGCCGGAGCATAATGTGCTGCATGATTCCCTTTACCCATCCCACCAGTTAGATAAATCCAGGGGGAGTGGGAAGTCACAAAAAGAAGAGCAGAAGTTTGCACATGGCTTTGTCAAGAGGTTTGACGGTATTGTCTTTGGAGTGCAGAAAGGGGACCCACCTTGCAGGTAAAAGTGACTTGTCACAGGACTCCAAGTTCTCCTGCAAACAAACTCCCTAAAAAGAGCCCTCAAATGAACCCACCTTTTTCCAAGGTCCAAATGACAGCAAAGGATCCTAGAGCAAACCTGCCCCGCCACTTTGTATTCTGCCATGACTTCACCTCTTTCTTTAATTTTTATACGTCCAGAATAAACAATTCAAAATTCACTTAAAAAATGTAAAGATTAGCAGCACTGTTTCAGAATACTTAACCGTCAGCCCAACCCAGGCACCAACCTTCAGAGGAGAGGCCAATGACTTCAATTATGCAGCTGCCTGCTGGGCCACCTACAGAGCTTGAGCTGCAGGAAATCTAAGGGTGCTCGATGAGGCTCAGGACCCCCAATCGCATGGCCTTTGGGGGGGGAACACTAGCAATATATTCACATGGTGGTAAGTTTTTGTAAAACTTGCAAAGGTAAGCTAATTTAACCCCAATTGATTAACACCACTGTCAATTTGCGCTTTGATGTCCCCTGTCACACTTCTTTTCATGTTGGGTGACATTGAGACAGCAGTGGGCATTTTGGAATCTGGCTGGAGAAAAAACTGATTTGGAAATACATTCGTTTGGGCTTAGCAATAATACATGGATGCAGTTTGCAGTCACTTCTGTGAACAGTTATTAGAGTAGAAATAACTTCCAGAAGTATTTTTAAATTTAGTTTTAATTGAAATTTTTATTGAGATATTTGTAGATTCATAGGCAGCTGCAAGAAATAATACAGAAATCCCTGTACATTTTGGAAGACAATGGTCTACTATTGCAACCAGATATTAACTTTGACATAATTCACTTATCATATTCAGACTACCCAGTTTTACTTGTATTCATTCCCGTGTGTGTAGTTACATATGTATATTAAGATCTCTCCCTTTTATCACACATATGGGTCCATGTATCTATTACTGTAGTAAAGTTACTGAACAGTTCCAGAGCCACAAGGATTTCCCGTGTGGTCCCACTATGGCCACACCAGCTTCCTTCCTCCCCCTCCCCGTCTTCCTCCCCCAAAGTAATCACTCATCTGTCCTTCATCCCTAAAATTTTGTCTTTTCAAAATGTTACATAAATGAAATCAATAGTATGTAACCTTTTGGGATTTTTTTTTCCATAACAAAACTCCCTTGAGATCCATTCAAGTCACTGCATATACCAATATTTCCTTCCTTTTCATTGCTCAGTAGGGTCCCATGGTAGCGTTGCCCCACTGTTGTTTGTTCACAACTGACCTGCTGAAGGACATCGGGGCTGATCCCAGCTGCTATGAACATTTGTGTACAGGTTTTCATGTGAACGTTTCTCTGGTATAACCATCTGGGCAGGCAATTGCTGTGTTGCATGATAGTCACTTATTTGCTTTTTCCACAAACGAAAACAAAAAACAAAAAACTGCTGAACTGTTTTTCAGGGTAGCTGTGCCATTTGACATTCTCATCACCAATGTATGAGTGGTCAGTTCCTCTGCATCTTCAGCAGCATTTGGTGTTTTCACAATTTTTTATTTTAGCCATTCTGATAGTGTATAGACATAGACCATTGTGGACTTAATTTGCATTTCCCTAACGGTGTCTTCATGTGCTTATTTACCATCTGTATATTCTCTTCAACAAGATGTCTGTGTATGTCTTTTGTTCTTTTTTCATTTGGATTTCTTGAGTTTCTCACTGTTGCACTTTGGGAGTTCTTTATATATTCTTGATACTAATCCTTTGTCAGAAATGTTGTTTGCAAATATATTTTTTCAGTCCGTACTTTATCTTTTTATACTCTTTAATTGGCTTTTATAGAGCAAGTTTTTAACTTTTATGAGTTTTCAACTTATTAGTTGTTCTTTCTATGGATTGTTTTAGCCCACTTGGGCTGCTATAACAAAATATCATAGACTGGGTAGCTTATAAACAAAGAAAATTCCTTTCTCACAGTTCTGGGGGCTGGGAGTCCAAGACAAAGGAACCAGAGTGGTCATTTTCTGGTGAAGTCCCACTTTCCAGTTCATAGCCAGAACCTTCTTCCTGTGTCCTCACATGGTGGAAGGGGCTAGGCAGCTGCGTGGGATCTCTTTTATGAGAACGACTAACCCCTTTCAAGAGGACTCCATGATCATGACCTAACTACCCTGTAAGACCCCAACCTATATCACCATCACCTTTGGGGGTTAAAATTTCAACATATGAATTTGGGGAGGACACAATATTAAGACTACAGCATGGATCGTGCTTTCAGCGTCAAGACCAGGAATATTCTGAATATGTACTCTGCCAGTTAATTCACCAAGAAGCATGATAATAATATGCAACGTGTCAGGTCATAGGATAACACGAATGTGTCCCAAGCCACCAGCACTGGTAAGTAAGTGGGTAAAAAGGAAGCAAGGCTTGAACTATGGTGCCAGAAGCTAATCTTTAGAAAATTCTTATAATCATCAGATGTGCAAAACTGTAAATAGAAGATTCAGTTTTCAATAATGTCCAACAAAATGAGTGAAAACTACTAGAAATAAAAATAAAATCTGGTTAACCATGTAAGTAGAAAGACTACATTTTCTTTCTATTATTTCTATGTATTGTATTATAAAATTGTTGCCATATAAAGATATCAAAGAAAAAGTATGTAGAAAGAAAAGTTTTATGGCATTGTGAAGTATAATTAATTAATAAAAGATATTATTATGTTTCTGAAGCTTGGGGATATTTGTGTTATTTAGCAGGCGTTCAAAATTTATAATTTGTTGTGATTTCTTTTCTTCTTCTGCACATCTGTTTGTGTTTGTACCTAGTATTGAGCTCTTCTTCTTTAAGTGGGGACCCAAAATCAAGAAGCTTCAAATCCCATGAAACCTAAATCAGGCCCTAACCAGGTGTTAACCCTTTAGTTGCTGGATAATGAGGTGTTCTATACTAGGTGGCACTCTTTGGCCATTTCCCTCCATCCCACCACCCAATGGCTACTTAAGGCAGGTAGCCATTGGGTGGTGGGATGGAGGGAGATGGTCAAAGAGTACCAGCTAGTATGGAAGTATTTCAATGTTTTCACTGGTATAAGGCCAACTAAATATAAGTGCTGTCCCTTGTATTTATGTAACTGTTTTTTCAGAGTAGCAGAAACTGGGCAAGGAAATGAAGGCCTTCAACATCAGGCAGTTCTTAAGAAGAATAACAAACTTGCCCCTTGAAGTGTTAAACAGAAATATAGGGGAGAAAAAATTCCTCAATTTGAAGGTCAGTGGCCCAGAATAGACAATAAGAAGAACATTATAGGGGCACCTGCGCGGCTCAGTTGGTTAAGGGTCTGACTTCTGCTCAGGTCCTGATCTCCGGGTTCATGAGTTTGAGCCCCGCATCAAGCTCTGCACTGACAGCTCAGAGTCTGGAGCCTACTTTGGATTCTCTGTTTCCTTCTCTCCTGCCCCTTCCTCACTCGTGATCTCTCTCTCTCTCTCTCTCTCTCTCTCTCTTTCTCTCAGAAATATTAAATGAATAAACTTTAAAAAAATATTAAAAAAAATAACATTATAAACCACTAATAGGCATTAAACTAATAGGTTTCAGCTACTATTTTGTCCCCAAGGCTCCTGTGTCAGGAATGCAGCAAAATAGAGATGAATCCCTGCTCTTGTGTGCTCTTTCTCATTGCTGTGTGCCCTACTGCTCCAAGTCATTGGAGAGACTGCCAAGGGTGGTGAAATAGCTTGATTCAACTACAGGCATTGACTGTGGTCAGGCAGTGGAGTAGGGGCTTTCTCCATTTAATCCCACTTAAGCCCCTGTGCCTGCAAAGCCCCTCAGATCAGCCATGGCTCTCACTTCTTTCCAGAGTGTCCTTGAGGCAACCCACAGAATTTGACTTGTATAGAGCAGTTTGACAACCAAAACTCTAAAGGAAACAGCATTTAGCTAAAAGGCAAACATCACCAAGTAATTACACCCAGGTAATTACACTTAAGTTTTTATTTAAATTCCAGGTAGTTAACGTATACAATATAATATTAGTTTCAGGCATACAATTTAGTGCTTAGTGACAGAATTTAACTTCTTGCCTCAGTTTTCCCAGAACCTAACCTGATTATGCCTCTTTCAGGGACTCTTCACCTTCTTTGAAGCTCTTCGGATGCAACCTTCTGCCATGCACCTGTCGTGCACCTTTAAGCAAATGCTCTCCCCATCTGTAGCTTGGTGGTTTGTGACACCTCCCATGCAGTGTGATTCCACAGCTTAAAGAAGAACATGTGAATTAAGCCAATCAGACAGCCTAGAGCCTAGCAAAGTCTCAGTAAAAGTAATGGCTGCTATTAGAAACCAAATCTTGTACATTTTTAAAGCACAACAAAGAGGAAATGATATTCAACATTGAGATTTCTGACATTTATTGTCTATAAAGTAACAGCGCTTTTTAGTCTTTCCTATCAGATGTTTGCTATTATGGAACAGGACTATTATTGGAATCCGTATGAATGCTCGAATTTTCATTTCCAGTTCATTATTTCTCTTCAAACTTTTCTCTGCACTAGAGAAAAAAAAAAGTCTTTAACTTTGTTCCATCCATGTACGAAGAATTTTAGAGAAAGAACAATTAAATTTAAAAGGAAACTATTTATAAAGCTTTCAAAACTACAAAGGTATACTCACAAATATGTAAATACTTTGTTAAACCCAGAGTTAAAACATGAAATCGCCAAGTTATATGATACCTTATCTAGTATTCATGCAGAGGGGCTTAGTATTCATGTATTCTTAGTATCCTAGTATTCATGAAGAAGGGCTTAGTGGGCAAATTAGCAAATAGACAAGATTTCAAGGAAAAAGTTTTCAAATATTTCTAAGAGTTTTTAAAGTGATAATCTAAGTTCTAATCATACTTTGTTATTAATTTCTTTTAAGAAAGGAGACCCAGAAAATGTTACTTTTGATACTTTTTCTCCATTTAGTGTAAGAAGCTGAGAATAATAAAGCTACATTGAGGAAGGA
Source organism: Acinonyx jubatus (assembly GCF_027475565.1). Classification (NCBI taxonomy): domain Eukaryota; kingdom Metazoa; phylum Chordata; class Mammalia; order Carnivora; family Felidae; genus Acinonyx; species Acinonyx jubatus. Next base: position 203,306,439 of record NC_069381.1, on the reverse strand, counting down.
AATAAGGCATGGGCTTTGTAATCTAAGATGCAGATTCAGATCTGTACTCAAGGACCTATTTATTTTTTCGTCTTTTAAGCTCTCACACCCTCAGTTTTCTCATCAGTAAAATCAAAATAATACTTTATATCAGAATTATTATGAGAAATCAAAGTATGTCAAGAATTCCAGCATTTCCTTATTAAAATAATAATTGCTTTTAAAACATTTCTAATTCAATCATATTATTTCATGAATATTTCATTTTTCATATTGTTTCACTTTATATTAATTTAAAAGTTTTATTTTATATAGTTAGCATATAACACATCATGATGATCTGGACAATTTCTTCTATTAAAACCTTGGAAAAGAATATAATTTATTTGAAAAATATTCTACTGAGATATTTTGGGCCACAGTTAGCTACTTTAACTTCTCTCTTGAAAAGAATGTTCCAAATTTGATCTAAAAAATAGTTCCCCTGATAACTATAAACATAGGAACCCAGCCTATATTTTTTATGGAAGCAAAATTCCTGCCAATCTCTCTGACACTCTTGCTTACAGAAAGTCTGAAAAATTCAGGCCAATATTGCTTCACAGTATTTTTTTTTCCATTTCTTTATATAATCCAGTAGAGTTTCAGGGAAGGAAATCAAATATAGAAAATAAATATCATAAAGATTTATATTTTAGTTTGAGAATGACGTCACCAAGTTGGCCACAGAAGTTGTTCCTGACTTTGTCCCCCATAACGAGAAAACCAATAATTACTCAAGAACACTGAGAAAATCCTAGAACACAGGGTTGAGGTTGAAGAGGCCAAGAAAAACTGCATGGGAAAAGTAAGAGAAGCGGCCACACTTAGTGTACTGCCCCTCCCCCACGCCAGAGCTGCATCACAAGGAGAGGTCTACCTGAAACTCTGATTCCTCCAGTGAAAAAGAGAACCCAGGGAAACAACAAGCCCCTCGGCCCTGCCCAGCATTGTGGGGCATTTTGCAGGAGCCCCTGCTCTGATCTTGCACCACAGGGAATCTTCAGGGCTCAACCACTAAGAATCGGGGTGTGATGGAGAAGGGGAGAGGGGCTTGCAAGAACCAGCACACAGATCTTGGCAGAATAATACCTGCAGTATCCAAGTAGCAATCCCAAACAGCAGATTTACTCATCTGCAGAACCAAATTGGGGCCTTCTTTGACCAGAGAACATGGCAGAATGCAGATTTGCCTGATTTTAATACTGATTTTAATTCATTGAAAATGAGTTTTGCTGACCGTAGAGCCCCCTTTTTCCAAGCAAGGGGTTGAATCACAGCTCCACCCACTGTACAGAGTGCCTTCCAAATCCATCCAATCAGGAAGGCTAGTGATACCTCCTGGAAGCTATAATGTCAGTAGTAGTCAAGCCAAGATGTAGGCAAGCAGAGCTACTTACATCGAGACCAGTCAGTACCAGCTGTACTTTCAAAGTATCAAAAGAAAATAACACTCAACCAAAAATTCTATACCCAGTGGAGTTGCCTTTCAGAAGCAAGGGAGAGATAAAGACTTGTCTTTATCGGAACAAACAAAAGCTGAGGGAGTTCATTACCACCAGACTTGCCTTACAAGAAATACTAAAGGGAGTTTTTTTGTGTGGAAGTGAAAGAATGTTAGTTTACATCATAAAAACATACAGGTAGAATAAATCTCAGTGGTAACTGTAAATTTACCAGAGTTAGAGTTAGATTCTGCCATATGATGATAGTGGCACATAATTCACTTACAATGCTAGTTTGAAAGTTTTTTAAAAAAATGAACATAATAAAAATAACCATAACTATATAATCTATTATTAGTTACACAATGTTAAAAAAAAAAACGTAAGTTGTAATAGCAATAATCTAAAATATGAGGGAAAGGAGAAGTGAAAGTGTAAATTTACAAATTCTATTGAAGTTAAGTTGTTATCAGTTTAAAATAAGGTGTCATAAGTTGAAGATATTTACATAAGTTTTATGTTAACCACAAAAGAAAAGCCTGTGGTAATTACACGAAAGAACACAATAAAGAAGTCAAAGTATGCTGATTCCAAGATATCAAAACACAAAAAATACCGAAGGATAAGAAACAAGGAACAATGGATATACAAAACAACTAGAAAACAGGGGTGCTTGGGTGACTCAGTCGGTTAAGTGTCTGACTTTGGCTCAAGTCATGACCTCACAGTTCATGGGTTCGAGCCCTGTATTGGGCTCTGTGTTGACAGCTCAGAGCCTGCAGCCTCTAGCCTACTTCAGATTCTGTCTCCCTCTCTCTCTGCCCGTCCCCCACTTGCACTCTGTTTCCATCTCTCAAAAAGGAATAAATGTTTAAAAAAAAGAAAACAGAAAATAATTAACAAAATCACAACAGTAAGTCTTTACTTATCAATAATTACTTTAAACATTAATGGCTTAAATTCTCCAATTAAAAGACACAGAATGGCTGAATGGATAAAAAACAGATCCAGCAATATGCCACCTATAAGAGACTCATTTAGCCTTCCTTAAAGACACATATAGTCTGAAACTGAAGGGATGGAAAAAAACACTTCAAGCAAATGGCAACAACAACAACAAAAGCATAATATCTATATTTATATCCAACAAAATAGACTTTAAACTTAAAATGGTCAGAAGAGACAAAGAAAGTCATTATATAATGATTAAAGAGCTCAGTATATCAATAAGATATAAAAATCATAAATATTCATCCACTTGACATTGGAGTACCTGAATATATAAAGCAAAAACTTACAAAGCTAAAAGAAGAAATAAACAATAACACAACAATGTTGTATTTAATATCCTAGTCTCAATGATGGATAGAATTATTTCTATCTGCAGATGACCTGATTTTATATATAGAAAAACCTAAAGACTCAATCAAGATGTTGTTAAATCTAATCAATGAATTCAGTAAACTGGCAGGGTATAAAATTAATGTACAAAAATCAATAGCATTTCTATACACAAACAATGAATTTTCTGAAAAAGAAATAAAGAAATTGATCCCATTTACAACAGCATCAAAAACAATAAAATACTCAGGAATAAATTTAACTAAAAAGGTGAAAGATCTCTACTATGAAAACTACAACTATGAGACATTGAGGAAAGAAATTGAAGAAGACATAAATAAATGGAAAAGTATCTTGTGTTCACATAGTGAAAGAATTAATATTGTTAAAATGCCAATACTACCAAAAGCCATCTATCTACAGATTCACTGCAATCCATATCAACATTCCAATGACACTTTTTACACAAGTAGAACAAACACTCCTAAAATTTATACGGAACCACAGAAGATCCCAAGTGGCCAAAGAAATCCTAGGGAAGAAAAACAAAGCAGGTGACATCACACTTCCTAATTTCAAGCTACACTGTAAAGTTATGGTCATTAAAAAGGTATGATAGTGGCATGAAAACAACTAGGCCAATGGAGCAAAATCAAGAGTCCAGAAATAACCCAAGCATATGCGTTAAACGAATATTTAACAAGGGAGCCAAGAATATGCAATGGAGAAAAGACAGCCTCTTCAGTAATTAGTCGTGAGATAATTGGATATTCACATATATAAAAGGAAAATGGACCCCTTGTCTTATACCACTCACAAATATGAGCTCAAAATGAATTAAAGACTTAAGTGTAAGACCTGAAACCATGAAACTCCTAGAAGAAAACATAAGAATAAACCTCTTTGACATAGGTCTCATTAATGGATTTTTGGATATGATACATAAAGCACAAGCAGCAAAATTAAACACACACACACACACACACACACACACACACACACACACACAAGTGGGACTACACCAAACTAAAAAGCTTCTGCCCAGCAAAAAAAACTATCAACAAAGTGAAAAAACAATCTATGGAATAGGAAAAAAATATTTGCAAACCATATATCTGATTACAGGTTAATCCCCAAAATATATAAAGAACTCATACAACTCAATAGCAAAACAAATAATCCAATTTTTTAAAGGAACAAAGGACCTAAAAGACATTTCTCCAAAAAGATATACAAAAGACCAAAAGGTATATGGAAAGATATTTAACATCATGAGTCATTAGGGAAATGCAAATTAAAACCACAATGAGATATAATCTCATTCCTGTTAGAAATGGCCGTGGATCATCAAAAGACAAGAAATAAATGCTGGCATAGATGTGAAGAAAAGGGAAAGCTTGTGCACTGTCTGTGGGATTGTAAATTGGTAGAGCTACTGTGGAAAACAGTACTAAGGATCCCTCCAAATTTTAAAATAGAACTATCATATGATCCAGTAACTCGGCCTGGGAATACATACACAGGAAACAAAAACACTAACTCAAAAGGATATCTGCACCCCCATGTTCATAACAGCATTATCTGCAGCAGCCAAGGCATGAAAACAACCTCAATGTCCACCAGTGAGTTAATGGGTAAAGAAGTCGTGGCATATATATGCAATAGAATATTAATCAGCCGTTGGAAAAAAATGAAAATATCCTACCATTTGCAACACTTGGTTGGGTCTTGAAGGCATTATGCTAAGTGAAATATTACTTACACTTACAATATTACAAGTGGACTCTCAAAAAAAAATAAAAACACCTCATAGAAAGAGATTAAACTTTTAGCTACTGGATGCATAGGGTGGGAGGAGGGAAAATTGGAGGAAAGTGCTCAAAAAGTACAAAACCTCCAGTTATAAGATAAATAGGTTCGAGATATCTAATGTACAACATGATGACTATAGCTAACACTGCTGTATGGTACTAGGAAAGTTAATAGAGTAAATGCCAGGAGTTCTCATCATAAGGGGAAAACTTTTTTCCTTTTTTTGTTTCCTTCTTTTCTTTTTATTGTATCGGTAGGAGATGACTGTTGACTGAACCTATCATGATATCATCTCACAACATATGTAAATCAAACCATCATGCCGTATATCTTAAACTTATACAGCAATGTATGTCAGTTATTTCTCAATAAAACTGGGGGGAAATTCTTGCCAATTAAAAAAAATAATAATGAAAAAATGAAAAAAAATTTACACTAAAAGAATTTTTAGCCAATTTCAAGGACTTGGCTTATTTTTAACACTTTGAGCCTCTTTCAAAGACATACCAAAAACATCTAAGGCATTCATGTAGCTGCCAGTTTCGAATCCTCACACAATGATAAGACAATGGAATTTTTAAATAAACCAAATGTGGTTTGGTTTTGTTGTTGTTGTTGTTGTTGGCCAAATGTTTTTTCTGAGTCATGTGAAAATGTGTTTAATACAATTGACCAAGGTGGTTTTGGTTTTATCTTCACATTCTCAAAGGACTGAATGGGAACTGGATTTTGACAATTTGCCCAGGAGGATTTTTAGAGTGTGCTGTCCCCAGCAGGCATACTGGCACTCAACAGCCTCGTTAACATAATTCTGATATGCATGTCCCCTGAGGCAGTCCTTCCAGTCAAGGGTGGAGTCAAAGAAGTCAGCAGACAAAAGTCAAAGCCAGATGGAAAATCACAGACTCAACAACACAAATGTCCATTTTCTCAAGAAAAAAAAGGTGCGAGGTCACAGATAAGTTAATGTTCCTCCTTCTCCTAAGATGTGCAACAGGTTCTACTCTAGGTGATGAGAACAGGGAGTCATTTTGGATCACACTATCTTTGTTTCAGGAAGCTCACCAGAAATGGCCCATTACGAACAAATTTTGAAGCAAGTCCCTTTCAGCAGTTCCAGGGGAAAAGTTCAGGAATGTTATTGGGTGTTGCAGTGGTCTTGAACTCAAATCTTACTGGCAGTCAAAATGGCTGTGTCCCTCCCAATTAACCAGTCTGAAACTTAAAGTTTACTCAGAGTCTAAGGACTCTTCTATTGGATAGGGCAGACACCTTTTAGGATCAAAGCTTTAAGCTCAGTCTATTTAGACTGAGACCAAATAGTAAGAAAATAAGAGAGGGGTGCCTGGGTGGCTCAGTAGGTTAAGCATCCAACATGGGCTCAGGTCATGATCTCATGGCTCTTGAGCTAGCTCCAGCCCCGCCTTGGGCTCTGTGCTGACAACTCAGGGCCTGGAGCCTGCTTTGGATTCTGTGTCTCCATCTCCCTCTACCTCTCCCCCACTCACCCTCTTCTGTCTCTCTCTCTTTCTCAAAAATAAACATTAAAAAAATTGTACACTAGTAAATAAGACAACCTGATAGGAAATTTCCCAGGAGTAAGAAGGTGGAGTCTAGCTGGAGGGCCTGGATTCAACACTAGAGCCCCAGTATTGGGAACATTTAAGGGCTGATGACATCATGGGACCCTTCCCAACTAGTCACTATGGCAACCTGAGCATGTCCTCAAGGCAGAGTCAGCTTAAGACCTTCAGAGACCCTAAATAATGAGAAGAGTATGTTTCCCATCGGATTATCTTTCAAAATATATGTCCCTGCCTTAAATGTCATTCAAAATATAATTATACTAAACTGTAAATAAGGGTAAGAAAACCCAAGGGTGAAATCTAGCCCAGAATGCCTACTTGATACTTCTATTGCAAGATCAAATCTTTCAAAAGAATCTTTTACTGCAATTTTGGTGCCCCGTTGTAGTCTGGATTTAGAAGTATCTAGCCCTTCCTTAAGTGAAATAGTTGACTGGGAACTCAAACAGTCCTAGCTTTGGGACCCTGGGCCTATTTTCTTCCTAGAGAACCCAGAGCTAAATGGACATGGAGTGATCAAGAACCCTCTCACTGTTGGTGTGTTTCGCAGCCAGAGTACTTTTTAAGTTCCTCAGGCTTGCACTGGGTCACCAAATTTCATGTTTCCAGCACAACACCATAGAGGCAGAGGCCAGAGCTGGGCGATTTTCCAGGCAAAACAAAATGTAAGCTGAAGATAGGGCAATGGGATGAAAAGAGAACACCGAACAGAGAAATATTATAAACAAAAAGTCAAAAGAATTTTATGGTGAATTGGGGTTCTGTATGATAGGGATGGTAAGAATAAGGGAGGGAAAGTTTCTTGCTTGGATTGCAAGGATGATGGTAATGCTACCAATCAAGGTAGAAATTCTAAGAGGAGAAAAAGGAGACAGTTAAGGCAAGAAAATGAAGAGAGACATGATGACTTGGGTTTGTGACAGATTGACCTTGCTGGCTGTCTCTCCCTCTAGAGCTGGCTATCCCTGGAAGAGGGAGTACACATGTAGATCTAAAGCTTATAAGAAGGAGGACTGGAGGTCACCCACCCAGATGGTTGAAGATAAGAGGTCTATGGGAACAACTTTAGTGTACAAAAGAATCCGATGTAGTAGGATCAATAACAGAAAAGTGGCCACAACAAATAAGGAGGAAAAAAAGATTATAGATGGAGGAGTTAACCTGAGAGGAAAGGGAGAAATTCTTTCTCTGAGAAGGAAAAGGAAGCAGAAAATACTGGCCAAGGTGGCGATATCTGAAGTAAAGAAGAATTGAAGAAGTTCCTCTCAGGTAGACTTGCCCTTCCAGAAATTAGGATGCCATTCCTGAGCATGGTAAGGTAAGAGAGAAATGAAAGACACAAAGAGAACAAAACAAGATGGGAAATGCATGAGAAACCATTGGGGGTCAAGGTAGAAAGGGGATAAAAACCCAGGATCATGAAAAAGAGCAGCATCCACTTGAGAAGTGTCCAGAAGAAAAAAGAGGCAGAGATCAATGAAAAAAGTGAAGTAGAAAAATAACCAGTTGCATATCTTCAGATTTATCTTCCATAGTTTGGGTAAAAATCAGAAAAAATGATTCCTAAGTAACCACAGACAACCTAAAAACTGACATTTTCCTAAGGAATGGGTTCTGTTCAGGTTTCAGATCTGACAGATAGCCTTTTCTCAAATCAATGAACCATATTTTTAGCGTCTCTAAAGAATAAGTTGGTCATCAGAATGTGATGTTGTCTTTACTGTGTATTTTTTGTTCCAAAAAAGTCAATCTGAAAGAAGCGTATTAACAAAAATTAATCATGAGCCTGAAAGGTTTCTTCAAAGTCCACCTTTGGTTCTGGTGACACATATGGATCCCCTAAGACCAAGAATAAATGGGCAAAGCTCTTATAGGCTTTCTCACCTATAATGAGATGTTAAGAGTCCCAAGAAAATGCAATTCAGCAAAAAGATTTGGATCTTCCAGAAGGGTGTGTAAGGCCAGGAAGTAAGTTTCATCATGCCACCTTAAGCAGAACAAATCATTCTGTCAATTACCGAAATCTCTCCTTTCTCAGACAGATACATTTTGGGATGCTGGCAGTTCTTCTCTCAAGGCAATATTTTACAGTTTTCATACCACAAAATTCTTTTCAAGCACACATTTTTCTTATTTCTAACTCAGGGTACCTGGCTAGGGATCTTATCTGTCTAGGTCTGTTTCTCCACCGGCAAGAGTTAAAGACATTAGGGAGGGTAGTCTGAGCAGTGTTCAAAGTTAATGTCAAAAGGGCATCTCTTTGGTAAATGGATAACTGCAGTTTCATTATCCATTTAGGGACTGCTTTCCTTGTTCTTTGCAACCGAGATGCAAGGTGATGATCTCCACGCGTACCGAAATCTATGTAAGATTGCATCAAAATTTCAAATCTAAACCTTGTGCAAGTCCAAACCCATCTTCCATAATTTCTGCAGACTCCTGGAGGAGCGTTTGGTCTCAGATCTTCTAACCCTCACTTTGGCCTGCTCAGTTGATGCACTGTCTTGCCATTTTGGGTCTGCCCTTGTGGACCTAGATGTGGAACTCAATTCTTCCTTCCATTTTCCAATTTCTCAAGGAAATAGGGGAGAGGGATTTTGACTTTACTACAGATTTGAAAGGGATGCAAAGAATATAAGCAGAAATATAAGCAACGCATTTAAAAATCAGGTATCCCTACTCTCAATCTATTTAAGCGCCAGGCCACCTGTGTATTGGGTATTTCCACTGGCCAATTCATCCCTATGGAACCCAGTCTCACTCTGTTCCTCTGAAAGCAGAACAATTTTTATTTTCTTGTTCTGAGCACTTTGTCTGTTTTATTGCTTTGGCTCTATGTTATTGACCTCAGGCTCTTTCTCACCTGCTCTCCCAAATGTCTTAGTAAAGTGTTATTATAAACAAAGACAGTTTACTCCCTAAGAAGAATTTAAGTGCCAACTGCTAAGAGAATATATTTTTCACACAAACTCTCCCAACACACACAAAGTAACGGCAATCACGCTGCTGAATTAAGACCTATCATATTTCCGTAGCTCCCACACACATTCCAAGAAGCTCTCATGGTCTGGTTCACAAAATGACATTGGCCAGAGGCTCAGCATCAAAGACATAGAGGCCTTGAAAGCTCTAACAAGCCAGAGGAGGGTTGATGTTCCCCTCCTTGGAAAATAGCAGTGGTCATCAACCGCACAGACCTTCCCAACTGGGAAAGCACAGCTCACACTTACGCTGGGTGGCCTTATATGGAAAAAATTGTAGACTGTTTACAAATTGAAGACCATGTTTAAAACCATGCAAATACTTTCAACACTTGAAGTGATATTTGTAAACGATTATGTATAGTTCTTTCTATAAATTTCTGCAGTCAGGAACTACTATTTGAGTGCCCATAGGGGCTGGACCAAGTAATACCTCCCCCTGACCATCCTGGCAAATCCTCCCAGTTAAGTTGGTTATTACTTAGTCACTCATTAATCACTATCGATGAGTTTCATTTTGGGAATGCCTGCAAAATTTTTTATTTATCTTGTTTTTCCCAATCTTTTCTACAAATAAAGAAGCCATACTGATTCTTGTTCTTGCAATTGTTATCTGGCATTGCATGTTCCTAACTGGAATATAATTATCTTATCTTCTGAATTGTTTCTTCTTGACAATTTTTTTTAATGTTTTTATTTATTTTTGAGAGAGACAGAGAACACAAGTGGGGAAGGGATGGAGCAGGGTGCCCAGAGAATCTGTCTGCATTGACAGTAAAGGGTCCAATGCAGAACTCCAAAGAGTCAAGAGATCATGACCTGAGCTGAAGTCTGACACTTATCCGACTGAGCTACCCAGGAACCCCACTTCTTGAATTTTAGTTAGTAATTTATGTTGGCTTTTGATGTCAATAATTAGCTCGAGTCTGATTCTTGATAGAATTTCATAGTAAGTATTTTCTAGGCATAAAAATGATGTTTATTCCGAAAAGCAAATAATGTTTAAATGTAATTTAAATAAATGTTTTAAAGGCTATTGTAGACTTTTAAGGCTTCAGAATATCAATCTTCAAACTATATTTAAACACACATGAATGTACGCAAAATTGATATCTTGTGAAATTTTAGAATATTGACTTCAGAATTAAATAGTTTATGTTTCAATACTTGCTATGTTGCTTAGTATTTTTGATGCAATTCAGTTTTTAATTTTCCTAAAAATGCAGTTGGCCTAAAAACTTTTTTGAAAAACCAGTTTTTCTGAAACCAAAGAAGGGTTATAATCCTCTTAAGTATCTTGCGTTTAACTAGATTTAAATTTTTCTGACATTTATTTTCTCATCATAATGGACAAGACTTTGATTAAAGCCAGAAGGCCATCAGACTCACAAAACAAACAGAGAAGTCCAAAAAAAAAAAAAAAAAATGTTTGAGGCCCTATTTAAGCAATCTACTGAGGATTATCACTAATTTGAATTTCTGAGACCTGATCCTTCTTCTCCCCTGCCTAAATGACTTGTTTTCATGCTCAAGCTATCAAGAAAAGCAATGGTGCCAAGTAAACTGAGCCCTCATCTTGCAAAAACATCCATCTCACAGAGAAAAGGATTTGAATATTTCTAAGTATCTCCAAGTACAAAGAAAGGAGCAAAGCTCCTTTATGAGCTTAGTCACAATAGTACAAGACAGAGTGCAAGAAGCTACTAGTTACATCTCGCAATTAACAGCCAATGCAACAACCCCCCACCTTACGGTACATCCCTCATTTGACCAGCCTGTGTGAAACCCTCAACACTGTGTTTGCAAAGTAATCCTAAGAGTCAACTCATTGACATCATATTGCATGATGTGGCAATAACTCCCATCTACGATAGTATTAAATATAAAGCATCTCATTATAGAATCATGGGTTTATGGGTATTCATGGGCTGGGAGGATACAACGTAAGAGCTTGACATGGGACAGTATAGGAAGCTACAGAATAGGAAGCTATAGGAAGCTTGACATGGGTGAATAGGAAGCTACAGAAGTGCTCATGATGTCATTCAAGAGCCGTCTGCCCAACAGAGAAGGCATGTTCAACACAGCACAGGCTGAAGAAAAATGGACCATCATCCTTACACCCAACCACTTGAGACTGTTCAGTAGGCTGGTTCTGTGTAAAAAATGATGGTGATAGCATCATTATATGGATCTTCTGAGATTTGAACCAGGCAATGTCTAGCAAGGGGCTGCCATACAGTAAAGATAAAGGGAGGGGATGGGGGAGGAAGAGTGGCGGGGAAGGGGGTGGTTGAGAGCAGAAGAAGGAAAGGGGCTTGATATAGTTAAAATTATTATCTGAGTGTGCGGAGTATTCAGTCAATGGTGCTATAGGAGCAGGCACCTCTCTGAGCATGAGCAATGATTTAGATCATAAGCTCCTCTGCTAAACTGGACACAAACCGCTGCCTCCTCACAGGCCACCTGGTTCACAGTAGCTGCTCAGAGGATGAGACTGAACAGGTGGCACATGACAGCCCAGCCACCCTCGCGACGCCCAGCGGCTCACAGCCATCCACCAGGCCTTACTGGAAGATCTCATTCCCTGGGCCCTGGCGGCCCAGCTTGCTCCTTCTGTCAACCTAGGAGACAGGCTCCGAGAAGACAGCTCCTTGTGCACTTATCAGCTCTGCCTCTCCAAACTTTCCTGGCCTTTTTAAGTCCCTGGATAACTGCCACTTTATCCATGAGAGAACTGGAGTGGAATTCATCTTCCAACGATTTTAGAAGAGGTTGGGAGAGGTTTCTGGCTAATTGCAGTGCTCAGTAACTCCTATTAATGGCGACTTTCCTGTCAGACACCCTGTGAGTAAGAGGATGTGGCTGTGTGCATCTCATTACCCAGTCTCAGCACTTCCACAAGTGGTGCCGAGAGGTCACTCAGTCTTCAGCCACCTGCCCTTCCCTTCCCAGCATCCACTTTGCAGACGTGGAGGTGAGGTCTCCAGCTTTTCCAAGCTTGACCCTTCATGGATGACGGTGGAGGGCAAATCCTCATGGCAGTATAGTTAGGGGCATGGGGAGGGGATCTAGATTCAAATAACCTCTCCATGACTTATGAGTTGAGTGGCTTTGGGCAGTGTTATACACTGAATGGTACCCCCTCAAACATTCTTGTTTTGAAACCCTAGCCCCCATCTGTATCTGTATCTGTATCTGCATTTGGAGATAGGGTCTTTAAGGAGTCATTCTGGTTAAATGAGGTCATAATGAGGCCCTATTTCAATATGACCGATGTCCCTATAAGAAGAAGAGGCACCAGGGACGTGGTTACACAGAGAAAGGCCGTGTGTGGACACTGAAGGTGGCCGTCTGGAAACCAACCAGACAGGCCTCAGGAGAAATGAGAGCTGCCACATCATGGAGGTTCCAACCTCCAGAGCTGTAAGACATTTCCTGTTGTTTCAGCCACCCTTTCTATGGTATTGTGCTATGGCTGTCTGAGCCGTCCAACACAGGCAGGATCCAGCCCTGGGTCCCCTCTATAAATGGAGATCATCATAGTCCCTACTTTACGGTGCTAGTATGCGGACTGAATGAGATAATGCCTATAAAATGCTGGGCTATGGGGCGCCTGGGTGGCGCAGTCGGTTAAGCCTCCGACTTCAGCCAGGTCACGCGCGAGTTCGAGCCCCGCGTCAGGCTCTGGGGGCTGATGGCTCAGAGCCTGGAGCCTGTTTCCGATTCTGTGTCTCCCTCTCTCTCTGCCCCTCCCCCATTCATGCTCTGTCTCTCTCTGTCCCAAAAATAAATAAACGTTGAAAAAAAAAAAATGCTGGGCCAGTGCCTGTGACCAAAAAAAAAAAAAGGCGGGGGGCAAAAAGGGCTCCACACATGTGAGGTATTAATTTTAGTAATTCAACTCATCAATTTAAAATATGCATAATACGAGGTCCAGAGAAATTAAATCTCTGCTCGAAAGCTGTTAGTCATTTGACAAGTCTGGTTTGGCAGCCAGGATCTTCAGGGTCAGGATTTAAGACAAACGGCTTGATGACTATATACCCATTATCTAATGCTACCTAGTTCACCCTCCTTCCAGAAGCTGCCTGTATTTCTCATTCCTAACAGCACTGTAGGGGAGTGGTTAGGGACACAGGGTCAAGGCCTACACGGAGTTCTGACCAAAGGCCAGACACTGTTGCAGGTGCTAGGGATTCAGAGGTGAATGAGGCAGACAAGGTCCTGGCTCTCATGGGGCAAAGGTTCCACCAGGAGGAGGCAGATGTTGACTAAAAATACATAAGTGTGATAATTTCAGAGAGAGATAACTAAGGTGATCTGCTAGTGTGAGCACCGGATGGTGAGAGTGAAGGACACTCCAGCTGAGACCTGAATAATGAGAAAGAGTGAGACAGGACCAGATCCAGGGGAAGAGCACTTAGGCTCAAAGAACAGGATGTACCACGACCCTGAGGCAGGATCAAACTGAGACACTTAAAGAACAGTGAGAAGAAATCGTGATGGCTTATCCTCGGCACAATTTGTTGCTATTCTTCTACTCAAAAACCAGGCTTACTCTTAGATGCGTGTCCAAGAGCAGTTAATTATCATGACAGAAAAGAAGAAGAAAAAGGATCTATATATTCATTTCCAACTTAACTGAAACCCAATATGAGAGTTGATTTCAAAGGAAAAGAACAAAAAGGCGATTGAAAGGAAGGTGGTGGCAGAGGTGAGTTGAGCACAGACAAAAGCTGTGAAAACATCATGGTGCATCAGAACTGGGGAGGACCTTGGAGGCCATCTGATGAAGAAATTGAGGCCATGAGTGTTCAAGACTTAACTGCGGGCGCACAGTAAGACGGTAGCAGAACCAGGACTAGAATGCAGGCCTCCCAACTCTTAACCCAGACAAGAGGTTTCATTATATATACATATATAATATATATTAGCAGTTCTATTCTAATTTATTAGAAATTCCAAATCTGTTCTGAGTTAAAGATAAAGCAAAACATCTCTTGGGAAAACCAAGACAATCTTCTGATTGGAACCCAACCATTGGAACCCAAAAACCATTGGAACCCAACATTCCAACAGCTCTCTTCCACAAGGCAGGGCTGTGACAATCACCTCCCATGATGCCTCTTTACTTTTTTACCATGCATGACCCATGACTGCCCACCAAAAACAAGGTAAAGGGCTGCCTAGAAAAAAAACATATATGTGACTAAAGGGCATGCGTAGTCCCGAGACCAAAGGCTCTCTACAGACCTGATTCAAAAGCTGGACCATTTCAGTGGGAAATAGAGAAAGATCCAGATTATAAGCAACTTTAGATTCATACTTTAAAATCCTCAAGAACCATGCTGTTGCCACAGTTCTATTTTACATGCGTATTTTATGAGTCTCTTGATGGAAATCTAAACCTTGAATGTTCTTCCACACACCATTAATCTTTAAAATATAATTCAAAGAAAAGGCTGTGTGGCAATCAAGTACTGGCATCCAGAATTGATGAAAAACAAAGGAGGCCTTGGGTTTTTAGAAGTGCCTGCAGGCTGGGGCCTCAGAAACAAGCTCCTCCTGTCGTCATGGCAACGCAGGGAGGTGGCAAGGCCTGGTGAGCACTTCCCCTCACTTCTCCTCTGAAACTGGAGGTCATTTAAGGTTACCCAGCAAGGCATAAAAAGGAAGAAATAAGGGAGGGCAGGAAGGAAGGAAAATTTAAAGGTAGGTTTCATTCCCTGGAAGTCAAGACGCATCATGGAAACTTATAGTTCTCTAAGAAAATTTCTGTCCCTTTTTCTTCTGTTTTTGGATTCTCTCCCAGATGAAAAAGTCAATTACTCTTCCCACACTTGCTCACCCTTGGACTTACTGCATTAATATCAGCTTAGCAATATCTACTTGTCGAGTATAGGCTGTGTACAGAGCACTATGTGAGAGAGTAAAAAAGAAAATACATCATCCCAGGATTTGAGGTAAGTGTCGTCTAATTGAGAAATAAGATATACATTCCTAAAATTATTTAAGAATATTCTAGTGCCAGATGGTCTCCAAAGATTGTTCCATCATTCCTTTCCCTTTCTGCAAGCATGCTGCTTCACCCTCCGAGAGGTGGGGTCCATTTCCTCTCCCCTTCCCACTGGGAGAGCTTTGTGTTCCCACTGGTAACAATCTGAAAGTCGGGCTGAGGATTTTTAAAATTATTATTTTTTATTTTTTTTTAATGTTTATATTTATTTTTGAGACAGAGAGAGACACAGCATGAGCAGGGAAGGGGCAGAGAGAGAGGGAGACACAGAGTGTGAAGTAGGCTCCAGGCTCTGAGCTGTCAGCACAGAGCCTGATGCGGGGCTCGAACTCACGAACTGTGAGATCATGACCTGAGCCGAAGTTGGACGCTTAACCGACTGAGCCACCCAGGTGCCCCGGGCTGAGGATTTTTAAATGATTTTGCCCAGTTGTGAGATTTGCCATCTATTTTGAGGCATGATACTGGTGTTCTACCTTCTGCTTACTGGTGTTTTAGAGCAGTGCTCCTCCAAATTCGCAGCAACACCCTGGGAATTTTTAGAGCTCTCAGTGTCCAGGCTACACACAAAACTGCTTATACCAAAATCTCTGGGAATAGACCCAGGCATGTTTTTAAGCTCCCTAGATGATTCTGATAAGATGGACGAGTTCGAGAGCTTGTTTTAGACAGCTGCCCCTTTCAACTCCAGGCATAAATGACTCAAATGACAACAATCCTCAGAACTGCTCAGCAACCTAAGAACACTTCTAATAAGTGCCGGCTCAGAATGTCCAGAGTGGGGACTTTATGTGTGACAGTGGACCTAAATTTTGAGGATTTTTTAACTCCCCTAAAACGGCATCTGTTAATGGCACAGTGGATGACCGACTATCCATACCTCACTATAATGGCAACACAATTAATGATAATCAGCTGCATTTTATTTTTGAAAGCACAGTGATGAAAATTAATCATGCTACAGGTAGGTCCCCAGCTCCCACCCCTAAACAGACTGGGCAGGAGAGCACAATCTCTATTATAATGGATATTGGGAAGCCAACTGCTTTGACTTTAAATAAAACCAGTGAAGATAAAGAGAAAAGAATAAAAGACACCCATCCCCTCAAGAACAAAAAAGATAAAAGAGAAGCAGAACCCAGAATTTTTGCAACAGAGGAAACATTAGACACACACGCACACACACACTCATACACGCACGCACGCACGCACACACGCACGCACGCTCCGCACATACACACACCCCACCATTCCCCTCTTGAAAGCAAAAGCGTTTAGAAATAACATCTTGGAGAATTAGAGCAACATAGCTGACTGTATACATGTACCTTCTTTTCCTCTTACTCAGTTCCCATAACATGTAGAATTTTTTTTAACAAAAAGAAAATCTCAATAGCAGTGGAACACAAAAAAGAATATCATTAGGAAATCAAAAATGGTGAGGAATTTATTAAAGGTAGACAGGTGGTAATGGACCAAGAGTAAAAAAGACCAGAGAAAATCAAATCCATGTGTAAGAGAGCACTGCCCTGGATTGGTCGAAGAGTGCTCTAAATTCAGTCAATAGCTATAAAGAATTGGAGGGAGCCAAGACATTATTGGGATAATTAATTAAATAACTACATATAAAAAAATGCACTTATTATCCATCATCCCATCTCCTTGACCATGCAATGAAACAGGAGGTCAGATGTGTAGGCAGATAATAATAAACAAAAATTTAAAGCACAGCAAATATTTGTCACTAATCAGAGTGAACAGGTAAAATTTTCCATGTTAAAAGACAAAAAAAAATTGCTCTTACAAATATTTATTTTCCATTAAAAAAAATACACCTAAGCACAATAAAACAAGGTCAAATATTGAAGAATCAAGAAAAAGAATTATATCAAAAAAGAAGCAAATATGGCAATATGAATATCAAAAAAAGTCAAAGTCAAAAATCATTAAAAGAAGAAAATGTGGGCCTCATTTTTTTAAATGTAATACACTAAGAAACTATAACACTAAGGTCAAGGACCTTTATGAAATTAACGTACTCGCTGCAGGTATCATGTCTTCAAACTGAAATTTTTCCTTAGTGAAACCTGGAATATGCACATATAATGCACTTCATTCCCACTGAATCTAAGCAAGGTGGTTCTGAGGGACCCCTAATAACATTGTCCTGCCTGAAGATAAAAGCAAAAAATGACAAGAAGCAGAGTGTTTTTCTAAACAAGGATTTTATTTATATGTGTGCCTGATTCAAAGTTCGAGAGGCCTTTTGTCAACTCTACACGATTTGAGGACCGCGTAAAAGCCTGACAGACCCCAAACGTGAAATTGCTCAGTTCTGTATTTGGAGGAACTTTCTATTGGTCTGGCCAGTGGTTGAATGGGCCACCTCAGAGGGAGTAAGCTCTTTCCTTCTTGAGAAATCAGAGCCAAGCTTGGAGATCTTCCTGCAGCAGTGGGAGAGTAAGGACACGTGCATGAAATGGGTAATTAGCTGGACTGTTCTATCCAGATATTTTGTTGTAAACTCGCAAACCCATGAATCATATCAACATAAACGGAATGACCACGGTCAAGTTGGCAGGTAAGGCAAGGGAGAGGGGAGTATTCTCTTCAAGCTAACACATAGGTTTGAATAGTCAACTTCTGGAGACAAGGGGAATCCAAGAGGGCCAGACTGTCCTCTAGTCTTCTGACATTAGCAAGGCTGGTATGTCTAATTGGAGTGGATTGAAATATATTTTGCAAATATTCACTCCCCTTGTATCCCACCCCACAGGAAAGAGCATACCTCCAAACCTTGATCATGTGACTTGCACTGACCAATAGACTGTGAGTGGATATGCCCTATCCAATTAGAAGACACTTTAAACATGACTGGCTTGGCTGGGCATTTTGCTCCTGCATTGCCCTTACAAGATGATTGTCTTAGTTTTCTAAGACTTCTGTAAAAAGTACCACAAACTGCATGTCTTAAACAGAAATTCATTGTCTCATGGTTCTGAAGGCAGAAGTCCAAGATCAAGGTGTGAGTAAGGTTGGTTCCTTCTAAGGAGGATGAAGGAAGGATCTGTTCTGGGTCCTTCTCTTTGACTTGTAGATGGCCATCTTCTCACTGTGTCTCTTCACATGGCATTCTCCCTTGGGTACCTGTCTCCAAATTTCCTTTTAGTCAGGACATAAGTCATACTGCATTAAGGCCACTCTAATGAGCTCATCTTAACTTGATTACCTCTCTAGAGAACATATCTCCAAATAAAGTCACATGCTAAGAGTCAAGGCTTACGATATGAATTTTGTGGGGCTACAAATCAATCCATAACAAAAAGCTATCTCAGAAGGAAACTGATCGTTCAGCATGGAAGGGAGAGGCCATGTAGGGCAGACCTGCTA
Organism: Acinonyx jubatus; assembly: GCF_027475565.1. Lineage (NCBI taxonomy): Eukaryota > Metazoa > Chordata > Mammalia > Carnivora > Felidae > Acinonyx > Acinonyx jubatus. The sequence goes on along the minus strand of NC_069381.1, from coordinate 203,287,847 downwards.
GAGACCTGTGACCCTTATGTTACACGAGGAAAAAAATAAATGTATACAGGAAGCCACTGAGATTCAGAGCATATTTATCATGCACATGTTTATTATGCAGCATAATTCACTAAAATCTGACAAAGGTACCAATTTATAAGCAAATCTAATAGCAATTAACTAACAAGTCCCTTGAAAACCAGAGCATCTCCCCCTGTATGAAAAGGAACTCCATCACCCATGTTCAATGAACAGTTGCATGGCACCAATAAATCTGGGCAGTTTAGAGGTGCATACGACACGAAATAAGGGGAGCACATGAGGAGTGATGGGAACCCAAAAAAGAGCTCCTGGCTGGAATAAGAGCACTTGGGTACTCAGCCCTGCCCCTTCCATTTCTTATGTTCAATGCTAGTAGGCTCTCCAAGGAGCAATCCGTTCAGATAATCATGGTGTCCTAACATGTTCCTATAAGCAGGACTGAAGAATTCATAAGTAAGGGGTATCCAGCATTCAAAGCACCAAGAGGAAGGATACCCTACCCTACTCTGGGTTTATTCAATGTAACAATGCAGATAATGTCAAGAGAAAAATGATCTCAGAACTCAAGTGTTAATTTCAATGTCTACATTGAATAGTCAACTATTCAGAAAGAAGTTTAAGAAAAAACTTTCTTACTCAAGTCTTTATTATCTTTTGGGCTATTTTTTTCCCTTTCAAATACAGAGAGAAAGCCTGCCTAAAATATTTTACTCTCCGGATAGATGGATAACATGTTATAGAAAATTCTGCTCTGAACCTCTAGCCACTGGACTTCAAAGAAAACATCTCAAAGCCATTACATGTTTTCTAGGCCCCTGATTTTATGTATATATTCTCTCTGCCTTGGACTTGCTTCTGGCATTTCATTGTAAGCCCTGCAATAGCCCTCCAATTACTTCTATTCCCAAGAACTTTTCCCCTAAGTCAAGTAGGTTTGAGACAATTTGAGTCAGCCCAGGGAGGGTGAAATCCAGGCATGGTTTCTGTGTGCCTCAAGGCTTCTTCTCCCATCTGAAGAATGTGTGTAGCTCTCATTGGCTCACAAAGCCATAAAAAGATCCAGCGGTCAGTTAAGGATATGGTGTATGGAGTCAGACTTCCCCCAGCTCCAATACTCATCAGTCATGTGCCTTGAGTGACTACTTAACCTCTATAGGGCTTTAGTGTCCTCATCTGTCAAATGGGGCCAACAATAGAGCCCCACTCTTTGGGAAGTTCTAAAGATTAAGTGAGCTAATACATACAATGCCCTTAGAATAGTACCTGACAAATTGTAAGGGGTCAGTGGCTAGTGACTGTTCATTATTATTAAATATGACTTTGAAATCCATCCTCTCCTGGAGAGAGAGCTCACAAGGTGGTCCCCGTCAGTACAGACATGCCACTAAGTTTTGATTTGGGAGCCCTGAGAAACTTGGCAACTTTTGCCAAAGGCATATCCTGTCTGGAACAGCTATAGGCTTTTCTCTTGGCCATGATTAAGAAGAAGGCAAAGTTTGCTTTCTCTCCAGCACTACCCATGCACAGGAGAAAACAAGGGGAAATGTTCCTGTTCCAGTGTTGAGCCCTCAGTAAGTGTACCATCACATCCATATCACTCAAGAAACATTGACTGAAGTCTCCCTGTGTGCCAGGCACAGTACAGGAGCTGGGGGTGCAGCAGTGAAGAGAAATACACGTTTTGCCATTTGGGAGCTTACATTGTAGCTGAGGAGAGACTTGCAGTAAGTAAAATAAGTAAATTGTTGTTAAAACAGAGAATTACAGGGCCTAGGGCCCTCCCATAAGTCTTCACCAGCTTCTGTTTCAAACTAGATTCATCCTTCTTTTCTACCATATACATTTGCTGCCCTAAAATGTCTTACTGCCATTGGTTGCCATACATTTTGAGGCCTAAAGATGAAACAAGACGATTCCTGTTTTAAAGATAGTATGTTTTCTAGAACTACCTCATCTAAATGCTTATGGAGTTGGAGTCCACAACTTTTAAGTCTAGTCTCGGTCTGCCCAGACTTAACCATGTAACCCTGGCCATGTCACTAAAATATAAATTTAGCCTGAGTTTTGCCTGTGTAAAAAAATGGCATTGGCCATTTTACAATGGCATTGGCCAGTCACTGGTTCTCAAAGTGGTCCTGGGACACGGCAGTTTCAGTATTACCTTGGGACTTAGAAATGCACGTTTTCAGACCCCATTCCAGAACTACTGAATCACACACTCTGAGAGTGGGACCCAGCAATGTGAGTTTCCACAAGACCTTTAGGTTTTTTTCTTTCGAAATGAAAAAATCAATCTCGCTGTAAATCCCAAAAGAAAATCCTTATCCTCTCAGCCAGGCCTCCTCCAAAACTTTTATAAGCACTATCCAATACTAAAGACTCACTTTATAATCTTTAAAAAAAAAAATGTTTCTTACAATTTACAGTCTTTCCAAGTTTGGAGGTTTAAAAAATATTTTGCACTTTTCTCTCCTAACACTCTCTTTGTGCTAACTTACAAGTATGCTTGATCCTACTTCATAAGCTCATTAGTGATGGTGACTTCCATCTTTTACTGTTTCTGAATATTTAAAAAAATGATAATTTTGAATTCTATCATTTTAATTTTATTTATTTATTTTCAGAGAGAGACAGCACGAGCAGGGGAGGAGCAGAGAGAGAATCCCAAGCAAGCTCCACGCTGCCCGTGCAGAGCCCAACGTGGGGCTCAAAGTCACAAACTGCAAGATCATGACCTGAGCCAAAATCAAGAGTTGGATGCTTAGCCGACTGAGTCGCTCAGGCACCCCTGAATTTGAAATTTTAAACTGAAAATTCTATTCCCTTTCCACACACCCAGCACTTGGATGTCGATTCTTTCTCAACAGTGTTCCCACTATGCTCTTCTGAGTTGCCTTCTGTTTTTCCAATGAAGACTTGGTATTGACCAATTCTGTTCAATGGGTGGAGGCATACACTGTTTCAAGAAGGACATTTTAGTATTTCAAAGCCTCTTAAGGGTGTTCCACCAAGAGTAGCTCAATGTGACAGATAAAAGCAAATAGTGCCAAAGTATCCACAAACTTTCTCTTATAACTTTTCATTCTCAGAATAGAACTGAGTTTTCCAGGAATATTCAGTTGGGATAACTTAGATGTATGTCAGTCCAGCTACCCTGTTTGAAGGCTATCTTTTTCAGCTGTCCAGGGAAACATATTTTTGTTTGTAAAGTGGATAAAGTTTCAAGTGTAAAACCCATTCATGGACAACTATCTCCTGGAAGTTATAAACATTTTTTTTTTAAGTTGTTTGTTTACTTGTTCCTAAAGATAATTTGGCAAAGAAGAAGCTAGCTCACTTTAGGACCTGAAGTGTAGTGTGATAGCTTGGCTTTATTTGCATAATGTTAATATTCCACAGAACTCTCTGGTCCCAAAGCAGTAGAAAAAATAAGATGCGTTAACAAACCGGCACAGACTAACAGTAACCAGAATCAAGGATTGTGACTTTGATTATGAAAAGGGACAGCCAAGAAGTTAATGAATCAGCTATCTCAGAATATGGTCAGCACTGTCCAGGTCAACAGACCAATATTTATCAAGAAATTGCTTTGTAATCACAATAATATATATTCTCATCTGAAAACTGGGTGTGGGGTTAGACTAACTGTTCCCTGAAGCTCTTCCAGTCATAATAGTCTATTATTCCATGATTTCACAATATCTTTGAGGTAGAGTTGATTATCATCCAAACTGCCCTTGAAGATCTATTATCCTAGATATTGTATGGGTTTCCAAAGTAGGATCCAGAGGACCAGTTCTAGGTCTATCTACTCAGTCAGGGTTTTACTACTACAACTACAAGTAATTTCAGTTTTATCAGAAGTCTTAAAATCTCTATGAAATGTGCCACTAATCCACAAGCAATCAACAAGTACTGGAGAAACACATTTATTAAAGAACAATTACTTGGCTTGTAAAGTCATTCATGTGGCTCTGACCTGCTAGACAATGATGGTTAAAAAAAAAAAAAACTTATAAAAATGGAGAGAAGGAAGCTCAAAAAGGAACTAATTGAAAATGTCCAAGTGCAGACCAACTCCCTGGCAAAAAACCACTTATGTACTGTGATTTATGGAGTTCTGGGAAAAGGCAACCATACCAAAATCACTACCTACCCTAATCAGCCCTCCATGGACTTTAAATTCTTCCATTTCTCATTCTTCCCTTGATCTTACTTCTTGAATTAGGTATTTATGAAAACTTTGAAATATTATCAACCATCACCACCTTAACAGAAATTATGTGTTTTTTTAAATTCTTTTATTTATATTTTAGTTAGTTAATATATAGTGCAATAGTGGTTTCAGAAGTATAATTCAGTGATTCATCACTTATATACAGCACCCGGTGCTCATCACAAGTGCCCTCCTTAGTACCCTTCACCCATCTAGCCCACCTCCCACCCACCTCCCTCCATCAACCCATAGTTTGTTCTCTATCATTAAGAGTCTCTTGTGGTTTGTTTCCCTCTCTTCTCTTTTTGCCCCCCCTTCCCCTATAAGGAATCAAGGAATCTATCCCATTTACAATTGCACCAAAAATGGTAAGATACCTAGGAATAAACCTAACTAAAGAGACAAAAGATCTGTACTCTGAAAACAATAGAAGACTTTTGAAAGATATTGAAGAGGACACAAAAAGATGGAAAAACATTCCATGCTCATGGATTGGAAGAACAAACATTGTTAAAATGTCTATAGTACCCAAAGCAATGTATAGATTTGACACTATCCTATGAAAATACTACGAGAGCTAAATGAAACAATCCTAACACATGTATGGAACCACAGAAGACCCCAAACAGCCAAAGCAATCCTAAAACAAACAAACAAACAAACAAAAAACTGAACTGGAAGCATCAGAAATTATGTTTTATCAGATGAGCTATTCACACATTCAGCAGGAGTCTATGAGAGGAGAATACAAAACAGTAAATGTTAGAATGGAGGAAGAATTAATCTAAGTCTAGAGCCTGTAAAGGGTAGGAAAGATGGAGTGGCATGGTGAGGAATCTTATGATTCTAAATAAAGGGGGGGGCGCCTGGGTGGCTCAGTCGGTTGAGCGTCTGACTTTGGCTCAGGTCATGATCTCACGGTTTGTGGGTTCGAGCCCCGCAACGGGCTCTGTGCTGACAACTCAGAGCCTGGAGCCTGCTTCAGATTCTGTGTCTTCCTCTCTCTCTCTCTGCCCCTCCCTTGCTCACACTTTGTCTCTGTCTCTCTTAAAAAATAAACATAACAAAAATTAAAATAAATAAAATAAAGGGAGAGAAGTAGAGCAAGTTTAGGGGTAGGGAGAAATAGAAGGAAACTAACATTTGATGCATATACTGTGTGCTAGGCACACCTCTAGACACTTTACATTTATTTTCTCATTTTATCCTCAGAATAACCTACTGGTTAGATATTATTAATCCCATTGCAATGTTATTATAGTAGCTATATTATTTTACAACTAATAAAACAATAGACTCAAAGGAGATAATAAATTTGTCCAAGTGTATAGAGCCAACAAATGGCAAAATCTGGACGTAAACACATATCTCTTTGACTCCAGAGCCTGGCATGTTTCTCTTTCTATTATAAACCTGTCTATAAGACTTGTGCTCCCCACATACATTGAAAAGGAATGGTAACACCGAAAGCCACATTCACCTCCTTCCCAATTTTGCTTTAAACCCATGTTTTTCAATTTGCTTTTAGTCATGAAAACGTGTCTTCAAAATAAATAATTTTAAACAAAACCCAATCCACCTACCATGGCCCCAAGGCCTCTTCATGGAATGACATAGAAGCTTCAAAACCATTGCAAAAAAAAATAGAAAGAAATACTCAACACATAAGTGTATATGAATGGCCACTAAGCACATGAAAAGTTGCTAGAAGTCATTAGTCATCAGGAAAATGCATATTAAAACAACAATGTATAACCACTACATACGTGTTTGAAAAGCTAAAATTCTAAAAACTAGGTTAACCAAGATATGGAGCAACTGGAACCCTTAAATGTTGATGACGGGAAGGCAAAAACAGTAGGACCACTTTGGAGAACAGTTTGGTATTTTCCTATGAAGTTAAAACATATCATTACCACACAAGATACAGTAATTTCTCTCCTAAGTACTTATCCAAGAGAAATGAAAATATATATCCACACGAAGAATTCTCCATGAATGTTCATAGCATCTTTAGTCATAGAGCCTGTAACTGGAAACAGCCCAATTGTTCACAAACAAGTTAGCAGGTAAAGAAATTGTGGTATTCCAAGGGTGCCTGGGGGGGCTCAGTGGGTTCAGTGTCTGACTTCAGCCTAGGTCACGATCTTGCCGTTCCCGAGTTCGAGCCCCACATCAGGCTCTGTGCTGACAGCTAGGAGCCTGGAGCCTGTTTGAGATTCTACGTCTCCCTTTCTCTCTCTACCCTTCCCCCACTCACACTTTGTCTGTCTCTCTCAAAAATAGACATTAAAAAAAAAAAAAAAGAAAGAAAGAAAAATCGTGGTATTCCAAACAGTGAAATATGAATATGAAAAGGAAAAATTACTGAGACACTCAACAACAGGGATGCGTCTTAAAAACATACTGGGTGATAGAAAGCAGACACAAAAGAGTATACTGTGATTCCACTTACATGAAGTTCCGGAAAAGACAAATCTAATCTACAGTGATTGAAAGCAGATTAGTGGGCATGTAAAGTTGGGCTGTGGGCTGCAGAAGGACTGTGGAGGAAAGACTGTGTTTTGGGCTGACAATGGTATTCTATATCTCAGTTGCGCGATGGTTTTTTTGTGGCAGAAATCCACCAGTTCCAAACTCAAGGAACTGTACGCTTATACAATGTGTGCATTTTTACCTCAATAACGTTGGCTTGTTTAAAAATACCACTATAATTACCAAAGAATTGCTGAGAAAGATCTGGGCACGATTACATAATCACCCAGGTGACATTTCGGTTCCTTTCTTCTTATTGAATATTTTACTTCTTCCAGTCACTAACTCAGCTCTGCTCTCTTCTACAACCCCATGAAAGATGGTAACTCCATCTGTCCTGCAAACTTTCAGCCGACTTCATTACAAAAATACCCCAGGACCAAAGCCAGAGCTAATGAGCATCTTAGACCATTTGGAAGAAGAAAGGCTATTTTTTGGCTGAGGATAATTGAGCTTCACTTCAAATCAGAATCTAAGCTATTATTTTCTCTGTACTGAATCCAGATCACTGAGATTCCTGAAGTTTGTCCATGGTTATTGTCCACCTGATGCCAAAATATTCTGATGAAAAGCGAAACATTCAGCCGGTTGTGTGAATTCTTTGTCCTGAAATCTAAAAGCTCAGCCATCTGGCAGGATAGCAGAACAGCTGAGCAGTCAACTGATGCTCCTGCTGTAGATCGAGAGGCCATAAGAACTGTGCAGATAAGATCTCCTGCAAAAATCGAAATGCAAAGACCCAATGCCAATGTCCCTCATTATTGATAAAGTGGGATCCACAGCATTAAAATCATGGAAGTTTGGAGTAAAAAGGAATCCTGTCCAACTGCCTCTGTTTACAGATAAAGAAATTGAGGCAGCTCGCATCCATCGTCTCAAACCTGACCAAATGCCCTCTCCTCTGGGGAACTTTTCTTCACTTCCCCCAGGCTGCTATCTGCTCTGGCTCCCACAGCTAACTACCAGCACTCACCCCCTCACATCCAATTTATCTGCTTGTGCATCTGTTTCCTCCACTTACACTGTAAAACCACCAAAGACTAGGGCCAACAGCTCTGTACCCTAAAATTCTAGCCCCAAGAATGTTCTCAAAGAAGGACTGTTGGATGAGCTTGGGGTGAGAATCTGAATCAATGTGCACTCCAAATACATTCTTTCTCCACACCTATGTTGAAATGGTAGTAGCGAAATTCAACAGAAATTCTAGACGTACAATTCATCCTAAGCACTAAAATCTGAGGTTTCGCGTTCTTCAGACAAAAAGAACACCAGTAAAGCAAACTGTAGTGAGCCAACACAGTTCCTGGTATATAATATGAATATTGTAATTTAGAGAAATTAAAACACAATAATAAACATTTGCTGTGTTGATATCAACTTACACATAATAGTAATAGCAACTAACGTTTGAGTATTTACCATATACAAGGCGCTATTCTGAGAAATATATGTTTAACATAATTGTATTTTATGTTTATCACTGAAACTACATAGAACTTGAGGTTACATTTTTAGACTGATCCTTACATCTCCTCTACCTGTGGATAAATGAAAACAAAAAAGATGGATGTTAACTAAACTTATTGCAGTCATCATTTTGAAATATATACCAAACCATTATACACCTTAAACATATACAATAACATATATAAATCACAGTACATCTTAAATTTATACAATCCTCTGTGTCAACTATATTGCTTCTTTTTAAAAAAAATTTTAATGCTTATTTATTTTTTGAGAGAGAGAGGGAGACAGAGCATGAGCAGGGGAGGGGCAGAGAGAGAGAGGGAGACACAGAATCGGAAGCAGGCTCCAGGCTCTGAGCGGTCACCACAGAGCTCAACGTGGGGCTCGAACTCATGGACTGTGAGATCGTGACCTGGCCGAAGTCAGACGCTTAACTGACTGAGCCACCCAGGTGCCCGAACTATATTTCAATAAGACTGAGAAAATAAATAAAATGAACTAATAAGCCAAAAAATTTAAAAAGAAAAAGAAAATAAGTAAATTTTTTTAAATGGCAGTTGTCAAACTTTCCCTAGTAATCTTTGTTTGCAGATTTCATGCCCACAGCCTATCATAACTTTCCATTTTTAAAAATTAGACTTACTTAAAAAACTGAAAATATTCTTTAGACGTCAAATTACTCTTCAATAATGACATTTTGATTAACAGTGTAAGGAACTAAAAGCATGAGGGTTACATTTCTTTCAGTGAAAACATGCACTCTGAAATCCTGAAGAACTGAGCTTAGGGTGAATTTATATGAGGCAAGTGTTCTCAAACTTTGGCCCAAAATATTTTCCCTCTCTGTTGTCTGTCACCATGGAGCTGGAGAAGATTCTCGGTAGATAAGGCAAAGTAGGAACCTGACAAAATGAAATCTGGTCGGGAGGACTGGACTGGAAATTTCCATAAAAAATGAAAAAGAAACACAAAGGAATTGGTTGACCCTTTCCATGAAAAGCTTAAATTCAATTGAACGCGTTCAATAGTAAGCCCTTTGGCAAACAAAATTAATAAAGATTCTTTTTTTTTTTTTAATTAAAAAAATGCATGTATCCAAGCATTTTCAAGGTAGCATCTACTCATTAAATTCTTAATATTTCCGGGGCGCCTGGGTGGTGCCGTCGGTTAAGCGTCCGACTTCAGCCAGGTCACGATCTCGCGGTCCGTGGGTTGGAGCCCCGCGTCGGGCTCTGGGCTGACGGCTCGGAGCCTGCAGCCTGTTTCCGATTCTGTGTCTCCCTCTCTCTCTGCCCCTCCCCCATTCATGCTCTGTCTCTCTCTGTCCCCAAAATAAATAAACGTTGAAAAAAAAAATTAAAAAAAAAAAAATTCTTAATATTTCCAACCATAAGAGAAAAAGAGTCTTGTGTTTCTCTGAGCCACTCAGAGTACTAGAATAAGATCTTGGACACAAGATCTGGGACACAAGACTGAAAAATGAGTGTCTATTGAGTGAATGAACGAATGAATGAATTCAAATGATTCTTTTCACTTTTTTCCAGCCACCTTTCCACATCTACACTAAGTCCTAAGAGACTATTTCTCACACAAAGAGTCCCTGTGACTCTGTTCAAGCCACTCCTGGTCTCAAGCAAGCATCTCAGAGCCTGCCCTCTCTTCCCTTCATGACCCACCTCGTCCTTGACCCCTCAGAGCCCCAGTTGCTCCTGTTGAACATGGTCTTTATTCCCACCACAGGAAGACCATTCCAGGGAACCACAGTCTCAGTTCAGGGCTTCATTTCATTTCCAATTTGTATTGCAACAGTACCTGTAATGCCCTTCCTCTGCTGAAGGGTATTGAGAAGACATTCAAGATAATTGGGGGGGGGGGGGGGGGGGCAGGGCAGGGGCAGGTAGGATTTTAAAGAGTTTCACCTCTTTCCCAACTGAGAGTCCAAACTCATGAAGAATGGAAAACCTCAGAGGAATGCTCTTAAAACAGAGAAAAAATAATTGCATGATTTTCCTATTGTGGGAAACGAAAGAAAACTTTATAATATAGAAAGAAAAAAAATACCCGCGTTTGCGCTCGATCGATATGAGTTCAAATCCTAGCTATGCTCCTGTCTGGTAATTCGACTTTGGACACTTCATAGAGCCTTGATCTCTCACATACAAGATGAATGTCACAGAGCCACTGAAGGACGGAATGAGATTACTAATTGAACGAAAGCAGAGGCACATAATGAGCATTCAGGAAATGTTAATCGATCTACAACACAGATGGTTTAAGAAGCAAAAGAAACAACCATTAAAACTATAAACCCTAAACTCTATGATCTCTGGTTGACTTTTGAGGGTATGCCTCAAGAAGCAATTTTATTTTCCTCCTCAGTAATGCATTGTCACATCTATAATCAAGACAATGGCTGGTAAAGAGTAGCTCTTACTTGGGGACCATAGGCTACATAGAAGTGCAATATGGATTGCTTTTAGGGCAGAAAACAGTCACAACATAGAGAAATAACTCACCTGTTTTATAGCAAAGTCCAAAATAGTCACACTACATTTCTGGAAATTCAAGGGTGCGTGCGTGTCTGTGTGTGTGTGTGTGTGTGTGAAAGAGATAGAGAGAGAGAGAAGGGGGGTGCAACTATTCAAAGTTACCCTTAGACTATACTCCCCAGAGATGTGGAGGCCATGACCAAAACACTCTGAGAAATCACAGAAGTTTACATTCTAAGAGCAATTAGAGAACTGTCGAGGATAATTTTGTCTTACACTCTGATTTTAGAACCTAATCCCTGAAATAAAATCAGATCCCACTTCCTAGTGAAAATATGGATTCCCACAGTAAAATACAAACATTTGCCATTCACACGCTACTTGTAGATTTTTCCCTGATTTTTGTCTTTGTTTTAGTAGTATCATTTGATTTATCTGAAGACCAAAATTCCGTTCGATCTTTTTAATTGACATATGGTGGTATGTCTTTAGCCTTCTGATGTGTGGCTAATTTTAAGCTGTCAAAGTCCAAAGACTAAATCGTTATTGCCACAAACTAAGACCATTCGTTAAATGACAAAGAGAGGGTCAGAATAGCTTGACTTTGTGAATCTTGGCGCAGCATTGTTTCTCTGGTCTATAACATCTATTGCTGGGAAGCCTAAAGTTGTCCTCCTGTCTATGTTGAAGATGACCATATTGTTTGTGTGTGATTTTTCAGGATGTTGTATGCCTCCTCCTAGATCAAGAAAGACAAAGAAGATTTCAAGCTAGTTTTTTTTTAATGTTTATTTTTGTGAGAGAGAGAGACAGAGCATGAGTGGGGGAGGGGCAGAGAGAGAGAAAGACACAGAATCCGAAACAGGCTCCAGGCTCTGAGCTGTCAGCACAGAGCCTATGGGGGGGCTCGAACTCACGGCCTGCAAGGTCATGACCTGAGTTGAAATCAAATGGTTACCCAACTGAGCCACCCAGGTGCTCCATGAAGCTAGTTAGTTTTCCTGTTGCTTTTTATCATGGTGGAGGCCCATGAGGTGACCATGAATCTTAGAGCACTCCCCACTCTCCACCAGAAAAGCTTTTTTTCATTGTCCGTCACTTATCCACAAACCTGATTTCTTAAAGGGAATTTGATCACTAGCAATATACATAAAATATACCTTAACCATTTTCTCAATACCCAGAAATTAAATATAATCAGATACAATAACATCCTTACTTAATGATGACATTTTCTATATAAAAAAGTGCCACTGGGTAAAATTACACAACCCATCAATTTCAAGCATCTAGGGAAATTGAGTCCCTGAATAAAACTCACTATGGAGGCATACAAAAGTCGGGGCAATTCTCGTTAAAAGATCATCCTACAATTTTTGGTGCTTCTTCCTATAACCTGAAGAAAAAAATCACAGAAAGGCAGAGATGTGACAGCAAAATATTTGTATTCTGCTGTCTGCAGTGGGAAAGAGAAAGCCGTGTTACTTCTCCTTCCCTGAATCAACCGTTGTAGCACATCTCCAGGCAACCTCTTCAGGCTGGCTTAGTACCTTCCATGGGTGTCTTTAATGGCGATTCATTATAAAGCTGAGAAAAGGTCAGCCCCTACAGAGCCACACCTGGAAAGAAACTCAGTCAGCCCATACTACCAAAGGAAGTGAAATTAGATTGCAATCACACTAAGTTGTGTCGCTCCAGCTTCTTGAATTGGTCACATGGCTGTTCACGGCCAAACTTCCTGGAGGAGTTGGTTTACCATGACAGCGACCTATTTCTCAACGTGCATCAAGCTGTTTACACCTGTGGTATCTCCAACCCCACCATTGTACAAATTCTGCATTTTAACAAGTAAACTTCAAAACGGGTTGGGGAGTGGGTGCCTGAGTGACTCAGTTCAGCGTCTTGAGATTTCGGCTGAAGTCGTGATCTCGCAGTTCGTGAGGTTGAACCCCGCGTTGGGCTCTGTGCTGGCGGCACGGAGCCTGCTTGGGATTCTCCCTCTCCCTCTCTCTCTGCCCCTCCCTGCTCTCAAAAATAAATAAATAAACAAAAAAAAACCCAAATTCTGCATTTTATAGATATGAATAATCTACAAGTCGTCAAAAGGAAGCTTCTGCCTCTCCATCTCTCCATGGTTGACCTTCTTCTCTTTCTGGAAAACCTCTGCTGGCTTGGTTGCTGGGCAGTCTGCCATCCTGATTTTGCTTCTTGGACTGCTCCCACTCTTTCTGCCTTTCCTCTTCCAACCCCAAGAAGTGCTGGTCCCTGAAGGAATGCTCTTTGCCCTTTTCTCTATTTCCATGCATCCTTGGCTACTTCAGTCATGCCCAAGGTTTCAAGCCCATGGATTCATGTGCATGGCTCCCAAACCTCCCAAGTCTCTAGCCCCGACTTCTCTCAAAAGTTCCCATACTGACCTTCCAAATGCTTTCTGGATAATCATGTCAACAACTCCAACTCAAAATGCACAACGCAGTAAATCATTTCCAGGACTTACTACCTGTTTTTATTATTTGCACTTCCAGCCTCTCAGTTACGCAGATTCAAAACCTTGGAGTCATTCTCCACCCCACTCTCTTCTTCATTTTCCAACTGTCAGCTAGGTGCAAGACCTTGTCCATTTCAAGTCCTCAGAGTTTCCAGCTTCTGTGTCTCCACTGTACCTGCCATTGGCCCAGTCCAGACACTTCTCTCCTGCCACCAGGAATCCTGTTTTCTTTACCTCCCTCTTCCATTTTCTTCAGTTTATCTTACAGGATGGGAAAAATCGTAATGATCACATCGTAATCATGATGACAAAAACTGAGTCTTTATCATTGTACAACCAGTGCCTAGCAGGCTCCATCCTAAATATTAATATTTTTAATTTGTGTCAGTGCAGCTCTGATCATGTGATCTTTTCTTTTTCTCTGGCCTTCAGTGTTTTCCCAATTAAAGAAACACTCTTTTGGATAAATACTGACCATGTTAACAGAAAGAGATCTCAGAGAGTGACTGGTGACCTAAAGTAAGGTAGAAAAGCTAGGGTTCTACCTATAAAACCTATACAGTATGTTAGGAGACAGATTTTTGAGGAAGGATAATGTGTTTGGGTTTTGACCTCAGGAATTTGAAATGCTTATGGGATATTGGATGGAGATAGCCACAGGCATTGGTACTCAAGAGAAAGATCTAGGCTAGATCTGAAGGATTTAGAGATAGAAAGATAGTTCAACATGCTGTTGAGTGTTTCCCCTCTGGAGCCAGACTGCTGGGTTCAGGTTGCATTTCTCCTGCTAACTATAACTAGCTCTGAGAACCTCTCAATGTTCTTAACTTCTCTGTGCCTCCCTTTCCTCATTTTTAAAATGGCTTTAAAACCTCTATCTTTTAATTTGTCATAAGAATTAAATATCATGAGAACAGTGCCTGGCATATAGTAAACACTAGATAGGTGTTTGTTATAATTATTTACATAATAATTGAATATTTGAGCATGAATGAGATCACCCAAAGAGAAAATATGAAAGAAGGAAAGAAGAAAGAAAGAAAGAAAGAAAGAAAGAAAGAAAGAGAAAGGAAGGAAGGAAGAAAGAAAGAAAGAAAAAGAAGAAGAAGGAAGGAAGGAAGGAAGGAAGGAAGAAAGAGAAAAGAAGAAGAAGACAAGAACATGATGAGAGACTGTCCTGATTCTGGCCCAAACTAGGTACTAACTACAAAAATGATAATACATAGTTCTGACCTTCGTGAGGTTTATGATCCCACGGGAAAGGGCATAGCTTCTGTAGCTGAGACATGAGGACCGTGTAATGAGAAAACAAAAAGGAGAAAGCTTTGAAAAAGAAAAAATCTCTCTATTCAAGCACGATGTCCAGTTCTTGGGCAGAAGTTCTAAGTGAAAAAGGGAAAACAAGAGGAGAGAGAAAGCATTCCTTCCATGTCAGGGCTCAGAATATAAAAATGATAATCGGTGTTGGTTTCTTCATCATCTGGAGCCCCAGCCTAGAACAGAACCTCCAGCATTTACCCACAAAGGTCCTCGCCTGGAACCTAGGAGCGTCAGTGCTGGGAGCATGCTGCACTGGGGACAGCAGTGGGGGACTGGCGGGGGGAAGGTGCTGTCCGTGACCCACTCTGGTGCTGGAGCTAGGCTGAAACATGCAAAACAAACAAACGAACTAACTAACTAACGGCCAAAGCCAGTAAGCTGCACACAGGACAATACATTGAATCCTGCTTGAATATTTCCCTCCTCCTATTTATAGCTTCTTCGCCTTTATTAAAGTTGCCAGTGATGTCACATTACACTGCTTTGGGGGAATGTGTTTACTTCTGCCAGCTCAGATCCATTCCCCTGCAAAGAGCAGTAACTGCCGGGGTTTGGCCGAGAAAAAAGAAGCTACTTCCTGGCAAGGTTTGTGGGGCCAGCAAATGGAGCACCAGTGACTCAGAGCAGGGAAGGTCAAGATGAGAAGTCCTTCCAGGTCTTTTGTTTTCACTAAGCCATGGCAGAGCCCTCCGTGACTGTACCCACCATGGGGATCCTGAACCAAATGTTAGGAAAGCTGAGTTGTGATCCCAGCTCTGATCCTGTCTCCCTCAAAGACTTTGAACAAGTCAGTTAACCACTGTGGGCCTTAATTTCCTCACCCTTAAACAGAAGGGTTGGGTTAGATGGTGTAGAAGGAAACTTCCAACATTCTGTAGATCTCTAATGTCATAGTGCCCTGCATTCATGTGATGGGCAAGGTTTTGCTGCAACAGAAAAAAACCCCAACTTCTCAATACTTAACATAGCTTATATGACTTTTTAAAGTATTTATTTATTAATCTTGAGAGAGAGAGAGTGAGTGTGAGCAGGGGAGGGGGAGAGAGAGGGAGTATCCCAAGCAGGCTCCACGCTGTCAGCACAGAGCCTGATGCAGGACTCGATCTCATGAACCGCGAGATCATGACCTGAGCCAAAATCAAGAGTCAGACACTCAACCGACTGAGCCACCCAGACGCCCCTCCCACGGCTTGTATGATTACTACCTCACACAAAGTCAGCTGCAGGTTTGGGCAACTCTCCAGAGCAATTGCCTTCCACAAATTAATCTTCCAGGCTGATTCATGCTCCAACTATTATTTATACCACCTGGAACATATGGTCTCACTAGTTTCACGCAAGGAAGGAAGGAACTAGAGAATCATACCTGGGCTTTTCACTGACTCTGCTGACATGTGACATACATCACTTTCACTCAGTTTACATTGACCAGAATGAGTCATATCCTTGACCTGGTGTTAGAAGAGGAAGGGCCCGAGAAGGGATTGAGAAGTGGAAATTTTCCACGTTCTCAGAAGGAGAGAAGAGCTGGATGTTGGTACGTGCTAGAGAGAAGAGCTGGATGTCGGTACGTGCTAGTAACATCTACACACAGCTCCCCATCGAAGACAAAGTCTTGTTATTTTTCCAGTTGCTTCACATGCACTCAGTTCTGACAGTGTTTCGAGGTCAATAGAGAAGATGTTACTATCTTCCTTTTACCGAGGGGGAAACCCAGAAAGGCTGGGCAACAAATATGTCGCAAAGCTGCCTAATGTCTGGGATGGCACTGGATTCCAAGCCTCATGCTCTCGGCTTCCTGCTGGTTTGAAGAATCGCAGATTTATATCAAATGACCTGGATTGGAATCCTGATCCTTTATTACACTGGCCAGCAATTACCTTCTCCGAGCCTCAACTTTCATACCTACATTAACAGCAGCGGAGATCTAGTTCAGAGTTTGCTTGAGAGGATTAAGTAAGATAATCAAAGGGAAAACACCTATCACAGAACAAGGCAAATACTGAGTAAACAATACGTTCTGTCCTTTTAAGTACACCACAGTGTCGTCAAATGTTTCAAAGACATAAACTATGTATTCTCACATCCAGAGAGCCCTGCACACAGGAAGATTCCACTAATGTTATAAGTTAACCAGAAACAGCGTTCTTTTTATCGGAAATCATCTCTGGGAAGACTCTGACCACTTTGGCACCTAAGCAGATGTTGTGTTTTCCCAGCACCTGGTGACGCCCCAGAATGGAGTAGTAGGAGCTCAAAGCACTGGGTGACATGTGTGCTTGACATGTAATACGTGCTTCGTAAGTATTATGCATCGTGGTTTCTCCTTCCTTTTTGTCGTTTTCATTCCTTTCATGGAATGGTGGGTAGCAAAAGAGGAAAAGGAGCGAGGCTGGGGAAAGAGACGCTGCGGACTGAATATTTGTGTGCCCCGCCCCCAAATTCACATGTGGAAATCTACCCCCTCCCCCCCATATGACAGTATTAGGAGGTGGGGCTTTGGGGAGGTGATTTGGTCATGAGGGTGGGGTCCTCATGAATGAGATTAGTACCCTCAAAAGAAGAAGCCAGAGAGTTAGCTTCCTCTTTTTCTGTCCTGTGAGGATACAAGAAGTCAGCCATCCACACACCAGAAGGGGGTCATGACCAGAATCCGATCACACTGGAAGCCTGATCACAGACCGCCAGCCTCCAGAACTATGAGAAATACATTTCTGTTGTTTATAAGCCACCCAGTCTATGATATTTTGTTATAGCAGCTGGAACAGATGAAGACAAGAGAGAACATGCCATACACCATCTTTGAACAGGGGGTGGAAAACCAGTAAGGACAGAAAAGGGTATGGCTATTGATGTGAAGAATTTTTTTTTTTTAATTAAAAAAAATTTGTTAATGTTTATTTATTTTGGAGAGACAGAGACAGAGTGCAAAAGGGGGAGGGGCAGGGAGGGGGAGACCCAGAATCCAAAGCAGGCTCCAGGCTCCGAGCTGTCAGCGCAGAGCCTGACGCGGGCTGCAAACTCACGAACCGTGAGATCATGACCTGAGCCGAAGTCGGAGGCTCAACTGACCCAGACACCTAAGTGCCTGTAATGAATTCTTTCATCACGTTCCTTAGCAATAAAATACAAGTTAAGAAAAGAAATCCCTAGAGCTGGGAGAACAGAATTTCAGCCCTATGGTGAAGGGGGCAGGAGAGGAGCAAAGAGAAGGAAGAAGAGGTTGTGCAGGACAAAAGGACAATGTTGTCCCTGCCTCCCCTCCTCCACACCATGAATGGAGGCTACTGTGGCTTGAAGCTCTTCGTTGCCTGTGTCAAAGACCAAATCCCAACTGCCTAAAGCTGCTCTAATGATCCAGTGCCATGGGGCCATGGGCTCCTCCTTCAAACAAGTGACCTTGGCTGGTTATCTCCATGGTAACAGCTCACATCCCAAACTGTTCCTTCCTGTGTGGGAAGAAACATTTCAGAAATGGAGAAAGGCAAAACCGAACAGTAGCTTTTTTTCTCTTATGACCCTTCTTCTTTGGCAAGTCGTATCCTTTTCCTGACCATTGCAGTCTCCTGAGGAAACCGTGCACAAAAGAGACAGTTCAGTGACTTTATTTGCAGATGTCCATCCAGGACACAATTTAAAAAGTAGAAGCCGGGAGCGGCTTTTCCTTCAGTTTCATACAGCACTTGGTATTTTTCACCCCCCCCCCCCCACCGCCCCCAAAGGGAAAGGGCAGTACGTCCTCCTCGTGGTGGAAGAGAGGACGCAGGTCAGAGAGGAGGGGTGCTTTCCGCACAGGCGCGGAGCAACAGAGCCACGGAGTTAGGCTAGAAAGCCAGACATAACAAGACTGAGCCTCTACTGAAGCCCCATTCACACCCCGCCTGCCTGCGGTCCAGCCCCTGCCTGAGCGGCCAGCCTGGTCAACGAGCTGACCTATCTCCCTCCAGCCCTAGACTCTGCCTCCTGTCCCATAAAGCCATGACACTCCCGGTGATTTTCTCCAATAGGATGCCTAGATGTGGGGCAACTGCGTTGTAAGCTCACTGTTCTGTCTGTTCCACAGTGTCTATGATCAGAGTGACATTTTACAGGATGGTAACTGACTCTTCCGCATCTGAACCCCGGAAGTGCCTGCCTGAACACAAAACCCTCCAGTTGTGGATCTCAAATGCACCATGGGGTCTACTTTCCAACCAGAATCACAAGCCAAGAGCACTCTTTCCCTGGCCCGATTTCAGCCTTTCCCGGTAGTTTTGATCCCATGATTCTGTCCATGAAAGAAAACTTTTTCTCTGCAGCATCCCTGCCTGACTTTGACGTACAAAGGTGTAATTAGAACAGCATGGAACAAGCAGGATGATCCATTTACCTCATCCCTAACATTTCAGTGCTTTAAAATATGTTTCTAATATCCTAGGTGCATAGGGCCAAATTCTCTTCTCAGTTTTTCACATGCATGAGTAAATCCACACAGACTAAACCCCTTGGGCCTTAGGTTTTGCTTAGAAGTTCTTCTTCTTCTTTTTTTTTTTTAAAGAAAACAAATACTCCATTAAAACGACATAGTGTACTCTTCATATTTTTAGGACAATTAGAGTTTAGAATTCCCTCTTCTTCCGCCCCTGGTTAAAAAGAAAAAAAAAAAATCTTAACTCTTCCTTCACCAAGAATGACATGAAGCCAGGATTAATTGAAAGGCTTTCTTTTCAGATAATGTTCTCATGTTATGTTGTCAAAATACCAACTGGTGACTTGAGATCCTTGATGCGCTTTGGGAAGAATCCAGGCTGTCCTTTTGCCAGATAAATACTTTAGGGAGACAGTTATTTGTGAACCTAATGGAAACATTTACTTGAAACAGAAAAGCTAAACTCACAGGAAACAGAGAAACATAAAAGTAAGGCCCCTCTCTACCAAATGCTTGTCTCAAAATGGGTCACCGGTTTTGGTCATTTTTCTTTAGGACTTCCGACTGTGGAAATAGCAATCATAAAGGAGAGGTCGCAGCATCCTGGCCGCTGGCCGGGCCTCGGCCCGTGCGCTGGAGCGAAATCAACACCAAGTGGGAGGAGCTAGACAGTCAGGTGACTGGGACCGGAAGGAGCGCGAAGGCCGACCCACCGCGTGGGCGCTTCGCTTTGCCCCTAAGCTTATGTTGCTGCGTGTGCTGCAACTCGCTGCCCCTTAGTCTGTGCTGCCGTGGCCACTTGTGGATAGTGTTTGTGTAGCCAATATGCAAATCAAATGTTTTCCGGCGACCAAATTTGGAGCAACATCTTTACAGCAATTGCCATGTCACAGGCGTGTTCAAATTCAAGGGTCCCACAGCCCCCAAATTTAAAATGAGAGGTGGATGCAACACCCATCTACAGTTTTATTTTGTTTTGCTTTATTCATGGCAAAGCATATCAAAGGATGGGGAAGCCCAGCCCTGCTCACTCCATGATTCAGGCAGAAATAAGATACAACTTCATGTGAGTCTGACTCGGAAGATGATCCGGATCCAGAGACGGCTTGGGAAATGGCTGGCATGTCCTGGAAACTAGGAATTATATTGAAGACTCCAAGACAGAACCCATAATTTCGTAGGGAAAATGTGTTTTATTTAAATTAAAAAATAGTGTGAAAATTACAAACTGTTAAATACAGAAGACAATTTTATACAACTTAATAGAATAAGAAGGAAGTATATACATCACTTTTTTAATAGGCGCAGATAGACTTGCACCAAACTTCAGGATTAAGCAATGGAAAATGTGACCATGCACAAGTCCGTCGCAGTGAAGTTTCAGAATTCAAGTGATTCCAGGCAAGGAGCCAAACTTAACTTGGCTTCTTTCACCTTAAACAGCCCCCTTGGAGTAAATCCACACTCGCAATTTTAAAGTGAACGGCGGGCCCTTCCCGCCCCCCCCCCCCCCCAAACATAAATTTCCTCTAGCACTGTGTTAAGGCAAACTGATAAACCAGTTTCTCCACTGTTAACCCTTCCATGGGAACAGTGGTTATTGCTATCTCCAATCAAGGGAGAGTATGTCTTTTAAAAAAAAAAAATCTTTTTTTTTCTTTTTTTTTTTTTTTTGTTTTTACTAGAATTAAATTTGACCTTTTGGTGTGTTTCTCTTCCTGCTTGCCTTCAAGGGCCGAACGGCTCTGCTACAAAGCTACTGACCGCAGGAACACACGGAGACATTAGCAAGCATTCCTGAGCGTTTGCTTTTAGATTTCTCGTCTCTCGGCTGAAGTATTAACATTCTGCTACCCAGAGAACTTTGCAGAGTACGATGTGGTATGTGCCTCCCTGGTTCACTCCTGGGAAAACGACAGCCTGAACAGGGGGGGTGATGCGCCCTGGATTTCCCAGTTACGTGCGTTCTGGGTCTCCAACTGCTCCTTTAAATAACAGATCCATTCTCAGGCTGACTGGCTGAGTGGGAAATATTTTGTCCAAGCTTCCTCACACCAGGCCATACAGGATTTATCACAGAGTCTTAAAATCCAAAGACATCCTCCCGGCCCCCTGGGGATCTCAATTCAGGAGCCTCATGAAGGCAGTGAGCCTCTTGATGACAAGCCCAGGACCACACAGCAGATCAGCGTCCGGGCTCGGGATCAGAAAACAGAACCCGAACCCCTGCTTTGTGCGACCTCCGCCTGAGTATGCCCTTCTAGGTCTCGGCGCCGAGACGAAACGCCACACGGTGGAGGCCCACGTTACGATGACTCCCAGCTCCGAAAACGACGCTGGGAAAAAAGCAGCAGCAGAGCTAATGGCTTGGCCTAGTTCAACCCCACCATCACCCCTTCTGGAAAGATCCAGAAGAGTCCCCTGCATGGCTATTCAGAGTGCAGGTTAGATTCTGGGGAAGCCCTTGCAACCAAGAAAATGTCCCGCCAGCATGAGAGGCCAGATGGTCTGAGGTCAGAGTTCAAGGTCATAGGTTAGACAAAGGGTCAAAATAGCAGATTACATTTTATAATCCCAGCCAAGGTTATCAGGCTTACAGGTTGCTTTTTCTTTTTTCTTACAGTATGCAAATGAGCCAGGTTTCGCTCTCCAGCTTTCTGCTATCAAACAAAAGTCTTCCCTCAGACATCCCCCCTCTAACCTAAAAGACCTCCAAAATAAGTGCTGTAGACCACTACAGAGACACAGGAGAGGTACTTACAGCCAATCAGATCTAGAACAAAGCTCTAGGCAAATTAGCAGATCAAAACTAGTCCCTCAGCGTGTCCTGGGTGTTGGGCAGCCCTGGGAGGGGGGCAGACGCCGCAGGAGTTAGTTACCCAGGGCATCCAGCGCGGAAACAACAGCAAGCACGGCCACCTGCCGAATTCTGAACCGGAACCCCAGCCCCCAGGCCCCAAAGTGAGCGTACACACTGCACGTCTTCAGGGCTTTTCCGTGGCAGGTCTACACCGCAGGCCCGGCGCAGGCGTGGACAACTGGCTGCTCCCTCCTGCTGAGCCTTGGCCCCCCATTCAGGGGCTTGCCCAAGGTCTCTTTAAAGTGGCAGCGGCATGCACTGCAAAAGTGAAACCAGACACGGAAAGTGTCCGTCCCCTCTCTGAGAGTGCTGGCTGATGGGGGGCTCCGGGGGTGCTAGGAATTCTGATGAATGTTCTCCGAGGAGCCTTCGCTGCTTTCGTTGAGGAGCGTCTCCGAGGCCTCCCCCAGCTCATCGTCTGCCCCCTCCTCCTGGATGGTGAGGTGCACGTCCGGTGTGGAGGACTCGGAGCTCACGCTGTCGCCTTCCATGGAGCAGAGGGTACAGGACAGGGCGGGCGCCACACTCTCCTGCAGCATGTTTAGCATCATGGGCACCTGCACCGACCTCAGGCCCGACACCATGGGCAGCGGCTTCATGGCCTCCCCCCAGAGCCTCTCCTCATCCTTGTACAGCAGCAGCAGGCTGGACTTCTTCTCCCGCCTCTTAGATTTCATATAGCCCAGCATGATTCCGATCAAGAAGATGCCGTAGAAGGACATGACGACCAGAATGTAGAAGTACTCGTTGCCGTTGCTGCTCCCTCTGCCCGGCACGTGGGACACAAGGTGGCCGCTGGGGGCTGCGGTGCTGGGGTGCGTGCTGTTCAGAGGCTCCATCTCAGTATTGAAGCACCACTCAGCCAGGGTCTGGGGAGAAACCTGCAGGTTAGAACTCTCCCACGGGTCCACGGTGCAGGGAGGGGGGGGGTGAGCATAAGGTTTGTGGGATTGCAACATCGTAAAAGCCTGTAACTGCACCGGGCAGGGGCGGGAAGAGGTCCCACAAACTAGTTGGCAGACGTTAGCAATGAAAGGTCAGAGTGGAGGGGGAAGATAGGGAGAAACGTGACCAGGGGTTTTCTTTTTGCAGTGTATACATGTCCTCATAATTGCATTTCCTAAAGTGAGCGTGTCAAAAGCATTGTTTTTTTTTTTTTTTTTTTTGAAAAGCAAAAGGAAAAAGTATAAGACGATGGGGCATAGAGGAAAATAAATAACATTTGAATCACTGGGAAGCTTTCTCTGAGCGAAAGAAAGAAAAAAAAGAAAAAGAAAGAAAGAGAGAAAGAAAAAGAAAGAGAAAAAAGCTAGCTTACATTTTGCTTCTCAGACCCAAACCTATTTTTAATTCAAACCCAAGTTTCCTTACAACAAAGAGAGGAAAGGAAAACTTCATCTGCTGGTTGCCAGAATGTTTCAAATGTTTCTGAAACAAAGTTGCATTGCTGACTTACCGAAGGCTAGCAAATTTCTTCCCAAGTCCGGAGTTGCTAAGTGGCCAAGCCCAAGAGCGTGCTTCCTCTGCGCGGGGCTCAGCTCAGCGCTCTGACACACTGCTCCCGGGATATATAGTCAAGAAGTGCATCGTCACGTGTCCGGGGAGGAAGATTTACAACAGAGGTTGGTCGTGGCAGAGTGAACAGTGCACTCGGAGCAGTGCAGTTCAGCTCACTGAACTGCACAGCTGCGCAAAGAAAGAGAGAGTCGGGGAAGCAGGGATGGCTTGTCATCCTCCAGCCCAGAGCCAGAGTTTCCAGGTGGCCCTGAATATAGTGAAAGGGGAGGGGCGGGGGGAGAATGTGCCCACTGGGAACGGTTAGCCCAAAGTCTGCGCTCATTGAAAATTAGTTAACTCCCTCTTGGGGAAAAACCATGATGCCTTCCACAGGTTTCCAGAGACCGTCAGGCACCATCATCTGGATAAAGGACAGTTGGAATCCAGTGCAGGATTGACGGTCAAGAAACTGGGACTTACGTTTCTGTTCTTCCTAACGACGCAAACTCCATAAATCCTTCCCAAACCTTTCTGCACTTCAGATTCCTGGTCTGTAAAACTGTTGGAGGTGAGGGCTTCACCATGCAGAATTCTGTGGACTGTGTGAGCTTTTGGATCCCTGTCAGCTTAATCATTCTAAGATTTAAGGCTGCCTGGTGCCAGATAGCCTTTTGAAAACATGGAGACGTTCTACCCGTCTTCTGCAGCCGGCTCATAGATGTATTTTTCATAATAAAAATATCTATTTTTTATAATAAACAGAGAATCCTCCAGCTTCTCTTCAATAGCGTGGGTAAGGTGAACATGGGTTATGGTGCAGGGCACCGTGGGTAGGTGTTGCCCCCGTTCGACGGCACTCAGCTCCTCCTTGGTGGTGTCACACAGAAGCCATCCACACATCTCTTGGCTGTCTCTGGAGGGTCGGGGGAAGGGCAGGAATTCTGCCGGTGACCCGCTGAGCTCAGTTCAAGCTTTTAAAACCTATGCAGACCTTGTGTTAAAATGGCCGCTGTGATCAAACTTGGAAAAGAGATTGAAGACTTTGATGTCAGTCCATCTGCTCCCCGGGATGCTTATTCTGAGAGGCTATTAGTCCAAGTTAAAGTAAACTGGGAGGGATGCTGCGTTCCCAGTTGTCTGCGGCCTATGAATCGCAGCCAGGCTATCTCGGGGAATCGACCCTAGAGAAAACATTTCTCGTGGTTCTGCTGCTGTTAAACCAGAGCTCAAGGCAAGCATGGCAACGTCTGGAATGTGTAGAGCCCAAGCACTGGGACTTTCACAGCTGCTCCACGAACTCTCCCAGCTTCGTGCCCGGCCCTAAGTCTATGAGGACACCTGTGCAAAGAGCGGGAGAATGAGCACGTGCTTCTATCTTCCCCACCGGTCTACTCACCTTATGCTTTAGGCTGTGTTCACCCGTAAGTCCCCAGCTGGCTCCAAGGTCAAAGCCCGGACCATTCCAACACCAAGATCATCTGTACACTCGACATTTGGTCATACCAATAAAGACATCCTCACGGCTACATTGATACTTGAAAAGCTGCACGGCTACCTTGGCCAAGGTAGATTTGGCCTTTGTAACTTGTTTTTATCATAAGCACCTGACAACTTCCATCTACAACGATGCTGACAGTGGTTTGTCAGGGTCATCGGAACGAGAGAGACATCGTTGATGGTGGAGCCCAGTATTGCATGTAATCCGTGCCTTGGGACATGACAGTGGCCAAACACTGCAAATCTACAACCCTCCGGAGGTGGAGAGGAGATGGCAGGTTTAAGAAGCAAGGAAGCATGAAGCCGGGTGCCGGGAAGCCGAGTCCGAAGCCGAAGTTGCAAACGAGAGAAATCCTCCAAATCAAGCCAACGGTCCCAAGGCCACAAAACCAAGAAAAAGATGGATGAATCCAGAATGAAGTCCAAAAGGCAAAGCAATTCAGAGACGTCGGAAGAACAAAATCTTGTACAGGCACGAGGGAGGGAAGAGCCCAGAGGAAACTTGGTTGGATGCCTGCTGGGTGTCTCTGCTTCTTCTGGGACCCCATGCAGACTCCACGCATAGATGTTTCTCCTACAGTTAAAGAAATGATGCAAGTGAAGCACTTAGTGCCATATCTGGCAGAATGCGTGTGCCCCATCTATGCTTCCTGCTGTCATTTTTGAGAGTGCTTTACTGCTAACGAGAACGTCAGGTTGTCTTCCGATGCGCATGTGCCTGACTTCAGATTTTTTATTGTTGCTCTTTCCTCTTCCATCAAGAATAGAATGGAAGACGTGGGGCTTGCCACCTCATTACCCACAGCCCAACCTTCTCTCCAGCTCTCACCCGTAACAGTATTATGCGAACAATAGCACTGAATAATGGCATACAACGTGAGGGAGGAAGGGAATGCATCTGCCAACTGCACTGTATCAGGGAAAGGATGGGGACATGCAACAATTACTAATTCCTTCTACTCTGTGTCACAGTTTCAAGAGACAGCAATGTTAAAGAAGAAAATCCTTTTCCAAATATTTTCTCCTAGTCTGTGGCTGGCATTTCCATTTTCTGAAGTGTCTCTTTTTTTTAATTTTTTTTAATGTTTATTTATTTTTGAGAGAGAGAGAGAGAGCATGGGCAGGGCAGGGGCAGAGAGAGAGGGAGACACAGACTCTGAAGCAGGCTCCAGGCTCTGAGCCATCAGCCCAGAGCCCGACGCGGGGCTGGAACCTACAAACCGTGAGATCATGACCTGAGCTGAAGTTGGATGCTTAACCAACTGAGCCACCCAGGTACCCCCGCCCCTTTTTTTTTAATCAAAGAAAATATTTTGTTCAAGCTCCCAAAACAAATTTGAGGAGTTAAGTTGGGTTTGAACTGAAGAAAAAAGCCAAGTGGGATCTGGAGAGAAAGTTTTCATTTGGGGGAAGTTGAAATCCATACATACATTCTTATCAAAGACCTGTCCCGAGTAGGGTTTTTCAAGTTTTTCAGAGTCTGCCAAGCCAAACCCTTCATGGCCTTTGCTACTCTTGTTTGGCTTTTTCCCTTCCCTTTTTCTTGCTTGGCCTTCAGTCTTTCTCTTTGTCTCTGGTTCATTCATACGGGGTACTGCCCATGCTGGCCTAGAAGACTCTTTGTTCCTCTTAAAATCAGTTTCTGTTTGCGTATCATCTTTTTCTTCTTGTGCCACTTACTAAGTTTTTCTCTTGACAATGTTGGGGTACCACCACAGTTGCTACCTCTTGAACATCTTTCATTACAGCATCACCATCAGGACGCCTGGGTGGCTCAGTTGGTTACATGTCCAACCTTTGATTTGGGCTCAGGCCAAGATCCGAAGGTTCATGGGATCCAGCCCCGCATTGGACTGTGCACTGTTACCACAGAGCCTGATTGAGTTTCTCTCTCTTCCTCTCTTTCTGCCCCTACCCTGCTTGTACACATGCTCGTGCTCTCTCTCTCTCTCTGCCTCTCTCAAAATAAATAAATAAACATTTTTAAAAAACACTATCCACTTAAAGAATACTTTTAAGTCTGGTGAGTTCCTTTGGGGCATTCATTTTTCTCTTTTCAGCATGCATGTTCCTTTTCCACTTACTCCATAAGCTTTTAGCCATATTTTACCTGCAAAGTGACAAACTAGGAAACTCACAGGACCCAGGTAGTCCACGCTGACCAGAAGCTTCCACACATCTGCTTTCCAGGCAGCCCCTTCCACACTTCCCGGAGTCCCCAGCCGTTGTGCTGTACTTCGAGAGCCAAGATGCCCCGGAAATCTTAACAATGTCCTTTGAAGAGCAAAACTTTCTTCATATTGATAGATGCCAACTCATCAAAATTTTTCACAGTTTGTGCTTTTTTTTGTATCTTAAGAAATTTGGGGGGCACCTGGGTGGCCCAGTCGGTTAAGGGTCTGACTTCGGCTCAGGTCATGATCTCATAGTGTACAAGTTCCAGCCTCACATCGGGCTCTGTGCTGACAGCTCAGAGCCTGGAGCCTGCTTCGGATTCTGTGTCTCCCTCTCTTTCTGCCCCTTCCCCACTTGTTCTCTGTCTCTCTCTGTCTCTCAAAAACAAATAAATGTAAAAAAAAAAATTTTTTTTTAAAGAAAAAGAAAAAAAGAAATTTTGTTTCAGGGCGCCTGGGTGGCTCAGTTGGTTAAGCATCCAATTTCAGCTCAGGTCATGATCTCACAGTTGGTGAGTTTGAGCCCCGCATTGAGCTCTGTGCTGACAGGGCAGAGCCTGGAAACTGCTTCAGATTCTATGCCTCTGTCTCTCTCTGCCCTTCCCCGACTCTTGCTGTCTCTCAAAAAAAAAAAAAATTATTAAATTTAAAAAAAAGAAATTTTGTCTCACCCAAAGTCACAAAGATTTTCTCCTATGAATTTTATCGCTTATCTCATATACTGAAGTCTATGATTCATGTCAAGTTAAATTTTGTATGTAGTGCAAGGTATACATCAAGACTCATTTTCTTTTTTTTTAATTTTTTTTTTAATGTTTATTTTTGAGACAGAGAGAGACAGAGCATGAACGGAGGAGGGTCAGGGAGAGAGGGAGACACAGAATCTGAAGCAGGCTCCGGGCTCTGAGCTGTCAGCACAGAGCCCAACGCAGGGCTCGAACTCATGGACTGTGAGATCATGACCTGAGCCGAAGTCAGATGCTTAACTGACTGAGCCACCCAGGTGCCCCTACACTCATTTTCTTTTTGTGTATGTTTGTTTCATTGCTCTAGCATCATCTACTGAAAAGACTGTCCTTGGCCCATTGAGTTACCTTGGAATCTTAGTCAAAAATCAATTAACCATATATGTGTAAGTCTGTTTCTGAGCTCTTTATTCTGTTCTTTTGATCTGTCTATCCTTGCATTGATGGCATGCTGTTTTGATAAATCGATTCTGAGCTGGCATTTTAAATGAGTCTAAGATATTTCACAGCCCATACCTAGCTGAACGTCTGTTATGAATCGAGCCTTTGGTAAAGGCTTTGCTTACCTCAACCCTGTGAGGTAAGTATCATGATAATCATTTCATGGATAAGGAAATTGAAAGTCAGTGAGGCTAAGAAAATTGCCCAAGGTCATGCCAATGGTAGTCGTCGACTCAGGATTTGAACCCAGGTCTGCACAATTCCAGAGCTCATTCTCTTTTTCCTACCCTTTGCCTCACTCAATGAAACAAAGAGACTGAGAAAAAGTAGAAAATAGAAGGTGGATATTTTTCCAAATTTTTTTGAGCCTTAATAAAACTTTCTTCTTTTCTAATGCTTCCATTTTATTTATTTATTTTGAGAGAGCGAGGGAGAGAGAGAAAGAGCGTGCACATGTGCTGGGGAGGGGCAGAAAGAGAGAATCCCAAGCAGGCCCCGAGATGTCAGCACAGAGTCCAACGCAGGGCTCAGTCCCACAAACCATGAGATCATGACCTGGGCTGAAATCAAGAGTCAGACACTCAACCGACTGAGCCACCCAGGCGCCCATAAAACTCTCCTTTAAAAAGTGAATTCCTGCATGGCCAGACATAAATGCAGGCATGCAGTTACAAATTGTTTATTCTGAACTCATGCTATCAAAAACATTGGAGGCTGCACCAAACTCAATATGTTCTCGAAGCTATCAGAGAAGTAGAAATACTTTTAACCTTTCTCCGTATGGCCCATAGTAAAACAATTTCCCTTTTGCTCATAGTCATAACTGATTTCTGGTCTTGTTTTGATTTTTTTTTCCCCCTGACACAGTCCTGACACACAACTTTCTCCAGAGCTTTGAGTATTTTAACTTCCTGGTAACGTCATTTTTACCAAATGACCCTGGCCACACATCTCTGAAATTATGTTCGCAGCTTCTGTGACTAAACAAAGTCAGTGCTGGGATAACAGCACGGCGGCGGATCTCATCAGATGAAATGGAAGTCTGGAGTCCAGAGATCTGACCCGGCTCGGCCTCACCCGGGCTACGTGACTGGTTCAATTACATCATTTCTCTGTGTTTCAGTTCTGGCCCCTCAGGCATGTCAAGAGTAGGATAATTAATTGTCTCAGGATACTCGGAAAAGTCCCATAAACCATGAGGATAGCCATCTTCAGACTGGGCTGTGAGGAACAGAGACAACGAGATGTGAGATAACCAGGCTACAGGACTGGCAGAGTATTGCAAAATGCAACTCTCAGTGTCTACCCCTGATGTTGCTTTTCCCAGAAACCCTTCCAGAAAAGTGGCGTCTGGGAACTCTTGGCGTGGTCATCCCTTGTAATGCCCTGAGTCACCCTTCCTAGACCCATACTTCTTAGCATCCCTAGCACTTGGGGTAAAACGGGGCTGGGTATCTTCTAGTGCTTCGCAAGACCTCCAGACCCTCCTACAGCACCAGCTATGTCTCAGGGGGGATGTGGCTGGAGGCAGGACATCACCCACAAGAAATTAGGATGCAAGAACTCAGGAGTCTTGAAGTTAGAGAATGCCTGATAAAGTGGTCATTAACTTCCCCTTGTTATTTATTCCGACCCTCTTTCACCTGATACTTGTTTAGCAAATGCTTGCGTAGTGCTTGAAATGTCTCAGGAACCACCATAAACACGTTACAAATTTCATCTTATTTAATCTTCCTAAAAATCCTTTGAGATTGGCTCTCGTATCATCCCTGTTACACGGATAAGGAAACTGAGGCCCAGAGTAGTTGAAGTAGCCTGCCCAAGACCCCACAGCTAGTACATGGCAGAGCTGGCATTGGAGCCCAGAGCTGAGATTCGGAACCCAGAGTCCGTGGGTCTAACCGCTACACCACATGGCTGATTCTGGTTATTGAATAGCGCTATGTATGCCCTGGAACCGGAGTCAGTGAAAAGAGAGAGGGTCTAAATGTCCCCTGCAGCCTGCAGCCTGCTAGACACAGAGAACTAGGGTCCTACCAACATCTGGAAAAATCTGAAGGGTGAGAGACTGTGTCCAGCGCTGGCTGTGGAGAAAGGCTTTTGAGTAAGGAAAGCTCATGCTCCCAGAGTTTGTCAGGAGAAAGACATGGGAGTGCTTTGGATAGTCCAGACAAGGGCCACAGCGGAGGGAGCTCACAGACCTGGGATGCAGGCTGTTCCTGCCCAAGATGGCAGCCCAAGGGCTGAGGGAAGAGATTGTTCCCCGTGTCCCAAGAAAGTGCCCGGCATGGGGGCAGAGCCCATGGTCCTACCCACCAATAGCTTTCAGTCTTCCCGAGGCCTTAGGGGAGAGGTGCTCCTAGGGAGAGGGAATGACAGAAGTTTTAACTGTAAATGAACTTGAGAAATTCCGACCATCATGTGGGAATCAATGTTTTAATTACTGAACCGAGGCTGTTTGGGCAGACTGGAAGAGACAGAGGACTTTTTGTTACCTAAGAGGGACCAGAAAGGCCGTGGGATCTGCCCCCAGACTTCCACCCTGGGGCAGAGGAAGAACGGGCCCCAGAGAATGAGTCTGAAGTGGCAGCGGCACTCATCCTAAGGGCCACCTCGTGATGACACGCGGGAGATATCGGGAGATATCTATTTATCGGGAGATAACATGTGCAGAACGCTGGGCACGGTGCCTGGAACTGGCCAGCATCCACTTATCATAAATACTAAACAGTATCAGAAAAACACAAAAAGACAATACTTGGGGGAGCTCCACGGTATCATCTATCTGAAACTTACGTCGAAGGACTGGAAGTGATTATTCACTGTACCACTCCGGGCACCTACAGTAGACAACAGCAATAAGGAGCTAAGTACCCCCCACCCCCCACGGACTTCCCTCTTTAGTTTTCACAAGAGCCCCGTGAGGGCTACCGTGAACAGACCTGTAGAAATGTGGAGAAGGGGGTCCGAGAAGGCGAGTAACTCGTCCCGCTCCCACAGCAGGACACAGCCGACCTGTGACGGGTCGTCCTGCCTCCCACTGAAACCACGCCAGACACGTAGTCCTTTCCTGGGACACACACTGCTCAGCCGCTGCTGGTCACTTCCTCTGGCCCCAGCTAATCAAGGGGTCAGGACTGGCCTCGGGACACCATGGAGAAGGGCTTCAGTGATTCCAATTGAGCAGGGCAGAGCAGACAGTCTTTAAAAAAAAAAGTCTTCAGGCACTCCAAAGGTTTTCTTAAACCCTCTAAGTGACGGATCATGACACAGGGCCCACTGAAAGCTAAGAGGTGGACTGTAGTTCATAATGCGGTATTATATCCTTGACACTTGTTCGCAGTAGATCCTAAGCATTCTTACCACACACACACACACACACACACACACACACACACACAAAGTTGACCGTGTTAACCAAGTGAAGCGATGAATGTGTGAATTACCTTGCTCATGTGTACCTGTATCAAATCATCACATCGTACGCTCTAAACGTATGCAATCCTATTTGTCCCGTTATTCCTTAATAAAGTTAATAAAGAAACCCAAGACACAGAGCTGGACTAAGGCCCAGGACAGCCCAAAGCCAGTGGGCCGTGACGAGTCTCTTTCCTCTCAGTCATGGCTGCACAAGGGTCAGCGCAGCTAAGCATGGAGAATGGGAAGCTCCTCAGGTATACCTCACCTCTTGAGATCATGTAGGCAGGATTTGCCCGTAGGATCACAGCTGGGACCCTAAGAGACCAAAGCCTGCTGTTCACGGAGGGTAGCGACTGCAAAGGACAGCACACTGCTTCCCACAAGAGACCAAGGAGTGTAGGCTTGGACGCTGGAGGGTTGAGTTTGGTACCCAAGACCATGCTGAAAGAGCAAGCATTCCTTCTGAGCTCAAGAAAGAGTTCACCCCGGGGGCGCCTGGGTGGCTTAGCCGGTTGGGCATCCAACTCCAGCTCAGGTCATGATCTCTTGGTCCGTGGGTTTGAGCCCCGAATCAGGCTCTGGGCTGATAGCTCAGAGCCGGAAGCCTGCTTTGGATTCTGTGTCTTCCCCTGTCTCTGACCCCCGCCCCCCCACTCGCACTCTGTCTCTCTCTCTTTCAAACATAAGTAAACATTAAAAAAAATTTAAAAATTCAAAAAAGAATTCACTCGGGGCTCCTTGGTGGCTCAGTCGGTTAAGCGTGTTCAACACTCGATCTCAGCTCAGATCTTGATCTCAGGGTTGTGAGTTCAAGCCTTGTGAAAAAACAAATTCACTTCTATACACAGGCAGGAAAGGAGTGTCAGAAATGTTGATTTATGCTGCACAGTAAGCTTGAGGAGAAGAAAATGTATCCCTGCCCTGCCTGGGGGGGAGGGGGGAGGGGTGAGGAGGGGGGGTTCCTGGGAAGTGAGAAAGCCACATGATTAAGTTGGTCACTGACCACTGGTTGAGCTTGGTGTCTTAGATTAATATTTCTAGAAATTTCAACCGAACCCGCATCACAATCCTGGCCCCACGCTCCACTGGGCATAGCCTAAAGAAATGATATATTCCCTTGGCCTATATCTCTTCATTTATTCATTCACTGATTCATTTAGTCAAATAAATACACATGTCCTGCCACCCAAACCAACAGATATGTCATGAAATCAAAGGATCAAAACAAAATAAGAAACGACTGATTATAAAGCAAAGAGGTCAAAGTAAAAATGAGTGTTGGTTGACCGTGTCTGGCATCGGGGCTTTGTCAGATCCCAGCTTCCTGCATGAAAACTGATGAGGGAGCGTGAGGCAGGCTGAGGGGCAAAGCACAAGCTAGCACCACCCCGCCCCCCCCCCCACAGACCCCTACCCCAGGCGGGATCTGTGTGATATTCCTTGGACACTCCTGGCTCCCCAGGAAAAAGGAAAGGGGTTTAAGTGCTTGCCATGTTGATGTAGGAAACTAAGGCAAATGAAAAGCTGAATTCCCTTCCTGACTACAGTCCATTGACAAGTCCTTGAAACAGGCAGAGTGACCCCCCTCTAAGTGCTCAGCTGCCTTGATGAATACACTTCACTAGGGGCAAAAAGGAATCTTGGCTTAACATTGTCCCAACCTGGAGGATCCTGTAAATCCATTATCTCAACTGGCCCAGGATATATGCTGGCAATCAAGCTCCAAGTGTATGCTCCCCCCATATGCATCTGAAGGGTCTCATGACTGAGGTTTTATTAAACTGTGATAAATGATGTTTCCCTAGCCCCTCAAGGTCCTGGAAACCTTGCTTCCAAAATTCCTTGGAGACTTACTCTATCTCTGACCCCCTCCCAACCTCAGGGGTATATAATGAGTTATCCTTCAGGACCCCAGTACAGCTCTTCCTGCCCACGGGTCCTGTCCCCATGCTTTAATAAAATCATCTTTTCGCACCAAAGACATCTGCAAGAATTCTTTCTTGGTCGTCGGCTCCAGACCACCCCACCAGCACCCCAAAACTTCATCAAATACTACTAACTTCCTCTTTGAAGGGAACCGAACGTTTGTCTACAATGAATCACGCTCCTCTCAGCAGCCCAGACACAGGCTGTGATCTCCAACTTGAGCTGGCCCACCATGGCGCTGTTCCTACTTCCAGTGATCGCCTAGTGTGAGAGCAGTCAGGCTCAGCCCCAGTTTGTCTCTATGACAGAGGTACAACCCACAGAAAGCCAGGCCCTCAAGGCAAGTCTCCTGGACAAGGACCTCTTTTTTTTTTTTTTTTTTTTCTATAAGAAAGAAAAAAATCTGAAGCTCATTTGAGATGGTAAATACCCTACGGCCTTGGCTTTTATTTCTGCCATAAAGCGTTAAATTTTTTCATAGAAGCGGAAAGGCAAGTTTACCCCTTCCATCGGTCTAGGAAAAAGTTGGTTAAATTATCCAAGCCACCTAGGCATAAGAGGAAAAATAATAATCACCATAAGCAGGGGGGAATGGGTAGGAAAGCAGAGGGATTAAAAACAGTTTCCAGAATCAGATGCCTACATTCAAGTCCCAATTTCTGCCACCCACCAGCTGTGTGGCCCTAGGCTATTTATTTACCCCTCTGTGCCTTGATTAAGGCTGTTGAAAGGATGAAATGAGATCATGTATACGGACTTCAGCATAGCATGGGGCATCTCCTAAATACTCTGTAACTAAGGTATTAACAATTAGCCCTTACCATGGCCAGGCAATATGCCGAACCCTTTTTTTAACTGAGATATCGTTTCCACACCAGGAAATTCACCATTTTAAAGTGTGCAATTCAGTGGTTCTTCGTTTATTCACATTGTGCAACCATCATCACTATCTAATTCCAGAAGATTTTTATTATCCCCAAAATAAACCCCATACTCATTATCATCACCCCTCCCCCAACAACCAAGAGTCTGTCTATGGATTTGCCTACCCGGAACATTTCATTGAAATAGAATCACACAGTATGCAATCCTTTGTGACTTTTTTCACTCAGCACAATGCCTGCAAGGTTCATTTCATGTTGTAGCAGGTGTCATTCTTCTTATGGTTGGATAATATTCCATTGTAGGAACACACTACATTTTGTTTATCCACACATCAGTTGGTGGATATTTATGCGGTTACTGCCCTATGGCTTTTATTAATAGGGTTGCTGTAAATATTTAGGTACAGGATTTTGTTCACGTATATGTTTTCAATTCTCTTGGGTATACGCAGCTAGGAGCGGGGTTACTGGATCATATAGGAATTCTTTGTTGAACTTTTTGAAGAACCACAAAGTGTTTTCCACAGAGGTGACACAATTCTATATGCTTGCCAACAGTTTTGAGGGTCCCCTTGCTAACACTCATTATTTTCCTATATTTGATCATAACTGTCCTAGTGGGTATAGAATAATATTTCAGAGGCATGTGGGTGGCTCAGTCAGTGAAGCATCCAACTCTTGACTTCAGCTCAGGTCATGATTTCATGGTTTGTGAGTTCAAGCCCCACATCAGGCTCTGTGCTGACAGCACGGATAACTAAACACTGGATACTAAACCCTTATTGGATATATGATTTGTAAACATTTCCTCCTAGTCTGTGAGTTGCCTTTTCATGTTTTTGCTAGTGTCCTTTGATCCACCAAAGGTTTTAATTTTGATAAAGTTCAACTAATGTCTTTTTTCTGTTGTTTCTG
This sequence comes from Acinonyx jubatus, assembly GCF_027475565.1. Taxonomy (NCBI): domain Eukaryota; kingdom Metazoa; phylum Chordata; class Mammalia; order Carnivora; family Felidae; genus Acinonyx; species Acinonyx jubatus. The sequence goes on along the minus strand of NC_069381.1, from coordinate 203,252,540 downwards.
CATTTTTCTGCAAGTTTCTGCATGTCCCCTATGCATTTGGTGCCATATCTAAGAAACTGTTGCCTAGCCCAAGGTCACAAAGACTTACACCGATGTCTCCTTCCAAAATTTTATACCTTTGGCTTTTATATTAAGTTTCTTGACCCATTTCGAGTTAATTTTTGTATATGATGTGAGGTAGAGGTCCAAATACATTATTTTGCATGTGGATATCCTTTCCCATTGAATGGGTTTAGTACTCTCGTGGAAAATCAATTGACCATAGTTGTCTGAGTGTATTTGAGAGCACTCCATTCCATTCCACTGATCTATACGTCCTGCCTTATGCTGGTACTACGTCATTTTGAATTCTGTACCTTCGTAGTAAGTTTTCAAATCAGAAAGTGTGAGTCCTCCAATTTTCTCCTTTTGTTTTAAGATTCTTAGCTATTTTGGGTTTGTTTTTGTTTTTTTTTTTTGCAATTTCATATGCATTTTAGAAATGCCTGTCTATTTCTAAAAAACAAGGACAGTTGGAATTGTGATAAGGATTGTATTGAATCTGTGAATTGATTTGTGGAATATTGCCATCTTAATAACATTAAGGCGTTCGGGGGCCTGGGTAGCTCAGTTGGTTGGGTATCTGACTCTTGATTTTGACTCAGGACACGATCTTGTGGTTTGTGAGTTCAAGCCCCACATCGGGCTCCTGGATGACGGCACAGAGCCTGTTTGGGATTCTCTCTCTCTCCCAATGTCTGTCCTTCCCACGTGCTTGCTCTCACTCTCTCTCTCCAAATAAATAAATAAATAAAACTTAAAAATAATAATAATATCAAGGCTTCCAATCCATGAATACAGATGATTTTCCATTTATTCATTTAGAAATATTTGATTTCTGGGACACCTGGGTGGCTCAGTCGGTTAAGCGTCCGACTTCGGCTCAGGTCACGATCTCCCAGTTTGTGAGTTGGAGCCCCGGGTCAGGGCTCTGTGCTGACAGCTGAGAGCCTGGAGCCTGCTTCTGATTCTGTGCCTCCCCCTCTCTCTGCCCCTCCCCGCTCTCTCTCTGTCTCTCAAAAATAACTAAACATTAAAAAAAATTTTTTTAAGAAATATTTGATTTCTTACAGCAGTATTTTGTAGTTGTCAGTGTATAAGCGTTATACTTCATCTCATAAATTTTTTCACTAAACATTTCATTCTTTTTGATGCTAGGCTAAAAGGAATTGTTTTTTTCATTTTATTTTCATATTGTTCATTGCTAATGTATAGGGATACAATTCACTTTACGTATTAATGTATACTGCAACCACGTTGAATTTTTTTTTATTAGATCTAACCATTTTTTAGTAAATTCCTTGAAATCCTTTACATATAAGATCATGTCATCTGCAAATAAAGATAGCTCTATTTTTCCCATTTCAACCTGGGCTACTTTTATTTCCTTTGCTTCTCGAAATGTTGTTTGTCTGTTTGTTCACTTTTCTGGACTAATTCTGTAGCGTCTGAGTTCTCTGCCATGTGTGGCCGCTGAAATCTCTACTCAGTTTGCTTAGTGGTGAGCTAATGACCACACTAGGATTGATTTCACGTATCTTTCAGAGCCAATACACTTCCTGGTCTTCCTCATGGGGTACTGTGTGCGTGCTGAGACGCACCTTCAACCCTCGGGCAACTTTAACTCTGCCTTAGCCTTCACTTCCCACTTGTTTAGAGCTTCATTTTCAGCCAGAGGTGACGGCTTCCAGTCTATTTGATCTTTACGGAGTATTCACACCCCCAAGCCTGTGTGTTATTCTCAAGGTGCCCAGAAATATGTCAGAGCTTTTCAAAGCCTCTGTGAGTATCTCATTCCTCAGTTTTTTAAGTTTTCATTTTTGCTTTCCCTGAAGTGTCTTGGTGACCCCAACCATTATTGACAGCCTCAGGCAATCACAAAGTTCATCCATTGCCTCTAATTGTTTCAACACTGATTTTCCTCACTCGACAGACTCAGAGTTAAGCAAATAAAGACAACTTTGCAAAGAGTGTCTCCCAGGGAATAGCCCAGAAAGGTAAAGCAATAGCAATTCTCTGAGACGGGGTTTTGAAGGCGTTCCCGTGTCATTCTGCTCCCTCCGGTGGCCGCCAGACTAGTAGGTTTCAGTGTGATTTCATTTTCAGGCTGTTCATTTTTCTGGCCACTGCAGAGCTGAAAGGGAGAATAGGAATAAGAAACTTAAAACACCATAAAGCTTCTTGTTCTTCCTGAAATTCTGTCATTTTTCCTGAATAAACACTCCCTGGATTGTTGCCAGCCTTTGGTTAATTTCCAGGGTTCTGAAAAAGTCAAGTCTGACATTTTTTGCCAGGGTTGTTGTTGTTGTTGTTGTTGTTGTTGTTGCTTTTATGGAGGAGAAAATTTTCAGAAGTTCTTACTCTGCCATTTTTCACCGAGGTCGCTTTGACCTAGCGTTCTAAATGCAATGTAGCATCGTGGTCAGCATTGGGGTTCCAGCAGTCAGGCTGTCTGAGTTCAAATACCAGATCAGCCGGTTATTGGCTGTGTCACCTTAGGCAAGTTCCTCAACTTCCCTGTGCCCCATTTTCCTTCTCTAGAAGGCAGAGCTATAATAATAGTATTGAGCGCATAGGAGAGTCCTAAAAATTCAGAATTAACACATGAAGAAAGCCCAGTGCGGCGCCCAGCACGTAGTAAGAGCTCATTGGTGCCATTATTGGAGCTGCTACTGCTGTTATTACGTCATTCCTACAAGCATTGCTAAGGGAAGGGCGATTATTCTCTCCACTTGACAAATGGAGAAAGGGGAGCAGAGAGAGGTGAGGGAAACGGCTAGGGGTCACATAGCTGGTAGTCCTGATGGCTCTGCTACAAACCAGGATGCAAGGTGACCTCCAAGGTCACGCCTTCTTATGCCACTGACCCAACCGTCAAAGAAGTCAGGGCGCAGAGGCAAATGCAACAGATGCTGAGCTCCGCGCCTGTGAACACGGACCCCCTGGGGACCAGAGACTCCCACTGCACCCCTTCTTCTTCGTATACCCAGCAGAGAAGGCAGAGCGAAAGGCCATGCACACAGGAGGTACAAAGCAAGCCCTCGGGGGAACTAATAGAGGAAAACGCGTGCAAATGGAGAAAGGGCTCAGGGAGGAGAAATCAGTGAAGGCGAAACGTCATTTTCTGCACACTGAGTTTCATCCTTCCTTACCATTGACAGGAAGGAGATCCCTTTGGGAGTTCCATTTTATATTTATATAGCGTCTGGTGATGTCCAGGAAACATGGCCCACCACTCCAAATTTCTTGCCTCTGAAAGTACCCCACTAGGGGGTGGCAAAACCCCTGCAGGCCAACTCCCAATACTTGCAGCTTCCTACCACCTGCCCTCGGCAATCGCATCTATCAGACAACTATTGAACATCTTTGGGGCTCCCGGGTGGCTCAGTCGGTTAAGCATCGACTTCGACTCAGGTCATGATCTCGCAATTCATGAGTTCGACCCCTGCATCCGGCTCTGTGCTGACAGCTCAGAGCCTGGAACCTGCTTCCAACTCTGTGAATCCCTCTCTGTCTGCCCCTCCCCCACTCCTTCTCTCCCTCGCTCTCTCTCTCTCCCTCTCTCTCAAAAATAAATTGTAAAAAAACCATTAAATTTTTTTTAAACTGTAAATAATAAAAAATATCGAGCATCCTCTCTGGGCAAAGAACACCATGCCATGGTGGGTGAGGGGCTCTTGCTGGGGGTGGGTGGGGGGGGAGTCCAAAAATAAGAAGCAGTCTCTAGCTTCAAGAAGCCAAGTGCCAAGTATAAAAATAAGGCAAGAGCTCAGTCAAGTGAAGAGCCTTTAGCCCCATGGGCCACCAGTGAGGTAGAAACCATGGGTCCAGGTGGTTCTGAAGGAAGGGCTCCTTCAGCCTGGTGGATTGGGGAACAGTGTCCTCAGTGCACAGCAAGGAGTTGAGTGGGACATCTGAGGCATGGTCGGAGTGGGATCCAGGGGGCTGGGGCTCCCTTATGAAAGCCAAGAACACAGTACATGCTCACGCACAAGTTGGGTATTTGCCACCAAGCACTAGGAGAGTGGGAGTCAGAGTGTGCAGGACCCTCATGCCATACATACCCAAGAATGTGGGCACGATATGAGTGTGAGTAAGGAGAGCCTCTGAGAAACTGGAAAAGGGGAACCCCATGATCAAGTGTGGGATGCAGATTAACTAACAGAGCAGGGTTTTGAAGGAGGAGCTGGAGGGGGTTGACTTCCCCAGAGTGCAGCATGGCAGCGGAGGCTGGACACGCCTTCCCACAGAGGCGAGACTGGATGGGTCACCCACACTCAGGCATCCTTAGCCCCTCACCCTTCATGGACCAAAATGCTCTTAGAGCATGGACAGCTAGGAAACCTAGTAGGAATGGTCCAGGGGTCATTCTGGAGCTGGCACGGGCGGGATGCTTCGGCTATTCAGTCATGGGCAGAGAGTGTGGCCCCACCAGCGAGGGACGGAGAAGAGAAAGAGGCTGGGAGGCTATCGCCATACTCCCAGGAAGAGAACAGGGGTGGCAACAGCAAGAAAGGAAAAGAACTGGATGCGAATGACTTCATGGGGATTTGCCAGACGCGGATCCAATGGCACTTTGGTTTTTTCTTTCCCTGAATCCAACCACCGGCAGTCACTTCCTACCTACCACCCACTGCACTCCACCTCCTCAAGTGGGCACGTGTGGGGCATGAGAGCATCGCCTTCAGGGCATGGAAGGTAAGCTTCCCAGAGATGGGCGAGGACTAATGTGGCCTGTAGCATTCAGGCTCAGGGAGGAGGGCAGGCTTTGGGAAATGAAGGAGACAGGGTCTGGAAGTCTGGGCTCCAGGTAACCCTCTCCCACCCTGGGGCCATGGTCAACGTCTTAGAAAGTGTCTGAGGGGAAGACCAAACCTCCGTGAAGAGCAGTTGAAGAGTCAGCCGGCCACATGAGGGCAAACTCAAGGAGCTGGGGCACCGCAGGTTGACCTGACACCATAATGGCTCAGGCGCAAGCTGTCTCTGCCCCCCACCCCCCCCCCCACCCCACATCTTCACCTTCGGTCTACCTTCAAGACCTAATTCAAGAGCCAGGACCCTGTACCAGCCCCCCACACACAGCCACTTCCCTCTTCCCTCAGCCTGAGGAGATATCTCCCCACTCCACACTCCCAAGTGCTTTGCTTGTGGTCAATTTATGGCTCTGCAGATGGGTATCTAATTATCTTGCAAAGCAGAACATGGTTGTGTCCAGCAGACTGTACGTTCCTGGCTCCGGGGATGATAGCTTCTTCGTGTTTGTTCCCCCCTCCCCCAGAACCCAGCCCAGGGCCTGCATATATTTATATTATACATTGACCTAATCAATTACTTAGCGTTTGACACCTTTCTGTACAAAGATCTCCCCCACAAGATGGCTCAAATGGTCAGAAAGTACTTGTAGCCACCCAAAACTGCTTCCCTGTAGCTTCAGTCATTGCTTTCCCCATCAGCCATTGCTTCCCCCGTTGTGACTCTGAGAATATTTTCCTCCATCCTCTACATGGTAGCCAACAGATATTTGAAGTCACTATTCGTCTCTTGCCCACCCCCACCAAAGCTCTTCTTTCTCTTCGTAAACATACTCATAGTCTGAAAGGGGCCATAACGTAACTAGACATTAGAGAGAGAACAGGAAAAACTAAGTTCAAAGACAGAGGGTGACTTGTTTTGGTTTGAGGTTTGGATGAGATCCAGCTTCCCAGTTCCATGATTCATTCTCAGGAAAGAAAGACACATGGCCCTGGAATGCTCAGGGAAAATGGTGGAATTCTGTCACCACCCCAAAGGGCACTCCAGGGAGGACAGGTTCTAACTGGACACAGTGGTCAGGTGATGCTGTCAGCTCCCCGGCACCTGAGTGTAGTTTTTCTGCAGACCAATGCCACCTTCATGGAACCATGGAAACCTAATAGAAGCTTATGTTTTACCCAAGGGACTAAGGGAACCTAGGGATCATCGAATCCATCTCTTTCTATTTGCAGACAAGGAAACTGAGGCCCAAAGAGAGCAAATGAATTAAACACTTACCTAAACGTACGTTCTCAGAGCTAGGTTTCCAATGTCATTAACCGGGTCACTTCCATCCTCTGCAGTTACAATTTCAGGTGAAAATAGAATGGCTTCTCCACCTGTTCCCTGATACTTCACAGCCTCGCCAAAGCACAGATGCTCCAAAACAGAGCTAACAAATGCGTTAAGCGATGTCTTCAACTCCAGGAATTTCATGTGGAGCCTCTAGGTGATGCAGGTTGTCATTGTGGTCAAGGTCTCAGGTTGACACGTGGTTTCATGAATGCCGATTATGTTAATTTATAACGTATTAAAATATGTGTCAGGACACCTGGGTGGCTCCGTCGGTTAAGCGTCCAACGCTTGATTTCAGCTCAGGTCATGATTTTGCGGTTCATGAGTTCAAGCCCCGCATTGGGCTCTGTGCTGACAGTACGGAGCCTGAAGCCCGCTTCGGATTCTGTGTCTCCCTCTCTCTCTGCCCCTCCCCTGCTCACACTCTGTCTCTCTGTCTCTCTGTCTGTCTCTCTCTCTCTGTCTCAAAAATAAATAAACATTAAATCAAATTTTTAAAAAATGAACGCACTGGGTGTATGTGTATCAACATACATATGTCAAAAATACAATATTAGAAAATGAATAAATAAATAAATATTTAAAGTAAAAAGACATGTTATGCATTACAAGGAAATTGCAGAAAGGTACATAGAATATATTATTGCACCAAAGTTTAAAAATATGCAAAACAAGTTGTTTGGGATGAGTTCAAACATAATAGTGCAAGTGGAAAAGACTGCACAGGACTGGTTCCTTCCGGGCAGGAGAAAAGAGGAGAAAGACAGAAAAGGAGACTAGAAAAGAGTAGGAGGGTGGTTTCAGTTGAGTCTACATCGTTCTGCTTCTTTCTTTCTCTTTTTTTTAATTTATTTATTTATTTATTTTGAGAAAGAGAGAGCATGAGTGGGGGAGGAGCAAAGAGAGGATCCCAAGCAGACTCTGAGCTATCAGGTCAGAGCCCAAACCCACGTGCATGGTTCAGCTTCTTACGCTATATGGTGACTATACATGCATTTGCTATATTATTATTATTATAACATTTTGTATGCCTAAAGTATTTCATAACTGAAAGAACTAAGTCAAAGTTACCCCCCAAAAAATTGGATTCCCTCTTCCACTGCCTCTTTCTTTCCTCTCCATCTCTCCTCTCTCTTTCTCACTATCTATTGATTATATAATACATAGTTTACATACATATATAATAGAGAGAGGAGAGAATAAGTAGGCAGATAAGACAGGTGATCGATGATAGACAGTTAAATAGATAAATGATAGCTCAATAGATAGAAAGATATGGATGGGTAGGCCCATTATTTTATGCCAAGTGTTCTTCATGAACCATATCTTATTGAATCCTGACAACGGCCCATCTCCCAGATGAGATAACTGAGGCACAGAGAATGCAGGCTCACAAAGCTTTCAGGTAGCTGACCCCACATCAAGCCCACAGGAGTCTGATCCCAGCACCTGCTGATTTCCTGCACCATGATGCCACTTGAACTTAAAGGGGCCAGGGACGTTCAAGGGTTCCAGTGCTTCCTTTAGAAATGAGAGAGAAGAACTTGAGAAATTAAAAAACAACAACCACCACAAGTAAATAAAAATAAATAATAATAAAATTCAAAAGCAAACAGTAAAAGGACAAAACAAGCTGTTCTTAGGGCAGATGGGGAAACTCCCCCAGGATCCATGCTCTGTCCTCCTGATTTCTGGCCTCAGCTGAATGAGGTCCAGCCTTCCTCTTCATTGTGCCAAGGAAGAGACATGCTAAGGAAGAGACCATATCTATCCCGACACACAAATAACCACAGAAGCATCTTATTTGTCAACGGTTGTGCACTACAAATCTTCTCTCTTTCACTTACCTTTGAAAACCTTCATGGCTGATGTGAGGGAGACAAGAGAGAGGAGGGTTATTGTGTAGGACGACTTTCACTATCACTAACAGAATCACTGCGATCTATTGACTCAGTGGAATCTTTTTCTGCATGGGGGTCATGGTATACGCTCACGTGGATATTGACTACAGTACAGTATTAATCAACTCTCATCATATCCTGTATTTAATGTAACTGGCAATAAGGTAGTAGAGGGAAGGGTCTATATCTGCAGGCAGACTGACCTAGAATGAAGCAAAGCATCCTTAAGCGTACTTGTGTATGGAAAAGCAAAGGACTGTCCAGAGGTGCCTTGAAGTGACAAAAACTACACTAGTGCCCATTGTGGGCACCTTTCAACATTCTGAAAAATCACTGACTTCTGCCAAACACCACAGCCTGAGACCAAGCATCCGAGCATGGGAGATGATCACCCACAATCCCACAGAGAGAGAGAGAGAGAGAGAGAAAAGGACCATGAACCATTGGCTCACCTGTGATCATGTGACATTCGGCATCATGTACTACTCATATTGCAAGACATCGCTCTTCATCAAGTTAAAATTTATTAGAAATATTTGTCTGGTGGAAGTCTCGCAGAACAAGTTACTCTCAACGTAAGGTTTTACTGGACTGCTTAAAAATTCATATCTGTGGAGATTCAACAGGCTTATTCTTATTTGAAAACTGCATGTGGAGGTTGTTTTGGGATTAATACTTTAAACCACATGCCCTTTAACCATCTGCGTTGTGTTTGTTTTTAGCACTGAAGTTGTGGTTAAATGATACATATTTTACATTTAAATATTTGGAAACATGGCCAAGATTCATTAAGAAAAGCAAACATTTAGCTCCCCATTTCCTCTGACTAATTTTTCAGAACACTGTTGTCCACGCCTTTCCTGGAGAACAACCCTTCATCACCAAAGACAGACATGTTCATTTCAATGATTTCAATAACGTAAGAAATGAAACTCATAACGCCGGAGTATAGGTGTTACAGATGATCTCTGGGACACAGAAAAAGGAAGTCATTCTCTGGACCCACATGGAAGAAGCTGAGTTTGCTTGTGCATGTTTATTCTCCTGTAGGACTCTCAGAACAAGTTTTCCCTGTAATGCCTGGTTGGATGGATGGGACATTTCTTTTTCTTTCTTTTTTTTTTTTAATGTTCATTAATTTTTAAGAGACTGAGAGAGACAGAGTGTGAGCAGGGGAGGGACAGAGAGAGAGAGGGAGACACAGAATTTGAAGGAGGCTCCAGGCTCTGAGCTGTCAGCACAGAGCCTGACTTGGGGCTTGAACTCACGAATCGTGAGATCGTGACCTGAGCCAAAGTCAGACGCCCAACCGACTGAGCCACCCAAGTGCCCCTGGATGGGACATTTCTACAAGCATCAACATGTGTCATTTCCTTGGGCATTTTTCTCCTCTTGCTTTGACTAAAGTAAAAATGTCATCAGCTTGACTATTTGGGATTTAAGCAGTCCAATCTGCATGCTTAGTTGATGATTATCCAACAAGTAAAGGTTTGCGATTGCTAGTTGTGGCAAAGATAACTAGTTGTCCACCCAAGACTTGTGCTCTCCTTGTATTAGACAAAGATTCTGTGGAGAAAATGGTTATCAACCCAGAATGATATTCCCAGTCCCTTTAGACTTGGTGGGGTCAGTTCTCATCAATGGAGCATGAACAAAACGATGAGTACAGATCTCCAGTAACAATGGGTAAGAAGCCGGTGTGTGTCATCCACAAGGTGGAAGGGAGCTGGATTCCTGAATCACTGCATGGAAGGCAGGGTGCCTAAAGCCACTTTGGACTTTATATGAGTGAGCAGTGACTTCTTTTGGGTTAAGCCACTGAAGTTTGGGAGTTTAGCTTTAAAACAACTCATATTATCACGGGGGTGCCTGGGTGGCTCAGTCAGCTGGGTGTTCGACTTCAGTTCAGGTCATAATCTGGCAGATCATGAGCTCAAGCCCTGCATCGGGCTCTGTGCTGACAGCTTGGAGCCTGGAGCCTGCTTTACATTCTGTGGCTCTCTGCTCCTCCCTTGCTCACATCGTCTCTCTCTCTCTCTCTCTCTCTCTCTCAAAAATGGATGATTAAAAAAAAAACTTTCTTTTAAACAACTCGTATTATCACATGGATCAAGTGAGAAGCATCTCAAAACATAAAAATATATCCCAAGCCAGTAAATTTCCTAGACACCCAGGCTACATGCTCTGCTTGTTAATTAAATGATGAGATCCCAAGGCTGTGACGTCAGTGTCCCCTCGCCTAAGAAATAGCAACGATCCACCTCAGATCAGCCCCTGGAGAATCCCGCAGTAGCCACTTTGGACGGCTCTGCTGAGTCACCCAAGATCAAGCACCCAGAGTGTGTCAGAAGAACAACCCCAAAACGATTTCTTCCTTTTCTTAAGTAGAATAAGGAATGTAAAGAATAGTAAGACACACAGATCATTGTGTTTTAAATTTCCAGAAGTCCCTTAGGCCCTCTGTTTCACAGAGGCTTAAATAATGAAAGGCTTAGATAAAAATGCCCTTCACGGAAAGGTTCCCCAGCTTTTTTATGTCTGGGCTCTTCAATCTGTTCCATCAACTTAGTCAAACAGGTCACAATTAAGATCAGAAGGAAAAAAGTCAAAAAGCCATTGCCCACTAAGGAAATGGCTACGTAAATACAACCCTAGCTTAAAGCCTTCTGTTTGCTCAGCTGTGTTTATTTAAATTAAATATTAGCCCTAACTAGGTCCAATATTTACCATTTAACCCCCATTCTGCTCACCTGAATTCGGGGTTCTTGGTGACAGGGAAGTAGGACCAAGAAATGAAATGCTTATGATGTGCTTACTTTCACCTGAATTCAGGTAAATGGCCAAACATCGTTCCAGAGACACTAGCCTCGGTGACTTGAAGCCTCAGCGTGCCTTGAAGCAAACCCCAGTGCTTTTCAAACATTTTTTGTTGTTGTTAGTACTGGAGACCATATTTCCCAAGAGAGCTTACACAGAACCCAAATAAACCAAGCAGGCAAATTGTGAGCTGCCGTAATTAAAGCCCCTTCACTCACGTTCCCCCCTTTCTCTCTGACATCCCTGGGGCTCCTCTGCCGAACACTTAGATTCCAAAGATCCAATTCAATCCCTTTCTGTTACCGAGAAAGAAACTGAGGCACCGTAACATGGCCATATCCACTTGGCAAGTTAGCAGCTGGGTGAGGACTGGAAACCATCTTGACTCCCAGCCCAATGCTCCTTCCATACCATGGGTGACTGGTGACAGTGCTTCTTCTCGAAATATCTTCACACAATCTCTGTGTCTATGAGTCTCCTGCCTAAATTGGGAGCATTTGCATAGACCCTCGTCTTCTGGCTCTGAGTTCAATTCATGCAGCCACATCTGCCATAAACACCAGGGTCCTAGTGCACAGAAGTCTCATACGGGGGTGTCCATCGGGTCCTTGGAGGGAGACCTCTCCCCGTGAGGTGACCCCAGTCTGCACACTCTACCTCCCACTCCTCCCTTACTGTCTTCCTGTGACAGTGGTCCGTGTGTGCCCCTGGGAGCTCTCATGCTGGTCCTTCAAGCAAAGAAGGATCTGTTTGGAGATGGAAGGGCTCCTGGGGATCACCCAGAGTCGGTACCAGCTGCCTCATTTTACAAATGAGACAATGTACATCCTGGCATTTTAGGAACTGGAGAGTATTTTAGAAATCTAAATAGCCACATCTGTGAGGCAACTTGGACCAGAAAGGAGCTTCTGAATGTGAGGATGATGTATGTATCACTTCTACTGGAACCACTTAGGGTGCTTAGTGAAAACATAGATTCCTGGACAGAGCATGAATCTGCATTTTTACCAACCATCCCAGAGGAAGCTTCTGCATATACCACTGGTAGTGGAAAGAGGCAAGTGGACTTGTGTTCACAATCCAGCTCCTCAGTCTCCCAAGGGGTATGTTGGACAGAACCACTCAATCTCTCTTGTCTCCCGTGGGGGTAGTGGGGGTAGTGGTGGGCAGACGTCTACTAAAATACTGAGCTAGAAGAAGCTTCTGTACCTGCTAGGGGGGTTTCCGGCCCCTTCCCAAATACACTGAGTCAGCCAGTTCAGACCTCTGGGACAAGTCTTTGCCATAGCATGGTGGGGACCCCAGAACAGCACCCGCTTCCTCTGTCAACCCCACAGTTGGTGCCACCCTCATGACCTAATAATCACCTCCCAAAAGCCCCACTTCCTAATACCATCACATGGACGGTTAGGGTTTCAACATGTGAATTTGGGGGAGACACGAACATTCGGTCTATTACAGAACCAAAGCCAGTGAAGAGGCCCCACTTGAAAGTGACCAATGGTTGGGGCTCCAGGGTGGCTCATTCGGTTAAGCGACCAACTCTTGATTTTGACGCGGGTCATGATCTCATGGTCTGTGAGTTCAAGCCCTGCATCAGGCTCTACCCTGTCAGCACAGAGCCTGCTTGGGATTCTCTCTCTCCCTCTCTCTCTGTTCCTCCCCCGCTTGTGCTCTCTTAAAATCAGTAAATGAAGGAAATAAATAGAATAAATAAAATAAAAGGAAGGAAGGAAGGAAAGAAGGAAGGAAGAAAGAAATGGTGCACATCTGGGGAGGGGTGATGTGAAGCATGTTTGGCAGAGAGGGTGGGTCAAGATCACGGAGGTAGAGTGGCACTCTGAGGGGTGAGCAGGCACCCAGCCCCAGCAAGCCTCTGCTTCCTTATGTATAAAACAGAAAAGTGATGGTGCTGCCAGGGGGAGTGATGGGGGCGGGGCGCCTGGCAAACATCCCCATCAGTAGGTATTTCAACCTACAGGCAATGGAGGATCCATGGGAAGTTGAACTCAAACATGGCGTCTCCTTGAAATCAAAACTACGGGAACAAAAGTTTGAGTGTGCTGGTTGGAGAGTTGTGTTGTTTTTCGGTCATCTTTTCATTTCGTCTCCGGGGTTCTCCAAATATTTGTGCTGTTTGGGGATGGCAGTGGGGACTCTTCCTCCTCTTCCCCTGGCAATATATTAGCCCAGGATTCCGATGGAATACAGTAACTCAAGCGCTCACTGTCAGCTCACGGAGGGCTGTGAATAAAGTGGCACATGATGAAGGATGTTCACGCATCAGTTCCGTGGACAGGCTACCCCCTATCTGCAGGAGGCAAGCCAGTAGATCCCATTCACCAATGGTTCACAAATTTGGTGTATTTAAGCACAGTCAGGGGGAGGGGAACAATATTTTAAAAGGCAGGCTCTTAGCCCATATCCCCAGATGCTCTGCTTTTCTTCCGTCAAAAATCTGCAATTATTAAAAGCACCCATGTGTTAAAATACAAGGAAGCTCAAACTTTGAGAAACACTGCCATATGCCGGGCCCCTAGCACAGTCACCAACATGTGCAACATGTGCATGCACAACACAGCTAGAAGTCTGTCGGTGCCGTCACATGAATGAATTGGCTGAGAACATGAAACAATATTCTGGAGGGTCTTCTAAAAAAAAAATTCCCTTAAAGCAGTGGTTCTCATCCTGGGATGTATCTATGGAGCACTGGGGACTTTATAAACGGACTTCAGAGGACCCATGACTTCCCTGAAACTGAATGTAATTTTTTGTGTGGATGTACAGATCTTTCCAGGAAGATTTCTCATTTTCCTCAGATATATGACCCGTAGAGAGTAAGGACCCACCCACCACCTTAGAGGCTGAAGCATCTAAATTGTAAGCCATATATATCTCCACCTGCAAAACCTCCCAGGAAACCTTTCCCTTGCGCGCTCGTCCAATGAAACAAGATATTCAAGGAGTTAAATCATTCATGGGATCTTAGTTGCTCTTTACTTGCTGTTTGCAGGACCAAAGCTGGAGGGAGCTGAGAGACCCATTGGAGTCTGGTATCTCTTTTAACACATGAGAAATGGAAACCTGGAAGGTTACTCGCCCAAGGTCTCCCCACCTAATAACTGGTAGAGCCTGGAGGGGCACCTGCGGGGTGTCACCACAGCACAGTGCCCTTGTCGCACTGTCCCTCACCCCACCGCCACCCCCACCCCCCGCCCCGTGCCCCTCCCTAACCGCTGAGATCATCCAGGTCAAAACAAGTTGATCTCTGTTAAGGCGCAATTTAGGTAGTATGAACATACGACCCAGCTGAATGAGATGTTTTCATTTAGATGTAATTAGTTTTTAATTTTAATTTTATGTATTTTATTTAGACAGATTATCAAAATATTATCATCTTAACATGCAATCAGTATACAAAGTATTGAAGTATTTTATACATTTGTACTAAAAGGTTTGAATTCCTGTGTGTATTTTACACTTGAAACACATCCTCAACTTGGACGACCCACATTTCAAGGGTCAATAGCCACTGTGGCATTGAGCCAATGCGCCCAACAACATATGCCTAAAACAAGCGTGGGTAGGGGAAAAAAAGAATTATGCGCACACACACACACACACACACAGACAAAATGATATAAAACATACCTACACAGATACCTTAAATATTTGAGGTAAGTGGACATGATTGGTAAAGAAACAAATGTAGGGGGGAGAAAAAAGAAAAAGACACAAATGTAGGCATTAAATGGTCTCAAGCATCGGTTCATGCATAGCCTAGTTCTTCAATTTAAATGATGCTCTTCCTCAGCATATTGCCTTTAAGCACTTAAAAATACACACTGGTATCTCTTGCCCTAAGTTATTACCTGTAAATCATATCTGAATCTCCTCTTTTGCAGGGATTTTTTTTTTCAAATTTTATTTAAATCCAAATTAGTGGGGCGCCTGGGTGGCTCAGTAGGTTAAGCATCCGACTTCGGCTCAGGTCATGATCTCACAGTCCGTGAGTTCAAGCCCCGCGTCGGGCTCTGTGCTGACCGCTCAGAGCCTGGAGCCTGTTTCAGATTCTGTGTCTCCCTCTCTCTGACCCTCCCCCATTCATGCTCTGTCTCTCTCTGTCTCAAAAATAAATAAACGTTAAAAAAATATTTTTTTAAATAAAAAATAAAAATAAAAATAAATAAATCCAAATTAGTGAACGTACAGTGTCATAATGGTTTCAGGAGTCGGATTTATTGATTGATAACTTACGTATGACACCCGGTGCTCATCCCAACAAGCGCCCTCCTTAATGCCCATCCCCCATTTAGCCCATCCCCCCCACCTCCCCTCCAGCAACCCTGTTTGTTCTCTGTGTTTGAAAGTCTCTTATAGTTTGCCTCCCTCTCAGTTTTTATCCTATTTTCCTTCTCTTCCCCAATTCCACATATGAGAGAAATCATTTGATATTTATCTTTCTCTGACTGACTTATTTTTTTCTTTTTTCTTTTTTTTCATGTTTATTTCTGAGAGACAGAATGAGCCGGGGGAGGAATAGAGAGAGAGGGAGACACAATCCAAAGTAGGCTCCAGGCCCTGAGCTGTCAGCACAGAGCCCGACGCTGGGTTCAAACCCACTAACCATGAGATCATGACCTGAGCTGAGGTTGGACACTTAACCAACTGAGCCACCCAGGCGCCCCTCTCTGACTGACTTATTTAGCTTTGCACAATACCCTCCAGTTCCATCCACGTTGTTGCAAATGGCAAGATTTCATTCTTTTTGATGGCTGCGTGATTGTTAACAACATAGCCTTTCATTGTCCAAAGTGTCCCAATTTATTTTTTTATGTTTTCATTTTTTTATTTGAGAGAAGAGAGAGAGCACCAGCAGGGGAGATGGGGGGGGGGGGGAAGAGAGGGAGAGAGAGAGAGAGAGAGGGAGAGAGAGAGAGAGAGAGAGAGAGAGAGAGAGAGAGAATCTTAAGCAGGCTCCATGTTCAGCACAGAGTCTGACAGGAGGCTCAATCCCACGTCCCTGGAATCATGACCCGAGTCCAAATCAAGAGTCAGACCCTCAACCAACTAAGCCACCCAGGCGCCCCAAAAGTGTCCCAATTTAAACATTACATTACTTGGTCACCCAAAGCTTACAGATCTGCTTACAATTCTCTCCATTCTCTGTCAGTGGGAAAAATTAATCTGTTTCTGATCCTTGACAATTCCTTTCATGAAATTTAACGACTTCTTTGCACAGGGCTTGACAACTGGCTATCTGCAGGCCCAACACTGCTCAGAATGCATTCAGGGAACCTGACACTTTTTGAAAATGATCTTAGTGGTTTTTTGGCATTCTCAATTTGAGAAATTCCACCTAAAAGCCTGAAGTGCCAGGCTTCCCTTAAACGCTCTGCATCACAAAGACCACTTTTCCCCCCCAACAGCAATTGCCTGTCCCAGGCTTTTGGGTATGACACAGCCCTGCCACGTAGGCTTTTGAGTCTGTGGTCTCTACATGTATGTAAATTTATGTATATTTACCATGGGTTGAATTGTGTGCCCCCAAAATTCACGTGTTGAAGGCCTGACCCCAGTACTTTAGAATATAAGCTTATCTGGAAATAGGACCACTGTGAATATGATTAGTTAAGAGAAGGTCATTAGGGTGGGCCTCTAATCCAACAAGACTGGTGTCCTCATACAAAGGGGGATTTGGGGGTGCCCGGGGGCTCAGTCAGTTAAGCGTCCGTCTTCGGCCCAGGTCATGATCTCACAGTTCATGGGTTCGAGCCCCGCGTCGGGCTCTGTGCGGACAGCTCGGAGCCTGGAACCTGCTTCAGATTCTGTGCCTCCCTCTCTCTCTGCCCCCCCATCCCCGCTCATGTCTGTCTCTCACTGTCTCTCAAAAATGAATACACGTTAAAAAATTTTTTTAGTATTTAAAAAAATAAATAAAGGGGAAATTTAGATAAAAATATGGACACAGAGCCACACATAGGTGAATGCCATGTGGATACGAAGGCAGAGATGAGGGCGACGTGTCTACAGGCCCAGGAACACCAGGATTGCCAGCAAAGCACCAGGAGCCGGGAAGAGACAGGGAACAGCTTCTCCTTCAGAGCCTCAGAAAGAACCGGCCCCACCAATACCTGGTTCTCACACTTCTGGCCTCCAAAGCTGGGAGACAATAAATGATCATGTCACTCAGTTTGTGATACTTTGTTTGACGGCCTTAGAAAACTAATATATTCATGTGAAAGTGTATAAATCTATGATCCTTGGTTGGGGACAATTCTGCCCCTGGAAGAGGAGACATTTTGGGGTGTCACAACCCGGGGGCAGGGCCCCTACTCTCATCTAGTGGGAAGAGTCCAGGGTGCCGCTAAACATCCAACAATGGGCAGGATTGCCCCCCACGCCAGAATTATCCAGGCCCAACGTCAACAGAGCCAAGGCTGAGAAACCCTGACGTAGTTAAATACCACAAAATAGTTTCCCGCGTGTCAGGCACTCAGACTCTGCCTCAACTCACTTCATCCTCCCCAGGTCCTACAGGATATGATGCCATGATCCCCACTTTGCCGATGAGGAAACTGAGGCTGGCGTAGAGTTTCATTAACTTGCCTTCATTTGGACCCTAGATTTTTGGCTCTGAGCCAAACACGCAGGTCAGTAGGCTGAAGCCCAGAACTAACGTTCTGTCTTTTCATCCCGTCATTTTATCCCAGGAGGCCTGACAGCTCCCTCCTTGGTCTAGACACCCTGAAAACGCTCATTATAACCTCCTTTGTCATGCTGAGCCCAGCGTGTTCTGTCTGGCAAAAAAGGGACTGGGACTAAACGCAATCAAGCCCCTCTCCTGTGAAATTACCAGGCTATTCATGCAGCTCGTCGTGAAGCTGGAAACAGCAGAAATGATTCCCAGGCTTTCAGCCTGACGCATCCCTTCTTTATTCAAATTCACGTTCTAAATATTTGAGAAATGGCACAGTCAGCTGTCAGTGAATGTGGCCTTCGCCCCCTCCCCCGCCCCCCCATTTCCCTCAGTAACCTAGGGCATCCTGTCCTGGGTCACACTTATGCATAAATAACAGCTGCGATGCAGGATTCCCAAGGGCAGTCAGCAGAGCCCAACTCTCAGAATAAGGAGCGGGATCCCTTCTTCCCCTACCAGGCCCTCAAATCGGGGCTCTCCGACACTCCCCTCGGGACTGCCAGCCCCACTCCGTAAAGCAGGGGAAATAATAACACGAACACAAGTAAGATGTTTGCAGCAGTGCCTGGCACATAATAAGTGTTCAGTGACAGCCATTATCAGCGGGTGGCAAACCGCTTTCTCCCTGGGTGACCTTGATCGGTTTTCTGATCTGTAAAACGGGAACAATGTGTCATACCTGCTCTTCCAGCATCAGGAAATTTTTGTGAGACTTAGGGGTAAACATGGATTCAACATGGCTGGGTAGGGGCGCCTGGGTGGCTCAGTCAGTTAAGCGTCCAACTTCGGCCCAGGTCATGGTCTCACGGTTTGTGAGTTCAAGCCCTGTATCAGGCTGTGTCTATCAGCACAGAGCCGGCTTCAGATCCTCCGTCCCTCCTCCGCGCTCTCTCTCTCAAAAATAAATAAACATTTTTTTTTTTTTTTTAAATAGAAGCAAACTCGCTGTGTAAATTCCAAGTACTATACAAATGTGAACGTGTCCCTGTCCTGGTTCTCTGCTGGGGATGCAAATAAGGGCCTCGCTCCCCCCCATAGGCATTAGCAGGCAATGCGTTACTCAGCCCTACCTCTCACCTCCCAGGGTGAGTCCCGGGATTCACCCGACGCACCCCAGAGCCTGCTTGCCCTCTCCCATCAACCCTTCTATCATCTGATTGGTCGTGTCTCTTTCTATCTCTAACACGATTTTGTCCGAGGGCCCGACCCTGTCATTGGGCACGGCTCAGAGCCACGGCTGGCTACCCTGATGGATTTCAGTAACTGCATCTCAGGCAAATGTCACTGGAGCCCAGTTCTTTTTTTTTCCCCCTCTCCCAAAGCTCCATGCAAATGTTCATTTTTTCCCCTGCAGCTCCCATCCTTCATCAATCATTAGTTTCCTTCACCTGTAATTACGTATTAATTCCCCAGCGACCCTGATTCACACTCAGACCAGAGAAAGACATTTCAGTCCCTTACAAAGATGGTCACGTCCCTCCATTACCTTCTAAAAATGCCCCCCCAGGGACGCCTGGGTGGCTCTGTTGGCTGAGTGCCGACTTCAGCTCAGGTCATGATCTCACAGTTCATGGGTTCGAGCCCCGCATCAGGCTCTGTGCGGACAGCTCGAAGCCTGGAGGCCGCTTCCCATTCTGTGTCTCCCTCCCTCTCTGCCCCTCCCCCGCTCTGTCTCCCTCTGTCTCTCAAAAATAAACAAACATTTGAAATGTTCCCCCCCCCCCCCCCCGTCCCCAGAAGACTGGCAACCTTCGACAGCCAGGCAGTCTCTTAGTCTGGGTGACCCTACTTGTTTTCAATACCTAGGTTCCCCAGAAGATTAACTTCTGTGGGAAAACACTATTTGGGGATGGCTTGTAGGAGACCCCAAACAACCCAGAAATGATGTAAGTGAACCTGAATCCTAGAGTTTCAAAGATTAAATCAAAAGGACTCAACATTTTTTAGAAAAACCACAACTCTCAAAGTCCATGACCCCCCAACCCCCTACTCACCTGGGTTCTGACTAAACTCTTGGTGAGGAAGAGATCGCTGCACAAGGCCACCATTTGGGAAGGAAATCCATAGAAGCTGGGACAGGAAAGTGCTTTCACAAAAGACAAGATGCATTATTATTGACGTCAGTTATTCATTCTGCCTTCTGGTTTGAGTGTTCAGGAGAAAGCCACATAAAGTATTTACGATGTTTGTTGTATTGCCCGGTTTCTTCTGACAGGATTCATCCAAGGCCCTGAGGGCCTCCCTGTGAACTAGGACCGTACATGGGACTATACTGTTACCTTTTGCTTGTGCCAGAGCTGCGAACTTTGTAGCAAGATCACTGGAGGAGAGATGAATTCCAGTCCTTACCGGCCTAGAATTGGACCAGTTGGCATTCATCCAAATGTGCCAAAAATGTGTGGGAGAAGGATAATTGTTTTAAGACACTTCTTGGAAATGCAGAGTCTACCTTATGAACTAATCAGGCAGCAAAGCAAAAACAAGTGTCTCTATTCCTACGTCATTTCAACCAACGTACGGCGTGGCCTTTCCACTGGGGTTGGTGAGCATTTTTCTGTATTAGACTAACAATTGCCTATCCCCGCCCCCAGTAACGAGTTAGAAACAATTGAGGCCTGAGAAACAGAACCCCGAGGGAGTCCAGTAGACTCGTGTAGTCTTACCAGAGCGAAGAGAGGGTATGTCCCATCCTAACGTGATCTGGAGAGCAAGGCGGGGCACAGAGAGGTTCTTTAATTCCATCAGAGAAAGGGTTTTTGCAAACACCAGCCAAGTGCCAGTTATCTGTTGCTGTGTAACAAACCATCCCAAACTGTGGCCTGTACAATAACCAGCACATATGGCTCTCTCTCACGGTTGCATGGGCCCCACTAGGCAGTCCTGCTCTGCTCAAGACTGGCATGGATGTGTTGTACTGGGGACTCAGATGCAGTGAGCAGCTTTAATGCCGTTGGTATGATTTCTCCAAAAATAAAACAACTCTATTAGTTCGCTTGGGCTTCCATAATAAAACACCACAGACCAGATGACTTAAAAACAACAGAAATGTACTTTCTCACAGTTCTGGAGAAAAGAGAAGTCCGAGATCAAAGTGTAGACACGTTTGGTCTCTTCTGAGGCCCCTCTCCTTGGCTGACGCATGGCCTTCTTCACCCTGTCTTTGCTCTGTGTATCTGTGTCCTGATCTCCTCTTCTTACAAGGACACCATATTGGGCCCACCTTAATGACCCCATCTTGAACTTAATTACCTCATTACAGGCCCTATGTGTACATAGTCATATTCTGAGGTACTTGGGGCAGGGGCTTCAGCATATGAATTGGGGGGAGACACAATTCAGTCCATAGTCATGGCCAGTTCTTGGTAAGGTTCTAAACAAAACAAAGTAGTATAATCTTCCCTCAATTTTCAAAGTAACTGTGTTCCCACAAGACGTATTGTATATTACTAAAACCGTGCCACCAACCACAAAACCAACATGAAGTTTATGTGTAAACTTTGGGGCGCCCTGGTGGGTCAGTGGGTTAAGCGTTGGGCTCTTGATTTCGGCCCAGGTCATGATCTCATGATTTGTGAGACCGAGCCCTGTGTCAGCCTCCGTGCCGATAGCGTGGAGCCTGCTTGGGATTCTCTCTCTCTTTCCCCCCTCTCTCTGCCCCTCCCCCACTCTCAAAATAAATAAATACACAAACATTTTTTAAAAAAGCTTATATGTAAAAGAGAGTTCGATTCTAGGCTCCGTTCATTAAAAACAAGTTTTATAGCTGCATGGATGTCCCATTGGGCATTTGGCAATTACAGAGGCTAAGAGACCATTCATCTGTGCAGGACTCTTGGGTTTTGACACAGTCAGGCACCACCAGCATCCCTCTACTAAATGCCAGTAACACTGCTTCAATTATTGTGATGCTCAGAATGTCCCCTAGAGGCCAGAACTGGTTCCATTGAGGACGTTTGATTTAAAGGAATCCATGGATAAATCATAGTCTAAATATTTCTCTTGTCAGTGAAGACTACCATTCCCAATTTGATTTGCTTGGCAAGTTTTGTCATTAGCATTTCTAAAATTGGAGACAAACTATTACTGTGTTCAATACTTGAGCTTAACCGCAGGGCTATGTGACATTACCCAGTGGAAATTACCCAAGTCAAAGGAAATCCCAAACAAAAGTTGTTATGGTTTTAGGCTATTCCAAACTAGCCACAGCAATGATGCCATCAGTTGGTCTAAGAAATAGTCCAAAGTTGATAGCATGCAATAACAAAGTGGGAGTTTTTCCCCTTGTTACATTCTCGGCAAAAAAAAACTACATTTGCCATTGAGCAAATTTTCTAAAAAGGTTTCAAGGTTTTGAATGTTTACTTTGAATTTGAGGTGGTGTGGGCAGACACCATTAAAAAAGAATAAAGAACAATATAAAGAAAAGGCATCATTGTTTAACGAGTAGTCATAGTGTGCCCAGAATCCCAGAGTCTGCAGGTGGTGAAGCCAGAGAGCCAGCCCAGGTCTGTCTGACACCACAGCCCTATTCTCCACCCCCACTGGATATGACTTGGATGGGACATTCGGGAGAAGGACAAAAACAACCGTGGCATGTGTAGCATTTCTCCAACAAATCAAGAGAGCTTTGCTGGCAGGTGGAGCATGTGGGATCCCTTAAAGCACTTTGTCTTTAGATTTTTAGACTATCTAGACTATGAGATCCATCACTTTTAGATTTTTGTTTATCTTGGGGTGTCTGGGTGGCTCAGTCAGTTGAGCGACCAATTTCGGCTCGGGTCATGATCTCGTGGTCTGTGAGTTCGAGCCCTGCGTCAGGCTCTGCGCTGACAGCTCAGAGCCTGGAGCCTGCTTCGGATTCTGTGTCTCCCTCTCTCTCTGCCCCTCCCTGACTCACGCTCTGTCTCTCTCTGTCTCAGAAATAAATAAACATTAAAAGAAAAAAAAAGATTTTTGTTTATCTTTGGACAAGACACAAATGTCCCTCAGACATTCAATGTCTAAGTCGAAGGTAAAAAAGACATTCTAAAACATACGTGCTTCAAGTAATTGGGCTGAACCTGAATTAAAAAATGCCTCAGTGTTGAAATACACTATTGCTTTCATGGTTAGACTTTCAATGGCCTGAACAATTGACATTATTATTCCATGTGTGGCGATTCCCTTCTCCAGCACACGTAAGAGGTTGCTCTGTTGGGTCCTTTGAGACGTGCCAAGGTGATTATACTTTTGCACAGCTGGAGACTAGACATGAGTAGGTATCGTCCACTGAGACCCAGTGTGTTCCTGTTATCAACATTCAGGAGCTTCTTCCACAGAGAGAAGAGAGAAGGAAGCCAAAGTCTTCATGTTGTTGTCTCTTTTTAATGAAGTTGCCTAGGATTACAACCACTGATTCTTTTATGGCACAAGAGTAATTGTTTGTGGTCATGTCTATAGGTTGAAAAATAACGGACACCTTCTAAAATATCAGCTAGGATAGTTTTAATAATTTCCATAGCCAATGTGAACCTAGTGCACGTGATGACAATAGTTTGATACGTATTTTTTTTAATTAACGAATGGACAGTATGATGGATTAAAGCATGTAAAAACACTGGAAAAGTCGAAATGACCTGGAAGGGCAAATATGGTAACAGACATGACAAGAGTCCCATCGGAATGCCATCTTCTAAGGGACGGAAACAAGATTTTGCTTTGGCAAAGGCATCTAAAACCATGTGTTTTGGATAATCTCCTTAGACGCAATCGCTATTTGTATGTTAAGTCCTTGAATGATTCTCAAGGACTTCATTCTGGCAAGAAGAGACGTTGTTTATAATATATTAGATGCGTGTCTCAGTGCTTTGTGTTCTGTACTTTTATCCTGAAATCCCAAGATTCCTCACCAGAGACCCTTTCCCTGTAGTCTTGAGAAGGTTGTAACAGTGTGGGGTTAAAGAACGGACTCTTCCAATGGTGTGTAACCACTGCTATCAGAGACCCCGCAGATTTTCCTTGTGACTTACACCCACAGGATCACCGCGTGCACGTTACTCCATGTGGGTTGTCAATCCACAGGAATTGAGAAAAGATGATTATCAAATAACGTTGGATTTAACTCAGCCCTTTTCTCCTTCCATTTTTATCTCCTCTGAACACATTCAGGGATGCCTTCCATGACTGACGAGACCACGTGTGCAAGGGGGATTCATCTAGGTCAACGGCATGAGAAAAACACCCAAGAGGTACACAATTACAATGTAATCATTGTAGTCATAACGTATTCAAACTGTTATGATCGTTTTACAACAGCTAAATGGAATTTGAACAGCGCAACTAATCTTCCTTTCATGTCATTCCTATTATGCACTACCCCACTGACCATCTGGCAATTGATTTCAGGGAATTATTAAACATTATTTTATAGCCTGCCCTGAGACCAGCATGGGAACTTGACAAAAATGGAAATATAATGACTCATTTGTGGGCCTAAAATCCATAGATTTCTGAGACTTTTTTTTTTTTTTTTGAGAAAGAGAGAAGACAGAGCGCAAGCAAGGGAGCGGGGCAGAGGGAGGGAAAAAGAGAGAGAGAGAGTCTTAGCATGGAGCCTGATAGCCTGACGTGGGGGCTCAATCCCATGACCCTGGGATCATGACTTGAACTAAAATTAAGAGTCAGACATTCAACCGACCCTGGGATCATGACTTGAACTAAAATTAAGAGTCAGACATTCAACCGACTGAGCCACTCAGGTGCCCCAGATTCCTAAGACTTTTAAAAATTATTCTTCCACGCAGCACACATTTACTCAGTTGCTATGTTCCCTGCACGGGGCAATAAATCAGACATCAAAAGATGAATAAGGCATACTCCTCAAGAAACACACTGTGGAACCAAAAGAGAGACAGTGTACAATGACCTATAGCCCAATGCTGACTGTTCATTATGATGGCCCAGCAAACATCACTATGAGCCCTTGCAATATATATCTGCCTCAGGTTATATTTCCATTGGACTACGCTGATACAGTGTATGGGCTACAGGTGTGGTATGTATAGAAAAACACTTGCGCACAGAGGAAAAGGCAATAGATTCTGCTGGGCAGAGATTTTGTAATTTAATGTTAGTCTTTAAAGGATTACTTTAAAAGAAGTTTGAAGAGAAAACCAAAATGGAAGGCTTTGGGGCAGAGTCACAGAGGCCTTAATATACTTGGGGGGGTCTATGAAACAGCAACTAGACCCGCGTGGGAGACGAAGGGAAGCTGGTAACCAAGGACAAGGCCAGAAAGCATATGGAGACCCACACAGGCAGGGTCTTCCTTGTCTTAACACAGAGTCCAGCTTGATCCATTGAACTAAGGAGCATCGGCAAAGGTCTTTAGCAGGTGATCGACATAAAGAGGTCTTGCTTATTCTAGAAGCAGACAGAAGAGGGTGAAGAGGGGAGAAACCAGGAGAAGAGAGACCATTAGGAAATCCTACCAGGAATGATGAGATCTTGAGTAAGAGTAACGATAGTAAGAGCAAACGTGAGTGAGACAAGATAGATAATTCTCAAAGCACCAAAGGATACAGGCACTTACCTTGAAGTCAGAAGGACAGATTTTACCCTCCAAGTTTCTGTTTATTTTCTGTCTGCTAAGGCACCTGTTCTCATTGTCAACCAATGAGAGAGGACAAAATTTGTTGAGAATCATATTGATTTTCAGACAGATTCTCTTGAATTTGTACCATCTCGAGGTTCTTTAGGGCTTTCTTCCCATTCATCCTGAGTCTACGGAGGACTATAACAGCAACTTCCTGCTCAGCCCTTCCACATGGGGCACTTCCTCTTGAGACAGGCCCTCCTTTTTTCTCATGCCGTGCTATTGTTGCAAAAGGCTAGTCTGCGGGGCCGGCCCTGGACTTGAATTGCTGTCCTTCCACTTTCCTTTTGCACAAAGGCCGCTGAAATCTGTCCTTTCATTCCTCTCCTGTTTACATAACAGCTGCTTCAGTCTTCTGTCGTGTTCCATTTTCCCTTGGGGAGAAAAATGTGACTCTCCCCGGGATTCATGAGAAAAAACGAGGAGTACAGCTCAATTAGCACTCATCAGCAGCAAACGTTGGAGTGTTCCAAGTAAGTAGCAAGAGATAAAGCTAGCAGAAAAGTTAGTAGAAGCTGAGGAAGGAAGGTGAAGGGCACATTACAGCAATAGTTGAGCCTAGTAAAGAGAGCTGGAAAGAGAAAGTGAAATATTTAATTTGATTGGGAAAGAAATGTGATTAAAATACACACACATGTGCATACCCCCCCCCCCACAAACACACGACAGCCACTGGATATAGCCATAAAAATAAGAATCTTCGTTTTTTTAATCAATATGTGTCTCTGTTCTCAAGAGTATGGAATGATTGGTATTATTTTCAAATCTTCACAGCGGCTTTCTGAATGGAACCCCTTAGAGAGTCACGTGTAACAAAACGTGAAACTGACTCATAAAGCGAAACATTGGATTTCCAGGCATCCCAGTCTATGACTCAAGTGGCGAAACCACATGATCCGTTCATAAGAAAGTGTAGGGCATTCCATTCTCTAAAGTAAACACTCAAAAGTATTCTTTTTTTTTTAAGTATTTATTTATTTATTTATTTATTTATTTATTTATTTTTGAGAGAGAGAGACAGCAAGCGTGGTACGGGGCAGAGAGGGGAGAGAGAAAATTCCAAGCAGGCTCTGCACAGTCAGTGGAGAGCCCGATGTGGGGCTTCAACTCACAAACCGTGAGATCATGACCTGAACTGAAATCAAGAGTCAGCCGCTTAACCGACTGAGCCACCCAGGCGCCCCTCAAAAGTATTCTGTACTCAGTGACTGATCATCCTACTCAGCGACTAAATATCCTAAATATTTAGGATATTTAAGATATCCTAAAATACTGGTGGGGGCTGGCAAGATGGAAGCTGTCTAAATCAGAGTTTGTTGGCTGCAAGCAACAGAAACTAACTCTGGCTGCATTAAGTTAAAAAAAAAAAAAA
This sequence comes from Acinonyx jubatus, assembly GCF_027475565.1. Taxonomy (NCBI): domain Eukaryota; kingdom Metazoa; phylum Chordata; class Mammalia; order Carnivora; family Felidae; genus Acinonyx; species Acinonyx jubatus. The sequence goes on along the minus strand of NC_069381.1, from coordinate 203,225,991 downwards.
GAAGAAAAATACTGAAAGTCTACTGAATAACTCACAGAAATGAAGGAAAAGCAGAGAGATCTAGTTTCAGAATAGCTGGAAATCTGGGAAGCTCTGGACAACTAGGCAGCAGGAACCAAAGGACCATCTGTTCAGGGTGCTAACATCAGGATCCATCAGTTCAACCCATAATCCTCCGCATTCCTTTATGTGATATCCACATTCTAGGGGAAAAGCTTTGTATCAGTGTAGCTTGAATCACCCATCCACTTCTTGTCGAGGGAAGACAAGGTTCCTTGATTGGCAGTCATCCAAGCCTGAAAGCAAGACAGAAAGTGTAGTTGAGTCCTGTGGAAGTCAGAAGAAGGGATGCTCTGTTTTGATAGGTGCCCACACCACCCCTGTTGATAAATATTTCTACTATCACCCTGGTTCTAAGGACAATATAAAGATGGGCAGGCCTTGTCTTTAAAGAACTTGCAGGGAGAGTACTACTAGCAGTAAAAAGGAACAAAGTGAATGAATCTTAAAAACATTATGTTGAGGGGCACCGGGGTGGTTCAGTCGGTTGATCATCTGGCTCTTGGTTTCGGCTCAGGTCATGATCTCACAGTCTGTGAGTTCGAGCCCCGCGTCGGGCTCTGTGCTGACAGCCCAGAGCCTGGAGCCTGCTTCGGATTCTGTGTCTCCCTCTCTCTCTGCCCTTCCCCTGCTCATGCTCTGTCTCTCTCTGTCTCAAAAGTAAATAAAAACATTAAAAATATTTTTTTAAAAAACAGCTTCAGGTCCACTAAGGAAGATAACACCTCCAAAAATTCGTGTAATGTTTGCTAGAAAGCCTAAGTCCCACAAGAGGCAAAGCTAGAACCTACATAGATGAGCATTACAACCATTTTCTCTTGGGTTGCACAATGCTGTCTGGATTTAAATCTTGTTCGGTGTGACCTGCTGGCAGGTTACTTAGGTCCCTCAGTTTTCTCATCTGCAAAATGGGGACAATAATAGTAACTATCTAGCGGCTGTTGTGAGAGTCAGATGAGTTACCCACTGAAAGCATTTAGGATATTCGGCACATGGCTGGTACACAATAAATGTTCATGATTAATAAGGTAATTATTGGACTCCAGAGGAGGAAATGGTGTGCAGCTGGGAGAACACTGAGGAAGGAGCACTGTGGCTGAGATGTGAAGAATTGTTAATAAAGTGTGGCCCATGGGGAGAAGGGAGGACTGTGTGTGTGTGTGTGTGTGTGTGTGTGTGGGTGTGTGTGCGCTCATCCTGCCCTTCCAATCCAAGCATCCTTTGTAGTGTCACTTTCTGGCTTGAGGATCATCCCTTTGGCCATGTTACTGCCCTCTCTGCGTGCTCTCTTGTACAGCACTTACTACACTTAATCAAAAAAATTAATCAACTAATATTAGGATTTATTTCATATTTATCGGTCTTTTCTGGTAGACCAGAAGCCGCAGGTAACCAAGAGGCTCGCTTCTATATCCCCAGGCCTTAGCACAGAAACTTGCAGAAATTATCATTAGTAGATGCATCAATAATAAATACATCCTTTATCTTCTCTGAGTCAAGTTATAATTTTACTCCATTCAAGTCAATTCAGAGTATGTGCGTGGGAAGAGCTGGTGGGTCAGGGTTCCTTTGTGGGCTTCAGTCCTAGTTCTACTGCTTTCTCCAGATGAACTTGAGCAAGTTAAGTTCTTTGTACATCAGTTTCCTCACACATAGACTAGAGTAGTAAGAGTTCATCGATGCAGATTTCCTGTCACAAACAAGGGAATGTTTGTAAAGCAATTTTCACTGTGCCTATCACACAGTAGGTGCTCAGAAAATGGCAGCGTCATTATCATTCCTTTTGCCCAACCTGGAGAGCTACATGACTCCACCCAAGATGCCTTTGTGCCAAAAATATCAAAATGTATTAAAACCTTCCCAACGATACGCATCCTTCTATCCTTCTTCTCAAACACCTCCCCCAAACGCCAACTGGCAGAGTGTGGAATAAGGCTGATACGCTTTGTCTTCATTGCTTGTGGCTTGCCCAAGAATGTATTGCAAAGAAATTTACTCCAATACCAACCATTTGGCTCCTTGGACTTGAATGAAGTCCATTCACCGGGAAATAAACATCATTGGAGAAACTCCCACCTTGAAGAAGTGGTGAAATAGCCCGTCACATTAGTAGAGAAAATAAAAGCCCCAGATGCGACAGACCCAGGGTGGACTAGCGCAGATGATCTGACCATCTGCTGGGCTCTGCTTCCATTGCTTTTGTTCTGCATCAAATTATATTTGGCTTTAATGTGGTAATGTCATTTTCTTTTCTAATCCTTTGTTAATTATCTCCTTGGGTCAAAAAGTATAAGAGCGTGTTTTACATGTATACGTATTCAAGTGTAATGGTAAGGGTTCTTTTTCTTTGGGGCACCTGGGTGGCTCAGTTGGTTAAGCATCTGATACTTTGGCTCAGGTCATGACCTCACAGTTTGTGGGTTTGAGCCCCGCATCGGGCTCTGTACTGACAGCTCAGAGCCTGGAGCCTGTTTCGGATTCTGTGTCTCCGTCTCCGCCCCTCCGCCTCTCGACTCTATCTCTCTGTCAAAAATAAATAAATATTTTTTAAAAATTTTAGGAGTTCTTTTCACCCTAATAAAGATACTAAGTTCTTAAGTGAGGAAATCAATGTGAAACCTAGCACTCTTCAAGGCACATATGGCCACTCAATAAATGCTTAACTAACCTGGAATCTGCTGAAATGTCTTTCCAGGGGCCTTTGAGGGTCTCACAACATGGCACCATGTCCCCTAACCCTACCTTGGTACTAAATACACCCACGATGCAGAGCTCTTTCAAAGCCCTAGTCCCTTGCCTATGGATTTCTGACACATCCAAATACCATTAAGTCGAGTTTCCAAGTCAAAACAATCAGACTACTTTCCACCACAAACCCTGGAGAAATAAAACTGCAAATAACTCATTAGAAAGGTTGAGGAAAAGCCATCTTGAGGGCTGTCCAAAATACTATATCACTATTTAACCTTTTCTCTAGGTAAATATTTCTCTCTAAATATTGCAAGAAAAAAAATAGCAGTCCTACACCTGGATGTGTGTAAGGCCATAGGCTCAAATTTCTCACACACGGAAGCACTGACAAGGTCCCTCTCGGAAAAAGAAGGCGGACCCGACCGATGCCTCCTCATTTGCATTTTCCCTCTCTGAGCTGCCATGAGTAAATGCCATGATTTTCAAATGAAGTCTGGGTTTTTTTTCCCCCCATATCTAAAATGTCTTCATTTGCACCTTGGAAATGCTGATGTCAACTGCCTTACAAAGCCGGGGGAAAAGAATGCCAGTTAATTGAAGTTGACAGAGAGAGGGTAGCATCTCTAATAACGGTAGGCACAGAGCTTGTCAGCAGGGTGTCCGTTGCCATAGTTACGTGTAAGGTAAGACAACAAATGGAGCTCCAGAAATTAATGTGGCACAGAAAGGAGAGTGACTGCATATCACTTAGCTAAATGATCCCACATGGCGCCTTAGATGATTATCAGAGAAGGATCTATATTCCTTCAGGTGGCGCTAACGTTCGAGTGAAATGACCTCTGTGAGACTGAGTTTTCTCAGGGCTTTCTCTTCTAAATCCCAACAGACCGGTAAAATGATCCCTTAATAATTCTTGAGAGCAATTTTTCAACCTTCGCTTTTCGAACAGTTTAGAGAAGGAATGTCACGATAATTGACCGCGTGAATCACCTTAGACTGTGTAATACCAGCTGCAGACACGGCCAGAGAGGGAAGAGCAGAGTTCATCAACGACTTGTCCTATCTGCACGATGACAAGCAACCGAATTAATCTCCTGCCTTCAATGGTTGAATTCCAAAACGATTGTGGAGGGAATCAAAGTGTATATTTTCTTACCTAAGTGTATATTTTACCAACGTAAATCAAACAAATTGATGAATCTGTTTAAGCCATTTATCCATGTAAATGTGTCCACAATTTAAAGATTCTTGGTAGTGTTTATGGAGCCCCAAAGCCGCCTTCCATAGAAGGAGAAAATGGGAGTCACAAATAATCTCCAGAAGGTTGGTCCAGCTTGTTTGAGATGGCTCACAGAGCCGTTCTCAGCTCCTTGGGGGCTTTTGTAAGGTACAGAGGCACAAGAATCAAATCTCTTTAGAGAAATAACATTAACTCTATTATATAGCAAGCAGAGAAGGAGTTAAAGTCTCTCTAAACAAAAAATGTATTTACGGGGTGCCTGGGTAGCTCAGTCTTTTAAGCGTCCAACTCTTGATTTGGGCTCAGGTCATGATCTCGAAGTTCATGAGTTCAAGCCCCACATCAGGCTCTGTGCTGACAGTGTGGAGCCTGCTTGGGATTCTCTCTCTGGCCTTCCCACGCTCTCTCTCTCTCTCTCTCTCTCAAATAAATAAACCTAAAAACATAAAAATTAAAAATAAAAAGAGTTATTTACTTAAGTAATCTCCATACCCAACATGGGGTTCAAACCCACAACCCCAAGATCAAGAGTCATATGCTCTCCCAACTGAGCCAGCCAGGCACCCCAAAGTCTTAATGATAGAGATAATGTTCTCCCTAGAGAAAACTAGACTGTGTTGTTAAAAAGAAACACACACACTTTTCTGTGGTGGAATATACTAGAAGGCAATGAAACGCACTAGGAAGTTGGAGTACAGTGCTCCAACCAACATGTGCGGTGCCACCCTAATCCCGCCACAATGTCCGAGAGAAAGGGTCCCTCCAAAAATTGGAATATAGGAATATATCAAAGATGGAAGGCCCACATTCCCCACTAAACCCTGCCCCAAAAATGTTTGGCAGAAAAGCCCTTTTTCGGCCAAGAGCTGTGTTTCTGCTTTTTATGTAAAACAAAACAAAACCAAAGATAATGCAAAGGGACTATTATTCTTTCCTATCTGATGCCACCTTCGGGGGAGAAAAATGCCCATTCGCAAGCATACACACAAACCTACCCAAGCGCAATATATTCAGAAGCATTCGTATACTGCTGCAATTCGGGTCCCAGGATTTAGTGAGCCTAATATTTTTGTTCCTGGGAATATTTCTCAGCTGCCTGGGATAACCTGAAAGTTCCTAGCCTCTTTTCCCTAGTGGTTCGGTGTCAGAGAAAATATCAGAAAAGGAAACCAAAAGCCCTAATTGCATCAGCTGCCCCTGGAGGGGACAGCCGCGGATCACAGGCCAAGGCTGGCCGCCGGCCCCTTTTCTCGCAGAGGAAAATTGCCAGAGCTGTCTGCAGAGGGCTGAGTGTACCTCCTGGTGTTCTCCTCTCCACGTGAGACCGAGCTGACCGGGCTTGATAAACAAGACAGCGGAGAGAAGCCCGGATTCCACCTGGAGGCCAAGCACAACACCTCTGGGCAGGTGGTCTCCCCACGGACACTGGACAGGAGGCGTGAGATACTCCCGGGCAAAAGCCCTGCAGATGCTTCCTAGAACAGCTGTCACACTGGAAGTCAACAGAGAGGCCCTCGTGGCGTGGGTGGGCACTGACTTGTTTGTAACAGAGTCGTGGAAATCGGCGTCCCCAGGAAACCTGGTGGCTTAGCCAGTTGACAGGAGACAGTGTCGAGGTGTTACCATCCCCGACACGTCTCCTCTGGAATCACACAGCTGCTGGCACCCACGGGACTCGCCATGACCGAGAAAAGAGGAAAAATAAAAGTCCATTGAAATAGTGTCCTCCAGGGACGCCTGGGTGGCTCAGTCGGTAGAGCGTCCGACTTCGGCTCAGGTCATGATCTCACAGTTTATAAGTTCGAGTCCCACAGCCGCTTCTGTGCTGCCAGCTCAGAGCGCGGAGCCTGCTTCGGATTCTGTGTCTCCCTCTCTCTCTGCCCCTCCCTAGCTCGTTCTCTCTCTCTTTCTCTGTCCCTCTCAAAAATAAATAAGCTTAAAAAAAGAAATAGTGTACTCCAGAGATCATAGAGATCTCATTCTACTGTCTGATATTACATTAGTTATTAGCCTTATGCTGGTAAAGACCCTCTGACTTATCCCCTACTATATTTTAGCTCCAAGCAGAGAATCTGGCTCATAAATGTGTCCAAAATATATTATGTAAATAAATGAATAAACAAATGAATGAATGAGGCATTGCCTACTTTTCCACCATAATGAAACGAACCCAAATCATAAAAAAGCTGAATGTGCATGCATGTGGGGTGTGTGTGTGTGTGTGTGTTAAAGCCTGGAGGAAAAAATATGATCTTTGTCTACACATCACTCATTGGACCATGAGCTTAGACTACGATCTGATGAAAACGTTCTACTAATTGGGAATTTTTGAGTCTATCAACTCCATGAATAGGTCATACATTTGAATACTTTACTATTTAATTCTTACCTTCCCTTTGTCGGTTGGACCCGGAGCCACCCCTAGGAAAGGGAAAATATGACAAATGGCACCCAGATCCACACTCTGGGGGGTGGAATCTTAAGGCACAGTGGAATGAGGGAAGCAGGCAATGATCAGCTACTTGGTGAAATAGACCCAGTTTTTGTCCATATTCCAATTTCAGGAACTTCAAGCGCTTTGGGTCTATGGCCCTGAAAGGAGGTCAATGAGGGCAGTGATTCCAGGAGAAGAGGAACCACTGTCCGTCTTTAGCCCCTTCCCAAGCAGAATCTACTGGGAGTGGGGTACCTTCTACTTTCAGAGCTAAACCTAGTGGCACAGCTTCCTGGAAAGACCTTTGTCAATCTATGGGCAATCTACCGGCTTCACGCACCCCTGCCTCCACTGCGACCTTCTCTTTTTCATGACGTACAGTGTTCCAAGAATTGCTTTTCCAGACTGTGTTCACACATAAAAGGCAAAGGAACACAGAGCGAAAGATTCTCCACCTAAACCTGCTTCCCCAGTTTCGGCAGATTGGCCGTGCTGACCCCCTTTCACCCACGTGGATGGCCACCCAGTCCTTCCACTCGAGAAGCCAGTATGTTTCCATATGGCTGTTGAGCTCAGCCAAGGCATAGGACACTTTGTTCTCAGGCAAAATGAGTCGTCAGTGGAAGACAATTAAATCCTAGCTCTTGGATTGGGAGTAATGGAAGGCTGAATGGGCCCCAAAGGCCCTTCGCGTTGCTAAGGGTTATGTTTTCCAGCAATCTTCAGCGGAACAGGCCGAAAGGGAAGGTTCCTAAGTGCTGGGAGGGAGTTTGAAAAGGAAAATAAACAGAATGGAGAGACAGCTGGAGTGTGGACGCCCGAGTTCCTTCTGAACTTTGTACAGGGAGACCTCACAAGTTCTCTTCCCTCGGAAGCAGGGACAGATGGACACATGGCTCTGACTGCGGCCAGACTGCAGACCCCAGCTTTCTTCTTGGAAATCCATGGAGATTCTTCTCTCTGGTCCTGAACCTGATACACTAATCAAGATGGATGGCCTTGTTTTCCCTTCCCTTCCGTCTCGATTGTCACTCTCTACACTTGCATTTCGTCTAATTCCCTACCTCTCTCTAGTTTTCATAGCTCTGCCTAGCCCTCCATCCCATTAGCACCAAAGATGGGAAAAGAATTCTCAGGAGGGAAAAAAGTATAACTTTCTCAACACAAAAATAAACTTTTGGTGTCTATCCTTAGGTCTTATCTTAAATAACATATGTGTTTGTACTCCCTCAATAAGCATTAAATACCAATGTTGTACCCAGCCCTGTGAGGCAGACATCAAGGTAGACAGAGCACAGCTCCTGCTATCTTTGGAATCCCAGTGTTATAATAATTTGTTTCTGTGCCTTAATGTTTTCATACAGATAGGAGCAAGGCATTGTGGGAATAAGTGAAATAAACGCCTAATTGTCCCCAGAATATCGAGGACATTTTCCTAGAAGAGGTGACATTTGAGCTGGTTCTTTAGGGATGAATAGTAATACTCTATGTAGTCGCAAAAAGAAAGAGCTTATGAGGCTAATGTAAAATCATCCTAAAACAAGAGAAGATGAAAAATAACTTGTGTATTCCAGACACTGCTTTCAATAGCAGTATAAGAGATGAGACCTCTATTCAGAGGTTTGGACACTGTCTCGTGGAAATTAGGGAAACGGAAGTTTTTAGGTTACAAAGCAGCTTGATCAAACTTGCATTTTAAAAAGATCCCTCTCGGGGGCTCAGTCAATCTGACTTCGGCTCTGGTCATGGTCTAGTGGGTTTGTGAGTTCGAGCCCCCATCAGGCTCTCTGCTGTCAGCTAGGAGTCTGCTTCAGACCCTCAGTTCCCATCTCTTTCTGCCCCTCCCCCATCTCAAAAATAAACATTAAAAATAATTTTTTTTATAGAAGATCCCTCTCCTGAGGCGCCTGGGTGGCCCGGTCGGTTAAGCATCTGGCTTCGGCTCAGTCACGATCTCACAGTTCTTGAGTTCGAGCCCCACGTTGGGGCTGTGCTGACAGCTCAGAGCCTGGAGCCTGCTTCGAATTCTGTGTCTCCCTGTCTGCCCCTCCCCTGCTCACAGTCTGTCCCTCTCTGTCTCTCAAAAATGAATAAACATTAAAAAATAATAATAAACTTACAAAAAGATCTGTCTCTGGCTATGGTGCTGGGTAGAATGTGGTCAAGACAAGACCAGAGGCAGGGAAACTAGTGAGGTCCAGGCCAGAGATAGTGAGGGTCTGCAAGGCAGTGGTGTGAGTTTGGAGAAAAGGGCTTCATATTTTTTTTGCCACTCAGTTCCCAAGGTAACTTTTTTCCCTAATATTGTAATGTAGAATGGAGAGTACCTACATCCTAAGTCAAGGACTGTGTGTTTCCTTTGCTTACCTTTATTAAAAATTGTCTTGTCCCCAGCCTGAACGAAGCTCTGCCACGCCAAGCGAGTGGTGGTGGTGGTTTGTCATCGCTGCTGCGGATGGTGATGATGGTGATGACGAGGGTGATGGTGACGATGATAGCGACCATCCATGCAGGACAGGAGATCGAACTTCAAAGCATCCTGAATCAAGCTCGCACACCAATTAGCCTCTCGAAAGGTTTTGTTATGCCCAGAATTCGTGATCCCCAAAGACCACCAGGGAGCCGAGTCCGATGCAAAAGCAAAAGAGCCTTTATTCGAGCTAGCTCGAGCTCAATCCCCTGCCCGCACCGATGCAGTGGTGAAATACCGTAGAGAGCGAGTTTCAAAAGCACAGAGGTTTTATAGGGATCATGGTCTTAGCCGATTGGCTGGGGAAGGGTCGTGGCCTCAGCCGATTGGCTGGGGAAGGATAGAACAATGGCTGTCAAGGTGTGGTCCCAGATCAGCAATTTTTAGCGTCACCTGGAACTTGTTAAAAATGCAAATGTTGGGCCTGTTGGTCACAGACCTACTGAATCAGAAACTCTGGGGGTGGGGCTCAGCAATCTGTGTTTGAACAAGTCTTCCAAGAGATTCTGATGCACCTGAAGTTTAAGAACCACTGTGTCTGAGGATCTCTAACATGTTTGGCCTCAGTGTATACAGAACGTTTCTCACTGGGCACCTATTAACCATTGGCTGTCAGCCTTGCTGTGCTATATAAATACCTAGCACCAAACACCATCCCCAGAGACTCTGATGAATTGGTTTGGGGAGGGGTAAAATGCTCCCCGGTCATTCTAAGCCCGGACAGGGTTGAGGGCTCCTGCCTCTGGCCCCTACCTGAGAGAAGCCCTCCCTCTTCTACTCACACTTTCTACGCCTCTCACACTCCCCTTCCTCCCACCTCAGACTTTGGAAGAATGCATCAATCGGTAGCCTGCTTTCTTAGAAAACATAAGTTACTCAAGGGGAGGAGGTGTGGTCTTAGGTTGGAGCAGGAACTTCTTTCTGCGGCCATGTTGGGGACATAGTCACTAGTCAGCCGGCCTAGGTCTGCTCTTTGAGTTTGAGGTTATATCTTCAGAGATAAAGTCACCGTTACTGGTTGAGGCTGTTCTCGCTTTCAATTAAGATGTCCTGCAGATGGACACAAGAAGGACAGAGCTACAAGCCCCGACGTGGACCTGATACAGCAAGAAGGAGATTTGGCAGTGATAACACTATGCCTCTCTCAGATGGCCTGGGAGTTTGCAGACTTAACTGGTTTCTATCAATACAATTAAATCTCCCTCTACGTCTGTTTTGACTACCAGCTAACACCTTTGACCATTCCCGATATGTCACAAACTACGTTAGGCTCTTCGTATGCCCTATCTCATAGGATCTTTTTGATGATCTATGAGTAGTAGATTCTATGACAACCCCCATTTTGCAGAGGTGGATGCTGAGACACAGCGTCATTCATTAACTTGCTCAAGGCCACACAGCTAGTAATCCGTGTTTCCCTGCAAGCCTGTCGACCCCGGAGCTCTCCCTCTTTTCCTCAATATGAATACCACTTCTCCTCCGGGGGGACAGAAGTAGGAACTGAACCTTTACACACATCCGTAGTCAGACGATGAAGCTGTAGGATGGCCAGCCAAGTAACAATGCGTAACGAGGAAAGTTCAAGGTTGCAGAAAGTCAGAGGCACATGTTAGCTTCACAAGAGAAGGTCAGTGTTATGGGGTGGAGGTTCTCTTGGCCACACAGAAATGGCTCCCAGGCTGGGATGCACGGGGGCTGGAGCCGTGTGAGAAAGTCTGCTATTTAAAGCACTTTGCTGATGGGGTGCCTGGGTGGCTCAGTCCGTTAAGCATCCGACTTCGGCTCAGGTCACGGTCTCACGGTTCATGAGTTCGAGCCTCACATGGGGCTCCGGGCTGACAGCTCAGAGCCTGGAGCCTGCTTTGGATTCTGTGTCTCCCTTCCCTGCTCTCTCTGTCTCTCTCTCTCTCTCAAAAATAAACATTAAAAAAAAAAATTCTATAGCGCTTTGCAGAGGGAGGGAAAATCAAAGCTTCTCAAGCGAGGCACTCAGAGCTAATGGACATCCCAAAAGAGTCGTGACTGACATGAGTATTTCTTCACCTCCGTTCTTTCCCCTTAAAAGGACACGGGGCAAGGTCAAGTCACTAAGGGAGCAGGTAGAGAAAGAAGCAAGCGGTGGGGACAATGACTAACAAGAAAGCAGAATAAAAGGTCAGCCGGGAAGATGGTAAGGCTCGCTAAGAGCAAAAAGGGTTCTGGGAAAACTGAGGACGCCGTGGGAAGGTAAGCGACCCAGCACTCATCATATGTGCTTCTTGAGATCAGAAGATGTCTACTGACTGTCACAGTTTTTACCCTGGAGCCCTAGTAGATAAACAAGGCTACAAAATCTTAAAATCTTCCCTCTAGTCCAAATACAGCCCGATTCCTTCGAAGGCCGTCGAGTCAGGGCTTCGAGGCTCCTTCGCTCTCCTGGACTTCAAAGCACAGATGTCAGGTCTCCAAACAGGCCAGTCTACTCTCGAAGAGGAGAAGAAAAAGCAAGAGACGGGAAACACAGGCGTTGTGTTGCAGCGGAGGTTGTTCGTGTGAGGCACGGGGCCGCGCTCAGTTCTCCCGGATCGCGTGTGAAAGTCAAAGTGATCGCTCCCCGTGCAAGAGGCTTACGTGCCCTCCACCGGCCCAACAGGCGGCCTCTGGATTCCCCGGTGCCCTCGGCCTCGCGGCAGGAACAGGACTTCAAAAGACAAGAGTTTTCTGAAGCCGTTCCATCTCAGACCCCGGGGTCGACGTCATAGCCGATGGGAGAAAGCTGGTTGGCAATGTCGCTTTCTTTAATCTGAGTTTTTTATTTTACTTTACGTGGGAAATGCTCTTTAATCTGACAACAAAGAGATTTCTTTTTAATCTTTTGAAAATCCCTTAAATTAATATTTGAGCCATAGGACCCGAAATAGAAACATGCCCCTTTCGAGAAATGATCGTGGATTTGCCTCGTGTTGTCTTGTCTTGTTTTCTTTTGCTTGTTTTGGCTTTGTGTTCCCCTCCCCCCGCCTTCCGAATCTCTTTCCGGGCAACTTTGATTTGCAATCTGTTTAGTAAAAGATGAAAGCAGCCCACATCTATACAGATGAGGCTGAGAGAAGATTCTTTTCTCCAGGAAGAGTGTGTCCTCGCTCTCTGAACACACGCTGAGCCGACCTGAATACCAAAGGGAGGGGGTGACTGATGTCATAATTTACACCTTTTCATAATTGTCTTTCCGTGAACCAATTTTGAAATCAGAGATGTTCTTAACGCGTTGTCTTCTAACTTTTACACTAAAATTGACATACAACTATTACACTAGTATCATATTTTGCATGTCTTTATATTTACCTTTATAAAGTGGGTTTGACACCTCCGAACACATATCTCCAATCACATCGAATTGCATGCCTTGAATCCGTGTAATTTCTTGTTTACCAATAAAGCTATGAGAAAATAATCATTACTGTGAAAAAGAGAAGGGTGGGGTAGGGGGCTCAGGCCACCTCACCACACCCTTAGGCACCCAAGGAGGAAGGGGACAGAAAGGAGAGAGACAAGAGAGAGAGTGGGCACCCTTACTACTCCAGGTGGGACCCAGCATGCTCTTCGGGGCTCAGTTAGGCAGGGTTGAGCTGCCTCTGCACAAATAAACCTCCAAGTGTCTCAAATCACATCACTAAAAAGCAATCACACCATTCTAGTGAAAGCATAGCATTTGCTCCTAAGTTCTAACTTCTGCACTATGACAAAATAGTGCCATCTTGTTTTCACTGTAAAGTCTACAATCTTCAGTGGCTTATTGGAGACTTTGGTGTCCAAGGGAGAAAGCTTCATGACAAAGACCCAGACATATAATGGGGTAGGGGGTGGTCCCCAGGAACTACTCTCCACGCAGAACCTTAGGGGTAAAATCTAGACCTTTTTGGGAGTCCTGAGACCTGGCGTCTTGGGCAGTTTCTCCACCAGGTGCCACCAGACCTTAGTTCAGCCACTGCCTGTCCTGGGGGCAGCACCTCCTCATCTGTCCAACATCCAAAGGCACATCTGGAGCCTTAACCATTTTCCAGGTTCAACAGGACAAGATGGCTTCCAACCTTTTCAGGCATAAAAGATCATCTCGCTTAACACCAGAAAATTTTCAAAACGCTTCGACATGAATGTCACTGTACATTTCCTCGTGCTTCATTTTTAAAACTAAGTGGTAGAAAGCAATGGGCTCAAAAGTACTCTTAGGATGTATATTTACTGGAGTGCCTGGGTAAGCATCCGACTTCAGCTCAGGTCATGATCTCGCAGTTCACCAGTTCGAGCCCCACATCGGGCTCTGTGCTGACGGCTCGGAGCCTGGAGCCTGCTTCGGATTCTGTGTCTCCCTCTCTCTCTGTTCCTCCCTTGCTCACACACTCTCTCTCTCTCTCTCTCTCAAAGATAAAGATTTAAAAAATATTTTTTAAAAAGATGTATATTTACCAACTAGAAGATCATCTACATAGACCAGGAAAGTAAACACATCTGCAAGATGCAGTATTCATGAGTCTAGTGCCTGGTACACAGACTGACCTGTTTCCTCGCAGGGATTTGAAGTTCCCAGGACCATAAGGTCCAAGCTCTGCTCAAAACATGCTCTGTCGGTCCAGACATCCAACAGCTCAGCCACATCACACCAAAGCACTGGAGAGCCTGACACTGTGACAGGGACACTGTCCCTCCCCCAGGAGGCACTCTCCCCAATGTCGAAACACCACTGGACTCAAAGGGCCATCTGGCTGGAAACAGTGCTGGACTCTATTTTAACCCCCAAAGACTCATCACTACCTGCGATAGTCTTAAATCTTTAAAACATCTTGGAATTCCCAAGCCGTAAGAGTCAGCAAATTTGGTGTTATTTTTATTTCTAGCTGAGTGCCATTAGCCCATAACTTCTCTCCTCCCCTCTGTTGCAGACCTCACGCTCATGAGACACGGCCATGTGTGGGCCATTGTTTCTGCAATTTTCTATGTACCTTTAATGCTCCCCCCACCTCTCCCTTTCCCCTCTCCCTGACACCTTGTCTCCTTTCCACCTGCCCTCCAAGTCTCTCCGGCCACACTGCCGTCTCCCTATTCTCACGCCCCCCCTTTGCCATTCTTCCAGGCCCTGAATCTGCTGATAGCACCACAACCACGGCGCACAGGGTCTCACATTCAGGATCAAAGGCTTCTGACCCCTACAGAAGGCTAGAGATTTTTCTCCCTGTATAGTTGCCAACAGCAATGCAAGCTTCTTGGTAATAGAAATAAATAACCCAACTGTAGAACCAGACAGAGCTGAGCACAATATATTGCTTTGTTCATGTCATCACCCTTCTATGTTTTCAAAAGTATTTGTTGAGCAATTTTTACACATCACGCCTTGTTTTAAGCGGTGAGGGCACAAACGGGGGCAACACGGACTCACTCCAAAGCCTCCGGAAGTTTCTGGTGGGATTGAGGAGGCAGATCTACCAAAGAATCTTACAAATAATTGTTGAAACTTGCGATAAATAGCATGAAGATTATATACAGGTGGGATAAGAACATTTAACAGAAAGATTTAACATAGTCGGGGGAGAGGGGAGGGGACGGGGTAAAGTGTAAGTTGAGACCCCGAGGGTGAGGGGTGAGTACAAGCTGGCTGGGTAACAAGAACAGAAAACAACTGGTTGTTTAGGGAAAGAACCTAAATAGTAGAATGAACGAGAGAGAACAGAAGAGGCAAAGGCCCTGAGGCAGGGAAGAATATGGAAGAGGGACAGAGGAGACAGAGAGGGTGAGTGGTACAGGACCAGGCTGAAGTCAGGTCATGGGCAGTGCCTGCGTGCCATCATTTTGGTGATTTGGGATTTTACTTAAAAAGCAACGGGACACTCAGGGGTGCCGGGGTGGCTCAGCTGATTAAGCGTCGGACTTCAGCTCAGGTCATGATCTCACAGTTCATGAGTTCGAGCCCCGCATTGGGCTCTGTGCTGACAGCTCGGAGCCTGGAGCCTGCTTCAGATTGTGTCTCCCCCTCTCTCTCTGTTCCTCCCCTGCTCTCACTCTGTCTCTCTCTCTCTGTCGAAATAAATAAAGATTTAAAAAAAAAAGTGAAGAGGAACGTGGGTGGCTCAGTGGGTTAAGCATCAGACTTTGACTCAGGTCATGATCTCACAGTTCATGGGTTCGAGCCCCGCATTGGGCTCCATGCTGACAGCTCGGAGCCTGGAGCTGCTTCGGATTCTGTGTCTCCCTCTCTCTCTGCCTCCTACCCCCACTCACGCTCTCTCTCTCTCTCTCTCTCTCAAAAATAAACATTAAAAAAAAATTTTTTAAAAGCAACAAGACACCCATATCCAAAATACATATTAAAAAAATACAACTCCAAAAGAAAATAAGAGGCAACTGGAATTCTCTTACACGCCAGGTAGGTGTGTAAATTTGCACAATCACTTTGGAAAAACACGTGGCAATCCTTCACAGGGCTACATGCGTACACCCTGTGACCTACTGCTGAACACACACCCAAGGATGCTCGGGTCCCCCAAAGGAATGTTCCGGGCAGAATGGGCCCAAACACAGAACCACCTAAATGCCCATCCACCCTAGAGTGGATAGATAAGTTTTGAAATATTGTTAGAATAGAATTGTACACCTTAATGGACAGAACAAGCTGATGATACAACGTGGTTAAATCTCACGGGCGCAACGTTGGGTCAAATAAATGTTGAGTCAAACAGAAAAAAGAATGTACTGTGTGATCTCATGCACGTGAAGTTCAAACACAAGCAAAGCTAATCGGTGGTGATAGAGGTCAGGACAGAGGCTCCCCTGTGGGGCACGGACGGAAGGAAGGGCTCAGGCGGGAGCTTTGCTGGGGCCTGGGAGCGCGTGCACGCCGGAGTTAACAGTTCATCGCACTGCAGAGCAAAGATGTGCGCAATTGCAGGCCAGTAAAGTACCCCTCAGTCCCTACAAATGAGGAGAATGGGTCCGGTGGCTCAAGGGACTGGGGGGTTCAAAGACAGAAGCAGAGAGCGAGTCTAGAACCGAGTCCTGTGACCCCGGCACTTAGGGCTGGGGGTGGGGGGCGGATGGGGTGACCCACGAAGGAGAGTGGGTGCGAAAAACAACGGGGGGGGGGGAGGAGCAAGCAATATGAGGAGAGGGGGAGGGGAGAGACCAGCTGTAGCTCCTAATGACTTTCGCTGAAGAGGGATGACCACAGGACGAGGGGGAAGAACCCTCCAGCCCCACCAGGGGACGTAACCTTCGCAGAAAAGTCAGGTCTCCTCCTGGGGGTTCGAAGGTACGCAGGAGATCTAAAACCGGCTGGGGAAGCACCGAGTCTCCACGGAGCGCGCTCAGCAGCCAGGGCGAGCTGGGGACTGCTTCTTCCAGGCCCTTCGGGAACAGCCACCCAAGGCCCCATTTCCGCCTGGCCGTGTGGTCCCCTGACCCCGACAACGTGGGCGGGGGGCCTTCAGGGGCACCGGGGCAACACGCAGAGAAGAAAGTTGCTGAACGGAGGGAAAGGAATACTGAAATGAAATTAAGTTAAGGGAAATGGCTGAGTTCTCAACAGTCCATCCCTCTTAGCCGAGAATTGCAGGCGGGTTTTCAGGGCCAGTGGCCTACAAGCTTCCTCTTCCTCCATGTTGCACCGTAAGCTCCCTGCGGACAGAAACCAGGCCTGGTAGTTTTGTCCGTGCCCCCCGCACCCGCCGGGTGGCCGCGCCCACCCGGATGTCCCGAGCCTGGGGATGCAGCAGGTGTCACGGGACCCCCAGTGGCGCCTCTGCGGCAGGACGCCCCCTGGCGGAGACACCGCCTCGCGGACACCCGGGCCGACTCGCGGTCTGGAGCCTGAGGCATCGCTGCCTCTCCCGGGGAAGCAAAACTAAAGTGTTTGAAATTCAAGGGGACACCTCAGCAAAGAGGAGACTCGGTGCAGACAGCCCTCGTGGCGATGTAAATTGCAGACAGCGAAGGATGGAGACGGAGCGCGAAAGGAGAGAGTGGCAAGGTCGCCTTGCCCTTGGGTCTCGTTAGTGGAAATAAAACGTCCCGGAAAAGTAACGTCTTTTAAAGACGTTTGGAAGTTTCCTGGGTGATCCTGAAAGGGCTGATGGCAGTGTGAGGTTTTCAATGTACCCAGAGGCCTCCCACAGAGCGACTGGAATGGTAGGACGATGTGGGGTCATGGAGCTTTCTTCCCTTCTTTAGCTGCTAATTAACAAATCTGCTACGTGTCAGGGGCGCCAGTTGCCTAATGGGCGGAAGCCGTTGATGGCGATGACTAATAACACTGGTGTATTCTCTGGGCTTAATCTTTAACTTGGTTTCCTGAGGGGATTAAACTAGACACGAGCAGAGAAAACGGGCATGTTATTCTTGATAGAGCCTTTCTATGGGTACACAGAGGACACAGTTGAGCGAGAGGAATAATTCTCCCTCCACCCCAGCCCAACAGTCACCATTTGAGGTCAGCAGTCTCCACATACGGATGGGTATTCTCGGTAAGATGTGCAGGAATCACAGAGCCAGGCTGCCTGTGGACCCAGCGCCTTTACTGTCACGATCATGTCGAAAGTTCATACTGTGCAGTGTAGCAAAGATGTTTTGAGAATGCAAATTTTAGAGTCTGGGAGGATAAGTGTGAATGGAAGTAATATGCTTTTTATTGTTCTCTGAAAATGTCCTGTAAGTTCACCCTCTTTCCTTACACAGCATAAACCACTTTGGAGTCATTACATCATCCGTGGAGAAAAAAAAAAGGGATCTCTGCTTATGGAGGAAACTACAAATGAGATGGTCGTATGTACAGATTTCTACCTTCAAGCTTAGAAGACGGCTCTTCGATGAAGGTTACTTAGGATTTCACAGGGAGTCTTTGAGGCCCTACACAGAACACATTCTCTAGATATTGCACACCATCTGGGAATGCAAGCTGGTGCAGCCACTCTGGAAAACAGGATGGAGGTTCCTCAAAAAACTGAAAATAGAACAACCTTATGACCCAGCAATTGCACTACTGGGCATTTACCCAAGGGACACACGTGAGCTGTTTCGAAGGGGCACATGCACCCCCATGTTTATAGCAGCACTAGCAACAGTAGCCAAAGTATGGAAAGAGCCCAAATGTCCATCGACGGATGAATGGATAAAGAAGATGTGGTATATATATACAATGGAGTATTACTCAGCCATCAAAAAGAATGAAATCTTGCCATGTGCAACTACGTGGATGGAACTGGAGGGTATTATGCTAAGGGAAATTAGTCAGAGAAAGACAAAAATCATATGACTTCATGCCTGTGAGGACTTTAAGAGACAAAACAGATGAACATAAGGGAAGGGAAACAAAAATAATATAAAAACAGGGAGGGGGACAAAGCAGAAGAGACTCACAAATATGGAGAACAAACTGAGGGTTACGGGGGGGGCTGTGGGAGGGGGGATGGGCTCGATGGGGCAGGGGCACTAACGAATCTACTCCTGAAATCACTGTTGCCCTAGATGCTAACTAATTTGGATGTAAATTTTAAAAAATTAAAAATCAAATTAAAAAATAAAGACTGCACACCATCGTATGTTTATAGCTCCGAAGTAAACCAAGATCTTTGAAGAGTGGTCTTCCATAAGTCTTGTTCCTTCTACTGCTAATGGAGAAGAATCTCTCAGACTGGTGCTGGCATGTTGCCATAAAAAAAAGATAACAGCAGACACAAGGCGTTCAAGGAACACCCTCCAAACTAAGTGGGATTTACAAAGCTCACATAATCGTAAATGAAAATGCTCTGGAGCAGCAGTGGCCATCCATGGGGAAACTCTTGGTTCTTCCCATCCCTGATGAATGGAGTTATCTAGCCCTGCTTACCAGGGACACTCTGAAAGGTACGATATGAGAGATGGACATTTCTTTGAAGCAGATAGACCTCAAAAGACAGAAGGCATGAAGTCACATCACTTCAGGTGAATGACAGATGCACAATATATATAAACACTTCGGTAAGCCAAGTCCCAGTGACTGGTTCTGACCTAGACGCCAGCGTCATCTGACAGAGAATCACGGACCGAAGCACAAATACTGCTAGACGCCTAGTGTTCACGGCCAAGATAAAGTGTAAAAATAAAAAAAAAAAAAGAGGAAGGCAAAAGTTCGCCACACGCTCGACAGAAGTCATGTCAGCTTAAAACAAAAAGTCCGGGGGTGCCGGGGTGGCTCAGTCGGTTGAGTGTCCAACTTCACCTCAGGACATGATCTCGAGGCTCACAAGTTCAAGCGCCGCGTTGGGCTCAGTGCTGACAGCTCAGAGCCTGGAGCCCGCTTTGGATTCTGTGTCTCCGTCTCTCTCTGCCTCTCCCCTGCTCTCACTCTGTCTCTGTCTCTCTCAAAAATAAATAAACATTAAAAAAATTAAAAACAAAAATCCCCCAAATCATTTTTCTCAGCGGTGTATCTGCTCCCATGTTATCATCTTCATTTAGAAACCAATTCATTGATGTAAATAAAAATAATAATAATAATAATAATAATAATAATTAAAAAAGGAGAAGTCCTGATCACCAAGTCATAGAACCTCTTCCTTGTCTGAGGCCTAGAATTCCTTCAGTTCTGTTAAAATTGGACACATAATTCCCAGATGCCAAGTGGAATCCAAGGCTGGTCAGAATCACCTGGGGAACGTTTACAAATTACAGATGCTAGGAGATTATCCCATGTAGACTGATCTAGAAGCCTAGGGGTTGGCCCATTGATTTCAGCACGTGGTGATTGTGATGGGTGACCAACCTTGCGAATCCCTGGAAAAGGCCATTTCCATGCCCAGCTTTACAGAGTCTACACCTGAACACCATCTCCTCGTGAATGGTCCTCCTTATAATCCACCATGGGAAGCTCGCCCAGTGTGTTCCAAGAAGATAATGTGACACCAATAGCCAGTTGCTTCTATTTATCCAGAGGTTTTCCTGCTCCCCTGCTGCAAAAAGTCCCTTCCAACAATCAACAAAACTAAAAGGCAACCTACAGAATGGGAAAAGGTATTTCCAAATGACATATCTGCTAAAGAGTTAGTATCCAAAATATATAAAGAACTTAAAATCGCAACACCCCAAAACAAATAATCCAACTAAAAAATAGGTAGAAGGCATGAATAGACATTTTTCCGAAGAAGACTTCCAGCTGGCCAACAGACACATGATAAGACGCTGAACATCACTCATCACCAGGGAAATGCAAATCAAACCTACAGTGAGATACCACCTTATACCTGTCACAATGGCTAAAATCAACACCACAAGAAACAACAGGTGTTGGTGAGGCTGTAGAGATAAAGGAACCCTCTTGCCCTGTTGGTGGGAATGCAAACTGGTGCAGTCATTCTGGAAGACAGTAGGGAGGTTCCTCAGAAAGTTAAAAATAGAACCACCCTACCACCCAGCAATTGCAGTACTGGGTACTTACCCCCAAAATACAAAAATACTAAATCAAAGGGACACATGCGCCCTGATGTTTATAGCAGCATTATCTGCCACAGCCAAAGTATGGAAACAGTCCAAGTGTCCGTGAATGCATAAAGAAGATGTGGTGTACACACACACACACACACACACACACACACACACACACACTGGAATATTACTGAGCCATAAAAAAGAATGAAATCTTGGCATTTGCAATGATGTGGATAGAACTTACGCCAAGTGAAAGAAGTCAATCGGAGAAAGCTAAATACCAAATGATTGGACTCACATGTGGAACTTGAGAAACAAAACAAAGGAGCAAAGAGAGAAAAGAGAGAGAGAGAGAAGCCAAGAAATAGACTCTTAAGTATAGAGAACAAACTGATGGTTCCCAGCAGGGAGATGGGGCGGCGGTGGGATGGGTTTAAATAGGTGGTGGGGCAGGGCACCTGGGTGGCTCAGTTGGTTAAGCAGTCGACTCTTGATTTTGGGTCAGGTAATGATCACACGGTTCGGGAGATTGAGCCGCATGTTAGGCTCTGGGCTGACAGCACAGAGGCTGCTTGGGATTCTCTCTCTCCCTCTCACTCTGCCCCTCCCCCCCATAAGTAAATAAATAAACATTTTTTTTAAAAAATAAATAAACAGGTGACGGGGACTAAGGAGTGCATTTCTTGTGATGAGCACCGGGTAAAGTGTGGAAGTGTTGAGTCACTATATTGCACACAAGAACGTAATATTACACTGTATGTGAACTAACTAGAATTTAAATAAAAACTTTTTTTAAAAAAAAAGCCCTTCCCAAAGTCCTAACACCTCCCACTCAAACTGTCTTTTACCTTGAACTGTATCTGGACTCCCCCCTCTCAAAGTGGAATCCAATTATCCCTTCTCATGATGAACATTTTTCCCATTGAGATTCCTGTAAGTGCAACATTGCATTTGCCTTCTGAACATAGTGGCTAAATGTCCAGAAAAAGAATCACTCCCATCAGTGCTCAGCAAAATTCCTAATGAGCCCGTGAAGTATTGCTTGAAAAAAAAAACAAAAACAAATAGCGAGTGCTGTATTTCAACTCTGTGAGTGTGTGTGTGTGTGTGTGTGTGTGTGTTGTAGGGGAGGAGAGATTTTGAGTCCGATTTACGCAAAGCAATAAATTAATCTTTTATTCCAACAGGGGAAAAACATTCTGACCTTGTATCTGGAAGCTGGGGGGAAAGACGAGCTTCTCTTTTATCATTTTGGAAAGATGCCAGAGGTGGGGAGGCAGGAGAGGTGAGGAGGGCAGAGGGGTAGTTTTTCTTTTTTAATCACGGTTTTTAAAATGGTATACTATGTGTTGTCATACCTAAACCTCTAGAAATCATTTTTCAGGGGAAAAAAAAATCCTGTAATCTCCAGTCTTCCTTTGTGGGGAAGAAAGATGTCATGGAAACTGTGACCATGTGCCTAAAACAAGACGTGGTGAAAATGATATATAACTGTTTCCATGACTCCAAAAGGAGATGTTGGTCTCTACACAGAGGCGTTTTATCAAGCATCAGGGACTTTCCCCTGGCTCACATGCCCGTGCCCATTCTGCCCCGGTCCCTCTGTGTTATTCTACCCGAGCTTTCAAGTCCAATTCTCCAGAAGCTTTCTCTCCCCTCTGCTAGAAGACCTCTTTCTTCTCCCGAACGTTAGCTCTTCAGACCTTGAACCACAGTTCTCTACAGAGCGGTGGCACTTTCGGCACAAGTGAGAGGGAGGTACTTCTGGCATTTGGTAGGCAGGGGCCACGGGTGCTGCTACACACCCTGCAGTGTACCGGGTGACCCCCACGAAAACGAGATTACCCAGTCCCACGCATCTGCAGCACTGAGGTTGAGAAACCACGTTTGGCAGTGATGTGCACGCTGGCCCAGCAGCAGCAGTCGATGCCCCAGCAGCAGACACCGTCGATGTCCCTCCTCCTTGGCCGTTTTCTTCCTTGGCTTCCAGGACGCCATACCCTCCAAGTTTCCTCCAACCTCAGGTCCGTTCTCTCGTTCCTTCTCATCCCCCCAACTTCTGAATGGTAGCGTGTGCCTGGGCTCGGTCCTTGGACTCCATTCTCGCCCCAATCCCCGCCCTTAAATACCTGTAGATCCACAGGCCCCCTCCCCTGAATTTATATCTCTGCCCGGACCCCTTCCCTGAATTCCACTTGGACACCCCCACTTGGACATCACCAGGGCATCCCAAGGTCAGCAAATCCAGAACCGAGTTCCTCATCTTCCCCCAAGACACCTGCTCTCCCAACCCATCGCTGTTAATGCCTAGTTGCTCAGGGAAATAACCTTGTCGTCATCCTTGACACTTCTCTCTCTCTCTCTCTCTCTCTCTCTCTCTCTGTCTCAAACACTCATCCAATCTACCATCAGATCCTGCTGACTCAAAACACGTCCAAATGTGACCACTACTCGGCACTCCCACCGCTGTCACCACGGGTGGCCCCAAGCTGCCATCGTCTCTCGCCTGGAACCTCACACCAGTCCCCTCCCTGGTCTCCCTGCTTCCACCTCTAGCTAGTACCTTCCACCTTCTCAGTACAGGAGCCAGCGTGATCCTTTCAAAATGCGAGTCAGATCATGTCACTTCTGTACTTAGAATTCCCCAACGGCTGCTACCAGTCTCAGGGTGAAGGCCAAAGTTCTTACAACGCCTTTCAAGGGCTTACGAAACCCGTCTGCTTCCGAATCCCCAACGGCGTCTCTGCAATTCACACCCCACCACTCTCCCCCTTCCCTCGGCATCTACACTGGCTTCTTGCCCTCCCTTGAGTTTTCCAGGCACAGTCCCACCTCTGGACCTGCTCCTTCGCTGTGCCCTCTGCCTAAAATGATCTTCCCCCCAAGATCCCCGGAGCTTGCCCCGTCAACCCTTCAGGTCTTGCTGAGATGCCACCTTCTCAGAGGGGCCTCGCGTGGCCACGCCAATGAACCTCGCAGCCCACCCCCCGACTCCACGTATTGGTTTTAATATTTTCTCCACAGTGTGTGACACCGTCTGGCACGCGATTTCTTTTTCTTAGCTAACTCGCTATCCGATTCTCCCAACACGATGCAAGCTGGCTGGCCGAGGGCTGGGATTCTTTTCACTGCTGTCTCCACAGCACGCAGGGTAGTGCCGTCCGTGGCAAATGCCCAAAGGGGTGAACGAGCGAGTCCCTGGCTCCTCATAAAGATTCTCTGGCAACGGGGGCG
Source organism: Acinonyx jubatus (assembly GCF_027475565.1). Taxonomy (NCBI): domain Eukaryota; kingdom Metazoa; phylum Chordata; class Mammalia; order Carnivora; family Felidae; genus Acinonyx; species Acinonyx jubatus. Next base: position 203,202,438 of record NC_069381.1, on the reverse strand, counting down.
CCTTGCATCTCCCTGCACAATGTCGTGGCCACGCCTCCTTTTTCTTCTCTGACACCCCCGTGCATAGGCCAGGCCCTGGACGAGGAGCTTTTGTACAAATGGAATGAAATTGCTAATTGCCTGCAATGTATCAGGAACTCACTCTATTTTGAATCAGATTTTCAGTCTGAATGCTGCAAATGTCAAAAGGCATCTTCGCCACGGTGAAGGCTTCCTCGTGCCTTCCTCGCCAGTTTACCGATCCACCCGGAGCCTGGCAGAGGCTGCAAAGCGCCCAGGACGGGCAGTGAGCAGACTTTCTGCACCATCTTGTGGACAGTCTGGGAACTGCACCTACCGAAAGCGCCCTGTGTCCGTGTGCGGGAACCGCCTCTGTTTACCGTCTCCTCCAGGCCCCAAAGCAAGACCGTGTTGTCTCCACTCCTCCCCCGTCCTGGACTTTCCAAACTCTCTTTGGTTTGGGAGTGCCTTGGGTTGGTGATTCCCACTCTTTTTCAGGAAAAAAAAAAAGAAAAGTGAATTTCCTTGTGGCCCCAAAAGCAGAGAACTGGAGGCTGCTCGGGGTTTTGACGCCTCCCAAATTGTTTTTAATCAGCAGCTTTATCCGATTCAAGTCCCTCTGTCCGGAAACACTGTGGGTGACATCAGTCGCTACTCTCCAAAGTGACTGAACGACGAGGCGGGATCTCAGTGGCATGATGGGAGGTCGTCCCACCTTTGGCTCCCAAAATTCGGCTGTTGGGAGTTCTAACGGGTGCTTTTTATTCTGGTTTTAGGTATAAATAGCCCCGGGAGAGGTAACCGCTTGGTTTCCAACCTAAATTAGTGGTAGCCAACCTACAGACAGGCGTTGAAAGGTTGGGGGGGAAGAAAAAGGCCATTTGCCACCCCACCCCCCACCAAGTAAGGGCTAAATATGGACACCAAGCAGCAAGGCCTGTGACAAAGAAAGCCAACGAAGCCTCTAAATTCCACTCCACACACTTTCAGTTTGCCTCCCATACGTGCCTACACCTTCCATGATGTCACTGCTTCCATTCTGGGTATTTGGGATTAGAGAGGGGAAAGGGGGCAGATCTATCATCACTGGGGAAAACTCTACATTAAATAATCTATAGAGCAATTCGATTACGCTCAAGAACCCCAAACAGTATCTTTTTAAGTTTATTTATTTTGAGAGAGAGAGAGCACGAGAGTGTGAGCAGGGGAAGGACAAAGGGAATCCAAGCAGGTTCCACGCGGTCAGAGCAGAGTATGATGTGGGGCCCGATCTCACAAACCAAAAGGGTGAGATCATGACCTGAGCTGAGATCAAAGGCAGGATGCTTAACGGACTGAGCCACCCAGGTGCCCCAGAACCCCAAACACTATTATTTTTTTTTTATTTTTTTTTCAATATATGAAATTTATTGTCAAATTGGTTTCCATACAACACCCAGTGCTCATCCCAAAAGGTGCCCTCCTCAATACCCATCACCCACCCTCCCCTCCCTCCCACCCCCCATCAACCCTCAGTTTGTTCTCACTTTTTAAGAGTCTCTTATGCTTTGGCTCTCTCCCACTCTAACCTCTTTTTTTTTTTTTTCCTTCCCCTCCCCATGGGTTTCTGTTCAGTTTCTCAGGATCCACTAACGACAGCCATCAGAGTCTGCCAGGGAAAAGACTGTCGACAAAGAACAATGATTTGAATGAAATCAGCACATGCATTGTTTGAAAGGGGCTTTGCACTTCTGAGGTCTGAAAAGGCTCTTGTATCCCTTTGGCCAAGATTAGGGGGATTGTTTGTTTTCCTGTTATCGATAAAGAAATGAAAGAAAGAGTGGGGGGGGGGGTTCAAATACAGTTAGACCTGAATTACCATCAGAAGGAGAAAGGAAGAGATCAAACATCATCAAGAGCCTGTTTATGGAAAGCACTCTCCGGGCACATTACAGACACGTTCAGCTAAATTCGGCAGCCAGCTCTGTGAGCTTGGGCTAGTCACTTCACCTCTCTGAGCCTAAGTCTTCTCATCTGTAAAATGACGCTGATGCCGTGAAGAACAGTTTGACGGTTCCTCAAAAAGTTAAATACAAAATTATCACAGATCCAGCAATTCCACCTCTGGGAATGCACGCAAAAGAAGTGAAAGCAGGAACTCAAAGAGACATTTGCCCACCGATGTGCAAAGCAGCATTATTCACCATAACAAAACAGGGGAAACAACCCAAATGCTCATCAAGAGCTGACTGAAGAAACAAAACGTGGTATAAACGTAAAATGGATTCTTATTCAGCCTTAAAGGGGAATGGAATTCTGATACAAAGCTACAGAATGGTGAACCTTGAAAGCGTGATGCTGAGTGAAATAATGCAGACGCAGAAGGGCAAATATATATGATCCGGTTTAAATGAGGTACTGAGAGCTGGCAAATTCGAGGCATTGAGACAAAAGATAGAAGAGAGGTTGCTAGGAGCTGGGGGAGGGAAGATGGGGAGTTAGTGTTCAACAGGGACAGAGTTTAGTTTGGGAAGATGTAAGCCTTCTGGAAACGGGTGGCGGTGAAGGTGGCCCATTGGGAACACGCTTCGTGCCACCGAACCGCACACGTAAAAGTGGTTAACATGCTAAATTTGATGTGTATTTTACCACAATAAGAGATGGACAGAAAATGGTGCTGAGCTACTATTCAAAGCCGAGACCTTCTCAGCTCCCCCCCCCCCCCAATCGACATCTTTTCCACTGTGCTGTCTCATTCCAAATGTGTTGAATGGTGGGTTAAGTGATGGTCTCTGCAAAAGGTGGGAATTGCTGTTGTAAATTAACGGGGTCGTTTTACTGGTCACGGAAGCACAAAGGGGCAAAATATTGCAGTGAATTTTCCCAAGTATGAAACATCACTTCCAGCTTTCCTCCTGAGCTGATTCCATCCTGGACCAGCTGTCTCCCCCTGGGGGCGGGAGGTGGGAGGGCAGGGCAGGCCATTTCTCTTCCTCTACAGCCTTGATGAGAAAAAGTCTCCATGATGTACTTTAAAACTCTTTGCGATGTAGAAGAAAGAGTGTTTTGCCTCCAATGTTAATTAAGCTGGAACATTCCAAGACCAAGAGAATGGCATGCATTAGATGATGCATAAGCTGGACATCATGGGAATGATGGTTGCAGGACACGGCTCTTTGCCAGAAACATGACCTGTGGGATTTAAGGACCATATCACACTGCTCCGCTTGATGGTCTTTATTTGGATGAGATTAAACCACCAATTTAGTTTTCTTTTGAGCGGAAAAATGTCCAGAGTAAGCCAGGGCGTGTAGAGGGGACACACTCGTTCACAGCCATGCGGAAGGAGGGAAGGGTGCCCCCCCCCCAACTCGGAAAACTCTGGAACTTATGGAGGAAATAACCTACCGTCCCCAGTAACAAAACAAGAGTGAGAGATTAAGGGATAACTAGATGCTTTTCCCTGGAAGGAAAGTAAGCTAAGAGGACGATAACTTTGAAGACATGTTACAGAATATGAATCTTATCACTTTCAAAGCTAGCAGAAGAGCAGAGTCAAGACTAAAAATATAAAAGGCCATAAAAGGGAGATCCAAATGGCTCCCCAGATCTGTGAGTCCATTCTATGCGAAATTACACTAGTAAGGACAGATAAAAATGTGAAACAGGCAGAAAATTGGCAGGTTTCCATGTTAAAGCTGACGCGATCGATAAATACATGTTGAGCACATATCACATAAAAGATACTGGGCTAGGCTCCACGAAATAAAGAATCAAACATGATCCCTCCCCATTCTGTTTGTTTTTTTTTTAAATTTATTTGAGAGAGGGAGGGAGAGAGAGAGAGAGAGAGAGAAAGAGAGAGAGACAATTCCAAGCAGGCTCTGCACTGTCAGCCCAGAGTCCCATGTGGGGCTTGAACTCATGGACCATGAGATCGTGACCTGAGCCGAAACCAAGAGCCAGATGCTTAAGCCACTGAGCCACCCAGGCGCCCCTCCCCATTCTAGATTATAATCCAGTTTTACATTTTTAGAAATTGAGTCCCACAAACAGAAAACTATCCTGATTTGAATAGTTAATTAAATAGCGAGGAGAGAAAGCAGGAATTCCCATCTCGATGGAGGACTGAATATGTGTGTTTAATGCCTCCCTCTCCTGAGTTCCCATTCAATGGTAGCAAGAGAATTTTAAAGAACATAAGCCCACCACAGTAAAGAAAATACAAGAAGGGCTATTGTTGAGATGAATTCAACAAATGTCTGGAAAACAGAGGCTGGATGGGGGTGCTGTTAAAATGAATATCAAAGGAAATCACAACCTAGAGTCTATGTGGAATACATTCCAGAAAAAAAGCCAAACCCTCTGATGTGGTTCAGGACTCAGACACAGCAAGGATGATGAGGTAGTGAAATGAAGGTGTGTACAAGGAACAGCTGGTCTGCCCGCTGTGCTCACTCCAAACATAGCCCCCACCCTCCCCAAGCCCCAACTTAATCATTAGAGGGGACTCCTCAAAACAAACCAAATGGCACCACTAGAAACATATCTGCATTCCAGCATTTAAGATGCCTTCAACCTTGCAGAGGCAAGCCCTTCCAGTTGACGGGTCCTGCCCACATACAGGACCTTTTTATTGCCTCACACTCCAATCTGAATGGGCACAAGGATGACATTTCAGGATAAAGACAACTTTATTTTAAGACCTTTTTTTTATTATTATTATTTTTCAGTTCTCTCTACCCCTAACGTGGGGCTTGAACCCATACCCTGAGATCAAGAGTCACATGCTCCACCAACTAAGCCGGCCAGGTGCCCCCGGAGACCATTTTTTAAATGACTCCCACCACTGTAAAGAAAAATTGGGTTAGAGACAAGAACTCAAAAAACGAAAACTCTAATTAGCAACCGCACCCAGAAAACAAAAATAGGATGCTATGTGAAGAAAGAAGAAAATCATAGACCAAAATAAGAGCTATCGACAACTTGTAAACGATTGCAAACAGAAAGTTCATTACGACGGTTCGGAAAAGAAAATCCACAGGACTTCCCAAAAGTCAGGTCCCAAACTCAAGAGATTAAAAACAAAACAAAACAAAACAAAACAAAAAAGACAGAAAAGAGACGAGAACAGGTCTCATCCACGGATCCAGGAGCAGGTAATAGGACTTTTGGCAAAAGAGAAATGGGAAGAGAAAAAAGGGTCAAAGAAGGAGGACAAGCCGGTGAGAAGGCAGAGGTGGGAACGAAGGTTCGGGGAGTGAGGAGAGTTTTCAATTCCGCCTTGGAAGATGTGTAGGATTCTGACCAATGGGGAGAGAAGCAAGGCTCTAGGACAGAATCCAGCCCGGAAGAGGGCCGTGGGAACTGCATAGATTCAGGTCCAACTACCGTGTCTCTAGCACGGATGTCTTCCAGACGCTGCTAGAAGTCCCTCTATGTGGTACCTGATGGAGTCCTCACAAGCAGTGGTCCGCTGTTAGTATGTCCAGGAAAGTCAGCCTGGGAGAGAGAAGCCATGTATCACACGGCTGGTTGGTGCTGGGGCCCAGTTCGTTCACAGCGCCCTTGGTCCCCGAATCCATCACTCCCTCATCCCACTGGGGCTGAGGGTCCTCACGAAGAGAGGGAGGAACCTGGCAAGCCGTCGCTAGACTGTCCCCCAAGACGAGGTGGCCAGTGCCCTGATACCTCACCAGCACCCCCACTCAGCAGCCGGAGTGGCAAACTACTCCAGGGGCACTGCGACCTGAAGAGGGACAACGGGAAGATGACAATACCACCTCTTGAGTCAGGAGAAGCCATGGAAGCAACCCCACCTACCACCGTTACCCCCCGGCGGAGATGGGCAGGGTGGGGAGGTCTGGGCTAACTGTGGGTCCGGGGAAGGCTGCCAGGAACAGCTGAGGACATGCCAGCTCTCTTCTCGTCCCCCAGGATCTCCCCATCGAGGTGGAAAGGCCTCACAGAGAGGCCAGGGAGAGAGGGTGGTATTCCCGCTGGGGCTATGGCGGGGGTCCTTGTTCCCATAGGAGCCCCCGTATTGGAGGCTGTGGACGAGGCTGTCAGGGGAGTGGCTGCAGGCGTCTGAGGGTCCCCTGGGGGAGCTGACATCAATCAGAAGCCACCTGCTTAGCAGAACCAACATCCGGGCCCCGAGCAGATATGTCACACACCCCAGCTAGAGCTAACAGAGAAAGAAGGCCCCGGGGGTCCACAGGGAAAATTCTCCTCCCTCCCTGGGAAACCGTTTAAAAGTCCAGAGCAGAGGGCAGGAGGGGGCAAGAGGAACCCCCAGAGTGATTTTTAAATGGACCTGAGGCACCTATGGGGGGGTAAAGGAAATGTTCGAGAACTGGACTGTGGCGATGGTTGCCCAACTCTATGAATTCACTAAAAATCACTAAATGACACACTTAACATAAGTGAATTCTCTGGTGTATAAATGATACTTCAATAAAGCTATTTTTAAAAGGAAAAAGGAGGGGCGCCTGGGTGGCTCAGTCGGTTGAGCGGCCGACTCTGGCTCAGGTCACGATCTCGCGGTCCGTGGGTTCGAGCCCTGCGTCGGGCTCTGGGCTGACGGCTCAGAGCCTGGAGCCTGTTTCGGATTCTGTGTCTCCCTCTCTCTCTGGCCCTCCCCCGTTCATGCTCTGTCTCTCTCTGTCCCAAAAATAAACAAACATTAAAAAAAATTTTTTTTTAAAAAAGAAAGAGAAAAAGGAATCTGTTGGATGGAAAATAGGGTCGTAATTTTCACACACAAAGGGAAAGAGAAATTAATGGCACGACTTCCATGTCAGGAACAGGATGCCTAGGTTGCCTACTCTCAGCCAGAGTTAACAAAACTCCGTCCGAGGCATATGGCAATGTCCCTTCTGTTACACATCCAGCGTGGTCATTTCCACCCGGGCACGTATAAAGCACCCAGTACAGAACCAGGCGCGCAGTAAGCCATCCGCTGAGTTGTCCTCACTCCACTGACTGTCCAGAGCAGACGGTCAGTGCTATGCTCAGACTCCAGCCCAGACTCAGACAGGCGAGGGTGGGAGCCCAGGTGAGCCGCAGGAGCCACTAAGGTAGTGGGGCAGGGAGGGATGAGAGGTTGGGGTAAGGATAGCCGGTCGACAAGGCAGGAGCAGCAGGACAGCTCGGAACGACCCTGCAGGCACACACCAAGCGAGTCTGGCGTCCGGGAGATCGGAATTGACACACCAGTTTGCACTGTGCCTCAGACCGCCTGGGTTCCTGACGCACGTCTGTCGCCCATTTAACCGGTGGAAGCCTCAGCTTCGTCATGTCGAGCAGGGTGACTAGGGACACCCGTCTTTGTGGCACTGTCATGGGGAGTCATGGAAGTAACGTGCACCCCACACGTGGCAAGTTCTCAGTGTTAACTAATAGGAGAATTATTTTTCCAGGACTCACAAGCGTGAGAATCGTTAGCGTCTTCCAGAGCATGGTTTCTCAAGAGGGTTTTCTAATAAAAAGGGACATCGTGTTCCTGTATCTTTAAAGCAGAAGAAATAAAGAGGAAGGACTTGGCGGGGGGGCAGGGAGTAAGAGGAGACCCATCAGGAAATTCAAAAAAGCAATTCTCGTTCCCACTATTGACCTCCAAAAGCCATCTTCTTCTTCCCACATCCATAGTCAATTTTGACATCAAGGGCGCACCAGTGACCGTTGTCCGTGGGTATCTTGCTGCGGTGAGTCTGGGTCCGTCACTTCCTCCACCTGTGAACATAGCATGTCCTGATCGACCAGGTTCCCAGGGTTCTTTAGGAGAAAGGCTCCATCGTCACTTTGGGAAGACAGGAAGCCGCGGGGCTGGGGCGCGTCAGCATACATGGTGGACGGCATCACAGGGCTGGTGATTCACAGGAGGGGAATGGGTGGCAGACCATTGTCGCAGACACGGCATCAATTACCCCCCCCCACCCCCACAGCCCCTGCTGCTTCCTGTCAACACCGCGGAGGAGGGAGGCAAGATCCACAAAGGCAAGGCTGCCGTGAGGCCCCCAGCAAACGCCTGCACGTCTGTTTGATGAATGGGGCTGTTTTCATTTTTATTTCGTTCATTATTAGTGTATCCCTGGGAAAGGACAGAGCAAAAGAATTTCACAAGTGACTCAAGAGGCATATGAAATTATTATTTATAAACAAGGAGAAAAGGGAGGGAGGGAGGGAACGTGTGACCCAAATCCCAACAGATCGCATTGCACGCCGTCTTTCTCCTTGTTCCCTGCATTTTAACCTGGACTCAAGGCTAATTCGTGAAAATGATACTATAGCCAACACTTACTCAGAACCCCCTAGAAGAAAGAATAGTATGCTAGACTTGTGGAATATAAGAATTGCCAAAGCCCCGTGTCCTCGGGAACTGAAATTTACCCCAGGAGTCCAGATAGATACGTTCAAAACAAAGTAACAGTTGGAGAGCTTGCAAAACTTCCAAGGTTTGCTCTAGCGGGTTCCACATACGCCCAAAATTGTTACTAAGGGCTCTTTGTGGTCACATTGACTCTAGTGGCAAACACTGGAGTAACATAGATGCCTTGTAATGAAAGCATGATTAAGTACATTGATATGATTAATACAACCATACTACGGAAAACTGTGTAGCCATTAAAAAGATCAGTTTTTTAGGTCAATTTCTGCATTCTGACACAGGAAGATACCCAATGTATCAATGAAAAAAAAAAGGCGAGTTACACAATAGACACCATGGTCCAACTTTGTTGTGTATTGTCTGCTAGGACTGTTATAACACATACCACACACTGGGACGCTTACACAATAAAAATCCGTTTTGTCCCAATTCTGGAGGCTGGAGGCTGAGATTTTTTTTTTTTTAATTTTTTTTAATGTTTATTTATTTTTGACAGAGAGAGAGAGAGAGAGAGACAGAGCATGAGCAGGGGAGGGGCAGAGAGAGAGGGAGACACAGAATCCGAAGCAGGCTCCAGGCTCTGAGCTGTCAGCACAGAGCCCAACGCGGGGCTCGAACTCACAGACAGTGAGATCATGACCTGAGCGGAAGTCGGACGCTTAACTGACTGAGCCGCCCAGGCGCCCCTGGAAGGCTGAGATGAATGTGTTGGCCGCGTTAGTTTCTCCTTCTGCTTGTCTTGTCACAGTGTGCTTTGTGCGTCTCGGTCCCAACCCCTTTCTTACAAGGGCAACTAATCCATTTTGGGTTAGTGCTCCCTCTAAGGGCTTTGTTTTCATTGAATTACATTTTTTTTTAAATTTTTTTAAAATGTTTATTTTAGACAGAGTGTGAACGGGGGAAGGGCAGAGAGAGAGGGAGACACAGAATCCAAAGCAGGCTCCAGGCTCCGAGCTGTCAGCACAGAGCCCGACGCGGGGCTTGAACTCACGAGCCACAAGATCCATGACCTGAGCCGAAGTCGGATGCTCAACCGACTGAGCCACCAGGTGCCCCTCACTGAATTACAGCTTTAAAAGCCCTGTCTCCAAATACCTGTCTCTGAGGTCCTGAGGTCAGTTCAGGACTTCTGTGCATGGATCGTGGGCAGTTGAGCCCATAACAAGCTCCCTAAAAACTCTGTATAAGAAGGATTTTCATTTTTAGTGTATTTTTCTGAATTGCTAGAAATTTTATAACGAGCACCCATTCCCTATGTTAACTAAGCAATCCTTTAACACCTAGGATATCAATCTTTATGACTGAAGTTGCTTCCAAATACAAGTTTTGTTTTGGTTTTTAAAGCGTGTGCCAACAGGGACGGAGCCACAGGCCACGTCTCTAAAGGACATTGGTGCAATCCTCCCATAGGGATGACACTGCCTTGAAGCAGAGAGGAGGGGTGACAGGCATGGCACCCCGTGGCAAGAACCAGAATCAGAAAATCGTCCAAAAACAACACAAAAAGGCAAAGATAAACTAAGCAGCTTTCAGGAAGAGATCAGAGGAAAGGGGGTGCCTGGGTGGCTCAGCGGATCATGATCTCATGGTTCATGAGTTCGAGCCCCACCTCAGGCTCTGTGCTGACAGCATGGAGCCTGCTTCAGATTCTCTCTCCCTCCCTCTCACTGCCTCTCCCCTGCTTGCTCTCTCTCTCTCAAAATAAATAAAAATAACTTAAAAAAAAAAAAGATCAGAGGCAAGCGCCTCTCTGGATTTTCCATTTCTCAAGAAAGCTGTTTCAAAAGATTAGTCAATTATTTACATTTTTGTAAATGAGTGGTCTGAAAAAATGTATACCATCTGACCGGATACTGATAAAGTGCTACATTAAAAAGGGGACACATCTATTAAATATACATAAAAATGTTTGAAAAGAGCTGTATGGAAACAAAAGTTCCACGTAAACAGGCAAACTCAAATTGAATATTAAAGCAGTCACCGAGAGGATGGATAATGTGGAAATAAAGATACAAAACAGGGAAGGAGAGACTTTTGATGCAAGAAGATAAAGCGGTACTCAAATAGGGTATTATAAAGATAGAACAAAGAGAACAAATTTGATAAGCAAGAGTATAATTTGAAGAACGCTTTCAAAAAAATGGGTTATGAGTTGAATTGGGTACTCCCCCCGCAAAAATAAATAAATAAATAAATAAATAAATAAATAAATAAATAAAATAAAATAAATAAATAAATAAAACATATCTTGAAGTCCTAACTCCTCGCACCTCAGAATGGGACCTTATTTGGAGGGAGGGTTTTTGCAGATGATCAGGTTAAGATAAGGTCACTCGGGTGGGCCCGAATCTGACCGTGTCCTTACAGACAGGAGACGTTTGGACGTACAGATGCACACAGAAGGAGGACGGTGTGAAGACAGACAAAATGACATGTGCAGGTTTGGAGAGATGAATCTACACGCCAGAGAAGGCCAAACGTCATGGCCAGCCACCAGCGGCTGGAAAGAGGCAAGGAAGAGTTCTCTGACAGGTTCCAGAAGGAACATGGCCAGGCTAGCATACCTTGGCTTCAGAGTTCTGGCCTTCAGAACCGGGAAGGAACAGATTCTCTTGTCGTAAGTCACCCACTTTGTGGTATTCTGTGACGGCAGCCCCAGGAAACCGGTACACTGATATAGATACAATGAGATTACAAAATAAAGAAGTTTCTGGTTTTTGCCAAAACATGAGACAATTTCAAGACATTTTTTTCTGAAAAATCATTGATTTGGGGGGCTCCTTAGGTGGCTCAGTGGGTTGAGCGTCTGACTCTTTGATTTTGGCTCAGGTCGTGTGATCCCAGGGTCATGGGATGGAACCCGGAGTCCATGCAGAACATGAACTCTACTTGGGTCCTCTCTCTCTCTCTCTCTCTCCCTCTGCCCCTCTCCCAAACTCTCTAAATTTAAAAAAAATATATATATAGGGGCACCTGGGTGGCTCAGTTGGTTCAGCATCTGACTCTTGATTTCAGCTCAGGTCACGATCTCACAATCATGGGATCGAGCCCCACGTCAGGCTCAGCACTGACAGTGCAGAGCCTACTTGGGATTTTCTCTCTTTCTCAAAATAAACTTAAAAGTAATTACAATAAAAAGATTTAAAAATTACTGATTTTGCTGGGATAAGAAAAAATAAAGAAGGTTTAAACTATTCGCACAAATTTGGGTTTTTTATGATAGTAGTAATGCCATTGTAAAAAAAATTAGTGAAGAAACGCATAAGGAGAAAAACAAGTTAGCTGCAATTTCACAACCACCAGGTTGGCGCATTTCTTGCACACACACACACACACACACACACACACACACACAAATTTTGACCTGAAGTGCCTCTTAATTTTGATTCCAACTTTCTTCCCCCAAATAATTCATAATAGGAAATAATCCTCATGATATAAGAAGTTGCCTATATGATCAATCAAATGCGTGTTCCATGGTATTTAGCTGTTTAGAATTAGGGCAGTCAGGGTGTTTCCAATTGACAGTTACTATAAACAACTTCACAGTCTTTGTCCAACCCAGCCTGAGTGCCCATCCCCTGATCCCCACCAGACCTCCTGTTAAAGCCATCCGCTCATCTCCTCTGTCCTTCAGTCTTCATTTCAGACACTGGGTCCTCCTGAGGGCTGACAACATCCAGAATACGGCCATGAGAGTAAACAAAGCGTAAAGGCATTGGAACTATAGGCTTTTATAAATAAAATTTGGAAATCTGGGGCATCAAATGATTTGGGCCACATAGTGGTTTTTTCATTCCTGTGTTGATGAAGGCCAGGGAACTGTGCGGTATCCCAGAGCAAATATTTCACAGCTACGATGTTTCTCCCCGGTGGGAAGTCGGGGTCAGGGATGGGAGGAGGTACATATACACCCCTCCCCTTGACCCCCTGACTCCTGCCTCGCACTTAAAAATTCTTAACAGGACTATGGTCATTTGGGAAAACTAAAGTGAATAATTTTTTTTTTTGATTTTTTAATGTTAATAATGTTAATGTTTATTTTTGAGAGAGACACAGCGTGAGTGGGGGAGGGGCAGAGAGAGAGAGAGAGAGAATTCAAAGCAGGCTCCAGGCTGTCGGCACAGAGCCCAAGGCGGGGCCTGAACCCGGGAACTGCAAGGTCACGACCTGAGCCGAAGTCAGATGCTTAACCTACTGAGCCACCCAGGCAACCCTAAAGTGAAGGATTTTAAAACTCTCCAGGCTTCATAGTAAAGCACAGACACTTTTGAAAGAAAAAGCCTGTGATTTTAAAATACTGAGATGTAAGCCACATAAGTCAGTTTTCCAGGGTCCTCGATAATTTTGTAATTTCTTTCAGATTGTAAAGAGGTCCTGAGATCAAAAAGTTAGAGTACTCCTGGCTTACCATGTGGAAAATTAAACAGGTAGGAAATCCTCGGGTTGTAAAATACGATCGTCTTTAGGGACTGCCCCTTCCTCACCCAACATGTGAGCATTCCTGCAAGTTAAAAAAAAAATGTGAAAAACTGGGGAAATCTTTAGCTATAAGGCGTCTTTTAGTCAACATCAAAGCATTTACACTGGAGAGACTCCACAAATGTAGGAAATCGTAGGAAAATCTTCACTTGTGCCTTGCCTTTGATTAAACAGAAAAACTCACACGGAGATTTCTATGAAGAAACCCTGTGAGGGCAGGCAGTGGGGTAAACTTGCAACTCAACCCTCTCTTTCCAGAGGACACGTTCTAAAGAGAGAATCTTAAAAAGCACTCACTGCAGAAGAACTTTCAGCATCGAAAAACTATTGGAAATGATACCTTATTTCTGTACAGTAATCCGTTCAGGAAAAGCTTCAATCGGACACATCTTATTGCATAACCTAGAACTCACGCAGAAGAGTCATTTTTCTCCACAAAGAAACGAGGATTAACTTAACAAGGCATCGCCAAATGGAAAAGTTGCGTCCTTATGAATCCCACCAAGTCAACAGTATTATTCAAAGGTATCCGTAAACAAGGATGTTAATGGGAGTTTGCTGGAAAGTGTTTTGAAGTCAGAACTAGCAAAATGCATGTAACATTAGACGCAGACACAGACATGCATTGTAGTTATAATTTTGTTAACATTTGATTCCCTCAAGAAAAGTTACAGATGGGGCGCCTGGGTGGCGCAGTCGGTTAAGCGTCCGACTTCAGCCAGGTCACGATCTCGTGGTCCGTGAGTTCGAGCCCCGTGTCGGGCTCTGGGCTGATAGCTCAGAGCCTGGAGCCTGTTTCCGATTCTGTGTCTCCCTCTCTCTCTGCCCCTCCCCCGTTCATGCTCTGTCTCTCTCTGTCCCAAAAACGTTTAAAAAAAAAAATTAAAAATAAATAAATAAATAAATAAAAATAAAATAAAAAAGAAAAGTTACAGAATGCCCACTCAGGGAACCATGGACCATTATTAAGAGCCTGCAGTTAGAGGGGATTTCCAAACAGAAGTGCCCTTGGAGCATACATGCTTGTAAGTAGACAGATTAGAACCAGAGACAAGTTTTGGTTTTGTTTGGGGGGCGGGAGGCGGTCAGACTGACAACGTATCACTTAAGTCAGACTGTACATGTGTACCTAGATGGTAATCAGAAGAATCTTTCCATGACAATATCGACCTACCGTATTAGCCTAAAGTTATAGCTGTTACTTAGTGTGGTATTAAGCGACTAATGTTTAAAACAATATGAGCCAAGTTGATGACAGAAAAATGAGGCACCATTATATCTAAACTGATGCAAAACACAATGAAGCTGCTAGATCCTTTTTGTTACAGTTGCAGGATTCCATACAACCACCTGCTTTTATACAAGTGCTACGTTAGCCTAAAGGTCCACATACCTGGGGTTTCATCAGAAACAAACATCAAGTGGCCGCTGAAGACGGGGAGGGGTTGGTCTCTGAGACATCATGGCAGGATGGAATTCTTCCACAGTTACAGGATTAAATGTTGGCATAAAACCTTGATTTATGCCACATTGCTTTTAATCCCCACCCCCCACACACAAATTTTATCATCTCTAATTCAACACGTCATGCTATGTGAATATTCTAAGTGTAGAAAACATTTTATCAGTACCACCATCTGCGGAGTCAAAACCATAATGGAAAGGAGGCATCAGGAAGGGTGAGAGAAGGGGAGAACAGAAGAATGCTATAGGAAACAAAGTCAATTAAGAGCAGAATTTCTAAGATTAAAAAATTCCCAGGGCGCCTGGGTGGCTCAGTGGGTTCAGCGTCCGACTTCGGCTCAGGTCATGATCTTGCCGGTCTGTGGGTTCGAGCCCTGCGTTGGGCTCTGTGCTGACAGCTCGGAGCCTGGAGCTGCTTCGGATTCTGTGTCTCCCTCTCTCTCTCTCTGACCCTCCCCCGCTCACACGCTCTCTTTCTCAAAAATAAACACTTTAAAAAAAAAAAAATGTTTCTTAGTTCCCTTCAAATGGATTGGCTAGGCCAAGAAAGAATATTCTCCAAACTCCTTTTTCAACAAGTATTTCAGGCCTGTCAATTAACGTTTGACTTTATTATAGTTTTTTTGAATAAAACAAAATGTTGAGTTTTAGTATCAGAAAGTTTTCACTTATCTTTATTCTTCAAACTTCGTATCAAGTTACAAATGAATAGTCTGTACCATGAAGCTATGTTGCTTATGATGTACACTTCCCCGGTACCAAGAATAATAACCAAGAACACACAGAAAATGAACTCGCAGTGAAGAACCGTTAAGTATAGAGAAAGGACACATTACATTTCAGCGTGGCCCAATACGTATACTGTTAAAAGCGAATCCCCTTTAAAACATCACCGATGTACCTAATACTCTTACAAAAGAAAGAACTCACACACAGAGATTTTTTTTTGTCGTTTTAAAGTTGTATCACAGGGAGTAACTGCTTAAAAACTGTAAAATGTTGTGATTTTACCAGCAAAAAGTTACTCCAGGATAATCTTTTAAACATGGCTAAAAAAATTGCAAGCTTTAGAGAACACCATGGATATCAGATCCATTATTTAAAAACAAGCAGAACTCATAAAGTAGAGGCCACTTTCAGTTTTGTTCTGTTGTAAAAACCTGTTTAATTGCAGCTGAAAAATCCCAGCAGGAGAGGTTGCGGAAGCCGGGCGAGAGGAGGAGTGGAGTTAGCCACAAATCTGCCCTCTAGAAACCCCTCCACTTACTGTAACAGGAAAGGCTGAAGAATTCTGTTGTAACTTCCTTCCAGAAAACAAGTTCTTTGGAATCATTCTTTGAGGGTCTATGGTCTATTTTCAGATGTATTGGATTTAGCAACTTATTTTGAAATTCTTCAAAGTTTTTCTCCCCAGGCATCTTTTGGCTAAGCCGGTATTTTCTGTAACAAAATTTTCGTTGTTGGGTTTTTGTTTTGGTTTTTACACCAACTGGTTCTTTTTGAAAGGGGGATATTAAAATATATCATTTTTAAAATATATCACAGAGTCATTTGTTTGAAAGTGGATTCTCCTCACTTAATTTCACATTCTGCTGTGGCATGACACCCGGCATCTGGGATTTTAGGATTCAAAGGAATCATAAAAAATGGAAGAAAAACGGAAGTAGATGCAGATTAAACCAGCCTTCATCGATGCTTCCGAAAAGAAACAACTTTTATTCTGAATCAGGGGTAAGCTGCACAGTCACCTGAAGCTGTTTCAAGTCACAATTATATTGTTCTCTCTCCTCTGAAGCACTGAACCTTTTTTTCTAAATACAACTTCAAGTCATTTGAAAGCAAATAATAATACTAAAGATCAAGCATCAGAAACAAATTCTCCACCCACCCTGACTTTCATTTTTAGATTCCCAACACCCTGATATGTTCCATTTCATTTCTTTCATGGTCTAACTTCTTGGCAATTTTCCCAAACTTTATGAAAATTTAAACTATGACAAGGAGAAATGCACTCCAAACATAACACAAATAGACACAAATACAAGAAAAAAGTTCAAAACACAACACCGTATTGCAGTATCTCCAAACATGACGTGTATGTGACATGACCAAAAGCTACATGGCCCTGGGTCTCAACATTCCCACTATGCTACACAGATCTACATTCAGAACTTTTTCTTCTTTTTTCTTTGATGCCTAAAGTAACTGAGAAACAAGAAAATAACCAATATAACATTAAAAAAAAAAAACAAAACATGGTACCTATGTTTTTTTAAGTCTTGAACACCTCTTCCTTCGTTGGTGCAATATTACTCTTGATAAATGCTCAAATAACACTAGGCAAGCAACACACACGAAAAGACTTACTATGTTATCA
This sequence comes from Acinonyx jubatus, assembly GCF_027475565.1. Taxonomy (NCBI): domain Eukaryota; kingdom Metazoa; phylum Chordata; class Mammalia; order Carnivora; family Felidae; genus Acinonyx; species Acinonyx jubatus. The sequence continues at coordinate 203,185,747 of NC_069381.1, read as the reverse complement.
TACAAGCAGTGTTTTTGGAATCATAAATAACTCCTACAGTAACATAAAACACCTACAAATTAAATCTTAAGTCACCTCGGTATAAAGTGAATTAAATTCTCCTGTATCTTAGTCAGAATGCCAGTATCAGAAGCATTCTACATGTTCTCAGTTTCTGTTTCACAGGAAGGGTAAGGTGCTTTTTAATAAGCTGCCGACAGACACACACACACACACATGCACACACACACACACACACAACCAGTGCAAACTATCAAGAGGAAAAACATCCTAATTTTGCAATGAGACAGGATTACACATCTCGACTCAAAGTCCAGAAGTGGACAGAATAATCTCCCAGGATTGATGTGCTGTAAATACAGACAACTCAGCGTACATATGGTCGATAGGTTTCTATGCTTTGTGTTTTAAATTCCACCCCAATTTCTAGGATTGCTTCCAACTCTTAAAAAAAAAAACAAAAACAAAAAAACCCAGCTAAGGTATCTTCCTATTTTTGAAGCTACCTAGAAGACCCCGAACATTCTGAGCATCACCTACTGGACGCTAATTATCCACTGGTGCTACATCTGCCGTGTTTTCTTCTTTGCTACTGAACCTAACGCCCTAGTGCTATTTCGTTTCATGCAGCACCAACCAAACTGCATTGTTTCCCTAATAAAAAATAAATACATAAAGAAGACGCTGCCAGGCATATATTCACAAGGTCTCAATTTCTCAAAACATAAGTGTGGGCATATTTATTTCTCTCAAATGCATACAAGACAATAATTACACAGCAACAAATCTTTTGTTCAACAATGATTTGATTCATAAGCGTCTGAATTTACATAATTTCACATCCATACCCTTGCATTTTTAAATACTGTAAGTAAAAAAGCCCCCCAAATAACCAATTCTTATATTTCCTATTTATCCCTCTGTACATCCAAACTTTAAAAAGTTACAAACTCAACATTATACAGAACATATAAATCATGTTTAAAAACTTGAGGTTTTAAAATCACCATTCCCCAAAATGATTCGGAAAGTCCTCATGCTGACAAGTGCAGTCCTAGGTGGTAGGTTGGAAAGGGGCAAGAAAGAAGAGGCAGACACCAGTTTGCTGTCTTAATGTTTTACTAATCCTGTCAGTAAAAATGGCGACGTCATGAGAAGTAACAGTTTAGGCTTTAATACGAAGAATGGGGTTTGCCTCACAGCTGGAGACACGCGCTTCAAGTATTTTCCTATTTGATCTGAGCTCCCTGTAGCAAACCGTGCTGAGAGAGAAGAACTACTTTCTTCCGTACATCCGCTCAATGTCCGCCTGGTAATGTGTTTTAAGCTCTTTGCGTTTCAGCTTGAAGGCGTCTGTCACCAGGCCAGTTTCGGGGGTCCACGGTTCAGGGCTCAAACGAATTTTTACTGGAATTTCAAATTTTTCTAGACTTGCTGGGATGGTGGAAAAGAAAAAAATAAAACATAAATGCAAAGGCGTGAAAAATATGCAATTATGATTCTTAGTGAACAGTGTAACTTCCCCAATCTTTGGTGAACACCCAACATCCCACGAACCTCGCTCGTGATAATCCACGAGCTAGGAGAAGTACAAAGAAACAAATAAACAAAAAAATAGATACGTATGAGAACTGTAATAGCAAAAAGCCATTTAAAAAATCTACCTGACCGCCAACGGAATGAGTTGGCTTAAGTTAAGATACAGGCACATAGGGCGCCCGGGTGGCTCAGTCAGTTAACCGTCGGATTTCGGCTCAGGTCAGGATCTCACAACTCACAATCATGAGATCGAGCCCCACGTCAAAAACAAAAACAAAAAATGGAATATAATAGGCATAAAATGGAATATAATTCAGTCATTAAAAATGAGGTAGATCTATATGGTATGGGTATGTAACGATATGAGCAATATATCGTTAGGCTAAAAATAGGTAGTTTTTTTTAATACTAGACAAATGTTACACAGGTAGATATTCAGGACGAGAAGGATACACACCAAACCATAAAACGGACACCTCTGGGGCCTAACATGGAGGATTAAGGAAAAAAGCAAATGTCACACACCTATTTGTTTCGAGTTTACTGTAAAGAGCGTAATCACTTTAACAAAGTTTAAAGAGGACCCTGTCATTGAACCTTGTCAGCATATTCAGCAGAAGCTCTGAGGACACAATGTTGGCTCGCTATCGTGTTCCTAACACACTGTTGGATACCCAGCAGATTCTCACTAGCAGAGGGCTGGAGAGGGAGGGAGGGATGGGGAAGGAAAGCGAGGGATGGGGACAGGGAGGAAAAACAGGGAGATGTTGTTTGGAAGGAATATGTTTCTTGAATAAGAAGGGTTTATTTTTCAGCATTCATTCAACAAATAAATATCCACTGAAAAAATACCACGTAAAGCGCTTTACTAAAGCACTCTTTAAAAAATACAAAAAACGGGGTGCGTGGGTGGCTCAGTCAGTTAAGCATCCGACTTCTGTTCAGTTCATGATCTTGCAGTTTGTGGGTCGGGCTCTGTGCTAACAGCTCAGGTCACGATCTCACAGTTCATGGGTTGGAGCCCCGTGTCGGGCTCTGTGCCGACAGCTCGGAGCCTGGAGCCTGCTTCGGATTCTGTGTCTCCCCCTCTCTCTGCCCCTGCCCTGTTCATGCTCTGTCTCTGTCTCTCAACAATAAATAAACGTTGAAAAAAAAAATGTTTTTTTAATACAAAGATAGTTTCTGTTCTCAAGTGGTATTACAATCTAACAAGGATAAAGAGGTAAACAGGTAAATACACGCTTACTCGCTCACTAAATTGAAGACGGGTAAGTGCCTTGGGAGCAAAAGAGATATTCATTTTAACTTGTAAACATAAACACTGACATACCAAGGTTTTCTCCTTGGAAGATTACAACTGTTTCAGGAGTGGTACAACAGGAGAAGCTGGGTAGGATTCAGTAGGCAGAGAAGGAAAGATTAGGACCTGAGGTCCCCCGGTTGGGAAGAAAACACATCTTCTGGAACAATGTTGGGAGTGTCTGACCACAGCAAACCCCCTCAGGCGTTAAGGCTCCGCTTAAGGATGTAACAGACCCCACCGGCTCCCCCTCAGGTTCCCCTCAGGAATCTGACTCAAGACCTGACTAAAAAGTCGCAGACTTACTTTTAGGTGTGACCCGTAAGGAAAAGATGTGCGCACAGACCACCCCTCACACAGTGGAATCGGGCCAATCAGAACTGGACAACGCAGCACCTTGACTTATCCAGCCAGCACGGGTAGGACCTGAGAGGGGGCGGTGACCAGAACCTTATAAAACGAGGACCCTCGCCTACAGTCGCGGCCATTCCCTTTCCAGTGTCCTCTCTGTAAAGGCGGCCTTCCTACCATTCTTCCTTTCTGATCTTACCCCCAGTCAACTTCCTCCTGCTGCTCACTCAGTGCCCACTTCTTCATTCTTCAAAGCAGCGGGACAAGGAACTTCGGGCATTGAGGTAAAAGTCCTACAACGGTGGGGCACTTGGGTGGCTCAGTCAGTTAAGTGTCCGACTCTTAATTTCAGCTTAGGTCATGATCTCGCAGTCTGAGTTCAAGCCCCACATCAGGCTCTGCGCTAACAGGGCAGAACCTGCCTGGGGTTCTCTCTCCCTCTCTCTCTGTCCCTCCTCTGTTGGCTTGCTCTCTCTCTCTCTCTCTCTCTCTCTCTCTCTCTCTGTCAAAATGAATAAACTTAAAAAAAAAAAAAAACAACTTTAAAGTAAAAAAAAAAAAAAAACCAACTATTTCAAGAGTGCTTTGCTAGAGGGAAAACCACTGTTAGCAAAAGCAGCCAGGCCCGGACCTCAGGACTCAAGGGGCAGAGGAGTCTGGCACTCCGGAGATGTGGGAGAGACTAAAAAGCACACACTGGAGACCACGTTTAAGGTTTTCAATCTCGAAATGCTCGGTACTGGACTCTGTGCCTTGACTCGAGATTATGTCATGTGTAGTGATAGCCTCCACTCAGGAAAATAAATGCAGCTACAGCTACGTGACCCGTCGGAGGAACGAGCGCTGTAATGGGAATAGTCCTTTTTTATTTTGTGTCTGTACATATGTTAAAGCAACTATTTATATTTTCTTCCTTCTTATTCTCTGTCATAACAGACATTAAAAAACTTTGTATCACTGTATTTAAGTTACAGGAGGGGCCCCTGGGTGACTCAGTCGGTTGAGCGTCCCACTTCGGCTCAAGTCACAATCTTGTGGTTTGTGGGTTCAGACCCCGTGTCGGGCTCTGTGCTGACAGCTTAGAGCCTGGAGCCTGCTTGGGATTCTGTCTCCCTCTCTCTCTGCCCCTCCCCCACTCGTGCTCTGTCTCTCTCTCTCTCTCTCTCTCTCTCTCTCAAAAATAAGTAAAAACATTAAAAAAATTTAAGTGACAGGATATCACAGAAGACAAGAAGAGTAAAAATCACTCACACAGTGTGTACCCTCTTCTGCAGAAAAGGCTGATGTGTTTTCAGTTGTGTGCAGGGCGGACGTAGCACATCACGGGGGACTCTTTGTTACTGTCCTTGCTTAGAAATCAACTAAGCTCTAAGGAGATGTACACGGGGGCCAGGCTGACAAGTCGCGGACTGGGAAGGTCCATTTTATGTATCGACCGGGCTACATCCGAGTTTGCAGTTATTCAGTTGAACGCTAGTCTACGGGTTGAAGATATTTTGTACATATGATTAAGTCCATAATCAGTCTGCTTTATAGGAGGAAAACTGTCCCAGATAAACAGTGGGTCCAATTCGGTCCACTGAAAGGCCGTGGGAGCAGAGCTGAGGCAGTCTGCCCTTATGGATTCCCAGCTTTGCCTAGTCGGCCCCCAAAGATCTCAGAAACCAAGTCTCCACAGTAAGTCTCCGTCTCTATAACCTACTAATTCAGAAGACAGAGCATTTTACTTAAGAATGAGGTTGGATCCCTTCTTCACATCACATAAAAATGAACTCATGTGGATCCAGTAAGAGCTAAAAGTAAGAGCTGAAACTAAAGCTCTTAGAATGAAACACGGGACTGTCATTTGAGTTAGGCAGTGGTTTCTCACACGTGGCACCAGAAGCACAAGCAACAGAAGGGGGGAAAATGTATCCTTCAACATTAAAGCTCTTCTACTTCAAAGGATACCATGAAAGAAAGTAAAAACACAGGGACGGATGCCTGGGTAGCTCAGTCCCTTAAGCGTCCTACTCTTGATTTCGGCTCAGGTCATGATCTCACAATTTGTGGGTTGAAGCCCCACGTCGGGCTCTGTGCTGACAGCTCAGAGCCTGGAGCCTGGAGCCTCCCTCTCTCTGCCCCTCCTCCACTTGTTTTCTCTGTCTCTGTCTCTCTCTCAAAATAAATTAACATTAAAAAAAGTAAAAATACAGCCCACAGAATGGGAAAAAATATTTACAAATTTCTTATCAGGTTACAGCGTCGTGTCTGGAATATATAAAGAACTTGTACAACTCAATAATAAAAAGGCAATCCTATTTAAAAAATGGGCAAAGTCCAGCTTCGGCTCAGGTCATGATCTCGCAGTTTGTGAGTTCAAGCCCCGAGTCGGGCTCTGTGCTGACAGGGCGGAGCCTGGAGCCTGCTTTGGATTCTGTGTCTCTTCCTCTCTCTCTGCTCCTCCCCCACTCATGCTCTGTCTCTCTCTCTCAAGAATAAATAAACTTAAAAAAAAATTTTTTTTAAATGGGCAAAGGATCTGAATAGATATTTCTCTAGAAGATATACAATGGCTACTAAATACAAGAAAAGATGCTCAACATCATTAGCCACCAGGAAAATATAAATCAAAACCACAAGACCCCATACTTCATACCCAGTAGGATGGCTAGAAGCCAAAGGATGAACAGTAACTGACAAGTGTTGCGAGGCTGTGGGGAAACCAGAAGCCGACACTGATGGGAATGGTGAGAGGATGTCCCCATTTGAGAAAACAGTTTGGGAAATACCCGGAAAAAAGTATTCTGGTAAACAGTCTGGTACTTCCTCAAAAGGTTCAACATAAAAGTAACACAGGCCTAGCAACTCCACCCCGATGTATCTTCCCAGAAGGGAGCACGGCCACACAAAACCTGCACCTGAATGTTCAGAGCAGCATTATTCATTACCAACCCAAAGCAGAACAACCCAGATGTCCCAGTCTCGTTGCGGCCCCCAACACACACACACACACACACACACACACACACACGGTACAGGACCTATCCGTATCAGCAGCTCCCAGTACACTAACAGTGTAGAAAATGCAAGAAGAGAGCCTTGGACAGTTCAGGGTGGGCCAGGGTGGCCAGGAAACAGCTGAGGTAAGAGAGCAAGGGCCAACCCAGAAGACAGAAGCTGCAGAGGCCAGGACATTCCGACTCATGCACATGAGCCACGGAAGCAGGTGACGCGAACCCTGTGGACGCGCGCCTGGATGCAGGCCTGACCAGCATGTGCCTCCACCCAACGGCAGGGAAACACCAGGAATCGGCGTCACCGGGCCTGTGATACAAGAGCCTACGTAATAAATTCAAGCGCTCTCTCCTCTCAGACCTCAGGGTCCGGCTACCACTCACTCACCTGAAACAGCAGCTTCGGAAAGCACTTTGAGCACCTCGTTCTCCATTTCACAGCTGTTGCACAGCTCCTCCCACGTCCCCTGAAGTCCCTTCTTCCGGGCGAGTTCCGTTAGTTCCTTTTGATTTGGCACGACAAATCCGATGACGTAGGAGTGGTAACTGCGATACACGAAAGGACAACGTGGCTGAGGCACCGTGCTTACCAACGACACAGACGTGGCTGCAATCAGCCCGGGACTACTCGAAAGGACACACACGAGGCGTGTTTGGTACTAGCCCACTCGTTTCAAGCGACGGCCACCGTGACTGCCTGATTCGCCACGGGCTCCAGGCTCTGACAGAGTTCACTGCTAGGCACACCTTAATCTGACACTTGATGACAAATTTCAAATATGTGTAACTGTTACCAATAGTTCCATGGATACATCTCTTAAAAGAAAATTACAAGTATTAGAAAAACCTGCTTTTAAAAAAGTTTGTCATTCACATCAACTGGCTAAACAAAATAAAAGCTAATGTAAATTTGAAGTTAGATCTAAAGATGGGGCGTCTGGGTGGCTCAGTGGGTTCATCGTCCGACTTCGGCTCAGGTCATGACCTTGCAGTTCGTGAGTTCAAGCCCCACATCGGGCTCTGTGCTGCCAGCTCGGAGCCTGGAGCCTGTTTCAGATTCTGTGTCTCCCTCTCTCTCTGCCCCTCCCCCACTTGTGCTCGCTCTCAAAAATAAACATTAAAAAAAAAAGTTGTGTCTAAAGAAATTTGGGAGCAAATCAAAGTAATGTGGTTGTATTTTTTTCTTTTGTTATCATGAGCATTTGGTGACAGAGCCTTAGGTGGCCTGCCCATGGCACTACGGAATGGCAAGCAGTGTGCCAGGGAGAGAAGGGTGGTCTGATTACTATCACACACATAAAATCCAGAACTGTAGCATGACTAAAGAAGTCACCTCATAGCTAATTAAAGGGCAGAATAATTTATAATTCAATGAAGTAAATCTTTAAAATGTCTAAAGTTTCTAAGTTGGTTCTTCTGACAGCAGATTTTATTTTTTCATAATCACCACTTTATCAACTGCTGTGGTGTGGTTCCTAGGCTGCCTGCAAAGTAGCTGATCGCGAACAGTGGAGAATAACTTTCCCCCAGAACACCGCAGTGCCAGTCTGAGATTCCGGCACATTTCCCAAGAATACGCTTCTGGGATTTTTAACTTTAAGCTCTCCTTCCCAGCTGCCTCTATTATCATCACGGACTAGAGATGCTATGTGTTCAGCCACAGCTTAACATAGCTTAAGGCAGAAGCCCTCGGCCCGGCCCGGGTCCCGAGCAGGCCCAGGTTTAGAGCAGGATTGTAAGTGCTGAGCGGAGTGTGGCTTGATGACTCTGTTCCTCCAACTTCCTTCTTCACCCCCCTTTGCTCTGACTGGTTCTGGGAAGCTTCCCTGTGCCGGGGACAGGTAGCTGGGGGTACCAAGGTGGCAGGAAGGAGGACGTGATTCTCCTCACCTCCCTACCAGCCAGGACAGCGCAGTGGGGTACAGAGCAGGAAACAGGGACACAGAGAAAGACGAGGAGGAGACGCACCGCAAGGGAGGAATCAGTTAGTGTCTACACTGCGCTGAGAAGAGGACTTTCCCAGAGACAACAGATAAGAAGGGAGAGTTCTTAGTGTAATCTGGCAAAGAAGATTCACTGAGGAAGGAAATGCCAAAGGCACACAAACATTTTGAGCAAAAGTAGCAGGAGTTCTACTTTCTTACCTGTTTGCGTATGCACAAATGTTATCTATGAGTGAGAGATTCTTCAAAGCTGCCTCTACCTTCCCAAGAGAAACATATTCTCCTGCCTGGAGTTTCACAAGGTCCTTTTTACGATCTGGGGAGGGGAGCACATGAGAGATAGTAACAGTCATACCTATGAATACTGGCCATTCCCGAAGCCATGTGCTATCAATTAAGGTCATTACAATAGTTACACTAAAATTAAAGGTACATAGTAAAATTAGACCCTAATGTTTGTAGTTTTAAATAAACTCTTCCAAAAAAGAAAATCAGCTTCTGACAAGGGACCCTGTCATCAGGGCCTCAGGTACGTTCTGCCGAACAGGCATGTGTCTGGGACCAGTTAACACCAGGAAGGTAAAGACTTCTCAGCGCCATCTGAAGGCTCACACACCGTCTGGAAAGCAGCGTGAGCAGGGACACATCACGTGAGGATAGTATGGCAGTGGTGAAGTGTCAAGCCTCCCCAACCTGCTGCTTTGGAAAGAATGCCTACAAGTGAGGCCTGAGCAGAGTCCTGAGGGAAGACCGGACGGTCACCAAGTAGAAGAGCACTGGTAAAGAACACAGACGGGGCGGACACAGCCAGTGATGGAGGTGGAGGCGAACTGGGGCTCCGTTAACAGAGGTACACCGTACTGAGCCCCTAGCAGCAACGTGGCCCAGTGAGATCAGTGCTGAGGAATCACACGGTGTGTGTGTGTGTGTGTGTGTGTGTGTGTGTGTGTGTGTGTGTGTGTGTGAGGGTGTGTTTCAGGAGGGATGTCAACGTCAACAGAGAGGAATTTCTTACAACGAGGTGACAGAAGGTGTAAGCCTGATCATGGGAAGAGGGCACAGAGAACGAAGAGAATGGTCCTGAGGCATGTTTCACATGACACATCAGTAGGGTGTGGGCAAGATACGAGGAGTTGACTGAAGAGTCTCATCTCCTCCCGGGTTTCTAGGTAGCATGACTGGAACAGAAATGCTATTAAGAGAAAAAGAATGTAAGAGGGAAGACGGGGAGCTATTTTTTGCCCCTGGAGGGGTCAATACTCGAACTGCCAGGCCTTCCTCACAGGCAAGGCCACGACACCATTCCAACAGGAGAGAGCCCTGTCCAATAACCTCTAAACAGCAAAGAATGCACAAAAAATAAATATTTCCTACTAAGAATTTGATTCTTTGAGGGTTATCTAATAATTCAAAATATCACTGCTATTGAACAGACTGAGACCTTCTAAAATGTCAAGCCTTAAAACTCCCACACAGTCCCTAGTATAAAATTTTATATTCCAGGGATGATACAATAGACCGTATCAACACTGCAGAAAGATACATTCTTATATTATTGAACAGCTTCCCTAAATAAACAGTTATCTCTTTTGTAAAACTATTTCCAAAACGTCCACTATCAGGGGGAAAAAAAAATGAGATAGCTCACCAATAATCTTTAAACAACCATCAGGGTCAAACTCCCCGACATCTCCAGTACAGAGCCACCTCTGTCCATTTTCATCTTCAAAGAAATCAGCTTTTGTTTTTGCTTCATTTTTGTAGTATCCCATTGTCACATTTTGACCGCCAATAAGAATTTCACCCCTGGGGTGTGGTTTATCGGTATTAAAGTATCCACCTAGAAAACACAAATAATTTAGAGTTAATTCAACATTTTTAGCCCTAGGCCCATTATGTGAAAATTTGAAACTATGAGTGTCTAAATGGGGAACATCTGATTTCAATCCAAAGAGTTTCCCAAAAGAAGTAAGGCAGACAGCATGAATGAGCAAAACCCATTAATATAGAAACAGGTACAAATTTTCAGTTGCTTAACCATAAGCACTTCTGCACTTAAAACCACTAGTCCAAGAAAAAAAATTACACCGAAAAATCCAACACTTGCGGTATTAAATAATTACCTAGACTACACAGGTAAATCCTTTAGGGATTCTGTAGAGATTCTTATACATCTGATGAAAGTATTAAATCACATATTTAATAAATACCTCTCTGTATAAAATCAAAATTACACTGTATTTAAAAGATTTATGCCTGGGGCGCCTGGGTGGCGCAGTCGGTTAAGCGTCCGACTTCAGCCAGGTCACGATCTCGCGGTCCATGAGTTCGAGCCCCGCGTCAGGCTCTGGGCTGATGGCTCGGAGCCTGGAGCCTGTTTCCGATTCTGTGTCTCCCTCTCTCTCTGCCCCTCCCCCGTTCATGCTCTGTCTCTCTCTGTCCCAAAAATAAACAAACGTTGGAAAAAAAAAAAAAATTTAAAAAAAAAAGATTTATGCCTTACAGATAATTTCAGAATGATTCCAAGTTTAAATTTATTGAACATTTTCACTAATTCTGCTAAAAGATAATCGGATAATGGCATCTAACCCTCAGAATCTTTACTTTGAATAAAAGAAAAGTGCATCTAATCCAATCAGTGAAAATGTATACACATTAACTGAAACAAATAATTTTTTTTAACAAGTGACTAGTATTGGGGTGCCAGGGTGGCTCCGTCGGTTAAGCATTCAACTTTGGCTCAGGTCACGATCTCACAGTTCGTGAGTTCAAGACCCACATAGGGCTCTGTGCTGACAGCCTGGAGCCTGCTTCGGATTCTGAGTCTCCCCGTCTCTCTGTCCCTCCCCTGCTCATGCTCTGTCTCTCTCTCTCTGTCAAAAATAAACATTGAAAAAAATTTTAATAAATAAAAAATAAAAAGTGATTAGTATTTAAATGGTATAAGCAACAGATTTTTATGAAATTACAGTAAAACTTTCCTTCTGATGACTCCAGATTGAAGTCCTCAGGGGAAAAGAAAGAAAAAAAAAATGTACAAATCTTCCGTTTCATAGACTACACTTCATGATTTTGCTTCCATACAATACACTTATGATCATTCCTGATTTATGGACATTATTCATTAAGCAGATTTCTCAAGTTTTTGCTATAATTCTTATTTGCATTTATGCAGTAAGACAATAAGCAAAATGAAAACAATTCTATTTCTTCAGAATCATCCTTGAAACAAGAAAAAGAAACGCATTTGCATGGATCCCGGTAGAGCAGTTCTATCACAAAAGACACGAGCACTCGTGGATAATTTTATATTCTAGAATAAGGACGAAAATGAAGCACAATTCCCATTTTTAAAGTCGAAAATGACAACAGCGAACGCCCTGTGGGGACAACAGACTATTTACCTTCCTCCCAGTTCTTCAGTTTGATTTCACAGCAAACTAATGGTGCTCCCACTCGGCCAGTATTGTAGTCCCATACTAAAGACACAAATGAAAAAAAAAAAGTATTTGACTAGAGTGGTAAATAAACAGTTTCCTTTTTCTGAATTACCAAAAGTGATGGCTTGTCCCAAAGCTTTCACATCCCCAGGGACTCTTTTAAAAGCAGGAGTCACGAACTGGTAAACCACAAGCCGTGTGGCCTTGTTCTGTGTTTTGATTCTGAACTGGTTATGGACATTTGAAAATCCAGGACATTTTACACAGAAGTGTGGGATCTCCAGGAGAAACAGGGTCCACATCCCCAGCAGCAAGTGTGGCCCCTTGAGATGGCCACGCCTGATCCAGGTCCCCCAGACTCCTTCCTTACACCCATCGTGTATTCTCTTACCTCGGGGCTCACTCCACTCCCCGCGGTGGCTGTCTGCTTCCTGAGTCTAGAGCCCCGCTCTGTAAAGGATGATGGCTCACGATGGTTTACACCTATTCTGCTTTCTTATTAGACCTGATGGCTTTGTAGTACAAATAACCTCTCCTGCCTTCTCCCTCCCACCCATCACTATTTCAGAGAGAGCTTCCCCGAATCAGCATACGCTATCATCTGTTTAAATTCATGCAGTGAGAGTTCAGAGATCAGTCTGGAGATCAAGGTTGGCTTGCAAGGATCTGGGAAAAGCACACACAGCATTACTGTGAATTGCTACTGTGTTATGTGCCCTTCTCAGGGGCAAATATCAGAAATAAAAGGCTTATCTTTAATACTTTACAGGTTGTTTTCTTTACACCATAAACTGTAACCAATTAATCACATTCAACGTGAATCTTAAAAACAGAAGACGTAAGGATCCTCAGAAGAAAGGAAGCATATATGCACATATTTGAGGTTGCTTGTTTATTTCCTGCAAAATGAGACTGAGAAGTAGCTTCCAAAATACAGAAAATATCACTGAAAACAGGAAAATACAGAAGTAATGCCAGATAAACCTGCCGTAAGAATGGACCACTGAAACAACTCAGCTAAGTAGGGGAAAATGATCAGTTAAAAGCTTGAGTATCTGTGAGTACCTAGAAAATGCAAAGCAGCTTTTGCTAGTAGTGAGAAGCAAAGTAACTTCCCTCCATAAAAGGGACAGACACATAAAGCACTTTGGGATTCATCACCTACTTGGATAGTGGATCACCTCTTCAACCACGTCACCAGGATACAGAAATACCCTGGAATTTATATTCTCATACCCTGGAAATTATATTTTCTAGAACTGAATCTAGTTTCCCTCTCACACAGACCACGCCCATAAACCACTTCTGAGTTTAAGCCTTAATATACACACCTAAACAACTCTACAAAACACGGCAATTTTTCTACACAAAAAGAAACTTCTTGCCTGATATAAGAAAATAAATGTATATAATAAAGACAATGCTTGTTACTACAACTTCTTTTCCAGAACGCTAAGTAGCTTTTAAAGGACACACTGTAGTCTAACAGGAAAAATTCCTTCAACTACTGACTACTAGGTGTAGCTGATACAGTCTGAATACCGTATCAATAATCACCATCATCCTGCACACAGATACCTTAACCGCTCTCATCGGATACACTGCGCAAAACAACCACCACCACATGGTGCCTGGAGCTGCACCCCAGCCTCTGCCGGCCACACCAGGCATTGATAACACCAACCTTCCGTAATCGTTCCTGCACCAGAAGATTCGGTGAGTCCGTACCCCTGCCCCACGGGACAGCAGAAACAGATGTTCATGAACCGCTGTGTGGTTGCAGAAAGTGGAGCGCCTCCACACAACAGAAGCCGAATGTTTCCACCTAGCAAGCCTCGAACTTTTCGAAAAATAAACCTTGCAACAAATAAAAATAAAAATAAATAAGCAGAGAATCACAGGATTTTAAAGCTGAGTGGGATTTTCCAAAGTGATCTCCTGACTCGGAGAGTCAGGCTCACCCAAGGCCACACCACCCATTCGGGAGATTCTCTGACCCACTACTTAAATCCTAACTCTTGTAAGTTCAACCACCAAGTAAAGAACATAATGACTTTTCTCTTAACTTTTCAAGTAACGTTTGAATTCAAAATTGTCAGGTTTAACTTTGTATAGTGATGGCAAACCCTTGCTTATGGCCAGAGCAATTAGTTTTATATTCTATAATATATATATATTAAAACTGAATAATCCTGTTGGATCTTAACACAATGCTTTTAATTTAGCATTAACATTTAGTTTATTTTTGAGAGACAGAGTGTGAGCAGGGGAGGGGCAGAAAGAGAGGGGACACAGAATCGGAAGCAGGCTCCAGGCTCTGAGCTGTCAGCACAGAGCCCGATGTGGGGCTCGAACCCACAAACAGGGAGATGAAGACCTGAGCCGAAGTCAGATGCTTAACCAACGGAGCCACCCAGGTGCAGTTGGTTAAGCATCCGACTTCGGCTCAAGTCTTGATCTCGTGGTTTGTGGGTTCGAGCCCCACATCGGGCTCTGTGCTGACAGCTCAGAGCCTGGAGCCTGCTTCCGATTCTGTGTCCCTCTCTCTGCCCCTCTCCTGCCCGTGCTCTCTCTCAAAAATAAACTTTAAAAAAATTTTTTAAAAAAGCAAATTATTTTTTGCTTTTCATTAGAAATGTGTACATATTTGAATGACCTAACTCTTTTTAAAAATTTCACTGGATTCTGAAGTGTTTATTGTTTTTAAGATGTCTGCTAAATTAATGGGGCACGCCTGGGAGGCTCAGTTGGTTGAGTGTCTCTTGATTTCGGCACAGGTCACAATCCCACGGTCATGGGGTCCAGCCACGTGTCGGGCTCCAGGCTCCGTGCTGAGCATGGAGTCTGCTTAAGATTCTTTCTTGCTCACTGTCTCTGACCTTCTCCCCCAACTGCGTGCTGTCTACAATGAATGAATGAATGGAAAAAAAATGTCTGCTAAATTAAAAAAAATAAAATTCAAATATCTAAAATATTTCTGGAAAGATACTAATAAAAAGATTACTTGCTAATCTTTATCAGAAAAAGAGAAGGGCTTTTTTTTTTTTTTTTTTAAATATCACTCTGGAAAAGGTGAAGACTAAGCAGCAATCATTTAAAAAGTATTAACAGGCTTTGGGGCACCTGGGGGGCTCAGTCACTTGAGTGTCCAACTTCGGCTCAGGTCATGATCTCACAGTTCGTGAGTTCGAGCCCCACATCGGGCTCTGTGCTGACAGCCCAGAGCCTAGAGCCTGCTTTGAATTCTGTATCTCCCTCTCTCTCTGCCCCTCCCCAGCTCATGCTCTCTCTCCTTCAATAATAAACATTAAAAAATAATAATAAATAAAATTTCCAGTTATGTTATACGTGTATACATGTGTGTATGTATGTTAACAGGCTTTACAAAGTAGGTTATATATCCTACTAAGGAAAAAGCTAAAATAAGGCAGGAAAAAAGCCAAAGTTTTAAATAAGGTGGAGTATCTGAAAACTATATTAATATTCTCATAAAAACAAATTAAATGTTGGGGCGCATGGGTGGCTCAGTCGGTTAAACGTCTGACTCTTGATTTCAGCTCAGTTCATGATCCCAGGGTCATGGGATCAAGTCCCATAACAGGCTCCACTCTGAGTGTTGGGCCTGCATAAGATTGTCTCTCTCTCTCTCTCTCTCTCTCTCTCTCTCTCCCCTCCTCCACTGCTTGCTCTCTCTCTCTCTCTCTCAAATAAAAATAAAAAATAGATTTTAAAAAGTTAAATGCCATCCTTTGTGTTCTAATTTCTAAATTATTTACAATCAAATCTACTTAAATCTATTAGCACTACAAAAACAAAATAACAAATAATAAGGCTGGTGGTAAAACCTGTCATTTAACACTTTAAACACAAAGCATTTACTCATATTTGGTTGCCATTTTATATTCATATTGAAATAAATTTAAAAGCAAAGAGAAAATATTTCTCAACTAAAATCACATACCACATAATGTGTCAACAAAAAATAAAAGCACACATTTTTTTTAAGTTTATTTACTTTGAGAGAGAGAGAGAATGGGGGAGAGGCAGGGGGAGGGGCGTGTGGAGGAAGGGAGGGAGGGAGGGAGAGGGACAGACAATGGGAGAGAGGCAAAGAGAAAAGGACAGAGGGAGGGAGGGAGGGAGAATGGGGGAGAGGCAGAGAGAGAGGGACAGAGACAGAGGACAGAGGCAGAGAGAGAGGGACAGAGACAGAGAGAGGACAGAGGCAGAGAGAGAGGGACAGAGACAGAGAGAGGACAGAGGCAGAGAGAGAGGGACAGAGACAGAGAGAGGAGAGAGGAAGAGAGAGAATCCCAAGCAGGCTCCACGGCCAGAGCAGAGCTGGACACAGGGCTCAATCTCCTGAACCAAGAGATCATGACCTGAGCCAAACTCAAGAGTCAGATGCTAAAGTGACTGAGCCTCCCAGACGCTGCAGAAGCACGCTATTAAACACAGGAAAACTGTAAATGAAACATTTTTTCAAATAATATTGCAATATTTTTAATTGCTCATATTCTTATGCAAGATGGTGTTTTATAGTCCCTTTGACTTTTTAAAACAAATTTCTTACAACTATCTCAATTAACGGGGCTAGTAATAAGAAAAAATGATAAGTTACCAAAGAGAGGGGGAGTCTACTGACCTGTCACACAGAGGGGTGCCATGCCCTTTTGAAATCTGCTCCATTTTGTAATTATAGGCCAGAATAAACAGATTGCGCTGGAAACTACTCATTTCATTCACTTTATTCATGACATTTTTGTAGATCCGATCCATGATTTCCTAGATATATAAAAATGAGTTAATATAATCAATAATGCTATCAGGTGTCTTATATATTACATCTTCACAACAGATAAATATTTCTATCAGTACTGAGGCATTTTAAAAACTATATTCTAAGAGGAACAAACTTTTAAAATAGAGCCACAACTAGTTTAAAACTGAGGTTTCTATAAAAATAATTTTTCATAGCACAAATATACCTAGATGCTCATAGGAGTAGTTAAAAGAAAAAAGAAAAGCCTTAGGGCAGTAATGTTATCATTACTGATTTTTATATTGCCTTGCTTATAAAATAAGCAACTGTCAGGGCACCTGGGTGGCCCAGTCGGTTGAGTGTCCGACTTCGGCTCAGGTCACGATCTCACAGCTTATGAGTTCGAGCCCCGCGTCAGGCTCTGTGTTGACAGCTCGGAGCCTGGAGCTTGCTTTGGATTCTGCATCTCCCTCTCTCTGTGCCCCTAGCCCACTCGCATTCTGTCTCTGTCTCTCTCAAAAATAAATAAACATTAAAAAAAATTTTTTTAATAAATAAATAAAATAAGCAACTGTCTTATTTTAGAAAATAAACGAACTAAATAAATGAACAACTATATGAAATGGTTTCTTAAATTCTCATACCTTAACTTATAAAAATACAGCCTCACTTTGCTGATAAAAGGATCATAGGGTTGGGGTGCCTGGCTGGCTCAAGTCAGTTAAGTGTCCAACTTCAGCTCAGGTCACGATCTCACGGTTCGTGAGTTCGAGCCCCGCATCAGGCTCTGGGCTGATGGCTCAGAGCCTGGAGCCTGCTTCAGATTCTGTGTCTCCCCCTCGCTCTGCCCCTCCCTCACTTGTACGCTCTCTCAAAAATAAATAAAAGTTAAAAAATTTTTTAAAAAAGGGGGACCATAGGGTTATTTTGGTTGGTTGATGGTCCCTTTTTTTTTTTTTTTTAAGTTTATTTATTAGAAAGAGAGAGGAGAGGGGAGGGGCAGAGAAAGATAGGGAGAGAATCCCAAGCAGGCTCTGTGCTGTGAATGCAGAGCCCGACACAGGGCTCTCCCTGTGAACCGTGAGATCATGACCTGAGCCGAAACCAAGAGTCAGACGCTTACCCAACTGAGCCACCCAGGCGTCCCAGTTGATTGTCTTTTAATGCTACACGCAGGAAATTTTCCTTCTCTGCACTGCATTTTGCTCGCTAGGCCTATCACTATGCAGTATACTGTAATGACTTGAAATGGCTTTTCCTCTACAGTTTTAAATTATATTTAATTTTATATGAACTAATACATGAACTAAAAAGTAAAATACTACACCAAGGAAACTCCTCACCTCTAGAGACTATCAAACTACTGGTCATTTATACCGTGGTAACTACGTTAACTTTGCTGGCTGGGAGCACTCAAGTGTTTGGAACAATCCCAACACTTTGAGACAAAATCAGAAGCCACATAAATCTTACATTAAGGAGACAGAAAATTCCTTGCTACCCATTTCTACTCCTCTCATTCCCAGACCCTTCCCCGTGCCTGGTATATTGGGATACAAAGCGCTTCTCAGGTAATTAATTCAAAGTTGCACCAACTTCTTTGTCCCTTTTTCCAGTGACTAGGCCAGACCTCCTGTCTCAGGAAGGCAATGACACAATTGGCTTTGAGGAGAAGGATATCACACCTTCCCCCCATCTCCCACTGGGCTTCAGGTTTCTACTCATAGCAAACATATCATGAAATGATCTGAGTAAGAAGCTTATTTAGGAAAAGGAGCTGATAATATAATAGGGAAGCTGAAACTAAGCTGAGTGTTTAGTAAATTTAAATAAATGAATAAAGCTAAAAAAAAAAAAAAAGACTGAATAAATCCTGTAGCGCATAAGGCGACGTAAATAATCAAGAAGTAATGAGTCGCACAGAAACTGCCTCGTCAACATTGTCTTTCCCACTAGCATTTACATTCTGTAGCAGAGGACGCTTGTTCAGTGCTCAACGTTGATTAATGGTCAATTCTTACCGGAACAGCCGCCATCAGTGTTGGTTTCAACATGGTTGTGTCCCCTTTGCTTCCTTTCTTTATTTTTGAAGACTACAGAAAGAAAAAGCGATCTCTATAAAGTGATCCTTACAGTGGAATTCTCAGAACAAAAAGTCAATTATTATAAATTCACCATTTTAACTCATTGATTGTAAGAAGAACTTAAAAGGCAAGTGATTAACTGATTAACTGTCACCTTTGCAACATATGGTCACAAGGATGGGGGGAAATGTGTTCAAGAAATTTGTTAGTATCTAAAGGCACCGACATTTAATTTACCTGATCTGCTAACGTCTGTGGTGAAGAGTAGCCGATGCGGCATCCGTGAGAAAGACACACAAGCTCGGCACTTAATTCTAACACGTGGGCCAGAGGCAGATATCCAATGTAAACATCTTCCTCTCTGAAAGACAAGGGGATATATATAAAAGCAACCGTCAGAGGCCAGCTCTGCAGGAAGCGACTGCAAAAGGGAGCCCGTGTGGGGAGAAAGGGAGAGTGAGAGAGAGTGTGTGCGTGTGTACACGTGGGGGAGGGGGGCGACACACACACGCTGGGGGTGTGCGGGGTGTGCAGGGAGGGCGGGGGCGCAGAGGGGGAGAACCACAGCTCAGCCTAAACCCCAGGAGGCGGACACTAAGGAGGAGGCTCGTCTGCGGTCCTGCTTGAAGGCACTCACTAATTAGGAGTGCTGCAGGAGCCACATGCTAGGAGAGAAGAAATGAAGGCTGGGGGCCAAAAGAAGGGTTCTCTCGAAGGGCAGGGGAAATCATCCGAAAAGGAAATGGTCTTTAAAGCTGGTGGGCTCCCAAACGGAAGAGTTCAAACAGAATCCACAACTGCTGGCCAGGAGTTTTACAGAAGAGACTCCTGTTTTGAGAGTCATTTACAAATAATAAATTCTACCATGCACAAGAAAACACGTACATATGTGCATCTATTTCAAGAAGTGCCCCCACCTCCAAAAATATGAAGGGCAAACTAAGACTAACCCAGACAACTGCTTCTCTGAATTCTTTCTAAAAGGGATCCATTCATAAGAGAAACTTCTCTCTCCACCCCTAAATTCAATTCCACAGTAACTGGCATGAGGGTAATTTCTGTGCGCAAGGGCATCAGAAACATCCAGCCGTGACCACACACCAGATCAGTCGTTCGCCCACTGCCAAACAAGCCCTCACGGTCCCATCTGGGCTCCTCCGCCAGTCTCTTCCCACGGCATGCCCACCCTGCCCGTTAGTGCTGGAATTGCTCTTAAGGAGAAAAATCGGAGGCTGAATGAAGCTCAATAAACATTTCCTGGAATCTATGAAGTTATCTGTCCACCTGAATCACACCTGTTTAGGTATAAAAATGACTCTAGTGGCAATACTATCAACGGACTGAGATAATTCACATGAAGGGATTTGAGTCAGTTAAAATTTACACTTTTAAAGGGAAAAGTAAATATTAACAATGATATTGTATGTAAAACTGTATTTTAAACCTCACAATTGTAACTGTTTTGTAATTAATTTAAGTGTTCTGCCTTTTTTTTTTTTTTTTTGAAGGAAATGCCAACTGTGAACAGACTCTGCGAGACTAAAAGAACTACTACTACCATATACTGCTAAAAGACACAAATGTTAATTTAACAACAGGTACAACCACATTTACTATGACTTACCCCAGCCTTGGAATCCTTTCCGCCATCCCAGTTATACCAGCAATAATGTTGCTGTGGGAGATCATGACTCCCTTTGGAAGTCCTGTGGATCCACTTGTATACATGATTACTGCAATATCTAAGGGCCCTGGTTTGCTATGAGGTTTGTTTTCTGCATTGGAGGAAAAAAAACACACACTTCTGAGAAATTTAGCCATATTAACCAATTTTTTCCATAATCATGTTTGTTAACTCAATTCAACAACTAGGTCAGCAAAACAGATCAAGTCCCCTCACATAAAGGAAATATAGAATATAAACAAATCATAAATCTACAATGCCATAAGAGCTATAAAGAAAAACACAGCAAGGCTAGGTGAGATGACAGGAGAAGCAATTTAGACGGAAAAGTCAAGAAAAACTTTCCTGTCAAGTTGGCATTTTAGTAAAGACTTGAATACAGTGAGGAAGGGAGCCATGGAAACCCTGGAATTGGGAGAAGAATGTTTCAAGCAGAAAATAGGCAAGGGCGAAGGCCCTGAGGTAGCAATGTGATTGGCATATGTAAAGACCAGTGAGTAAGAGGAAAACCTGCAGGAAAGGAAGCTGAAGTCACAGCCAGGACCATATCATGCAAAGCCTTCAAGGCCTCACTCAAGACTT
This sequence comes from Acinonyx jubatus, assembly GCF_027475565.1. Classification (NCBI taxonomy): domain Eukaryota; kingdom Metazoa; phylum Chordata; class Mammalia; order Carnivora; family Felidae; genus Acinonyx; species Acinonyx jubatus. The sequence continues at coordinate 203,165,066 of NC_069381.1, read as the reverse complement.
TGGATTTCACTCCGGGGTAGAAAACAATGCTGTTTCAAACAGCAGTTCGTCATCACCTGTGGCTGCTACGGGGCTACCCAACTTGAGAAAGGGACGAAAGGCAGTAGGGACACAAAAGGCTATTCCAGCAATTCAACTAAGAAATAAGGGTGGTTGCTAAACAATGTTCTCGGGCTCACATGGTGAAGCCAAGCTGACTTGGCTACAGTCCGAGTCCTGGACTAAGAGACCGTGTCCTCCTTGGGCACACACTAAGGACAGCAGCCAACGTCCAGCAGACAGCAGAAAGACAACGAGAAGTGGGTCACGGATGGCACTGCCTGGGTTAACCCTGGAAGCCCCCGACAGGTGGACCTCTTCAGTAAGTGGGGGGGAAGCGATTTTAAACGTGTTCACCCGTGAACCCTTCCTCTCCAACATGCGCAGACAGATCTCGTGACCACGGTCTTCGTTCCGGTCCCACCGTCCTAGCCTGCCACTCAGCCCTTCATCCCAGGCACCGTCCTCCACCACCACCGCGTCCTACGAACTGCTCTGAGGCGGTCCTCCTGCAGTCCCAGTGTCACCTGGCTCCCGCTGACGATTCCTGACTCACTGATGGGCTCCTCTCGCTTGGATTCCAGGAACCACACAGCATGGTTTCTTCCCGCTTCTCTGACCAACGCTCCGCTGCTTTCAGAGGCACCATTCTCTGTGGGTGACCTCGCCTACTTCCACAGCTACAATTAAAACCTAAGTGCTTCTGGCCTCTGAATCTCTTAACTCCAAACTTAGCTCCAGAGTATATGCCACACCCCCACTAAAGATCGACACTGAGGGGTGCCCGGGTGGCTCAGTCGGTTGAGCGTCCGACTTCGGCTCAGGCCATGATCTCGTGGTCTGTGAGTTCAAGCCTCGCGTCGGGCTCTGTGCTGACCGCTCAGAGCCTGGAGCCTGCTTCGGATTCTGTGTCTCTCCCTCTCCTCTCTCTGCCCCCTCCCTGCTCCCACTCTGTCTCTCTCTCTCAAAAATAAAGATTTAAAAAAAGTGCTACACTGAATGTCCCACTAGCACTGAAAATTCCATATGCCCAACACTAATGTCAGCACAGCCCTATTCCCATTCCACAGCTGAGTGCTTACATCTAAACAAGCACTATGTTTCCAGCTACAAAGGAAATCCAGTCCCGGCATCGTAGCAGCTTCTGTGATATTCCCAAATCCCAATACACTAACACTTTCTGACACTGAGAGTGGGAACCTCCAGCATCACCATCCCCACGTGTTCCAGCTAGAGGATGAGAAGACATTCCCTCTGCAAGGAAGAGGGAGAGTCTGAGCCGGGAATGAAAGCGGGGAATCCAGGATTAGCCACTCCAGCCATCTGCTCATACTTACACATAATTCACATAGCACTGGTTTGACGCCACTATTTACGAAACTAACTTCAAACCACTCAAAACTATCAGAAAAAAGAAACGGGAAACCTGTAGAACATGAAAGTCTTTCCAACTAATCTCAAATACGTACTACTTTTTAGAATACGAATAAATTAATGTGTGGGTTCTTCCTGAAACCTTTCTTCAAAGGGCAGAAAACAGTAGATGTAGAGTGGCCGTACTTCCCAAAGTGACGGTTTAGGAAGTGGGTTTGTCCCTGATCTGACTTCAGGGTCTGGAATGACTCCGGAGAGCACAGCCGCTGCAGAACCCCGGGAGGGACCTGGCGGGGTGTGCCGTACCTGCGGTCGCCTTGGCTCCGAGGGCCTGCACCGCGGCCATGGTGTGCACGATGACGCCCTTGGGGAATTCGGACCAGGTCGGTGGCTTCCCGTCCACAGTGATGATGTGCCGCAGGCGTGGGACTAAAGAAACTATATCCTGGAAAAACACAAGCGTGCCTCACGTTCTTCACTGTTCGTCAGCGAACAGCTTAGAGCCAGTCCAGGACACGAGAAAAGTAGTTTACCGCAGTCACAGAATTATCCATTTCTTGCCTCCCAAAAAGGGTGAGGGGGTGCATTGGCATGAATACCACTTCCTTCAGATGGAGAAATACCGGTCGGAAATTTACATTGCTATTGTATGGCATTAGACTTACTGTGTACCCTGTTCTTTGGTACAATCCTAATCAACAAAGTCACTTCCTTACAAAACAGGCGTGTAAACACAGGCTGCCGGAACAATGGAGCAGCCACCGCCCTGCATGTTTTCAAGAGGCTAACAAAGATGGGGGGATTCACTTACAAACCTGCATATAAAAAGGGCGCCTGGGTGGCTCAGGTGGTTAAGCATCTGACTTCAGGGCACAGGTCATGATCTCACGGTTCGGTTCGTGAGGTTGAGCCCCACATCGGGACTCAGAGCCGGCTTCAGATCCTCTGTCCCCTTCTCACTCTGCCCCTCCCCCAGTGGTTTTCTCTTTCTCTTTCAAAATAAGTAAACAAACTTTTAAAAAAAAATCGCCAGGGGCGTCGGTTAACTGTCTGACTTTTGACATGGGTTCAGGTCATGATCTCGGGGTCAGAAGACTGAGCCCCACATCGGGCTCTGTGCTGACAGCATGGAGCCTGCTTGGGATCTTCTCTCTCTCTCTCTCTCTCTCAAAATAAATAGATAAACTTAAAAAAAAAAGGCAGATATTACTGTTTTCACAGAAAGTCATCTAGAGACTTAAACCCCTTTTCTCCTATAGTTTCATGAAGTCTTTTTCCTTAAAAAAATTCTAAAACCTCATAATGACCCAATGCTTCCGATATAAAACGAGTTACTAGCTTAGAAACAACCCTTCAAAATTAGAAATTTACTGAAAATAGACTAGAACACACGTGGACACAATGAAAGTTATGACCCCTTCCCCTTAGACACGGGCATATATATTATACTTACGAATCACTCTGAAACTCTATGCACTACTTATACATAAATACAGGCAAAATCTACTTTTTCTTTTCTAAAGGAAAGGAATAAAGTATGATGTTCCTAAAAGTTTACGAAGATATTCAGGATTTGAAAGGTCATAATAGCATCAGCATTAGAGCCCAAGACACTGAAAATTCTCAGGTTTCGGACAGTTACAAAATAACTGCAGTCCTCACCTTCAACTTTGTTTGCAAGAGTTCTTTACTGGTAATGATGTTGGTCACCTCTGTTTCATTCAATCCATGAACAATAGCCGGACCTCCTAGAGTAGCATACAATGTAACAACTACAGGGAAAAGAAGGGCAAGTCAAGTGTTTGAACATTTCATGGAAGTACCAAATATAAACAAAGTCTCTGAAAGTGGTCATGAATCATAGTGGTATACTGAGCCCTAAATTTAACAATCCATGGCTTATTATATAACCGTGCTACGATTTTCTAAATTATTTCAATATACTAATAAACATGCCCACTCACTCACCCTTTCCTACCTAATTGCTCCCCCAAGATTTCCAATATTTTAAAACAAAAAAAATTTGAGGGGTGCCTGGGTGGCTCAGTCAGTTGAGCATCTGACTTTGGCTCAGATCATGATCTCATGGTTCACGAGTTCAAACCCTACATCGGGTTCTATGCTGACAGCTCAGCATAGAGGCTGCTTCGGATTCTGTGTCTCCCTCTCTTCCTGCCCCTCCCCTGCTTGGTATCTCTCACCCTCCCTCTCTGTCTGTCTCTCTCAAATATAATTAAAAAAAACTTTTTTTTAAGTTTTGTTTCACCTACAGATGTTGCTCTGGGATGCCTCAATGGAAGGGATTATATTTGACTCCTAAAACGTCAAAGCCTTAGTTAACTACTTGGTACGAAAATAAGAAAAAAGAAAATATACCAGTAAGACGCACTGAGTACCGGGTTGATGGTGTGATATGTTAACATGGACAAATGGCAGTACTGCTTACTCTAAAGTAGAAAACTAAAGAAAAACATTCTAGAAACGCTGACATTTAATGATGATCCTGTGGGCTTTTATTTGCTTTCTGCCTAACTGACAGAAGCTAGACTTAAAGTGACTTTGAAAGCTAATCATTTTAAAGCTTCTCAAAAGAAGCATACCGTAAACCCGAACCTATGAAAGCCAAAGGGTATGTCAGTTTTTTAAAAAAAATATTTACAGCAGGAAACCTGATAAAAGCATCATCTTTTCTGTTTCATCTGAAAGGTAAGTCAACGTCCAGACGTCACGTCACGTTTTGGCACCAAGGCCTCTGAGCTAAGCTCCCAGGACGACCTCACGGGCTGGGGCCTCAGGGTTGCCACTTGAATTACTACAATATAAAAACTCCCTATCATTGAACTTGCAGTTGGGTTCGAGTACTGACGTCACCTGTCACTGCTAACAGAAATGGCACAACAAAGTGACACTAACTTCACAAGAGAGCTCCTGAGAGGACCGGCCGAGCCTTCCCTGACCCACAGGCGTAGGCCTCGCTCGCTAGGCCCCGAGCCCCGCAGTCATACGTTCCAGTCCCCTTACCACACCGGCCCCCCAACTGTTCCACACTTGATTCCTTTTCCAAAGTAGACCCACAACTGGAAGTTGTAACAGAATTCTCCCCTGATTAGATGCAAGGTGAAATTAACTTCCGGATTTTAATTTCTTAAGAATGAAATATTTATAAACAAACAATATCCTCTGTCCCCCAGTAACTCAAGTCTGCTCTTCCAGAAGATCAGAAAGCCTACGTACGCTGAAAATTATACATAAAGCACGCCTGTGCAGCAATCATCCATTCGGCCCTGGTTTCACAGAAGATGGCGATGTTGGTCTTTGGTTTCTGACCCAACATCTGTAAGCCATTTCCAAAATTAAGAGCTCTAACGAAGACATCTTCATAGGAGAGCCAATTATAGTGTCCGAGAATAACCTGATAAACAAAAAACATATAAATACCTTTTAATGTAACCAAAATATTGTTTTCTAGAAAGAAGCCAAGAGTTGCTCCAAGTTCTAGGACAAACCAGAGTTACGTCTGCATGTAATTTAACTATTTCTTTCTAACAAAAGTTAGGCAGTGAGTTTCAAGTGAAAAAAACCTGTTTTGAAAATTAGCTATTTTGTGACATTTTCTATGACAAATCGCATGCTAAATCCTTCACTGTAATGGCGGGGGGGGGGGGGTATTTTCAAAAATCTTCAGAGTTTGACAGGATTTTAAAGATCAATTTTTTGACCAAAGGATCCTACATTATTAATTCACTTATAGATCATTAACTTAAACAATATAGATGTTAGCTTAAAATTTAACCTAATATCAAGTACTAAGGGTACCAATATTTTCCTTTCCTTCTATTTATGAATTCCCAGATTTTAATATCAAATGATACAATATGATTCACAAACAGAAACTGGACAGACCCAAGATAATAGACATATTTATGGCTGTTCAATTTGAATTGCTGTATCCAACCAGGACTAGTTACATTATTCATCTAAGCCTTAAGTACCAACTGGCACCACTGGGCTTTCAACGTTTTATCTGTGTTTACCATAAGTACAGGTAACATTAAGTCTATGTTAGTAATAATCCTCTTTTAGAACTGGCTAACATTTTTCTTTAGGAATTTTCTCCAACTTGTATCATACCATAAATCCCCAATTACCTATAGATTGGATAAAAACCTCCTCACACTACAAATATATACATATAGTTCCCAAACATGGCTGTTTCACTAATACATCTCTCACACACCTTAAAACCATCTAACCACATTCATTTTCAAAAATGCATACATTTAAGACAGTTCTAGAAATAAGAGGCTGGGCGAAGATACAAAAAGGAAAAAAAGGGGGGGTAAATACTGCCCTCTAGTGTCCTATTCCATAATATACTTAAGAAATAAATTCTTAATTTTGATGGTTAAGGCAACTGGATTTAAAATATTTATTTAACTTTAGTGGTTCCAAACTCTCACCTTGCTCTGCACCCCCATGAAATGCTCAGCACGGGGAGCTCCAATGACTTCAAAAGGAGCTCTGTGGGGGTGAGAAGACAGATGAGAATTTGGCCAAAATGTGCACAAACTGGATTACAATTATTAAGAATTTTATACTCCAAAGATAAGCATGAGCTACCTCTTAGATTCCAGAATCTAAATGATGAGCTTTGTAAGTTTCAGAGAATGTGTGTGTTCTGAAAGGTATTGTCTGTATAATCCAAGTATTTAAATCCATATAATGGGGCCACCATACGGCAAAGAAATCAAATCACAAATTTAACTGAAGTGTAACCATACTGAATTTCACTAAATTCTTGAAACCACTGAATCTTCTATCTTTCCCATCAAGATTCCATTTAAAGGCCCCTACCCACCCTGCAATTTTGTCTTTTACTGGAAAAAATTTCCAATTCTAACTTTGTCCCTATGGTTAGCTCAAACCTGAGATTAAATTCATTTATATACTCCCTGCCCACACTGCTAAAAAGAACACCCAACCTCATTCTATCCAGGATCATAGACCCAGCAGTCCTATTATGCTTCCCTGCTGTATTCATTTTCACTCCCTCTGAAATGGCTACTTGAAACCTTCTCTCCACTCAAATATCCTCTGCCCCACCCTCTCTCCCTCGCTTCTCCACTTCCAGCTGATGGTACGATCTCATAGATCACTGAGAAATTAGAAATGCAACAGGAGTGACCTTATCTTCCTACCACCAAGTTTAACAGCCTACATACATCTGTGTCCTTGGTCTCTGCAGAATCTCATGGTATCACAATGGTTGAAGCACCCCTAGCAAAAGCCAAACTTGCAAAGACTTTACTTCAAGGCGCTTCCCAAACTTCTATCTCCAACCTTAACCACCTCTACTTGCATAGCCAAGTTCAAAAACCTTACCCTGGCCTACAAAGCCCTAGGACCTAGCCATTGCCAGCGTCTCTGTGCTCATATCAAACCCTCTTCCTCTAACTCATTACTTCCTGTAAATGCTTTGTCCTTTCCATCCTTCAAACAGGCGGGGCCAGGGAAGGAGCTAAGATGAGGCAAGATGGGTGCCATGGGCACAAAATTTAGAGAGGTGCTCGTTCTCAGGGTCAGAATACCTTCCTTCCATTTTGCACCCCAACTGCCTCACCCAACAGGCTGCATTCCAGTTTTAGAGTCAGTGAGTGCACTACCCCGTCCCACTACACGGAAGGCTCATTACCCAGATCTTCGCAGAGGTGGCTCTTCTGTTGTTCAGACCTCCACTACCTCCACTAAGAGAGGCTAACCCTGATCTCCAATTAGCATTATGTCTTCACAGTAGATATTAAATCTTTAACTTACTACTTATTGTCGCTCTTCCTCCAATACAAATGTAAGAGCCCTGAGAAGGGTAACCTGTGTGTCCTGTTCATTATTGTCTCCCTAATGGCGTATAGTTGGCACTCAGTCATTATTTCCTATACGCATAGAATGAGCAGTGTTAATTAAACACAATTTCAATTCGCTCTGGGCCTTCAGAGAGTCTTATACCCCTGTCTCCTCTAGAAGCCTTATTTTTGAAAAAACTGCTTTTAAAAACATCCACATCCACCTGATCATTTAAGCCCTCGAGCTACTTTTGTTCTGGCCACCCTTCCATTGTGCACATCCTTTGCCTGCCACCTCTCAACTGTTCTTATCCATGGGGCACCTGGTTGGCTCAGTCAGTTAAGCATCCGACTCCTGATGTCAGCCCAGGTCACGATCTCAGGGTTCATGAGATCGAGCCCCAAGTCGGGCTCTGTGCTGACAGCTTGGAGCCTGCTTGGGATTCTCTCTCTCCTTCTCTGCCCCTCCCCCACTCATCTACACACACCATATATTCTTATCCATGACCCCTGAGACACTAATCTGTTCAATTTTCCCGGCTCTGAGTCAGGAAAAGGAATGACTAGTCTGGATAGGTAAACGTCTACCATGGAGTCTTTGAGCAGTTTCCTAATTTGTAAATTAGGGGGAAAGTTAAGATAGGCCCTACAGCTGCTTTCCTCGGGTGGTTTCCTCTCTCACATTTAATTGGCTTATCTTTATTCTGTGACAGGTGTGACATACCCATGTGTAAATATCAGTGTTATCACTCAGACTACCACTGCCCAGAACAGAGAAACTTAATAATTGACTTTGTTCAGGAACATATTGATGATGCTAAGATGAGGGCCTCTTATCTCAAAAGATAAACTATAAAAATAAAGTGGAGATAACATACAGAAAATTCTGTAAAATAAAAGCACACAATACTTAACTATTCAGGACCCTGACAAATGACACAATCAAATAAAGATCAAGTTTTCCGGTAGCTAAGGGTTTGACCAGTTGAAGTACCAACTTTTCTTTTACTTTAGCCATTTAGAAGAGAAGTACTTCAAAATGAACACTTTCCTGCCTTCCTCCACAAAGTACACCTGGTTTCATTTAGCCCTACTCTGTGCGAATGAAGATTATGACAATTTATTGTAAAGGAGCCAGAGGGTGAAAATATTCAGCAGGTCTGGATGATGGGTGATGATCATGAGGAGAACGACGATGAGGAGGAGGGCGGCCAACCTTTGCCAGTGTTCACGCCGTGCAAAGCACACTGCAGCAGCAGCTTGTAAGACTCTCACACTAACTCTTGAGACACAGTATTATTAGCCCTATTTTACCAATGAGACACCAAGGCGTAGAGAGAGTAAGCATAACTTGCTCAAAAATCACACAGCCTACGTAGGACCGGAATGCAAACCCGGACAGGCTCATTCCAGAATCTAAGGACTAAATTACAGCGCTCCGAGGATGCTACAGAAGGAGGCGGCTGTCACTGTGCAGGTGAGAACAGTGGCCTGATTGACATTTGTAAAAGATCCTTTCAACTGCTGAGTGTGCATGGGTTAGAGTAGGGGCAAGCGTGGAAGCAGAAGACCCGTAAAAAGGGGGATGGGGGAACTATTAAGGGGGGGGGGATCAGACTCCTGGTTCTTTGGCTCGAGCCATTTGTTACCCGGCGGTGCCTCTCACAAACGGGCTGACCAGGAGAGAAACAAGCATGGAAAGGAAAGCCAAGGTTCTGGCTGGGGAGAGCACTCCAACAACCGAAACACGAACCCTGGCCAAGAGACTGCCCATTGTTTTTTCTATAAATTAGGATGTAAATGTCCTAACGGGTCAGAAAATAAATACCATACACATATGCAAATAGATTTATATATATATTCATATATATATATATATATATATATATATATATATATATATATATGAATGACTCTGGAATAAGCAATAACACAAAAGTAGGCACTGCGGAAGAGGCAAGCTAAGTCAATTTCCAAGAGCAGAAACGAGTATTTCTATGATCTTTTTGGATCAATTTACAAAGAATAGCATAGCATAGTGAAATCTTCTCTTTCTAAGCACTATGATTACATGATCTCTTTTACTTTCTTCTCTCTAATGTGTGTAAAATACAGTGTTTCTGGTGGGTAGATTATTAAATGTCTGAGCTGGCCTCATGCTCCTTTTTATTTCACTGTAAAATTATTTTTTTTCTTTGCAACTTTGTTCTATTTCAGGTCCATGTATTTTAAAGACGCTCTGGAAATCAATCCTTCACTGTTCTTAATTTTCAAAGACCTTAGTACGATGCATTCAATGCATTCGCGGCCAGGAAGGCTGGTGTTGGGAGAGGCTGACACGGGTCCCAGGTGCTCAGGGCCCGCCGCAGTTTCATACAGCCAGAGGAGACTTCTGGAAAAGCTTGCCAAGCCTCAAGAACATAGCAGCCTCTGCTTCTCTGCCTTTTGTTTTTCTCTTTGTGGCCCCCCCCCGAGAGACCGGTCTTAGTGAAGCAGAAGGCCACACTACCATGGGCATAATCAGAGTAGAATCATCACCACTGACTTCTCTGCTTATCTTCCCTTGGGAGCTCAAAACTGACTTAGGATATGATGGAAACAAAGCTTCAGAGTTCATTTATTTGAAATAAAGGTCTGGGTATCTTTGTTTCAACTATATCAGATACATTCTAGGGTTAATCCCCAAAGCTCAGCCCCCAAAACAAGAAGGAAGGAAACGTAGAGATACTGCTACATCATTGGCTGGCTTTCCCAATTCAAGATTACTGTCAAATAGGGAAACTACTGAATGACGGTACATTTCATCACTCACAAACACGTCTGCGCTCTAGTTGGGAAGCATTCCGAACAGAAGCCACATTACCCTAAGCAACTCCACTCTTACATCTACCTAAACACCTGTTGTGAAATATCCCCCTTTTACTCTGTCAGAGCAGAGGCTGCTTCTGCTGCAATACAGTGGGTGTAAACAAGAAACCAAAACGTCAAAAAAAAACCCAGCATGTTTATAACACCCAGTTGAGATACCCACAGTCCAATGTTAGAGTTACAACACAGACCGAGAAAACCAGAGTCTTAGCTAATCAGTGGTGTGGCACTTTCTTCTTGAGTAAGGCTAACAGAAAACATGTGATTCGTTTACTACACACGAAACCTAAAAATTAATTTTTTCCCAATTAGCCTCATTTCAAATACGACATTTTCTATATCAGAGTTTATTTACATAGAGCCCTCCCGAAAAAGTCCAATGAATCACAAATGCCCATCGCATGGCAGACAGACCTGACAGTAACATGATACAGACAGAGAAGGCAGCCGACTACAAGTGTTTTCCTTTTCAACTCTCCTGTCTGAGTTCAAATATTTCTTTGTTGAGTAAATGAGGACAACAAAGACACCGCAGGCAGGACAGGGAGGAAAAGGCTACACACACACACACACACACACACACACACACACACACACACGCGCGCGCGCGACAGGGAAAAACTTTCCTTGCATCCGTTGTGTTATCTGGCCACGTTGAAGGAGAAACTCTGATAGCTCTAGGATTTTATTTTGTCCTAATTACACTGATACCTGAAGTAAGAAGGAATCTCACGTCTACCACACTGATTTCCTGTTCACATACTTGGAAGCTAGTTTGCTACTGTGAGGACTGAAAAATAGTGCCAGTCTTATAAAATGCCTATAACACATGTGTAATTCTGGAGAAAAAAATTAACCCTCCTGCTAAAGGAGGACTTCTGCTACATATGCTGAGATTAAAAACAAGAGAACCAATCTTTGAATTCAAATAGCATTAGATCAGCAAACAAACAAAATGAATGTTTTTAAGAGAAGGGAGAGGAGTGGAAAACTTTAGCACCTAAAAAAGTGTAAGTGTTTTTGGTACCCTGTATAACTGCCAGATCTCTCAAAGACAAAATCAAGGATGGTATTTCATAAAAAGTAAATATGGCAACTAAATATCAGATACCATTATGATAAAATATGTTTTAGAAGTTAAAATCTATAGGCTAGAAGAATAAACAAACATAGGTAACTTCATGATTTCCGTTTCAAGAAATGTGCTATTAACTCCAGATAGACCTTAAGTGAACTTAATAGAAAACAATTCATCTAAGTCAGCAGAAGAGAGAATATGCCTTAAAAGTAGAGTGACCCTATCATTTCCCCAAGCCACTACACTGTTAACGTGACAGGCAAAGCAAGATAAAACAAGGACGGCTCCAGGCAAAACAAGATAAAAGATCACTCTGCTTAGAGGGGATGAACACTTACAGGTTCTGTTGTCTAGACTTAAAATCATGTTTTAATTTCTAGGAGTTACTGATGTTAACTTGCTTGCCACCTCCTTCATGTTTAGAAGAAAAGGACTACAGAATTTGTATGGATAAGTGCCGAAATTAACAGGCTGGTAAGTTAAGGAACATCCCAGGAGAAGCTCTGAGTATTTCATTCCATGGTGTGATTATTTGAACTCTCCCCCAAACCTGAGAGGTTCCTTCGTGACTAACAGGAAAAAAAAGCAGCTGGAGACAGGATGTGGATGGAAAAAAGAGTAAGAGGAAAGAACAACTTCGCCTACATACGTACTAAACATATAACCTGACCAAATTATCAAACAGCTACAGATCATCTTACTGCTTCTAAAAAAATTGTGTATCTTGGGGCGCCTGGGTGACTCAGTTGGTTAAACAACCGACTCTTAGTTTCAGCTCTCATGGGTTTGTGAGATGGAGCCCTGTTGTTGGGCTCTGCACTGATGGTGGTGATAAGCCTGCTTGGGATATTCTCTCTCACGCTCTTTCTCTCTCTCCCTGCCCCTCTCCTGCTTTCGTGTGCTCTCTCTCTCAAAATAAATTTTAAAACAATAAAAAAAATTATCTTCAGTTTTTACCTACTGGGACTTTAAGAACTGCTTATAAGAAAGTCATGTGTCAGGGCACCTGGGTGGCTCAGTGGGTTAAGCGTCTGACTTCAGCTCAGATCATGATCTCACGGTTCCATTTGTGAGTTCAAGCCCAGCGTTGGGCTTCACATTCTCTCTCTCTCAAAAATAAACGTTAAAAAAAAAAAAATCGTCTATCCAAGTTCAAAACCAGCATTTTCGTGCCCTTTCTGTACTCCTTACCCTTCAGAGTGTTGCACTGCTTGGTGATATGTACTGTATTCATTCATATAATTTTGTCCACCAAATTCTCAAGACAATAGTACTAATGCAATGTAGGGCATTTACCCCAGATGCCACAAACTATCTACACACATGTGTTTATATGTGCACACACATTCAATTTATCCTCTCGACAAGTCTGAGAGCTGGCATTTACGAAGTATGGAGCAGGTTCTAATCTTCACTTTACTACTTGCTAACTGAAATGTCCCCGTGTACATTCTCCATCTATGCCTCTGTGCTGTCATCTGTAAAGTAACAAGGATAACACTAACTCATATGGCTATTTTAAGTCTTAAATAACTTGATATATGTAAAACACTTAAAATAGCCTGACTCCTACGAAATGCTAATAAATATCAGCAATAATCATTATCTTCACGTTACAGATAAAGAAACTGAGGCCGATTTGTTAAATAACTTTTACAAAGTCACACAGCTAGTTAAGTGGCAAAGCTGAGATCCAAACCCATAGTGTGGATCTGGAATCCAGGTTCTTAACCACTATCTTTATATTTTCTCTAAGGATATCTTATCCTGTTTCAAATCAACAATGGCAGGCTTGTCTATATTTGTGAAAATTTTTTCTTTTTCTAATTTTTTTTTAATGTTTATTTTTGAAAGAGTCAGCACAGAGCCTGATGCAGGGCTTGAACTCACAGGCCATGAAATCATGACCTGAGCCGAAGTCAGACGCTCAACCAACTGAGACACCCAGGCGTCCCAAAGAAAATTCTTTACAAAACATGCATTGCCACTGTCAAAGTACCAAGACATAAAGCCCCCAACAGAACCTACATTAAAATCAGAAACAGCAGGCCCCACATCCCAAAACCCAGAACCATCTCAAGCACACACAAGCGCTTGTGTAACTACCCAGGAATAAGGTTTCAGACCCAAAACTGCTGTAGACATTCTATTCCAAGCCACGTTAGACATTCAGGCTCAGTGGGCAGTCTCAATGGTTTGTGAAAACTCAGACCAATCTGTGCAAGAGAGTACAGAAGGAGGTCAGGGCACAGTCAGGTCCCCTTCCTACCCTGCTCCTCCCGCCACATCAGCAACGTCCAAGAGAAGCAGGCTGTACCTGGTCCCTTGCCGCCATTTCTACAAGCACACTTTTACTGAGAGGAAAAACAAAAGGCAATGAAAGATCGCCTTACCTTTTTAAAAATTTTTCCATTTGGTTGTACTTCATCTTCCTCATTTAAAATTTCACGTGTCCCCAAGAGTCTTTTGTCCTTAAATTTGTTTTTTGCATACATAAAGACTTTATCTAGTGTATCACATCCGGGGTATAATACGGAGGCCAAACCATCCAAACTGTTAACAGATCTGTATGCAGACTCAGGTTTTGAATTCACAGGCTTTGCTTTAATTCGGTTTGATTTTTCTTGTCTTGTCTCAAACAAAAAATAATATGGAATGTATGTTATAACAGTATAAAGTGATATTATAAAATGTATGAAATACAAAAGAATGGGGTTGATGGTCTGTTTTAGCTTCATGGTAGATGGTTTTGAAGATACGTGGTTATTCATAAGTGCTCAAAAAGTAGAATTAACAGATTTCCATAAGAATCTAGAAGGAAGAGAAAGAAAGGTATTAGTTCAAAATCATTTTTAAGTAACTTTAAAGAAAAATCCTTCATATTAGGTGGGCAAGTGAAGATATTTTTTTCCAATCAAGCAGCAGCAAGTATTGGCCTCCAGCAATGTCCTGTCCACCCCGATACGGTACATGTGAGTGTCTTCCAAGTGTCTTGTATCTCTTTCCACATCATTCTATAAACAGGTGGCTTTTCCAACCTAACGCCAAGTGGTGAAGAAGGAGCAAGCCAGAAGACCTACATCAGAATCCACACCAAAAACGTACCGATTTCCTCTTCCTGGCAATCTCCTTACTTCCCTAGGGAACGCAACGGTATACACCATTTCCTCCCTCGTGGCTCGGCAGCCACTATTAAATAATCACTGCATTCTTTCCCAGTGGGCCCCATTCCCTCTCTCTAGGCAGCAACAAGCAACTGGAGTTGGCAAACAACACAGAATCCACTTCTTGTGTGATATTTTCCAATTTAGGCCGGTTGGATGGTGAAGCAAGGAGGCTGTAAACCTTGGTCTTTATACTTATATCATCAGATTTGTTGACAATCTACTATGTGTCCGATACTGTCCTAAGTACAGGAAATACAACAGTGAACGTCCTCTCATGGAGTCCACACAGTCGCTGGGAGCAGCGGACAAACAAATATACATACGTATGCCAAGTGTCGGCAAATCCCTGGAGGAAAAATGAACCAGGGAAGGGAAACACGAGGTGAATGGGCAAGGCTGGAGAGACGCTCTATGAGGGGCCCACAAGAGCCGCCCGGGCTGTGGCAGAGTCCCTCTCTAAGGAACGCGGTAAGGCCTTCTCAGAACAAAGGAAGGCAACGTGCAACGTGGCCCAATCAACTTCTCTACACATATGCATAGCTCTGACACGACTCTGTAACTTGGACTATGTCCAATCGGACTATATGCGTCACCATATATGGGACACAAAGAAGTAGAAATTGCATAAAAGGCTACAACCCGTTGTACTTGGGGCTCAGTTTTTCAGGTACAAACCCACTGAGCCCGTGCCGGCACGACGAACAAAGTTGCTTCCTGGACAAAGAAAGCCTCGGTGTCCCGTTTCTCTGTGGGAGAACCCTGTTCTAGGGCCAGTGATATCCGAGCAGAGGCTTACAAGGAAGAGAGAGAGTGGGCCACATGCCTATCGGAGGGAAACTGAGCACTCAAGAGGAAACACTCCTTTGTGTGGTAGGTAGGTAACAACATCATTTTTGAAGAAACGAAACTGAAGCAAACTACTAATGACTCCATCCAGCTTCAAACCCAGGGGTTAAGATTTCTAGCATGCTCAGCTCCTCTCCCCAACTCCATGCTGTAGAAATTCTATTCCAGGCAAATGTGGCCAAGAAATGTGAGGAAGCTCTACTGCGGGCACAGCAGGCCAAGAACGCTGGGCACCAGTTACCCTTGCCTCAGCCTGTCGATAACGTCCAGACAGAGAGCAAAGCTCCAGAGAAGACCAGTGGCGACAGCCACAGCCCAGCACCTCACTCCCAGAACACAGGCCAGGCTGCTGTCCCTGCCCCTGGCTCTGGAGCAATGGCACACGGGTTCCTCTCCGGCCAAAGCAGGCTGTAAGGACAGAGAGCCCCTTAGCAACCCCCAAGTGGGCTGACTTTCGTCAGAACAGAGAACAGGGAGCTCAGGCCTAGTGGCGCTGAGGAAAACAATGGAGACCTTGGTGAGGAGCGATTCGGCCGAGGCTGGTAGTTCCAGGAGAGCAAGGAAGGAGTAAATAGAAGTTTCATGGAATCAGGGAAAAGAGAACCTAAGAAGAGCCCTTCTGGAGTCAGGACAGCTCAAAGAGTGGCCTCAAACACAGCCCCTTTACAAAGGCCATATAATTTGACTGGATCACACGGTGAGGCAATTTACGGCCCAGGGCTCTGTCCAATACAACAAGGCAATCAGCTAGCTATCAGCGGAGAATAACTGCTGGACGTGAACTTGGCAGAAGTTTAACAAGGAGATCAGAGAAAGAAAATAGTTAAAGAGCGTCCTACTAAAACCATGCTGTCATCCCCTAAAGAGGGCACTTCAAGGGCACTCTGTGTGCTCCCAAGCGGGGGGTGGGGGGTGGAAACTGCAGTGAAACTTGGCTGGAAAGCCAGCCAAGTCACTAAACAAATAGGCAAGCAAGCAGCACAACAGCAAGAAGCCAGGGGAAAGGGGGAGGGGAGTCAGCATTCAGAAATGCTGAAATGTACAGCTTACAGCAAAAAATTATGGGGCATACAAACAGACAGCAAAGGAAGACCCAAACACAGTGGGAGAAAGCAGGCAACAGAAACTGTCCACAAGAGGGCCCAAATGTCAGACTCAGACAAGACATCAAAGCAGCTATCATAAACACGTTCAAAGAACTAAGGGAAAAATTAAAAGTCCAGAGATGCCTGGCTGGCTTGGTCAATAGAGCAAACAACTCTTGATCTCAGGGTTGTGGGTTCAAGTCCCACGCTGGGTACAGAGATTACTTAAAAAATAAAACCCTAAAGGGGTGCCTGGGTGGCTCAGTCAGTTAAGCGTCCGACTTTGGCTCAGGGCATGATCTCACAGTCCGTGGGTTCAAGCCCCGTGTCGGGCTCTGTACTGACAGCTCAGAGCCTGGAGCCTGCTTCCGATTCTGTGTCTCCCTCTCTCTGCCCCTCCCCGGCTCACACTCTGTCTCTCTCTCTCTCTCTCTCTCTCTCTCTCTCTCAAAAATAAAAACATTAAAAAAATTTTTTTTTAAATAAATAAAACCTTCAAAAATAAAGTAGATGTCCAACTCTGCAATTTTACAAGATAAAGAACACCTCCAAATTTGCCCACACAAAGCTGGTGAGAAGCCACGACCCTCAAATAGTCCCCAGGCTCTGTTCACCGTTCCACACTGTTTTCTTTGACAAGTCATCTGGAGGAAGAGTCCAGAGAATCTAGATTTATGCCATTAAAGGGGACCCATTGAAAGTCTCTATTTAGGAAAATGGCACAATAAAAAATAAACGGTCCTGGGGTACCTGGGAGACTCAGTCAGTTAAGCTTCTGACTCCTGATTTTGGCTCAGGTCTTGACCTTACAGTTCATGAGATCGAGCCCCGTGTCATGTTGGGCTCTGTGCTGACAATGTGGAGCCTGCTTTGGATTCTCTCTCTCTCTCTCTCTCTCTCTCTCTCTCTCTCTCACTCTCAAAATAAATAAACATTTAAAAACAAAACAAAAAGACAAATGGTCCTACTACTTCCAGGACATCAGAGCTGCAAAGAATAAAATGTATCTCAATAATCCAGGGGAAGGATGTTACCTAAGTATTCTCCCTGAAATTTTATTTCACATGTCTGTGTTTTGAATTAAAAAATAACACTGTAATAAAAAAAATCTTATCTGCAGATAATGACTGTATGATGACTGTACAGAAAATCCTAACTAATCCATTAAAAAACTAATAGAACTAATAAGCAGCTCAGCAAAAGTCGCAGCGTGGACGATGAATATATACAGATCAATTGTATTTCTATACAGTAGCAATGAACAATCAGAAAATTAGGCTAAAGCAATTATATTTATCAGAAATAATACTTAGGATAAGATATAACAAGAAGTTTACTATGAAAGCCAGAAAACACTTTAAAGATATTGAAAGCCTAAATAAATGGAAAAACATCTGCTATATATGGACTGTAAGACTTACTACTGTTAAAATGACAACATTCTCCAAACCGGTGCACAGATTCAACACAATCCTTATCAAAATCTCTACTGGCTTTGATACAGAATCTTTCAAGCTAAAATTTGCACGGAAATTCAAAGTAGCCAGAACAGCCAAAACAACCTTGAAAAAGAACACTGCTGGAGGGGTCATACATCTCAATTCCAAAACTCAGCACAGAGCAATAGGGATCAAGACAGGGTAGTACTACTAGCAAAGGGATTGAGGGGTGGGGGGATAGAGATTTTTAAACAAAGGACACCACATAATTTGAATAAGCACCAGAAGCAGCAGGAGTTCCAGTGGAGCAGGGTGGGGGTGAGGAGACAGGGGCAGGGCATTAAAGTCAAATCCTTAGGTCCTTTAATGCTGAGAAGAAACTTCATGGGCGTTCCATTGTACACTGCATTCCAGTGTTTTAGAAAATTAGTTAACCATGGGGCGCCTACGTGGCTCAGTCGGTTCAGCGTCTGATTTCGGCTTAGGTCATGATCTCAAAGTTTGTGGGTTCGAGCCCCACGTCGGGCTCTGTGCTGACAGCTACAGCTCAGAGCCTGGAGCCTGCTTCGGATTCTGTCTCCCTCTCTCTCTACCCCTCCCCCATTTATGCTTTATCTTTCTCTCTCTCTCCCTCTCTCTCCCTCCATCTCTCTCTCTCTCTCAAAAATGAATAAACGTTAAAAAAATTATTAAAAAAAAAGAAAGTCGGCTGTCAGCCAAAGGCAGCAGAAACATGAGGCAACGCGATCAGATGAACCAGAGTTGAAAATAACCCTCTGCTCCTGGGAGTAGGGTGACTAACGTGTGTGACGGGAAGCCAGCAGCTAGGATTCCCAGCTCCCAATTGCCCAACTGCCCAGAGGGTGGCAGCAGCCACTGTTCCTCCAGGCCTTCCCAACAACTGAAATCTTTCTTAACACAGTGCAGGTGGATCAGAATCCTAGCGAGGAAAGTCCCGAATGAGAGGAGCTGCAGTGAAAGAAGGGAAATGACTTGGGTGCCTTCAAGTGAGACAGAGACACGAGAAGTAGCTGGTCAGCAGCTGGATGGCTGGTGGGAAGGAGACGAATGCAAGTCTTGACACTAAGGAGTTTAAGATGCCTGTGAGTCATCCAAACATAGAAACTATGGGAGTTAAGAGGGATCAGAGCTGGAAGCACACCTTTTAGGGCCATAATCAGATGGAGGAGGACAAGGTAGGAAATCTCCGAGATCAAGTTCAAGGACAGAAAACTCTGGAGGGAAACCAAAGCCAAGACTGAAGAGCAAAATCCCACTGGCGAGACCAATAAAAGCAGAACCTGGAGAGGGCAGGACCATGAAAGCCAAGCGTTGGGAGAGCCGAGGAGGAAGCGTTCAGTAGCATCACACGCAGCCTACATGTACCAGCCACATGCAATTAAGACATTTAATTTTTCTAAAATGTTTTAGACAAACAAGGTAAAGTAACAAACCTTTGGCCAACTGCATCCTATTTGCTGAAGGGGCTGTGGAAAATCTAGAACTAGGAAAGCAGTCACAGGTACCCTCTTATGTTGCCTCGTCTTAGAATGAGTATCACCTTTCAGAAAACAAACCTGAACAATTAAATCTGTTCATTTCCTTCACAACTTTTAGATTTCCAATCCACTTTAAGAAGGCCTTGTCCATCCCAGGGTTAAACTACTGTCCTCCTGTATTTTTTCCAGGATTTACATAATTTTTACATTTAGACCTTTAATCATTATGGAGTTTGTTTTTCCACATTGTACAAGGGAGAAAGCCAACTTCTTCTTTCAGATGAATTACCTGAACTGCTTATTAAATCAACCCCACTTTTCTCAATGACCAAAACGTCATCTTCAACAGTGAGTTCTTGTTCACAACCGGATCTGTGTCTAGACATTATTCTGCTCCTTGGACCTGTCTACTGCTTTGTCATGCCTCCAAATACAGTAGATTTACAACAGTGATTCTCAACTGTGATACATGGACCAATCATACCAGAATTGCTTAGAGTGTATTTAAACAGAAGGCTCCTCAGACAGGTCTTCCCATTCTTTCCTCCCTACCCTATAAGCTGAAAACTCAACTGGCAGACTCACTTTTAAACAACTACCATGTAAGTTTTATGTGCACTGTTTGAGAACTACTATTTTAAATATCTAGTAAGACACTCTGCATGTGCTTCAAAACTTTCTTATCAATTCTTACAGATTTACTCTTCTACATAAATTTTAAAGATTTAACATTTGTCTGGTGAAACTGTTTGAAAATCAAAAGGAAAAAACACATGACAAAATATACAAAGAGCTGTTACAAATTAAAAAGAAAAAAGAGTCAAGCGTCGTAGAGGAAAACAAAAGAAAAAATGCATACAGGTGTGAAGGTCACTGTTGACCTTGAAAATAGCTGTGTTAAGGATCAAAGCCCAACTGGAGAGAGTTTAGGAAAGAAGAGGAGGAGCACTTTAAAGAGGAACAGAGAAATGGATACTAGGACAGGACAAAGCAGACTCTTTTGTTTTAAAGATAAGAGATAGTTATAGCTTGTCTTCATACTGAGGGCTATGACCCAGTAGAGGAAGAAGAAGATTAAGCAGAACAGAGAGTGAGACACAGCACACAAGTGGAAGAGGTTGGCCTTACAGAGGAACAGGGCCACAGATGCATGTGGGCGGTACCAGAAGCTAGTAGAAGATTCTTTTCTGAGTGCTTCTATCTTCTCAGAGTAATAGGAAGCAAAATCACTGGCTGAAAGGGAGGAAGAAAGAAAGATATTAGAAAATTAAGGAGAGAGGGGCACCCAAGTGGCTCAGTCAGTTAAGCATTCGTCTCTTGATTTTGGCTGGGGTAATGATCTCGCGGTTCATGGGTTCGAGCCCCGTGTTCGGCTCTGCACTGACAGCACGGAGCCTGCTTGGGTGTCTGTCTCTCTCTCTCTCTCTCTCTCTCCGTCCTTCTCCCTCCTCTCAAAATAAAGAAACTTAAAATTAAGGAGAAGTAAAGTATCAAATAATCATCTAGGAGAACAGGAAAATAGATGGAGCAGGAGCCAGTAGGCTCCCTCGGCAGCACCTAAAGCCCGCCTGAGGTCTGAGTCCTGATGTAAAGAGAGACCCACCCAGCTGTTGTGTGCTTCCCAGCCAAGTTCGGCTGGTGGAGCACAAATGTGAATCAGACAGAGAGCTGCATTAACCCAGGAGAGGGTTTTACCAGCAAGTACCAGAACAAAACGTGGGGAAGGGGAGGAAGACAAGGAAATGAAGGCTATTTCCAAGGCAGTGGCTACAATGACTAATCAGGGAGTTTTAAGCCGAGGGAAGGATAGCTCCTAAGGAGGTAAAGGGGTTGTGAAAAAGAGACAAGATCAAGGCAATCAGGTCCTGCATTGGGTTACAGAACTGTTGGCACTGAGGTACTAAAAGAGAGCAAGATGGAACTGTCTTACTAAAAGGAGGTGATGGTCTGAATCGAATGCTTGAGACTGACAGTGTAGAAGGCATACAGTTATTGTTCAGGAAGAGGACTAGGTTGTGATAACAAAGGGACAGCAAAGGAGAGTATGAGATCATTTAAGGACAGGAGGTCAAGAAATTCAACTGGGAAGATATTGAAACCACTAAGAATCATGACAGGATAGAAGCAGAGTCATAGCTTGATGTTCAAGTATTTCAGGAATAAGGGGATAGATGACTGCAACAAGAAGGAACAGTAAGCAGTACAATTTAAAGGCAAAGCTTGGAGGACATGCCACTATCACTTCAGAGGCAAAAAACTGTGTTAAAGTAACCAGATTAGGCCCAAGATGGAGTCACTCAGGCTAAACCCAAGTCAGCAACCCAAAACTTAAGCTTCCACCGTTAGCTCACAGAGAAATAGAAGACTTGGGTCAACCAGTCGGCGCTTGCCCTCTCAGCAAGTTACCTGAACTGGCTCCAAGACGTTCCTTTGCTCCACATGAGAAAAGTAACCCTGCCTTAAACAATCAGCAAATGCCCAGTATACCTTCCGTATTTCTGCTCCCTTTGATCTATAGAAACCTCACCTTTCAGAGCTCTTTGGAGCTCCTTTCTATCTACTCATTGGATGCTGCCTGATGAACGAATTACTGTATCGGTAAATTGTTCGTGGGAAATTTTCTCTAAACAACTGAAAACAAAATGATCTAAATCAATCAAAGGAAAAGCTGAAGAACATATACATCCGCAGTATGAACGATGAGGCAGCCATTAAAACTAGTTATATGTACTTGCAGTTGACCTGAAGGGACTTCCATGCACCTTGCTAGTTCTTAAAAAAAGGTATATACGGGCCTGCATGGTTTATGTCTGACAACAGTATGGACAGGTCAAGGTTTTTAAGCAATTATTTATAAATTTTAAAGGAAGCTATTTTGGGTCAAAGTACATTAATTTCCCACCATAAAAAACATAAAAACTTCCATCTTTACTATACTCCCAGAACTGCTAATTAAAATAACAAGCTGACTCAAGTTTAACAATATTAAAAGAAAATGACCCATCAAATACAACCTTTTTTTTTTTTTTAGCAAATACAATCGTAAAATGAGATTGTTACATCAAAAGAAGTTATTCACTCACATCTTGCATCACCTTAGCAGTTAGTTGCTTTAAATCATCCTAACTATCGAGTTTAAGAAAATTCCTTCTCTGTGTGGCTTCTACCACTTGAGAGGAAGAACACAGGAGACCTGGGGACTGTGGAGGTGGAGGAGGTGGAGGAGGTGGAGGAGGTGGAGGAGGTGGAGGAGGTGGAGGAGGAGGAGGAGGAGGTGGAGGAGGAGGAGGAGGAGGTGGAGGAGGAGGAGGAGGAGGTGGAGGAGGAGGAGGAGGAGGAGGAGGAGGAGGAGGAGGAGGAGGAGGAGGAAGGGCATATAGGATTTTGTGTGTAACTGTCAGAAAGCTGAGGACAGAGCAGCTGGGGTTCTGAAAATAACTGTGCATCAGGTAATGGAGATTAACACCCACCTACAAAATCACCCTCAAATAATACACTCAGGAGACATACGAAATTCTGATGTTAAGATAAAATTTTGGGGCGCCTGGGTGGCTCAGTCGGTTAAGTGTCCGACTCTTGGTTTTGGTTCGGGTCACGATCTCACCACTTGTGGGATCAAGGCCCACGCCAGGCTCCAGGCACACAGCACAGAGCCTGCTTGGGATTCTCTCTCTTCCTCTCTCTTTCCCAAAATAAATAATAAAATAAACTTTAAAAAAAAGGTAAAATTTTATGTTTTAACTTGTTAAGGAATATTATCATAGTCCTACAACCTGTATTAACTCCCCAATTTTCTTTAAAAGCCAAAAAAAAAAAAAAAAGCTACAAGTCATATGAAAAGCTTCCACAGACACCATGTGCTTTAGTAATAGGAAAAAACCTGTAAATGCCTGTATTGTGGGGGAAGGGAAAACCAGTAAGTAGGTTGCCACAGGGATCATGTTCATACGCACATATTAAATGGCTTTGCCTGCTTAGATCTGGTTGCATCTGCCTACAGAGACTTCAAAAACCTCTGAGGCACAGGAGAGAGAGGGCACAGTAGTATCTCAAGCCATTCATCTCCATGCGCCGCAGGACTGACCAACGGAAATGGGAGTCTGGCTCAGAATCCACGACTTCTACAGTGTTCACGGGAGGGAAGCGGCCAGTAACACCATTACGTTACTCCGCTAATACAGCGCGTCTGTCTGCTCACTACCACCTCCCTCCAAAACACCACCTGCAAGCTCCAACTCCCAGAGCAGGGGCAGAAGCCCAACACTTAGAAATTCTCCTACAAATCCACTGGGAGCAGAGAAAACACCCCAGGAAAGAGGGGAGGCGACGAGACAATGCTCCAGAGGGGTATCTTGATTCTCCACAATCTCTTGGTTAATCCTGCCCATTACCCAATCTTATTTCCACCTGGATTTTCCTTATAGCCAACAAAACCCAAACATGCATCGACACTCCAGAAATATTTATATCTGGAAAAAAAAATACAGCTTAGCATGTTATCTCTAAGATAGTATATAAATAAGGGGATTGTACACCAATGGATATCAAGGTATCTGTGTTTGCTGGCATGAAATATGCCTTGAATTTTTCACCAAACTTAAAATAAATGAGCAATTCTGAGTACCAATAACGCAAGCACCGTGTGGGGAGCTTTATATCATCTCACTGAATTGTTACAAAAACCCAATTTCAAACAGATCATGCCCAAAGGCACTTACAACTAACAGATGAAGTAGAATTTTAACCTGTATGTTTGACTCCCACCCAAGCTTTTTAATTCCTCCACACTCCCTGAACTCTAGGCTTAATACTTTATTGTTAAAAACAAAACAGGGACGGGGCGCCTCGGTCACTCAGTCAGTTAAGCATCTCTAGATTTCCACTCAGGTCCTGATCTCGAGGTTCCTGAGATCAAGCCCCAAGTGGGGCTCTGTATGCTGTCT
The DNA here is from genome assembly GCF_027475565.1 of Acinonyx jubatus. Lineage (NCBI taxonomy): Eukaryota > Metazoa > Chordata > Mammalia > Carnivora > Felidae > Acinonyx > Acinonyx jubatus. The sequence goes on along the minus strand of NC_069381.1, from coordinate 203,140,888 downwards.
GCTTGGGATTCTCTCTCCCCCATTTCTCTGCCCCTCCTCCACTCATGCTCACGCGCGTTCTCTCAATCTCTCTCTCAAAATAAATACACTTAAAAACTAATAATAATAAAAGGAAAAAAAGTGGAGTCCTTCACTACTTTAGAGACACTCCTTTGCACAAAAGTCACATTTTACATAAACCAAAAAAGTCCCCAAAAACTTATCTAAATTATTTGTTTTGAAATAAGAAACTGGGTCAAGAAGGGCAGAAAGAAAGATTTCCTTCCCAGAACGAGGCTCTAAGGAGTTGTAATGAGAAATGCAACCAGCAATGACTTGCTCTCAGGAAAAAGTTTCTTTAGAGGCAGGACCCTGGCTCTGATGAGGACGCTTGCTTCTCTGCTTCCCCAGGCTAAAACCGTAACAGAAATAATATGACAAAATGCATCTCTGGCTCAGGAGAATGTGTTGTTGTTGTTGTTTTTAACATTTTTTTCCTCAAAGCTTCTGCCATTTAATTTTATTTTTTTTATTTAATGTTTTATTTATTTTTGAGAGAGACAGAGCACGAGCAGGGGAGTGGCAGAGAGAGAGGAAGACACAGAATCAGAAGCAGGCTCCAGGGTCTGAGTTGTCAGTGCAGGGCCTGACACGGGGCTCGAACCCACAGACTGTGAGATCATGACCTGAGCCGAAATCAGACAGACATCCAACCTACTGAGCCACCCAGGTGCCCCTCACCCTTCCTTTTAATGAAAGAAACACAAAGGATTTCTCCTAAAACTTCCAATATTAATACAGTGATTAATAACTTGGAAAATTTCAACTCTGACTCCACAGTTGTTACTGGTCTATGGATTATTAGATTGTATGGCTGAAAAATCGAGGCCATTAATCCATTTAAGTACTCCCTTAATACAACAAATAAAAAAGTGAAGAAATTCTGTACCAGGAAGTCTACTAAAAGCATTATTAGAGGTTTGAGTCATATTTTCATCTGAATTAGATTAACTTCCAAATTCACAACTAGAAAGTTTTATGAGGAAATAAGAATTGTGTCCTTTTCTTTTTAAGACAACTCCTAAGCTTGTGTTTATTCTAACCACAGGAAATGAAATTCTGGCCCTGAAGACACTGGAAGGGAGGGGGGTAAGGAGGAAGAAATGGGAGGGAAGGGGAAAAGGGAAGAAAGAGGGAGAGAGGGAGGAAAATTCAGCAAGTCTTTGCCATAAACATATTTACATTAAAAATTAAAAAGCAGCTGACCAGAGTCAACTAACTTTACATAATCTTCGGTTATTCACTGTAATTTTTAAGCTTTTTCAATCCTTTTATCATAATAGTTGAAATAACAGTAGGCCTCAAATATTCTCTTTGAACCACAATATAGTCCCCTGACTCCCCTAACTGGCTAAGACACATTTTTTTTTTCAATCTAGTTTTATCCTATCTTCCTTTTCTAACGTCTGAGCCAGATGTTTTTTAAAAAAAGAAAAGTGTTGAACCTTGAATGAATCAAATAGGAAATAGAAATTAGGCAAAGGAACTTATTATACCTTTCTCAGCTTGATATAGAACGGGGGTTTCAAACACACACACACACACACACACACACCACAACACACACATACACAAGTATACTAGTCCCGGCTCTGCCACCACTTACCATGACACCCTGTCCAAGTCAACAAATTGTAATTTTCTCACCATAAATGTTGATGGGATTCAAATAAATCTACTGTAAGACTAAACTGTACTGATGCTAAGGGCTCCGAAATCAATTTCAGAGCAGTGACAACCATCAAACATTGAAGATGTAGGAGGAGCCCAATTCCATTTCTGTCTTCTACATAAGGTACTCTTCCCCCTTGTGGGGGGGGGGGGGGGATAGAGCAAGGGTTCCCTTGCTTTAAAAAAAAAAAAAAAAAGCAAGACCACTCAACAAGATTTCTAAGGTCTATTTCCAAAATTCTAATTTTTTCCAATCAGATCAGACTATCTCCATGGTGGGCAAATGAAGAGGTCCAAGAAGCGAGTAAGGAAAGCCTTTACTTCCTTCTCATTTTGAATCACGTGAATGCACTATCTTAACAACAGCGATTTTTAACGTAGTCTAGAGGCGATATGGACAGTCTGTGAGAATGTGCCCGTGTTTGACAGGCTGATCCAGCAAAGATGGGATAAGGCTCGATCCGTCTTGGCTAAATTTCCTCCCAAGTGAAGAACCACTTCAAACCAACCAACACACACACACACGTTTCAACGCATTGAGCACAATACGGTTCCATATATTCATCCTGAACTCTGGCATCTCGAGCCACAAAGTTAAAAGAACAAGAGTCAAATACTACTAGATGCTGCATTTATTTAAGCAAATAAATGTATAAAACCTAAGGTCTCCACAAAAAAGCAGCTAAGTGATCTTTTTACACATCAGAACATCCCTTTACTCTTACTTAAGGCTGTCAGATTTAACAAATAAAAACAGAAGACAGCCGGTTAAATTTGAATTTCAGAAAAACAATGAACAAATTTTAGTGTACATATGTCTCATGCAGGATCTGGATCACGTAGTAAAAATTCAGTCGAGGGCGCCTGGGTGGCTCAGTTGGTTGAACATCCGACTCTTGATTTTGGCTCAAGGCATAATTTCACAGTTCATGGGTTCAAGCCCCATGTTGGGCTCTGCACTAACAGTGCAAGAGCCTGCTTGGAATTCGCTCTCCCTCCCTCATTTATGCACACTCTCTCTCTCTCTCTCAACAATAATAAACTTTAAAAAATTTTTTTAATTGTTTTTTATCTGAAATTCAGATTTAACTGAGTGCCTTCTTCTGTTTTATTTGACAACTGTACTCCCATCCCCAGGTGACCACAAAGTGTGACAATTAATTAGGATGACCAACCACTCTGAGTTGCCCAGACTTTGGGGTTTCCCAGGACACAGGACTGTCAGTGCTAAAACTGGGAAAGTTTGGGGGTCCCTGGGTGGCTCAGGAAGTTAAGCATCCAACTCTTGATTTTGGCTCAGGTCATGATCTCTGATCTTGAGGTTCGTGAGATCAAGCCCAAGTCAGGCTCTGTGCTGGCAGTTTGGATTCTCTCTCTCTCCCTCTCACTCTGTCCCTCCCTGACTTGCACATACCCATGCACACTCACTCTCTCTTTCAAAAATAAATAAACTTTAGAATATAAATAAAAAATATGGGGTGTCTGGGTGGCTCAGTCAATTAAGTGTCCAACTTTGGCTCAGGTCATGATCTCAAAGTTTGTGGGTTCGAGCCCCACATCGGGCTAAATGCTGCCATCTCACAGCCTGGACCCTGCTTCGGATTCTGTGTCTTCCTCTCTCTGTCCCTCCCACATTCATACTCTGTCTCTCTCTTTCTCTCTCTTTCCCTCCCTACCTCTCAAAAATAAACATAAAAAATTGTTTTAATAAAAAATGAATAAAACCAGGAAAGTTTTAAGCAAACCTGGACAAGCTGGTCACTCTACAATTAACCATCTCAAGGAATAAGCAAACAAATTATAGCCTCGATTCCACCACTAGTTAAGTTTGATCTTTTGTTTATGAAACAACTTTTCTATACTTCATTTTCCTATATCTGTCATCATTTGGATAAAATGGAATGCAGCAAATAATAAAGGACTTTGGAAAATGCAAAGGCATTATAAATACCACTTATTAGTATAGTTGGTTTGGGTTCTCTTTATGCAGTTTCAAAGCAGACCATTACTTGGTTTTACTGTGCTGACAGCTCAGTACAGCAGCCTGGAGCCTGCTTCAGATTCTGGGTCTCCCAACTCTCTCTGCCCCTCCCAGCTCATACTCTGTCTATCTCTCTCAAAAATAAACAATAAAATTTTAATAAAAAAAAGAAAACAAACAAAAATGAACATTTTTTCTCATGTCTAGTACTCCATGTGAAGTGTAAATATCCTTGGACACAGAACTATTGGATCCCACTCTGTGGATCCCACTCCAGTTCCAAAGGTAAAGAATACACATAGAATATAATTCAGGGCCAACTCTGTTTAACCAACTCAACTTATGTGGCCTCCATACATCTATAAAAGATGATCCTCAACAAACTTCCCTGTCAGGATTTTTAGAGTCTCCCGTCTACCCTTAACAACCTCATGCCAGAACTCAGCAATACACAGGAGAGTACTCAGAAGTGGTTCTGTTGTTCCTTCATCAATCTTGTCATGTGACAATCCCCAACCACCCTCCAGCCAGACAGCTTACACACACACACACACACACACACACACACACACACACACACACACCAGCTCAGGGTTCTGAATCATTTTGCCTCAACTTCCTCATCTAAGGGAAAACCTATTCCTACTGTGCTTTCTATTCGTCTTCCAAGCCATGTAACTCCCCTCTAATGATTGTACCCAGAAGAGGTAATCTGAGATTCTCTATATAGAAGTACACCTTGTTGTATCAGATAATTTTGTTCACGGTTGATGCAGTGAAGGGAAATGGGGAGAATGGCATGTTCAGTCATCCTTATATTATCCACATGTTAGGGCAGAGAACTTAAACCCTGGAGCCCTACTTCACAGCACTGTTTTGACAAATTCATCAGTGTGTCCTAAACAGCCAAGAATTAAATGCCCGGACCATATTAGAACAATATTAAATAGGACCATGTACTCCTTTCAGTGCTAACTCCTTACTTATTCCAATTATCTCCAAAATGGTTAATGAGAGCCACCTATATAAATATTTCAGGAGACCCTAAACTATTAGATTATATAATAACATCAGCTCGGCTGGTCGGTACTTGAGGGTCTTAGCAATTTCAACCCAATCCAGCTAAGCACTTCACTGAGTATTACATTAACCTAAATCTGAGCGAGCGGATTGGTTGCTGGTTCAGTTAACAACTTCACTTTTGAACTTAACTATTTTCTTCCCTACAGTAAGAATAGAACACAAAATTAAAGAAAATTCAAAAGCCAGAGGCTAAATAGTTGCAAGCATGTGAAATATGTCAGCAAAAGCAAATGTGCATAAAATTAGCAAAATAAAGTATGCGTGTTTGAGAAGAGGCAGCTCAGGAAAGTTTAGCCTTTGAGAATGTCAAGACATTAAAGTGTCAAAATTAAGATTTTCAAGATAATTTTAATCTACACTAAGTCTACCCAATCTATACATTTTAATTTCAAAGATTTATAAATGATTCAGTAAGATTCTTTACCTATTTGCTTATCTTTTCCTTCATTCCCCTCAACCCAAAAGCCCTTATCTTGCCATATCAGTTAAAAACAAACTTAAGAAAAAGCAAATAATACTAAGAAGAACCTATAAGTCGTGGAAATACGGAACTACAGGATAAATAACCTGCATTACACCAACCAACATTAGATCAACTTCATTATTTGTACTATCTAAACATTAAAGAGCTAAGAATAAGGTTTAAATATGCAATACTTCCTATAGTCAATACTTAGTTTTCACTATATTTCATTTTATTCATATGATCTCATTCTATGTTTCCTTTTTTAGCTCTTTACATAAATGTTCTTCTTCCTATAAACTGCCTATTTTACCCCTAAGGAAGCTTTTCTCAAACAAGAAGTTTCAAAATTAAAGCTATGAAGATAAAGAGTAGTCTTCCCTCTCCTCCATTCGCCAGTGTGCCCAGCTTTCTGGCCTCTGCAGCTTTTCCACACGTGGTCAAAACCTAAACTGTTGTTTTAAAAATAGAAGGCACGTGGGAATGCAAGCTGGTGCAGCCACTCTGGAAAACAGTATGGAGGTTCCTCAAAAAAATAAAAATAGAACTACCCTGCGACCCAGCAATTGCACTACTGGGCATTTATCCACGGGATACAGCTGTGCTGTTTCGAAGGGACACATGCACCCTCCCTCATGTTTATAGCAGCACTATTAACAGTAGCCAGAGTATGCAAAGAGCCCAAATGTCCACCAATGGTTGAATGGATAAAGAAGACGTGGTATATATATACAATGGAGTATTATTCGGCAATCCAAAAGAATGCAATCTTGCCATTGGCAACTACGTGGATGGAACTGGAAGTATTATGCTAATTGAAATTAGTCAGAGAAAGACAAAAATCATATGACTTCACTCCTATCAGGACTTTAAGAGACAAAACAGATGAACATAAGGGAAGGGAAACAAGAATAATATACAAACAGGGAGGGGGACAAACCAGAAGAGACTCTTAAATACGGAGAACACACTGAGGGTTGCTGGAGGGGTTGTGGGAGGGGGGATGGGCTAAATGGGGAAGGGGCATTAAGGAATCTACTCCTGAAATCATTGGCGTACTAGATGCTAACTAATTTAGATGCAAATTTAAAAAAAATAAAAAATAAAACAACAACAAAAATAGAAGGCACAAGAAAAAGGTATCTACCTTCAACCGTTAAGAGAAATATTTGGCCTAACTCAAAGAAGCTTTTTCCTGCTAAGCCACAACAAGCTGCACACCTGCTGCTGTCCGCACCTCCTTCCAACCTTCAAATCTAGATCACCTTCACGTACAAGTGACACTATTCTGAATGATTCCTCCCTACTGCATGGCTACACGCAGATAACTCTCTCTGCTACCATCTGAACGGGTAACACTGGATCATTAGAATGAGAGATGAAGTCCTGAAGCCCATCAGAACTTGTCTAGTCTAGGAAATATTTAAAGAGGGGCACCGGGGTGGCTCAGCTGGTTGAGCGTCCGACTCCAGCTCAGGTCATGATACCACAGTTCATGAGTTTGAGCCCCGCATCAGGCTCACTGCCATCAGCACGGAGCCCACTTCACATCCTCTGACCCCGCTCACTCTGCCCCTCCCCCGCTCAGGCTCTCACTCTCAAAAATGAACACTAAAAAAAGAAAATTTTTAAATATAAATTACCAGAAAGTATTTAAATGTAAATTACTAGAATCACTGACAGAATACACTTTTTTAAAATCAATATATATATACTATTTGGCAAGGAGAAAGAATGAAATAGGCCTTTTGTAGCAATGTGGATGGAGCTGGAGAGTGTTATGCTAAGTGAAATAAGCCATACAGAGAAAGACAGATACCATATGTTTTCACTCTTATGTGGATCCTGAGAAACTTAACAGAAGACCATGGGGGAGGGGAAGGAAAAAAAAAAGTTAGAGAGGAAGGGAGCCAAATCATAAGAGACTCTTAAAAACTGAGAATAAATTGACGGTTGGTGGGGGTGGGAGGGAGGGGAAAGTGGGTGATGGGCACTGAGGAGGGCACCTGTTGGGATGAGCCCTGGGTGTTTTATGGAAACCAATTTGATAATAAATTTCACATTAAAAAAATAAATAAATAAGAATAATGAACTTGCTGAGTATCTATAATAGATTTAAAACACTAGACAACAGCCTCAGTAATGGCTCTAAACTGATTTTTGCCCAATTCTATGTTAATGTTCTCTTTCAAATTCTACATGTCCTTTTTATCTTTTAATTTAAAAAAAATGTTTTAATGTTTATTTTTGAGAGAGAGAGACAGACACTGAGCACAAGTGGGGGAGGGGCAGAGAGAGAGGGAGACACAGACTTCTGAAGCAGGCTCCAGGCTCCACGCTGTCAGCACAGAGCCTGATGAGGGGCTCGAACTAACAAGCCTCGAGATCATGACATCATGACAGGAGCCAAAGTCTGATGCTAAACTGAGTGAGCCACCCAGGTGTCCCTAACCAATAAATAGCATTAAGATAAAACTCTGTAATCAAACTCTGCTCTTCCAGATTTTTTAAGGAGTATAAATAAAACACTGCAATCTAACAACTACACTATGGACATCTCTGCATGTGAATCAGTTCAATTTTTACACCATTTCTGAAGTCACAGGCCTTCTGAATATGTGCAGTTGCCAATGTGACATGGAGGAGTTCTAAGTTTTAGAATTCAAGACACTGGGTTCCCCAAAACCGTCTGGGACGTTCCTTTTACTTCACAATATACTTAACCTGTATACAATGGCAAATGTCCTTTCCCTTTTTGGGTACCTGATCAAGTCTAGGCAACATTATGAGAGACAAAATTACTTTTGTCCCTTTGCCACAGCACTTTTTTCCTATCCCCCAAATAGATACTTAAACTCTAAAACCACTTCCCCATTGACCCCATCCAGCTGAGCCTCTATAAAGGCAATACTAACTGTAGTCATTTATATAAATGCCTTACTATTTAATACACATTGCTTAATACACAGTGAATTATATGTGCGATTCCAATTTCATTGTAAATCTGAATTCTGTTGACCCATTCCTAGCTAGAAATTCAAAGTTTGGAGTTTCCAAAGCCCACTAATCACTAAAAGGAATCTGCAGAGATTCCTACCGTGTTCTGACATTTACTTAGTTCAAAGCACTCCTCATGCGGCCAAGTACACCACTCAAGAAACTGTAGGCAAAGAAAGGTCTAAAATACAGTGAAGGCACATCAATGGGCATGGAATATTCCTTTTTCCATCACACCTGCTTCATTAAAAGATGCTAATCTTGGATATGCACATGAAAGGTCTAGAAGGACACACTCCAAATTGGTAAGGGATAATACCCTTGCAAAAGAACCACGGGAACAGCAGAGTTATCTGCTACTTACACACTCCTATACTGTTTAGCTTTTAATAACAGACATAATATTTGTTTGAATTCTTTTTTAAAATTATTGTTAGCATTTATTTATTTTTCAGACAGAGTGCGAGCAGGGGAAGATCAGAGAGACAGAGAGACATAGAATGCAAAGCAGGCTCAGGCTCTAAGCTGTCAGCACAGAGCCCGACGTGGGGCTCAAACTCACGAGCTGTGGTATCATGACCTGAGCTGAAGTAGGACACTTTACCGACTGAGCCGCCCAGGTGCCCTGTTTGGATTCTTTTTAAAATCAGTAGATAACATAAAAATCAGTAAATTTGGCCGATATGGACAACGATTTTGGGGGGAAGGAGCAAAGACTCTGAAATGATCTTCTGAAACAAGATAAATAAATATCAACCAGCATGATTCTAATTGATAAAAATGCTTATTGCTTTTATATTCTCAAAGCATTTTATCAACACAGACTATTCCTTTTAACAGTTCCATCCAATTTTACTTTTACGATGAAAATTTTCAGTTCACTGGATCCCCAAATTCTTGCCCCAAAATTTCAAAACACTAATTCACTTCAGAAGCCACAGTAAGGAAAAAAATAAAACATTCTATCCCATCACAACTATAAGTGACGTGCAGAACTTAACTGCAGGTTAACAAAAAGCCCACAGCCGTTTTCCTGGCCTAGGACCTACAACTTCTGTTAAAATATCCATTTAGAAATTTAAAATAACACTAACACAAATTTAAAATGACCGTCATGGGGCACCTGGCTGGTGGCTCAGTTGGTTAAGCGTCCAACTTCGGCTCAGGTCTGTCCCCCTCTGCCCCTACCCCGCTTGCATGCTCTATGTCCCTCAAAAGCAAATATTAAAAAATTTAAAAATAATAAAAAAATGACTACCACATGTTGAAATAATACCACTCTAATCAGTGCTAAACTTCACAAAATAAAGAGGCTACTGAGTTCAAATTCACACAGATACCTAAATGAAATTAAACTGAGAAAAGGAAAATCAGTAATATCGGTGAATAACATGGCTTAATATTCCAATGGGTTTGTACTGACTTAAAATTAGTAGGAAAGCTACCTTCTAACTTTCATTATTCTACAATCACAAAATGGGAAGAATTAATAGACATTTTTCTCTTAGACCGTTTATACACACTTGATTTTAACTTAATACATTTTATGCCTAAGAGAAATATTTTATAATTAAAAAATTAACATTTTACCAGTTGACAACGGTAGGACGTGTTAGTGCCTTCAAGGTATGCGCCTTTCCTTCAAGATCTGTCAAAACACACAGAGACAAACATTACTACTTGTGGTCTAGTTAATCGGAGCCAAATACCAGCCTTTTCCTAGAAATATTTTTACTTCCAAAAACCCACAGAAAAATTTGTGGGTTTTTTCTGAAAACACCATCTATCACACTAGCAAATGACATTTTATCACTGAAGAAAGCATATGGTTTATTACCATACACCTATCATAATGGCCAAAATCCAAAATACTAACATCACCAAATGTTGGCAATACGGTGCAAGAGGAACTCGTTCACTGCTGGTGGGAATGGAGAATGAACGGCCACTCTGGAAGACAAGTTTGGCAATATCTTACAAAACTAAACATATTCTTTACAATATGATCCAGCAACTGAGCCTCCTTGATATTTACCCACATGAGTTGAAAGCTTATGTGTCAAAGAAAAACAAAAGACAAAAAACAAATACAAACATTTATAGCAGCCTTATTCATAATTGCCAAATCTGGAAGTAAGCAAGATGTCCTTCAGTAGGTGAATGGATAAACTGTGGTCCATCCAGACAATGGAATATTACTCAGCACTAAAAAGAAATAAGCTATCAAGCCGTGAAAAGCCACAGAGGAAACTTAAATGCATATTACTAAGTGAACGACGTCAATCTCAAAAAGCTACATACTGTAGGATTCCAAATTTATGACATTCTGGGAAAGGAAAAGCTACTGGGACACTAAAAGGTTGCCGAAAGGAAGGCGGCATGAAGAGGCAGAGCACTGAGGATTTTTACGGTGGTGGAACCACTCTGTATGCTATAACAGCAGATAGACACGTATCATTACATATTTGTCAAGACATCATGCAATGTACAACACCGAGGGAGAGCCCCAGTGTAAAATAAGGTCTTTGACAACGATTTATCAGTCCAGGTTCACTGACTACAATAAATGTACTGTGCTGGTGTGGGATTACTCATAATGGGGAAGGCCGTGCATACGTGAGGGCTGGGGGTTTACAGGAAAATCTCTGAACCCTCTGCTCAATTTTGCAGTAAATCTGAAACTGCTCAAAAAAAATAAAGTCTCGGGGCGCCTGGGTGGCTCCGTCGTTTTAGCATCCAACTTCAGCTCAGGTCATGATCTCAAGGCTCGTGGGTTCGAGCCCCAAGTTGGGCTCTGTGCTGAGAGCTTGGAGCCTGGAGCCTGCTTCAGATTCTGTGTCTCCCTCTCTCTCTGCCCCTCCCCTGCTCACACTCTGTCTCTCCATCTCTCTGCAAAAATAAACTTATAAACAGTATTTCACTGTGTACACAACACTTTTATCCATTATTTCAATGATTTGCTCAATTGCTTGTGAAGCAAATAGATTTGCAGTCATCATAGTCATTAAAGAAATATTTTAACATCAGCCCAAACTCACAGAGCCTGTAAGAGCTAACTAACGGTTTATTAATTTCCGCATTCCCTGTAAGGCAGCCAGATATACTAAAAAAACGAATAGGTCTTAAAACCAGATATCCCTGGGTCCAAAATCCCCACTCTGTTCCTGATTAGCTATGCCTTTAGACAAATCATTCCTTTATTCACCCATCTATCCTTCGGGGGTTGGGGGGGAATCTTATAAATCTACCTGCTATTTCTTGTGCCAGTTTATCCATATGTAAATAAGGACAACAACATATAAACAATTCATATCCACAATATTTGGATTTCTATAAATACAGGACAACTCAGCAGAAAAAACAGGCTATTAATATCCATGAAAAAAAAAATCTCAATGCCCATCAAATACGAAATAGTCAGCCCCACTAGTTATCAAAGAAACACAAATAAAAACATTATCATTTCCCCCTATTGAATTTTTTTAATTAAAAAAACACATCACAAGCCTTGGCAAGGATATAGGAAACAAGCTTCTCTTGGCTTTGTTGGGGGAAGTGCAGCCACTTTGGAGAGCAACTTGGCAGCACCCAGACAAAGCTGAAGATGTAAGTTCCTATGACCTAGCAAGTCCCTTCTAAAAAAATTTGCCCTGGAGAAATCCTGGCACATGTGCACACTTACTTTACCCTATTTTGTTTTGTTAATTAAATGGTCCAACGTGACAGGTCACAGTATTTAACTGGCCCTTAATAAATGTTGAATCTCCTCGACAAATATTTAGTGAAGCCTACTCGGCTCCATACCTAATGCTTCCCATTCTGGAAATGTGCCCACGGTACTCAGAAAGTTCCCACTCCTGTGGCAGAGACAGAAACGACAAACAGGCCTGACGTGGCAAAAACTGCTGGGTAAGTCCACAGGCTGTATTAAGAGAACAGACAAATGCAATCCTCTGTCCAGGAGGGGAAAAAGGTCAAGGAAGGCTGGCTAAGAACATAGTTGATCCACATTATCTTTGGCAAAGGAGACGAGAGAGGACACGACAGGCTGTAGTAACAGCATCTACAGAAGCGCAGAGGTATTCAGGAACTCCTAAGTACCTATGAAAGCAGGCTGATAAATGACCCCACAGGTATCAGCCCCTAATCCCTGGAACCTGTAAATGTTACCTTATTTAGGAAAAGCATCTTTGTAGGTGTGATTAAATTAAGGGTTTGGAGAAGAGGGAGCAACCTGGGATTATGAGACAGGCCTTAAATGCTGTCAAGGATGCCTTCAAAGTTTTGAGGGAAATGAATTTTAAATCTAGAATTGTACTCCTAGCTAAATTCCTCATTAGCTGCATTTAGAATAAAGAAATTTTCAGACAGGCAAAGACTTAAGAAACTTATTCTGCAAACAAACTCTAAGAAATTACTTTAAAAAGTTCTCCACCATGTGCATATACTATTTTGATAGTTTTTTTTTTCTTTAGTGTGTTATTCATTTTTGAGAGAGAGACAGAGACAAAAGTGCAAGCTGGAGAGAGGCAGAGAGAGAAGAAGACACAGAAACCGAAGCAGGCTCCAGGCTCTAGCTGTCAGCAGAGCCTGACGCAGGGCTCGAACCCACAAACCATGAGATCATGACCTGAGCTGCAGTTGGATGCTTAACCAACTGAGCCCCCCAGGTGCCCCTTGATAGTAGTTTTAAAGACAATTTTATTAAAGCTAGAATTGACCGACGGTTTTGTACTATTTTACAAGAGCTACATCCCACAGGTTAAGGGCTTAGTCTCACAAGAGTATTCCCCACTTGCTAGTCATGAGTCACCAGCTGGTTATAAATCAGGGATTCGCACAATGCCCTCTTCAGGTTCAATAATTTGCTAGAATGGCTCACAGAACTCAGGAACACCCATTACTTATGTTTAGTGGTTTATTATAAAGAATAACAGCTCAGGAGCAGCTAAATGGGAGAGGTACATATAGTAAGGTATAGGGGGAGGGAGAGACACAGGAAACTTCCAAACCCTCTCCAGGTGCGCCACCTTCCCAGCACCGGCTCTTCACCAACCCGGTGAACCCGGAAGCGGAACCAATTTCATTGTTCAAGAGTTTTTATCTCCGGCCCCTCACTCCTCCTCAGAGGTCACCGTGTGGGTCTATAGGTTTAAACCCTCTAATCACTGGGTCTCTGGGGTGACCAGCCCCATCCTGAGGCTATCTAGAGACACCCCCCCCCACGCCCTAAGTCATTTCATTAGCATAAACTCAGGTGTGATCAAAGGGAGTGTTTATGAATAACAAAAGATTCCTATCATTCAGGGAAACTTTAAGGGTCTTAGGAGCCCGGTACCAGCAGTGGGGACAAAGACCAAACATACTTTTGTATTACACAGCAGAATTCTGTTATCATTCTCTAGACTAGCAGCTTATTTTTATTTTTACTTAAGTTTATGTATTTATTTTTCCAGACAGAGAGAGATGAGGGGCAGAGAGACTAGTGAGAGAGAATCCCAAGCAGGCTCTGCACTGTTAGCATGGAGCCCCAACATAGGGCTCGATCTCACAAACAGTGAGATCATGACCTGAGAGCCACCCAGTGCCCCTACATTAGCAGTTTAAGTAGGAGGTAAAAGTGCGATCATGTCAGTCACGTTAAAAACAAATCTTCCATTAGGTACAACTCCCTGGCGCTCCCTGCTCCTTGCTAGGAGGGATGCTGCCTGATTTGTGAATCATTTAATAAAACGAATTAGGTCTTCAACTCGAATGGTTGAACCGTCTTCTTTAACAACAACGAATAAAATAGAACAATTACAACAACATGCTGTGATGAAAGTTACGTTGACCATATTGGAATTAAGATTTAAAAACTTAATTTTCAAAAGCTATGTGAATGTAATCTTTCTCAAAACATCTCACTATACTGCACTCCCCCTTCTTGTGATGATGCGAGACAATCAAATGCCTAAGGGATCAGATGAAGAGAGGTGTGGAAGAGAGGCAGCCTCCAGCTCCCACTGCCCTCCGAGGACAGGTCAGGGGCAGGAGCATCCCATGGTTGACTACGAGTAACTACAACCATGGACAGTGAAACTCAGCTCAGGGGGCACGACTATACACTGATTAGATAAAACATATTAAAATTACTTGCTTCTTTTTACTCTATTTACTATGTCTACCGGAAATTTAAAGTCATGTATGTGGCTCATATTTGTGGCTCTCACTGCCTTTCTCTGAGCCCAGCACTGCAGCTTAGCCAGTGCAATGGTGAAAAAAAGAAATGAGGAGCAGGAGTACTGGAAAAGGAGAACAGAACCTTCACTGTTTGTAGATCATTGCCGGTCTGACAAGAAAATCCAGAAGAATCATTCGAAAACTATCCAGACAGAATTCACTCAGATATCTGGACACTAGGTAAATAATAAAAGTCTGTGGTTTTTCTATATACCTCTAGTAACCAGTTAGAAAATGGAAAGAGGGAAGCACCTGCTGGCTCAGTCGGTACGGCATGCAACACTTGATCTTGGAGTCGTGAGTTCAAGCCCCAGGTTAGGGGTAGAGTTTACTTAAAAAAAGAAGATCATGAAAAGAGAAAAGATCTTAGCCACAACAATAAAGCAACTTTAAAATACCTCATGCACACAACACCTTACTTAAACATATGAGTGTATGCATGCACACATGTATAAAATGCTACTGATGGACACTAAATTCAAAAACAGACCAGTTAGTTCCTGGGTAGCAAAGATCATTATAATTCTGCCAAAACTAACCTATAAACCAAATGCAATCCCAATCAAAATCCTGGTAGGACTCTGTTACTTGTTTGTTTTGTATGATTACTTGATACTAGTTCCAAAGTGTATCTAGAAGAAAACATTTTAAGATTTGCTAATAAAACGTGAGAACAAGAATACTTGGTACATACTTGCCCTGTTAGACGTCAAAAGGAACGCTAACTATTCTGGCACAGAATTTTAAGACCAGAAACAGTCACTGGATTTTGATATTTGACAATGGCAGTATTTCAGAGCAGTGGTTAAAAGATTATTCAATAAATTAAGCAGCATTAAAGAAAACTCAGAACTGAGCCAATGGCTGGATTTAAGTCCTAGAAAGCTGAGGGGCAGATCCGAGAAGCGAACAATCAGCCAGGCAATCCCTCTCCTCCACAGTTCCCACGTCCCAAAAAGGATTTGTTTCTAAGTCTTTTTTCTGATTACGGAATCCTCTCCCGTGCTAGCAAGGCAGCCTGCACAGCCCAGTGCCTGGCCTGCAACTTTTGCGAAGAGAAACACTGCTTCTGTCCGAAGTGTGTGACACCGCTCCGCTCCCATCTCTAACCCAGAGAACCACAGTAAACGTGACATTCACAGGGACCCAGCAGCCTATGAGCTAGGAGGCCCGTATCAAACACATGGACGTGTTGATCCGAGAATATTCTCTCCAGAACTTAAAACTGGAGTCGTAGTAAGAGAATTTTCGAGAATTAAGAGATGCTAAAAAGCCTGCCAAAGTAAACTTGTCCTTCAAGATTGAGTTGAAGCCTCTCTGTGAGGTCCTCCTCGGTCCCACAGACAGAGCTACACTGACCCCTCTGTGCTGACTCATCCCCCCTCCCTTCCTGTCTAACACACAGAGGCATGAACAAATACAGAATGAGTAATCCCAAGTGGCTTGACAGATGCAACACAGAAAATGAGGGAAGTTAGAAGTGAAAATGAAATATAGAAACAGGTAGCAGATAGAATGAGGTGGGTTTTTTAAGCAAAGCAGTTGGTTGATCCAATTTGTTTTATCATGATTCCTTGGGCTATCACAGAAAAGAAACCATAAAGGATTCCAGGTACGTAGTTACTGGAATAGCCCAAGTAAAGGACAAAGAGGTCCAAAGTTTAG
The DNA here is from genome assembly GCF_027475565.1 of Acinonyx jubatus. NCBI lineage: Eukaryota > Metazoa > Chordata > Mammalia > Carnivora > Felidae > Acinonyx > Acinonyx jubatus. Next base: position 203,124,767 of record NC_069381.1, on the reverse strand, counting down.
GGCAATAGTTACAGAAGAAGGATTAACTGTAGAGATTTTTCTCAAGTAAAGCCAATAGGATATGGGGGATGTGAAGATTAATCGTGGAAGATTAGCATCAACACTTCTAGAACGTTGGGTGACTTGTACTACACATGAGGAAATGAGAGGAAAAGCAGCCACATGGGAGACTGCACGAGGACAGGGCTGGATACTAAGTGTGTGGGAATGACCAGGAGAGATATTCAAAATTTTTGTCAGAAATATAGGACTGGGGCTCCCAACAGAGCTGTAGGTGTAGATGTGGATTTTAGAGTCATCACTGACCCTACCCGCATTAGAGTCCAAACCATGAAATCCCTCAAAAATAGTATAGTATATTCACCTGTAAGGACAGATGCCACAAAAGCCAGTTAGAAAGGTTAAAAAAAAAAAAAAAAAAAAAAAAAAAAGCAATCCCTACCAAAATAACACCAGCATTCTTCACAGAGCTAGAACAAGTAATCCTAAAACTTGTGTGGAACCAGAAAAGACCCCGAATACCCAAAACAATCTTGAAAAAGAAAACCAAAGCAGGAGGCATCACAATCCTGGACTTCAAGCTATACTACAAAGCTGTAATCATCAAGACAGTATGTTACTGGCACAAGAACAGACACTCAGATCAATGGAACAGAACAGAGAACCCAGAAATGTACCCACAAACATATGGCCAACCAATCTTTGACAAAGCAGGAAAGAATATCCAATAGAATAAGACAGACTCTTCAGCAAGTGGTGCTGGGAAAACTGGACAGCGACATGCAGAAAAATGAACCCGGACCACTTTCTTACACCATACACAAAAATAAACTCAAAATGGATGACAGACCTAAACATAAGACAAGAAGCCATCAAAATCCTCGAGGAGAAAGCAGGCAACAACCTCTGTGACCTCGGCCACAGCAACTTCTTACTCAACACGTCTCCGGAAGCAAGGGAAACAAAAGCAAAAATGAACTACCGGGACCTCATCAAAATAAAAAGCTTCTGCACAGCGAAGGAAACAATCAGCAAAACTAAAAGGCAACCAACAGAATGGGAGAAGATATTTGCAAATGACATATCAGATAAAGGGTTCGTATCCAAAATCTATAAAGAACTTAATCAATTTCAACACCCAGACACTTAATAACCCAGTGAAGAAATGGGCAAAAGACAAAAAAAGACACTTCTCCAAAGACATTCAGATGGCAAACAGACACATGAAAAAATGCTCTATATCATGCATCATCAGGGAAATGCGAATCAAAACCACAATGAGATACCACCTCACACCTATCAGAATGGCTAAAAATTAACAACTCAGGCAACAACAGATGTTGAGGAGGATGTGGAGAAAGGGGAACAGTTTTGCACTACTGGTGGGAATGCAAACTGGTACAGCCACTCTGGAAAACAGTATGGAGGTTCCTCAAAAAACTAAAAATAGAGCTACCCCACAACCCAGAAATTGCACCACTAGGGGGATACAGGTGTGCTGTTTCGAAGGGGCACATGCATCCCAATGCTTATAGCAACACTATTGACAATAGCCAAAGTATGGAAAGAGCCCACACGTCCAGATGAATGGATAAAGAAGATGTGATGTACACACACACACACACACACACACACACACAGACAGGCGCGCGCGCGCACACACGCGCGCACACACACACACACACACACACACACAATGGAGTATTACTCGGCAATCAAAAATAATGAAATCTTGCCATTTGCAACTACATGGATAGAACTGGAGGGCATTATGCTAAGGGAAATTAGTCAAGTCAGAGAAAGACAAATATCATATGACTTCACTCATATGAGGAATTTAAGATACTAAACAGACGAACATAAGGGAAGGGAAGCAAAAAGAATATAAAAAACAGGAAGGGGGACAAAACAGAAGAGACTCTTAAATATAAAGAACAAACAGGATTGCTGGAAGGGCTGTGGGAGGGGGGATGGGCTAAATGGGTAAGGGGCATTAAGAAATCTACTCCTGAAATCATTTGTTGCACTGTATGCTAACTAACTGGATGTAAATTAAACAATAAATTAATTTAAAAAAAAATAAGAACATTGTTCTACAAACCAAGGGCAGACAATGAAGGTCAATAAGGACACTGTCAGGAGTGTCAAAGGCTACAGAGAAGGCAACAAGTAGATATAATATTAATGCTCAAGTACTTGGCCTGGCCTGAGACAATCTATCACACTTTCTCATCTTCCCTATCAGGAAATTTCTAAATTATAATCTGTATATATTACTCAACCAGCTAGCTATTCAAATGCATATTTTATCAACAGTAAGTCCGCTCTTTCAGAATTCCTGAGCTCCCACTAATAAGCATATACTGGTCATTCTGGGTCAGGTTGTTGGCCTTCCCAAATTTTTCTGGTGTCATGTTCAAGTCTCTCAACTCAATTTAATAGACCCTATCTCACATCCTTTACTGTGCCGGGATGCAAACACTAATTCATGCAACAAAATATGAGTTACTTCTATATGCTGGGCACTGGGTGTGCATCAGTAGATAAAACACAAAAATATACCTGTCCTCACAGAGCTTTCTTTCTAGCGCAGGGATACATTAAACACAGCTACCGTCCCCTATAAGGAGCCCCAAAGAAACACATCATGTTCCAGACTTGTTACCTAGCAAGATAACAAACACATTTATTATTTCATGAAGCCAATGTGAAATCAATCAGTAACAAGAAATACAAAGCTATAATTAATCACCTACAGTGAACCTGCCTGTCCACTGAAATCATACAATACAAACAAACACTATTAACTTAAACACACATGCAGTCAGCTCTCAGTTACCTGGGTAAACTATCAATGCATCAAGAGCAATTCCTTAATACTGACTCATGTTTCTGGGTTATATCCCATCCAAACGTCTACCATGTAGTCTTCTAACACGATATAGTGTGAAAATATACAGTTTTAAGACTTCATAAACTAACTCAAATCATTACACATGCCAGTTTTACTATGTGCACCACTTTTCAAATGAACTTGCAGAGACATGCTCCCTAAATCCAGTACCCTTCAATTCATCTCCCAGAGCCCATTAACCGAAGCTCCTGAAACTCTTCCCAAACTCGATTCATCTCTGAAGCCGCCTCAAACTAATAAGCCTCCAAGCACCGACCTAGCTTCAGTCTAAGAGTTCAGTCTCTAAACTTGAAGGATCACAACAAGCCCCTTTTGGTAAAAACTACTGGTATTCCAAACACGTGTACCTTTAATACTGTGTATATGTACTACTGTCCTAGCATACTGTAAATACTACAAATCATGCATAAAACATAGAAATTCTTAAAAAGAAGTAAAGTTTCTAACCTTTTCTTCCTGCACCCTAGCGATGGGTTACATACACACCTGGAACACAAGGACCCGACAAGAAAGGCTCATCCTTATCCGAAAGAAACTGAAGCTCAGAGGTTAAGGAGTTTGCTGTGCTCATAAAAATGAGACAAAACTAGATTTGGGGATTCAAGTAACAGTGTGGCCCCAAAGCTCAAGCTTTTCGTCACCCTTTTCTCCCAGGCCAATCTCCTTCCTTACACCTGGGGTCCCATGAGCTCCCTCCCTGACCTCACAGGGTGCTCCTAGCCAGCTGCCACCTCTCACAATGCTCCCACCTCAAGATGCTACTAGATAAAACAGGAATTCCTTTTATGCCTCAGTAAATGACACACAAACCAAACACTATGAATTTCTAAAGAGAGTGCTATGCTGTCTAAAAAAGCATACAGTCTACAAAGAGAGGCTTAGTTTCAGGGTAAATGATGAATACAAATTCTTAAACTCTAGCATGTCAGCAATACCAGGAGTTACAATTCAAAAGGAAAATGACTTAAGAAAATATTCACTAGGGATATGTAAAAAAATAGTGACACACGTATTATGGTCCATGTGGTATAATTTCAATTAATGTTAATTCTGTTTACATTAAAATTATGTCAAATACAGTTCTAAGATTAATTGTGGTTTATTCGGTCGTCTATGAACTAAAATAAACTCCATGTTTCATCTTAGAAATAACTCAGGGGTGCCTGGGTGGCTTAGTCAGTTAGATTAAGTGTCTGACTTCGGCTCGGGTCATGATCTTGTGGTTCATGGGTTCAAGCCCCACATAGGGCTCTGCTGATAGCTCAGACCCCGGAGCCTGCTTTGGATTTTGTGTCTCCCTCTCTCTGCCCTTCCCCTGCTCGCGCGCTCTCTCTCTCTCTCTCTCTCTCTCTCTCTCAAAAATAAACATTAAAAAAAAATTTTTTTTTTTAAAACTCAACAGGAGGTTTCAAGTCCAGAGATCAACGGTCCCGAATGGGAAGAGAGGAATTTCTGGTTGTTTCACTGTTACAGTAAAAAAAAAAAAAAAAAAAGTCAAGGTCCAGAATGAGGATTACTACAAGGTCCAGAATAAGAAACCTATATGGTTGAAGATCCTGGCCAAAATGATAGTGAATATTTTACAGAAACATCAGAAGAAACATCAATGAAGAAAAATGAACTCTATTACATTTCCACAAAATCAATTTAGAACTGAAATAATATTCAAAGGTTAAGAGCTATCTATTGCAGCAATCAGCATAGTTACTATCTAATAAAACCCATGCAAATACCCCAGCGAATTCCGAGTAGTAAACACATAAAATGAACACACAGAGAAATGCACAAAGCAAACTAATAAAATTTCAAAGAAACCAAAGAAAGAAACAGGGCACAGATAACAAAAATCCTGAGACAAGAGGAAGAGGAAAGGAAGGTGAAGAAAAAGAACGCTGATGGAGAAGATCATAACACTACTGAGCATGAAAGGATTACAAACAAGGAAACTGAACTCCAGAAAGGCTAACTGGTGTGGAAAACACCACACCACCAGGCACGATATGGCCAGCGCACATCAGCAGCCATGGTGACAGGGTTAGAAACACCTTGGGCCAGACCCCCAATGCTCTTCCTGCAACAACTCAGAGCCCACATGAGCCTCCTCATTTGCTGGTTGTGCAGTCTCCCTCCTACTCCTAGAACCTTGCATTCATTCAGCAATTATTGTCTCAATTGAAAGAACGAATGAATAAAGTTTCACAAGCTCTTAATTGTTTTGTTTTTCCACCCTCTGTTTTGTGCTTCCCCCTGGGCTGTGATTTATCCACACAGCTCTCCTAGTTCCCTTTCTATCTGCCAGCCCTGCTCTTCCCCAACTGCCTTGGACATCCCATCTGTGCACCAAACTCAAACTCAACTCTTTCTTCAAATCCAACTTATGTCTCCTTTTGCTCAGCTGACCTTTCCCTGGATGCCCTGGCCAAACACAACCATTCTGACCTCTGCATGGCTCACTCAACATTAACCACATCTCGTGCGTATCTTCCTACAGCTTGAACATTCTTGTCTTTAAGAAAAAGTTCCTACTCCTCTTTAAATGACGTACACTTTTATTATATGACGGATTCTCTCACATACTGGATTCATAATACCTCGTTATTGCTTACCAAAAAACTACTCCTGAAGGACACAGAAAAACAAAACAAACAAAAGACAAAGAGGTACAAGGAAACTTTTGGAAGTGATAAATATATTAATTACCTTGACTGTGGTGACAGTTACATAGGTGTATGTATGTACAAACTCCAACCGTATACATTAAATATATGCAGATTTCTGTATATCAATTAAAAAGCAGAGAAAGGAAGGTGGAAGAACAAAGAAGAAAAAACTGAAGAAAAAGAGAAGACAGAGAAGGCGGCAAGCAACTAACACAGGAGGTCAACTGTGTGCCCTGAACTACCATCTGTTGTCTCCCTTAATGCTCACAATAACTCCGTGAGGGAGAATTAAAATATTTATGTTAATTAAAATATTTATGTTAAAGAAACTGAAATGAAAGGCTTAGAAAGGTTAAGGAACCAGCTCAAATTTACATAGCAAGTTTTATACACATGGTTGGCAATGATTCCTTCTCCACTCCACAGCAGAGTTGATGATATAGGATAATTAATGTATTTAGGAATGCCACCTGAATCATTATCAAGGTCCTATCACAAAAGGTATTTAAAACAAGAGGGGACTCTTGTTAACAAGTTACTTGAAGGAGAAGTACACTATGTCAACCTATTTCAATGTGCTTTATATACATTTCTGGAAAATGAAAGCACAAGATAAATCCTAAATTACTAGTGTTAAAATACAATAAACTAGGTAATGTCCCTCTCAATTTTCTCCTACTTACAATATCTCTTCTCAGTCTCCCCTAACTAAAGGTTACAATACATTAGACGTTTCTTTGAAGTATTATTTGTATATGCAAAGATAATAATGCTGCTTCAGAAGAGAAGGCAATAATAAAAAGTGGATAGGGGCGCCTGGGTGGCTCAGTCAGTTGGGCGGCGGACTTCAGCTCAGGTCATGATCTCACAGGCACAGTCCATGAGTTCGAGCCCCGCATCGGGCTCTGTGCTGACAGCTCAGAACCTGGAGCCTGCTTCGGATTCTGTGTCTCCCTCTCTCTCTCTCTCTCTCTCTCTCTCTGCCCCTCCCCTGCTCATGCTCTGTCTCTCTCGGTCTCAAAAGTAATTAAAAACATTTTTTAAAAAGTGGATAACTTAGAATATATTGCACACTCTAAATACAGTTAAAATAGTTAACATTTATGAAGTGCTGACTGTGTGCAGACACTTACCTCATATAAATCCTTATAACAACCTACAGGTAGATTCTATTATGATCCCTATTTTACAGAAGAAGCAATGGAGTCACAGAGAGATTAAACAAGCTGCCCAAGGTCATACAGCTAATAAGAAGTAGAGCCGGGACTCAAATCCAAGCAATCTTAACTCCGAGTCCATATTCCAAGGCACCAAATTACAATGGAAACGAGCACATTTTAGAGAAAAATTATTTAAACAAGCACTAAAATGCAGAACTGGCCAAATCAAAAGTAGATGCACAAAAATTTCCCAAGGGGAAGGGCACATATGAATTATCCCTACAGTCATTTATGAAACTTACAATGAAATATTAGGTATAATATGTGCAAAACTGCCTAGGAACAAAAAGAGAAAAGCGAAGAAAGTCAAACAAGGTTGATTAAAAGTTACTAAAAAGAACTTTAAAGGAAAGCATCCACTGTGGTTTTGCACTACAACTAAGACAGAAGAACCTTAAGTCAAACAATGACAAGACTGGAGGAAAGCGGAGCTGGGAAAAATATACAGAACAAAGAAAAAGCAGAGCAAGGATAACTACAGTGTCAACAATGGAAGGACACAAGGGATGATGGTCAGGAACACTTATGCTAATATTTGGAAGGACAAACGAAGGAAAAAAGGAAACAACCTAAAGGTCTAGCAACAGAGCAAAGGGGAAATAAAATGTGGTCTAGCCCTGAAATGTCAGAGCACGTCACCATGAAAAGAAATGAACTACACAGATATGTACATACCTACTCTGATGAAATGCAACGGAGGAAACCACAATGATTAAGTGATAAGGAGTGAAAAAAGGTACGTTGCAAAATACATACAATACTATCTGCAGTTTAAAAACACATAATACCATACACTGTTGGGAGATAGTAAAACTGTACAGAAATGCAGACGAATAATAAAATTCAGATCACCAAGTTCATGTCAGTGGTTTGACATGGAGGATTTGACAGTGGAGGATTTGAGGGAGGGAAACAGGTCTCTTTCTTTGGATTAAACATTATAAAATACTTTTCAGACATACAGAGAGCACTTCTTTTTTTTTAACAGAAAGAAAATAAAAAAGGAACGTGATAATTAGATTATGGCATTCCAAACTGCATTATATTCCTGATCCAAAAAATTCCAAAAGGGCAATGATAATGATTCCTGAACAGGAGGATATATCCTTAAGTATTCACATTCGAGTACAAGAAGAAAATTCTAGTTAAATTCTCTCAATTCAGTTCATTTCTCTTTATTTATGCTCTCCCTGTAAAAACAGGGCTGTGGGGGCTGGGGGAGGGCAGTAAAACTATGTGTAATCAAAATAAATATTGTCCTGAATGTCATCACGGCTCCTTTCCTGATATAATGGTGTCTTCAGAGGGAAGAGCCCCAGAGAGGAGGCCCAGTGCCTGGGCTAATAACACAGACTCTGGAACCAAACTGCTTGACAGGAGATCCAGCACACCTTAAGCAAGTCACTTTAGATCCCCTGGGCCTCAATTTCCTCATCTGTGAAATAAAAAGGATTTTAAAAGAAAAACAAAAAAAAAACTATTAAAATTGAGAAGAAAACAGAGCGAGCATCTGACCAGAGGGAGTATTAATTATTGTAAAGGGGTCGGCTATTAGCCTTCTTCCAAAGACCGTTAGTTTAGAAGAAAAACCAGGATTTGTACCAGAAAAATATAATTGTGGTTACTTTCTAAATCAAGTAGGGGATAACAAAGCTGACCATGACAGGACAGGAAAATGGACAGCTTTTTCACCTCCCGCGCAGTCAATGTTAGGGTAGCAGGGTAAGCGTTTTATTTTTCTAATAGTCTTCGGTATCATTATAACATCTCCAGTGTGTACATATTTGCAAACATACACACCTGGACTAAATTCAAGGTAAAACGCTATTCCCTGGCTCCCTTGTTCACCTGTCAGCCCAATTCATCTTAGAAAACCAGGCTATCACCTCCACTGTGAAGATTCCCCCTTCCCCTCCTCTGCTCCATCTGTACAGTACCATACTGCAATACATCTGCGCTTACACCTTCTTCGCCTACACCATAGAATGTCCATACGCCTCATTCTTTTCGTGAACCATGAGAACCTCTTTGAGAACAGAGACCAGCAATCATTTGCAAATTCCCAGTTTGTCGCAAGATAGGCACTAAATACGCACGTGAATGAATAAATCAATTGGACTATATTCTCTTATAACAAATACCTTCAGAAACAAGTAGAAACCTGTATTTGGAGGTGGTTTATCCAAAAGATTATTTAGGTATCTTCAGTTCTATTTAAGACTTAGCAGATCAGTTGAAACCACTGAATCATCTACCAGTTCTTTTTTTTTAAATTTTTTTAATGTTTATTTATTATTTTTGAGAGATAGACAGACAGAGTGTGAGCAGGGGAGGAGCAGAGAGAGAGGGAGACACAAAATCCCAAGCAGGCTCCAAGCTCTAAGCTGTCAGCAGAGAGCCAGATGTGGAGCTCGAACTCATGAAACCATGCGATCATGACCTGAGCCAAAGTCGGACACTTAACTGACTGAGCCACCTAGGTGCCCCATTATCTACCAATTCTTTATGCCTCAAAGTGGCAAACATTAGAAGTATGGAAGTATACTCCAGTAAAAACAGAAGCTAAACTTTGAAATTAAAAGAACTAAGGCATTTAAAATGTCAAGGAAACAAAAGTAGTCTAAAAACTTTCTTATGAAACTAAAAATAGCATGTACGAGAAGATATCACAAGATTTAATGTTTACATCTTCTCCTTTTCTCCTCTTTCAGAAGAGAACTAATCATAAGTCAGATGAAAGGATTTTCCCTATTAAAGTGGATAAAATCAAAACTAAACCATGTATTAAATCAATTTCACATGATGCTTCTATAGTGAGGTTTTGTAAAGACCCTATCAGTCAGCTAAAGATGGGCTGATTTTTAACTTAGCAATTCTTGGCAATTTTTTGGAAATTGCCAGGGCTCCACTAGAAGGTACTGACTCGCAAAAAATCAATTCCAGGCCTTCCTTGGGCTACTACAGAAGGGGTGTCCCTCCTCCCAGCTAAGGGGCTGGCCTCACTTGGATCCCACCCCCTCCCAAGTTCTCAGGAACTTTGCACAAAGAAGCTAGCACTTTTCTCATCTGTATTCAACCTCTCCCTTCCAAGGAACACCTTCCCATCGGCTTTTAAATTTAAACAATACTCAAGTCCCCTCTCATTGGAGCCCCCACCCCTGCAGGCACACTGCTTCTGACCATGCCCGCCCGCACTTCCCTGGCCACTCCTCACATCTGCGGTGCCTCCTCTACCCAGCTCTATCCCAGGCCTCCCCCAGGTCGTATTCTAGTCTCTTCACAGGCAATCTCACCCAGGCCAGAGGGTTCACCCACCACCTCCACACTGATGGCTCCAAAACAGTAAAACTAGTAATCGCTGGACATCTCCTTCTCTCAACCTGTAAACTATTAATCACCTTGTCTGGCAATTCTACCTCCAAATTTCCTTTTTCTCAGTATTTCTGCTCATGATATGAGGCTCTTAAGAGGATCAAACGGGCTAACATGATAGTACTTTGAAGGGAGACAGGGGGACTTAAATCTGAGTATTAGTATTCATTAAATTTAAATCTCCTTGAAAACAGGGCCTTTATCAAATTCATCTTTATTTATTCCACACGGCACACCAACGGTGCTGTGCAGGCAGATGGCATTGAGTAAGCGTACTGCAATGCATTATTTGCATTGGCTTAATACACATTCAACTGAAATATCCATATACTTAACAGCTTGTATTTCCCAAACCACATTATTATTTTGTCTCCTAAGAGGTGAGAATTTTAAGTGTACCTTCGATCATTATGATGCTGGCTTACCTAAGTGAGAAAGCCCTGTCACCTTTTTTGGCCTGGCGTTCCTCACAACATCCAAATCCCATCAAGTCCAAAGCTCACCTTGGTTCCCAAACGTTCTTGTTTGGAGGGGAAACTTTAAGTGTTACAGGAACATTTAGGCCAGGAGGCAGAATGCTTCAAAAAGTTCCCCATCTCATTTTTCTATCTTGCGATGTGAGCTAGAGTACGCTGGGTAGGAACCAACACCGTGAAATGAAAAGAATGTTACCATTCAAAAGTCCTCAAACTCTCGCATTATGTACATTTGATTACAGACTCAGAACGCAAGACTGTAAAATCTCACCACATCAGTTCAAAAAACTCCCTCATTTCCATCTCAATCACAATCCTCATTATACTCTTCATTCAGCACTTTTCCTTCATTGCACTTCTCATAACCTGTAATTATATATTTATCTGTAGCATGATTTGCTTCATACGTTTCCTCCATGAGGGCAAGGATCACCTCAATTCTGTTCATTGCTATATTTCCAGCACTTACATGGTGCCTAAAATATAACAGGAGTTAAAAGGCTGTAGCCGAGAAATTAATTGAATGAGGAATAGAAGTAGGCATTTAAGCAGGAAAGCACATAAGCAATGAGAAAGATCCTGAGGCTCTAAAATCTGACCCCCCAAACCAGTGGGCATGATTTTCCACTCATAATTTATCCATCCTTCGTTTCTCCATCCCCTTTTCCTTCCTTCTTTCCTTCCTTCCTTCCTTCCTTCCTCCCTTCAAGGACATTTTAGACTGAAAAAATATTTCAGCTTTGAATCCCGACCAGACATCTTAATAAATCCAGTAACTGAGACCCAAAGACACCAGGTGACCTGTCACCTGGACCCTGCTCATAAAAGAAGAGACAGCATGAAAAGCCTAAAGAACAAGCCACAGTGACTACAGAAGTCTTAGTCATCCTTAAGGGTCAGAACTGTGCAAGAAGATGCCAGAAAACAAAAGGATGAAGTCTGTGCAACTGACTACCACGTCACCACACCTCTTCCCTGTAATAACCTTCTAATTCGCTTCAGGAGCCAACTCAGCCACAACCTTCACCTCCCAGGACTAATCTGGGGAAACAAACAAGGTTGCAGTGGTCATGAAAGGTCTTCAAACTACAGCTCTCCAGGGCCCGCCCCCCCCCAAAAAATCCACCGTGGCAACAATTCAGCCAGCCACCAAAGAGAGGCAGCATAATATAGTGGTTAGATTCAAGAGCTCTGGAGTTTTAGACAGCCTAGTCTGAATCCCAGCTTCTCTTACTTGCTGTGATCTGGGGCAAGTTATGTGTCCAAACTGCGGTTTCTCTAGCTGTAAAATGGGAATGAGCACCACAACAGAGGGCTGTTAACTGTGTGAAGATATCACGTATAATGCACTTTGTACAGAGCCCGGCATGTAATAAACTCTCAATAAATGTCAACTATTTGTCACTGTATTCAGCCGTAATCGCTTTCGCAAGGCCTATTTCCCTCTCTAGCTGCCATATAATTTTAAAGACGTTGTTCTACCCTTTCCATGTTGGAGGGGCCATACATACAATAGCTTAGAGCACATTTTCTAAATCCAGACCGGGGGAACCAGTTAAATGTCGCTGCGTCTCAGGTGGCTCACCTATGGAGCGGGCCCGATAACTACTCCCCCGCAGGACTGCTGATAGCGAGCACCACCTCAGCGTTACACATTCTATTACTGGATGTGTAATTAAAACGCACTTACGGAAAAGTAAACCTGCAACTCTCAACCCCAACCATCGGCCAACCGTGGCCCCACCAGCCAGGGGGCCAGAACAAATACCAAGGTGGACCCCGCTCACCCACCCAATTTCTGCCCCCAGCCGGCAGCAACAGACACCCCCGCGCGTCCCTCCAGCAGGGTTTCCCGCAATCGCAGGGCTATATCCTCGCAGGGACCGCGTCAAGGCCCACCCAAAGGAAGATGCCAGCACCCCACCCCCCACTGCCCGCCAAGCCGCCCGCCCCTACAGAGCCGGGAAGGACCCAGCGCATCCTTCCTCCCCCGGACTGCGCGGACGCCCGCGCTGCGGTTCCCCCAGCTCACGTGAGCCCTTCGGCCCAGGCCCCAGTCACCCGCTTCCCGGACCCCACGGCGGCGCCTCCCACCCTGCCCGGCTGCCTCCCCCACTACGCCGCGGGCCGCCACGCGACCCCGCGGCCCGGCTCCGCGGCCTCGTCGGGCACGCGGGGCCCCCCGGGCCGCTCGCGTCCCACCTCCAAGCCCGGGAGGCTCTCGGGCCCAGCCCCGCCGCACGCCGAGGCCGCGCCGCCGACCGGCCCCCGCCGCTCCCACAACGGGCGCCGCACTCACCGCGACGCAGGAGCCCCCGTTCTTCCAGCCTCGGGCCCGCGCAGGCCTGGCTGCGCCCCAGAGAATTCACGCCCCGTGCCGCCTCCTGGGGACCCCGGCGCAGCCGCCGCGCCCGCACTGCGAGAGGACGACCTTCTGCTACCCCGGCCGCAGCCGCCGCCGCCGCGGCCACCACCGCCTCGTCCCAGCCCCGGCCGCGGCGACACACTCGCAGGCGCCGGCAGACCAGCGTCTGTTGAGCCGAACCGCCCGGGACGCGCACCCCCGGCCGGCGCTCGTTGCATATGCAGAGAGGCCGCCGCCCATTGGCCCGCGGGCGGTGGCGCGTGCGGGGCTGGGCCTATCGAATTCCGGCCGGGGAGCGCGGCGCGGTCGGCCCGGGGCGGGACGGGGTTACTACGGGTCATTCGGCGGAGCCGCCGAGGACGGGACCCAGCCGCCACCGGCGCGGGGCGGAGACCCGGTCGGCGGGAGGGATCGGACCGCAGCGGCGGGGGGGAGGGGAGGCGGGCTCTGCGGCCGAGACGTGGGCGGAGGACAGGCGGGTCCAGCGGGGTCTGCAGTAGGGCCGCCCCCTCAGGGGGAAAAGACCGCCCCTCCCCAAAAAAAGAACTGGAAATGCACTGTTGCTGCTGTGGTGTTTAAATCTTAACATCGACCATGCGATAATACGCGTATTCTTTTCACGCTTAAGCGCATCACTATCCTTTTCTTCTTGCACACGTTTTTGGCAAATTTTGTAAAATAAAATGATTTTCGGAAATAATCGGAAGCGAGAGGGGCTCCTTTATTATTTCTCTTGTTTTGGCCCCACTTAACCCGGTAAATAGCCCATCAAGATTTGATTGTTTTCAAGGGATAAAGTTTATTCCACATTATTGTTTTTAGACATTCTTCTTCTGCATCCAGAAGTGTTTCTGTGTTTTAAAGAGTTTGTCCTTATATCTCATTTTAAACACTGCAAAGCAAAAAGGACAGGAGTGCAGGTACACCGCCTCCCCACAAGCAAACAAATGCAAACCAAAACACAAATGACTAACACAAAAACTACAGTGCTCTGAAAAAAAAAGATGCCTTTCGTTACCCACTAGTAGGAGGGTTGGGCTTTTTTTTTTTTTTTAACCCACCAAAATGTTTAATTGGTCTGGGAACAAAGTTATAACAATAAGTCAGATGTGATACCACAGGAAATAAAACTGATTTGGAGGGTTTTATTTTTTTTATTTTTTTATTTTTAGTGAAGGAGCTAGAAATAGCTACTTAAATAGTAAATCTCCCCGCTATGCAAAACTTTTCTTTAAGTAGGTGAAAGGTGACGTTTCTGAGCCAGCCGGAGGCTAAAAGCAAGGGCGCACTTCCCAAGAGAATCTCTAAAATCAGCGAGGCAGTCTGAACTTGAACTCGGTGGAGCGTTGATGCACACAGCAAAGAAAGCTCTCTCACCTTGGGCCCCAGGCCAATTTAGCTACCTAAAGGAATGGCTACCTGACTCAGGCAACCTGTTCTTCCACTAGGAAATATGTTCAGTTGCTGCTAGTCTATAGAAATGCTATCAAAGGACGGACTCCGGGGACGCCTGGGTGGCTCAGTCGGTTAAGCGTCCGACTTTGGCTCAGGTCATGATCTCACAGTTTCATGGGTTCGAGCCCCACCTCAGGCTCTCTCTCTGTCTCTTCCTCCCTCCCCCGCTCTTACTCTCTCTGTCTCTCTCAAAATAAACTTAAAAATAGTTATTTAAAAAAAAGTTTTCAGTATATTTTAATTTTTATCTAGAGCTTGTGAGAGTTATAGGATTTGCCTTCACTTTCCTTTTAGAAAAATTCAATTCAGAAACTATAACGGCCAACTAAATGAAAGCATCCAACAGTACCTTTTATAGCTTTGTTATTTTTCCAAATTACAGGGGAATCCAGGGAGATATCTTTGTAATTCTCAAGAACACTTAATGATCTGTTTTATTTGAAGGGTCGCAGAAATAGTCTGTGACCGCCTGGCTAACTACTGCTAACATTTTCCATAATCATTATAATGTAAAACCAGGGCCAGCTGATGTTCAAAAGTGTAACAGAAGCCTTTTTTGTTCTTTCACTTCTGGGGAATGAGAAGGGGTGGGAGGAGCTGAGGTAGCACGGGATACTATAGGTTTGAGTTACGATGGTTCTGGCTCCAAGGATCAGAACAATCAACAAAAAACGATGACCTTTATTTGCGTCACATAAAGATTACTCCAGAGGCAGGGCAAGTCCGAGATGAGTCCAGAGACTTTGCCCTGTCGCTGAGGATCAGAGCTTTTACCACCTTTCACTGTCAGTCTCAGCATATCGGCTTCATCACAGATGGCAGCCACAGTGTCAAGTGTCACATGAAAACACAACAGCAAGTGGCCCAAACGTAGAGGCACGTTCCCTAAGGCCATTTCTTATTAAGGTGGAAACCCTTCGTCAGAAGGCTCGCGACAGACCGCTCCTCAAGTCCCATTGGCTGGAATTAGGTCACATGTTCATAGCCTAGCCGCAAGGGAGGCTGGGAAGGGTGGGCCTTCCCGGCCTCCCTAATGGGAGGCAGGCACTGTCAACGTGGAAGCAGACAGGGAACGAATAAATGTGGGAAGGCCTCCAGTAACTGCCACAGATAACACCTGAAAGTACTTCTCTCTGACACAAAGTGCTTAAACAATAAAACCATCTATTATCTCGCTTAAAATGGTCAGAGGAAAGCACTTCCGGGGTTGCTTCAAAGGCTCAACTGGTGTTATTGAGAGCCTAGATTCTTCTTTCTCTGCGTTCTGCCAAGCTCAGTGTTTATGTTCTTTCCCTTCATGATTTTGCTAGCAAGTGAAATGCTCTGATAAACTGAGCCCCCTCACAGATCACCTACCAGGGCTGGGAAAGGACAGTCTAGCAGCTGGACACAGCATCATTTGACCTCCAGTTCAAACTGTAAGAAGGGCACTGTGAAGGACAGGGCCCACCCCAAAAGAGGATCATCCTCAAGCTGGCTCTTTAGCACTGTCCTTTAAGGGACCTTTAAGAGTTTTATCAGGCAGGGCATGCCTAGTTGGCTCCTTTGGTAGACCAGGCAGCACTTGATCTCAGGGCCATGAGGTTAAGCCCCCCCGTTCTGCTTACCTTTTTTTCTTCTTTCTTTCTTCTAAGGAGGTTTTTTTTTAATTTTTTAAATTTTATTTATTTTTAAAAATTTTTGTTAACATTTATTTATTTTTTGAGAGACAGAGCATGAGCGGGAGAGGGGCAGAGAGAAAGGGAGACACAGATTCCGAAGCAGGCCCCAGACTCTGAGCAGTCAGCACAGAGCCAGACACAGAGCTCGAACTCAGTGACTGCGAGATGGTGACCTGAGCCGAAGACAGATGCTTAACCGACTGAGCCGCCCAGGCATCCCTCTGCTTACTTTTTTAAAAAAGAGTTTTATCGGGCAGTACTTACCGGGGAGGAAGTAGTATGATAGGACCTGTGGATCCCGTAGTCACATGCCCATCATTGCTACTCTGCCATAAAATGGGTCCCTTAGTAGCAGACAAATGTTACACAAGATTCCATGATGGCAAATCAGGCACTCTGTGAGCCAAGACTCAGTGGGCAGGATTGGCAAATCCATACAAAGATTCTGTAGCAGCCCCAGTAAAGACAAATAATTGCCCTACACACTGGTAGGGAGAAAGCCCTGAGGTGGAGATTCACAGGTGCCATCAGCATATACTGGACATATGAGCGATAAGATATGTGCAGGGCACCAACACAGCTGCTACAAGTGGGCAATCAATTGTGTCTACCATTTATCTTTTTGTTGGGGGGAAAAAATGGAATGTATTTCAAGGAATTTTCCAGTTACTGAATTTCAAGGAAAGAATCAGGAGAATTCTAAGAGGTCCTGTGTGTCCAAATCCTGTGGTCCTGTCTTTCTAGAAAGCCCTTTGTAACATAGGCATCAGATTCAGGAGGAAAGTGCATGGTGATCATGACGTAAGATATCACAGTGGGATACCCTCCTACCCACTCTATATAAAGACCTCTAGGGATTGAGATTCTTAATGTCAGTGTCCTCAATGACACTAGATTGCATAAACACTCTTATCAGTATGAATCTATTCCCAGCCCTACCCATCAGAATTCCATAAAAATAAGCTAATGTTAATTATCTTTATATATATATATATATATATATATATATATGTTTATTTATTTTGAGAGAGAGAGAAAGAGAGCATGAGCAGGGGAGGGACAGGGAAAAAGGGAGAGAGAGAATCCCAAGCAGGCACTGCTCTGTCAGCACAGAGTCCGATGAAGGGCTCAGTCTCATGAACCATGAGATCATGACCTGAGCCAAAATCAAGAGTCAGACACTTAACTAACTGAGCCACCCAGACACCCCTAATTAGCTTTTGAAAGTAACAACACATACTTTCTCATACCAAGTTCATTTTGATTAAGGATAATTTCCAATTAAGGAAGTGAACATTTTTTTTAAACATGTATTCATTTTTGAGAGCGCACAAGTGGGGGAGGGGCAAGGGGAGGGGGACAGAAGATCCGAAGTGGACTCTGTGCTGACAGGCTGACAGCAGCAAGCCCAATGTGGGGCTCGAACTCACTAACTGCAAGATCATAACCTGAGTTGAAGTGACACTTAACCCGACTGAGCCACCCAGGTGCCCCTAAGGCAGTGAAATTTATTAGCTACACATTTGTCTGTGTCTTAAAGTCTCTTTAAATCCACTGTTGGGCTTGTTTGCTGCTCTATGTGGGAGTCTCAACATATATAGAGTCTTATAATGTCTTCATTAAACTTTATAATTTTTCAATTCATTTGAATATAGACATAAAGAACTCTGAATTCAGGAAGTTATAGTAAACTCTCCAAAATAGTTGGTTTTCTAGTATTTTTTAAAGGTATTCTGGAATAGAGACTTGATATGTTTGATTAAAAAGAGATAACTGAGACATAGCAGTTAGAATTAAGTTTGACTGTATGTAACTGAGAATGCAAAATAATAGTGGCTGAAGAATACAAGGACTTTAATTCCACTTAAAAGGAGTATGGAAACTCCATGTAATCATCAGGGACCCAAGATGATTCTCTCTTTCTGCTATTATTCCTCATGTGTGGCTTTTTCATGTGTGACTTCCCTACTCAAGGTCATAAAATAGCTGCCAGAGCTCCCGCCATCACATCTACCTTCCAGGCATCAGGAACAAAGAAAAGAAGATTGTAAAAGGCATGCAACTCCCAGTAAGTCTCTTTAGGCAATTAAAAGAATTATGAAATTGTTTTTCCATTTTCCATTTTTTGGTTTTTCCATTTTCTGGTCAACGTGCCATTGACCAGAATAGACTGGGATGTGAAATCTCCCAGAAGCACACATTACCATCCTAAATGAAATCATGTTTCTGTTACTAACCATGAAGGGAAGTTATTGGGTAAGTTATTGGGTAAGGGAAGTTATTGGGTAAGCAACCTATAGTCTGCCCCCCCCCCCCTTGATAAAGATGGGGCAGTTGATGGAAACCATAATATGTTGAGCACTGAAATACATGCCTTTATTTTATTTTATTTTATTTTATTTTATTTCATTTCATTTCATTTTATTGGTTTATTTATTTATTTTGAGAGAGAGAGAGAGAAAGCAGGTGAAGGGCAGAGAGAAGGAAAGACAGAATCTCAAAAAGGCTCCATGCCATCAGCACAGAGCCCAATGTGGGGCTTGAACGCACTGTGAGATCATGACCTGATCTGAGATCAAGAGTTGGACACTTAACTGACTGAGCCACTCAGGTTCCCCTGAAATACATGCCTTTAACCTGATGTTGTTCAAGTTTTCCTAGGGCCAACGAAAGTGCTCCTGTTCATTTCTCCCTTTGATTTAGAAGTTTGTGACAATAGAGGGCAACTGTTCTACATTTTTCTGACAAAGAGCTTTCATATAATTGTGAGATTATATGTCCTTCTCTTCTTGGGAACCATCGGTCTTAATTTTCTTCACAGTTCCTTACTGAACTTCATGCTTTCATCCTTTTTGCTTCTTTTTTCTGGACCTGCTATAGTTTCTTTATATCATTATAAAATGTTTGGAAGCCAAGCTGGGATTCAATGCTCTAATTAATTGCACATTAGTTCAAGATATTTCTGTGCCACTAGGTGACAGGTACTGTGCCAGATGCTGCAAATATAGCACTTATCAAGACAGAAAAGGTCCTGACCCTTAAGGAGTTTATATTCTAAGATAGGATCACTATAATAAATAAATAAAAATAGTGAAAGAAGATAATTACAGAGTCAAAGACGCTCGTTAGACCTTAGGATAACTGGAAGAAAGGAAGACCAGAGACACTTTTGGATAAAGAGGTCAGCGATGACAACTCAGAGAGGTGACACTGCAGCCCTGATGAGGAACTGGCTGAGAGTTTTGGCAGGAAAACCATCTTCCCGCTCTAGAGAGCTTTTCCCAGAGCCTAGAGACATATACTTGTATCACGTGAACTTGACCTGGCCTTTTTAGGAATCCTGCCCAGTTTGCAGAATCAATAAATGTAACGAGGACCACAGTCCTATCATCTAAAGCTTCATTAGATCTTGCTTTGTCATTTAAGGCATTTAATTTAAATGTCAAGTGCTCTGTGAAGCTCCCAAGCAAAATGACACGTCCCATTTTCTGTGCTTTGTTTGTGCCATTGGGTTATTGGTTAGGCCTCTTTAGGTTCCAAAGAATAGGAAACGGAAATTAAACTTGCTTAAGCAAATGGCATTTATTGGCTTACAAAATTGAAGGGAGTTTATCTACCCGTAGGGACAGCTTGATAAGGAGCTCGAAAGAAATCAGAAAGTGCAATTTGGACTCTCTCTCCATTCCGCAGGTCGGCTTCCTTTGGTGCCTGTGTTTGAACCCCCCCCCCCCCCCCCCCCAGCAGTAAGACTGCTGGAGGCCCTTGCCTACTCGGAGCCCACAGGAAACTCAGGGTCTCTTCCCAGAAATCTCTTTTCCGCTTGAGCTTCTGTGCGTCCCTCCCTGCCCAATCTGCGTGCCCGGAACACCCCGCTCTGTCCCGACCTGATTGACTTGCTCCCCCCTGGGACGTGAGAGTGGGGTTCAGGAATCCACACCCCAAAGGCACTGAGGCAGTGTGGTGGAAAGGCAGACGTAGCTCTTCCCCAGGGAAATCAGAGCGCGTCACTAGTCAAGGTGAAAGGAAACAAGGACATCAGATGGCACCACCATGAGCTCTTGTGCTGTCTCGAGGCCAGTTGTGTCTTTCTCTTCCTCTGATTCCGTGCTGAGCTGTTCGACACGAAACGTTATTTCGCCTGTGACGGCTTTCGTTTATCTTAATGTTCATTCTTTCTATGAATGCTACTGAATTCATACTTAAACGTTTCAATCCACATTTAACTGACCATTTCGCAGGCCTTCTAAACCCTTCCAGTCTGCTCAACCTGGGAGCTCGTAAGACATGCAGAATCTCAAGCCCAGACCTACTAACACCAGATGTTCATTTTAACAAGATTGTTCAGGTCATTCACAGACACATTAAAAATTGAGAATCACTGGTCTCCGGGTCTAACTAGCGCCATCCACTGGAAATCTAATGGAAGCCACATATGTGATTTCATATTTTCTAGTAACCACACTTAAAAAGTTCGAAGAAGGGGCGCCTGGGTGGCTCAGTCGGTTGAGCGTCCGACTTCAGCTCAGGTCACGATCTCACTGACCGTGAGTTCGAGCCCCGCGTCGGGCTCTGGGCTGATGGCTCGGAGCCTGGAGCCCGCTTCCGGTTCTGTGTCTCCCTCTCTCTCTGCCCCTCCCCCGTTCATGCTCTGTCTCTCTCTGTCTCAAAAATAAATAAACGTTAAAAAAAATTAAAAAAAAAAAAGTTCGAAGAAAAGAGCCAAATTCATTTTAGTAATACATTTCATGTGACTCAACATATCCCGAATATCATCATCTCAACGTATAATCAATATAAAAAATATTAATGAAAAACTATTAGAGGGTGCTCTTTTAACCTGGGTATGTATACATATTTATATTTATATTTTATACATACAGTATACCTCAGTTTGGACTAACCCCCTCCAAGTGCTCGATAGCCACACATGGTTAGTGGTTACCATATTGATCACCCCAGCTCTAGACTGTAAGATGCATGAAAACAACAGATAGCATGTGTTTCACTCTCCACTGTATCCCAGCGCCTAGCCCAGTGCCTGACAGGTAGGAAGCACTCACTAAATGCTTGTTGAATTCATAAATTGACAGGAGAGATGTTTAAAATATTTAACCAGCACAGCAAAAGCACTGACCAAAGAGTATAGGTCCCCCGTACCAGTCACAATTGACACAGGGCGTCGACAACCATAACTGCTACATCGGTGAGGGCAGACATAGCACCAGCCAAGAGTATGTGCCCGGGTCCAATCCCTTCGTATCTCAAATGAGGACACAGAGTCCAGACAGGTAAGTGATTTGTGCATAGTCACCCGTTCTTTATGCACAAAGCTAGGATTAGACATTCAGGTCTCAACTTCCAACCCAGAAAGCCTTCCACTAAATTCATTCATTAGCGAGAACCTATTGTGTGCAGAATCACCCTGGGGGGGGGGGGAGGGGGGCACAGCAGGAGAAGAAACAAAGAGGAATGATATTCCTGTGCATCCAAGGACACCCCAGCCGACTAAGATCATTTTCTTTTTCAGTGGACCAGAAACCTCAACTCCAGCTCATTTAAATTAAAAAGGCATGTATTCAGTCACGTAATTGGAGCCCTGGAGGTAGAGTTTCCTTCTGGTGCAACTTCATCTAGACTCCCTTGTCATCAGGCTCCTCTGTATTTCTGCCCCTCTGGGCTTGTCTTTCTTCATAGGTTGACTTCACCAGACCGGTAACCCCTAGCTCTGAACTACCCTTCCTCAAATCGCCAAATTAAGCCCGAGGAAAAAAATAGCTATCTTTTTCAGAAATCCTGGGAAACATCTTCTTGCATTGTGTTGACTGTGATAAGACTAATCTGCTATGCTTACCTCAAAAACAGCTATGTGTGCAGGGAGATAAAATATTCTTGCTCAAGGTAGTCAGGGCCTGTCCCCAGAGCTGAGAGTGGGGCCACCAGGGGTAGGCGGCACGTAGGCTTGAGGTGAGGAAGAAGTTGGAGTAAACTTACCTTACACTGGGTAGAGAATGCTGGTGTGCAAAACACAGCAATGCCCGCTCCTGAACCTGTGTTGCTGTTGTTGTTTAATGTCTATTTATTTTTGAGAGAGAGAGCGGGGGAGGAGCAAAGAGAGAGGAAGACACAGAATCTGAAGTGGGCTCCGGGCTCTGAGCTGGCAGCATGCAGCCCATCTTGGGGCTCGAACTTATGAACCATGAGATCATGTCCTGAGCTGAAGCCAGCCGTTCAACCGGCTGGGCCACCCAGGTGCCCCAAGAACCTGTGTTTTTTAATTAAATTACCCTACCTTCAAAAAGGTACAAGTCAATCTGAAATATCCCTTTTCTCCTCTCTCATCTTTCTCTCTCCTCCATTTTTCTTTCCTTCCTTCTTCCCTTTCCATTCTCTTAAAGGTGGAAACATCAGGCAGACAGAATAGAGAGCTATGGGCAAAATCAAAACAGAGAAGTCATTTCAGGGTTTCTTTTTTCTCCTTCAGATATTGACTTGAAAACCTTTATTATTTCTATTTGTCTTACTATTATAAACACAGTTTTAGTCTAGAAATTTGTCATGAAGACCATGTACCTGACTTCAAAAAAAAAAATCTACACGTGAAAATTGTTCATTTACATCTTGCTAGTTTATTCCTGGTTACACTAAATCTCTAATGACTGAAAACATTCCTGGACTCCGTGAACAAATACGAAAACATTTTATATGTTTTATATTTTATCTGCTTTATATACTTTCTATGTAATTTCTAAACCACCACACCCTGGTATTGATTACATCACACCTTGCTCAAGAGGGTATTTCTTAAACGAATACACATTGCTGAAAATATCAAAGGTTAAAAGCACAGTGAGGGCACCTAATTTATTTAGGAAAGCCTTCCCATGACTTTAATATCTTGTTGCTCAAAATGTGTTCCCATGGTCAGGCAACATCAACTTCACCCAGGAATTTAGTCGAAATGCAGCCTCTCCAGCCCTTCCCCAGATCTACTGAATCAGAATCTGCATTGTAACATAACAAGATCCCTAGGTGATTCCTGTGAGTCTGAGAAGCACTGATTCACCATTGGTGTCAGCTTTTCTACCACCAGCTGGAGATAATGCTGGCCACTGAAACGAGCCAGGCATCGAAAGGAGAAAAAAACCACAGGCCCAGAGACCCAATAGAGCGTCTCCAATTTCTGGTGACTGGGCACTTAAGTAATCGGTATGCCAAACGTGGGGCTTGAACTCATGACCGCAAGATCAGCGGTCACGTGCCCTACCAACTGAGGCAGCCAGGTGCCCCATCCAATGTAACGCTTCTTATTACCGCTATCAAAGCAGCTCTGAAAAATAGTAGTTTCCCTCAATACTTTAGGCTATAACAAAGACCTCGCTCTCTCCCTCTCTCTCTCTCTCAAAAATAAATAAAAACATTATTTAAAAAAAAAAGCCACCACTTCCCTTTGAGAACGGGCTCCTCGCCATCCTGTGCATTGTGTTTCTGGTGACCAAGCCTTCCCCACACTGGCCACGGAGGTGAGTAAAAACCCCAACCTGCCATCAGAACGTCCTATCCCTCAATACCTCCATACCTACGGTTTGGTTTAAGGGCAGTCACATGATCTAAGCAGGCCCAGTCATTCCAACTCTAGCATTTGGCTTCTTTATACAGAGGCTGAGTTGGGATGGTTTAAGCCTGAAGTTTACCGAGTCCAAATCAACTCTCTCTCAGAAACCATCAGGCCAGCACAGCCCAGGGAAGAAATGAAGGTGAGAAACCCCCAAAGGTGGTGGTTCTTGAGGTCAGCATCGACCACTATCTTGACGGGTAAAATGAATCAGGACATGTGTGTGCTTGCCGAAGCCGGTGTTGGGTCATTCACAACTCAGACGTCCTAATACACACACAGGAAAATGAAAGGAGATTTTCAAAATGAAATTCACTGAAGCCTTGGAAGGTAGCTTCTCACTCTTGGGAAATCGAGAGTTATATCTTTCGTAAACAGACTCATTCAGCCTTTTACCAGGAGTCTGCCTACGTGCCACCTTCCCATCTCTGTAGAGCAGGAATCGTATTTCCAGGGCTTCCTTTTCTTCCTGCACTAGGTCAGGCAAGCTCAGGTTTCTGAGTAAACACGGTAAAAAAGAAGTTAATGCAGTGTTTCCTTTTAGACACATCTTCTGTCTGAGTCACTCTTTCCTCCTCTGTCCTGATTAACTGGCTGAATGGCGTGAAGTGTCCATTGACGATTCTCTAAGTCAAAATGTTAAGATGAGAAAATAGCACTCGTGTATTGAATCAGTGTTTTACGTGCATATTATTTTAATTATTAAAATAAATACCCCAGTGACACTAACAGGATTTGAAAAGCAGGGATGGAAGACCTGGGAAGGCAGGAAGGCTTGCTTTTGACCTGGCCCTGCTGAGTCCTTAGCCCCAAACACACTCAACACCCTGGCAGCCCAGCCCTCCTTATTCAGGCTTGTGTACAAAGATTTCCTGCCCCTCCTCACCCTTTGAAACTTGCTTATCCTGTATCTCATTACCTAAAGGCATTTTCTGGTTTTTTCTAATCCTTTAGTCGTAGGACAGTGACGCGGAAAAGTTTCTAAAATATACTGTTGCTTTGCAAGACACATAATGAAAGTGGAAAGCAAAAAGGACCGGGAAAGTACACAACATGACTGGGGGGGTGGGGGTGGGAGGACGGGCGGACAATGTGGAGGGGAGATGGTACAGTGAGGCTGGAGTTTACCCTTTTGTTCTTTATATTTCTGTATTTTCTGGATCTTTTACATTAAGCACCTATTTATATATTACTTATGTAATTTTAAAAAATGTATGGGAAAAAAACATGAGAAAAATCCATAGTATAGTTTATTCTTTTACCCGGACACTGTTCAGTAGCAACCTTTTGGAGAAGACTGCTAAATTACTAGAAGGGATTTGAAGGAAGGAGCAAGTTGAGATATCCTTGGGGTTGGGGGACAGAGAGAGAGGGGAAGGGATTCTGTAGCTGGGCCTTTACCCTTCGTGTGGATGCAGGCAGATCCCATTCACTCCATAGCCGTCATGTAAAACAAATCTCGACGTTCTTTTTTGCGTCCATACTGGGTTATAAGTGTTTAAAAATGCAAACTGAACATGGGATGGCCTCTAGAGGGGGATGATCAAGGGAAAGACAGGGGACTTTTTGCATTCTCTATATTTCAATGTCTACCAGAAGAATGTATTCAAGTGTGCATAGTAATTAAAATTAATATGAAACAAAATCAATTTTGAAACATGTTTTTGGTGAGTGAGAATGGGATGGGGACCAAATGTGCCCCATCTGTGGGCTTTTTTGTTTTTTGTTTTTAATTTTTAAAATTTATTTTGAGAGAGAGAGAGAGCCAGGGGAGGGACAGAGAGAGAAAGAGAGGGAATCCTAAGCAGCCTCTGCCCTGTCGGCCGAGAGCCCAACCTCAGGAACAGTGAGGTCATGACCTGAGGGGAAGCCAAGAATCAGATGCTTAACAACTGCACCACCCAGGTGCCTCATAGATGTGCCCCATCTAAGTGGGCCATAGTTTGAGACCCAGAACTCCCTCTAGGGTACTCTTTCCTCTGCTACATGTCCAGAGGGTCAATGACCTCAAGCCCAGAGGGTCACTGGGTGAAATGATTTAGATGGAAGGAAACATACCCTTGTCACAGGACCACAGAACCAGGGGTCTGTGCATTCATTTTTTTTTTTTTTTTTCTAGATTTCCTGACTACCCTGATTTCAGAACTAATAAAGCCTCCTTCGGTTGCCAGTGACAGATACCCAGACTGGATTACCTTATTCAAAAAGGAGAATTTATTTTATGACAAGCAACAAAACAAAACAGGCTTTCACTTCATGCAAAGTTGGATTTGGCGCTCAAACGTTATCATCAACAATTTGTTTTTCTGCCCCGCGGCTCTTCCTCCTTTTGCCACGGGCTTCATTCTCAAATCTTTTCCCACAAGAAGAAGACCAAGCTGGCAAACAGCCACTGCAGGTTTGTAATTCTGTCTTAGAGTTCCAGCAACCAACCTCAGCGAAAACAGAAAATTTCCATTTCGCTCCAGAGAAAGTCCTGGCGTTTAGTGTCATTCAGTGTCCGGGTTGGGTCATGAGCCTATCCCCGAGCCAACTGCTGGGAAAGGGAAATGGAACACTGACTGGACAGGCCTGGGGCATGTGTCTACCAGTGGTGTGGAAACCGGGGATCAGTCCCACCTGAACCCAAGGGCTGGGTCGATGGAGAAGGGTTGGTGTTCCAAAGACATACCAAGGTACAAAGGGAAAGCATTTCTGGAAAGCAAAAACAAGAAATGTCTACCAGTTTCCCCGACAAATAGTCACCCTGAATCATCAAGTTTCATTATCGTTACTCTCTTTTTTATGTCTCTAATGTCTGTCTGCCATGCTCTGACTTTTGGTTCTCAACCAATTTCTCTTTTCAACCTTGGAGTCTCAAGAAGCTCTTGGGGCATTGCTATTAGCACTGGGAAGGATTGCCTGATAACCCCCTATGATTTGGACTGAGGAAGAACAATTTTCCAGGCAAGGAGCATTTATTCAACATGTGTTTCATTCCTTCTCTGTATCAAATGGCTTGACCCAGTTCCTACCTATACTCAGTAGCCTTGTGATAGTGCTATCCAAGAAAATCAGTATTAAGACATCATGATAAAGAGTAGAGTAGAGTTCTGCACCCTACTGATAGGGCTAATAGAGGAAAGTTATGAAGGAGAAACTTCAAAATTAGCCCAGGGCCGTCAGGACATGCCTAGTTCTAAAAGAATATATTTAAGCTATATCCCTAAGGACATGTAAGGTTTAGGGAGAGGTGGGGGATGAGGGGTTAGATGGACATTCCAGGCGGAGAGAACAATACATATCAAAGCACAAAGGCAAGAGGGGTCAAGGTGCATTTTTGGAATTTTAAGCTGACGGGGATAACTACAGCTCAGGGTATGTATAGGAAAGTGGCCCCGAGAACACGAATGAACTTGTCGGCCATATCAAGCATGGATGTTTGAAAGTTATCTTGCAAGCAAGCATTAGCCCCTGAAAGCTTTAAGGCAGAAGAAAAATATGACCAGGTGTGGTTTCATTCATCCAGTCATTTTCTGGAGAACAATTGCAGAGAAATACGCCTGGAGGCAAGGAGACAAATACAGTCCACTTCATCCTGGTAGGTTTTGATAGGGAGGAATTGAACAAAGCACAGTGGGAGAAAGAAAAGAAAATGATTAGCCGCGTACCAGAGTTAGAATTGACAGGACAGAAAAACTAGGGAGGGTGAAAAGAAGAAGGAGGAGAGGGAGAGGGAGAAGGAGACAGAGACAGAGGAGAAAAGGGGAGAGTCCAAGAGGGTTCCAAGGTTTCTGGCTTGGGTGACTGCTTGGTTAATGCGGTCATTCCAGCAGAAACTAAGGTTTTGGAACAAGATGATGGATACAGTTGGGGACATCCAACTGGAGACAGTATAATGGCTCTAAGAGCTGTCAGGACTGGAATATGTCATTGGGGACCAGGGGTAGCTGAAGCCATGTGCGTGGATGGGTCAGTCCCAGGGATGTATAATATGAAAAGGGAAGTGAGAAGGACAGAACCCTGGGTATGGCCAACATTTAAAAGTCCAGTAAATAATGAGGAGTCAAAAAGAAGACAAAGGGGAAGGGACGAGACACAGAAGGGTGCAGTAAGGATGCCACACACCAGGAGGGGCAGATTCTCTTTAGGAAAACTGCTCCCTCCCCTCCCCACTCCACCTCCTAGCTGCTAACGCTGCAGATTGGGAGTGAAGATAACCAAGGCTTTGGGGATGCTCGGCTGGCTCAGTTGCTGGAGCACGTAACTCTTGATCTCGGGGTCGTGAGTTCAACCCCACAATGGGTGCAGAGATTGCGTAAAAATAAAATCTAAAAAAAAAAAAAAAAAAGGGTTTGAAGAATATGCAGAAAAGCTGCATCCTCTACACTATAAACAGCTTGGTACTTTAACGTCATGTTACTCATTTCTGTTCTATATGGTAACAGGTAATGGGATTTTGGGTTATCGCTTCTGGGTTTTGGGCTATGTTCTAGATAACTGAGGTCACAAATACAAGAAGCATTCCAGTAACACTTTCAAGGCAAAACTTATCTTTATAAACAATCAACTGGACTGGAGAAAACTCAAGTGTCCCTTCAGAACCAGGAAATTCTCCTTCACGGGACCCACAGGGCCCTTCTCCCCTACTAACCTCAATCTGTTACTGCAAAGAAGGAATGGATATCTATGTTTGGGTTGCCTTGATAGGTCGTAGGTAGAGGAACCTACGTATTTAGCCCTGGGGAAGGACTGGACTTGAGCCTAATCCCAGCTCTGTCAGTTAGTAACTATTGGCCATGAGCACCTCTCCGAGCCTTAGTTTCCTTAGTTGTCAAATGGAGACAATAATTTTTACCTCATGACACTGTGTGAAGACAAAGGTGACATGAGATCATCCAATGTGTATAGAGCTCCTTGGTTCATGTCCCAGGTTCCGTGTGAAAAGAATAGAAGAATTATGTAATCAACTTTCCTTTTTATCTTACTGATAGACAGCATGAGATTTGCCATCGGTAAGTGTGCAGTTCAGCAGCATTAATCACATGCACGATGTTGTACAGCCATTATCACCATCCCTTTCTAAAAGTTTCCATCACCCCAAATAGCAACTCTGTACCCATCAAGCAATTAACTCCCATCCTCCCACACCCCCAACCCCTGGCAACCTCGAGTCTACTTTGTTGAGCCTGTAAATTTGCCTATTCTAGATATCTCATGTAAGTGGAATCGTACATGTTTGTTCTTTTGTGTCTGGCTTATTTCAGCTAGTATAACGTTTTCAGAGTTGATCCGTGTTGTGACATGTATCAGAACTTCATTCCTTTTTTATGGCTGAATAATAGTCCAGCATGGGCACGTACAGCATTTTGTTTCCCCCTTTCATCTGTTGATCGACACAGGGGTTGTTTCCATCTTGTGGCTATTGTGAATGATGCGGCTATAAACACTGGTGCACAAGTATCTTTTTGAGTCCCTGCTTCCAATTTTGGGGGGTATATTGACCCGGCATTGCTGGATCATATCGTAATTCTATGTTAAACTTTTTGGGGAAACCACCAAACTTTTTCACAGCATCACACCTTTACACTTCCACCGGCAAGGTACAAGGATTCCAATTTCTCCATATTCTCACCAACACTTGCTTTTTTCTTAAATTATATCCATCCTAGTAGGTGTGAAATGGCATCTCACTGTGGCTTAATCAGCATTTTATTATCTCTGTCAATGAATAAAAAATAGTTCAAATAATCAAATATAACCAACAGTCCAAAGATCATCTGCATGAAGTTTTGTAATATCTGGGCATTATTTGAAAGAGTCTGTGCCACACTAAGCAACGATGATTATCTGGTTTTAAAAATACATTTAAGATAGTAAAGCTCCATGTACATATCTGGCTCTAAAGAGGCTGGAAGTTGGTCCCCGGCTGGGTGACTCCCTGACTGTGACCCACACTGCTAATTAATCTACAGTGACCCATGACTGATCCACTATGACATGTCAAGAAAGGCTGGATGCTTGCTCTAAGGTTGTCTTTCTGATTTATGACTTCCTCAAAACATAAATAATTGTTTTGTTTCAGAAGCTTAACAGTTTTGATCACTGAGAGTTAAAGAGAAATAATAGCAACACACACACACACATAATATATTTATATATTTTTTTTAAATTTTATTTTTCAACGTTTATTTATTTTTGAGACAGAGAGAGACAGAGCATGAACAGGGGAGGGTCAGAGAGAGAGGGAGACACAGAATCGGAAACAGGCTCCAGGCTCTGAGCCATCAGCCCAGAGCCCGACGCGGGGCTGGAACTCACGGACCGCGAGATTGTGACCTGAGCTGAAGTCGGACGCTTAACCGACTGAGCCACCCAGGCGCCCCTATATTTATATTTTAAATGGTATATATATTTTAAGAAATAACAGCAATATTATTAATGGTCACTAACGGACAGAGGAAGTGATGCTGAACTTGAATCTTTAGGAGGCGTACAAATTACAAGGACCAGCCTAACCGCCAATAGATTTATAAACATTTTTTTAAAAATTTTTTTTTCAACGTTTATTTATTTTTGGGACAGAGAGAGACAGAGCATGAACGGGGGAGGGGCAGAGAGAGAGGGAGACACAGAATCGGAAACAGGCTCCACGCTCTGAGCCATCAGCCCAGAGCCTGACGCGGGGCTCGAACTCACGGACCGCGGGATCGTGACCTGGCTGAAGTCGGACGCTTAACCGACTGCGCCACCCAGGCGCCCCTTTATAAACATTTTTTGAAAGATAGTCAACTGGGCTATCAAGAGCCTCAGCCCTTGAATTTATAACACCTAGAAAAGGAGGATCTTATTTATTTTAGCTCTTTTAATAATCCAAAGAACTCTCTCGTAGGTATTATTAATGTTCTTAGTTTGTATGAGGAAATAGTCTTGGCGATATTAAGAAACTCGCCCAAGTGATTGAACCAAGATCAAGTCCATTTGACTTCTGAGCCGCCTTCATGCAAGAAGCAAATGTGAGCTGAATGGAGAAGGTGCTGTCAGAGTAGCTGTGTTGGTTTCCTGGGGCCACAGTCACAAGGTACCACCAAATATGTGGCTAAAACAACAGACATTCATCGTCTCACAGTTCTGGAGGCCAGAAGTCCAAAATCAAGGTGTCTGCATGGTTGGTTCCTTCAAGGGCTATGAGGGAGAATCTGTTCTGTGTCTTCTCTCCCAGCCTCTGGTGGCCTTGGGCATTCCTTGGCTTGTAGATGGCATTCCCCTAGTATCTTCAGATGGCTCTCCCTCTGTGTCTGTTTTCCTCTCTGACCCCAACGCCCCTTTTTATGGAAACGCCAGTTGTATTAGATTAAGGCCCACCCTAATGACCCCATTTTTTCACTTGATTACCTCTGGAAAGATTCTATCTCTGAAAAAAAGTCACACTCTGAGGTACCAGGGGTTAGGACTTCAGTATATCCTTTTTCGGGACTTGGGGGGATTCCACAACTCAACCCACAACAATGACTTAATATTGAGTTGTTCATACCTCCAAATGAGTTTGTACTCCTGTCTTCACATAAGTTTATAATGTCTGAAAGACATGTTAATGCATTTTAAGTTAGAAAATGTAGGAATGTGGGGCACCTGGGTGGCTCAGTCGGTTGACTGTCCAACTATTTCGGCTCAGGTCATGATCTCATCATTCGTGGGTTTGAGTTTTGAGTTAAGCTCGGTGCTGACAGCACGAAACCTGCTTAGGATTCTCTCTCTCCCTCCCTCTCTGCCCCTCCCCCGTGTGTGTGTGTGTGTGTGTGTGTGTGTGTGTGTGTGTGCGTGCTCTCTCTCTCTCTCTCAAACACAAAAAAATTTAAAAAATTTACAAAAGAAAATGTATGAATGTATTTTTAAGTTCAGAAAAAAAAATGCATAATTTTCTAACTGGGAGTTTACTCCCTTAGTTACTTAAAAACCCTGCCACAGACTTTCGTACATCTGCTGTTACAATCTTTTCAAATTTTGAACTCTTAAAAAGTTTGGTTCACAGGGCCTGTGGGCCTGCTTGACTTTTAGCATCGGTTCAAAAGGAAGGTCCTCTTTATTTCCAAACTGCTTCAAGGTTTATTTGGGGGGAAAAGTTTCCATTTCCTACGGAATTCACAAAGTTTAGCGTCGCTGGAAAAGAATGCCTTGGGTTTCAGAAATATATTTTGGAACGTAGACTTTCGTTTATCCCAAACAAAAAAGATTTAACATTTCAATTTCTGTTTTGTAAAAAAGTAAGACTACGTTGTACCACAATTTTTGAAGGGGTTTCTGCTTGTTTTTTAAGATGTTGCTGAGTCTTTGGTTTTCACCTGGAAGATCTATAGACAGAGCCCAGGGCCCAGGACTTGGAGAATGGCTGGTGGAAGAATGAGGGATTATGGGGGGTGCGCTCTGCTCCCCAGATCCCTCCCCCACTCCCTCAGGGTGGAAGGATTTGTTTCTTCAGCTGCTGAGAATGTTGGCAGCCCAGAGCCCTCAGCTGTCAGCCCTCTTTAGGAACTGGCTGGACTGAGTCAAAGCCCAGCCACTATCTCTTCCCAGAGCAGCCCGCATCCAATGACTGGCCTACAAGGAGATAATCAGGGCCAACTCAAGTCAGGACGACTCTGAAGAGCCTTCTCAGCTTCAGGACTCTGTGGACTGAGGCCCTGTTGCGTTTGTGTGGCCACACGCCTGTCTTTGCCCACTTTTGTTCCTCACCTAGTTGTTGATCTCTAGGACAGTCCCTGAAAAGCTTATTGTGTGATAATCTCAGTGTATGCTTCTGGTGAACCCAACCTGTGACAGGGAGCCAAATATCAAGACTCTGAGGAAAAGAGTCTACCGTGGGAATAAAACGGGAGCAGATTCTAGGCTGTGGCTTAGGTGAGACCACAGGACAGGTTGTGTGGGAAGCTGCTTCCAAAGGAATGGTCTCAGCAAGCACCTCAAGCAATAGTCCTGGAACCTAAATGGGAATCAAAAAAATATTCCTCCAAAAACACAAGGGGAACTCAATAGCAATATCCCAAACCAAAGAATGACGAGGAAGGTGACCAGGAAAAACTTATGGGTCGGGATGCAAAAATAAAGCTGTTGGCTAAACTGGGAAAAGGATGGCAGTAAATGTCAGAAAGTTTTGTTTCACTGTTCAAAGTTGGGATAAGCCAACAGGGGAACTTGGAACTGTATCTGTAATTCAGCACAACAAAGACCTTCACATCTTCCCGCAGTGTTATAAGATGTCATCTTCCCCTTGAACCAGTTGCTTGATTGTAGTAAACAGGACAAGTTGAGAGTATAGCCGGAAAAGCCCAGGCCAGCATTCAGGGACACGGTTTCGATGGCGACGTGGTGTTTCTTTACGCCCTTAGGTGGTAACAACGAAATCTGGCCAGAGGCGATGACCGGAAGCCTGATGGATTTGCTTCACGGTGTGTGTTTAATCTGTATGTGCACATGCGTGTTTGTGTGTGTAGGTATCTCTGTGTGTCTGTGTGAGTATACGTGTGTCTGTGGTATCTGCATGTGCACACATGTGTATGTGGGTGTGGATGTGCGTGTAATATGTCTCGTGTATCAGGATAGGTTGGGATGGGGTCACCTACCACAAGGAAGGAGGAGTCTGCTTCTTCTGGGTAGAGTGTATCCTCTTTTGTCATTACTTTACTTTGGGTCTCTCCAAAGGCAGAAGCAGGATTTGAGTGCAGGTAGTTTAATTGAGAGGTGGCCCTTGGAGGCAAGAAAGAAGGGCAGAGACAGGAAAGGAGGAAATGCCAGTAAAGGGGTGTACTATCTATCCCTTCTGTGGGATAAAGGGGGTCAGTCTCCCTTGGACCTCTTGAGAAATGTTCCACATGCTTCCCAGAATTGCCCACCCAAAGGCCAGCCATGTGGAGCTCTTCTCACAGGCTCTTCTTCACTGCCTGAGGGTTGCCCCTGTGGGCATTGACTCCCCCACAATTGCACAACTGTGCTTCCAGGCTGGGTGAGCAACCCCCCAGCTTGGGAAGGGGCTGTGGCATTGAAAATGAACAACACAGGGTGCCCACCTGAGGCGGTACAGTCTGAGCTCACAGAGAACCATCTACCAGCTGTGACTGAAATCAGAGGGGGTAGAGGGCTGGATGTAGGTGGCCACACACCTTTACCATGGTCATAAACTGCCAAGGGCCCTAGGAAAAGCAGGCACATGTCTTAAAAAAGGGTTTCTTGGTAAATCATTGCTGAGCGCTTACAAGGCAAATTGAAATATTAACGAAGATGTTTTACACTGAGTGTCTTTGATTCCGTAATAAGCCAGGATGGTTGCTGAATTTTAAATAAAGAAGAAAATAGATGTTTTATATCTGGGGAGTTTTACGAGGTCAGTAAACAATAACACTTCCTTCTTCCCCTATGGCGCTCTGAAGCATCTGAGAAAGAGGACACAGGAGACCAGCAGACGGATGTGAAAGTGGCAGCTGATTGCAGAATATGGATTTATACCTGCCACCAAAAGGGCAGGGCTGGCTAATGTTCTCTGCCCACACCGCAGTCTGAACTATGGAACCGAGCACCTGAGCAGATATCTGGGATCACTGCCTTGCTCTGGTCTGGCAGAGGGAAGAGCATGAATCTTTGATGATTTGCAGCCTTGCAGATTTTAAGTGGTTGACTTTTATTCCGTCAAGGGACGTGCACCATTTGCCGTGGGATCCTGGTCATTCACCAATCAGAGAACTCATTTCTAAATTTTTTTTTTAACGTTTATTCATTTTTGAGAGACAGAGTGCAAGCAGGGGAGGGGCAGAGAGAGAGGGGGAGACCTAGAATCCGAAGCAGGCCCCAGGCTTGGAGCTATCAGCACAGAGCCCGATGCGGGGCTTGAACTCACGATCTGCGAGATCATGACCTGAGCCGAGGTCGGTCGCCTAACTTACTGAGCCACCCAGGCGCCCCAGAGAACTCATTTCTAGGGCAGGCACATTGCTCTGATGGGAGTTCCCCCGTGCGGAACAGTGAGGCAGGGCAAAAAAAAGAAAAAGATTTCTTCCAACAGTTGTGAAAAGAAAAAGATCGTAGGAACAGTGTATGGTCGGGTACTTACTATCGATAGCATTGGTATTTTAATGCTGTGGTTCTAAGTGTTGACAGGACTCCATTTGACATTCAGCTGTATTTTACAATTTGCTCTGACAACCAAGAGTAGAGATGTCTCTGCGAGTCTCATTCCCCAACTATAATGTGAACTCAGGAAGGGTCTCTGTCACACTTACTAATTGAACTGAATAGACTCTGATGTGGTGAATGGGGTTAACTGCGACCTAATAATGAAAATAAGACTTGACATTTACTAACAGAGTACAGCATACCTATGGAAGCGATAAGCCCAAGGAATAAGCATTGGCTTTGGCTTTGGACAGATCTGAGTTTACATCCTGGTTCTGTCACTTTCTTTCTTTCTTTCTTTCAAGTTTATTTGTTTATTTTGAGAGAGAGATAGCGCGAGCAGGCGGAGGGGCAGAGAGAGAGGAGAGAGATAATCCCAAGTAGGCTCCACTCCATCAGCACAGACCCTGACACAGGGCTCGATCCCAAGAGCCATGAGATCATGACCTGAGCTGATATCAAGAGTTGGATGCTTAACTGGCTGAGCCACCTAGGCGCCCCCTTGTCACTTTCTACCTTGAGAAGTTTACTTGACCTCCCCATGCCTTCATTTTGTCATGGGTGAAATCAATTCCTACCTTGGCGTTTTGTTGTAAAGACTTAATAAAATAATGTAAGTAAAATAAATAACATTTTGTCTGCTAGGTGCTCCAATAAGTGGCAGTGATTACCTTGTTCTCTAGGAGAGAATTGTAAAATACCATGGAAACATACTTGGTTTGACAAATGGGGCTTCCGAAGGATTATCTTTGAGTCGTTAATTAACAATCTTAAAAATCCCCAGGCATTTGTAGGTAAGAGTGGGTGGAGTTATAAGTCCATAAGGCAGGCCTCCGCAGGCTTGCATATTAGCAGGGAAAATTTCTCAAACATTTCTAAGCACACCGGCTTTACATGGGTTCAACTCTTCCCACCAGGCCCAGCTCCTTCACTTGGTCCTAAGAGAAAAGATGAGGGAAAAAAACCACACTACCTGGCAAAGAAGCATATATTGAATGAGCAAACGAGTAAGTAAAATAAATGAATTACATCAGCAAGAAAGAGTACAAACATCCTTTTTGCCATATGGAAATGGTCAGAGACAACAGGTTACCTTGGAGGACCCCCACTGGAAAGCAGTCAAATAGGCTGTCAAGATCTGGGGGGCTGTTTTGTTTTGTATAGTTTTGTTTCATTTTGTTTCATTTTGTTTTACATCTATGTGTCTCCAACTAAAAGGTGATAGGAAAGGAAAGAGCATGGAGAGGAAGGGCATCATGGGTTTCGGATGACTGCCTTTTCTATATCCATTATCCCATCTGCTGCTGTCAGGGACTTCACCCCTGCACAAAGGATCGATTTCATCTCTGGGAAGGAGAGGGGTAATTTGAGACTACAGACATGTTTCATACCTTGGCCACATGTTTCATAGGTCCAGGGATGTACATGTGCGTGATTTTGGTCAAAGACTGTGCATCCCACAACTTATGAAGGAGCTAGTTACCCTGGAAGGCATGGAGAGGTGAGATCTTAGAATGCTGCCTCCATATGGCCACCTGAAGCTCCGGGGTGGGTAGAGGGTGGTGGGATGCACTGGGGAACCAACCAGAAGATGGTCTCCTCCTGGTGATGTTGTCTGAATTGTCAACTCAAACCTTGTCTGAAGGCTATCTGTCTTGAGACTTTTAATTATGTGAGTCGATAAATGCCTTTCACTGTCGAAATTAGTTACAGGTGTTTTTCTGTCACTTACAAAACGTTCTGTCACTTACAAAAAGAGTCTTCTTTCCTCCATGCCAGGTGACATGTTGCTGATGTGCAGACTCTGACATAAAATCCAACTGAGGTCAATGTCTGAGAGTACCATATACATAGGGTTCTGACCTTGAAAATGAACTTCTAATACACTTTGAAAGACCTTGGTTAAGGTGGACTTAGTTACCGAAGGCACAGGTTCTACCCTGACTGGGTTTCCTGCAAAATCCTACAGAAAGGTTTTAGTTTTGACTGGCTCCTTACTTAAATACTTAATACTTATTACTTAAAAACTAAATACTTACTTAAATACTACTTAACAAATCAGTTCAAATACAAATATGTAAAATACAAATATAATACATACAGTATGTAAAGTATTTGGAACTACACGTGTGGTATTTCCCAGTCTTTTATACTATACTGAAATCTAGAGACATGTACGTAAAAGCAATATGTACATTTCAAACAACTGTTTAATTCTTGAAATCCACAAAGAGACTCCATAAGTGACTAGAAACAGAAAGTCTTTGTTCCCCTAAATAAGATTTTAAGTTAAAAGTTACAGGGGAAAATAACTTCCAGCCCTGATGATTACAGAGCGCATACATAAATATTAAGAGGAAAATAAAAACCAGACATGTTTTTTTTTTAAGAAAGTATATTTAAAAGCCCCTACCATGAAGATTCAGAATCTAAAGACATCATATTAAAAACTAGGTGGAAAGATAACTAAAGAGGTTTTTTGGTTTATTTGATTTTATTTGATTCAGATATTAAGTCTACATCTGATTATGGTCAGACTGTCACGATTTACAGAGCATGAGGGAAATAATCAAATTGTAACCCATCTGCAACAAATTCCTACTATTTCCTACCGAATTTTAGTCAGATTACTTAGATTTGATTCATAATTCTTTTCCAAGAGGAGAGCCTTTGAAGTTAAATAAGGATTTCAAAGCTACAGGAAGTTATAGTTTGAGTTAAGAGCTATTTCTTGGCTGTCTGTACCATGAAATATACATTTGAAAGCTGTAAAGGTAGCCCCATTCTTCGTTAATGAGTTAATGAGTCAGATTAAAAAGGTCCTTCATCCAGAGTTACAGATAATATATGCACAAGCTTGGAAGAAAGTGATGTGGGTGCAAGAAAGGGTCGAGTAATAAACTGGTTTCGAACTCTGGTATACTTTGTATATTGTTTTACCACTTAGTGCTGAATTTAATTTACCTAGAGAGATTGCTATTTAACTAATGTAGGTCACCTCTCATCCTAGATGATAGTAGTAAATAGTAGTAATAGTAGTAAATCAAAGCATATTTTCTTGGTTTAAGGAAGCATTGCTTCTTCATTTTTATTTTTGGTTGAAGTTGGTATGTTTTTGGTTTACCAAAGTATGCTTCTCCAATACTCCATGGTATGCAGGAGTGGTACATTTAAAAAAAATTTTTTTTTTAACATTTATTTATTTTTGAGAGACAGAGCATGAGCAAGGGAGGGGCAGAGAGAGGGAGACACAGAATCTGAAGCAGCCTCCAGGCTCTGAGCTGTCAGCACAGAGGCCGACGCGGGGCTTGAACCCATGAACCGTGAGATCATGACCTGAGCTGAAGTCGGATGCTTAACTGACTGAGACACCCAGGAGCCCCAACAGGAATGGTCCATTTTTGAGGAGAGGGTGGCATAATCTGCTTGAAGAACTGGGAGCTTTGGGGAACGTGGAGAGGCTTACAAGTCCTACCCTTTGGGGTTCTGATTCTCCTTAAGGGGTTGAAACGGTATGCAAGGGGAATCTTGCCAAGAAGGAAAAGACAAACTTGCTTGGACTCCAAGCCTGATGTCAGGGTCTAGATTCCTGACAGCTGGTTCCAGCAGAATCCATGGCTTATCCTGGCAAGAAAGCCGTGCTTTGGGAACTGAGGCAGAACATATAAGCATAAACCGAGGGCATCTGTGGAAGCAGCAACCTCAGCAAATGTGAGCTCCATCAGCGGACTAATCGTATTCTTCAGACAATGTTGGCGAGATGTTTGGAAACAGGCCTGGCCAGGCTCGGCTGTGTAACCCGTTGATGTTCTCGAGAAAGCCCCCCAGGCGAGAAAGCAGATTCGTTGCACAAACTGGCAAGTAGGGCCCCATTGATTAAAGGGAGATGTGACCTTATTTGAACCTTGAACATGATAGAGCAGGTTAGGCTTAATTTAAATAATACAATGCTATGATCTCAGCAGGTGTTGGATATTCTCCAGCTATTAATGTGCCATATCCATAAATGACCAAATGGGTGTGTTTGCTTCAACACAATCGTTTCCTCTGTATTCATGGCCAGACTACAATAGAAGACAGTTAACCTTCATATACAGACTTGTCCAAGTTAGTATACTTCTTTTCTCTTTTTTAATTTTAGAGAGAGAGAGCACACAGATGGGGGAGAGGGGGAGAGAGAATCTTTTTTTTTTTTTTTAATTTTTACTTATTTTGAGGCGGGTGGAAGACAGAGAGAGAGAGAGAGAGAGAGAGAGAGAGAGAGAGAATCCCAAGTAGGCTCCATGCTGTCAGCACAGAGCTTGATCCCATGAACCATGAAATCATGACCTGAGCCAAAATCAAGAGTCAGATGTTTAACTGACTGAGCCACCCAGGCACCCCGGAAAGAGACTCTTAATCACAACTCCAAGATCAAGAGTCATACACTCTACCAACTGAGCCAGCCAGGTGCCCCTAAAAGCTCTTTCTTATTAAATTATTACATTTAGTTAATTTTTTAGGCAAAATTGCTTCACAGAGTTTTTATTTCCCCTCAATTTTAAACTTTTGTGAAGATGGTGCTTCACTTGATAACATTAAATTATCAGGGTGACAAATTCTATTTTGAATGATAATTGGGCTTTTTTGTTATCATTTAAAAAATTCCCCCCTCCGCTTACTTTTTGCAGTCAAAATATTCCTTGTCTCAAAAAAAGTATGTCACAAATTCGATATCCAAAGAGACTACTTCCTGCAGGAATAGCAATATAAGTGTCTGAACTCTTATGTCATTAATATTTCATTTCCAGTTCAGAAAACGTATAACCAATTTACCCCAGGGACTTTATAATTGCGTTCTTATTGTATTCTACAAAGAAAACCAATGTTGTGTTAGGGAGATATTTAAACAGATAACAAAAAGGCAGAAGCCCTTCAGCAGAATAGCAAAGTCATGTTTTGCACTTTGAGGCCAAGCTTGAGAGAGGAGCAGGTGCATGAAAATGGAAACTCAAGGGAGACAAGGCGAAAACGGAAAACATTCTGCTGAGCTCCAGGCACACTTCACTTTCCCCAATGACTCAGATGCACACCTGATCAGATTGTCGGTTTATTTCTTATGTATTAATTTTTTTTTTTTTGAGAGAGAGAGAGAGAGCACGCAGGTGCAAGAGCAGGGGAGAGGCAGAGAGAGAGAGGAGAGAGAGAATCCCTAACACCCGGTGTGGAGCCCGACGGTGGGGCTCGATCCCACCACCAGGAGATCATGACCTGAGCCCAAATCAGGAGCCAGAGTCTTAACTGACTGAGTCACCCAGGCGCCCCAGAATGTCAGTTTAGATGACGGGGAGAAAAGTCATCCTCCCCTTCAGCAAAGTACGCTGCTGATGCTCTAGTCACTTGGCCGTGTGACTTATTAGCAAAATCAAGACACTGTCTTTGTGACCTTCAGGTCCAGGGGACATAATCACATGAGTATCTAAAGAAGGATAAGGACAGAAAGTTAGGGACACATTTAGCCTGGGTGGTGGTGGGGGCAGGGCAGCCTGCCCAGAGGAGATGACGTTCAAGCCCAGATAGAAAGGAGGCAACATTCCAAGCAGGAGGATTGAGTCCCAGAAACCCAAGCAGGCAGAAGCCTGGGCTTCTTTGCCAGCATCAGTACCTTTCATCCCGTCTTTTGGGCTTCCCCTTAAGGACCTGCCCCTCCCATCTCCTTCTGCCCCTCCCTCCTCCTCCCTCCCTTTAGCTCCACTGAAAAATGAAAGAGTAAGGCAATTACATATCTAAAATGAGTCACAATTTTAGTTAGAAGAGAATGAGGTTAGGAACCACTGTGAGCTCCATTCAACCTGAAAAAGTAAGACTGTTACGTAAGGCTGCAGAGAAAAGCAGGCCCCGATTTATCTCTCATGCCAGAACAAATGAAGGCAAATGTCCCCAGTCTTTCCTGTAATGACTCCTATGTAGTCACTGCAGAGATTTCTCGACGGTTTTTCTCTGCTCTCCTGGTCTTCTCTGATTTCGTGAAATCATTCCTATTGAAACTCGTTTCTGATGGGCTTTGCTTTTGAGGGGGTTTTCTGTTTAGTCGTGGGAAGTGTGCCACTGCTGATTTTGATCCCCTGGGGAAAGAATTCCCACCAACACACGGTTTTTGTCTGGTTCTAGGTCAGCGTTCATTTTATCAGAGATTCAGTCTTTCCTTGGATAACCTCCCCAGAAGGCTCTTCTGCACTGGTACTTGAAGGAGATATAGATTGTAATCTGGGCAATTAGGCAAAGCTGCAAAGAGAATGCAGAAACACAAAGGCGAAAGCAAGAAGCCTCACTTCACGGAGGGACGTTCAGAAGATGGGTCTTTTGGCTTTTGACCCTGTTTGTTCAACAGTCTTTGCTTGTTTCTATCTACTAAGGGATAGAAGCCAATTCTCGTAAAGGCATGAGTGGAGTGTCTGCCCTGATAATCCTGTAGAAAATAAAAGGACACGGAAACCTATCATGTAGATAAGAACCAATGTGCTGGACTTGAAATTTACTACTTCACCTGGTGATATAGAAATTACCTAGATAAGACCAGAAGGAAATACACACCACATATATTAAGCATTAACTATATATATTAAGCATTAACTATGACCCACCCTACATTAAAAACACAAATAATTCCACAAGAAAAACATAACTGTATATGCTTGGGACTTCTTACTTTTTCTAAGCAAAAAATCTATATTGCTCTGCTAAAATAAGAATACCTTTAATGGAGATACTATTTACCCACTTTAGGAGAGCTGATGATTCAAGATATGAAAAGTTAATATCAAACATCAAAGGGACGGTTAAAAGACTGGATCAGGAGACATACTTTATGTCAGACTTTGTGATTTTGGAGCTGAGGCAAACTTTAAGCCTGATCAATATCAGCAATAAATTAACATTATCTTGGAAAACAAGAGTGTCCCCAGCGGACCAGAACAGTTGAAGAATTACTAACAGAAAGCCCTAAGGGTCAGCACTATTGATGAATCAAGAAAGGGAAACAAAGCTTAATGTGGGGAGCACATTAAGAGCACCCAGAAGAGCACTCAGCTCAGACGCCATGGAGCTAAAGAGCAGCATACACAGAAGGTGATGAATGGGAAGATGACTTTGGAGGGGGGGGGGGAAGTGGGCTATTTGTTGAACTGGGGGGTTTGCCCATGGAAAAAGCTTGAGTGTAGACATTGGTGCTGGAAAAGCAAGATCTGGGGAATTACACATCCCCATGGGCACTAAAGGCTTCTGTACTCAGAGGAGAAGCTAAAGGTAGATTCCCTTACCAACATGGCTTCTCCAATCCACTCACATCTCCCCAGAACACAAGATATGATGGGCACACGGCCAGAAAATTTCAACACAAAGATAAGTGGAAAGCAAGTATCATCAAGATTTTAGGGGGGGAAACACTACCATAAAAAGACATCAAATTCAATAATAATTTTTAAAAAAGAGTAAATACCTGAAGAAATACAGTTAATTAGGCTGGCAAAAATGTTCTAACAGGTGACATCCTTAGAAAGATTTGAGAGGATATCATGGAAAAAAATAACTACGTGTTTTGGAAATTTTTGTTTCTTTTCTTTTCTTTTTTTTTTAAAGTTTTCTCATTTATTTTGAGAGAAACAGAGAGAGAGAGAGGCAGAAAGACAATCACAAGCAGGCTCTGCACTGTCAGTAGGGAGGCCACTGCAGGGCTTGAACTCATGGAACCGTGGGATCATGACCTGAGCAAAACTGAGAGTAGGATCCTTAACCAACTGAGCCACCCAGGTACTCCTGTCTTGGAAATTTTTAAGTGTAATAGATAAATATTAGTGCAAGGATTGAAAAAATAAAACCAAAAAGTGAAGCATACCTATGAAGGAATAAAAATCCAATTTGCAATAAACTTACAACGCAATTTAGTCTTTGCCTTCAAGGATATGGCACATTTCTCTCTTTTTATCTACATCTTTTACATCTTTCACATCTTTCAATTTAAACTTGTAGTTTTCTTTTAAAAAATAAAAAATAAACAGGAGATTTCCAAAGAAAACCACTGTCTCATAAAAGAAGGTGTAAGTCCTTTAACTCACTATTGAACACCAGCAAATTATACTTGTTAAAAGTGAAGGGGACGGGGCGCCTGGGTGGCTCAGTTGGCTAAGCGTCTGACTCTTGGTTCCGGCTCAGGTCACGGTCTCACGGTTTGTGGGTTCAGGCCCCA
This sequence comes from Acinonyx jubatus, assembly GCF_027475565.1. Taxonomy (NCBI): domain Eukaryota; kingdom Metazoa; phylum Chordata; class Mammalia; order Carnivora; family Felidae; genus Acinonyx; species Acinonyx jubatus. The sequence continues at coordinate 203,081,666 of NC_069381.1, read as the reverse complement.
CGTGGGGCTCTGGGCTGACAGTGCAGAGCCTGCTTAGGATTCTCTCTCTCCCTCTCTCTCTCTGCCCTTCCCCAGCTCGCTCTGTCTCTCGCTCAAAAATGAATGAATGAATGAATGAATGAATGAATAAATAAATAAATAAAGGGGGAAGAAAGAAGGAAGAGAAGGAAAAAAATGGCATCAGTAGCAGTTAAACTGTGCCCATGGTCATTTCTGGAACAAGAGAATAATTTTATAATATAAACCTCTTTCATATTCTAGGTCTTTACTGAAGATATTAGAGGTGACTTTCAAACATTTAAACTATCACCCCCACAGAGAAACGTGTGCAACCCAGTGTGTATATACGCAGACATATGTACAAACATTTCATAGAACAACACTTATTTTCTGGTATTTTCTAAAAACCTGTTCGTATTTTTTTTTTTTTTTTAATATTTGAGAGAGAGAGAGAGAGCACGCGAGCTGGGGAGGCACAGAGAGAGTGGGGAACAGAGGACCCGAAGTGGGCTCCAGTCTGACAGCAGAGAGCCAGATGCAGGGCTTGAACTCAGGAACCAAGAAATCATGACCTGAGCCAAAGTCAGATGCTTAATCCACTGAGCTGCCCAAGTGCCCCCAAACCTGTTTTTAATTTGAATGCCCTCTCTTCCCCCAATGCTCCCAGTTTGGGAAGTGCAGCACTAAGAAACCTCATTCGAAAGGTATTTGCCCAGGGGCGCCTGGGTGGCGCAGTTGGTTAAGCATCTGACTTCAGCCAGATCACGATCTCGCGGTCCGTGAGGTCGAGCCCCGCGTCGAGCCCCGCGTCGAGCCCCGCGTCGAGCCCCGCGTCGAGCCCCGCGTCGAGCCCCGCGTCGGGCTCTGGGCTGATGGCTCAGAGCCTGGAGCCTGTTTCCGATTCTGTGTCTCCCTCTCTGCCCCTCCCCCGTTCATGCTCTGCCTCTCTCTGTCCCAAAAATAAATAAATAAATAAAAAACAACAACAAAAAAAAAACGTTGAGAAAGGTATTTGCCCATACCTTCCAAAGTACCCAGTTTTTCACGGCACACAGAGTGAGTTCTGGTTCCCGTTTCTCTCAGGTCCCTGGAACACCTATGCAAACACCTCTGGTGTATTCTACCGTTATCTCTTCATATCCCTCTCATCTTGGAAGACGGATACTCTGGTTTCACTCTTTATGCCTCTTCGATTTTGGGTTATGCATGGCTTTTTATAAATCTTCAAGGACCATATACCATAACAACATTTATTTGAGATACAAGGAAGCTTGTCTCCGGATCTCACTCCTCTGCGTCAGGACAGTGAGCTAGCCTGAACAGTAAGACTGCCTTTAACATAGGGAAGGTTTTCTTTTCCCACTCAATGCATGCCCGTCTTCACCCGCTCTGTACCTTTGCTGCTAGAAAGAGGAGGTCCTGTAAAGCAGCACAGCCCTAACACAAGCTAGCTGCTACTTTGGCTCCTAGGTGTGGCAAGGTGAATGGAATTGTTTCTCTGTCCCAACAACCGCATACGTGCATACATTGGTCATGCCCAGAGAAGATAAAATTTAAAATATATATGTGTGTGGATAGAATGGGGTGTGATCTAATGAGGTTTTTTCCACCTCCACAATCACGAAGGTGTTTTGCTGATATCCTTACTAGAATTAATGAAAACCTAAGGGCGCTTGGGTGGCTCTGTTGGTTAAGCATCTGACTTTGGCTCAGGTCATGATCTCACGGTTCATGAGTTCAAGCCCCGCTTTGCGCTCTGTGCCAACAACTCAGAGCCTAGAGCCTGCTTCGGATTCTGTGTCTCCCTCTCTCTCTGCCTCTCCTCGCTCGTTCTCTCTCTCTCTCTCAAAACTAAGCATTAAAAAAAAATAAAAAAAAGAATTAATGAAAACCTAGATCCCTCAAACTTCTATGTGTTGTCTAATTCTGCAGGACAGGGCAGTGATATCCACGACTAGAATTGCCTGCCAGGGGTTTATATACATGAAAGGCTGGGAACCTCCTGCTGAGAAACAGCCTCTTCTAAGGGAAGAGGGAGCCATGCCCAAGAGACCTTGACCCAGGAGCAAAGTCTCCAACCCCGGAGAGGAGGAGAGGAGTGCTCCCCGGGAGAGCACCAAGCCTCTTGTTCACATCTAGGTCTGGCACATTCTCCGTAGTGACCGTCAATCTTATGGAGGCGGTGGGGGGCGGGGCTGGGAAGTGGGGAGAGAGGCGCTGTAAGTAGAACACAAAACAGGTGGTTTAGTAAACCTCCTCGAGACAAAGCAGCAGCACAGAGCCACACGATTCTCGTTTTAACCCCCGGAAAACCAGTTCGATCACATACTGGTCTTCCAACTTGGTCAAGCTGCTTTAAACTTCCTATGCCTCAGTTTCCTCCTCTGTCAAAAAGCATTAGTAATCCTACCTACCTTGCTGAGTACGATCAAATGAGGTAATTAAAAACAAGCGTGTAGCATAGTGCCTGACACAGAAAACCATCCAACAGACGGCATCTGTCATGACGAAGAAGTGTCAGATCTCAAGCCAGTGCCAACACCGAGAGGTACCTTCTCCACTTTCCAAATGAATGCGGGTGTCGGGGGGCTTTGTCACCTCGAAGGTCCCGCTCTGCATTAAGAGACGAGCAAATAGGTCCAGGAGAAGAGACGAGGTATTAGAAGAAGTTTCGATGTCGTTAGAATATAAGGTCCCTAAGGGGGATTGGATTGTCTTATTCAAAACCGTATCTTGGTATTTAGCACCGTGCATGGCATCCCAGGGACTCAGAAAGTGCTTGTTACATAAATAAACAAGTGCCTAGATGAACGAACTCGTGGATGAAAAGTCTGAGAATAAACCGTGGCTGCGAGCACAGGTGAAAGCCATCCTGCGTACTTAGCGGCGGGGCGGGGGGGGGGGGGGGGGGCACTTTGCAAGGAGTTGGGGTTGAGTGGCATTGAACTGGCTAACGCTGTTGTGCACGAACAGTAAGAGTGATTACAACAACACTGACGTGACATGTTTGTACACTGCCTTTCATCTCAGGTGCGTAAGCCATCATCCTCATCAGCATCAACATTTCTTTGAGGTTACCTCAGTGGATAATTTTACTACCCTTTTTATGGACTCAGAAGCTACAACAAAAGTGTAGTCACATGCCCAAGGTCACACAACAGATTAGAGACAAAATCCAAGACTCGTCAGTCATTCTTGCACGCTTGCAGGCATGCATCCTCCTGCTAATTAAAATTAGGGACATTCAGGCCACGGAGCACATTTTATCAGGTTTGCGTTATGCATAAACATTTTTTTTTTTTTTGGCGGGGGGAAGATAGTGGGCTCATTAATATTAAAATTTAAACAGCCAATCTATTCTTCTTTGATACACATATATCACGTGCTGTTTGTAACCTTTTCTTACATTCTATCCTCAAGTTCATTTCATTTTTAATAGGGGGCAGAGCCTCAAGAGCTAATGTATCAGCATAGATAGCAAGAAGTAAGAGGGCAGATGGAGAGGCAGCCCGAAGTTTAAGAAACACATACTTAGGGGGCTTTGGGCCAAGCCACAAGAAGGGATGGCTTCCTCCTTGAACTAGGATCTCTCCCTCTTGCTTCTTGCCTTTCTTCTCTTCTTCCTTCTAGTCAAGAGATGGTCTGTGAACTGCTGGCTTCCTCAGTGTGTTTTATTTCAAGAGAAGTGAGGCGTGGAGGGAAAAAAAAATGCCTCAGTGGGGCAAGTCACGTAAGTTCTTGAGGCTTCAGTGTCTCCAGCTTTCGGATGACAGAGCTGGTGGGATAACGTCAGGGGTCCCTCGGAGTTCGGCCAACCCAAGATTCTACCTCCTTTCATCACTTCTTGGCATCCACTTATGTCCCCTGCTTAAAAACAAAGGCGTAATTTTATGTCAGCAAAGGATCTTCGCCTGTAGATTTCTCTGAATGTTCCTTGAAACCAAAGCTTGGTCTGATGGCCCATGATTTATTTTATTTTCACTTGTTTCTCTCTCTTTCCTTCTTCCCCCTTGCTCCTGGAAAATTCTAACAGTCTGAGAACCCAACAATCAAGAGGATGCCTGCATTGCCCCTAGATGATGCTAAATATATTCAAATAGGGCTTTGTATGTGAAATAGTAGAGAGGTCAAAACAGACTGGTTTCCTCCAGGGCTATCATCATCAATTTTGTCACGTTCCAGACTGAGTTTCCTTCCACAGGTATTCTTACACACACCACAACCAAATTTCCTTCTTTCGGATTGGGATCAACTGCCTCCCACAGGAAAGCACTTGCTAGTGATTCTCAAACAGCAGTGTCACCATGGGCTTGGGTTTTTGTTTTTTTTTTGTTTTTCTTTCTAAAAGAGAATTATAGGAAGCAACATCTTCCTAATTAATCCATCATAAAAAATGAGGAATGGCTTAATCGAAATCTCTCGCGTTTGATGGTCGTTCCAGGAGCAGATCTTGCCTAGACTGCTCTAAGTAATTTGCTGGGTGCAAAAAAGATTCCATCCAGCCTGTTAATTACCCCAGGCTCCCTCTGCTCTCTAATCTCTCACCCAGTGAGCAAGCATTTCTGGGCTCCTTTCAAGTGACCTTTTGAAGGGTTATTGTGAAACCACCGACTTCTCTGTGAAGTCTGAACGGATTTCTGCATGGAACACACTTAACGTTCTAAATCTGCCTAACACAGTACATCAGTTATGTAAACAGAATGTTAAAACAATGTTCGCTTTGGTGAACACTAATTACTTCATATTTCTTATTAAATAATAACCATGCAATCATTTTTTTTTATTATTTCTGCGAGGCTTGTGGGTTTTATTTCCATTCTGACACATCTAAAATGCCTTTAAATCTTTCAACAGTGATGCTTCTGTTCTGCAGAATTTTGCAGGAGACCTAATTGTCTAGGAATAGATCCGATATATCAACTAGGTTTGTGTTTTATGTAAGCCAGAGGCCAGTGCTGAAGGGCTTAGGCTTCTCTCTTTAATCTATTTTAGGATCACATTACCTAGCATGGAGAGCCAAACATCTCTATCACAAAACATCACAGCCATTGAAATGCCCTCAACAACGCCAGGGGACAGTTTAGATTAGAAAATGAAAAAGAATCCCGTGTCCAATGGAAAAGACCGGGAGGAGTGTGTAAATGACTGTTTATGGAAGGCAGTGAACTTCTGAGGGAGACAAACCTGTTCTTTGTTCAAAAGCGCAGAGAGGAATCTGTGCTTCGACAACGGTGACTCAAGTCGGTTCCCGGAACCAAAAGAACACAGGAGCGTTGCATTTTACAAACTGCATTACTAAATCAAGGGGAAACCTGGTGCAGACCCCACTCTACACCATTCCCTTTCTCCCCGGTTTATAGCCCATGCTGCCGTTAGGACGGGGGAAAATAACCCACCTCCCCCTTTGTTTTCCTTTCAGTACAAATGAAGTCAAGGGCGGTTCTGACAGCCTCAGGAGGCAGGCCGCCGGTGCAGGAGCACTTCTGAAATGTTATAAAAGCCAGTCTGACTCAAATGGCTCTGACAACAAGATTAACTACCCAGACCAGGTGGGACTTGTTTTTCCATGCATGACGGGGCAGGTTGGCATTCCACTTCAGTTTACGAACCCGTTGTATATATTGATTTATTTCATGGAAACACAACACCTTCTTATCTTTAGCTGCGCTTTTTCAAAGCAGTTTCCTACGAATTAATCTTATGCTCATGGGTGCTCTTTCCTTTTCAACTTTTCTTGGATTGGAAACATACACCCTAGGGGCGCCTGGGTGGCTCAGTTGGTTAAGCCTCCGACTTCGGGCTCAGGTTGTGATCTCGCTGTTTGTGAGTTCGAGCCCCGTGTCGGGCTCTGTGCTGACAGTTCAGAGCATGGAGCCTGCTTCAGATTCTATGCCTCCCTCTCTGCTTCTCCTCTGCTCACACTCTGTTTCTCCCTCTCTCTCAAAAATAAATAAGCATTAAAAAAGAAAAAACACACACACTAAATACAAATCAGGGTGAAATAATTCAGAGATATACTGAGAAGAAAATAAAAATTGCCTTTACTATTCTTACACAGAAATCACCACGGTAGGGGCACCTGGGTGGCTCAGTCAATTAAGCTTCCGACTTCAACCCTGGTCATGATCTCACAATCCGTGAGTTCAAGCCCCACATGGGGCTCTGTGCTAACAGCTCAGAGCCTGGAGCCTGCTTCAGATTCTGTGTCTCTCCCTCTCTGCCCTTCCCCTGCTCCCACTCTGTCTTTCTCTCTCTTTCTCTCAAAAACAAATAAACATTACAAAAAAAATTTTTAAAAAGAAAGAGAGAAATCACCGTGGTAGGCCCTTGGGTTTTTTTTTTTTCTTTCTAATTTATTCTAACTTATTTAAAAGTTCCCTACAGTTAAACCTCAAAACATCCCCTTGAATGAAGGTAGGTCAGGAATTATGTCAGTTTCGCTGATGAGGAAACTGAGGCCCGGTGAAATTCCATGACGTGGCCAGTGGGCCACCGAATACCAGCCGGAGACCCTGGCTGGCCCCTTGGTGGCTGCACAAGGTGGCCCCCCAGGCTGCCCTTCTGTATAGGTCCGCTTACCTGTTCCATTGCTTCTGCAGCCAGTGTGATGTTCCTCAAATGGAGAGAGGACTTTTTTTTCATTAATTATGATTACACTCCCTCCTCATGATTCGCAGGTTTCCGACTTGCAAATTCGCCTACTTGCTAATATTTACTCTAACCCCCAGATCAATTCCTCCCGCGTTGGACCAACTCGTGGACAGGCAGCCACAAATTGGAGCCCCTCTTTGCACCCGTTCTCAGCTGAGCTCAAACAAGGGGACACTCTACTTTCTGGCTTCAGCTCTCAGACTGGAAACCAGTGTCCTCTCAGCAGTCTCTTTAGTGCACATCACTTGCGGTTTTGTGCTCTTGTCATTGATTTTGCCATTTATATTTTATGTATGTTTTCAAATGTTTATTCTTTTTTTGAGAGACAGAGCAAGGGTGGGGGAGGGGCAGAGAGCGAGGGAGACATGGAATCCGAAGCAGGCTGCAGGCTCTGAGCCATCAGCACAGAGCCCGACGCGGGGCTCGAACTCACGAACCGTGAGATCGTGACCTGAGCTGAAGTCGGATGTTCAACCGACCGGGCCACCCAGGCGCCCCTGATTTTGCCATTTTAAAATGGCCCCCAGGTGCAGTACCAAAGAGCTACTGAGTGCTCTCAAGCGCGGAGAAGACTTGTGTGTTAAATCTGGCTCCTTCAGCCTCGAGTTACAGAGCTGTTGACTCTGAGTTCACACGGCAAACAAGTTATGCGCTGATAGGTTGATAAAAATGTTGTTACTGGAAGCTTGTAGGAGTGTAATGGTGTGTCAGGCCCAGGAGCAATGCTTCAAGATTGGCTAATTCAAAGTTTACTGTGGCTTTGAGGGACAGAGCTACCATGGATAAGCGGAAACAGCTGTATTCTTATCATGGCTGTTGGTGTTGTTTCCCAACGAAAAATGACGTGGCCTCTCAGAATTCCAGCTTACGCTTTAGGCTTAGTCAACAGAGTCTGACCTTTAATGTATACGTCTTCCTGCCACGAATGCTGAGGAGCTGTCATCCCCTCCTTTGTAGCCTCAAAAGGATTTCTGGCCCCCTGCTGGCAATTAATCATGGTTCCAGACTCTGGAACTGAAGCCCTCCTGTCTCGTGCCTGGTCTTCCCGAAGCACCAGGATGGCCCCCTTACAAGTTAAGGCAGGCTTGCTTCTGCCTTTTCTGCAAGAGCATCAATGTCAGAGCCCTGAGGGCCTGGCCATCAGTCCTAATTCCGTCACTGCTCCTTTCAGGAGATACAGGGTCACCCACACAAGAGTCCCCTGGGCGGATACGCAGATCAGACCTCAAATCAACAGTGTTCTTTGAGAGACGATTGGCTCACTGCTAAAAAAAAAACATGTAATTCTTGGGCACCAGTCTCAGAACCTCAGGACATTAATTGTAAATTAGTCAAAGCGTATATGTCTTTGCATGTCCTTTAGAGAAACCTTAGTTTCAAATGGAAAAACTTGCTCGGTAAAATGGCTAACAAAAAGGGGAGAATATTCAGAGAAACAGCCTCCCCTCCCCCTGCCAGGATATATTAGAGCCTTTGTTGTTGTTGTTGTTGTTTGTTTGTTTGTTTCAGAGAAATTCCAAATGGGACTGGTGAGGAGCATCTAACCTATAATGAAGTAATTCGATTGGTTATAAATAGATGTTTTGTTTTTATTTCATGTGAGTTGCAGTTTCCTGAAAAGGACAGTCGTGTTGCCAACCAAAATGATTCACTACTGAAAGATCATTTCTTACGCAATTAATCTAAAAAAAAAAAGAGCAAACTCATTTGGAAGTAAGCAAATTACAGTCCTCTTGATACTCGTGTTATAAAGATAACTACTTATCCTTAAAAATATGTACCTTTGTGGGGCACTTGGGTGGCTCAGTTGGTTAAGTGTCCAACTCTTGATCTCGGCTCAGGTCATGATCTCCTGGTTCGTGAGATCAAGCCCCGCATCAGGCTCTGTGCTGGCAGAGAGGAGCCTGCTTGGGATTCTGTCGGTCTCTCTCTCTCTCTCTCTCTCTCTGCCTCTTCCCTGCTTGCTCTCTATCTCTTTCTCAAAATAAGTAAAAATAAACAATACATACACCTTTATTATAACCATCAGTACTAAAATGACCGGGACCCTGTTGCCAAATGCAAAACTGTGAAAATCAAACATTTGCGGGAAGCCCCTCAACCCATCACTCTGGTGAAGCCAAGAGAAGGTCGTTCAAACAAGGACATCATGAGGGTTGTCAATATATGTATGGATACCCATCTTCACCATAGTAAGAAACATGCAAATGAAAACCATAGAGAGATTTTTTTTTAAAGCCCACAAACTGGCAAAAATTTAAGAACTTGACAGTATGCTCTGCTCGTAAGGCTATGAAGAATTAGGCTTCTCATACATTGCTGGTGGCAGCGTAATAGAGTAAGTTAGCCACATCTAACAAAATAACGGTTGCATATGCTACCTCCTCCAGAAATCCCACTTCTGAGAAGGTATTATACATACGTGCCAGCACACACAGGGAATGACATGTGTTCAAGGTCACTCGTGGTGGCATTGCTTGAAGAAGCAAAGACTGGGAAGAACCCACGCTTCTGGTAGGGGAATTTATTTAGCAAAGAGTGCTACCTCTGCACAGGAAAATACCATGCAGCTGTAGAGAGCGATGCTACAACCTGGATGAACCTTGAAAACATCTCATGCAACAGAAGCCAGCCACTAGGGACCACATACTCTATGACTCCAAAGAGGGTGGCACTCAGCCTCCATTCTGATCCCTGGGCCTGTGTGCAGGGAGCCCCTCACAAGAGCCCAGGCAGGATCCCCAGCCCTCACAGATTGTCACCCACATGTCTGCTGAGGTGGCCTGGAAAGGGGACAAGGACAAACAGCACAGGGAAGGGATCCACCGGCAGACAGTGCTTTGAAGAAGAACCAGTGGCTGTGGGTCCTGCTTCTTGCCACACTTACGAGTTTTCACTCATTGATTTCAAAATATGAATACAATCTCAGCTCTTTCTTTTTTTTTTTAATTTTTTTTTAACGTTTATTTATTTTTGAGGCAGAGAGTGACAGAGCATGAATGGGGGAGGGTCAGAGAGAGAGGGAGACACAGAATCTGAAACAGGCTCCAGGCTCAGAGCTGTCAGCACAGAGCCCGACACGGGGCTCGAACTCACGGACCGCGAGATCATGACCTGAGCCGAAGTGGGCCGCTTAACCGACTGAGCCACCCAGGCGCCCCTAATCTCAGCTCTTTCAACCGCTTCTAATCCATCTGGCACTGAGCATTGTTACAGCTACCAGCTGATAAGAGGCATGACATTGCCTCAGACGCACCAGCCAGGAAGGGCACTCCCGTAGTTAACGTGGCAGAGTTATTCTAGAACGATATCCCAGGAGTTATTGTTTGGTGTGTGTCTCTCAAGGCGTTCCATTGGATTCTCTGTCTTCAAAAACACAAACTTTATTTATTTATTTATTTTTATTTTTGAGAGAGAGAACAGGAGTGGGGGAGAGGAACAGAGGGGGAGAGAGAAAGAGACAGAGAGAGAGAATCTTTTTTTTAATTTATTTTTTAATTTTTATTCATTTTTGAGAGACAGAGCATGAGCCGGGGCGGGGCGTCGGGGGGGTTGCGGTGCAGAGAGAGAGGGAGACACAGAATCTGAAGCAGGCTTCAGGCTCTGAGCTGTCCGCACAGAGCTCGACCCAGGGCTCGAACTCGTGAACTGTGAGATCATGACCTGAGCCGAAGTTGGACACTTAACCTACTGAGCCCCCCCCAAGCACCCCCAAAAACACTAACTTTGAATGTCAAAGCATGTTATTCCTTTCTGGCCACACTCAGTAAATTGTCCATTTACTCCACTATGTTAGGATCAGGCAAAAAAGCAAATTCAAAAGAAATGACCTAACAAGAATGGAGACATTTCCTGTTCAATTGGAGGTGAAGGACTGAGAAGAAGTGTTTTCTTTCCTAAGAAGAATCATTAATAGTAATATCATCCTTTATATTTAAAAATAAGGCATTGTGTTGGGGCGCCTGGGTGGCTCAGTCGGTTGGGTGTCCGACTTCAGCTCAGGTCATGATCTCACCATTCATGAGTTCGAGCCCCATGTCAGGCTCTATGCGGACGCCTCAGAGCCTGGAGCCTGCTTCGGATGCTGTGTCTCCCTCTCTCTCTGCCCCTCCCTTGCTCATGCTCTGTCTCTCTCTCTCTCTCAAAAATAAATAAACATTGAAAAAAAAATTAAGGCATTGTGATATATATAAAATCAACCCTCCTATGAAAAGTCACTTGTACCCTAACTCCATTAGGGGAGAGAAAGGAAGCCCTAAAACAAGGAACGTTGTTATTTTTAATTCATTCATTCGGTTTTATCCAAACTATACCACAGGGTCTGAAAAAAATGCACCATTCTTAGGTTAGGAAAAATGAGTATTACTTCTGCCCTTATGTGTTTTACGTTACTGTGTCCAAAACATTTTCCTGCCTGTGTTCACGTCAAAGGTTAAACTATAGCCCATAACCTGAGTGTTGTAGAATAACTTACAGTGATACATTTCTTCTAGACAAAATCAACATGGAAAAATATTAAATGAAAGAGGAATTATGTTGTTTTTAAAGAGCATGAGTTTTGTTATGCTTGGGAAAAAGACTAGAAGGAATACGTATATCAAGGTCTTAATGATTACCTTTGGGGATAGGATCATTTAACTTTTAGTTCCCTTACCTGCATTTTTGTAGTTAGTATAATTCTTTCCATAGTCTTTTTTTTTTTTTTAAGTTTATTTATTCACTTTGAAAGAGAGAGCACAAGTTGGGGAGGGGCAGAAAGAGAGAGAAGGAGAGAGAATCCCAAGCAGGCTTCGCACCTTTAGTGCAAAGCCCAATGTGGGGCTCGAACTCACGAATGGTAAGATCATGACCTGAGGTGATGTCGGATGCTTAACCGACTGAGCCACCCAGGTGCCCCTATAGTTTTAAGAAATTCTATTCTATTTTTTTTAATGTTTATTTGTGAGAGAGAGAGAGAGAGAGCACACGCAAGCATGAGGGACGGAGGGGCAGAGAGAGGAGGAGACACAGAATCCGAAGCAGACTCCAGGCTCTGAGCTATCAGCACAGAGCCCGACGTGGGGCTCGAACTCACAGAGTGCAAGATCATGACCTGAGCCAGAGTCAGAGGCTCAACTGACTGAGCCACCCAGACACCCCGATTATATTCTATTTTAGAAAACAGATTAGAAATATATACATAAAAAAAGTGGGCTGATGGATATACACATCCAGTAAATCAGAAAACAGCCTTGAGAAGAAGTCATCATTTCTAACACAAATGGTCTTAATAAAAAATTGAATTTCTCTGTTTCTCTTTCTAAGCCTTTCCGTCAAAACGGGCAGTCATGCCTAGAGTGAAGTAAACAGCTAGGTACAACATGCTAATGACTGCTTTGTTATCATCATTTCTAAAGAGCAGTTTCAGGAAATCAATTTACTTTCATGATATACGGTAAATATCACTGACAGTTGGGCAATTCTCAGAATAAAAACAATTAAATGAAAATATCAGAAAGCATTTCTCTTAGCACATGCATAATGCTACCGAGTTTCTTACTGGTTTAAATTTCCTGGTTGCCTGTTAAAGTCATAGTACTTTGTACTCCAGATTATAAACATTCCATTAGAAATACTTAATTGTTTTCTCAGGTAAAAGAAAATAGTTTATCCAAAGATAATCATTTTTTTTCTTTCTGTTTTTTTTTTTTTTTTTTTTGGGCTCCTCGGTTAATGTGAAATTAGTACATTAACCTCCTAGGGTTCTAGAAAATCTACTTAAAAATTTGTTTTTAGGGGCGCCTGGGTGGCTCAGTCGGTTAAGCGGCCGACTTCGGCTCAGGTCATGATCTCGCGGTTTGTGAGTTCGAGCCCCGCATCGGGCTCTGTGCTGACAGCTCAGAGGCTGGAGCCTGTTTCAGATTCTGTGTCTCCCTCTCTCTGACCCTCCCCCGTTCATGCTCTGTCTCTCTCTGTCTCAAAAATAAATAAACGTTAAAAAAAATTTTTTTTTTACGTTTGTTTATTTTTGAGAGAGATGGAGACAGAATGCGAGCGGGTTAGGGGCAGAGAGAGAGGGAGACACAGAATCCGAAGCAGGCTCCAGGCTGCGAGCTGTCAGCACAGCGCCCGACACGTAGCTTGAACTCACCAACTGAGAGATCATGACCCGAGCTGAAGTTGTACGCTTAACTGACTGGGCCACCCAGGCACCCCTAGAAAAATCTATTTTTAAAAGGAAGAATTTGTTATGGCTTAAGGGGAAAATGTTTACTAAAATTAAAGTTAATTTTTGAGTGACTATGATTTAAATGCAGCAGGAATGTATGTGTAATCATTTATGTTTGGCCTAAGAAACAACAATGCCACGTTTCCCTTGATGAAGAATAAGAATCTATCAGTTCATAATGTACCGTTTGATTATTCACTCACCCAGTAGTCTGGGGAGCACCTGTTCTAAGCCTGGCCGTGGAGGTAGAGTGGTGAACAAAACCCTTCCTGTCCCTTGTCTTTGAAGCAGGCCATCCCTGCGGACTCTGGTCCAACTCCTCTTCCTGCAACAGGCTGGGACATGGACCCTGAAGGGGCTTCATGCATCCAGCCTTCCGGTCCGGGGTAAGGAGGCGGGTGAGGCAACCCTCACTTAGTTTTGGAAACCCAAGCACTAATGATGGGACAAGCCTTGCACTGGGGAGAAGAGGCCCTTTGTGCATTGGAACTAACTTAGCTATTTTATTCCCATTCATTGGAGGGCATGTAGGGAGCCTTAGGAGGAGTTCTGGGGGGGGCACCTACCAGCCTCACTTTTATCCCCTGCAACTACTTCAGGCGATATTTTCACTACTGTCTTTATTGGTGTTTAACTTCACTCCAGTTGAGTCAAAAGCTTGAAGAGAGCAAAGCCTGTGCCTTATATTCCTTTGTACTCCCCTAAAGAGCTTCTTTAGTACATGACTTTCATACAGCAAAGGGTACAATGAATGTTTGTCTATGTGATATGCCTTCTTTCAGAAAGATAAAAGCCACATGTCAAGCAAGATCAGCCCACTGCGTGAGTTAAGGGTCAGGGTCATGCAGCTAAGTCTAAACAACTGGAGTTGACTGCCTGCACACTGACTTGTACTTGACCTGCTCGCTTGTACCTCTCTTATAACTTCCCCCTGACGCCCCCACCCCCACCAACACACACACACACACACACACACACACACACACACACACACACAAACTCTCACCAGGACTAAGAAAACAGTAGAAGGACAAATTGACAAGTCAGATCCCTTGTAATCAGCTAATTGTACCCTGAAAGAGACAACATTTAAGAAAATATTTATTATCGCAACTTAAATAAACTTCTTAAGCCTTTCTTGAGCGATGAAAATTACTAGTTTCCCTTTGTGAATATAACAAAAACCCCAAGAAAGGAATCACAAAATTCCATACAGGTAATAATCACCTGTAAGACCTATAAGAAATGTCCTTCCGATTAAGAATGCAATCATCTGATATAGTGATATGGTTTCCAAAATTGCATTTGCGTTGTCAGGCAAAAAAATGAAGTAACATTTTAATAAATTAACCCTTAAATCACTTGAAGGTACAGTATGATTATCTGACTTTAGAAATGGGAAACCCCAGGGGCACCCGGGTGGCTCAGTCCGTCAAGCGTCCAACTTTGGCTCAGGTCATGATTTTGTGGTTCATGAGTTTGATCCCTGCATCGGGCTCTGTGCGGACAGCATGGGGCCTGTAGCCTGCTTCAGATTCTGTGTCTTCCTCTCTCTCTGCCATTCCCCTGCTCACGTTCTGTCTCTCCCTCTTTCAAAAATAAATAAACATTAAAAAAAAAAAAAAGAATGGGAAACCCTGAATCGTGTGGTAGAAAAGAATTTTTCTATGGACAGCAATTTGCCAATAACTTCAAAAAGGAATTACTCAGAGATATACTGGCAGTGTGCATAGCTTTCATTTCCAGAACATGGTATCAGGGCTTCCTCTAAGGTGTTTACCACGATTGAAGATGAAAAGCTTTGGTGAGCCCTTGAATCTAGAATGAATGCCAGCATGCTTCATTAGGCCATGGGCCCATGCTCCCTAACATCAAAATCCAACCTCACACCTGGGTAGCTCCTGGGATTGGGGTTCGGACTGAACGCATTTGTACACCTCTGAGAGATTCCCATTATAGAATCAGTGCCTTCCTGCTGATGTATTCTTCAACCAAGTGGTAGATCAGTTCTGGAAAGAGCAAACACATCAAGTAATGAGGGACTCCAGTGAGCTACAACCTGGACCAACCTCTAGGCTTGCTGTGAATCCCAAAGTTCCCGGTGAGCCAGTTGCAAATGGAGGCAGATGGAACACTAAATCCCCTGTCAACATGTTGAATCACCTCCCAGTGCATCAACTCTAAAGGATTTGCTGGGCAGTAGATGGGCTGGGATTTTCATGGGACCCAACAGAATATCGATCCACCCCCAGTCTTTGAATATTGTCTAGAAAATTGGAATAATATAAAAGAAAAAGAGGAATTACATTTTTCTTTTCTTTTCTTTTCTTTTCCTTTCCTTTCCTTTCCTTTCCTTTCCTTTCCTTTCCTTTCCTTTCTTCTCTTCTCTTCTCTTCTCTTCTCTTTTCTTTTCTTTTCTTTTCTTTTCTTTTCTTTTCTTTTCATTTTTGAGAGAGAGAGACAGAGTACAATCAGGGGAAGGGCACAGAGAGAGGGAGACACAGAATCCGAAGCAGGCTCCAGGCTCTGAGCCGTCAGCAGAGAGCCCAACGTGGGGCTCAAACTCACGGACAGTGAGACCATGACCTGAGCTGAAGTCGGACCCTTAACCGACTGAGCCCCTCCAGGCACCCCTGGAGGAATCACATTTCTAAGTGCTGCTCAGAAACGGGAAGTGCGGTGTTTTAGTCACCAGAATTAAAGTAAGTCATTAAACATCCTGTTTCTTGGCCTAAGTCTTCTTGTCTTTAGGAATTACAATTATTTTGTTTATTCATTTTTAAACTTTTTTTAAAAAAGTTTATTTATTTTGAAAGAGACAGAAACAGCACGAGTGGGGGAGGGGCAGAGAGAGTAAGGGAAAGAGAGAATCCCAAGCAGGCTCTGCACTGCCAGCACGGAGCCGGAGGTGGGGCTTGAACTCAAGAACCGTGAGATCATGACCTGAGCAGAAATCAAGAGTCAGATGCTTCACCTACTGAGCCAGCCAGCATTAAAAGTATTTTAAAGCAAATAAATGGCAGTGATAAATAGGCAGACAGTCGGTCCTTGAATGACTAGAAATGTGTGTGTGTGTGTGTGTGTGTGTGTGTGTGTGTGTGTTTTCTTAAAGGCCAAAAACTGCTAGCTTTTAGAACTTTCAAATAATTCCTTTCAAAAGCAATATTCGGACGATTCTTTGCAGAAGGTAGATGGCACTAAGTTCAAAAGAGAGAAAGACTTCACCTGGAATCTTTTCCTCCTGGAGCCAAAGAAGATAAGCTTCTAGAAAGATTATTTTGGGGGAGGAGGGAGTTTAGGGGAAAGACGGGGAGCATCTTAGACTTTCAAGGTAGCATTAACTTGAGCAAACGTCATCCGCATTTACTTGCTGAGCGTTCAGAGCCTTTAGCCGCTGTCACAGGAATCTATCCTAACAAGATTGAGGCTTCTTGAAAATGATTGAAGTATGGACCCCAGGCTTAATGTTAAGTATGGAACTGCTTGTCATGTTCCTGTTTTAATAAATCTTTGAGGGTCGCCTGGGTGGCTTAGTTGGTTAAGTGACTTTGGCTCAGGTCATGATCTCAAGGCTCATGGGTTCGAGCCCCACATCAGGCTCTGTGCTGACAGCTCGGAGCGTGGAGCCTGCTCCGGATTCTGTTTCTCCCTCTCTCTATTCCCCTCCCCTGCTCTCTCTCAAAAATAAATAAACATGAACATTTTTTTTCTAAATAAATAAATAAGTCTTTGAGAAAATTTTTCCAACCAGAAAATAACAAGGCCTTTGACACATTAGAGTAGCTTTCAAAAGCAGTTCACCTGCAGTATTTTAGGAAGTTCCCCGGGGCCTGGTTAGTGGGCATTGAAGGAACAGGGCTACGTCTCACAGCTCAGCAGCTCATGGCCACTGCCTGTCAGTGCCCTGGATGACAAGCACAGCAAGGAGCCAAAGGCCATCTCCTGGGCACAGGGGAGTGGGGGGAGGGCTCAGGTCCCTGTAGCCTATGCCCAGGCCTCTTTCCCCTACTGCTGGACTCTCACACCCAGGAGAGGCTCCAGCACGGAGGCGATACTCAGTAAATATTTGTTGAGTGACCAAGGAATGAACATCAGCTCTTGGGCAGCCTGGAGCCCCTTCTGAGGTATCTGATTCCGTACCTACACTGCCTTTTCTAGACATCTCTTAATGCCTAGGTGTCGAGGACGGCAGTGCCAGTGTGGGAAAGTCACCCTTGCCCAGGGCGACTCTCAGTCCGATCATGCAGCACCATACCTCACTGTGGGTGTTTTGGCAGGTGAAGGTCACACCTTCCTGTCCCTAGGCAATTTTCCCACATGGCAAAGCTGATGTTTTCATGGTCATTTCATTCCTGGTACAAAAAGGCAAGTGGCTGGGACCTCACCCTTAGGCAGAAAGCACCGGAGTCGTGGAGGGATATTTACGGAGGGGAAGTCTCTCCGGTATTGTCGTCAAGAGGTAGTTTATCATTACAAGATCTTGTCAAGGAGTGCCTGAAATTTGTGCATTATACAAAGCCCAGAAAAGAAAACACAACATTTAGTCCATGTCAAACAAAGGGCACATAAAAAAAAAAAAAGGTTTTTCCATTGGTCATAGCACTAATTATCCTTTGGATTTATCCTCCAAGCAAAGTTCTGCTTGTACTACAAATATTGATTCTAGTAACAATGAGCACAGCAGGATATAGGACCAAAGATACAATGCACAGTGAGACTGTGTTGAAGAAATGGAGGGTGCATCCAGGTGAAGTCTAAATGTGATAGCAAATTCACCGATAACAAAACATTTCCTTTCTCCTCTGGACAAGGTGACCCTGGGGGAAGGGTGGAAGAGGTTGGGATAAGTAAGGCTGCTTTTTAATCTTTAATGAAAGTGCCTTGAGCCGGGACCAGTTCCAGGTTGCTTGCAGATATCGCTGACTGATGGATGGAGAGTTTCATACCCTGTCCCACAGATACGTTGAGCCCCTGATGGCCCAGGAGACAGAAACATTCTTAGGCCATAAATGTCAACAGTGAAGGCTGCTCTCTTCGAGAACATGCTAACACAGCCCTAAATCAGAGAGAGAACAGGAAAAAGAAGAAAGGGAAAAATGGGAACGTGAAAGCAAGAAGAAAACAAAGGAAGGAGAGGACACGAGGAGCATGTAGAGTAGGAAGAAGAGGTTATTGGGAAGTAATTCCAAGACCAGATGCAGTCTGGATGTGGAGCGCTCAGAAAGCACAGTATTTGGTGTTTGGTACTTCATGATGGGTCAGCAGGCTGAAGTCCAAGACTCAAGATAGCATCAGATAAACGTGTGAGCTGTACCACGAGTGAGCAGGAGTAGCACACACCTGATCTAGAAAACCAGTGGAGGTCAAGTTCACTGAAGGAAGCAAAGGGTCTCTAAGACTCAGGTATATCTTTTGGGAAAGGTAGCTTGGACCCAATGCCAAGACCAGATTCAGAACCCTGCAATACTGTCAGATGTGAGCCAGAGCGGACAGTGAGGAAGACCCCGGCACCAAGGTCTGTGTTGGCTCTCAAAGGCACCGGCAAGGCCAGTGGACCTCGATACCAAGCCAGCCTCTTCCCCAAGCAGACTCTGTAAGTCAGTTGTGGATAGGATGGAACACACTCAAAGGCTCACTGAGGTGGAGAAATGTGGACACCCCCATGCAGACGGCTCTGACCAAAATGGCGGAGACACAAAATGATGTCGGGTCAGACAGAGGTGGTTCCGTTCCCTGATCCACCATTCGCCAGCTGTGTAAGCCTGTCTAGAATTCACCTAACCGCTCCAAATCTCCCCCTTTTCACCTGAGCGGTGGAATTTGGTGGGGCTCCTCCTCAGCCTTCATGCACTGAGATGGTTGTTTATAGTCGGTCTTCATTCTGATGGGTCGTCACTCAAACCGTATTGATTGTTAAGTATTTTGAGTATCACCCTGCGAGTAATAATGACTACCTCGTGGAGTTATTTTGAGAACTATAAATGATACGCACAGAGCAAGCTGAACATCACCCAACACAGGTACTTAAATAAACAGTAGCTGTTATTATTCTACTAAAATGGTTATCACCATTGCTAACTGTTGTGGACTGAACTGGGTTCCCCCAAAATTCCATATGTTG
This sequence comes from Acinonyx jubatus, assembly GCF_027475565.1. Lineage (NCBI taxonomy): Eukaryota > Metazoa > Chordata > Mammalia > Carnivora > Felidae > Acinonyx > Acinonyx jubatus. The sequence goes on along the minus strand of NC_069381.1, from coordinate 203,062,686 downwards.
AAGCCCTGACCTCCAATGTGACTGTATTTGGAGATGGAGCCTTTAAGGAAGCAATGAAGGTTAAATGAGGTCATCAGGGTAGGGCCCTAATCTGATGAGAATGGCACCCTTATAGGAAAAGGAAGAGACATCAGAGAGCTCTCTCTCTCTCTGCCCTCACATAGGGAAAAGGCCACAATGAGAAGGCAGAAATCTACAAGCCAGGATCAGAGGCCTCATTAGAAACCAACTCTGCCAGCACCTTAAAAGAAAAGAAGAAAGAAATGCTGTTTAAGCCACCCAGCCTGTGCTATTTTGTTATGACAACCCAAGCTGACTAATACACTAACCATAGATTTACAGTTGTGGACCAGAGATGAGCTCCGTCCAGATGCTGATGGCCAAATCGCTGACTGGCTTGTGCCCCACAATTTAGAACAGGAAATACCCTGAATGAGATTGCATCTTACCGTGTCTAACCCAAGCAGGGATGGAGTGTGTCTTTTGATCCATGGATCATAAACACAATCCTTCTGTGCAGAATCCTACGTGGATCGGAAAATGTAGGAGGGAGCTAGTGATAATAACTTACTTCAGAGGTGGAATTGAAGCCAAAGGCAGATTTTTAAAAATAATATTTCGGTAATATATGCTTTAAGAAACCTATTTTAGCATCTTACTCTCAGTAAGATTTTATTTCGTCAAAGTTTAATTGACCTACAAGTTTATATTAGTTTCAGGTGTACAACATAATGATTTGATATCCTAAGTGATCATCACAATAAATCTAGTTAACATCCTATTAACATCCTATTTCATAGTGTTCCTTTCGATACCTCATGAACGTTGACCATATCCAGAAATAACATTTTATTTACTTATTTATTATTTTTAATGTTTACCTATTTTTGAGAGAGAGACAGAGTATGAGTGGGGGGGAGGGGCAGAGAGAGAGGGAGACACAGAATTGGAAGCAGGCTCCGGGCTCTGAGCCATCAGCACAGAGCCTGACGCGGGGCTCGAACCCACAGACGGTGGGACGATGACCTGAGCCAAAGTCGGACACTTCACTGACTGCGCCACCCAGGCGCCCCTTGAAATAACATTTTATTTAAAAAGAAGGAGGAGGAGGAGGAAGGGGAGGGGGAAGTGGAAGGAGAGGGGAGGGGTCAGGGGAGGAGAAGGAGGACACTTTACTCTGGAAAGAAAAAGAAAAAGGAGAGTTTCCGGAATGTGACACAGCACTTTTTGCCATGGATTCACATTTTTCACATTTTGGGATTCTTACCCGTTATTGAGAAATCTTTTTTGGAAGAGCCACAGATTTTAAGAGAAGAGAAACGCAGCTACCCCGGGGAATCTGCTTTCCTGCCCCTCCTCAGACTCTACACGTCTCCATCGGTGCTAATCCTTCAAGCCTCCTCACGCCATCTCCATTGGCTTGACATGTTCCATCCAAATAGTCATTCTTTTTTTGCATTTACATATCTCCAGGGGAACCTTGTGCTGAATCCACACATTCTCCGCTCTAAGACAGACAAGCTATACTCAGAAAAGGAGGAGGGACTGTAACTAACCGGAAAAATCCTCTGATCGAGGCCCAGACCCAGCTTTCTGGCTCTTTGCTGAGCCGTGAGAGGCGGACAGAGTGGTCCACAGTGAGGGGCTTAGAAACTCTCCTTTTCAGATGTGAAGGCAGCCTTTGGCCTTGATTCTATTACTTGTCAGAAGAGACCTATGATAAATTAAGTTATTGCAGATAGAAGTTACGAACATTAGGAAATTGTTTTTAATTGGCTGCAAGTGTTAAAGACTTGGCAGAAACTTCCACGGACAACAAATGGAAATGTGCACAGTCTGAGCACTGAGCACACGGTGTCCAGGCACCGCGTTCCCAGTCAAAGGCCGAAGTTCTGTTCTCACAATTCTGCTTGAATGAGGAGACAGGCTAAGGCACCCACTGTCCTACTTACAATGATGAGGGGAATGGCCCAGGGCCTGAACAAAGAGAAAGGGCGGTCCTAACTGAGGACTGGCCACTTTTTGTCCCATTTCCGTCCGAATCATGTCCCTGTTAGGAAATATTCACGAGGAAACTCCCTTGTCTCTATTTGAAAATGTAACACATCAAATAGAACCATGGACCTCAGAGAACAAAAGGACAACATACGCTCAAATATCAGTTGTACGGAAATATTTCTAAAGCTAATTTCAGGTGCCTTTTTTTAGTGGGAAAATAGGAGCTTTCTTTTTTACTCAACGGGAGATAGAATAAAAGCAGAATTCTGTAAGACTGACTTTGAAAGCAAAATATGGTAGACCTCATTAATTTGGAATAAATTGTGTTAACTAGTTTAGTTTTTCAGAAATTTTTTTTAGGGTTTATTTATTTTTGAGAGACAGACAAAGCATGAGTCAGGGAGGGGCAGAGAGAGAGGGAGACACAGAATCCGAAGCAGGCTCCAGGCTCCGAGCTGTCGGCACAGAGCCTGACGCAGGGCTGGAACTCCTGAACCGAGAGATCCTGACCTGAGCTGAAGTCTGATGCATAACTGGCTGAGCCACCCAAGTGCCCCTAACTAATTTAATTTTTAAGCCAATGAGGAAATACAGTTTATAGGATATGAAATGATAGGTAAACATATTTTTTTGAACTGCTATCCGCCTTACACGTATTTACAAAGCTCACATGCATATCCCTGGTTGGAACAGGATTCAGTGCCCTGGCCATGGCCAGTCCACTGCTCTAAAATACCCTGGTGAGGTCATCCTGGGCAGGGACTTCAACTCTCTGAGCCTTAATTCTGATCTATAGAACAAGAAAAATAATACCAATAAGATTATTCTAGGAGCGCCTGGGTGGCTTCGTTGGTTAAGCGTCCGACTTCCGCTCAGGTCAGGATCTTGGTTCGTGGGTTCAACCACGAGCCTGGAGTCTGCTTCAGATTCTGTGTCTCCCTCTCTCTATCTGCCCTTCCCCAGCTCGCACTCTGTCTCTCTCTCAAAAATAAATAAATGTTAAAAAAAATTTTTTTTAATTATTGTAAAGATTCCATGAAATAATGCTTGTAAGCCTCAGATACCTATGGGGTATGAATTGTAATTCCTAAAAATAGCTACTCAGAGCTCACGCTTCCTAGAAAAGTTAAGGAAATGTAGTCTTGAGTGGTGCCTTCTTGAAGCATAAGCCCCTGAGTATGTCTAGCTGTTCTCTCTGAGGCTCACGGGTTGGCATTCTTGGTTACACACAGAAAACTCTGGTTGTTGAGGACACTATATGAACAAACTGAGAAAAAATAATCTAAGCAAGGAACAAAAGGGGGTGCGGCTCTGTGACAGCCAATCGTAGACAACCAAGATGCAAACCCATGGGGACAGAACATGAAAATGTATTCTGGGGGTGTCACAAGGATGTGACATCGGGGAGTGAGGTACCTGATTGACTCATGCCAAGTCCCCGGCCCCTACTAATATAAGGATTTGCCTCTTCTGGATATTTCCTATGAATGGAATCAGACCATGCAACGGTTGTTGCATGTATTCATTTCTTTTTTATAGCTGAATAATATTCCGTTATATGAATACACTACAGTTTCCCTAGATAGGTAGATAGCATTTGGATTATTTCCACCTTTGAGTTACTATGAATAATGCTGTTAAGAACTTCTTAAAAAAATCTTTTAATGTTTATTTTTGAGAGAGAGAGAGAGAGAGAGAGAGAGCAAGCGTGAGTGGGGGAGGGGCAGAGAGAGAGAGACACATACACAGAACCCGAAGCAGGCTCCAGGCTCTGAGCTGTCAGCACAGAGCCCGACGTGGGGCTCGAACTCCTGAACCGCGAGATCATGACCTGAGCCGAAGTCAGATGAATCAACTGAGCCACCCAGGTGCCCCGCTGTTAACATTCGTGTACATATTCTTCTGTGGACATATGTGTTCACTTCTCTTGAGTACATATACTTAGGAGTGGAACTGATGGATCATATAATAAATCTATGTTTAGGCTTTTGAGGAAGCGCCAGGTTACTTTTCATAAAAGCTGCACTATTTTACATCCCCAGCGGTGGTACCCGAGGCCACCAATTGCCTCCACATTCTTGCCAACCCTTGTTATTATCTGTCTTTTTGATTCTAGCCATCCTAATTGCTGGGAACTGGTGTCTTATTATGGTTTTGATTTGAACTTCCTCAATGGCTGATAATGTCGAGAATCTTTTCATGTGCTTCTTGACCATTTGTATGTCTTGTTTGGAGAAATGTCTATTCAGATCCTTTGCCAATTTTTTAATTGGGTTGTTTACCTTTTAATTCTTAAGTTGTAAGAGCTCTTTATATGTTCTAGATAAAGGTCCTTTATTGGCTATGTAATCTGCAAAAAATGTTTCCCATTCTGTGTATTTGTATCTTTTTGATGGTCTCTGGTTCTGGCCTTTTTTTTTTTTTTTTTTTATTTACTTATTTTTGAGAGAGAGAGAGAGAGAGAGAGAGAGAGACAGAGACAGAGCATGAGCAGGAAAGGGGCAGAGAGAGGGAGACACAGAATCCAAAGCAGGCTTCAGGCTCCAAGCTGACAGTAGTGAGCCCAATGTGGGGCTCGAACTCCAAACTGTGAGATCCTGACCTGAGCCAAAGTTGGCTGCTCAACCGACAGAGCCACCCAAACGCCCCTCTGGTTCTGGACTTTTAGTCTTCTGACTGCTTTCCCTCTTTTCAACTCTGGGAAAAAGTATGCTTAGAGAATTTTGGATAAAGAGGAAAATTTTTAACACAATCTAATACCCAACCCCCTCACTCTTCAGATTAAGAAACTGAGGACCAGAAAGATTAAATCACATGTTCCACAGCTAGTTGTTGGCACACTAGAAGTTAATATGTTATCAGTCAAGGTTCTTATGGTTACAAATGTCAGAAAAAAAAATCCCAAACTGGGGTGTCTGGGTGGCGCATCGGTTAAGCATCCGACTTCGGCTCAGGTCGTGATCTCACGGTTTGTGAGTTCGAGCCCCACATCGAGCTCTGTGCTGACGGCCTGGAAACCAGGGAGCCTGCTTCAGATTCTCTGTCTCCCCCTCTCTCTGCTCCTCCCTGCTTGCACACATACACTGTCTCTCAAAAATAAATAAGTAAAACATTAAAAAATTTTTTTTCAAAAAAATCCCAAACCAGCTTAAAGTAAAAAGGGTGACTGACAGAACATTAATAACCAACATTGCAATTGCTATTACCGGGGTGTCCTTGCATCATAATGCTAAATATTCATTTGCTAGTGATGATAACGATGGGGAGCAAAGAAGGCAAGTTACTGACAAGATCATCTCAATGATGGGCCAGAATAAAGGGAAATAAAGCAAAAGACAAAATCCCGGGGGCTCCAGGGGCGGGGAGCATGGTATAGACAAGACTTACGTAAAAGGTGACAGAGATGGGGACCTCGCACAATCAGTGGAAGAAGACAAAGCTAAAGGCATGAGAACGACAGAGGGTCAGAGCAGGGTTAGAGCAAAATAAGCTCAAACTCAGGGATGAGAGCTGTCTTATTCCGTTCAGGCTGGTGTAACAGAATGCCACAGACTGGGTGGCTTATAAACAACAGAAATTTATTTCTCACAGTTCTGGAGGCTGGAAGTCCAAGATCAACGTGCTGGTAGATTTGCTGTCAGGTGGGGACTCACTTCCTGATTCACAGATGGCTGTCTCCTTATCGTGTCCTCATATGGCTCAAGGAGTGAAGGAGCTCTCCAGGGTCTCCTTTAATGGTAATCCCTTTCATGAGGGCTCTAGCCTTATGTCCTAATCACCTCCTGAAGGCCCATCTCCAAATGCCATCACACTGGGGATTAGGTTTCAACATATGAATTTTGGGGGGGAAAGAAACCTTCTATCCACAGTGGAAGCCAAAGCAGCAGACAAAAGTCTTACTGGGGTTGGGAGTCTGACACGACCAGAAGGTTGGAGCCCAGTCAGACTTGTGGTCCAATAAAAGCTTGCAGTTCAATGCTCATTTTTTTAAATATATATGTTATCTGATATATATATCAGAAATAACTTCAGTTCTTATCAGCCCCATCTATAGGTCACAGTAAGTTTTAAAAGACCTCAGACTATGTTGGCATTGGTGGCATTACCCAGCCAGGGGTGCCCAGTGCTGCTTCCAAATCAGAGACGGGTCAGCCAGGAGGATCCTTGAGATCTCTTTGTTTTGTAGCATGAGTCTATATTGTAAGGGTACTCTAATTATTTCAATGCATGCGATAATTCTCTAGAAACAACATGTATTCAATCAGAACACCTCCTTCTCCTTTTCTTCAGAATCTTTCCCTCCTAGAACCGGCATCTGTCAATGGGTTTTGGAAACCGTTCTCGCTTGATATCTTCAACAAGCACTTCGTAAAACCAAGGGAAATAAGGCAAGGTCCTTACCCTGCTCAGGTGAAAAAGAGAAGAGGGACACTACCATGGCTCTTGAACATTTCAAGAAAAGAGATGGTCTAATTAAAAACAAAACAAAGCGTCCGCTGCTCGCGCTTCTCTCTCCCAAAGTAAATAAACTTTAAAAAATTAAAAACCAAACAAAGTAAAAACAAAACAAAACAAACAAAAACAGGGCATTTGTATCAGGTTAAAAGGAGGAATGTTGGAACCAATGATCAAAACTATGGAAATGGAGCTAAAGAATGTTCCAGAAAATAAATGACTATCAATGAGAAAGTAGGAAAGAAGAGCAGCAAAAGAACAAACAATTCTCTCACTGAATAAAGTATGAACACTTGTGTGAGCCAAAGAGCAATAGGAAACCAGAACATGTCATTCCAAAATCAGGACACATTTGTTTAATTAATATTGGTCGATGCCCTGAGTCACTTTGCTTCCTGTTAGTTTAATCATAAAAATGAAACAGGATACAAAATGTCCTGAAGACTATAGTATTCAAATTAAGTATTTAGTCAGTGAGTCTCTTAATCGGTGGCTTTCCAACATTTTTGACCCTCACCCATGGTGAGAAAACGTATTTTACATCAAAGGCTGTCTCACACACACACGAAAGTTTCACGTTACCTCTACTATAGGCGAACAAAGCACTCTGATGTTTGCTTTCTACTCTGTTTTATTTTATTCCATTTCTCATTTGTGAAACGCTATCAGAGACCCACTAGGTTTATTTCATGACTCAGTCGTGGATGGCAGTTCAGAGTCTGAAAAGTATTTATTGAATGGCCCGATCGGCAATGTCCTAATTCCTGAGGACGCACTGGTGTTGATGCTGCTACTGAGAATCTCAGATTCTCTGCCCTACAAAGGCAGCTTTCTCCAGCTCAAGCCCACAGCAAGAGTCCCTGGAATGTGAACCAGACCCAGCTATGCTTCCAGTGGATTTCTCCCATCGCTTAGGGGGATGTGGTTCCTGTCCCTCCTCCAAATTGCCAGGGAAGCCACTGCTCTTGGCAAAGCAAGTCAGCCTCCTCAGGCTAACTGTCCCTTCTCGTCACCCATCTTCCTTTGGTGTTGTTGCCCTTGGACACTACCAAGACACCAGGCTGGTACCCACCTGCCCTTGTGGTCAACAATGACCTTCGCCCCGGTTCCATTCTATCAGACTTGCTCCCTTTCTGGTTCCACTGCTCACCCTGGCGTCCCTGCTCAGGTGCTTTTACCGTCTCGTGGAGGTGCTATGGCAAACCGGGGCTCCTGGGCCTGTGTCCACCGAGGTTACACTGGTGCCCTCTCAATCTGAGGGTTGGTTCTTGATCTCCAGCTGACCAGGATTGTATGAGTCACTATCCTCAGAGGCAGCCATTCATTTGAGGGCAGGGGGGCTGTTTCCATCTAAAGTGCTGGGGTTGAGACTCACCTACTTGGACGTCTTCCTCATGCACCAAAGCAGGGCAATGACCACAGGTGCCCCCGGCTTAGGGCCCCCTGTTTTCCCAGGACATCCTTCCCAGTAGCTTCCGTGTGGCATTCTCTTTCCCTCCCGGTGAGAGAGAGAGATGGGTTGACCTAACTGTGTGGGGGTCTATTGGAAATCTCCAAAATGCTCTTCACAGGTCCCGGACCAGGGAACATAAGCCCTGGTATGCCATGAGCAGTGAGCCTTTGGAACAAATATGGATCTGGGTATAAAAGGATGTTAGTTACAAAATTGTATTCGAATTGCTACATAAAACTCATTCACAAATAAAAGCATCTTTTCTGACAAAGGCGTTGTTGAGAAGTTCCAATGGACTCTTGAACTCTTGGCACAAAGTTAGAGGTTTTGGTAATATACGTATGTAAGGGAGTGTTTTAGCGCCCTTAACCTACCTCCATGTATATAGTGAGTACTCAGCAGGGTACTTACTGGTTAAATATAGAATAACTTGAGAATATTGCATTAGCTTATGGACTAAAAAAATCTTAAGGTTGGAGAAATTCTAGAGCTCATCTGCTTCCACTGCTATTTGCCTCCCTTGTTCCTAGGTTAGTTAGGAACACATTTGGCTACAAATAACAGGAAACCTACTGCTGTGGCTTAAACAAATAAGGGCACATTTTTCTTATACAGCAAGTATCTGAAAGTAAGCAGTTGCTGGCTTTGGTTTAGCAGCTCAGTGACGTCTGACCGATTCTCCCTGACTCTCTTGGCCTTTCCCTTGTGGTTTCAAGATGGTGTCTACAGTTCTTAGCATCACATCTGCATTCAGGGCAGAATAAAGGGGGGAGGTAACCACAGCCATACCTTTTCCTTCTTATCAAATCTCACCCAAATGCCCCAGCAGGACTTTCTCCGAGGTCTGTTATGTTAGAACTGGGTCACCTGTTCACTTCCAAATAAAAGTGAGGCATGGTTAGAAAGGAGGAAAGTCAGGGACAGATATTAAGTAAGTGATTGGGAATAACGGCCCGATTTCTTCAACCAGGGGCCATTCATCCTTGCTTGGACATCTTTCTGGTGACTCCAGAATGCTCTTTTGTTTTGAATCAGAATTTGCTTCCCTGTAACTTATCCCCATGGCCTCTGGCTCTTCGCTGTGGAACTTTGCACACAAATTTGAGTCCTTCTTCTTGGCGACAGCCCTACAAGTATTGAAAGACAGCTGTCCTATCTCCTCAGAGTCTCTTCTCATCCACATGAAGCGTCTCCATCATGTGACACGATTTCAAGTGTTCTCACTTTTCAATTTGCTCTTCTCTGGATCTGTTTCAGTTTACCAGTATTGCTCTTAGACTTTGTCACCCCAGATGACATCACCGGTAAAGGAGTCCATTATCTCCGTGGTTCTGGGTTATCACTAAGGCAGCTCAAGTCTGCATTCTCTTCTATGTGCTTCCCACTGGTAATTCAGCCAATAAAGGCCATAAATCGTTTCCATCTTTCATCTGCTCACACAACATTTGGAGGGGACATGAGATGCACGTGGAGAAGCTTGCTAAAGGCCTTGAAGTCTGGCCATGTTTTACCCCTTGCATAGTAAAGAAGGATTCAAGTATGCACTGCTATTTATCATGAATCTTGGTGTTGAAAATAAATAACAAGAAATAAGACTTGTTACATCTCTCCTAGCCCAAGACACAGCATAACCAAACACTGACTTATGTGTGTTCTACACAAATTACCAGAGGAAGTAGATTGTAACACATAACAGTTTGACACATGATGAGCACCGACCCCAATATTCAATGAATATCGTTTTTCCATCCTGTTGCCTGTCAACTCCTCCAAAGCTAATTTTATTCGATTTACCATAGAAAAGAAAAACACCACCTTAACAGAATACCTAGTGTCTCGGAAGGAGGATATCAAGGAGGGCTATTTATAGGGTGGGGCTCAAATGGTAGAGGGATGGTTTTTCTTTTTTCTTTTATTTTTTTTAAATGTTTATTTTTTGAGAAAGACCGAGAGAGAGAGAGAGAGCACAAGTGGGGGAGGGACAGAGAGAGAAAGAGAGAGAGAATCCCAAGCAGGCTCCACACTGTCAGTCCAGAGCCCGATGTGGGGCTAGAACCTTAATTGTGAGACCATGACCTGAGCCAAAGTAGACGCCTAACTGACTGAGCCACCCAGGCGCCCTGATTAGTATTCTTTAGAGAACTAGTTTCAGTAGGGAAAAGAATCTGCCTCTTTTTGTGATAGAAAGACCACAGACGGGGTGCCTGGGTGGCTCAGTTGGTTGGTTAAGCACCCACCTCTTGATTTCGGCTCAGGTCATGATCTCAGGATTTGTGGGATGGAGCCCTGTGTCGGGCTCTGTGCTGAGAGTGGAGCTTGCTTGGGAGTGTCTCTCTCTCTCTCTCTCTCTCTTTCTCTCTCTCTCTCCTCCCCTCAGCCCCTCCCCCTGCTTGCATGCATACACTCTCTCGAAATAAATAAACAAACTTAAGGGGTGCCTGGGTGGCTCAGTCAGTTAGGTTAAGTGTCAGACTTCGGCTCAGGTCGTGATCTCATGGTTCGTGGGTTCGAGCCCCGCGTCGGGCTCTGGGCTGATGGCTCAGAACCTGGAGCCTGCTTCGGATTCTGTGTCTCCCTCTCTCTCTGCCCCTCCCCTGCTCATGCTCTGTGTGTGTCTCTCTCTCTGTATCAAAAATAAACATAAGAAAGAGAGAGAGAGAGAGAGAGAGAACAAATGTAAAGAGACAAAGGAATAACTGAATGGGGAAAATCTGTCTCCATAACTATAAACAGAGCTCAAAGCACATAACTTTCCAAGAAGCATTACTTAAAAGGCCAAAAAGCCAATACATTTCTCATCTGCTCTCAAAGTTTACTGTAGACCGTGTAAGTCAACTGAGTTAGGAAATATTAATACGATAGCATTGAAAGAAATTTCCATTATCAGGACTGGACATCAAAGTGGAACTATGCGGGAAGCAGGGCTAATAGACAGGTGTGAAGCTGCCAGCTTGGGGAACGTGTCCCTAAATAAACCGACGATGCTGAAATTGCAACTTTCTTCCCGGTAGCAGGTCAGCATTTCTTCAAATCACGCTGTCGTATCTTCCGCAATAGCAATCACTGGTGTGATGACATAAGCATCATTCCTGGTTCTCGTTTTGAGATATTATATCCCACTGGAAAATTTCTAGGCTTGGAGTGTATTTTGGTATAATATTTTCTTGCCACTGATGCTCAGCATAAAGACCAAAGAACGCCAAAGTCCTCCTGAGGGAATCTTAACCAGATTGCTTACCGCTTTAAGAAGATCTCCTAGGGTGCCTGCATGGCTCAGTCGGTTAAGCATCTGACTCTTGGTTTCTGCTCAGGTCACGATTTCCTGGTTCATGAGTTCAAGCCCCACGTCAGACTCTGTGCTGGCTGTGCAGAGCCTGCTTGGGATTCTCCCTCCCTCCCTTGCTGTCTGCCCCTCCCCTGCTCTTGATCTCTCTCTCTCTCAAAATAAATGAATAAACTGGGGCCCCTGGGTAGCTCAGTTGGTTAAGCGTCAGACATCGGCTCAGGTCATGATCTCACGGTTCACAAGTCATCGGGCTCTGTGTTGACAGCTCAGGGCCTGGAGCCTTCTTCGATTCTGTATCTCCCTCTCTCTCTGCCCCTCCCCTACTCGCATTCTCTCTCTCTATCTCTCTCTCAAAAATAAATCAACATTTAAAAAAATTTTAAAAAGATAGGGCCTTTAAAGAGGTAACTAAGGTAAAATGAGGTCATTGGGGTGGACCTTAATCCAACCTGACTAGTGTGCTTGTAAGAAGAGGAAATGGGGACGCACACAACACACAGGAGGGGAAGAGACACCGGGGATGCGTACACAGGGAAAAGGCCGTGTGAGGACACGAGGAGAAGGTGGCCATCTGCAAGCCAGTGGGAGAGGCCTCGGGAGAAATCAAAACTGCCAACGCTTTGATCTTGGACTTCTAGACTCCAGAACACAAGTAAGTTTTTGTTGTTTAAGTCACCCAGTCTGTGGTATTTTGTCACGGGAGCCCTAACAAACTTCATTTTACTGTAAGTGATTTGCCCAAGGTGCCAGAGCAAATTATTCTTGGACCAAGAAACTTAGATTTTAAATTTTGTTACTTGGGGGTGCCTAGGTGGCTCAGTTGCTTAAACGTCTGAGTCTTGGTTTCAACTCAGGTCACGAGCTCATGGTTCATAAGTTCGAGCCCCGCGTCGGGCTCTGTGCTGACCGCTCAGAGCCTGGAACCTGCTTCGGATTCTGTGTGTGTGTGTGTGTGTGTGTGTGTGTGTGTATGTCTCTCTCTGCCCCTCCCCTGCTCTCTCTCTCTCTCTCTCTCTCTCTCTCAAAAATAAATAAACATTAAATTTTGTTACTTGGCCTCATTCTATTACTCCATTCTGCCTTTCATTGGTAAAAAAGAAACATAGACATTTTGCATAACATTTAAAAAGTAACCTTTATTACTTTCTCTGTATTATTACAAATGGATAAGTATCCATGTAGAAAATTTAACTGCCAGTAGGATAACTTAAGAGAAGAAAATATAAACCGTCTATAATCCCATCACCTATGGCTACAGGCTCTGTTCATGTATTGGGGCTCCCCTTCTATGCTGATAGGAACTCCTGTTTATCTGTGGACAGGTAACAAATTGGGGACAAATCGTCCCCCGATGACTGCTCCCCCGGCATTTCCAGGTTTTCCTAAGTATTTATATCCCCTGTGCCCAGAAGCAAATCTCTCATGCTCTTTGATCTTGGACTTCTAGACTCTAGAACAGAAATAAATTCCTCTCTGGGAATGCAAGCTGGTGCAGCCACCCTGGAAAACAGGATGGAGGTTCCTCAAAAAACTAAAAATAGAACTACCCTACGACCCAGCAATTGCACTACTGGGCATTTATCCATGGAAGACAAGTGTGCTGTTTCGAAGGGACACATGCACCCCCATGTTTATAGCAGCACTAGCAACAATAGCCAAAGTATGGAAAGAGCCCAAATGTCCATCGATGGATGAATGGATAAAAAAGATGTGGGATGTATATACAATGGAGTATTACTTGGCAATCAAAAAGAATGGAATCTTGCCATTCGCAACTACGTGGATGGAACTGGAGGGTATTATGGGAAATGAGTCAGTCAGAGAAAGACAAAAATCATATGACTTCACGCCTATGAGGACTTTAAGAGACAAAACAGATGAACATAAGGGAAGGGAAACAAAAATAATATAAAAACAGGGAGGGGGACAAAACAGAAGAGACTCATAAATATGGAGAACAAACTGAGGGTTACAGGAGGGGGTGTGGGAGGGGGGATGGGCTAAATGGGCAAGAGGCACTAAGGAATCTACTCCTGAAATCAGTGTTGCACTAGATGCTAACTAATTTGGATATAAATTTTAAAAAATAAAAAATAAAATTAAAAAAAAAGAAAGAAAGAAATTTCTCTCTTTCCCTCCTCATGCCATCTGAAGATGGTCGATGACTTTTGTAAGATCGCTTCTCAGCCGGCCCAGCACCCCCACCCCCACCCGCGGCAGCCTCCCCAGCTGCTGTGCCCCCACCAGTCTGGTATCAGGGGACAGTGCCCTTCTCTATTACGTGACTTTGCTGCAAACAGTCACTTCGACCCTTCCCCAGGCCCCTTCCACACATCAGTCTGGGATATTTAGCAGAAAGGAAGGAAAGAAAGGACATCGAGAATAATTCACATCTTTTGCTCACACTCCCCCGAGAACCTCCAGAATTGTCAGCTTCGAGGGCACCTGGCTGGCTCAGTCAGTAAAGCCTCCTACTCGATTTTGGCTCACGGTTCCTGAGTTCGAGCCCCGAGTCCGGCTCTGCACTGACAGCGTGGAGCCTGCTTGGGATTCTGTGCCTCCGTCTCTCTCAAAAATACATAGACATTAAAAAAAATTTTTTTTCAAAGGTTATGTGTATTTCTTTTTAAAATATATTCATAGCTATGTTCCTAGAGAGGCTTTCTTTGGTGATCTTCTATATTTTATTCTATGCATCAAAATATATCTTTCCGACAAGTTGTCCAGAGGCTTCTCCAGGATGCCAAAGGGTCCTGGCTGTCCAGAAGGGTTGGGCGCCCGCTGTGGAGTGAAAGGGCCGAGTCCCTTGTCCACCTTGCATGCCCCCGTTTCAGGACTGTGTCTGGGGGATGAGGAATCGGGGCACTGGAAAGAGGGGATGGCAAGAATAATGGCAAAAGGCACCAGAGGTGACCCCGCTTCCCTCCCAGCCTCCTGGCCTGGGGCTGAGGCCTCCCCGTCAGAGAAGGGACAGCCAGGGACACATGAACCATGTCCCTCAGATAAGTGAAATAACTTTCATGAGAGACTTTTTTTGAGATTCTGAGCACGGGCTGGACTGCTTTGGATCACAGGTGGCGGGGAGTGACCCGGTGCTGGGGAGAGGGCCACTATTCCCACGTCTGCACGACCCTGGGCACGACAAGCACCGCTGTAGGAGTCAGAGCAGAAGGCCAAGGCTCTTTTCTGCCCTTCCTTGGGCAGCTGGCACCGAGAGGCCGGAGAAGAGGCACAGAGCAGGTACCCTACGGCAACGGCCACCGGCTCGTGGGCACACATTCAGAGGCCAGTTTGGGACTCGCAGACGTAACGGGATTATAAATAGGATTCAAGGTTTTCCGCGAGCTGGTGGACGTGGGGCCTCACGTCCATCATGATGCTGGTGTGCGTGCAAATGCCAAAATGTGTTTCATTTTTCTCACAGGGCGGGCAAGCTGTGTCGGCACCAGGCAGGTTCCAGAGATCGGACGAAAAGATCTCTTTATTCGTTTGTTTCCTATTGGGAAGTTTCTCTAGAGCCCCAAGTTCTGACATGAGGAAGGTCAACCAGGTCTACTGTGGGCAAGCTTCTGGGGATCCGATGAACTCTGGAAAGATTCGGACCTGACTCAGGATAGCCAGGACTTTTACAAACATATTATGATGCATGTGATGCTGAACTATCATAATGGCTATCATTTATTGAGACCATACTGTGTGTAAACAGTGTGTTAAATGTTTTATGCAATACCTCATTTAATCTCAAAATATCCTTGGGAATGGGCTTGTTTTATTGGGAAAAAACAAAAAACCAAAACAGCTAATAAGCGGCTCAGATAAGTGAAATTGCTCACTCAGGGTCATGCTGAAGGAGTCTGCCTCCAAACTGCGTTCCTAAAAAGTTCCAGAAGCAACGCTGGCCCAGGGAAAGCCCTCACCTAGCACAGAATCAAAAGGCCTGGCCAACTAGGACAACGAAATCAGCTTTAGCCCGAATTCAATCCCATCCTCAAGCTGCCCCTTGGAGTTTGGCTGGGAAGGAGAAACAAACAGCAATGTCCCATTTCTGTTGAAATGTAATTGAAATGGCTCATTGGTTTTTTTTTAAATCTGAGTCCCCCAGGAGCCAACGAATTGTTAGTGCACAATGGAGAGCAGTACCAGTGTGATGAGTGAAGGGTTTGTAGGATAAGATGGAATCGTAGCTGGTAGGAAGGATTTAGAGGGCAGTCTTGCAATCTTAATTGTCAATAACGATAATGAGTTCATATAAGGACATAGCCTTGCTCAGAATTCAGCGTTTGTTTTTCTCTTCTGAAGCTCTGAGTTACCTGTTTTACTTCCCTGGCATTTTACCATTTCCTTTAAAAAAAAAAAAAAAAAAAGGAGGGGCGCCTGGGTGGCTTAGTCGGTTAAGCATTGACTTCAGCTCAGGTCACGATCTCACGGTTCGTGAGTTCGAGCCCCGCGTCAGGCTTTGTGCTGACAGCTCAGAGCCTGGAGCCTGCTTCAGATTCTATGTCTCCCTCTCTCTCTGCCTCTGCTTGTGCTCTCTCTCTCAAAAATAAATAAACATAAAAAAAAAAGAATATAACTTTGGTAGATTAAATATCTTACTTAAAATATTAAATATCTTAAATGTAGAATTGCTGATTTTTGCTATCACTATTCAGCATCCTCATGCTCCAGATAAGAAATGGGAAATTAGTTGAGCATCCGACTTCGGCTCAGGTCCTGAGCTCTCGGTTTGTGAGTTCGAGTCTCGCGTCAGGCTCTGTGCCAACAGCTCAGAGCCTGGAGCCCGCTTCGGATTGTGTCTACCTCTCTCTCTGCCCCTTCTCTGCTCGCACTCTGTCTCTCTCTGTCTCTCAAAAATAAAATAAAAAACGTTAAAAAAGTTAAAAAAAAAAAAGACATGGGAAAATGAATGCAGCTGTAGTTTTTTTGACCAAAGTAACTATTAATATTAAAGCTCCCATGTCTTCCTAGCTCTCCTCCTCAGTGTTCCTGCTGTGAATTTTGGAGCATCTTTAAAATTAAAGCACAGTCCAGTATCACTCTCAGGTAAAACCATGTACATGTGTTACAACATTATCCGTTCAAATGTCGCCTTTGGGGCTTGGGAAGACCACGGCCACGTGTTCTCCTTGTTGTTAAAGGTCAAAGCAGCTACTTTTGTGCCAACTCGCCTCCATCCACCCCTCGCCCACATAGCCCAATTCTACAAAACAGGAATAAAAGAGAAAAACTCATATGGTTGTTCTCCACCCTTCTGACTTCAGTGAAAATGGTACAGTTGTTTAGTCACCCAGCGGCAAAGAACAGTGAATAGTGTTAAGCGCATAAAGGAATGAAGCCACATCTTCAAACGAAAACAGAATCAGGTCCTCACCAGTCTTTAAAAGGCTTCCGTCCAGAATGGTTCCACCAAGGGATATATACACACATACATATATTCTGATTCAATTATGGATGCAGATTCATCAATTCAATAAACATTTAGGAAGCCCCTCTTCCTCTGTGCTATGCGTCAGAGATGAAATTATAAACAAGCAAAAGTGATACCCAAGAGAAAGCCCTGATGTCCTACATTCAAGTTCTCACAGTGTCGATGGGGAAAGTGAGCAGCAGACGATGACCCAGCCCCCACCCCGCAGGTGATCAGTGCCAGACTGGAAGAATAGGTACAGTGTGCTGTGGGAACGCAGATTATGAGACAAGACGTTCCGTCTGCCTGAGACTGGTCAGGAAAGACTTTGTGAAAGAGAAGCACTTGTATGTGATGGGCACTGTGGGATTTTTAGTAGTTTGCTGGGAGGCTAAGGTATGAGAGGGGAGGGAGGGCCTTCCAGGCAAAGGGATCTGTACAAATCAAGGCCCAGGTGCAGGACAGGGTTGGCCTTATGTGTGACTATGCCCGTGGCAATACTGGTGAGAAATACAAAAATATGACACTGATTACTTCTTAGTTCTGAAATTAGAGGTAAGTCAATTTCATCTTCATCGTTTGCTATCTTTTCCAAACTTTGTGCGAACAGACTGCTACGTTTTGTCTTAAAAAAAGTGCATGGCATATCGGGGAATATGGATAGAAAGTTGAATAGAGGTCAAGATGCTGAGGAGGGGTGATAAGCCTGAAAACGAAGCTGGGTAGGATGGCCTCAGATCCCCCTGAGTTAAGGAGATTGACCCGTATCTGACAGCAGAGGTTCTCAATGCTGGCTGAGGAGCTTGGAGATTACCAATGCCCAGGCCACACCCAGAGCATCGAACAGAAAAATCTCTGGGGGTGGGACTCAGACACCAGTAAAGCGGGGTAGATGCAGCCAGACACAGACACTCTAGAACGAGTGTGCACCGGGGGGGGGGGGGGGGAGGATGGAGAACCTGGAGGCTGGGAGATGGGCTGTGAGATCTGGAGTGAGAGGGGGAGCCCTGAGGAAGGCAGGGCCCAATGACACCCTAGGGTTAGGAGGGGGAGTAATATGGTGGACGAATGAGAGGGGAGAGAGGCTTCCCGGCAGAAGAACCAATACCTGAGAGCACGGAGTATTTGGAAGAAGCAGGAAGCAAACTTGTGATTAGAACAAGGAGCAGAAAGGAGACGAAAATGGTAAGGTTGATGACGATGGGTTTAGCTCACTTTAAAATATCTTTCCCATTAAACCCTTGGCTTCTGATGCAATAGATTGTGATTTTGTTCATTTGTTTTGGCCACTAATCTGTTATGTGCATAAGCATCGAGTTATTGATTTTTAAATAATTTCATCTTCCAAGTTTCTGATATGTGGAGTCTGTGGTGAGTTCCAATTGACCAATGTGTTTAAGCTATGGTTGGCTTTATTACACATGATAATGTTACCATTTTGAACTCTAGCGTCTGTTGGTCTGGAGCATCTTCTCTACCTCAGCACTGTTGACTTTTTGTGCTGGATCATTCTTTCTCAGTGTGGAGGGCTGTCCTGTGAATTTTAAGGGTGTTGAGCAGCCTTCCCAGCCTCTCCCCGCTGGATGCCAGTAACATCCCTGCCTCCTCACCGTCCCCAGATGTGACCATCAAAAATGTCTCTAGTCTTCACCAAATGTCCCTCGGGGAGGAAAGCTGCACCCCACTCCTCACTCCCAGGTGAGAACCACTGGTCTAGGGTCTGATTCTACACTGATTTTTCTCAACCTCTGTGGGTGTGTTTATATGCATGCATATGAATCTCCAGGGAACCGCGTTAAAATGCAGGTTCAGCTTCTGTGGGGCTGGGGTCCAGAGCCTGACCTTTTGCATGTGTAACTAGTTTTCAAGCCTTGCTGCCTCTCTGGGAGCTTTTGAGAAACCAGGCTTTAAATGCTTCAAGTGTAAGCGCCAAAGTGAGTGCTGATTTCAGTGGGAAATGGCAGCTTTCCATTAATGCATTTGAGAATCAACTTTGACCTCTGAGTATTTACAGGGTCACTTTATACCATTTTATAGAATCCAAGAATATGGGGACTCACAAATGTGTTGAACGCCATGATCTCGTAGCCTGCCACCTGCATTATTTTATGTGTGGAGTATTATCCACCTGGAAAGCCATATCGTTAATCCTCTCAGTTGCAAGTAGTGCAATTACAATCTGATCTTCATTGGGAGCAAATGTTTCCACTCGGTCATGTGATACTCTTATTCCAATCACGCGCCATTACCTAATCAAAGTCCATTTTTGGATCGTGGTAAAATGTCCCTTTAAATAGCCTAGGAGTCTATCTTAGAGCTGATGTATTTTCAAATTGTCCACCCAGATGAGCCTCACATGATGGAACAGATGTGATTTGGAAGAGTTGAACTGGAAAATATGTTTCTCAAAATTAAGTAATATTTTCTCCAATGTACATAATAGGAAGTATATTTCCCCTGGTATTATACCCTTAGAAGACAATCTCCAGGAGAGTGTCACTGTTAAGAACCTGCTCACCATTCCCTCAGTCTACAAATACCTACACACTGATCCCCTTCAGTGGGCCAGGGACAATTACAGGAGCTGGAATCTTCCAGAAGATTCCTGGAAGAAAAATTGATGTGATGTGATGTGATTTGATGTGATGGTGACATGGGGGGAGGGGGCGCAGGCGGTCAGGCAGGTATCTCTCAGGAAGTGCTGCATGGAAGGGGACGTTCAAACAAGGAGACAGCCCTGCAGAGATCCGGAAAAAGGACATTTCAGAGGAAGGCAAAGAGGGGATGTCAGAACAGTGGCCTGGGAATTCAGGAAGAGCAAAGCAAAGTGCTAAGTCAAGAGGCAGAAGAGAAGAGGCTCGTCCAGCTCAGCCACTTGTGAACTCTTGGGACTTGAGCTATGTTCCCTGGTCCTTTCTAGGTCTGAGTATCTGCGACATCGGGGTAAACTGATCAATGGTTCTCAAACTTGGCTGCGTATTGAAATCACCTGGGAAACTCCAACTATTGACTGAATCGGTTGGGGGCGGGGGTCTTGTGCATCGGGACTGTCAGCAGTCTTCAGGTGATTCTAATGTACCCATTAGTTGGAGGGCCCTGAACTGGATGACCAGTGTCCCACCCCTCCCACGTGCAGTTGTAGGACGGACCCTGTGGTGATGTTAAGTGATCTCAACCAGCCCAGCCTCCCTGGGCCTCTGTGTCTCCAGCTGCTGAATGTGGGCAGTTGACCTGGATTTATCTCTTCCCTTTCGTATTATTATTCTTCTATGACATGGTTAGATTGTTTGCTTACTTAACCACGGGGCTGAAATCCCATCTTGGGCCAGTGACTTTTTCCCAGCTGGAGGGGGTAATGTGATATTCCCTGTAGGGTTTCTTTTCCTCTCTTCGCCTCTCCAAGCCAAATGTATTTTTCCATCCCCTTCAGCTGTAGCATGAAAAGAGGCCTGCAGACAGTCATTATAGGCATTTTCGTTACACACGGAAGCAAACATGGAGAGGGCTCTCAGCTCGCTGCTCAGGTAAACTCAGGACAAATTTGGAAACCTCAAACTTGGGCCATCGTGCGACAAAACAGAGGGAGAATAGGTCTGTTTTGTTCCTTGTCTATTTCACCCCCGTCCTTTTTAAAATTCTATGAGATATAATCCAAAAAGGCAGGTACTGTTTTTGAAGGCCAGAGTTCACTAAAGGGCTTAACTCTGTTAATGACCGAGGACACTAAATTCCAGCTAAAGCAGATTAGCCAAGTTAAGTCTGGGGCATTAGGGTCCCACCCAGGCCCGCAGAGAAGCTGTCAGCCCTCCTTCCACAAATCCCTCTTAAACTCCCAGTAATAGCAACTTAATCTCTGAAGAAAGCAACAAAGGAAGAGATCGCAGTACAGCCTGGGCCTCGGAGCCGAGAAACAGAATGTGAACCACACGGGTAATTCAAAGTCTCTAGCAGCCACATTCAACAAGCAAGAAGAAAGAGATGGAATTAGTTCTCATTAGTATTTTTATTTTACCTGGTATAGCCATAATGTTATTTCAACATGTGATCGACATAAAAACTGTACTAATGAACCGTTATCTGTTTCTTAGAGCCTTTTCAAAAGCCTGTGCGTATTTTACAGCCCATTCAATTCAAACTAGAGACACTTCAGGTGTCAATAGGCGGGCATGTGGCCCGTGATACTGTCCTTGCAGTGCCCGTTAGCAGGGGGGTAGGACAGGTGGGAGGGGAGAGCCCAATAAACACTCCTTTTAAGTAGGCTCCACACCCAACCTGGGGCTTGAACTCACGATCCAAACATCCAGAGTCGCTTGCTCTACCGACTGAGACAGCCAGGCGCCCCTCCCCCGCCCCCATAAACGTTTCCTTAAGTAAATAGGAGACATATGATCCTATCCAGAAACGCCCGGTGGCGAAGCTATTTCTTTGCTACAGAGGTGGTGTGGTGAACTGGCATAATAATAATAATTAAAAAAAAAAAAAAGCTTTGGGATCAAATGGATCTAGGTTCAAATTCTGCCTGTGTAAGTTAGAGTCGCGATTTTAGGCAAGTTTCCGGAACCTTGCTTTCCTCAATCGTAAAATGGGGGAAGTCCTCCTTCTCTGATTCTTGAGAACAAAATGAGAAACCGTGATAACATCCAGGAGGCGCCTTGCACAAATGGGTCGCTGAAGAAATATGGACACCCCCTGTCTGAAGTGTGTGTGGGGCGGGGCCTTGCGTCCAGGAGGTAACCAGCAAATGTTCAGGGCGCTATAAAATGGTGGCATTAACAAAAGCAGCAGCTGCAGGCCTGATTCTTAGGACCAGAAGCTCAGGAGCCCTTAAACCACTTAATAAGTAAATTCAAATGCTGTTCATCTCTCTGTGTTTCCTGTAACTTCTCTGACTTTCACACAGGAACTACTATTTGGAACAAGTTGCCACATCGGTTGTTAACATGGCTTCTCCGAGAAGTGGTTAAAACTTTAATTTTTCCTTTAATTTTGCTTTTAGATGATTTGTCTTTACCAACCTAGAAACGTGTCCCTTTCATATGTCTTAGACTTGATGAAGATCAACCCTCCCCCACTCTCTGCTTGGGAAAAGACCCCTGGTACTTCTGAGCCCCGGTGCATAGAGCCTTGTGGATCTTTCTGTCGGCCTTTGTGAGAAGAGTGTGGGCCCAGAATGGAAGAAACATGAAGAAAAAGATCAAAGAGCTGGCAGTGTTAGTGAATCTCCATGTTATGACTTTTTAAATCCGTACAATGTTAAATTTTTTTTAAGTTTCAAAGAGACCCAAAATATCTAATTTAAAAACGGTACTGATAGACCCAGATGGGTGGCTCAGTTGGTTCAGCATCCAACTCTTGGTTTCGGCTCAGGTCATGATCTTGCAGTTCTTGAGTTCAAGCCCGGAGTCAGGCTCCAAGCTGACAGTGCAGAACCTGCTTGGGATTCTCTCCCTCCCTCCCTCTCTGCCCCTCCCTGCTCAGTCTCCATCCGTCTCTCTCAAAATAAATAAATAAACATAAAAAATAAAATAAAATAAAAACAGTACTGCGAGTGGGGGCATTGATAGTGGGGGAGGCCGTGCCTAAGGCGGCGGGGAAAGGCAGTATGTGGGAACTGCCCAATTTTGCTGTCAACCTGGACGTGCTCTAAAAATAAAGTTTATTTAGGGGGCTGGACAGCTCAGTCGGTTGAGCATCTGACTCTTGGTTTGGGCTCAGGTCATGATCTCATGGCTCAAGGGTTTAAGCCCCGCCTGAATCAGGCTCCACGCCGACAGTGTGGAGTAATAAAAAATAAAGTTTATTTAAAAGGAAAAAAAACCAAACAAACAAAGCCCGGTAGGTTAAAAGGTAAAATTATAGGTAAAAAGCTATATTCTTAACATAAGATAGTACAATGGCCACTGTGTGATGTGTGCAATTTACTTTCTTTTTTCTTGTTTTTAGCCATAATGAGACCTAGTAAGAGAGGGGTTTCCAAGAAATCCAACCGCTTAAACTAAACGGACACAGAGGCAAAGCTCAATTAAGAACTGCAATTAGCAAGTCAATAAGGTTTGGATGTTAGCTTGTGTAATTGTGGGTTCGCCAGACTTCGAGCTAGCAGGGTCAAAAACAAGACAAGTTCGGGTGTGTGTCTGTGCAAACCAATCAGGGTCTGACTACCAGGGCTTGGGTTCTAATATTAACACAGTATCTAATGAGACTGAAAAGCTACCAGGGTTAAGTTGTACTGGCTCCTCGTGTAGGTTGCCTCAAAGCAGACCCTGGGACAACTTAGGGCAAGTACTTCCTTGGGGAGGTGATCTCAGTAAGTACCAGTGAGGGAGCAGGAAAGAGAGAAAGGCCAATCAATACATGGCATGTGAAGGAGCAGTTTTCCCCTGGGGATGCCTGGGGCTCGGTTTCCAAGGGGACCCTCGGAGGAGGCACACGGAAGCTCCTCAGAAAGGGCCACACGGACAGGGGAGGCTGGGTGCAGTTTATCCACTGGCTCCTTTCCCTCCTTGGTTAAGGGCTGCCCCTGCGGTTAAGCTCCTGAGTCTTCCAGGCCTCTCTGAGCCCAGAAACAGAACTGACAGCAAAACCCTTTTGCCCTAGACACAAACTCCTGACCTCAAAGCAGAGGGTGTCCCTGTCCCAGAGGTGGGGGACAGTGTCAGTGTGCTGGAAGCTGTCCACTGAAGCTACCAGACGGGGTGGGGAGGGGAGGGAGGGAAGGGAGGAGGAAGTTGGCCCCTAGCACCTCTGTTTATTAAACGCTTCTCAATAGATGCATTTTGTGAATTTATGATGATGTCCTGACATTTTTTGTTGTGGGTTGATCTCTTCTCTTCTCTTCTCTTCTCTTCTCTTCTCTTCTCTCTCTTCTCTTCTCTTCTTTCTCTTCTCTTCCTCTCCTCTCCTCTCCTCTCTGCTCCTCTCCTATTTTTTTTTTTCCTTTGAAGTAAAAAACTCTTCTGGGCTTTTGTCAGCCCCTCAAACTTCCCAGGGAAGAGCCGCTGCATCCAAATTGGCTCACCACCACCTGGTGGCAGCTCCTGGGATTGCAGGCAAAGGGCTCTGAGCAATAATACCCTGGGTACAATCAATTTAAACCTGATGTCTTTCCTTGAAGAAAAAGGTCACCGAAATATGAGACGAAAATAAAGGCTTTTGTTAGGGAATGATACTTTGTGTAGTGACAGGAATTCTTCTATCCTTTTAATGGTTCCAGTTCCCTACGTTGTAAAATGGTACCGCCCAGGAAGGTGAATGAGCTGAATGATTGCAGCATCATAAAAAATAATCCTATATTGATGAAGATGAATTTCGAGGACCATGAAGAGACGGCACTGAAGTGAAGTGAAATATTTTATAGACCCAGAGCGAATGCCATAGCAGCCCTCCCACTGAGATAATTGGAAATGTTTCTCTTTTATTTTTTTTATTTTATTTTTTTTACATGTTTGATGCCTTTTATTTATTTGTTATTATTTGTGTCCTCTAAAAAGACACCTTATTTTCTTTTTTTTTTAACGTTATTTATTATTGAAAGACAGAGAGAGTCAGAGCATGAGCAGGGGAGGGGCAGAGAGAGAGGGAGACACAGAATCCAAAGCAGGCTCCAGGCTCCAAGCTGTCAGCACAGAGCCTGAGGCAGGGCTCGAACTCATGAACCACGAGATCCTGACCTGAGCTGAAGTCTGATGCATAACTGACTGAGCCATCCAGGAGCCCCGTTTCTCTTTTATTACGGGACTTCTTTGACGTATACTGGGAATTTCCAGGGAGGGGGTTTGGTTTGGAGCTTTGTGACGATTGACAGTGGGGTCAGTCAACAACCCCTTACCCCAGTGTTCTTTATGTTACTATTCGGGAATATCTGGCCTATGTAATGCCTACATTTGGAGCAAATATTTTCTTTGCTTTATGTGAAGACAAAAAAGTTCAAAATATGCATTCAATCTTATTTCTGTGCTTATTCATATGTGTGTGTGTGTGTGTGTGTGTGTGTGTGTGTGTGTGTAAAGTACACTTTTCCCCAACGTGGGGCTAGAACTCATGACCCTGAGATCAAGAGTTCCACGCTCTACCGAGCCAGCCAAGTGCTCCTATTTCTGCTTATATTTTTAAAAGAGTAATCATTTTTAAGGTAAATAAAAATACTTCACTCAAATTTTACTGTTGCTTTGCATGTTTTATTTTTCATTTTTTTCCTGTGTTTTTTTTTTTTTAAGTTTATCTATCTGAGAGAAAGAGAGAGATCAAGCACAAGCAGGGGAGGGCCAGAGAGAGAGGGAGAGAGAGAATCCCAAGCAAGCATTGCACTGTCAGCATGGAACCCAACGTGGGGCTTGAACTCACGAACTGCAAGATCATGACCTGAGCTGAAGTTGAACACTTAACTGATTGAGCCTCCCAGGTGCCCCTATTTTTCATTTTTTATGATTGTTGGAGAGCATACAAATAAGATAAAAATATTGAAATGAATCAACCAAGGTGAAAACCTGTTGGCTTTCTTCAGTTGAGCTTAGCATTTTCATCTCATCAAATCTCAGTATAATATCTTATTCTTTCTACAGAATCTAACCACTCCATTTTGGATTTGAAAAAAGAAGCATAACTGAAGTTCTGTCGCTTACAAATAGTGGAATCTGTACTTAGCCATGGCCTTACCTCTTTAATAGCAGAGGCTTTGAGGGGGGAAAGAATTGGACGGAGGGTTTTTGTTGGTGTAGATTGGGTCCCCGTGCATATATGTGAAACTAGACCCAGATGAATTTGTCCTCCAAAAATTTTTATTAGCAAAATAGCAGCTTTAAAAAGAAATAAATTAGGCCACTGAACTGCACACTTAAAAATAGTAAAAATAGGGCACCTGGGTGGCTCAGTTGGTTAAGCATCTGGCTCTTGTTTTGGCTCAGGTCGTGATTTCACGGTTCGTGGGTTCGAGCCCTGTGTTGGGCTCTGTGCTGACAGCAGAGTCTGCTTGGGATTCTCCCTCCCTCTCTCTCTGCTCTTGCCCCACTCGTGCTCCCTCTCTCTCTTTCTCTTTCTCAAAAGAAGACAAATTTTTTAATAGTAAAAATGGAAAATTTTTATGTTATGTATATTTTACCACAATAAAGAAAACTTAAAGGAGAGTGATATTAAGAACAGAAATTTTAAAACATTTAGTTTTAAAGTGACCTTAAGCCGCTAGAAGCTATAAACTATCCAAACATCAAATTTCATTTCCTCTACTGCTATCATAAGTATAACATCTTAGAGAGGTTCCTTTTTTTATTTTTCTCCAGGAAAAGCTGTTCTAATAATCTATTAAACCAAATCAGAAAGACTGTCACATTACTAGATTCATGTGAGGCAAGTACTTTGTAAATATGCTGACTGGTTAGTATTTCCATCTATCTACCATGCCTTGAGAATTCACTTTTAAAATGTCGAATGGTTAGTAATCAGCCTGTCAACTACTGATCAAGGAGAATGAAGCTTGTTTTGATGTCTGTGCCTAAAAGTAGGTCCGCTGATAGAACAAGAAGTTATTTTAATGTCCAAAATCCCTGGGCATGAGATTGACTGATTTATCACATTGGCTGGAGCAAATGAAAGTTCTGTTTCAGGAAATATCCAGCCTGGCCTAATTGCCCCGTGGAGCTGGGAGCTGTGCATTGTGCACAATGCACTCGTGTTGTGCTGGGGAAATTCAAGGGTCAGGGAAATTCACTAGAGGTGCAGAAAGAATGTGCGGCAGGCCTCAAGGAGCCCCACTCCAGGGCACTGAATGGCCTACCTAACAGCACTGAGATGTTCTTAGTGATTCAGAAAAGAAAGCACCAGAGTTGAAGATCAAATGAGACCCTGGGAGACCTGTCTCGGTCATTCAAATAACCAGATGACAGTTATTGTTATTCACCGTTGTTGAACAATTTTCTACCGGCCTCCAGCACGCACATGGAGATGCACGTGGCCCTACGCTAAGCTGCACCCCACACAGTCCACTATGGTCTCTTCCAGAACTTTCGTCCTGCTTCTGGGCAATGACCAACTGCAAAGAGGAATTTACGGCCTGTCTCAGGAGCCGTCAGACTTACACTCAGTACACATTTGATGTACTTTCTTTTCGCCACATAGCTAGCCCTTTCCATTTTGTTCAGAAAGACCTGCTGATTTTGCACTTGGCTGATGCAGTTCTTCTGGGTCAGGCAAGCCAATGAATTCAGCTTTGTTTCAAACCGCTATATGGCCGTCTTTGTTTCTTCCTTTCCTCGCTGTGCAATATTAGGACACCTGATGTAAAAATCAAAGACCAGTTATTGTCAGCCTTTTGGGGGCACTTATAGTGGTGGTTGAAAATTCTCATACCTTCAGGGGCCAGGCCTGTATCAGAGACAAGAGAAGGGGCGGGAGCAATCCCATAAGGATGGAAAGTGCTAAGTGTGTACTTCGAAAGAGGAAGCTGATTTTCAGTTCCAGGAATTACGGATTCCTGTAATGTAGCCATGCTAGTCTACTGCTGAACCACCTTAGGATTCTGCCAGAAAAATCGTGCATCTCTATTTTAATGTGAACATCCTCAGTGTTTAAAAGAGCTAACTAAGACATAGCCACAGGCCTTATTTGGCCAGTTGGTGGCTCTACCCCCTGGGATATTTAATTTTTACAAAAAATTTTAATGTTTATTTATTTTTGAGAGACAGAGAGACAGAGCATGAGCGTGGAAGGAGCAGAGAGAGAGGGAGACACAGAGTCGGAAGCAGACTCCAGGCTCTGAGCCATCAGCCCAGAGAACGACACGGGACTCGAACTCACAAACTGTGAGATCACGACCTGAGCCGAAGTCGGAGGCTTAACCAACTGAGCCACCCAGGTGCCCCTAGGGTATTTTAGACATCGTGTTGGGCAGTGGTGATAACAAAAGAGCCTGCAGGCTACAAAGGAAACAGATACACGCAGGTGTTAAAGATTAAGGTACAATGTCATAATAAAGA
This sequence comes from Acinonyx jubatus, assembly GCF_027475565.1. Classification (NCBI taxonomy): domain Eukaryota; kingdom Metazoa; phylum Chordata; class Mammalia; order Carnivora; family Felidae; genus Acinonyx; species Acinonyx jubatus. Next base: position 203,035,120 of record NC_069381.1, on the reverse strand, counting down.
AATGCTCAAAGTTAACACGAGGCACGGAGGAATTAGGAACCCTCACAAGATCTAATTCTGTTTCATCTGGCTTCGCATCATGTGTCAGGCTGTTGATTAGAAACTAGAGGGTGTGCAGGCTGCGGCTCAATGTGAGTACAGGAATAAGGCATCCTGGTGAAGTAAGCCCATCAAACCTTCCCGTTTCCTCTTAGAAGAACATTCATCTCGTTGGCCTTTCGTCCCCCAGGAGCAAAGTAGACTTTGCTAAAGATGTAACACAGTGCTTCTCAACCAGTCATGACTTTGCTTTCCAGGGGGACATTTGGCGATGACCAGGGACATTTTTGGTTATCACAGCTGATAGAAGGGGGAGGGTGCTATTGGAACCTAGCCGTTGGTGGCCAGGGACGCTGCTAAGGCCTACTACAGTGCAGAGGACAGCCCCCTCCATGAAGAAGCACGTTGGCCTGAAATGTCGGTAGTGCGGAGGGGTGAGAAGCCTTGGCCTAGAATTTACAGTCCTGTACCTGACATCAAATATTAGCCAGTTCATTTCTACCTGCTCTTTGACGAACCATGGCTGAGAATTGTTTTTCTCCCTCTCCTTCCCCCAGCAAGGCCCAGCCTTGCCTGGTCTTCTTCCGATTCTGCAGAGACGTTCTGCTTTCTCCCCTGCTTCTACTCCCAAACAGACACACACAAGACCAATTCACGGCTCGGCTGCACAACTGGCCTCCTGTTAAGAGAATTCAGTCTCCGCGAAGAGCAGTTGACTCATGTCATTATTGCTATTTAACAGTGTTCTTGGGATCCCACCCTCCCAGCCCAGGGTGCCTATCAAAATATTTCTTTCCAATAAACAAAGCGCTCTCCCAAGAGGAATTCTTGATGAATAGTCCATCTGCTTTGACTTTTCACTGGTTGTTTCAACCGGTTGTTGAGAACTTTGAAGTCACGTGTAACACAGAAGCCCGCACATCATTGTGGCCCTTTGTCAACAAGCTGTTCTGGAATTCGGATTTTGTAATTTTAAGATGTCGGGATTTTAGTGCACAAAACATACTGTAAGGATTGAGAAACCAAGTTCTGCAACTCCACATTGGATTAAAGTGAACAAATGTGCTTTTTTTTTTCCCCTTGTTTCTCAAAACAATGCAGAGTCTTGTGAAGCTGCCCTAGTTTTTCCCATTGCTCTTTGTTAGTTTTTGACTAAGTGGAGGTTAGGAGGATGTGGGCAGGAGAGGGACACCGTGTGTGTGTGTGTGTGTGTGTGTGTGTGTGTGTGAGTTGGCTGACCGAGGGAGGGAAGTGAGACCTGTTACCTCCGTGGCCGACGAGACTGAGAACATTGGGAGACACTTGCTGGGCAAATACTTTATATAATATTAAGACAAATTATTCACAAATTAGGATTCAAGTAAAGAGTCTAGAAATTCACGTTGATCCCGGTTTAGAGAATTGGCCGGAAGGGCCACGATTCCCATCTGACGGCTCAACCCCGCCGTGTCACCGGTGGCCCTTCCCATCCCTCCTTTTCCTATTGTGGCTTTCACTCCATGAATCTGTGATATTAAAGGAGAGATTCTTCCCTCCTTACCTGTGAGGATGGAGACCAACAGAATTTCCTGTAGCTGGTAGACACTTCTGGGATGGGGCTTATTCTGAAAAAGAAGCAGAACTCTTTTATCTACTTGATCCAGTAAATAAATGCTTGTTTCTAGAAGATCAGACTATAAGCTAAGTAGAAGAGCTGACTTAGAAAAACCAACAGCTTATTTAGGAAGACTGGCTTCAAGACCCTCGTGTAAAATTTTTTATGTTTATTAATTTTTGAGAGAGAGAGAGAGACAGAGCATGAGTAGGGGAGGGGCAGAGAGAGAGAGAGACAGAGACAGAGACAGAGACAGAAGCTGAAGCAGGCTCCAAGCTCTGAGCTATTAGCACAGAGCCTGATGTGGGGCTTGAACTCGTGAATGGCAAGATCGTGACCTGAGCCCAAGTTGGACGCTTAACTGACTGAGCCACTGAGGCGCCCATCTGCTAAAACTTTTAAAGATACAGTAATAGGTCTTTCCCAAATAGCCTTAATAAAATTGCTTTGCTTGGTCAACAGGTCTCTCTGGTGGTCTTTTGAAAAGCCAACAGTTGACATATACTTCTTTTTTTCTTTTCAAAAAAGTTTTTAACGTTTATTCGTTTTTGACAGAGCGTGGGTGGGGGAGGGGCAGAGAGAGGGAGGGAGACACAGAATCCGAAGCAGGCTCCAGGCTCCGAGCTGTCAGCACAGAGCCCGCCACGGGGCTCAAACCCACGAACCGCAAGATCCTGACCTGCGCCGAAGTCGGACACTCAACCGATTGAGCCACTCGGGCACCCTGTGTACTTCTTAAGAAAAATGGGAAAGAACAATGAAATAAACTTGACTCTCCTCCAGTTGGAAGTGATTTGTTGTTTACAGTTTAGGGGTGGGCACGTAAAATAATGTGGCCACCAATGAAAACAGTGGCTGGTTCCTTACAAAGCTGACCTCTGCTTCAGACCTCTGCCCCCATCTCTCTCTGTCTCCCCCCTCCCCTGCTCCTGCTCATGCTCTCTCTCTCAAAAAAACAAAACAAAACAAAAAACCCAAACAAACAAACAACCAAAAAACATTAAAGGGCCACCTGGGTGTTTCGGTTGGTTAAGCATCCCACTGCAGTTCAGGTCATGATCTCGCAGTTCCTGAGTTCAAGCCCCACGTGGGGCTCTGTGCTGACAGCTCAGAGCCTGGAACCTGCTTCCGATCCTGTGTCGCCCCTCTACCCCTTCCCCGCTCACGCTCTGTCTCTCTCTATCTTTCAAAAATAAGTAAACGTTAAAAAAATTTTTTTAAAGGCACTAAACTTAGAATTACCACGTAACCCACAAGTCTATTCACAGATGTATATCCCAAGGAGTTGAAAGAGCCTTGAACAGATATCTGCACACTCGTATTCGCAGCCGCACTAGTGACAAACAGCCAAAAGGAGGAAACGACCGGTGGCAACTAACAGATGAATGGAAAAACAAATGTGCTACATCGTAGGATGGCGTTTTAGTTAGCCGTAAAAAGGAATGAAATATGGGCCCACGCTACACGTGGAGAAACGTCGAAAACATTACACCAAGTGAAATAAGCCAGACCGAAAAGGACAGATATCGTGCAAGTACACTAACATGAGGTACCTAGGATAGGCAGATTCATAGATCAGATGTTATCAGAAGCTGAGGGAAGGGGAGAACTGGGCACCTCCTCTTAATGGGCACGGAATGTCTGTTTGGGGCAGTAAAATGGTTTGAAAGTCAGTAGTGGTGATGGTTGCATAACACTGTGAATGTCATCGATGCCACTGGATCGTATGCTTAAAAGTGGTGAAATAACAATGCTTGTGTCGCGTGTGTTTTACCACAGTTACAAAGGAGCCTAGACTGTCTTCTTTCTTGCCCTATCTCTCCTCTGCACCCCCCACCTTCATCGTCCTACAGGACAGCCTTTAGGGAGAGCAGAACACGGATCTTCTGAACCCAAATGCTTTCAAAGGACCAGACAGGTGACAGAAATGAGTGACACCAGCCAAGTGTTTACACCAGGAGTAGCAGGGCTTGGGGTAAAGCAGAGACCATGGTGCCCTTTCTAGCAGGTACCCACCTCTCGACGACCATTGTCATGCAGGAATGTGGGCCTGGTATTGCCAGATTTCTTCTTCTTCTTCTTCTTCTTCTTCTTCTTCTTCTTCTTTTTAATGAATATCACGTATTGTCAAATTGGCTTTCCTACAATGCCCAGTGCTCCTCCCCCCCCAGTGCCCTCCTCAAGGCACATTTTCTCATTTTAAAAGAGACACTAACAATTGGGATTTATATGAGAAAGCTTCCATTTGAAGCCCTTGTGCCTGCAGAACTGGTGGGTGGGACAGTGTTAGATGGAGACCACCCGTTTGCTACCCCTGGTCTTCTGTCCGCTGACCTGCCCTTGAACGTGCAGCAGGTGCCCACATTAGAGGATCATCTGAGCCAGGCAAGCAGATTTTTCTGAACTGGATGTATCGAAGTTACCACACGGTTCTATTTCTATTTATTTATTTTGGGGAGAGTGCAGGCAGGTGAGGGGCAGAGAGAGGGGGACAGAGGCTCAGAAGCAGGCTCTGCGTTGCCAGGCGGACAGCAGCAAGCCCGAAGTGAGGCGCAAACTCTCGAACCGTGAGATCACGACCTGAGTTGAAGTCAGATGCTCAACCGACTGAGCCACTCAGGTGCCCCAGTCGCTTATATATTTTTGAATAGCCCTCATTCTTACTTCCTCTTAGGCTTTGTCGATAAAATGGTCAAGCGGGGTCCTGTTCCGTCCCACCCTCCTTTCTGATCGGGAATCTACCCCTGTGTTTCGCAAGTGATGTGAAGGGAAGTCTGCCATGTAGCCCATGGGAGAGGCCAGTCAGAAGGAAAACTGAAATGGGGGACATGGGGAAAGGGGTGGAGGGAAAAAAGGAGAGAGACAGAAAAAAAGGAGGGGTGAGAAAAGACAAAAAGGGAAAGAAATAGAAGAATCCAGAGTCGAGAGTGAATATTCATGAAACTTTAGTGTGTGGTCGGTAGCTCCTGGATAAAGACCTTTCCCGTGTATGGTCTCGATTGTTACAGAGGCCTGGGAAGAAGATATTCTGGTCTTCAGTTTGCAAATGGACAAAGAGAAGCTCCTGGAAGTTTCCTCTATGATCCAGTACTTAGCGGGTGAGCAAAAGGGACAGCAGGTGCATGCCCCACGGTATGGGTGTAAGAGCAAGGCAGAGGGGCACGTGGGGGGCTCAGTCAGTTGAATGTCTGACTCTTGGTTTCGGCTCAGGTCATGATCTCCTGGTTCGTGAGTCCCAGCCCTGCATGGGGCTTCACACGGGCAGTGGGGAGGCTGCTTGGGATTCTCTCTCTCCCTCTCTCTGTCTCTCTCTCTCAAAATAAATAAATACACACACACACACACACACACACACACACACATACATATATATATATATATAAGCAAGAGAAGCAAGAATATCTGAGGCTGGAAAGACAGAAAAGGAAGTAGCATGTTTGTTTGGAAGCTGGGAGCCAGCCACCAACCACCGCTTTCAGAGTCTACACTGCAAGGGGCCATTGACTAACACCCTGTATCGTAATGATTAGCCCCTATAAATACTGCACCATCAGCTCAGCTCTCCTGATTGTGTACGTGTTGATGCCATTGATTGGATCATACAGCAAACCATTGTGTCAGAGACTCAAGGTTAAAATACACAGTCCAGGGGCGCCTGGGCGGCTTGGTCCGTTAAGCATCCCACTTCGGCTCGGGTCACGATCTCCAGGTCTGTGAGTTCCGGCCCTGCGTCGGGCTCTGTGCTGACAGCTCGGAGCCTGGAGCCTGCTTCGGATTCTGCGTCTCCCTCTCTCTCGGCCCCTCCCCTGCTCATGCTCTGTCTCTCTTTCTCTCTCTCAAAAATAAATAAACATTAAAACATTTAAAAAAGTACACAGTCTAAACTGCAAAAGGTGCACAGTCTAAACTGTGCAAAGGGTGTAGACAGCCCAATGATGCAGGCTTGCATTAACTTTCGTCTTCTTTACGCTCCTGTTCCCTGGGGTCACATCCCCAAATAAACTATCTACATATAAGTCCTTGTCTCAAGCTCTGATGGGGGCAGGTTGGGCCAAAACAGGGCCAATGATTCTATTTCTTCACAGCTGATATTAGAAGAGGGTAATTGCCCCCGAGTGGGGCTCTGTACTGACAGTGTGGAGCCTGCTTGGGTTCTTTTCTCCCTCTCTCTCCCTCTCTCTCTCTCCCCCGCCTTCTCAAAACAAGTAAACATTAAAAAAAATAAATAAGAGAGGGTAATTATGTCCCTTGATAACCTGATTAACTGACCTTTTTACAGTCATGGTCAGGTGTTTTAGATCCTTATTATGTCCATATAAACAAAGAAATCACCAAAAAAAAAAAAAAAAGAGAGATGTACGTGTAGAGTCACTTTGAGGGCTTGTTCACACGTCCTGCTGGGCTCCAATTCCTGATTTTCCAATTCAGTAGCTCTGGGATGGGAACTGGGAATTTGCATTTGTAACAAGTTCCCAGGTGGTAATTTGGAGAACCACCGGTCTAAAGTAGCACTATGCACTTGAACTTTCTGTGATGGTGGAAATGTTCTCTATCTGCACCATCCAGTGCATGAACAGGGGCGGGGGTGGGGGGCGGGCAGAGAGAGAGGGAGACATAGAATCCGAAACGGGTTCTAGGCTCTGAGCTGTTAGCACAGATCCCAACGTGGGGCTCGAACTACAAACCATGAGATCACGACCTGAGCTGGTCGCTTAACGGATTGAGCCACCCAGGAGCCCCAATATTCATTCAATTTTGAATTTAAATACTACGTGTGGAGAGTGGCTGCGTGGTGGGCAGGATGGGACTAGATTCTCACTATTCCCAGATGTGCTCTTGGACCAGCATTAGCATTGTCGTAGAATATCAGAAATGCTTGTTCTCAGGACCCCACCTCAGACCTACTGAATGAGAAAGTTCATTTTAACAAGTAGCCCAGGACACATGTGTATGGACTAATTTAAGAAACAGTAGTTTGGCGGGGCACCTGGGAGGCTCAGTTGGTTAAATGTCCGACTTCAGCTCAGGTCATGATCTCGTGGTTGGTGGGTTCGAGCCCCTCGTCTGGCTTTGTGCTGATAGCTCAGAGCCTGGAGCCTGCTGTGGATTCTGTGTCTCGCTCTCTCTCTGTTCCTCCCCTGCTCACGTTCTGTCTGTCTGTCTGTCTCTCTCTCTCAAAAATAAATAAACATTGAAAATAATTAAAAAAAAAAAAGAAAAGAAACAGTGGTTTGGCAGCCCTTATTTTCCCAATGTTGCACCAGATTTCCTACCCAGCTGTTAGGGGTTAATTTACGTCTTCTCCTCACCCCCCACCAAAATATTGTGAAACCCTAACTCCAGTAACTGTGAGGGTGATGATTTTGGAAATACGGCCTTTGCAGATGTACCCACGTTAAGACAAGGTCATTAGGGTGGTCCCTAATCCAATAAATAGGACTGGTGTCCTTATAAGAAGAAGAAAATTTAGACAGAGACATAGAGGGAGAAGACCATGTGATGATAGAGGCAGAGAGCAGACTGGTGTCACCGCATGTCAAGGAACACTGATGATTGCTGGCCACCAACAGAAGCGGGAAAAGGCAAGAAGGATTCTCCCCTACAGGTTTCCGACAAAGCATGAGCCAACACCTTGATTTTGGACTTCTAAGCTCCAGAACTGTGACACCATAAAATCTGTTGTTTGAAGCCACCCAATTTATGGTACTTTCTTACGGTAGCTCTGGGAAACTAACACCAATCTTCAGTGAATCCCATGGCTTCTCTGAACCCAAAGATTTCCATCTGGGCCAAAGTCGCGCATTCTTTCGTTGCCTACTAAGCGAGGGTGCTGTGAGTGAGGATTGAAGAGAACATCAGCGATCTCTGGAGAGACGGTCTACGAGTGTTGCTACAACTAGACAGAAAAATCTTGGACTCTGTCACGGTGAATTAAACACACTAGGTAAACAGCTATGACAAGAAGATGCAAAACTGGAAGCCAGAACTTTCTTCCTGTTTACAGCTCTGTTTCATATTTTCTAGCATGCGCAAGGTGGCATTTGCTCGTTCAAAGAGATGGTGAATGCTGAATAACCTCAACCAATAAAGAGAAATAGACTTTCCCCTCAACACTCTGTTCCATGATAACACTCTGACCCATTTCTGCCCCCTCCCCATGCCAGCTTGTCCCTGCAACTCAAGTCACAAAGCCATAATTTCCAGGGGCGCCTGGCTGGCTCAGTCGGTTGAGTGTCAGACTTCGGCTCAGGTCATGATCTCGCGGTTCGTGAGTTCGAGCTGCATCAGGCTCTGTGCTGACGGCTCAGAGCCTGCAGTCTGCTTCGGATTCTGTGTCTCCCCCTCTCTCTGCCCCTTCCTCACTCATGCTCTGTCTCTCTCTGTCTCTCAATAATAAATAAACATTAAAAAAAATTTTTTTTAAACAAAGGCATGAATTCCAGACTGGTCCGGTCATCTCACATTCAGCCAATAGCAGACTCCTTCCAACGCTTCGTCACTGGCAATTGACACGACAAAGCAGTGACAGATGGTGTGACTGACCAGTGGGCACACCGGCCCACTTGTGGAGGCAGCCTTCCTGTATTAAAGAACATGATGTGCAAAGAACAAGAAGGAACTGTTCCTCATTGAAAAAAAAAATGTTAAAAGGAAATGATTCAAGCCACTTCTGCATTGCAATGGGGGACAGTTCCGTAAAAAAAGTGGTGGGTAGAGCTTTCCACTAGAGGATCTATCACCCACGCCCTACTGATTGAGAAAAAAAAAAAAAAAAGCTTTCCTGGTCATGGTCTGGAGGAAGAGTATTACGTTAAGAAATAAATAGAAACTAAAAAATGCCACACAAGAAAGTAACAGATAATTCTGGAAATGAACCACTCAAGGGGGTTCAGAAGTCAGCAAACTGAGAGAGGGATAACATGTGTGGGAAAAAGTGGATCACTGACAAAATGATATTTATTTACTCATTCATTCATTCGTTCATTCACTTACTCGCCCTGATCCCCTCTCTCCCTACAAAATGATATAAAAAAATTTTTTAACGTTTATTTATTTTTGAGAGGGGAGGGGAGGAGCAGAGACAGAGAAGGAGACACAGAATCCTAAGCAGGTTCCAGGCTCCGAGCCGTCAGCACAGAGCCGGACGCGGGGCTCGAACCCACGAACCATGAGATCATGACCTGAGCTGAAGTCAGACGCTCAACTGACTGAGCCACCCAGGCGCCCCTACAAAATGATTTTTAGAAGAACAAGAGGATCTCTGGCACAGGAGAAGCTATAGTAGGTAAGGAAAGTCCTAGAATATGTATTTTCAGGGCCTGGTTGGGGGAGATACCTGCGCTTATAACACAAATATACATATATATTAATCAAAGTAAAACACTCTCTCAGTTAAGTGATGGGTGTTTGGGTTGTCACTTCTACTTTCGGCAAGTTCCCAGAAGTCAATCGAGGAAGTGATCTGGAAGGGACAGAAAGGTCAGGTAGATATTAAGTCCTTGAGGAAGTGCTCCAGAAAAATACATTGGCAGAAAGCCAATAGTCGCCTAATGCTAAGTACATCAAAGTGTCTATATCATTCGCCTCACTTTATCTTACCCGGTAGGCATTACCCAGAGGCATGATATCATCTCATATCATCGCAAGAAGGGTGAGTACAGTACAATAAGACATTTGGAGAGGGAGATGGACCATAATCGCGTAACTTTAATTACACTATATTGTTATAATTGCTCTATTTTATTATTAGTTGTGTTGCTAATCTCTCACTATGCCCAAGTTATAAATTGAACTTTATCATCTGTATGTATGTATAGGAAAGAACATGCCGTGTGTAGCGGGTTGGGTACTATATGTGCTTCCTGATATCTACTGCAGGTCTTGGAGAACATACCTTGAGGATCGGGGAGGGGGGTCTACTCCATATCCTATGGGCTCTGTTTCTCTGGAAAACCCTGAGATAGATAGATAGATAGATAGATATAGATATAGATATATAAAATCTCTCGGAAGGGCACACAACACTGCTCGTGAGGAGAGGAACCAGGTGGGTGGCTGAGAGTGGAGACAGAGTTTCCACGGCATGTTCTCAACCATTTACAATTTTTGAAAGCTACAAATGTACCACCTGCTCAAAATATAAAATAAAATAAATACCAAAGTTTAATGAGATTTGCTATGTGTGGTTATTAGTTAATATTTTGCATTATGATCCCATAAAGAATCTTTTGCTAAAATAGAAATCTCTGGAAAGGCAAAAAAAAAAAAAAAAAAACACTAAAAAAAATCAAGCCGTTTTTTTCTCTTTTAACTTTTTGTTTTGAGATGATTTCAGACTTACAGGAAAGTTACCAAAAAAGTAGAGAATTCTGGCACCCCTTTTACCCAGGTTCCACTTATATTGACATTTTATATAAACACAGTCCTGTTACTAATGCCAGAAAATTCGTGTTGATACAATATCACGAACTACACTACACTAAGCTAAACTTTTAGCCAAAGTACTAATATTGATGCCATATTAAGCATTTAGAAACTTCTTTCCAGATGGCCAAAAAAAAAAAAAAGTCCAAAAGTGAGAAATCAACCAGACAGTTTCTAAAGTTACCTCCTTTTTTTTTTTTTTTTACCCCCAATGTAGCATTCAAAGAAAGTTTTGTAATTGTCTAGGTGGGAGAAGGGGCCATCAGGGTTATCAATTATACAATCTTTCGTATCCTCCCACCTGGCTAAGTAGTGCCAATTTCTCAGCACTTTCGAGACTTCAGTCTTCAATTTGTTTTCAGCAGAGCCCAGGCCAAGTGGTGATGGATCCTACTTTCGCCTTCTCTCCCCATCTTTTTCATTCTGTGACTTTCTGGTTTGAGCTCCATCTAGGCACACAACCTTCTTCTTTTTTTTTTTTTTTTCAATTTTTTTTTTTAATGTTTATTTATTTTTGAGAGACAGAGACAGAGCATGATCAGGAGAAGGGCCGAGAGAGAGGGAGACACAGAATCCGAAGCAGGCTCCAGGCTCTGAGACGTCAGCACAGAGCCCGATGTGGGGTGCAAACTCACAAACCGCGAGATCATGACTTGAGCGGAAGTTCGACACTTAACCCACTGAGCCACCCAGGAGCCCCTAGGCACATCACCTTCTTAGGGAGGCCTCAGGATGGACGCTTTTGCACACCACCTAGACCTGTCCTGTTCCCCGGCTCCCACACACCCTTCCAAGTCAATCTTGCCTGGCCTCAGTCTCTGAAGAATAAATATTTGATAAAATGTTGGTGCTGGATTAATATGCTGCTCCTCGGGGAATCTCCCTGCGATATGGAAATTCTAGAAGCAGCATGATGCCCTTGGACCGCATTGATGGGGGAAGGGAAGGGAGATAGAGAAACCTGAATGGCTGTAAAACTCTCACTAATAAGCTGTGTGGCTTTGGCCACATCACTCAATGGCTCTAAGTCTCATTTTACTGTAAAACAAGAGAATGAAAGTAAACGAAGATTTTAAAAAATATTATTGGCATTAAAGTTAGCTTTGAAAATCTGATAAAAGAAATCTATAGGCCATACCCTCAGGAAAGTACACATTGTGCTTACATTTTTTTTTTAATTTTTTAAATGTTTATTTATTTTTCACACACACACACACACACACACACACACACACACGCAGTGCAGCGGGGGAGGGGCAGAGAGAGAGGGAGACACAGAATCTGAAGCCGGCTCCAGGCTCTGAGCTGTCAGCACAGAGCCTGACTCGGGGCTCAAACTCACGGACTGCAAGACCATGACCTGAGTTGATGTTGGACTCTTAACTGACTGAGCCACACCAGTGCCCCTGTGCTTATGTATTTTCGAATGTACAAAAGGGATGATACTATCACAAAATAGGAGGTCACAGACATTCCTCTGCATTTCACACTCTAAAGACGACACTGAACTTGTTTTACTCCCCATGGGGCCTTTATTATACAGATCAGTGTAATGTGTAGGAGGGAGGACTGGAAGAAACAAGAGAGGCTAGGTTGATTCACCTAAGGATCAGAGTGCTAATGTAGAAGGTAAGCAAGAATAGGTCTGGCTAAATAAAACGTACTTCACCAAAATTACAAACGTTTTTTTTTGTTTGTTTGTTTCTGAGGACATTGTCAAGAAAGCGCCAAAAAAGGGCATCTGGGTGGCTCAGTCGATTGAGTGTCCAACTCTTGATTTTGGCTCAGGTCATGATCCCAGCGTCATGGGATTGAGCCCCACGTGGGCCTCCATGCTGGTCATGGAGCCTGCTTGGGATTCTCTCTCTCTCCCTTTGTCCCTCTGCCCTCCTCCCTGCTTGCACTCTCTCTCTCTCTAATATAACCAAAAAAAAAAAAAAAAGAGAGAGAGAGAGAGAAAAGAAAAGAAAAGAGAAAGATAAAGGCAATGAAACAAACCCCTACAGAATGAGAGAAAATATTTACAAATCATATATCTGACAAGGGACTTGTATCTAGAATATATGAAGAACGCACAATTTAACAATAAAGAGGCAAATAACCCTATTTAAAAATGGGCAAAAGACCAGACTAGAAATATCCCTAACAAAGGTACACAAATTGCCAATTCGCTCATGAAAAGATGCTTCATATCATTAGGCGTTAAGGAAATGCAAACCAGCGTCACAGTGTTGTTGTGAATGCAACAAGGAATGCAAATCACATTCTCACCCACTAGAATAGCCTTGATTAAAAAACAAAAAAAGATGGACAATAGCAATTGTTGGCACAGATGTGGAGAAATTGAAGACTTCTTAAAAAAAAAAGTATGTATGTATGTATTCTTTTCAAATTTGTATTTAAATTATAGTTAGTTAATGTACAGTTCAGTGTTGGCTTCAGGAGTAGAATTCAGTGATTCATCATTTTCATACAACACCTAGTGCCTATCATAACAAGTGTCCTTATTAGCACCCATCACCGTCTATCCCATCCCCCACCCCATCCCTCTATCAACCCTCAGTTTGTTCTCTGTTGCTAAGAGACTCTTATGGTTTGTCTCCCTCTCTTTTTTTCCTCCCCCATATGTTCATCTGTTTTGTTTCTTAAATTCCACCACATATGGTTTATATGGTATCTGTCTTTCTCCGACTGACTCATTTCACTTAGCATAATATATTCTAGCTCCACCCACATTGTTGCAAATGGCAAAATCTCATTCTTTTTGATGGCTGTGGAATACTCCATTGTATATGAATATCACATCTTTATCCATCATCAGTCGATGGTCCCTTAGGCTCTTTCTATAATTTGGTTATTGCTGCCAATGCTGCTATGAACATCGGGGTGCATGCACCCCTTCAAATATGTATTTTTGTCTCCTTTGGGTAAATACCTAGTAGTACAATTGTTGGATTGTAGAGTAGTTCTATTTTTAACTTTCTGAGGAACGTCCATACTGTTTTCCAGAGCGGCTGCGCCAGTCTGCATTCCCACCAACAGTGCGAGAGGGTTCCCCCTTCTCCGCATCCCCCCCAACACCTGTTATTTCTCGTGTTGTTCATTGTAGCCATTCTGACAGGTGTGAGGTGGTATCTCATCGTGGTTTTGACTTGTAGAGAAATGGGAAGGCTTATACACGGGTGGTGAAAATGTAAACGCGTTTCAGTGGCTGTGGAGAACACTTTGGAAATTCCTCAAGAAGTTAAACATGGAGTTATCTTATGACCAACAACTCCACTCTTAGGTATATACCTAAGAAAATTGAAAATGCAGAAAAAGTTATTCACAGAAAAGCTTGTGCATGAATATTCACAGCAACATCATTTGTAATATCCAAGAAGAGGAAAACCCAAACGGCCATCATCGCATGAATAGATAAACAAAATGTGGTAAATCCATACAATGGAATATTATTCAGCTATAAAAAAAGAATGGGGTCAATACATTATACTACAATATGTATGAACCTTGAAGACATTATGCTGAGTGAAAGAAGCCAGACACAAAAGGCCACATATCGTATGAACCTATTTGTGTAGAATGTCCAAAAGGTACAAATTCAGAGAGAGTCAATAGATTAGTGGTTGCCAGGGGGTGAGGGAAGGGATAATGGGGAATGACGGCTAGTGGGTTCTAGTTTCTTTATGGAGTGATGAAAATATTCTGGAATTAGTGGCGATGATTGTATAACCTTGTTAATACACAACCCTCCCCCTGGAATTGTACCCTTTAAAATAGTGAATTTTGGGGCACCTCAGTGGCTCAGTCGGTTAACCATCTGACTTTGGGTCAGGTCATGATCTCGTGGTTCGTGGGTTCGAGCCCCGCGTCAGGCGCTGTGCTGACAGCTCAGAGCCTGGAGCCTGCCTCAGATTCCGTGTCTCCCCCTCTCTTGGACCCTTCCCTGCTTGCACTCTGTCTCTGTCTCTCCAAAATAAATACACATTAAAAAAAATTAAATAAAATAGTGAATTTTATTGTGTGAGAATTATATTCAGATTTTTTTTAAAAGGAAAGGTCAGGAGGTAGAAGGGGGAGAGAATAAATAAGGAAGATGAGGGAACCGGTCAGACTTTGGGGAAGAAAGAGAAAAGGAAGTTCAAGACCCCTGGCCTTGTATGAAATGTGAGAGAGAGATGGAGAGGTAAAGAGGGTTTTTAGGAAGTTTAATATGTATCTGGGATATATCCCACTCTCTTTTGTTGGATTCTTCAGAAATTACATATTTTTCAAGAATTTTGGAATTGGGGGAGGGCCCTGAGGGGCGCCATTGGTTGAGTGTCCATCTCCTGATTTCAGCTCAGGTCATGATCCCAAGGTCGTGGGATTGAACCCCGCACTGGGCTCCAAGCTGAGCATGAAGTCTGCTTAAGATCCTCTCAATCTGCCCCCTCTTCCCCACTCGTGCTCTCTTTCTCTCTAAAAAAAAAAAATAAGTAAATCAAAAATAAAAATTAAAAAAAAAATTTTGAGTTTGAGTTTTGGGATATTGAATTGCGATTGGTTCCAAAATAATCCACTTGTTTTTGGCTTGCACATTTATTCAGTCAACAAATGTTTATTGAGCAACTACTGAATGCCAGGCCCCATTCTGTGGACGCTGGGATGCATTGGTGAGCAAGACACAACAAGGTGCTCTCCTTCTAGAGCTTTATAGTCTAGGTGTGTGTGTGTGTGTGTGTGTGTGTGTGTGTGTGTGCTAGCATGCACATGAGTACAGCTTTCACACAGACTTGATGAAAAAAATAAAAATTCCAAGGGCTACAATTTAGGGATACATAAAGCCCTTAACGCCCTTGGGTTGAAGATGACCCAGATTCAGAATCCTTGGCCAAAATAATCTCTAAATGTCCCTTTTATCTAAAAACAAAACAAAACTGTAATTCATGGAACAGGTTTGAGAGATGTAAAAGTGATAAGGCCTCCAAATTAAGTATACTGTTGAGATCCAGGTTATCCTATTGATGAAGAGTTTGCAAAATAAACAATGCTAACGTCAAACATCTTAACGAACTGCTTCAATTCTGTCGCAGGATTTCCTGAGGGTCCACTGTGCCCAAGACATTGAGATGGACACAGAGAGGCCCACACTTGGTGGACGCTAAAACTGGAAGGCACTTTGGTAATGATCTAATAATGACTTCAATCCCTTCATTGTACGGAGGAGGAAACTGATATTCAGAGGCTCAAGTAACTTGGCCAAGTTCCCACAGTTGGGTAATCACAGATCTGGGATTACAGCCCCGATGTCCTAATACTAGGTTCAGTCAGAGCATTCACTTAAAAATAATGGATATGTTAATGGAAGATTGTCTATTTACTAAATCAAGGACCTATAGTTCCCTCTGAAACAATATATTGCTTCTTAATTCTGCCTCTACCAGTTAACAATAATGAAACACCATTTTGTTTGTTGATTTTTCCCCATTTATTCAGTTATCTCTCAAACAATGTATTGCTTCTTAATTCTGTCTTAGCAGTCAACAGTGATTGATTTTTTTTCATTCATTCAGCACTATCCCAGGCACCATGAGGAATGCAATATTATTCAGACATAGCCCTGACCTCAAAAAGCTAAAAATCCAAATGAGGAAATAAGACAGAACCACAAGTAAGTACGATGTAGAGTAGATCTTGGTGACACCGTTAGAGGCTACCGTATGCCATGAGGTCCCAGAGGAGTGAAGTCACGTCTGCTTGGGAGAAAGGAAAGCAAGAAAATATATTCTTCAGAGGAAGAACTTCTGGAGTGCATGGAAATTGTTCAAGTCTTCAAATACAAGTTTTCTATTTATTAACAAACATGAACTGCAAAGGAAAATCAGCAGTTTCCTTAAAATCACCCAAACAAACGATCTCTAACCACGGGACACATTTTCTTAACTGGCTGCTGAGACTTTTAGAATACTTCACCAATCCTCAGGGCAAATATATCTAACTGCACCCACGTTGACCTCAGTTGTGTCTATACTTAGAGTAAGATTAAAGTACTTAAATTCCGTTCCCTCTAAATTGATACCTTTAGCCTTCATAGTTTAAGTCGGCCGCTGTAATTGTGTAGGGGTTTTTCAAATGGCAGTGTTATATGAGTTTAATGAGACTTGATAGCTTGAAATGGAATAAATGCCTTAAAAAAAACCCTTCAGTTTATTAAGTTATAATTTAGATGTAGTAAACATCACACTTTTTAGGTGTAAAGTTCCATGAGCTTTGGCAAATGGGATGATTTTTAAAAACAATTTTTTTTTAATGTTACTTATTTTTGAGAGACAGAGCATGAGTGGAGGAGGGGCAGAGAGAGAGGGAGACGCAGAATCCGAAGCAGGCTCCAGGTTCTTCAGCCCGACGCAGGACTCGAACCCACGAACCGTGAGATCGTGACCTGAGCCAAAGTCGGACGCTAACTGACTAAGCCCCAGGTGTCCCACAAATGGGATGTTTTTTATTGTGATTCCCACAGTTAGATTAGCACAGTAAAGATGTGCAGAACTGAATGGAGAGAGACAGGCTAGGAAGCAGTACTTATGCACAGCTAACATTTCCAGCACGCTCCTTTGTTTGTTTGTTTGTTCTAATGTTTATTTTGTTTTTGAGAGACAGAGAGACAGAGTGTGAGCAGGGGAGGGGCAGAGAGAGGGAGACAGAACCCAAAGCAGGCTCCAGGCTCTGAGCCGTCAGCACAGAGCCCAATGCAGGGTTTGAACTCGTAAACTGGGAGATCATGATCTGAGCTGAAGTCTGATGCTTAACCGACTGAGCCACTCAGGTGCCCCTTAAGTTTATTTATTTCTAAGAGAGAAAAAAACCAGCATGCGCTAGCGGGGGAGGGGCATAGAGAGAGAGGGAGAGAGAGAATCGTAAGCAACGGGGGCTCCACCTCACAAACCATGAGATCATGACCTGAGCCGAAATCAAGAGGCAAACATTTAACCGACAGACACCCAGGTCCCCCTCCAGTATGCTCTTTATATGCATGATCTTACCTACATCTCCTGTCCCTATAGAAAATATTCTTTTATAATCTCTAGAGATGCGAAAACTGCAGCTTGGAGAAGTCAAGCTGGCCAGGGGCACAGACCCAGGACGTAGCAGTCTCCCAAGCAGGGAGAATTTCTGGCCTCTGTCATTAAGTAGTTTAGCGATTTGGGGAAATTCATTTGGCCCCTTAGGGCTTCATTTTTCTCACGTGTATAAAGAGAAGCTTGGACTGGCCTTCGAATCCCCCGGCACACCTCTAACTCCCTATCAGAGCCCCACCATCTTGGTTCACAAGTGGAAATAAAACGTCTGACAGCAGTGGCCCCCCAGGGCTGAAATACTTAAACAGCCCCAGCAGTTAAAGACACAAATAGAAATGCCACACAGGCTTGGACGGAGCCCAGCCTGCTCCCACACAGACTCTTCCCCTCTTTCTCCACATAAGCGGCTGGCACAGGGAACAAGGACAATGCCATCTCCTGGAGTTCAGGAGGCCAAAGAAACAAATGGCGAGGAAGGACATGAGGCCTCAGTCCAGCAGAACAATGTGGCCCCCTGTCTTCTGTTCTGGCTTCTCCAATCTCGTCACATCTCCACAGACCACAGATAAAGAGATTTGAGTCGGCTGCACCACCCTCATTCTCTGAGCTTTCAGTTCCGTGGTTGCCAAACCATCCTTCCAACACATCACCCCACTTTAAATGCTCCCTCCTCCCACCACCCCGTCTCAGCAGTCAAAGTTCATTATTGTCTGGTAGTTCTGGAGGGAAGTATAAAATAAGATTGGAGACCTGGGGATAAGTATGCCTCTTCTCTCTGCAGCATAGAGTGAGTGGAGACCTAGTTCCAAATTCTGACTCAGCTACCAAATGGCTGTGTGAATTGGAACACTCTACTATCTTTTTTTTTTTTTTAATTGGGACTGAAGTCAACAAGTAAACTTTATTTCCCGTATAATGATATTCCTTTGGGGGTGCCAATGCTAAAAGACCTGGCAGGGAGTATTACATCTTTCTGGCCACACATCACCTCTGTACTTTATTCTCTTTCACTGTTTAAAGCAACTTTTATCCACGGAAACCAACAGAATATCAGGCCCTGTGGACAGGTCCAATGTGGTAAGAATTGAGAGGCAAACCTAATAGGCTTAACCCTTTTCTCATTTTTGCCTATTGTTGGCTGGTTTTTCAGGGAATTTCAGTCAACGTGGTCTTCTTTGAGGCCTTTATGTACATGGGAGGTACTCAGCAAATGCTTCCTGATCATCTGTCACGGGAACCAACAGATAAAGGTGAAAATGGCTCAACCCAGCATGGGTGATTAAAATTTAAAAATCAAATTTTGTAGGGTACAGTTCTTTGTGTAGTGGTACAATGTCTGACTTTTTTAAATCCTAAAATGTCGAATTTATGGAAGGACTCAACTTCTACTTTTGGAGGACGAGATTAAGAATAACTGCACAACACTCCTGCAAAGACCAAGAGAGACAGGACACATAAGTGCTACACACAAGTTGTAGAGTATGGTTTCCTGACCCATTACACTCGATGGCACTCAGGGTTAAGGATTATATTTGACAAGCGCATTGAGGGTAAATGGATAAGGCAGCCTAGAGGGAGTTCTCACTGCCCCAGGGACCCTCATAGTACCAGCCACTTCTACCACCCCAGGCCTCTCCAAGCAACCCCCAGGGATGAGGGGGTCAATATGTCGTCACACCTACAATATCTGTATGTCAAGGCGCATGTCTTGAGAAGCTGTTTAAACTTTCATACAAGTGTACAAATGGAATGGAATGATCATATTGATGTGAGTAAATCACTTTACCTTCTTTCACTCAATGACTACAGGGGACACTGCCTAATCACGGACATTACATTATTTATAAAAACAATACAATGACATATTTTGGACCCATGATGAAAATAGGAATGCTTTTGGTTGCACAAAACAGAAAACTTGGCTTTTTCGTTCTTGCATAACAAATTCACCTTGGCTTTTTTGTGCTTGCATAACAGGAAGACTTGAGTTAGACAGTTACTGCTGTTGGTTTAACATTTGTTGATGCCAGAGCTTTGGATTGGTGTCTTGGGAGATTCCTTTGGCCTTGCCCTTGTGGTTTCAAGATGGCCACAGAGAGTTCCAAAATGACATCGTCACATCGTCCAAAGGTATCATGCGGAATCTCCCTCAGTGCACCAACTCCTTATCAGGAAGAAAAGAACTCCCCAGAAGCCCCTAACCAAACTCCCTCATATTTCATTGGCCACAGCTGGAACACGTGGGCACTCTTAGCTTAGAGTAAGATTGAGAAAGCAAGTATCTGACCTGTTTAGTGGGATGCCAGTCAGGGAGGCGGGGTTTTGAGAAGCCAATTTGTAGTGTCTGACTTACTGCTCTGCAAAGCACTTCTGGTGAGAACTTAAAGGGAAATACAAGCCTTCATTTCCCAATATCATCCAAACAAAATGACTTCCGATTATTAAAACATACGAACAAAATTATTTTTAAAAACAGAGCATCTGTGCGTTCTACAACATCTGCCAACTCTCTGTAGATATTTGGCAGCTTGGTCTATAATGGTTTGCTCAGATTTCTTAAAATAGAAGTTCTCACTTTCCCTCCTGAAAGTTTCTGGACTCTTCCAAATGCCTTCATGTCTTAAGTCTGTGAGTTCCCTCATAAACTGCCTCTTCCCCCGGTCCGTCTATATCTCTTCTCACTAATTACTTCACATAGAGTCTTTTTACACATCTCGTGCACCTCTTGTGAAGAGGTAGTCTCGACAATATGAAGTAATAACATTCTTAATTAAGGTATATGCGAAATATTTTAGAATGATATGAAAACTAATAAAAGTCTGAGAATGTATTTTTCTGCTATATGCATGGATTAGCAAATCAAATCAGCAAGCCAAGTATTGGCTTATAATGAAAAGCAGCAGCCCCTGCCTCCCCTCCCCACTTCCAGAGTTGATAATTTTCAATTCATTTCCCCTTTCCTTTATGTATTTTTTTTTTTTTAAGTAGGCTTCATGCCCAGCATGGAGCCCAACACGGGGCTTGAACTCATGACCCTGAGATCAAGACCTAAGCTGAGATCAAAAGTCGGATGCTTAACCAACTGAGACACCCAAGTGCCCCTCCTTTATGTATGTATATCTACATTCTTTCTTTTTTTAATGTTTATTTATTTTTGAGAGAGAGATAGAGAGCATGCAAGGGGCAGAGAGAGAGGGAGACAGAGGTTCCAAAGTGGGCTCTGAGCTGACAGCAGAGAACCCGATCCAGGGCTTGAACCCATGAACCATGAGATCGTGACCTGAACAGAAGTCAGACACTTAACCAACGGAGCCACCCAGGGGCCCCTGTTTATACCTACATTCTAAATTACATGCTTAAGTTGCTATTTCTTGGCTTTTTTAAAATGAGACTTCATCTGCTGGCTCTCTTCTAAGCAGTATGAGGATTTGGCTCCCTCTTACATTCCCACACCTATTTTTGTCCTTCCCTCCCCCCATTATTCTCTATAGTTATGTCACTTTCTCCATCCTAAATGCGCTTCTTTATGTAGTGTTCTGTTCTTGTTTTATTGTTGTAAACTCTTCTCTTGTCTCTCTAAAGGTAAATTTTCTGAAGTTTCCCTCTCTCTCATGTTCCTTATTTGTTCTATTTCCCATTGAAGGCATTCTTGAAATGTCTGATGATTCTTGAATTTTCCTTACGGACACCAAAATGCTGACCAGCAGCGCTGTGTAAATAGTTTATTCGTTGGTGGACTTCAGTAGATTGTGGCAGATGGAGACCCACATAAATTAGAATCTGTGGGTCTTCTCTCTTGGGTTCGTGGGTTTCCCCACAGAGGAATTATCTATTCTCTTATTGGGGTGATAGGAAGTTGGTGCTGAGGATAGTGGGAACCTAGTGTGGGAAGAGGGGGATGGGAATTACCATTCAAAATGGAGACTGTCTCTCAATCAGCTTTAAAGGCACCTCACCACCCCATCTCTCTTTACTGAGCCTGGTATTCCCAGAGTGTAGAATTTCTCTAGAATTTCCAAGAGCAAAACTCTTGTGCTCTGCTCGGGTAGGGGCAAGAGCTGCTGGCTTTAGGGTAGGGAATCTGTGAGTCTGCTCCTTAAGGAGATTTGTGACGATCCTCTTTGGTTTCGATCCCCTCCACACCCAACTTCAAATAGTTGGTGCCCTCAATGGGTTGGCCTTCCAGAGATCCTGCAATGGGAATCACCTGCTTTTTACAGGACTCTTCCCCCCGACTCTCTCTGGCATTAAGTTTCTGCCTTCTCTGTTCTGGCGAGTCACTTACCACTTGCCCATCTGTTTTCCATCTTGCGAAATAGTTTTGACATCACTTTCTCCTCTTACCCCTCCCCTGCTCTCTTTGACATTTTTTTTTTATCATTTTTATTTTCACTTGAGGAGTTTCATGAAAAACAATAAAGACTCGTGCCGTTCAATTTGTCTCGTTTAACGGAAAGTAATAAATGTTTAATTTTTAGGGGTCCAATTTTAGCTGGGCAGACATTCACCTGTCTACTTATGTATATATGTGAGGGTCTGTTTTTGGAAACAAGAAAAAAAATACATATTTATATCTCAGGCAAGAGAAAAACTATACTTTCCAGCTTCCCTTGCTCTTGCTGGGCGATGTGGACTAAGTTCAGACCAATAGCATGAAAGTGGCAGTGATGTGTGCACTTCTGAACCTTGGCCTTGACAACCTGGCACTTCTCCACCTCTCTCTGTTTTCCCCGTGGGCTAGAATGTGAACGGGGTGGCAGCCAGTGTCAACTGTACAGACAAGGACAACACCCGAGGGGACGGTGGAGAAACAAATGGAAGGCACTTTGTTGGTTTTTTTTTTAATTTTTTTAAATTAAGTTTATTTATTTATTTTGAGAGAGACAGAAACAGCATGAGTAGGGGAGGGGAGGGAGAGAGGGAGAGAGAGAATCCCAAGCAGGCTCCGTGCTCCCAGCTCGGGGCCCAATGCAGGGCTCAAACTCACGAAACCATGAGATCATGACCTGAGCTGAAACCAAGAGTTGGTCGCTTAACTGACTGAGCCACCCAGGCACCCCGGAACTTTGTTTTTGAATAAACCCACCCACCATCCTGGACTGTTCACCTTCAAGCTATTACATGAGAAAGAGATTAATGTCTTCAGGCGTCTGTAGTTTGCGGTCTCTCTGTTACAGCAGCTTAGCCCATACTCTACGACCCTATTCAGTAGTGCCCGAAACAAGTCTATGAATAAGCTGCACATCTATTGCCTGTGGAGATTTAAAAAGATACAGAGTCCCGGACCCCACCTTCCCAGATTCTGCTTCAGTCAGTCTGGGGTAAGTTACAGAAATCTGTTTTGTTTGTTTTTTAACTACCTAGATTTCTCTGATACATTGCCAAGATGATGAACCACTGACCGCGCCCAGTTTCCTATAAAACATTTTCCTCACATTCCTATGGTTTTTTCCCATTCCTCATTCATTTTCTGGAAGTCTCCATGTTCTCTTCCCAATTCCTTTGTTAAAAGTCAAAAAATTGTTTAATGTTTATTTATTTCTGAGAGAGAGAGAGAGAGAGAGAGCATGAGGGGGGTGGGGCAGAAAGAGAGAGAGGGGGACAGAGGATCCAAGCGGGCTCCGTGCTGACATCAGTGAGCCCAACACAGGGCTCGAACTCATGAACCATGAGATCATGACCTGAGCCTAAGTCG
The DNA here is from genome assembly GCF_027475565.1 of Acinonyx jubatus. NCBI lineage: Eukaryota > Metazoa > Chordata > Mammalia > Carnivora > Felidae > Acinonyx > Acinonyx jubatus. Next base: position 203,012,307 of record NC_069381.1, on the reverse strand, counting down.
GATGCTCAACCGACTGAACCACCAAGGCACCCCTAAATATCAAATGTTAATGTCACCATAGTGGACCCTTATTTTTGCCTTTCCAGAATCTATTCACCCTGATTTCCTTTGGGGACCCACTTTCCTTTATTCCCTGTCCACGTGGTTTAGAAATCCAGCCAGCCCCACAATGTCCCCATCTCTAGGGAAGGGACACTCAACCACAGAGCCCAGGCAAGTCAGTATATCCCCCCCACCCTTGACCACAATGATGCGTTCAGGGATGGACACATGAGCCAAATCAGTTCAACTGAGACCCAATTCTAGGAAAAAGAGTTCTTTCTCCTTTGGGAGTGCTGATCTTGTAGGATGTGTGCCTGCTGTTGTTGGTGCCTGTCTTATGACCATGAAGGGAGTCTGACAGAGAAGTCAACACAGGGGAGAGAAGATAGATGGAGACAGACTGAATTCTGATGATATCATGTGAGCATCTGGATCCACGCCTAAATCCCTAGACCCTTCAGTTATGTGACTCAAATTTCTTTTATGAGGAGGGAGAGAGTGCTGCTTATTATGTATATGTATGTACATATTATATATGTATAATTGTATGCATATATTACATGTAGTACATATATCATGCCTAGGTTATATCATATGTATATATGTCTACATATGTACATATATAATACTTTTATACTTACATACACACAACATGATTATAAAATTAGCTGTAAAGTTCAAAAGAGGACAGAGAGTTTCTAAGGGAACGAACAGGTAACATGTTATAAATAGTTTCAAAAAGAATAATCATTAGATCAACATATCTAATATACCATTCTTCTGTTTTAACCACTATCTAGGGTAGCATTATTTCTGAATTTTCATGAAGCTCATACAAACAGACCTTTGAGCAATTATGCAAATGTCTGGGCTACAGTGTTAATAATTATCTGGTTCCAGTTCTACACTGCATTCTAGAGTTTTCTCTGTAGGTCTGATCCAGTTTTGCAGTCACTATAGGGCAATTTAAAACAAAATATGTAAACATATATAAAGATCTCCTGACCTAGAATATCAGCGATACAGACTTTCTGAGTTAAAGGCATCTGGTAGACTTTAATGTGTTCATGACAAAGACCATGATTCGGAAGCAGAATTTGCTTGCTGACATCAGGAAAATTAAGGTAGGCTTGATAGGTTGAGCTTGTCATCACTTTCCTATATTCTATATTCAAGGTACGGAGCCTATTTGCAGCAGCTATACGGTGTCCCCCACAAACTGTTCTCACCCTCCCCTGGGGTCCGCAAATCAAGTCAGGTTGGCCTCCTGTTTTTATATAGCCTGCGAGCTAAAAATGATTTTCACACCTTCGAATGGTTCAAGAAAGATCAAAAGAAGGTTTCATGAAAAGTACATGAAATTTGAAACTCCACGTCCATAATAAAGTTTCATCGGAGCACTGCCACATTCACTCATTTATAATTATCTACGGCTACTTTTGCACAACCGTGACAGAGTTGAGTAGTTATTGACTAAGCTATTTACTATCCTAGTCTTTCCCGAAAAAGTCCACTGAGAGACAATGCTGGAGAGAATGGGAAGTCAGTAGTCATTTTCCCAGCCATATCTGTACCTGGGGGTGACCCATGGGACCCAGTTTCAACCAATGAGATGTCAAGCAAGGTTTGCAAGAGGGATCCTGGGAAAGACAGCAAGATTTCTAGCAAAGTAAAGGAAGAAAATGGACACCTTTCTTCTTCTTCCTGCCCTAAACATGCCTGTGGTATCTGGAGGTGTGATGTTTTTTGCCTCCACAATAAAACAAGCATGAGGTTGACATTTCTATTTGCTATATTATTGGCTATATTGGTGGACGAGCTAAGGCTTTCTCGAGTCTCTGGAGTAGGAATTGATTTCAAGCAGTCTCGAGGTTTTCTAAACCTAGTCTCAAGAATGGTCACTGTGGAAAGAATAAGTTAGATGCTTGTCATGGGAAACTTTCTGTTTTCTTTAGCAATTTGATCGTGGTCATATAACCCCAGACTCCAATTGAGGGGAGTTCAACTTCAGTCTAAGTTAAACCTGCCAAGGGTCTTGGGGTGGGGAGGATAAAAAAACAAGTTTAAAACCTGTGTCTTAAGATTCAGTGTGCTCATTTAATGGTGGCAAAGATGTAAAAGTATCAACAATTGCTAGTTTCTACCATTCGGTGGAACTTCTGTGTAGGAGAGATAATTTTATTATTGTAAGTGAATACTCAAAATTTTATATTCTTATATTCAGTTCTCATTTTTATTAAGTTTCATGTGACAATTAAGAGTCTCAAATCTCTCAGAGAGCTATTCCACATATGGTTCTTTTGGGAATAAGGCATAAAAAATAAGATTTGAATATATATATAGTTATTAATAATTATATTATTTATATAGCTATGTTTATATATTTATACTAATATAAGTATTATGTTAATTATTATGTTATTGTTTATATATAAAATATATATTTAACAAGTAAAGGGCAGAAAAAACAAAGTAAAAACCTACAGTAAAATGGAAACCAATTTGACAATAAACTTCATATATTGAAAAAAAAATAAAGAATGATGAAAAGTAAAAAAAAAAAAAACCTACAGTAAAGTTTATGTAAAGTTTAGGGCATTTCCTGACATTTCAGATTTCTTTTTTTTTAATAATTTATTTATTTACTAATTTACATCAAAGTTAGTTAGCATATAGTGCAACAATGATTTCAGGAGTAGATTCCTTAACGCCCCTTCCCCATTTAGCCCATCCCCCGTCTCACAACCCCTCCAGCAACCCTCTGTTTGTTCTCTAAATTGAAGAGTCTCTTCTGTTTTGTCCCCCTCCCTGTTTTTATATTATTTTTGCTTCCCTTCCCTTATAACATTTCAGATTTCTAAGTATAACTTCAGTTCCAAAAGTTCCAGTCTCTAAGCACCCCTCCATTAAAAGTATTTTAGAAATCCATTGTAGAAGAAAATAATTTCTCCTTGAAGAAAGAGAAACTGAAGCCCAGAAAAGACAGTCACAGTCACATATACACACAACACTCTCCACAGGACCCAGGCTCTTCGGGAATATTCACTGTCGTTAGTTTTGAGGCCACTCAAACAAGACAGTGCATTAAGAAGAACTCACAACAAAATCCCACTCAAAGGTACAGAGACCTTCCAGAACCTTTAAGACCATCATTCACATTGAACATACAGAGACTGAGAAATTTCAGAGTATCATAGGATACACAGCTAAATTGGAGATTCATTTTCCAAAAATTAGTTTAAAAGCTAATCTCTGAAGCATTTAAAACATTTTTTTAAATGTTTATTTTTGAGAGAGAGAGAAAGAGAGAGTGGGGGAAGGGCAGAGAGAGAGAGCGGGGACAGAGGATCCGAAGCAGGCTCTGTACTGACAGCAGAGAGCCCAATGTGAGGCTTGAACTCACGAACCATGAGATCACAACCCGAGTCGAAGTCAGACGCTGAACTGACTGAGCCCCAGGTGGCCCTGGAGCATTTTTTAAATAAAATGCCTCCCTGTTGTCCCTCCCAAAGGTGGACAGAACGGCTAGCTGTGCCCTCAACACCAGGGCCGTGAAGTATTCTGCCTTCCCGCCCACGGTGTCCCACTTTGCCTGTGACCGAGAGGGGCTTCCCAGGACGGGAGCTTTCACTGCTAAAGCCAGGCAAGTCCAGGGCCAAAGCTCCGGGCTGGTGCTGCTCTGGAGACACTTGCTTCCCTCTCTCTCCAATGAGATAGTTCTCTAATTATGGGCCCAGAGAGGGGAGGACACGGGTCCCACGCCTTGGTGCTTTTCACCAAGTCAGTGCTTGGTCAAGATCATCCAATTAACTGGGAAGATGTTCAGAAGAACCGGGCCCTGAACCTCTACCTCCACGCAGCACCCGGGCTTCTTGCATTTACTGGCAGAAACACACCTTGCAGCCCCAGCCTCCACCCCTCCATGAGAATCTTTGAATCGCTGGGAAATGCAGGAAATTCCAATGGAATCTAGTAACCGCAAACAAAGCTGAAAGTAATTCTTCAGTGGACTCTTGCCAAATAATCCTGGCAGAGACTATCCCTGATGGAACTCTGTGAATTAGCAGAAAAACACATTACATACCCCAGATAGAGGATCAGACTGAAGCCACTGCATCCCTGCTTCACAAAAACTAGAGCCCAGAGCAAAGAGAAATCACAGGCAGGATGGAAGAGAAATTTCTCCTTTGAAATAATGGCCCCGGGGCGGTTTCTAAGCCTATCAAGATGTGGAAAAGGAAATAAACCCTGCAATAGAGCCAGGCCAAAAGGATGTGGTAACAGCTTCAGAGCGATTCAAAAGTTCAATGTCAACAGTTCCTTATGAAAAGCATTTTCTCTGGCCACAATTGACCAGTAGGGCACGCTGCTTTGCATAAACTCTGTCATCTAAACATCTAAACTCCGCTCTGTGGCCAAATCATCCTGATGGTTTGGTTCACGGAACTCTCAACAGTAATAGTGGAAACAGATAGTTGTAAAGATCCCAATGCCTATGGAGATTTGAACAAACGCGACTTTCCCATTCTGTTTTCATTTGCCTATTTGATCTTTGGAGTCATTGCTATCATATCATCTGTCAACTTGGCATAGCGATGGGGGCAGAGAGGGCTTTCAGGGTCTTCCATGATTTTCAGCTAAGATCTGCAACTGTCTAGCTGACTAGGTCAGAGTGGAGTCATGACAGTAATCAGGCAATAGCAAAGGTCCTAATCATAGTGGCCTGGTAGGGCTAAGAACGTGTGGGCTGTTCACGCAGGAATCACTCCTTCACATCACCAGCCAGGGGCCAACGAGAGGACGTGACTTTCCTCCCAAGGAATACCATTTCCGAGATAACACCTCTCTTAGGCAGCACCAGATGCGTTCCTGTCATCTGTTACTGAGAAGAAGACCCTCTGGGACAGGGACACACCGTGGAGTAGAATGTGAACGTTCCTTTAACGGGAAGCGTATGATGGTAAGACATCTGTCTCTTCCCTGGGGCTGTTCCTCCTCCCAGCGTCCTCCCTTCCTTTTCAATGCTTCCCTACTTCTGTTGTCCTTGACCTTACCTCTGACCGACAGCAAGAGGTCCTTAGTTGCTTCTTGCAATTTAACTTTGCCCTCTGCTTCCTTTGGAACTGCTTTGAAGGCCTGGCTATGCTTGTGTCTCAGTTTGACACAGTAGGCGGCTTACTATAGAAACGTATGTCCCGTCTCCTGCGTTTATTTGTCATAATGATGGCACTGAGTTCAATCACCTACCTACTATTCAAAATATAAACCAAACTCATCCGTAAAAGTATAGCCAGTTCCCAAATGAATCACATTTGCTTTTATTCCCCGTGATTTAAATCTCCCTTGATTTGGGTATTATTTCAATAACAGTAATGACTATGTATCTCCCCATCAATGTCTCTATTTATGTACGTAATATATAAACCCTTCTGCAAATCCCACTGAAATTATTTAATATGACTTAACATTCTATGTTTAGGAATTCAATGTTATTTTAAAATTAAGTGAATTTGAGATGACAAATTATATGATCCCACTCTTATAGAGTCAACCAATATAAGATAGATGACAGCCTCCCATTATTTTAGCATCACACATAAAATGTCAATGCCAGGCCAAACTAAAGATCAAATTGCCTTTCTCTCTAGAGTTTTTAAAGATGTTGCTGATGGACTGGAGAAGGCAGGGAAGGAGACATCAAACCGGAGACATTTCTTCTTAAATTTGGAACACGTGGCAATTTCATGACGAAAAATTTTAAAAGGTGCTTGCAAACACACATATACATATACACATGTGAGAAATAAAATGAACTTAAAAAAATACATGGTTGGGAGAAATGACCTTTCCCCCAACTAGTGCCCATGCAGTCACAACTACCAAAAAAAAAAGAAAAAAAATCAAGCCTTTCAGCTAAATAGGTGTTCTTAATATAACATTTTGAATGTTTAACTTGGACCACAAATATTGGTCCATTTAATGAAACTTTCTTACTCTGTCCTGCTAATGGCGGCCACAACATTTTGCCATCTCACAATTGGTGCTCACGACTGTTTCAGTGCTGAGAATGGCCCCTGTGTCTATTGGGTCTATGTGTGGGTGGATTGTGGTGGGGGTGTGGGGGTGCGGCATTCAGAAATGTAGACGGCTTGCAAAAAGAATCACCGGTAGAGGGACCCACCAAGAATCTTAGTAATCATGTCCCACCTTTTCCTTCCATAGGTGAAGAGTATAAGGTCACTTACCTAAAGTCACACAAGTTATTGATGGGGACGGTGGACGCCCCAGGGCTCCTGAGCCCTACATCCAAAGCATGGGCTCTGGCCAGAGGACCCGGCATCCTATCTGAGCTCCACCCCCAACATGAGGGTTGCCTCAAGCAAAGTTCTTAGCCCCTCTTAACCCCAATTTTTTTATGGGATAAAAATAGTACTGATCTCACACGGCTATTTTAAGAGTTAAATGTCCTAATGTACATAAACTCTCCTAGCTCTGTATCTGGTACATTGTAGGTGGTCAATAAACGTTGATGGATTTTATAAGACAGTATTTATTATTAGCCACAGTATTAATAAAATACTGGGAAAAGTTAAAGCCAAGCAGTGTTTTTACACAATAATAAACCAGCATGTTCTTTATCCGATAAAATATTTTAAGAGTATTGAAAACACCTGTTTTGATAACACCGGACACACCACCAGGTCTCAAAAATCAAGGCAAAAACTCTGTCATCCAAAATGCTGACATCAAAGGGAGGCGATTTTACTGCTGACACACACAAAAAAAGGAATTTAGTTTTTTGCTTCTTCCCTTATTTTGCCAAGCGGATGACCTACTCGTGTGTATAAAAGAGCTTTATTGAGGTATAACTCACATATCGTAAAATCCACCCACTTGAAGAGAGGCGTATAGGAGTTTTTAGTGTATCTGCAGAGTTGTGCGGGCATCACCATAGTCGAATTTTAAAACATTTCATCACCCAAAAAGAAACCCCGTACCCATAGCAATGATTCCTTTGATTTGGAATCTATCAATTTTTCTACGAGTTTTTGAACATTTCTGTAACTAACAAGTTTCACTCTTATTTTGACCACGGCAGCTTCCTGTCTTGTTTCCTCTTCCTGTTCTCTGCTCTTATTTCATCCGGCACATCTGTGCTTTTCGTTCAGCTCTGCCCCTGCCTTCTGTTTTGTCTTGTCTCTCATGCAGGGCATCTAAAAGGCCGGGCTCTTCGGTATGAGAATCTGCAATGCTCACGATTCTGCTGCCGTTCCCTTGCCTGTATCCGTCCTCAAGTCCAAGTGAATTCAGCGTTGGCAAGGCGTGGAAAGAGAATCCATTCTACTCAGATAAAACACCACACCCACACATTTACAACTTGGGCATAAAACACATTTATTGGTCACAACTTTATCAACCAAGAGCTTTTAAAAAGCACACAGCAAACACGTACGGTGTAGAAAATCTAAAAGCCCACCATCTCCTATAAAGATTTTAACACGGAATAAACTGTTATTTCACAGTTTTCAAGTGTGTAAAGGAGGAAATCTCTTAGAAAAATGTCTCCGATTTTTATTTAGAGAATTCAACTGTTTTGTGGAAACACCATGACTGAAGGTCACTGTGATGCTGGAGAAACTTCCGTAGCAATTTATGTTTTACGTATACTACGAAAGGAGACCATCATGTGAACTCTCTGCATGTCCAGAGTGAGGATGGCAGATGAAAAAGAAGTCTACAGATAAGTCTGCACCTCCCACCAGATGTCATTACCATGACAGAACAGGCAGACACCCACCATAGAGACAGAGCCAGAGGGAGCCTTGGAGATCATTCACTCCTAACAGGAAGGAAGGGGCCCAGGTCACCCAGCCAGTTAGTGGAGACCCAGAGGCTAAAGGGTTATTTGAAATCGAAGTCTGGAAGGTAAAAAAGAATAGCACAGTTGTGTTTGCTGGTTGTTCCCACGTGACCATTCCCCAGACTGGACAGATGGAATCCGAACAGGAAGCTCCACGTTGGTCTGGAAATAGACAGGGGGAGAATTGTACAGCCCTTGGGAATACAAGACGGTCAGATTTATCTTTATTCTCAAGAGGGCCTAAGAAAATTCTTAATCAGAATCTAAGAGCCTTAAAAGAAAGAAAGAAAGAAAGAAAGAAAGAAAGAAAGAAAGAAAGAAAGAAAGAAAGAAGGCAGCTCTAACAACCCAGCTGGATGAAGCCACAGCCAGAACGGGCTTGGGGCTCTGAGGCCGTCACTGAGGTGACCACAGTCCTCTTCCACTTCTGCTCCGACCTGTCTTAACGGTCACAACATGACCAAGAGAGAGGATCCTTCGTGGGGTCTGTCACTCATCCTGGGCATAAATCCCCTTGCCTTAGCCTGCTGCTCACTACTGAAGGCTCTTGTGGCTCAGCTTGTCGTTGAAAACTTGGATGTCACCCAGAGCACATCACCAAAATAGCCCTTGCAAAAAGGGAAAAAATCAACAATGCGGTGTGCCGGTCTCACAAAAGAAACATGCTCTAGGTCCCAATAAGACAGAGCTCGCTTCGGAGTGGCTAAATCCCTTGCTTTACGAGTATTTTTCATCCCAACTCTATGTTTTGACACCTCTGTTCTACAAGAGGGTGCACGGGTTTATTCATCAACAATGACGGACGAGTGCTACCTCCTGCTCCACCAGAGAAGAGTAACACGAACATGGTTCCAACACGCACGAAGCCACTGGGGTTCAGTTGCTTCATCTGTAGAAGGAACAACCCGCAGACTGCAAAGCCCCTTCTGGCTCCAAAGCCTGGCTCCTGTGACATAGGTGGCACCACAAGCATTCGAGAAAGTGCGGCCAGCCTGCTCTGTGGGCGCCAGGATCACGACACTTACAGGACACAGACTCTGCTACTGAGGAACCCATCATTCCATGAGTAAACTAGGGTTTGGGACAGACCTTCTCCTTCATATGCGGTATTAAGGCACTAAGCAATGGGTGTCTGGGAGGGATTAATGAACATTACTGAAATATAAGGTGTTAGACAAATCCCTTGGTTTTTTTTAAATATAAAAAATTGCTTCTGTATTTGCCAGCCCAGAGACACTGGACCGAGTGATCGGCTATGTAGAAGTTGCCTTGTTTTTTTCCTTTCATAAGATACACAAATTCTATTTGAGGTAACTCTCCCAGCCCCAGAAATAGACATCTTATCACTTAGCTTAAAAATATATATATACAAATACAGTTTAAGAACTGGCTTATCCTTGGGCTACTGGGGAAAAAAACAAAAACAAAAACAATCAACAAATCCCATCAACACTGTTTCCTGTCAAAGGAAAAGGAGACATAGTAAATAGACCCCAAACTTGTTTTCAGATTTATCATGTACTTTGGCCATTTGCATCGCGGGTGAGGTAGTTTGGAAGAGATGTGAGGTTACATCTTCCTGTATTTCCCATGACCAAAGCGTACCTTCTACTGAAAACAGGGATTCTACTTTTAATGCTATGCATATGGAGCACCTGGGCAACTCAGTCGGGTAAGCATCTGACTTCAGCTCAGGTCATGATCTCACAGTTCCTGAGTTCAAGCCCCACATGGGGCTCTGTGCTGACAGCTCGGAGCCTGGAGCCTGCTTCGGATTCTGTGTCTCCCTCTCTCTCTGCCCCTCCCCTGATTGCACTCTATCTGTCTCTCAAAAATGAATAAACGTTAAAAAGTATTTTTTAAAAATGCTATGCATACAATAAAGGCTCACCCTTCATCCCTGAAGTATATATACTTTGATTGTTTCCAGGGTTCTAGTGAAGGGTTTTCATAAATCATGTCACCTCCCTTGTCCTGGTTCCCCTTGGGACACAGCAAAACTGGCTGGCCTTTCTAAGCACTGGAGCTGTAATCTTCAATGTGAGCACAACAGACTTCACCAGATCTAGATAATTTCAACAGTTCTAACCGTAAGACAAAGCAAATGACTCAGCCGGTGCCCAGTGTGCAAGAGAAACAGGACAAAGAAATGTCTAAGTCAAATAGCACAAACGTACATTTTCTCAAGGCAATTAGGTCAGTTTCTCTTACTGGGTCCTGGGGTTATCTTTGTTGTTGTTGTTTTTTGCTTTGCTGTTTAAACATTAGGTACAGTTGCAGAGTAGACGAGAATCTTTAAAATAGAGGCACTCTGTGTCAAACCATATTAGTGAGTACAAGATATAGCCCACAATTGTGCTGTAGCAAAAGTTCGTGTCCAAACCTTCACTTGCAATCTGTAGGACTATATGGGGCTTACAACTATGCTTTGGGTTTATGAATGGATTTCTGGCTAGATTATGACCTCTAGAGAAAGAAGGAAGGAAGGAAGGAAGGAAGGAAGGAAGGAAGGAAGGAAGGAAGGAAGGAAGGAAGGAAGGAAGGAAGGAAGGAAGGAAGGAAGAAAGAGATAAAACCCCTAAAATGTATCTAAAAATAAGATTTTATGGACGCCAGAATGGAAGTTTGCTGATGCCTAGGGTTTTGAAATGGCAAAATTCTAGCAAATTCGTCAGAGGGAAACTTTGCTCATTTTTCAGTGCCTTTGCTTTACTACCTATGGGCTTTAACTTTGCTTTATTAGATGATCCAGCTGATGTCAGGGTCAGCTTGGCCTCCCAGGACCAAGTATGAGATTAAAAGTCATAGTTTTGTGAAATCACAGAGACTTTAATGAACTTCTCTAAAGGGATGAAATTCACAGGCTTTATGATAAAGGTCTCTAGTCGTTGTGGCATTCTGAAAGACCGACCCATGACCAGCTGGGGTGTCATTTTCTGTAAATGGTGCTCCTTTTATACTTTGTTGGTGTCGAGTAATACCAGAAAGGATTTATAGTCGAGTTTTGTGCATCTGTTAAAAATAGGTTGTGCCCTATTCCCTGCTTTGACAAAAAATTGATCTAAGTTCAAGGCCATGGGTCAGTGGACTCCTGGATTGTTCAACCAGTATGAAGCCAGAGGCATGTTCATTTTTTCCTGTGTGAAATGCTTTCCTAGTCAACACATTACCCAGCATGATTTTGTTTGGCTGATGCTGAACTCAGTCCAGGCTCCAGCCCAGGCTTCATGTTTTAAAAATTAGAGGCCTGAAGATATATTACTAGTAAGTTAGAACAACTCCAAGAAGTTGCCCCCAAATACCCAGAGCACAAGGGGTAATGAAGCAACATATAGCAACGGAGATCATTTGGAAACTAGACATTCTTCTCATTTATTTACCGAATCCTTTACTTAACTTTTAGTGCCTAATGATCAGAAACCTCCTTTTCACTTGCATCTTATAAACTAGCCTGCGGTCTCGTCCGTTACTGGCATGAGACAATCAGACCCCGCACATTCTCTCCTTCTGAAACTGGGTCTTTTCTTAAAATAGGTTCATCCTATGGTGCAGCTTTAAAAACTCTTCACCTTTGTGGGCTCATCCGTAAATATATTCACTAAACAAGTACTTATTTTGTGCCCGGCCCAGGCACTAGAGAGGTATCAGTGAACAGGAGGCACAGGGTTGCCTCTCTTCCAGACCAGACGGTTGTAACTGGACACACGACAACCAGAGAGGGCGCTTTCTTTCATAGCTGGTCTTCCTCAAAGAGGCTATTTGGGAAGAAAATTCAAATCATTTCTACGACCACGAAAACCTTTCGGAATTTCAATGTTCTGTAAAGCATGTGTCCCAAAAGACCTCCTTGTCCATAGCAAATGCACATGCTTCGAAGCAAACGACAAGCATGAATGTTTCCAAGCATGAATAGAAATGAAGAGACACGCTCTCACCCACCGCATAAAAATTCTGCACTATTGTATAAGAATGTGTTGGTTGACATGACCTAAAGGGATCAAATTATCTAAGCCTGAAAAGTAACATTATTCACCCAAAAATGGTCTGTTCAAGCAGAAAAAAAAAAAAGATCTCCTCTAGCTCTGTATGGAAAATTATTTCACACATGGTCTCCTAACTGCTCCAGCTGCAGTAAACAACAGCTGTCATATTTAGTGAAAACACTACCTTAAATTATTGTGATGTTTAGTAAAAGGGTCTAATTATTTTTTGAAGCTGTCATATTTTTTTTCTTGAGCACATGAATAATTCTAAACCTTTTCTTCACCTGCAAAATGACTGGCCCTTCCTAAACGAGGAGGATGATTAGAAGGGTTATAGTCTTCTCCACCCTTCTCCTGTAGTCACCTACTGTATTTTTATTGCCCATGGACACTCACCAACATCTGTCACCATAAATAATATTTTCCAGTTGCACATTGGACTCCACAGTCAAAGAAGAAAATCCTTATTTAAAATATGTATTCTCCAATGGGATGTTCTCGCATCCTCTGGTGTGCCTTCTAAGCGTACAGTTATTTAAAAATGAGAGTTTCGTGCTCTGGAATACCATACTTCCTCTTGTGTGCCTCAAATAATTTCTTTAGCTCCTCCATATAGGTGTGATGTAACTCCTCAATCTGTTCCGTGGTTGGGTGCAGAGTCTGATGAACGGGGATTGGACGGCCAACTACAAAAATAGAGAACGTATCAGACAGGAGAAACCAAAACCACTCCGTCACAAACCGCTGCCTCTAAAGGATGGCTCTGGAAAGATCTGCCAATCAGAATCTGTCAGGCGTGCTCACTCCAATCCCTTGTTCATTTTACTGGCTGCCTACAGTGGTCACACCATCCTATTCGATGACAAATAAAGAACTTTCCTTCTCAGCGATTGCTGGAGTGTTAGGTACCCTGGTGGCTTTGACTCTGAGTCAAATGAGCCACTGTGCTGACCACAGCTGCGAAGTAAGAGGACATAGCTGTGTGTGTATGTCACTAGCATTCTCCCTCTGGTACAGCTGACAGCCAGGCCACAGGACCCTATTGTGACCGATGGTGAAGTCTTGAGTCATGAGGCATCCACTCTTTACTCTCTTTTTAATGTCATCCTAAAAAATCTGAAGAATGTATATCTTCAGAGCCAAGAATCTGTACTAGAAAACACACATCATCACAAGACTCTCACTGTTTGTTAAGAGTAGAAAACAAAACCAACCCGAAGTCTCAGTAGAAAAATTATTAAATAAGCCACAGAACAGTCCCTCAACAGAATCCTAGGCAGCAATCTTTAAAAAAAAATGAAATTATATGTGTATGCACACACACACACACACACACGCGTGCGCACACACAGAGGTCTAAAATGTATGAAGTGGGAAAGAATTGTAAAATAATACAGTATGATCCCATTTATGAAAAAACATTTATATTTCTAGGTGTATTATAAGCTTTAGTGTATTAAAAAATCGAGGGGTGCCTGGTGGCTCAGTTGGTTAAGTGTCTGACTCTTGATTTTTGGCTCAGGTCATGAATTCAGTTTGTGGGTTCAAGCACCACTTGGGATTCTCTCTCTCCCCCTCTCTCTCTGCCTCTCTCGTATTCTCTCTCTTTCTCTCTCTCTCTCTCACAATAAATAAAAATAAACTTTAAAAGAGCCTAGAAAGAGAGACTGATAACCATTACCTCTAGGGAAGAAGGTAGAGATGGGGTAGTTTTCACTTTAACTGTATTGTAGGAATTTTCTACAATGAGAATGCAGTTGTTTTACCTGTAATTAAAAATGAACTAATTATTTTTTTAACCTGTCAACTTCTCTACATATTTCAAAAGGTGTCTAGAGTTGTCTCAGATTTTTAGAAACTACAAGATACACATGGCTTTGGCACTTGCTTTCTCCCTGCTGCTCACTGCTCCCCCTGCTGGCCTAATGCAGCTTACTGATGCCAAGAGTTAAAAACCTACAGGATGTTCCGTGACCCGCGGCAAAGAGGTTCTTATGACCCAGGAGCAACTTGGGCATGAGGTCAAGTGGGGCCATGGGTAATAGAATGGAACTCAGAGGGGACACAGGAGGTTTCCTTTGGTCTACCCTAAGTCATTCCTTGGTACACCCAAGGTTCAAACCCATGTCAGTAACAGGTGGTGGGTGAGTTAAGAGAAAACCAAGCAAATGTTAAGTCACAGAGAAAGAAGGAAGTAATAAAATCAGTACGGGAGGTAAGGAGGTGCAGAGAAGGTAGTGATACACACACACATAGGACGAAATGTATTATTAAGAAGATACCTCTATCACTTTATCTATCTCTCTAGCTATCTACCTACCTACCAATCTATCATCTATCTAATGGTGCAATAAGGAGACATATATAGTAGATACAGATTATATCACCTTACTGCAGTATTAATATTCTTACATTGCTAAGTTTTTAAGCAGATATAGCCTCAGGAATCTCACATACAGTTCTGAGAGCCTGGATGTCAAATTTACATAGAGTAGACATCAGTCCTTTGTCATTCCACAAACTGGAACTCTCTTACTGTCAGTTGTGGTTGGAAATACGGCTGAGGAGAAGGCTAATGTGGTAGTGGGGTGGAAGAGGAGCTGGGGCTGCACAGAAAACACTAGACTACCAAGCGCACCGAGCTACCGAGAAACTTCCTCCCTGGCCGTAATTTTCACATGTATAGGATAAAAAAGTAGAACTTAATGGTCTTGAAACTTCCTTCTAACTCTGACCTTTTTGTTTCAGGAAAAAATTGAGAAATCTGCAGGTGACTTGAGAATCTACTAGCCGTTGCCAATCTACTAGCAAATGTACAGTTTTATAGAAATAGCTTCTGTTAAGTGAAATTAATCCCAAGAGAGGTCAAGTACGTACGATTATTCGAGGTGGAAGTCGGGGAGCCGGGGACTTAGAAAGAGGCACAGTGATCTAAGATGTTGTTCCCACATTACTTTAAATAAAATTCATGAATTCTGGGGCACCCGGGTGGCTCAGTCAGTGAAGCCTCCAATATCGGCTCAGGTCATGATCTCACGGTTCATGAGTCAGGCCCCACATCAGGCTGTGCGCTGACAGCTCAGAGCCTGGAGCCTTCTTTGGATTCTGTGTCTCCCTCCCTCTCTGCCCCACCCCTGCTTGCACTCTGTCTCTCTCTCTCTCAAAAATAAATAAACATTAAAAAAAAATTTAGGGGCACCTGGGCGGCTCAGTCGGTTGAGCATCCGACTTCAGCTCAAGTCATGATCTCACAGTTTATGAGTTCGGGCCCCGCATCAGGCTCTGTGCTGACAGCTCGGAGCCCGGAGCCTGCTTCAGATTCTGTGTCTCCCTCTCTCTCTCTCTGCCCCTCCCCCGCTCACAGCCTGTCTCTGTCTCCAAAAATGGATAAAAATGTTTAAAAAAAGTTTATAAAAAAAATTTTTTTTTAATTCATGAATTCTGGGCACCTGGGTGGCTCAGTCGATTGAGCATCTGACTCTAGATTTTGGCTCAGGTCATGATCTCATCTTTGTAAGATCGAGCCCCGTGTCAGGGTCCGCACTGACAGCATAGAGCCTGCTTGGGACTCTCTCTCTCCTTCTCTTTTTGCCCCTCCCCCACTCTCTCTCAAAAATAAACAAACATTAAAAAAAAGACCCATGGATTCTGAATTATTAATCAAGTCTTATTTCCTACGAGTTTTCCTACAGATAACTTCAATCCTGTTCTTTTCTTATTCATGGTTGTTTGTATATTTCAGGTGGCTCTTCCAGAAAGCTCAAACATGCCCATAGATATTAAATTCATCATAAGACTTTCCCCTTTAAAGTGTGAGATGGACAGCTTCCTCCTTGCCTTTCTCTTGTTTATGTGTAGGGAAACTGAGGTACTGGAAATTTCAAAACTATATTTAAAAAAAAAACAACAAAACAGGAATTAAAAATATAAAGCTGGTGCCCCTGTCCCTCATTACCAAAATTGGACCGGGGAGCAAGAAATCTTTCTCAATTACTTTTTTTAATTTTTTTAACGTTTATTTATTTTTGAGACAGAGAGAGACAGAGCATGAATGGGGGAGGGTCAGAGAGAGAGACACACACACACAGAATCCGAAACACGCTCCAGGCTCTGAGCTGTCAGCACAGAGCCCAACGTGGGGCTCGAACTTGCGGACTGCGAGATCATGACCTGAACTGAAGTCGGACGTTCAACTGATTGAGCCACCAGGTGCCCCCTCTCAATTACTTCTTGAGGGGTAAAGACAGAGGTGACAAAGCAAAAACATGCAAATCTGAGAAGAGTCCCCAGAGCCCTGGAAGACCAGAATCCTCGGTCTCCACAAAAAAGGAGATTTTTATCACTCAGAGGAAGAAAACAAAGCTAAGCCTATGTGAGCTGCAAACTGCCCTGTTACTCTCTTTTGACAACACAAAGGGGAAAAAAATGGCTGCTCTCAGACATGAAACTCCTTGCCCTGGAAAAAATCAGCCAACATCTCTCCTGGTGGTAGAGTTGGGAATCATAGCTCCTGTTCACGTTCTGGTGCTTTTTAGAGCTGGCCGCTCGTGTGTTCCATTTCCCAGTCCCATCCAGCAATTCGAGCTGAGCTACGCGCTCACGGCCTCACACAGCAAGCAGCCTTGCCTCGTTTCTATGGTGTTGTGTCGTATTGACCTCAGATGGGGAATGAGCAGCTTCATGAGCCGTTGCATAGGCAGCTGGAGAGGAGTTTGGAAATGGGCATTATTTTCTTCTCACTGAGACCAAGAGTAGGTCTTTGGCAACAAGAAATCTTTGCTGTTTTTCTTTAATTCTGAAAATTCCACAGAGTTGATCTCTCGACTGATCTCACACAGGAATTGCTCTTTCTCGGGCTGCTACACAGCTGGACCCTAGAGAAAGGCTAGGCTGTTGGCAGAGGGGGTTGGAAAGGGTCAACATGTGGGTGCCCACGAAACCTGGGTTTATTGAAACTCTGGCTTATGGTGGAGGCTCAAATAATATGCCTGACGTGAGGAAAGAGCATGCGTGTGTGTGTGTGTGTGTGTGCTTCCATACACACACACACACACACACACACACACTCAAGAACATTCATTAAACACTTACTGTGTTACACTGGGCACCACACTAATCCCCTTAACATTATCTCTTTAAACCCCTACTTGACATTTAAATTTAAATTAGGCTCCCCTTCCTTTCTTTGTATTTCAGAGAATCCCTTATCGTGCTTTTTTTTTTTTTTTCCTCATCAGGATATAATCAGACATGAAACATAATCCACTACTTTTGTCAAGTGGGTTCAAACCAGTTTTATTTTATTAAAGTACATTCCTTTCCCCATCTATAGCAAGAATGATACAATAAGCACCTGAGTACTCTTCTAGACTCATCAGCTTTGAACATTTTGTGCACAAGCGCGGGTACCCACGTGTGCACGCGCAGATATACATGTGTATTATTTTTATTTTTGTAGACCCATTTGAAAGTAAGTTGTAGACATCAATGGTTCGATTGTATTATCATCCCTAAACATTTTGGCATGTGGTTCTTAAGTACAACAACACTGGCCTTCTTTTTTAATGTTTATTATTTATTTTTGAGAGAGAGAGAGACAGAGTGAGTGGGAGGGGCAGAAAGAAAGAGGGAGACAGAGAATCCCAAAAAGGCTCTGTGCTGTCAGCACACAGCCTGATGCAGGGCTCGATCCCACAAACCGTGAGATCATAACCTGAGCTGAAATCAAGAGCTAGACGCTTCACAGACTGAACCACCCAGGCGCCTCAAGAACACTGTCCTTTTTATTTTATTTTATTTTATTTTATTTTATTTTATTTTATTTACTTATTTTTTTTAAGTTTATTTATTTTTGACACAGAGAGCAAGCGTGAGCTAGGGAGGGGCAGAGAGAGAGAAGAGACACAGAATCCGAAGCAGACTCCAGTCTCCGAGCTGTCAGCACAGAGCCTGACGTGGAGCTCGAACTCACGAACCGTGAGACGATGACCTGGGCCGAAGTCGGACGCTTAACTGACTGGGCCACCCAGGCGCCCCAAGAACGCTGTCCTTTTTAAATACACCATTCTCATACCCAAGACATCTAACCTCTACACAATTATTTTGTACTTAGTTCACATTCAAACTTGATGAACTGTCTCCATGATATCCTTACAGCTGATTGCCACCCCCTACCCCCCACAACCATCCATGACAGCTGCTGTGTCTTTGAGTACTCTCTCTTTTTGGTCTTTCAGGAAATTAATATGTTTGAAGAGTCTAGGCCAGTTGTTTAACACAATCTGAATGTCCCACAATCTGAATTTGTCAATTTCCTCATGATTTGATTTCAACGAACACTTCAGCAAGGACACTTACAAAGAGAGATGGAAACATGTTTAACAGCACTCAACAGTCTGGTCAGGAAGCCCTCCGGGCTGTACATCAGTCCGTACTCCCCTATTCTGGGGGTGCACAAAGTGCTTTCTCACATACAATGTCATCTGATCCACAGAATAACCCTTGGAGGAGACAGGACAATTGTAACAGTTTCCTCTTTAGAGTTGTAAAATCTGAGGCTCAGGGAAGACAAATGAAACCACCTAAGTCCCTCTGAATCAGACCCCAAGACCGTATCACTTGCTTCTGTACATGTGGCTGAGGCACGACAAATGGCTTCTTAATGTCCATTTTGATTTCTTTGTGTGGCTGGGGCTTGCCATCACGTTGGGCCCACAATGGAAAGAAGCAATTTCTTAATGGCAGTGATTATATTTTTTTCATTTTGCCGTAAATATAAAAGTGATACAGCAATCCCTATCAAAATAGCACCAGCATTCTCCAAAGAGCTAGAACAAACAATCCTAAAATTTGTATGGAACCAGGAAAGACCCCGAATAGCCAAAGCGATCTTGAAAAAGAAAACTGAAGCTGGAGGCATCACAATCCCAGACTTCAAGCTGTATTACAAAGCTGTAATCACCAAGACAGTATGGTACTGGTACCAAAACAGACACTCAGATCAATGGAACAGAATAGAAAACCCAGAAATGGACCCACGAACGTATGGCCAACTAATCTTTGACAAAGCAGGAAAGAATATCCAATGGAATAAAGACACTCTCTTCAGCAAGTGGTGCTGGGAAAACTGGACAGTGACATGCAGAAAAATGAACCCGACCACTTTCTTACATCATACACAAAAATAAACTCAAAATGGATGAAAGACCCAAACGTAAAACAAGAAGCCATCAAAATCCTAGAGGAGAAAGCAGGTAAAAACCCCTTTGACCTCAGCCACAGCAACTTTTCACTCAAATCATCTCTGGAGGCAAGGGAAGCAAGCAAAAATGAAGTACTGGGACCTCATCAAAATAAAAAGCTTCTGCACAGCTAAGGAAACAATCAGCAAAACTAAAAGGCAACCGACAGAATAGGAGAAGATATTTGCAAATGACGTATCAGGTAAAGGGTTAGTATTCAAAATCTATAAAGAACTTATCAAACACAACACCCATAAAACAAACAATCCAGTGAAGAAATGGGCAAAAGACACGAATAGGCACGTCTCCAAAGAAGACATCCAGATGTGAATAGACACACGAAAACATGCTCAACATCACTCATCACCAGGGAAATAGAAATCAAATCAAAACCACAGTGAGATACCACCTCACACCTGTCAGAATGGCTAACATTAACAACTCAGGCAACAACAGACGTTGGCGAGGATGTGGAGAAAGAGGATCTCTTTTGCATTGTTGGTGGGAATGCAAGCTGGTGCAGCCACTCTGGAAAACATTATGGAGGCTCCTCAAAAAATTAAAAATAGAACTACACTATGACCCAGCAATTGCACTCTGCTAGGTATTTATCCAAGGGATACAGGTGTGCTGTTTCAAAGGGGCACATGCACCCCAATGTTTATAGCAGCGCAAACGACAATAGCCAAAGTATGAAAAGAGCCCAAATGTCCATCGACGGATGAATGGATAAAGAAGATGTGGTGTGTACACACACACACACACACACACACACACACACACACACACACAATGGAGTATTACTCGGCAATCAAAAAGAATGAAATCCTGCCTTTTGCAACTGTGGATGGAACTGGAGGGTATTATGCTAAGCGAAATGAGTAAGAGAGAGACAAATATCATATGACTTCAAAGTCCTCATATGAGGACTTGAAGATACTAAGCAGATGAACATAAGGGAAGGGAAGCAAAAATAATTTAAAACCGGGGGAGGGGGGACAAAACATAAGAGACTCTTAAATATAGAGAACAAACAGAGGGTTGCTGAAAGGGTTGTGGGAGGAGGGATGGGCTAAATGGGTAAGGGGCATTAAGGAATGTACTCCTGAAATCATTGTTGCACTATATACTAACCTGGATGCAAATTTAAAAATTAATTAATTTTTAAAAAGTGAAACAAACACTTCTATCACATCCATAATAAAATTTAGGCTGAGGAATTAATAGAACCAGAAAGTCAGGGGAAGTTATGGGGCTGGACAAGATGGGAAGGGAGCCTTTCCCATGTCCCATGCAAACACAGCTGATAAGCCTCTCTGGGTATCCAGAATTCAAATAATCTAACACTGGGAGGAAGGAGGACTTTTCCTTATGGTAAATGCCAACTAATTAATATAGAAGGAATGCTAGAGCTGGAAAACCACCAGTTTGCAATCATGATTGCAATAATCGATTCAGGCAAGAATTATCAATGGATAGGAAAGCCACCGAGTAAAGTCTGATGAACAGAACAATTACAGTATCTAAGTAACACTATCCCCAGGTTACTTGTTAATGAAAAGGAAAAAGTCTTTATATTTGTAAATATAAATCTAAGATACATGATATATTTACATATGTAAACATATAAAGGTTTCTGTAGACAAATCTCTGTAATTTATCTTTATGGTAGAGAAACCTGGCAAACACCCCACTCAAGTGATCAAAGTGAGTATCACCAACAGTGGGACAAACTGACATCAACAGCTTCCTGATACACAAGGTCCTGAGGAAGACGCACCAGCATTCCTGTGGAATTCTTGCCACAGACGCGTAACTGGAATATAACCACGATGGACCATACCAACCCACAGTGAGGAACATTCTAGAAACCACTGGCCTATACTCCTCCAAATCGCTCCTGTCATAAAGACAAAGGCAAGTTGAAAAATGATCCCAGCCTAAAGCAGGCTAAAGAGATGCGAAAATTCAATGCGACGTATGATTCTGTTTGGGGGAAAAGACACGTGACCCACCCCATTCCCCAAAAAGCACAGCTAACAAGGCAACGATTGTGGCCATTGGTGAAATTTGAAATATAGGCTGTACACTGGTTAACGGTCCTTGAGCAACGTTCAATTTCCTAAATTGCACTGACATCAGAGAAGAGAATCATCTTGCTCTTAAGAGACACATAGAAGCAGATGTCATGATTTCAGCTCCTATCAGAAAGTTCAGTGCTGTATTAGACCACTAGAGAGAGAAACACTGTAGCAAAATGTTACAAGTGTGGGAGAAAGGCACACAGGAGTTCATTTTACTACTCATGAAACTTTTCTGAACCTTTGAAATTTTTCAACATAAACTTACAGAAATTAAAATCAACACATACAACGGTACATGAAATTTCCCCCTTTAAATGGCAAGCCTCCCTTGTCTCTTGCTTTCTTGCCCAAACATGCAACTTCCCATCATACTACGCGCATGGGCTCTACAGCGTGAATTTAATAGTAGCCTGCCTTAAAATTTTTAACGTCTACGTGTTAGGTATTTAAAAACTTAAGAAGTATCATCAGACAAGCATAACTGAAGAATGATTTGTTTACAAATGGGTCTTGAGCTCCTACTCTGTGGGCCCTGGGAATACAGCAGGGAACAGTGAGACAAAATCCCGGCGGGCCTCCTGGAGCTCTATACTGTGGAAAGAAACAATTCCCAGGAACTGCACTCCTTGACACATTGTTCTTAGAGTCTAAACTTCTTTCAATTATCCCTCCTGATTATTATGATGCACGCGATAGTTAAATCAGTTTCTCTCCATTATTTATGTAACGAATCACGATTTTGTGAACACTTTATTGTATTTTGATAAACCAACAACATAAAATACGTAAATTGTATACTATTTTTGAAATGTATAAAGGAAATATATGGTAGCTTCTTATATTACTTTTTTCATTTTAATTCTAGTCCTGTGTAACCTACACTGTAATATTAGTTAACCTACAGTGTAATATTAGTTTCGGGTGTACAATATAGTGATTCAACACTTCGATATATCACCCGGTGCTCATCGCAGCAAGTAAACTCCTTAATCCTCATCACCTATTTCACTCATTCCACCACCAACTTCCCTTTCGCAAGCATTGAATGACCCTCAGCAAAGAGGAAAGAGGGTTTTGATGGAGGACACAGAGAAACCTGGTGGTTTAGCAAGGTTTGGTGTAAGAAATACACGGAGGGTAACTGTGACCTGATGATGGCACTTTGGGTTTAATGAGAACATATTTCTTCTAAAAGCATTTAATTAGTAGGATATTAACAGACACAGCCTTGCAGTGTTAGTAATTCTCGCTAGTATTAGAGAATCGTTAACGCTGAAATGAATGCTCTAACGTCGATGAGGAAGTGAAGTCCCACAGATGTTTGAACATGTGTAGGATGGATAATCTGAGCATCTCCAGACAGCTGTCAGTGAGAGAATTAAAGATGAAGTGATGATTGAGGATCAACTGAACTAATATCTACTGAGTCTTTATGATGCGAGGTAGAGTTAAGTTCACAAACTCTTTTATTTTAATCACTTTTTTTTTAAATGTTTGTTTATTTTTGAGAGGGAGAGAGAGCGCACATGAGCGGGACAGGGGCAGAGAGAGAGGGAGACACAGAATCCGAAGCAGGCTCCAGGCTCTGAGCTGCCAGCACAGAGCCTGATGTGGGGCTTGAACCCACGAATGGTGAGATCACGACCTGAGCCAAAGTCAAATGCTTAACCAACTGAGCCACCCAGGTGCCCCATTTATTTTATTTTTTAAAATATAAACTCTTAATTAAGTAGAAGGGGAGCAGAGAGAACACAAAATAAGTTGCTGGTCTGGATGCTACCTGACCTGCCTGGGCTCTGTCAGGGAGTCAGCAAAGAAACAACTCTGGGTTTGAAGTGCATTAATTTAAAACGGAAATGAACACAGCAACTTAGGTCTCTGTTGCAATATCACATTGCATTGGATTGATACATAGCTCTGCTTTTGTCTAAGGAATTGTCCATATTCTATCCTTACTTGGGTTATTTCAAATAAAAGTCCTTAAATGCACATGGTCTGTGCGGGTCTGGTTCACTCAAATCAGGCTGGCCTCAGTCATCTGGCTGATGATAAAATCAATCTCGTGGCGGCTGAGGTGTTATGTAAATGTTCATATTCTCAGCTTGCTTTTTTAAAAGGTTTCAAATACTGGCAGGACACTGAAGATGCCAGAGATAAGACATGGTATTTCCGATATAATTGTTTGGGAGGTAAGCAGAAAGGATGGACTGAAGCAAGTTTCCCTTATTTTAAATGTTAAAGAGAAGCACATTAGACAGGCATGAGCAAAAAACCAGAGCTCTGTTTGCTAGTCTCAACAACGAATTCAGATCTGGTCATTTCTATCTGACCCCTGACCAAATAATTATTTGTCAGCAGAGTTAAAACTAGGCTGTGTCAAGTGATAACCACTTAAAACTAAAGTATAACCCCATTGGGTGATAACTGTAATCATTTAATCCAACAAAATACACTTGGCTTTCAACATTGGCAACCTATTTCACGCGTGTATGAGTTACACTTAAACTTCAGTTCCTAAAAATAATGTCTTTCAATTTTCCTTATATCCCCCCAAATGCCAACTATAGTACTTTGCACATAAGGGACCAAAACCAGTATCAGGACATAGAAAAATCATGCTCTGAAACATGTTGATTACCTGCTTAAATATATATATATATATATATATATATATATATATATATACACATATATATATATTTATATATATATATTTATATATATATATATATATAGGTTGCAAAAAATATATATATATATAGGTTGCAAAATATATATTTATATATATATATATTTTGCAACCTATTTATATATATTTATATATATAGCCAAAGAAATGTAACCAGCTTCTCTTGGAAAAACACAACGGCAAACTTATCTCTGTGTTACCATTACAGTAACTAATCAACAGTCTGCTAACATTCCATGTGAGTTAAATACACAGTTAAAAATAGTGTCATGTGACTGCACGTGAAATGCAATGCTCTCAGAAACTGAAAGCAATAAAATCCCGTTCTAAGGAAACAGACCTAAAAACATTTTGAATGGCATTTAATGGACTGTCTCTGGTGAAACTATTACTTCCAGTTTCAGATGAAGTATATACAGTTTGGTTAATTGTGCTACTAGGGTCTGGCTCTGCCCTTTCTCCTGCTGGGCGGTCCAGGTCACTTTTGATGTGAAGAGCTAATTACTCTGCTCCTCAGTCCTTCTGTCAACATGGTCTGTCACCCTCCTCCCCCATCTCAAGTCTGCCCAATATACAACTTTTTAAAAATAAGATCAGTCTATATTAGAATACATACAACTACAGTGAGTGGCCTCCCAAAATCGTTTTTGCTACAGACTGATGCCTATGTGAACTGAATATGATGAAGATATTCATTACACAGAAATCTGCATACATTAATAGACTGTGATGTAATGCATTCATCAAAGGACTGCTACGTTACGATCTGCTCGAACAGAGAAACGGATTCATATACAGTACTAGAAATTTTATGTCTAGGGGAGCCTGGGTGGCTCAGGCAGTTAAGCGTCCGGCTCCTGATTTCGGCTCAGGTCACGATCTTGCAGTTCATAGGTTTGAGCCCCGCATCGGGCTGTGCACTGACAATACAAAGCCTGCTTGGGATTCTCTCTCTCCCTCTCTCTGCCCCTAGCCTGCCCACTCTCTCCCTCTTAAAAATAAATAAATAAAAATTAAAAAAAAAAAAAGGAAAAAAGGAAGAAACTCTATGTCTAAATTGGATTCTCCCTGTAGTTCAATAGCAGTATTCTTGAAAGTATTCAATTCCCAAGTGAAAAATAGTCATTTCTTAGCTAAAGATGTATCATAAATAAAGCTCAAATAACATCTATAGGATTCTTATTTTAGGAAGTTCTTACTTGAAGCCACTTGTCTCACACTAACACCACAATCAATAACAGTAACATGGCTCAAAGTTAGGTAATACTTTTACTTATTCTAACAAGCGTTTGGTCCTTGAGGTACATACCAACAGTGTGGATCGGTTTCCTATATGGCATCAGGCCAAAATTGTATTGAAAAATCCCTCTGGCATGGAAAAGAGGCAAAGCAAACCCCATGATCTTCTGTAGCCTCTCTTGCACGGTTCGAAGCCATGAGCCTTCAGGGTTGTTAACTTGTTTAAACAGCTCATTTTCTCCAAAAGAAAACACTGGGACCAAGGAGGCGCTACAAATAACAAAGGGGAAGAGTACAGATTTTCAATGGAAGGGATTTAAGTATTTTATTCTGTCCAGCTGGCTTTTGCAACCTATTTCTGACAATTTTTCAATGTTCCTCTGCCTCCCTATCCTGCTAATTTCATGTTCCACACCATGAAACTTATACTTGAAATCGTTTGAGAAGGGACTTCAGCAGCCTAGCAATTTATGGAAGTTTATTCGAGAGCCAATCAAAGCTCCAGGAAACTTCTTTTCCACCTATAGTTTGGGCCATGGTTCATTTGTTCATTTGACTGGAAATCTGTACTGTGAATATAAAATTTTGTACCTTTTTTGTTTGCTTTGCTTTGCAAGGTGAGTGTAGGTGCTGGATGCCATGACACTGAACTACCTTACTGGGAAGGTTGTATTCCATTCCCCATGAACACCAACATTTACTTTTAGTGTCAGGTCAACTAAGAGGAGGTCTGCCTTTAAGGACAAGAAACAATACTTTATTTCTCTGTGTTCATTTAATAATGTCTTAATTTCTAGGGGCGCCTGGGTGGCTCAGCCGGTTGAGCGTCTGACTTCAGCTCAGGTCATGATCTCACAGTTCGTGAGTTCGAGCCCCACGTTGGGCTTTGCGCTGACAGATCAGAGCTGGAGCCTGCTTTGGATTCTGTGTCACCCTCTCTCTCTCTCTGCCCCTCCCCCACTCACACCATGTCTGTTTCTCCAAAATTAATAAACGTTAAAAAAATTTTTTTTTTTTTAAATAATGTCTTAACTTCTCTGACCCAGGTACCTGAAATGAGAAACTACTTACCCATGGGTCAAAGCAATTTTAACAAATCCTTTCCGCTGGCGGATGAACAGAGTGAATTTTCCAGGATGGGCATCCAGCGATTCTTCTGCACCCCCGAGAACTATGACTGAAATGTTTCCACCTCCCTCCTTGCTCAGCACATGGGACACACTCTTCTTAGAAACTGAGACTGGCCCTTAGTGAATAAAACAAAAAGGGTAAGTACTTATTGTGTTTTAAAAATGAAAGCATTTTTATCATAATATTCTGTGGCATCTGCGAACACTTAACAAAATTCCCTACCCTGCTTACATATGGAACAACTTGTAGTTTATAATTTTGACACAGCCAGATCTTTGGTAATGTATTCCATTAATTAGATCTAACATTTTGGCAGGTGATGGGCTGCATCTTTAAAATGTCACTTGTTGGGGCGCCTGGGTGGCTCAGTGGGTTAAGCGGCCAACTTCGGCTCAGGTCATGATCTCGCGGTCCGTGGGTTCGAGCCCCGCACCGGGCTCTGTGCTGACAGCTCAGAGCCTGGAGCCTGTTTCAGATTCTGTGTCTCCCTCTCTCTGACCCTCCCCTGTTCATGCTCTGTCTCTCCCTGTCTCAAAAATAAAATAAAACGTTAAAAAAAATTTTAAAAAAAATGTCACTTGTTATTGGGATGCCTGGGTGGCTCAGTCAGTTAGGTGTCCGATTCGGCTCAGGTCATGATCTCACCATTTGTGGGTTCAAGCCCCGTGTCGGGCTCTGTGCTGACAGCTCAGAGCCCGGAGCCTGCTTCGGATTCTGTGTCTCCCTCTCTCTCTGCCCCTCGCCCACTCACACTGTCTCTCAAAAACAAATAAACATTAAAATTTTATCAAAAAAATTTTTTTAAGATGTCACTTGTTAAATCTACCGCTTATTTGGATAGGTTGTGCACTGCTCAATTGTATCTATGGACTCTATTCATACTGCATTATAAGTAAAAGGGCCCCTTGCAATTGTTCAGTCACAACCTGCATGGCTGTATTTGGTGGCCTTGATCAGTAGCCTGCTGAATCCTGGCTCAGAACCAAAAAGCATATCCTTTTCAAGAGGCTGCAACAGATCTTCTGAACACACAAGGGCCTGTTGTCAGATATTCTACATGGATTCTTGTTTCCCAAACCTACGTTTATATTGTAAATGGTTTTAAAAGTTCAGACGTTTAACAAATAACCAGATCTTTACATGGTTCCAAAATGCCTAGTGTGACTTTGATAAACTGTTTACTTAAGACCGTGATATAATTGTTCGGTCTTTGTACCAGGCTTTCCCACATAAAAATAACTTTAAAGATTCCTTTTCAGATTTTGAATGTACTATGTCCTCTTGGAGGAAAACATCATGAACTCTTACAGGAAAAGAAAAAAGAGGAAAACACAAGCCATTCATGACCTGTATTTCAGAGATAATTCCTTTTTAATGTCTTATTGTTTCCTCCCATTCTTGGCTTTATCCATTGTTTTTGGTCATAAAAGAATATGTCGGACACGTTTCATTAAGACACAACACACCTCATCTCTCAAAGGAAAATTATATGCTTATTTTTCTGTGAGCTCCTATTACTGGGGGAATATAGAATAATGCAGGATTTTGAGTGACCAACCACTTTCCTAAGAGAAGAGGCAGGAGCCTGGGTGGCTCAGTCAGTTAAGCAAGCGTCCGACTCTTGATTTCGGCTCAGATCGTGATCTCACGGTTGTTGGATGGAGTCCCGTACCAGGCTCTGTGCTGAGCATAGAGCCTGCTTGGGACTTTCTCTCTCCCTCTCTGCCCCTCCCCCACCTGTGCTTGCTTGCTCTCTCTCTCAAAATAAATAAATCAATAAAGATTAAAAAAAGAGACAAAGAGAGAAGAAGCAGAGAGTGGTGGGTTAGAGGGCAAAGAACCCTGAGCCTCAATGGATTTGAACTTCCTCTGAGTTCAAGGCACGGCCATTGTGCCCCATGTGCCCTGAGTGGAAACTGGAGGCATAGCTTCCGGGCCTTTTAGATTTCCAGATACCGACTCTCCTCTGGGCACTTCTCAGTGTCCCTTTCTAGGCTCCCTTTACAGGATCTCTGTAACTGCTGCTATGTCTTAGGGCTCTAAGACCTGAATATTTGTATCCCTCCAAAATTTCTATAAACCCTAATCCCCAATAGAATGGTATTAAGAAGTAGGACCTCTGGAAAGAATAAAAGAATGAGGTCATGAGAATGCAGCCCCAAGATGAGATCGGTGTTCTTATCAAAAGAGGAAGAGAGAGGGGTTATGTTATGTGAAGACATAACAAGATGGCTGGCTGTGTGCAAGCCAGTAATGGGGCTCTCACCAGACACTGGATCTGCCAGTGCCTTGATCTTGGACATCCAGCCTCCAGAACAGTGAACAATAAACGTCTATTATTTCAGCCACCCAGTCTATGGTATTTCGTTACAGCAGGTTGATCTATGACAGGCTCCTTCCTTGTTTCTAACACCTTTTAACGTTATCTACATACATGGATTCAACTACCACTTACAATTGCTGAGTTCTCCCAAATGTTATCTCCTGGGACATCTTCCTCCTGAGGCCCTACACCCACACTTCCAATGGCCCAGTGGACATTTCTACCTTGACAACTCAAAGACACCTCGGGTTCCATGTTGCCAAACCCAGTGCGCTGTATTCTTCCTCAAGGTTGTCCTTCTGGCAACATTTCCTCTCAGGGGGAATGGGGCCACCATCTACTCTGTCACCCAAGTCAAAAGTATAGGCTCCTCCCATATATATTCCCCCTTCTTAGCAATCATGTCGACACATCAGTCATTCCTTCAATCAGAACACGTACTGAGCACCTGCTACAAGGCAGACACTGCGCTAGAGGCTGATGATATGATGACATATACATTGCTTGCTACCTTAACGAGCCCGCAGCAATCAATAAGTCTCGGTGAATCTATCGGCTGCTTTTCCTACTGACCTCCTCTGTGTAGTATATAAGGCTGTTGTGAGCTGATCTCTGCTACCTGCCCAGCCTTACTCGGTACACAGGAAGGAACAGGAGTCTTGAAACACAGAATGTGTCCCGCCTGACACCTGGTGAGTACAGACTCATGAAAATGGACCAAGAGGAATGGTTTGGAGGCGGGACCTACAGGGACTTACAGCAACAGAAATCTATTGGGTAAGAGCAAAACAGGCACTGGTCAGCAAAGGACCTCTGAAACCCTACTGGTTCTTTATTACCGGGGGTTCAGTACACATGTCCGTCTGTCTCTCATGCCCAGACGGATGGCCGCCAAGGCAGGCACAGAGTAGAAGGGGCTGTCCTAGGAAGCCGGTTCCAGGAAAAATCAAGAACTCTCTAAACTCTAAGACAAGGACACCCTAGAGCTTCAAGTGTGGATATTTTTATTTAGCCTTTAGGAGATCTCAGGTCATAGGAAAAAGGAAAAGATCTCATAACGTCATAAGCCTGAGTGAACAGACAAGTTTAATCTCACATGCTGGCTTGAGTAAATGGCAGCGAGTGTGAGGGCACTACTTGGAGAAAGACTCTCAGGTTGATTATATGTATCTGTCATGGCCACGGAGAGGGGTGTATCTACATCTCTCGGGCTATGAATTGCCACACCTGCTCTCAGTTATGCCACTCAAACGCACTTGTGGCTTGGAACCACAACTGTGTACTGTAAATACATTTCTGTGCTTTTTTTTTTTTTTTTGCAATTCAAAAAATTTCCCTTTAATTTTTTTTCCTTTTATAAAACGAACCCAATCAGTGTCTCCAAAACAGGGAAGAGATGGGATTTTTTTTTTTTTTTTTGGCGCCTCTATGGTAGTTTGGAGGTTTGGTGCGCCCTCTAGAGGCCAGATATAGTGGCAGCCCAGACTGAACAGAGAGCCCAGGGCTTTGCGGGTGAAGGTCGGAAGACAGAACCCAAAAACCCAGCCAGGGATCCTGATCCTCCGGTGCTTAGTGATTTCCTATCAGGTATATAATGACAACAGAGATTTGAGAAATTAATAGGAAGTAATGAAAACCTGGAAGACCCTGGAAAATTCTGTCTCTGAATATGCCACTTACTGATCCTGAAATTATAAGTGTTCACATAGAGACTATCCGCTTTTCTTTATATCTAAGAAATGCAAGACAATAAAGTTAGCCTACACAGCGACCATAAACATAAAGCGCTTTGTGAGTTACTGCAGTTCATGTGGAGTCAATAAGCTGGTCCAGTCAGAAAACCAAACAAACTGAACCCCTCAAATTATAGTGAGAGCTGTAAACACAAGCTTAGCCTCTGTGCACATTAATATAGTGTCTCCAGCATCCTAGTTAAATTTTATTCTTGGAATTGGTAGAATTATGGTTTCATTAATCAAAGAGTTTTTCCGCTAGTTCAGAGTAGCAGAGTAGAATGAACTCATTTCTGAGCCAAATGATATTTAATCCGGGAAGAAAAAGGCAGATTAAGTATGCTTAGTTTACATACCGCCATTGCTTCAAGACATATTGGAGCACATTTTCCATCTCTAATGTTTATAAAAACATTTAAAGTGCCTCTCCAAAGGCACCGTCTATCTCTTGTTTGACCCGAGATTCTTTCTTCCACATTTCAATACACAAAATGCACTCATCGATTTATTCATTGAATTAACATCTATTGAACTTTCCTATATCCCAGGCACAAGGCTAGACACTAGGTGTGTTAAAAAAGACACAGTCTGTGTCTTCCTGGGACTTTCAGTCCAGTGGCAGAGGCAAGAATCATCCAAGCAGCATGTGAAGTGTCAGAAAGGGAAAAAAGCAAAGGGTTTTACTACAAAACTGTAAACCTGTGTTTGGGAGGGAACATTCTGTGTGGTCCTGCCTCCCTAGAACATGGTAGAAATAGTGATCTGCCTTCACTTACCACTACTCATCAGATATTCTCGAAAGAGAGGACACCGGAACCAAAATGGGAGCACGTGGAGATATGCAGTGAATCCAGGAAATAGCTGTTCGAAGTCCGAATAATTCGTACAAAAATTTCCAAAGGCTCCAGCAACGAGCACTCCATGGGGATGAAACCCAAATATGTAGTTGTGACTTGGATCCAAATCCCAAGTTTTGATGAGCTACAGTATGTATTGAGGTTAAAAAAAAAAAAAGTTCCCTGATCAGTTTCCAATAAGAAACAAAGAAACCCCCTCATGATTAGTTCCTCTGTCAAAAGGAAATAGAGAACATGACTCATGTAGTTCTGTGGGTTAGTGATGTTTCCCAATTTTTAAACTATTTCCTAAGCCCAGGGCCCCTCACACACAGCCTTCTAGATCCCGTTTAGTCTGGGCTGATCTGCTGGCTTTCTCCCTCTGAAAAGGGAAAAGCTTAAACTGTGTGTGATAAAAACAAATTTCCATTCTTCTCCCAACTCAAAATAGTACTACACAAAACAATTCTACTCACATGAATTGGAAAATAGTCCTTAAAATACCTCCACACGGTCCAGCTTCTGACCCAGTTGGATCTCCTGCCCCCCTGCTCTGGGGTACGCCAGTCAAAGTAAAGCCATGTCATATAAGGGACATAGAGGAACCAATAGTTGTGTATGATCAGTATCACAATGATCCCAATGCACACCTGTGCTGTAAGAAAGGGAAAGACCTCAGGAGTCAGGGTCAGTTAGCATCTGCTCGCTGTACTATATCACCATCGGCCCATGGCAGGGGGATTGAATACACACAAAGTGTGTTAAACCGAGCCTCATTTAGGGGCGCCTACATGGCTCAGTCAGTTGAGCATCCAACCCTTGATTTCGGCTCAGGTCATGATCCCAGAATCATGGGATCGAGCCCTACATCAGGCTCTGCCCCTTTCCCCTGCTCACACGCACTCTCTCTCTAAAAAGACAAAAACAAAAAACAAAACCTGAGCCTCAGTTCAAGTGAGGTAATATAACAAGACAGCAGATGAGGTTAAATGAATTGCCCAAGTCCCACAGAATGGAAGCGGTTGATCTAAATTCATAGCCCACTCTCGGGGCACCTGAGTGGCTCAGTGGATTGAGCACCTGGATTCAGCTCTGGTCATGATCTCATGGTCCGTGAGTTCAAGCCCCACATCGGGCTCTGTGCTGACAGCTCAGAGCCTGGAGCCTGCTTCGGATTTCTGTGTCTCCCTCTCTCTCTGCCCCTTCCCCACTCACAGTCTCTCTCGCGCTCAAAAAATACACATTAAATTAATTAATTAATTAATTAATTCACAGTCCACTCTCAAAGTCCATGGTCTACACCACCTCCCTGGCACGATATACGGAGGAATCAGGGCTGAAAGGATGCAGAAGAGTTCCCTACTACAGATGTCTACCTTGCTTAAGCAGCCATTATTTATGTGCCCACAAAGAACATTCCAGCGACAAACTCTGTTTTCAGGAACTCTGTTGCGAGAGTCAGAGGTAGTATAGGAGGAACTCCTGACATCTTCCTTTACCTATCACTACTTGTGACATTTCACAACGACAAAGCAAAACCCAAATGGTTTACACACCTCATGACACAGCTTCAAAATATGTGAAGCAAGGACAGACAAAACTCGACCTAAGTAGTAGTGACAAGACCGTTTGCCTTCAAGTAATACATTAAGCTAAGACAGACATTTTATGTGCGTGCTATCATACTAAAAAAATATTTATAGAAAGAGAAATACATTAATGAGAAAGGGAGAGAGGAGCACAAAGTCATAAAGCTCGACACAATAAATGCCAGCAATTACCATTACTTTAAGAAGTGTCCTTGCCTCTTTCTCTTCTGTTATGTGCTATACTCTCTGTTCTAGAGCCGACTTGAGTCCCCCAAACTCCTGTCTACTCTATCAGCTTTGCTACAGTTTTGTTCCCAAAC
The DNA here is from genome assembly GCF_027475565.1 of Acinonyx jubatus. Classification (NCBI taxonomy): domain Eukaryota; kingdom Metazoa; phylum Chordata; class Mammalia; order Carnivora; family Felidae; genus Acinonyx; species Acinonyx jubatus. The sequence goes on along the minus strand of NC_069381.1, from coordinate 202,979,236 downwards.
GATCATGATCGGATTAACAGCACCTTGAACTATGACAGTTTGCTAGATACAATTTGTTTGTTTGTCTGTTTTGGCTAAAAACAGAACAAGTATTTATATTTCTGGAGATATATAAATCCATACATATCCCAGCATAGATTTACGCTAAATGGACCCCAGTACGAGAACTGACCTGCTTTCTCCAGGGTAAGGTTTGTTTACGAAAAGGTGCATGAAAAGTTAAGGAAGTATGTGCCCTCTAACCCTCCGTGGGGTGTTTTGTCGCATTTTGGAACAGCCAGCGAAGTTTCCATGACTCTGGGGGCACAGCCAAAGGGTGTCCTTTGCTCTCACTCCTCCCAGGATCATTTCATCTTGCTTCACCTGCTTGCCTCTACCCAGGTCTGAGTGCTGACAATTTACCACTGTTGGTTAATCTTCTCTTTATTTTACTAAAATGTGTAAAAAAAAAAAAAGTGTACAAGAAAACTTAGGTAGATCTCATTACTCTGTACTCTATGGTAGATCAGGTGAGCTAAGACAGACAGGGGAGAGAACAGTTCATGAGGGGTGACCATCTCCCACAGGCAGTGTCATTTTCTCCTCCTCACAACCCTCAAGGTACACATTACTGTACCCAGTTTGCAGCTGTGGAAAGTGAGGCTCAGGGATTTTGAGGATCCAAAGGATTTGAACCTGGATCTGCCTAAATTTTTAAACCCACCCACTTTTTTCTTTTTTAACAGAACCAAACTATTCTTAGCTTATGGCAATGGCACCATAAACTTACAAGTACTTATTACAAGCGGATAAGCAGGCTCATAGGCATAAAAAATCAGGTAAATGGGAGGCTCTGTTTTCCTTACTATAATGATGGAGAGACTGAGACCAAAAGCATACTGACTCAATTTGAACCACAGAGGGAGTCGAGCAGGTCCAGAAATAAAATCCCCCGGCCATTAATTCAGTGTTTCACTAACCCAACCACATACGCACTAATTGAATACATATTGCATATGTCTTTAACAGCCACTAGATGTTCTGCACGTACGATGGTTAAGACACAGATCTGGAATCTGACTGCTTATGTTGGAATCTGCCACCAACTAGCTGCCGAACAGGGGGCGAAGTTCTTTCGCCTCAAGGCGAAGTTCCTTGAGCCTCAATTCCTTTACCTGTGAGATGGGCTGATACCAGCACCTGCCTCCACGGACCGTGGGGAAGGAGACGCAGAGAGGCCACCGCGCCTGGCACCGAGCAAGCACTTGACAATGGGAGCCATCGTTATGGTAACTGTGTTCACTATCACACGCTTGGAGAACGCAAAAAATAAAAGCAGATAAAATATTGCTCATGTTCCTGTCACTCCACAACAAGTACTGTTCAAATTTTTCCTTGTGGCCTTTTCTGTTCCTATGAACAGGTTATGTTTCCTAAACATGGCTGATCACATTTTTTTTATTTCTGTATTTTATCGTTTATGATTATCTCACGTTAGCTGTTTTATAACACCAATGTGGCCTTAAAACCTTCATAAATGGTATTTTTGAGAACTGATGAACGTTCCATTGAATGTCAATACTACATCAACCATTCTTCTCTTTTTGAAAATGTGGGCTTCTAACAAATTTTCTCTATACACATAATCCGGCATCACATTTCCCCACATTTTAATTTACTTCCAGAGGACAATTAGTAAAACACTACACTACTGAGCAGAAACGCCTTTGTCACTTGATATACTTTGAGAGCTTACGATCCAAAGGAGCTGTCCTAATTTAAACCCCCCCACTCCACACAAGGCATACATTCTTTAATATTTCGTATCACAAACAGCACCAAAATAGCTTTTTAAATCCCGTGATCCTAAATTAGACTGAAAGAAGAAAACACTAAGAAAACTAGGTGACTGGATCACCTCTATTTTCTATTTTTATCTTATTAAGCAATCCAACGTAACATGACTCTTCCGAATTGGAGGTCAAAGAGAAAAGATACAAAAGTCTACGCCAACCCATGGTGCAGTTCTCAAAACTGAGGTTGATATCTCTTAAAACTGCCTTGATCCACATTCCAAGTTGCACGGGAGGCCTGAACTTCAGTTGCTTTGACTGGGGTGCAGGCTGTACAAGCCAGCCTCTGTCGTTCGTACTCTTTTATGATTTCATTCCCATAGATTCTACTTCCTCTACATCATTAAGAAGCTTCCCCCCCTTCACTTTTTTTCCTGAGGTGAAATTCACATTAATATAAATCAACCACTTTAAGGAAATTAATCCAGGGACACTTAGCACATTCACGATGTTGTGCAACTACCAATTCCACCGAGTTGCAAAATACTTAGATCATCCGAAAATAAAACCCTGAACCCATTAGGCAGTTATTCCCCATTTCCTTCTCCTCTGCCCCTGGCAACCACCAATGTACATTCTATTTCTGTGGATTTACCTACTCAGGATATTTCATAAAAATGGAATGATCCAATATGTAGCCTTCTGTAGACTTTCACTTAACATCAAGTTTTGAGGCTCGTCCATCCTGAAACATGTATCAGGACTTCATTCCTTTTTAGGACTGAATAATATTCCCATATATAGGGATATATCATAATTCGTTTATCCATTCATCTGTTCAACATTCATCATTCAAGGGCTAAAATTAACAACTCAGACAACAGATGTTGGCGAGGATGCAGAGAAAGAGGAACCCTTTGGCACTGTTGGTGGGAATGCAAACTGGTACAGCCACTATGGAAAACAGTATGGAGGTTCCTCAAAAAGTTAAAAATAGAACTACCCTACGACCCAGCAATTGTACTACTAGGCATTTATCCAAGGAATACAGGTGTGCTGTTTCAAAGGAGCACATGCAGTCCAACATTTATTATAGCAACACTATCGACAATAACCAAAGTATGGAAAGAGCCCAATGGCCATCAATGGATGAATGGATAAAGAACATGTGGTATATATATACAGTGGAGTATTACTCTGCAATCAAAAAGAATGAAATCTTGCCATGTGCAACTACATGAATGGAACTGGAGGGTATTATGCTAAGGGAAATTAGAGAAAGACAAATATCATATAACTTCGCTCATATAAGGACTTTAAGAGAGAAAACAGATGAACATAAGGGAAGGGAAGCAAAAATAATATAAAAACAGGGAGGGGGACAAAACATAAGAGACTCTTAGAGAACAAACTAAGGGTTGCTGAAGGGGCTGTGGGTCGGGGGATGGGCTAAATGGGCAAGGAGCATCAAGGAAGACACTTGTTGGGATGAACACTGGGTGTTATATGTAGGGGCCACATCACTGGATTCTACTCCTGAAATCATTACTGCACGGTACACTAACTAACTTGGATGTAAATTTTTAAAAAATAAATAAATATTTTCACTTCCTAAAAAAAAGGAAAGAAAAGAAACGAAATCAAGATAGGTATACCAGATACAATGGTACATTGCAGTCTAAATGAAAACAAAATCTCATTTGTAGTAAATGTAAAAGAAAAAGAAAAAGAAAACATTCATCATTCAACATCTGGGTTGTTTCCACCTTTTGGCTCCCGTGAAGAGGGCTGCAATGTCCTACCCGCTTTAAGAGGGCTAAACATCAGAAACAAATAAGACTCAGTCAAAATGTGTGGTGTGGTCATTAAATTCAGCATCACCGATAAAGGGACAAAATGACATGATGCCTCTTGATGGGATTTGATGGGAAATACACCCCATCACCTTTGCCGGCTTTTTGCCAAAAATGCTGAACCTGACTCCAATCGTAAGAACATAATTAGGCAATTCCAGACTTTGGGACATTCTAGAAGATAATTACCGGAGGCTGTTTAGAAAATATCAATGTTACAAAAGGCTGCCTTCTCTGCAGCATTTAGCAATGATCTTCCTCTGCTACCCCTGTCCCCACATTTCTGACTCCAGTGGGCTCACCTGTGCCTCCATCAGTGAAATGGTGCTGAACAAGGGCACTGTACAATGTCTCATCCAGGGCCAATGCTCCAACAGTGGTAGCCGAATTTGATAAATCAGTGAATCCTAAAAACGTGCTTTGTCTATAGGCACTTCTTCAAAGACCTGACGTACATAAATTCCTTCACATTCTAGGTTTAACTTTATCAGTTTTTCAACATTTAAGAAAGTAATATTTGTAACATGGAAAAATAACTGGTTAATGAAACATACAGATACCACGAAAAGCATAAAGAATAGTGATGGTGTATAGGAAACACTCAACAAATGCTATTAGCCACCACTGACCGCTTGGGACCTTCGGAAACACCAATGTCACAGGGCTCAATCCAAAATGCTAGTTGATTTGTTCTCCAGCGCATATATTACTTCAGTAAAAATAAATCTAAAAAAGGTAAACAGCAAGAGAAAATATGCCAAAATATTAACAGAGAATCTCAAACAGGCTCCATGCTCGGCACGGAGCCCAACATGGGACTCGATCCCACAACCCTGGGATCATGACCTGAGCTGAAATCAAGAGTCGGACCCTGAACCAACTGAGCCACCCAGGCGCCCCAAAAGATTATTTAAAAAAAAAAAAAGAAATATAGGGGCGCCTGGGTGGCTCAGTCGGTTGAGCATCCGACTTCAGCTCAGGTCATGATTTCGCGGTCTGTGAGTTCGAGCCCCACGTCAGGCTCTGTGCTGACAGCTCAGAGCCTGGGGCCTGCTTCAGATTCTGTGTCCCGCCCTCTCTCTCCGCCCCACCCCTGCTTGTGCTCTGTCTCTTTCAAAAATGAAAAAAAGTTAAAAACAAAAAGAAATAAAACGGCTACACCAGAAAGAAAAGAAAAAAAAACTACACAAAACTGAAGAACAAATCTACTTAAGTAACAATAGTCTCATCTTGAACATGATTCTATTAAATTTCCATGAGCAAACAGCATCAGAAAAATATTACAAAAACTATTGAGGTTTGTTTACTTGGATTTTAATAGTGACCAATATTAAGAAATAATTGAAAATATTTAATTTTATATGTAGCCTTCCTATTTGTATCCAAGAAGTTTTCATTTTTCCCCTATGGAAATTTGTTTCTATACTTATTTTAATCATGTAACCCAGGATGGGGAACGAAAATGGAATTCAGAGTCCAGCGGGCACATTCTTTTCTTTTCCTGTTCCCGAGGCATTGTATTTCAAAACACAATCAGAGTCATCTGTTGATTATAAGAATGGAAGCATAACATTCTTCTGATTTTTAAAATTCCTATTTTAAGAGCACTTACCCCCCAGAGTTTCTTAGGGTGATACTAAAAAACAAATCTCAGACCCCTCTGCAGAATTTTGCAGCTCAGTATTCCTCAAATGTGGGTCTGCTCCCCAATGCTTTTACAAAGTTTTATGGAGAGGAAACTGCATTTTCCTTATTTAAAAGCAAATTCAGGGGCGCCTGGGTGGCTCAGTCGGTTAAGCGGCCGACTTTGGCTCAGGTCACGATCTCGCAGTCCGTGAGTTCGAGCCCCGCGTTGGGCCCCATGCTGACAGCTCGGAGCCTGGAACCTGCTTCGGATTCTGTGTCTCCCTCTCTCTCTGCCCCTCCCCAGCTCACACTCTGTTTCTGCCTCTCAAAACTGAATAAACGTTAAAAAAATTTTTTTTAAGTAAATTCATTATTGGACCTACTTCTTCATTTAATAAAGGCAAATAAATTACAAGGATCCAGGTACAATTAGTCCCATGTTCTTAATATTTCTGAAATGTTTACAAGCTAAAGGACAAAATAAACAGAACTACTTTGTATAGCCACAAACTGAAAACTGTAAGAAAAGAGAGACATAACTAAATACAACATGTGGGTTCCTTTGCTATAAAGGACATTTGTGGGGCAGCTACTGGAATGTGAATAGGGTCTATGTATGGATTAGATCACTGAACTGCATCACTGTTAATTCTTCTCATTTGGATAATTGTACTGCGGTTATGTAAGAGAATGTCTTTGGTTTTGGAAAATGTACACTAAAGGACTCAAGGATAAAGAGAAAGCATATCTGTAGCTTACCCTTAAATAGTTAAAAAAAAAAATAATAACTGTGTCTGTGTATGTGTGTGTGTGTGTGTGTGTGTGTGTGTGTGTGTGTGTGTGTGGAGAAAGAGAGATAGGGACAGAGAAAGAAAAAAACATGGTAAAATGTTACATTGGGGAATGGGATAAAGGAATATTGGAATTTTTATAACTTTCTAGAATTGTTATTTTCTAGAATTATTATTTCTGGAATTAACTCAAAATACAAAGTTTTAAAAAGTTAATGGCCCTTCCTGAGACCTACAGAATCAAAGTCTCTGAGTAATCTGCATTTTAACAAAAATGCCCAAGGGAATCTTAAATATGCTCTAAAGTTTAGGAGCACCTGGGTGGCTCAGTTGGTTGAGTGTCTGACTCTTGATTTCTGCTCAGGTCAGGATCTTGCAGTTTGTTGGATTGAGCCCCACGTCAGGCTTCATGCTGACAGCAAGGAGCCTGCTTGGGATTCCCTCTCTCTCTCTCTCTCTCTCTCTCTCTCTCTGTCCCTCTTCCGCGCATGCTCTCTCACTCTCTCTCTCTCTTCCTCTCAAAATAAATAAATATTCAAAAAATACGCTCTAAAGTTTAAAAACTTCTGATATAAATAATATCACACAGTGGAGGACTCAATACTTTTGAGATATCAATTCTCTCCAAATTAACCTATAGACTAATCTCAATCAAAAATCAATCCCAATGAAAATCCCAGAAGGTGTGTGTGTGTGTGTGTGTGTGTGTGTGTGTGTGTGTGTGTGTGTGGAAACTGACAAGCTGATTCTCAGGTGCATATGGAAACACAAAGAATCTATGATAATCAAAACAACTCTTTAAAAAAAGGACCAAGGTTTCAGGGCTAACGAGATCAGACTCCACAAAGTATTATAAAGCCACAGTAATCACAACAGCATTTTACTGGCATGAAGATAGACAAATGAGGGGCGCCTAGGTAGCTCAGTCAGTTAAGTGTCCGACTTCGGCTCAGGTCATGATCTCACAGTTCATGAGTTCAAGCCTCACATCAGGTTCTCTCTGCTGTTGTCATGGAGCCCACTTCAGATCCACTGTCCCCCTCGGTCCCTCCTCTGCCCCTCCTCTGCTCACTCTCTCCCTCTCTCTCTCAAAATAAATAAGTAAACTTTAAAAATTAAAAAAAGAAGGAGGAAATACTGCCATTGTGATGGACCTTGAGGGTATTATGCTATGTGGACTAAGTGACAGAAAGATCAATACTATATGATCTCACTTGTGTGTGTATCTTAAAAAGAAAACAAACCAAAAGCACCTAATTCATAGGTACAGAGAACAGACTGGCGGTTGCCAGAGGCAGGAGGGTGGAGGGGTGGGCAAAATGAGGGAAAGGGGTCAAAAGATACAAACAGATACAAAAGATACAGTTAGAAGATAAATAAATCCGGGGGATGTAATGCACAGCCTGGTGACTAGAATCAACAATATTGTGTTGTATTTGAAAGTTGCTAAGAGGGTAAGTCTTAAAGGTTCTCATCACAAGGAAAATTATTTGTAACTATGGGTGGTGATAGATGTTAACTAAACTTATTATGGTAATCATTTTGCAATGTATACATGTATCAAATCATCATGTCATACACCAAAACCTAATACAATGTTGTAAGATTGGATGACAGGTGTTTAACGTTTATCTCAAGGAAAGATGTTTGATTTCATGATTTCATATTTCAAGAGCTAATAGCTTAAACTCATTTCCTGGAAAGAAAAATGCCTTCCAAGACTTTGATTTAGAGATCTTAAAAGATATACCTAATAAAAACCCTCTTGTTGGGGTGCCTGGGTGATTCAGTCGATTAAGCATCCATCTTCGGCTCAGGTCATGATCTGGTCCATAGGTTCAAGCCCCGCGTTGGGCTTTGTGCTAACAGCTCAGAGCCTGGAGTCTGCTTCAGATTCTGTGTCTCCCTCTCTCTCTGTTCCTCCCCCACTCACGCTCTGTCTCTGTCTCTCAAAACTAAATAAAACGTTAAAAAAAAAAAAAAACTCTCGCCAACACTGAAAGTACCTACAACATCAACTCCTTACTTCAAAATTGACAATTAAATGGAAGGAAATAAGTAAGCTCTTACCCTACCTTTTCCAGTAAGAATTGAATTGTAGGGTAGTCAAACAGCCCTAGCTGATGGGGGGAAATTATTCGTTGCATGAATTCTAGCTATGATGAATAAATGACAGAATAAAAACACCGCCATTTTGCAGTCCCCCATAGAACAGTTCATTCAAGCGAGCATCATTAATGGAGACTTATGTCACTAGGTGGCAGGGCAATGATCAACAGAGAACTTTCATTTGCACATGTCAATGACCGGCCAGCCCTCAGATGACTTCCTATTTGGACCCACTGACCACTCTTAGACACAACTAACGGGACAACTAGACATTCTGTGCAGCCTGACGGAATGTGAAGCACAGAGCAGTACCTGGGAAGGGGCCTTGACACAAAGGTTTCATCTACATCTAATCAAGCTTTAGCTCTAACTCTCACTGTCGAAGAAATATAGGAGACTGAGGAACAAGTTACCACCACAAAGAAGCAGTCAGGGCTACATCTTGCAGGACAGATAACCTGGTTTCCTTAGTGCTTCACGACAAGAAAACAAATAGGGAACACTGTTCTAAATTAAAAGACATGTAAAAACCAAATGCAGGAGCATCTGGGTGGCTCAGCCAGTTAAGCATCCAACTTCGGCTCAGGTCACGGTCTTGCAGTTCGTGGGTTCAGGCCCCGCATCAGGCTCTGTGCTGACAGATCGGAGCCTGGAGCCCTCTTTGTGGTCTGTGTCTCCCTCTGTCTGACCCTCCCCTGCTCACACACACTCTCTCTCTCTCTCTCAAAAATAAATAAACATTAAAGAAAAAAAACAAAAAAACAAAAAACAAAACCAAATGCAATACAAAGGTCTTGTTGAGAACCTTGTTCAGATATATCACCAAAGTGTATTTTTGACACAGTTCAGAAAATATGAACTTAGTTTAAATGATTTTAAGCAGGATTGCCTGGGTGACTCAGTCGGTTAAGCATCTCTCAGTTTCGCCTCAGGTCATGATCTCACAGTTCATGAGTTCAAGCCCCTCATCGGGCTCTGCACTGGCAGTGTGGAGCCTGCTCAGGGTTCTCTCTCTCTCCCTCTCTCTCTGCCCCTCCCCTACTCATCCTGTTTCTGTCTCTCTCAAAATAAATAAACTGAAAAAATTTTTAAATGATTTTAAACAATTATGCCACATATGTACTCTGATTATGTAAAAAAGATACTTAATTCTATATCTCCGTACTAAAATATTTAGGATTAAAATATAACAACGTGCTTTGTCTTAAAACGTTTTTGCAAAACAACTGATGAAACGAATACAGCATACTGTCAAAATAATTATAAATCCAGGTAATGGGTAAATGAGAGTTCACACACTTCTATTTTTTGTATGTTTGAAATTTTTCCAAATAAAATTATCAAAATATATAACACAAAGTCATATGCTCCTAGTAACACAAAAGTCAAATGCGTGTAATGACTTTTTATGGTCTGTCTATGCAGACATTTAAATGGTCTGCAAGTCAGTCCAGTCCGACTCAAATTAGGAATCATTGGTCATGCCTAAGTCACTAGCCCACGCACATTTAACACCTGTGGCTCCGCCCGCTATGTGGAGCCATGTGACCTTGAGCAACTTCACCTCTGAGCTCCCTCCTCTGTAAGATGAGTGCAGGGGTAGCTCCTACCTCGCAGGGCTGCTGTGAGGGTGACATGGGTTAATACAACTAGCGACCCATGGGGCGGATAGCTTCCCCTCTGGGTGACAGAGTGAGACAGTCATTCAACAAGTATTTGTTTCATACCTTCCATGGGCTCGGCACGTGCTGAGTGTTCCCGCACTGAGCCGGTGGACAAGGATGGCAATGCGGACCTTTCTCGAGTAACCGCAGACATACACAAACACGAGCAATGACAAACACGAGAAAAGGACAACGGGCTACCAGAGAGGAGCTGACTGACCAGCAGGGAAGATTGTCTCCAAGTTCAAGCCATACCTGTGGGCAGCACAGTGGTTAAGGCAGGGACTCTGGGAAGAACACTTAGGTTTCCATCCAGTTTCTCCACCTCCCACTGTGCGTGACCTTGAACAATTTACTTCACCTCTTCGTTTCCTCATCTGTCCAACGAGGGCAGAAATGAACAGTCCTTTACCTCACAGGGTCGTGGTGAAGGCTGAATGGTTAATAGTGTAGGGTGCTTAGAATGGGATCTGGAACGTACTATGCCCTAATGTGTTTGTTGTTACCTCGATGGTTCAGCGCAAAATGGAGTATCATGCTACCACCCCTGTCTCCGTTTGGCCTGCGAAGACTTCATGAGCTAATGTTTTGAAGTTCCTTTTTCAGGAAACCCTAGCTGTACAGCAGAGTCACGTGGAGCATCTGTGTGCGTATATGCGCACACACAGTTACATATTTACAGAGACACACACATACTGACGCGTGGGCTCCGTTCTGTAACAAATGAATTAAGACGTTCTGGGGATAGAGCCTGGGCGTCTGCGGTTTTTTTACAAGTTCTTCCAGTGTTTCTCATGTGCAACCAGGGTCAAGAACCACTGATCTAGGCATTCAAAACTGTGAAACCATTTCAAAAGTGTAGACGTCTACAGTGCAGTGGGCTTATTATTACCGATCATACTGCGGCCTCAACGTACAACCTGTCAGCTCCTTACAGCACACAAGTGACGATAGCCTTCAGAAGAGTGCACGTTCTCCATAATTCCCCCCTCCTCTCATACCATCCCCCATCTACTCCAATCGCTGGACAAACATCCAGGGGAGAAAAAGGGGCTCAGGTAAGCCACCCCGCTCTATCTAGTGACTGCCTCACGTGCCCTTTCCAGATGGGATCAACTTGGGAACCCACTAGAACCCCTTGGGTCGAGTTATTTACATACAGAAGCCACCCAACCCAACTCAACCCAGTCTATCTAGTAGAAAGGTGCCTTTCTGCACCCGGATGACCTTAAACACAGAAAAGTCAACAAGGCAGTTGGTCACGAGGGTGGGAAGAGGAAGGAATCAGGCTGTAAATAATCGGGCACTGGTTTTCCTTTTACGAATCGACAGTTCAAGAAAAGAGTTTAGCAACTTCTGAGGGGCTACAGTGCAATGTTCCATGGCTGGATTGGGTCCTGGTTATATTTGGGTATGTCCATTTGCCAAAATTCATCTGTATGCCTATCATCTTTGCCTTTTATGGTAGGTAAGCTACGCCTCAATCAAAAAGACAAAAAAGCACAGGTTAAAACAGTTGGCAAATGTTCGTTCGCTACGAGGTTCACACGGGGAGAGAAACCAAAAAGGAGAGTCCCAAGTTAGCTCGAACTCCCTCCTTGACCTGTTTGCTCCGGCTCAGGCGGAAGAAGGGCTGGAATCTCAGCTCGTCCTTGGCCAAGGACTGGCCGCGAGGGAGGAAACGGAGCCCCCCGCACTGCGGCGTCTGGCCTGGGTCTCGCGCGGCCGGGGGCGCGCGGGGTCCTTACCGAGCAGGAGGAAGGACAGGACCCACTGCAGCACCGCGGCCGTCTGCAGCCGCCGCGCCAGCGGGATGTTCAGCGGCGCAAACTCGACCTTCATGGTCCCGCGCGGGAGGGGACTGCGCCGACCGCGGGCGCTTCGAACCTGGTGGCTCCGCGGCGCGTGGGAGGAGCGTGCGGCCGGATCCGGGCCCCGCGCCGGACACCCCCGGGGGCGGAAAGAGGGGGACGGGCGGCGGCCGCGGAGCAGGCGTGGGCAGAACTTCGTCCGGGGGTGGGGCGCGAGGGCTGAGGCTGGGGGCTGCCAATCGCGCGCGCCCGGGCCCCAGTGCAGCTGGCGCGCCCGAGGCGCATTGGCTGGCGCGCCGCGGCGCTGGGGAGAGCGCGCCGCTTTGGGCACTAGGGGTGGCCAGAGGGGTCAGCTGGCCGCCCGTCGGAGCTCGGCAGCGTGGGCTCCGGCAGCCTTGCGGAGGACTTGGGATCTCCACCGGGATCTATTGTTCGGCTGATCGATCACCTTCAGCATCCGCCCTTAAACCCACCCCTTCCTCCGAACTCTCTGAGGCTGGGGAAGTGTTGGTTCAAAGGATCGCCCACCAGGTGGAAGAAGGTGCGGGACGTAGCTTCTCTGGTCGCAGGGTACTCTTGTGTTTACTGGTCTGTATCCCCTCCAACACCCCTATAAGCCCCGAGGAAAGGGGGGGTTGCGGGAAGAAGGGAACAGGGATTTGGTCTCCTCACTTGGGTACTCAGATCTCTACACTAGTCCTGGAAACCTTTCGCTTAATCATTTATTCAACAGATATTGACTGAATATCTACCACATGCCAGGAACCATTGTGTCCCTGCGTATACACCTGGTAACCCAGTCGCGCATTCATTCTGCTCTCAGAGAGCATGGATTATGGGCAGAGACAAACATTAAGCAAAATAACCACACAATTGAGTGTACCACTGCAAAGTGAAACCCTACTGCGAATGACTGAAGGAAGGTTCTAGGACTTAGACTGGAGGTCAGGGAAGTCACTGAACAAGTGACCTTGACTGGAGCTATAAAGGTAGATCTAGTTAACTGAGGGGGTCGTCCAGGCGAAGAAGCACATGTGCAAAGGTCCTGGAGCTGAAACTCAAAACTAATATAGTGGAAGCTCAGGTAACAGGGAGATTAGGGTGGAATGAGGCAAAAATGGCAGCCAAAGGCCAGATCCTTGCAAGGCCGTGTTTAGGGTTCAAGTCTTGACGCTAAAACTTGCCGCTGAAGGGTTTCAGTTTGATGCATTAATAGATAGGTTCTCAATAATTGCCTAATCCTTGTGGTGACCTGCTACCTTTTTTTTAATATGAAATGTATTGCCAAATTGGTTTCCATACAACACCCAGTGCTCATCTCAACAGGTGCCCTCCTCAATGCCCATCACCCACCCCCCTCTCCCTCCCTCCCTTTTCTTTATAAATATTAGTTAATGTGTAGTGGGACAACTCCAAGTGGCAAGTGGCTGTCCAGTCGTTGCTAGAACAGATCTGCAACAGGACAAATCAACAAAGTTGACTCGCCATCACCACCATGCCCCTTTCTCCATCAACATTTTACTGGAAAGTTGGGTAAGAAACAAATACTACAAAGTAGTGCAGAGTTGTTTGTGACTTTATGAATACAAAACTTGCTGATTTGGGTTTTTTGTTTTTGTTTTTTTCCTAGTTGAGGAATCACTTTCTTCTCATTTAGACTTCTTCCCTGAACCTTGCCCCGGTGCTAATGGGGATACTATGAGAACACTCTCCGACATTGTGGGGAGCCCTTCATGCATCCTAGAGCAATCCTGTGAAATAAGCATTAGCTTTTCAAGGGAAGCATTTTCAAGAATTTCAAGGAAATCCAGGCCCAATGTCACCCAGCTGGCAGAGTGGAGGAGCTTCAAATACAGTTTTGTCTCAAACCTAGAGAGAAGAGCCATCCCTTCAGTAAATGAATGTCACATAGAACAAAGGATTGCTGAGTGCTTGCTTTGCCCTGGTGTTGATGACGAAAGTAAATGAAGACATGGTCTCTGAGCATTAGAGCATTCTGTCATTGGTTATTTATGAAAAGGCTTCTGCCAGGCACAAGGTTGAAAATAAGTACGGGCTAGATCTCGCGGTCTGTGGGTTCGAGCCCCAGGTTGGGCTCTGTGCTGACAGGGCGGAGCCTGGAGCCTGCTTCGGATTCTGTTGACTCCCTGTCTCTCTGCCCCTCCCCCGCTTGTGCTTGCTCTCTCTCTCTCAAAAATAAGTAAACATTAAAAATTTAAATAAAATAAAATAAATGGTAGGATTGGTTGATTAATTGAATTCACAGTTTCCTCGTAAATGAGAAGCGCAAGGCCTCCAGACTCCTACTCATCAAATAGTAGGACTACTACTACAAGTCCTCCTAATCAGCTGTACTGAGTCGAGTTTTTGTCACCTTCCCAGGCCCTCAGCTAGTAGAAAACAGCCGTCATAGCCTAGCACGACACAATGCAGCAAAGCATGGCCCCACCAGGGCTCAGTTGGTGTAACAGCCTCTCACCATTTTAAGCAACTATTAGATCACTCATTCAGTATTCAGCACATTCCTTTGTGTATATATTATGTCCCAGGTTATTGTAGCCAAATGATTACTGGAATTAAATGGTGAGAAAGTTTTCATTTATCGAGCTATTCAAAACAATGCCTCTCTATGAGTTTTGTTGATTTCTGGAACTGAAGTTGACATGAAAACACCAACCGTAAGCATTATCTTTCTTAACCCCATGTTTCATGGAATGGGGAGCTGAGAGCAGAGAAATTAAGGGATTTGCCCAGGATAACCCAGCCAGTTACTGACAAGGGATAGACCCAGCTCTCTTCATAGCCATACTAAAACAGAGGAGGAGAAGCAAGGTGGTATGAGATAATGGTTTCAAACTTGTAGTTTAGCAGGGGAGTTTTTTTCAATCTTCAAAGAACTCTGACTTTTAGAAGAGATCCAAGTGAATCTGCTCTAAGTGGAAAAGAAGTGACCTTCTCAGCATCTCCCTCCTTCCCGAAGTGGCTGTATTTTTAGCAAAATGAAATTGACATTAAACAGTTACAGAAGCTCTGAGGGTTTGCAAAACCCAGGTTGGAAACTACTGTTTGTTTGGCTATTTGGGGGGGGAGGGGTGGGCATCTTAATATCTGGAAAAATACAGAGTTTGAATGGGGTTGCAGTTAAAAAAAACCATATAATGTCAACATTACTGGGTGGTTAGCACCTAGCAACTAGTGTGTTCATACTTTTTGGTGTTGTGTGATTTAAACCTCATAATAATAGCGCTCCGGTTTAGGTACAATTATCTTTTACCACTGTGCCAACTGAGACTACAGGTGAAACTAATTGGTCATCTAGTAAGTAGTAGAACCAAGTTGCTGTGTTTTGAAGATAGCCTGGGTGGCTCAGTCCGTTGAGCGTCCAACTTCGGTTCTAGGTCATGATCTCACGGCTCGTGAGTTCGAGCCCGTCGTCGAGCTCTGTGCTGACAGCTCAGAGCCTGGAGTCTGCTTTGGATTCCGTGTCTCCCTCCCTCTGTCTCTCTCTCAAGAATAAATAAAACACTGAAAAGAAAGAAAATAGGTTTGTCTGATTCCAGAGCCTGAGCGCATAACTGCCATACTGAGCTTTTTCTTTTCTAATTTTATTCATTTTAGAGAGAGAGAGAGAGAGAGTGCATGGGAGAGGGATAGAGAGAGAGAAGATCCCAAGCAGGCTCCACATTCAGCATGGAGCCCGAAGTAGGGCTCGGTCCCCTGACCCTGGGATCATGATCTGAGCCTACATCAAGAGTCTGACGCTAACCAACTGAGCCACCCAGGCTCCCCTGAGCCGTTCCTTAAATGATATTGCAAGGAAGGAAGGGAATGTCATTGAAATAGAGAAGTCATGGAACAATGAGCAGAAGAATCAGAGGACAAAGTGTGTCATAGTTTAGGTTGGGATTAGTTATTCGATCAACAAATATTTATCAACCACATTCTGTAGGCTTGGCATTGGGTATATGCGAGTGAATAAAACATACATAAAATTTTAAAAATTCAACAAAAATATATCAGACACCTCTGCTGTGGCAAGTCTTGATGAGATCATGTGGATAGAAATCAACACTGTCCTGCTTGGAGATCTGATTCCACCAACCAAGATGGTTCCCCTTTCTAGTCCTCAACTCTAGTTAAGAAATGACAGTTCCGATTGCCTTATAGGTTACAAAAGCCTACTCGTGGAAATGAATAACTTAAACATCACTTCCTTGTTCTATTTTTTTTACCTGTGCATTTCATGACAGCTAATCTCTACTAACAGGAAGAGAATGATGTTTTTCTATAACACGACATTCTACCGTAACCTAAGTTAATATGTTCCTGTTTTTAAGTTGAAAAGGAAATAGTATTCTTCCTGGATTGAGAGTTCTCAGAGGGGAGAGTTTAGGAGAAAGGTCACTTTTCCAGTTTTCATAAGGTGCATTCATCATAAAGGTAAATATTCTCTCTCTCACTCTCTCTTGCTCTCTCTCTCTACACACCCATGAAACTCAAACATCCTGGTTACCATAATTCATTGGGAGTGACCAGATCTGGTTAAAGTTGATAGAAGGCCATCATTATGGTAGTTTCAGTCGAATGTTCTTCAGGAAGTTCTGTTTTTTAACACTCTTTTGAACTAAGTTAAGGAAATTTGTTATGGACCCTCTGTATTCTTATCGTCCTCTCAACTGATCTGAGCAATCTGCCCAGTGCTCTGGGCAGAGATGCAGGAGTCTTGCCCGAGATAGTGAGGCTCTATAGCCATCATGATTTCTCTTCTCATGACCCTCACCCACACTTTCTGTTTGCACTTAGCCTGGAAACCTATGAGGTTCCAGCAACCCAAGTGAGGGAGGAATGAGGAGAAAGAGACTGGAATGGTCTGCTACCCACCTGGGGCCAGGGTCAGGTCCTGAAAGAGGCAGCTGGCAGGGTCCAAAAGCAATGTATTTGGAGTTGTGGCACAGCACAGCCCACGACTTCCAGTTCCAAGAAGGGCCAATCCAATGGATGGTCTTGCACTCACGTTTGTATCTTTCTAGTTGTTTATGGCTACTCGTATATGACCTGTTGATTATGCTGGCCTATTGTTATTACTTTTTTCTTCAAACACACGCAATTGCCCCCGTCTTAGCTGCTATCATTGGTCCCCTGGATTACTGCAGCCTCTTACCTGACCTCCCTGCCTTGAGTTTTGCCCTCTGATCTGACACTCCTAATTCCGTGTACACAATGTACTCAAAGTGGTCTTTCCAGAAGACTTCATTGATCGTGTTATTTCTCTGCTTAAAGTCTTGGAGTTTCCTCTCATTGTTCTGAAGATAAAGTCCAAACTCTTTGATGTAGTTTTGGGCCCTGCATTATAGGGCATCTACTGACCTCTTGAGTCTCAGGTGTAACCCTCTACCGTTCATGCTTTAAGCCATCTGAACTTCATGCAGTTAAACAACCAAATTTCAGGAAGAGGAGGGAGACACCTGGGGCTTGAGAACAACCATTTAAATGCTTCTAGGTTTCTCTCCACTATCTGTTCTCTTGGTGTCAGTATCATTTTATCTCATCGCAGTTTATTTTCTCTGAGTGGTGGGAAACATGGCCATCAATGGCTCCAGACTCGTATCTTAGCTGCTTCCACCATTAAATAAAATGGACCTCCTCAGGTTCCCTGTGGTCCCAAGTCCAAGATCCAGGTAGGATCAGGTGCTTATCCCTGGTAGACTGGCATGAGATACAGGGTTCCGTTGCTTTAACATGGTGACACAAAGGTTTAACCTTGTGCTGTGAGAAATAAGGCATCCTAGGCAGATTCACCAAAGTTTCCTCAATCATAATGAATTAGAAGAGAGAAATGAAGGAGTTTAGGTCAATTTAAGTATTTTGGGTCTGGGTAACTTGGTGGATGGTGGTGACTTTGAAAAGGATAGGAAACACACGAAGGAAGAGTTTAGGGGTAAGGAGAAAGTTCTGTTTTTGAGTATGACATGCCAGCCTGTTGGCCACCCACGTGCAGATGTTCAGAAGTTGGTAAGAAACGTGCACAGAAGAGAGAGATGGGCTGGAGGTTAGAATGGGGGCCATCTGTGTTTAGGTAGTAGTGGAAATGAGACTGTTTGGGGAGAAGATCACCAGACATAACTCTGGAGGGAATCCTATACCGAAGAAAGGGAAAGGGGAGTGTGCGAGGTACAGGAGGCCATGAGAGTTAATATTTATCACATGCTAAACCCTACCATGAACTACTGCTCTTAAAATTTGCATAACCATCCTATGGTATGCCAATGATGGACATATTATTGTCACCTTCATTTTATAAGGAACGGAGGCTCATCAATAATCAGTACTTGGTTCAAGGTCTCAGTGAGCAGTAAATGCAAGGTTTGCATCTGTTATTATAGAACTCTCACCACTACAGTGTATTGTGTCTCACAGAGAGCTAGTAGAAAAATCCAGGGAACTAAACAGAGGCATCTGGAGTCAGGAAAACTAAGAAAGGAGAATTTCTAGAATGAGGGGATGGTCAATAATATAAAGTGTCTATCAAGTTTATTTCTAAAATACAATTTAAGATGACCACTGGTTTGACAACTGGGAAGTCAGTGCCGATCAACTGCTAGACTGGGCAGGTCTAGCAGGCCTTCTTGGTTCTAGATAGATCCCTCGGTAGAAACCCAAGAAGAAAGATGGGCTTTGATCTTGTCCTAAAAGTTTCAGGGTAACCTACAAAGGGGTTAGTGTCCTGGAAATTTACAGGAAGGACATACAAGGTTTTAGCCAGAACAGAACCAGTTTGGGATGCACCACAATTAAAACAAGGCCCCTTATGGTAAATTGTATCATCTACAACCTGAGCTTACAGCGCTGTCTCATCCTACTGGAGGCATCAGCTTGAGTTTTAGTAAGCTTAATGCCAGGGCAAATTTATAGCCTCAGATCACTGGGCTGTTACCTTGAGTATAAACATCTAATATTCACAGGGTGCTTGGCAGGTTTCAAATTGTTTCCAAATACGTTGTCCTCACAGCCATCCGCTGAGGTTCTGTCTCCAATTTATGGGTGAGGAAACTGAGGCTGGGAATGGACAAATGTTTGTTTTGGGCATACCACTTGAAACTATCTGCTGTTGTAGTGTGAAATGTCATAGGCATAATACTGCATTTTTAAGTGCGGGAAGGATTGCAGACCTCATAGCTTCTCTTTCTCAGTTGCTGCTCAACCCATAAGCCTAACAGGAAAGTGGCACAATCATTTCAGAAACTTTCACTGGGTGTTACACATTTTACAGGCAAAAACAATCATGCTCGCCCAGATCTACGCAGGCTCTCCTGTCATGTAGCAATGGAAGAACTGGATTGTCTACACATGTCTGAGGAGGCAGAGGAACTGCACGTGACTGTGTTCTATAGGAACCTTGTAGTTTTTTCCCTCATAACAAAAATATACTTGCGAATTACAGTTCTGTTAAATACAAAGGGTACAGTGAAGGAAATAATCTCACCATCTAAAGACAACTACTGTTAAGAAAAAAATTAAGGGGGTAGCTCAGTTGGTTGAATTTCTGCTCGGGTCATGATCTCATAGTTGTGAAATCAAGCCCCGCATTGGAGTGTGGAGCCTGCTAGGGATTATTTCTCTCTGCCTCTTCCCCACTTGTGCCTGTGTGCGCGCTCTCTCTTTCTCAAAATAAGTAAACTTAAAAAAAAAAAGAATTATATTTGAGACTAAAGTGGAAAAAATAATAATGATCAAATGTCTTGTTTCCAGTTTGGGTTTTTTGGTTTTTGGGTTTTTTTTTTTTTTTTTTACAACGAACAATGTAACACTGAACATTTTTATTTGTTCACCTGGGGCACCTGGGTGAGAGTTTCTCAGAGAAATATTCCTGGGAGTTTAATGGCATTAGGGTATGCACCGGTTCTGCTCTTCTAAGTAAGGCCCTATTTTCCAAAGCTTATACTTCCAATTCTTGCCAACATTTAGTCTGGTCAGACTTTCACATTTTTATCAGTCCGGTAGGGGTGAAAATGTATTTCCTTATGGGGCACCTGGGTGGGTCCGTTGGTTGAGTGTCCAACTCTTGATTTTGGCTCCAGTCATGATCTCACGGTATATGAGTTCACGCCTTGCGTTGGGCTCTGGGCTGACAGCTGTGGAGCCTGCTTGGGATTCTGTGTGTCCCTCTCTCTCTGCCCCTCCCCCACGTGCTCACTTTCTGAAAATAAATAAAACATTACAAAATATTTCATTATAATTTGAACTTGTATTTCCCTAATTTCCAATGGAAGGAGGACTTTTTGTGTGTGTTTTGGCCAGCCCATCTTTTGTTTCTAGGAAATGCTGCGATCTCATTCTTGCTCTCCAGCTGGCTTTAAAATTAGACAAAAGAGGCACCTCCCTACAATTTGTGATATACACTCTCGTTTTCCAAGTGTCTTTCCTATCAGTCAGCTGAGCACCTGTCATGAACACTGGTGTTCTAGTTTTCTCTTTTCCGTTAGAATCCTCTAAACATTCAGTCCTAGCAAAGGTACAGAGGATGAAAAAGCAGGATGGACGCATTAGGGGATACAGGGAGATGAGAACAGAATTCCCCTGGTGGTTTGAGACAGACAGGAAACTGACTAGGATAGATGATAATGACAGCTGCCTCACTTCTAGGGCCCAGGAATTAAGCATGTTAATCATTTATGAGCATTTCTGATCCTTAGGATAATTCTCTAAGGTGTATATTATCCCTGTTTCGTAGATAAGGAAAGTGAGGTTCAGAGGCAACAGAACACTTTGGGGTTCCCAGAGGAGAGCAGGTCAGCATGCAATAATTTATGAAGTCCTTTATTTGTTAATTGAGAGCTGAGTACCAATTTGGCAGAAGATTTTGTTGGGCATGATGTTTGCTATTGACCTCTGCCAATCGGTTATGTTGGGCACTGGGAAGGGATTGCCCGCAGTCACGGAGGGAAACTAATATAGTGAAAACTTGCTTGATGGTAGTCAGAGAGGCCTAAATTCCACTCCCTACTGCCCCCCACCTGAATGGCTTTGGAGGCCTCACTCACTAAATACTAGAAAGGATAAAGGCAGGTCTCCCTCATGAAAACGCCTCAGCTCTGCCTTGAGAGGTGAGTGACTCCATTTGTGCCTCAGTCTCACCATCTGTAAAATGGGAATAATGGGTGCCTATGTTTGTATATTAGTTTCCTGTAACAAGTAACCATGAACTTGGTGGGTTAAAACAACAAATTTATTCTCTCCCAGTTGGAAGCCAGAAGTCCAAAATCAGTTTCACTTGGCCAAAATTAAAGTGTCTGTAGACCCTCCAGGCCTGCTCCAGAGGTAAGGGAGAGTCCATCATTGTTTCTGGTGGCTGCTGGCATTCCTTGACTCGTGGCTGCATCATCACAATCTCTGCCCTCACGGTTATACAGCCGGCCCCTCTGCTGTTTCTGTCAAATGTCCTTGTGCCTCCGTCTTCAAATGATGCATGTGATTGCATTTAGGTCCCATTCTGATAATCCAGGATAATCTCTCCATCCCCAAATCCTTAATCTGCAAATACTTTCCAGATGAGGTGACATTTAAAGGGGCCAAGAGTTAGGACCTGATATCTTTGGGGGCCTCTATTCAGCCTATTACATTTAGGGTTGTCATAAAGAGGAAATCCGCTACTGATGGCAGAGGACTGAGCACAGTATCTGCCAGCAGACAGCACTGCCTAACCATCAGTTTGTCTCCTTTTCTAAAAATGTCTCTAAGACCCTGTGTCTTAAAGGGCTGCTGCAAGGCTCAAACCTAGAGTACAAGGGAGACTGTACGTAAGCGCGAAGACTGAAGCCCAAACTGCGGCCGGACGGTTTCTCCAGATCCCACAGCTCAGATTTCCACATTTTTCTCCGTAGGCTGTCAGAGACCCCTCACCTCCCCCGGGAGAGGATGCTCCACCTCCAGGCCCCGCCCCCGACGTGCCTCCCCCTTGTGCCCCTCCCACTAGTTTGGCGTCCTCCGCCCGTAGTGGGTTGGAGGCGTGAGGGCCTTTGCAATCTGCCTATTCTACTGCCTATCAAATCGTAGCACGTTGTCGCCAATGTTGTCTCCTTTCTCAGCCTGCACGTTATTCATACCACGCATATGGATTTAAGGAGTTTAACTGTCGCAATTTACGTGCCTCCAGATGAAAAACGAGGCAGAGCTGTTGGGAGCCGACTGGCAATATTGAAGGGAGCCCGCACAAGAGGGAGCCGGGTCCTACGTGCCTCGCGCGCTGAGCCCCGGCCGGTTCACCGCGCAGGCGCAGTAGATCCCGACTCGCCATGCCGACTGTCAGCGTGAAGCGGGATTTGCTCTTCCGAGCCCTGGGTCGGACCTACAGTAAGTGCCGGCGCCGTGGCCTGGCTTTGTGCCTCTGCTCCGAGGCTGGGACCCCCCCACCCCCTTCAAAAGGGCTTCGTGGGAACGTTCACGCTGTCCGGCAGGTTTTGGCCTCGGGTGGTCCGGGTAGAGACGGGGATGTCTGGCGGTCGAAGCGGCCGGGCTGGGCTGAAATAGCCTCTCCCAGCCTGCCTTGCCAGGGCTGGTGTTGCATCATTCGCACGTGCCAAGCTGGTTATGTCATTCGTTCAGCAGTCTCACATGGAGCATCTGTTGCGTGCTTCGTGTCAGGGGATAGAATAGGAATGAAGCTCTGGGTTGCATCCCGAGTGCAGCTAGTTGAGCGCAACAAGAAGAGCTCTGTAGGAACTCCCCCATTTATGAGGGATTAGGGGGTAGAAGTTTGAGCAGGAAGTGGTGGCATTCTATCTTTATTAATGTTTCCTGAGCACCTGTTAGGTGCCAGGCGCTGTTCCTGGCGCTTTGGGAATACAGCGGTGCGCATGACACGTAAGGCCCCCGTTCACGTTCTGATGACGGAGGCAGACAATAATTAACCAGCACACTAATGAACTGATTCTGGATTATGTTAAAGGCTATCAGGGAAACAAAAATACTGTGCTAAGAACAACGTTAGATAGGATAGTAACACTTGAGACCTGAATGACGACGAGGAGTCTTTACCGGGCGGGCTCAGTCTTCATGCTACACTTGGTGTCTTTTTTAGTTCTGAAAACATCCCCATTTAGAAAAGGGAGGAAACAGTGCAAATTATCAGCGGCCATATGGTTGTAGCGGTTGAAATGATAGCTGTCTCTCCCCAACATTATCAGCTTATATAAGGGCTGTGGCAACTGATTTGTGAGAACTATTTTCGGATTTTAAGGTTCAGTATAACAGAGACCTAGTCGGTGTAACAGGTACTGCTGCGTAGAATGTTACCACGAAGATAGCTTTTAAAATGTTTCTAAAGTCGCAATTTTAGATACCACATATTCTTCCACATATTCTTCAAGTACTATTCTTTGTCGGGTTCTGCCGTAAGTCCCTGAAAATAGAGGTAATACTTTTTGACTTCTGAATTCAGCTCTAATTCCCTACACTGTTTTATTTTACAATGTGCTTATTTATATTTCTTAACCCATTCTTCTAAACCATGTTCTTACTAATGGTATATGCCTGAATTATACACGGTGGTATGGGGCAAATATTTGTTTAAGACATCTGTGATCAGTTACCACCCAAGTATCCATTTCTGAGAAAGTAAAAAATACCCTAGGTTTTTAAAATGGTGAGATTTGTAATCTATTTACCTCTATCTGATTTCATAGATTCTCTAGCGACCCCTCCCATGTTTTTCTTATTGAAAGTGATCAGGCAAGCTTGATTTCAACTCCCCCCCACCCCCCATAAGTATCCATCAGCTAATGACTCAAATTTCAGTCAGAGGGGTGCCTGGGTGGCTCGGTTGAGTGTCCAACTCTTGATTTTGGCTCAGTTTATGATCTCGCAGGCCATGAGTTCGAGCCTTGCATCAGGGCTCCATGCTGACAGCGGAGAGCCTGCTTGGGATTCTCTCTCTACCCCCATCTCCTGTCCCTCCCCTGTGCATGCATGTGCTCTCGCACACTCTCTCTCTCTGAAAATAAGTTAAAAATAAATGAACTTAAAATTTCAGTCATGAAGGTTGATGTTACTGAGGTGTACTTAAGGCAGGTTAGAAATACCAGTTTATATTTCCTGTATTTTTTCTTGAAACTTAATTGGGTTGAGGTCAAAGTTGGAAAAGCATGTTTAGCAAAGCATCTAGTTTGCAAGTTAGAATGGGTCCATCTTGTTTCTTACCCTCTTTTTTTTATTAGTCTTCCTCACTTTTTATTCTCAGATATTCAGTCTTTTGTATGCACATTCTATTTTTTTTCAGTCCTTCCGAGTTTTGCTTTTTGTCCTAAATTCCATTGTTTCTCCCTGTCACTGCCTTCACCATCTCTTTGCTTACCAAGGAGATTTCTCAAGCTGCTTTTGTTCTGGTCCTTTTCCTTCTCTGGGGCCGTTTTATCTCCTTAGTCTACCTTTTTTAATCACTTTTCTGCTCAGGTGTGTTCTTTTTGCCACAGTTAACATTTTCTTGTTAACTGATTTATTATCACCGTTCAACCGTTCAACTGCTCCTGCTCTGCCTTGGTGTGACTGCTGACGGGACTGTCAGAGCCACCTGTATATGTCCTACAAACCTCTAAGGGGTAGTCACTTAGATGTGTCGTTTTGTTAGAATTATGAATCACAATTTTGTTCTTGTTTCGAAGCACGTGAAATACAGCGGATAGGAATAAAACAAATTGTATAATGAGGCATTGAAAGATGCAGTGTTTTAACGGTTCTAAACTAAATGGTTACTCATCAAATTGTTTTCTATTGCTGCATAATAAATTACCCCCCACATTAGCAGCTTAAGATGGTCGTGTGTTTTATGGTTTCTGAGGGTCCAGGAGTGAGGAGTGGCTCAGTTGGGTGGTTCTGGCTCTGGATGTCTCATTATGTTGTCCTAAGGGTGCCAGGTCTGTAGTCCTTTCTCCAGGCCTGACTGGGGTTGGAGAATCTAATTCCAAGTTCACTCAAGTGGTTGTTGGCAGGCCTCTGTTCTTTGCACATGTTTGGCCAGAGACTTCAGTGCCTCTCGCTAGGACTGCTTGCAATATGGTGGCTTGTTTGCCCCAGAGCGAGAGGTCCCAAGAGAGCAGGTAATTGAGTGTTCAGAGTGATAGAAACACATGTCAGAAGTGACATGCCATCCCTTCTCATATTCTTTAGGTCACACAGACCATTTCACAGTGCGGAAGGTGACTACACAAGGGTATGAATACCAGGAGGCGGGTAGTTTTGGAGGCTGACTGCCAGTCTGCCCTCTGCCGCCTCCCCCCACAGTGATTCATGCTCCTCCCCCATACAAAACGTACTCACCCCCTCCCAAGGATTCCAGAAGGGTTATCCCATTACAGCAGCATCTCAAAATCCAGAATCTCCTCTAAATCACGGCCCGGTGTGGATGAGGCTCTTCAGGTGTAGTTTCTTAAGTACAGCTGCTTGAATATAGTTTCTCTTGGTCTCAGAGACTAAAGAGATGATCTGCCCAACCGACAACTAACATCCAGCGGGGAGACAGGCATAGGAGGACCGCTATACACATTCCTCGTCAAAGGGGAACATGGGAGACACATTCTGAAATTGAACTGGCACGTGTTCGACTCTCTTGATGAGGTCTCAAGGCCTAGGATCCTTCTCCATGGCTTTCAGCCCTACCCTCTGGGCTCTTGGCTGCGCTCTCTGTGAGTGATCCTTATTTTTATGGGGGAAAGAAAGCACGTGTCTTACATCCGATTAGTTCTCTCTACTACTTGCCAATAGCCTTTTGGCGGTTCAGAGACTTCATTTTGTCCTCTCTCTGTCCCTTTCAGCTCAAGCTTGTAATGTTTCTGCCTATATATTTCTTTTAAAAACTTTGTGGGTCTTCAGTGAGTTTTGCTAGTTTCCATGTCATTAGTGAGAAGCCATCGCACTCACAAATTTCTGAAATAAGGTGTTTTGTACCTTGGATTTGTACTGATACAGGGCCCTTGATTAAGCTCAGTTGTGTGACTGAACTTGTGAGGCACACCCTTAATTGATAGTGCCTTTTCTCTGAATGAATAGTACCTTTGATCTTTTTGAGTCTTAAGAGTTTACAGTCATATCCTTGATTTCATCTTTGGACCATGCTTTCCTGGCAATGCTCTGGATTTACTGTTTGCTCAGAAGTCATTTCTTTATTTTAGTACCATTTTACACCTTAGGAGACTGAATTTTTAAAACTGTCAAGTCCTGGCTCCTTTTTAATGGCCTTTACTTTGTCTCTACTCTCATAAACAGCAAGAAAAACAACCAGGCGACACCTACAGCACTGGTTGGGAATCTTAGTTACATCACCGAGTTGAGTAGGTACATTTTCTACAGTCTGCATAACCGGGTAATAGCATTGCTAAACTTTTGCCTTTACATAAAAAGGATTCCCCTTTGCCAGTTTCTAGTAACACTGCCTCAGGTTCCTCCATATGCTCACCTGTATCCTATTAAAGACTATGAGGCTTCTTGTTACAGGCACTTGAGGTTTTGATTTACACTTTCCTCAAAGCCTACCTCCTCGTTCCAAAACCATATTCCCACGTTTTCCCCGTTTTGTTTTGGCATCACTCCACTTCCAGGGACTGAAGTCTGTATTCTCTATTGCTGCATAACGAATTACCTCAGTATGCAGTACTGTAAAACAAGTGGTGGTTATTTCCCAGTTATGTTGTGTGTGTGTGTGCGCGTGTGTGTGTGTGTGTTTAATTTTAGTTAACATGCAGTGCAATAGTGATTCATCACTCCACATACAACACCCAGTGCTCATCACAAGTGTCTTCCTTGGTACCCATCACCGGTCTAGCCCATCTCCCTATTTCACAGTTTTTTGAGAGAGGGATGGAGGAGTGGCTTAGCTGGGGGGTTCTAGCTCTGGGTCTCTGACCAGGTTGCCGGCAGGATGGCATCTGGGCCTGCAGTCGTCTCCATCCAGGCTTGGCTGCCTGAAGAGTATGCTCCCGGGATCACTCATGTGATTGCTTCAGACCTCAGTCTACACAAGGGCGTGAGTACCAGGAGGTAGAGATCACTGGGGACATCTGTTGTTGTTTGCCCCAGTTAACGGTACCCACACGGGAGACCTGGGGATCCTAGACTCTTCCTGCTCTCACCTCCCGCCTCCCATCCGGTCCCTGAGCCGTGCAGATCCTGCTTCTTTGACCTTTCCCACATTCTTCCTTCCTCATACCCACCGCCATTCCTTTAGTCAGGCCTTCACTGTGCCTCACTTGTACTGTTAGGGGAACCTCCCTGCTCCAATCCATCCACCACCTTGCTGCCATCCTTTAAAGTGCAGATCTGATCCTGCTTTTGCCCAGCGCAAAATCCTTCTGTGTAACCCCCACCGCCTACAGGCAGGACAGAGCAAGTCCCTTGGCATGTTGTGAGTTCTTTTACTTGTTGCGTCCAGTTTCTTCCTGACCGGAACCTTAGGCTTCCTCCATATTGAACTTTTCCAAATTTGCCATGCTCTTGTCCCACTCCTCACGGTCTCTGCCTAATGAACTCATCCTTTCTGTGAAGCCTTAGCTGACTTTAAGTGGATAAGGACCTTTTTCGTGCCACCTCCGTACCTTGCACTTAACTATATTTACGCATCTGATTTCTTTATAGAGGAGTAAGTAGTAGGAATTGTTTTATTTTTGTAGCCTTGGCACCTGGTATAGCCACCTGCCATGTAGTAGGTTCTTGTAAATGTTGAACTGAAGTTCATGGTCAAGATCAGAATCTTCAGACCAGCTTTGCACTAGAATATACTGGTAATGACGGTTTGTGTTCAATTTTTGATAACAAGAAAGTCCCTCAAAATGCTGTATGAGGTAGTAGAGTGAAGTAGAATGTAACTAAGGAAGAGAACCGTTAATTGTTGCAGACCTAGTACGTTTTAGGGTGCTGTGGCAGGTCTGTTACCTGCATAATAATGTTGAAAACTTTCCCAGAGTTCCTGCTATAAATACAAGTCAGGAAGTGCCAGTTCTTAGAACCAGGAAGTGGAGTCGTCAAACTCTGGCCCGGCTAGCCGGGCCGCAAGGCCTCAGGATTTTAAAGGATAGGACTTACGTGACATTATCCCATTGTGTTGGATCTGTGTTTCGGAGCCCACTTTACATTTGATCCCTACCCAAACTTCCCAGTGCAGGTAACCTAATTCTCTAGTTGATATTAAGTGAATCAGCCCTTAAATAGTCATTTGTTTTTAATATTTTTTTTGTCACTTTTGGTTTTTTTTTTTTAATTTTTTTTTCAACGTTTATTTATTTTTTTGGGGACAGAGAGAGACAGAGCATGAACAGGGGAGGGGCAGAGAGGGAGACACAGAATCGGAAACAGGCTCCAGGCTCTGAGCCATCAGCCCAGAGGCTGACACGGGGCTTGAACTCACAGACCGCGAGATCGTGACCTGGCTGAAGTCGGACGCTTAACCGACTGCGCCACCCAGGCGCCCCTCACTTTTGGTTTTAAAATGGTGCTGATGCCTGATATTTCATGTGCTTGGTGTAAGGCAGTTTTAAAAGAAAATGCAGTTTATATACTACTCCCATTTAAGCTGAACAAATTAAAATTAGCAATCTCCTTTTTTTTCCAGCTGACGAAGAATTTGATGAACTGTGTTTTGAATTTGGTCTGGAACTTGATGAAATTGTATGTATTGAATATTTTTTCAATAGTTTGTGTATAAGCGCATTTTGCAGAGGCCTACTGTATTTTGTTACCTTACGGTTAGACTGACATGGAATATTTGTGGGCTATGGTGATTGCTGTGTTCTTGGTGTTAAGGGGCTAAGCTTCAGTTCTAAGAGAGTCTGTTGCTTTCTTTAAAATCTCAGAGAGGGTTTCCATGTTACGTTGTCACCTAAAGTTATTGGGCTAATGCTGGGGAGACGGATAGACCATCTCGAGTAACCCCAGAATGAGGGTGTGCTCCTTTGCAGTGTGGTGCCTTTTTATAAATTATGGAAAGAGGCCTGGGGAGCGATGGAAACGTTACTTTAGCCAGAGTTTATGTCTCACTGGCCTGTGGTTCCCCCTACTTCTCTTCCTCTGCCCTACCGTACCTTCCTCTCTTCCTGTGTAACCAATATTAATTCATTCCTCACTCGTTACTGTATACATTGGCCTTGTAAAATGATCTTCTGTTTTTTGAAGGGCTGCCTGTAAAAATCATTATGAAGCATATCCCTAGTCTTTCAGTTATTAAATAATTATTAAATTAGTATAATAAAATATTAATAAAAACATCAAATATTGCTATAATATTAAAATATTGAAAATTAGATAACATATTTGCAAAATATATTACTCATGATCATGTAATAGACATTGTATTTATAACTAAAATGATTTAATATTTCTCTTGTAGTTAGTGTTATTTTTTCTTACACCTTTTATCTTCTTGATCTCTGCAGTGTTACAACACTGTGAGGCTAAATCTTTAGGCTGACATAATGTAAATTGATTTGCCTTGTTTTTTCTGCTGCTTTAACTGATGTTACAGGAAACCTTTGTTTTGTTAATGAGCATCTCTTTGCTTGAAGTTGACTGAGATTTTTCTGTTAAATTGCTGTGATAATTACACTTGGCTTATGTTTGAGGCTGTGTGATATCTAAGCATTGGACTGGATATCAGAGAATCTGAGTAATAGGTTAAGCTCCCACATTCACTAGCTGGGTAACCACTGACAATTAAATTACATCGCTTCTCTGGGCCTTCTTCTCATGTGTGAAATAAGGGCTGGACTATACGATTGATGTAGACCCCTTCCAGCTCTGAAATTTCTGTGGTCTTTGATTTCAGTAAGATTGTTATTAGCCCTCACAGACCCAGTCTTCACATACAGTCCTAGCATGATCTGAGATCCTGAAATGAAAGATTTAAGCTGGTGTCGTTTTTGCAAAGGGGGTAGGCCTTTTTTCTGTAATTCAGAGGTCTTCATTTCTCTGCTTCCCACATTTTCTCCCCTTTTTCATAAGGGTCCTTTCTGAAATGCCACATCTCTTACCATGGGGGAGATAAGAACGCAACATGAAAGGAGGCAGAGGGAGGAGGAAGAATTAGAATTTAAATAGAGCTCGATCAAAGGGGGTCAATGAAATTGCTGTTTATTTTTTAAATTGAAGTATAATTAACATGCAGTATCTTATTTCAGGTGTACACCATAGTAATTCTTATCTTTCTTGACAGTGGTTTATCTTTAAGAATATCTGTTATTGGGGCACCTGGGTGGCTCAGTCGGTTAATCGTCTGACTTGATTTCAGCTCAGGTCATGATCTCACGGTTCGTGAGTTCAAGCCCCACATCAGGCTCCATGCTATCTATCCGTGAGGAGCCTGCTTAGGATTCTCTCTCTCTCTCTGTCTCTCTCTTTCTCCATCTCTCTCTCTCTCTGCCCCTCTCCCACTTGCTCTCTCAAAATAAATAAACTTAAAAAAAATTTAAATCTGTTATTATCTGCTGTAATGTGGCATTTGAGATATTCTAAGCTTTTGGCCACTGTATTAAAATTATTTTAGTGGTATTTCTTCTCTCTTCTCTCTCGGTTGCCTTATTCTTGCTGCTCCATACCTTTTCTGTCATTAGATTGCTTCCCGTTGTGTCTGTAATCTCTTCTCATTTGTACCACAGCTTCTCATCGCTTCATACTTTTTTGTTTTTGTTTTATTTTTTATTTTTTTGAAAATGTTTTTATTTATTTTTGAGACAGAAAGAGACAGAGCGTGAGCAGGGGAGGGGCAGAGAGAGAGGGAGACACAGATTCTGAAGGAGGCTCCAGGCTCTGAGCTGCCAGCACAGAGCCCAACGCGGGGCTTGAACTCACAAACTGTGAGATCATGACCTGAGCTGAAGGTCGGATGCTCAACCGACTGAGCCACCCAGGTGCCCCTGTTTGTTTGTTTTTGTTTGTTTTTGTTTTTTTTTTTTTTAATATTACTCTCATTCACATGGGTGCCTACTGGATTTAGCTTTGAGAGTCATTATAAGCCCTATTTCTTTTACTTGGTGAATCATCTTGACTTTGCCTCTTTGGCACTTTTCGTTGTTGTTGCCCTCCGTACTTGGTGATGGTGTATTTTCTTTTAAACCCAGGGTGGGCAAACTTTTTTTGTAAAGGGCCAGATAGTAGCCTTGTAGGTGGTGTAGTCTCTGTCACAACTCAGCTGTTGCAGTACGTAAGTCACAATAGGTGAGATGTAAACAGATGGTCCTGGTGATGTTCCATTAAAACTTTATTTACAAAAACAGGTGGCAGGCATGATAATGGCCAGTGGGCCATAGTTTGCTGACCCTTGCTTCAGATGAATTAGTGCTGTTCTGAATGACTGAGGATGCTAGATGTCAGAACTCAGCAAAAATTGGAGTATTTTCTGGTGCTGTGATTGTAACACTTAATACTTTTATTTTTGTTGCAAATATAATAAACACATTTTACTGCCGAAAAGAACATGTATAATGTCATTACTACTTTATAGCACTGATTACTGCTTTTTCAGAAGAGTTAACATTTATTTCACTTTATTTTTTGGGGCTTGTTTTAGACTTCTGAGAAAGAAATCATAAGTAAGGAACAAGGTAATGAAAAGGCGGAGGGAGCCTCTGATGTTGTTCTTTACAAAATTGATGTCCCTGCCAATAGATATGATCTTCTTTGTTTGGAAGGATTGGTTCGAGGACTTCAAGTCTTCAAAGAAAGGTAAGAAAATGTTTAGTAAATACTTTGCTAAGTTAGGTTTCGTTTGCCTGTCATTATCAGCAACCCTGTTTAAGTCTTCAGAAAAAGAGTTGTGGGACAGGTACACAGCATTGGGGCTGCATAGAGAGAGGCTTGGAGAGGAAGATTCATGCAGATTATAGCCATCTGAAAATTTGCATATTGAGTCCTAGCCTTTTATTTTGGGAACATATTTAAAACTGGAGTGGTTAATGATTTTATGGTTTCTTAAAATTTTTAGTGGGTTCATGTGAATTTCCTCAGTAATTCAGTTGAAGTAGACGTTGGGAGGAAAGTAGAGGTGTCAAACCTTGATACGCTGTTTGCTTAAGAACTCTAAGAAGACTCAGGAGGGGAGCTTCCTAACTGGAAAACTGAAAGTCTTGTGATGGCTGTCTGACTGTGGGCAAGTTAATTGGCCTCTCTGATTTTAGTCTCCTAGTTTAGGATGGATATTTTTAAGTCCCCCTCCAACTACTCATGTAATGAATACAGAAAGTAATGAATATACAAAGTGAAAAAGAGGTGAAACAGTAACAGCTATCAAAAATAATTATTTTTGGTTTTGATTACGTATGTATTATTTGGTTAGCTGCAAAAGAATAAGAGCCTCTGGCCGGTGGGCTAGATTCTACAACTGGGAGGTTTCAGATGACTGATGGGTGTGGGTGAAAGGGTGATGATGAGGCATTTGGTTTAGATGGTTAAAATTTGGAGGGTGACTCCATTCATTCTCTGCATGACAGATCCTCTTATTTTAGGATCAGGGATGATCCCTTAGAGTGCATTTTCCAAATCTGCTTGATTAGAATTTTCTACTCTTAGCAGGCACCTCATGTGATACTTACGATCAGACAAAATTAGGAGAGTGACTTGCTGCTCAGAGTGTGGTCTGTGGACCAGCGTACTCTCTCACCTGAGAGTTGTCAGAACTGCAGAATCTCAGCCTGTCCTCAAGGCCTGTTGAATCACTCTGTGGTTTAACAAATTCCCCGCTTGACTATAAGCACGTTAAGGTTTGAGAAGTACTGATTAAAACGGTAGTCCCCAATCTCTTATAAGAATTACCTGGACTGTGCCTTCAAAATATACCATTTACCAGGCCTTTCCTTGAATATCCTGATTCAGTACATCCAGATGAACCAGGCAATCTGTATTTTTTTTAAAGTTTGTTTGTTTATTTTGGCAGAGCTATAGTGTGTGCAAGTGAGCACAAGCGGGGAAGGGGCAGAGAGAGAGAGAGAGAGAGAGAGAGAGAACGAACTCCAAGCAGGCTCCCTGCTGTCAGTGTGGAGCCTGATGTGGGGCTTGAACTCATGAACCATGAGATCATGACCTGAGCTGAAACCCAGAGTTGGATGCTCAACCGACAGAGCCACCTAGGCTCCCCGGGCAATTTTTTTTTTAAACTTTTTTTTTTCAATGTTTGTTTATTTTTGAGAGAGAGAATGTGAGGAGGAGGGTCAGAGAGGAAAACAGAGGATCCGAAGTGGGAGAGGTGCTGACAGCAGACAGCCTGATGCGGGGCTCAGACTCACGGACTGTGAGATCACGACCTGAGCCCAGGTCAGACGGTTAACTGACTGAGCCACCCAGGGGCCCCAGCAATCTGTATTTTTAATAAACCCTATTTTTCCTAGAGGTTCAGAATCTCGTGGTTGGAATAAAGCTTAAAGGTTATTGAATCTAGTCCTTCAGCTGATGTAAATGCCCCCCTTCCCTCCCCCCCCCCATGGTTGCTTCGTGTTTTCTAGCCTCTGCTGATCCTGCATTAGTAGGGCTCCCCTATATCTAGGGCATCCTATACCATTTTTGGACCACTTTAAATGTTAGAAAGTTTGCTTTTTGTTTTGATATTCAGCCTAAATTTGATTTTCTTTAACTTCAGCCAGTTTTCCTAGATCTATTCATTTTATATACTTTTACACAGACTACAGCTGATGAAATGGTTTGGTGAAAAATGGGCAAGTTTGTTTTAATTGCCTTTTAGGATAAAGGCTCCAGTGTATAAACGGGTGACACCTAATGGAGAAATCCAGAAATTGATCATCACAGAGGAGGTAATAAAGATAAATTCTTATTTTCCTTCTTAAAAAATTTCCTTGGTGTATATATTTATAAGGTGGGGAGGAAAATGAAACAAAGCTGACCCTCTGCCAAATATAATTTTCTTTGATCATTTGCTAAAAATGGATGTATATTTAGCCTCTAGCTCTTAAAAACTGTCAGTTTGTTCCCTTTCATTTCTCAGTAACAGCAAAGCATCAGTTTTCCTGAATAATTTTGGGAAATAACACCCATGTGTTTATTTAAAGTACTTTGAGATATAATTGTTTAAGTTGGGATACATTAATAAAATTTACAGAAACTTTGAGGGGACATCACCTTGGTAAAAACATCAACTATGAGAAAACTACTTAAAAACACTAATTTTTTCTCAGTTATTTAGTAAGTTTTCAGAAATTTTGCTGACATGTAAATTCCGTGAGAATGGCGACTTTGTCTCTTGTCACCACTCTATCTTGGATTGAATGGGTATATGAATATGCATGTTACGTGTGTTTGCGAATTTGTGATAGTATTGAGAGTGCAGCTACCTTTGTTTTACAAGACGTATCACAAAGAAAGGCTCTAGTCTGGACTCTAGCTAATGGCCTGATGCACTGCAGACGGCAAGGATGCGCCCTTATGCCGTGGCTGCGGTTCTCCGGAATATCAAGTTCACTAGAGATCGATTCGGCAGCTTCGTTGAACTTCAGGAGAAACTGCATCAGAACATTTGCAGGTGTGTCGTTGCATCTTCTGTCCTCCGTACCTTCCTCTGTCCCTTCCCCTCTCTTTTTCCTTTTTGCCCCTTTCTCTCTCTCTCTACCCCCCCTCCCTCCCTCCTTCCTTTCTTCTTCCGCAGATTTTTTCAAAGCGTTTCTAAATTAATCTGTGAGTAACAAGTTTAAATTTGCTTAGCTAAATTGCAATCAGTTTAAATTTTACCAGACAGCTGTTTGTTACTGCTTATAAACAGTGCATAGATGGAGAAACAAGAGCTCTGTTGGGAAAACTATATGGAGAAGAAATATCCAGTCCTAGAGATTTCCTTGGTTTTTATGTTTGTGTTATTGTCGTTTGGTTCAAGTTCTTAGTAGTGCATTATACTACTAAATGTTAAATGGTGGTAATTTGAAGTATGACCTGTCATTTTAAAATGGAAAAATTTTGGCTTGATGTCTCTTCTTGAGTATAATTATAAATTTGACAGATGAAACTTGAGACTTCTAAGTAACTGAATTTTCTTACTTACTGGACATTACTATTCATCATTTCCCATATGCTCCTTTAGCGCAGTGATCTTCAAACCTGTATAATTCCTGAACTCCTAAAGGTCAAGGAGGGTAACAGTGGGAGTCTTTGAACTAACTTCAGCATTTAAAAAATCCTAATGGAAGTAAATGATATATTTACGGATAAAATCAAGCTTTAGCTAACATAGCAAGGTTTTTTTGTATTGGTCCTGAAATATATCAGCATATCTCATGCTGATCAAAAGGTATGATTAACAGTTACAGGTGTCTTGAATAAAAATAGAAAAATTTATTAATTGCGGTAATCGCAGTTTGGTAAACTGGAGACTAGAAGAGGCTTTTGTGTAAGTGATGGGGAAGGGGTGGAGGGGACCCTGGATGTTTTCTCCTGGGACGAAGTGTTTTAAAAATAAAACATCAGTAGGTCTCTATTTCCAGAAACATCTTTGTTTATGTGGTAAAAGAAACTTTTTCAGTTTCTCAATATTCCCAGTTCTGCTGTAAAAATAGTCTGTGTGTTAGCTTGTTAATGTCATTATTAAGCAAAACAGTAAGAATTTAAATATCTCAAATGAACAAAACAAAAGATTTCTGATCAGCATAGGTATAGCTAGTAAGTGGTTGAGCCCGATTATATGTTCTGGACATACTTTATTTGAAGAATCTATTTTTAACTAAATTGGAAGGCATTTCCTCACTTAATTCAGCTTTAACCTCTGTATGTGTGGTATTTCTGGGAATCCTGAGCTTTTTCTACCGGGAGACATAAACTACATCCTGATACTCTGGTGTGCCAGTGTCCTTACTGGTCAGTAAATCTTAATTAACCTCCTGCATGGGCTTTGGAAACTTTTTTTCAAGAAATACACTCATTTCATTTACATTATCAAATGTATTGGCATAAAGTGGTTCACGATGTTTTCTTAGAGAGAGAGAGAGAGAGAGAGAGACTGTGTGTGGAGGAGGGGCAGACGGGGGGAGAGAGAACATACCAAGCCGAGTTGGGGCTTGATCTGAGGTGGGGCTGATCTCACGAATAAGGAGATCATGACCTGAGGGGAAATCCAGAGTAGCTTAACCCACTGAGCCTCCCAGGTGCCCCTCTTAATGTCTGTAGTGATACCACCTTTTCATTCCTGTCTGTTCCCTTGCTCACTGTGGCTGGAGGATCGATCATATTGATCTAAAAAACCCAGCTTTTGGTTTTATTGACTTTTCCCCTCTTTGATTAGGTTCTGTGTAGGGCAAACGGCTAATCTGGAGGCAAGACCTTTCTGTCTACCTGATCCCTTCCCACAGGAAACAGGTTTTCGGTCTGCACGGACACTGTTCTTCCGATAGTTCTTTCTCTGTCCTCGAGTAACTTCCTCACGTGTGTGCGCTGATCAGTACTCAGCGGAACCCTTGAGGGGGTTCCTCTGCAGATGACCAGGATTCTGATAGCCCTGTCCACTTCAGTACTGTTTCCGGTCAACTCCAGCAGTCTTGGTCTCCCCGGACTCCCCGTTACGTCTCTTCAACTCAGGAGTCTGCTGATCTCCAACCCTGTCCCCCTTCCCTGCCTTACAGCGTGGAAACCCCTCGAGGCAGTAAGCCGGGCAGTCGTGGGGCTCCCTTCATTGATTTGCTGTCTGTCAGGGATTGCCTTCACTGCCTCATGTCCAGGGCCACCCATGAAACAGTTTCCTGTATTGTCCCCTTTTGTGGTTTCAGGCAAGAGTGTAAATCCAGTCTGTTACTCCGTCTTGGCCGGAAGTGTCCAGTGAATTTTTACCTTTTTCATCTCTAGAATCCATTTGGTTTCTTAAACAAACAAAACTTTTTTTTTTTAAATTTTTGAGAGAGAAACAGTGTACACACAGGGGAGGTGCAGAGAGAGAGGGAGATAGAATCCAAAGCAGGCCCTAGGCTCCGAGCTAACAGCAGAGCCCTAAGTGGGGCTCTGACTCACTGACCAGGGGATCATGATCCGAGCCGAAGTCAGATGCTCAACCCACTGAGCCACCCAGGTGCCCCCTCTTGGCTTCTTCTTAAGTGTTTCTTTCTTTTTTTTTTTTTTATTTACTTTTTATTTTTTTGCTGTTATTTCCTTTTCTGCTCCTTATGTGTATATTTTCCCCATAATTCTTGAACATTTTTTATGGTAGGAGCTTTAAAATTTGCATGGTGATTTGACAGTCTGGGTCATCTTAGCATTGGTTTTTACAGACTGGTTTTTTGTCTAGAGTAGGAGTCCCATTTCCCTGTCTTTTGATTGCACATAGAATGTTATGTTATGGGTAAGGTTCTTGATTTTCTCTGAGGAGTGATTTTGTCTTGCCAGCAAAGACTTTTGAATACTTAGACTCAGATTCAAAACACTTAGCTAGGCGAGACCTCTGCAGTTGGCAACCACTGAATTTCCCACTCTGTTCTTTCAGCTCTCCCCTGCTTTTTCAGGGCAAGACTTTACAATTTTTGCCAGTATGATAGGGAAATCTTGATTTCTAACTTTTTAGGTTGCATATTTTCATATATCTGGGGTATATTTTGTGTCTTAAGGGGTGTCCTACTCCAGTTTTACACATTGTCCTGTATTTTCTTTTGAATAATTTTTGTAGTTCCTTCTGTGAGTGTATGTGTGTTTATCTCGTTTTTCCAAATGCATAGCTCTTTGATTCATATGGAATTTACTTTTTTGTGATGGGTTTGAAATCGAAATTTAGTGACCTTTTGTGGGGATACTCTTAGGATTAAGGAATCATTACTATCTTAAAAAAACACACACGGGCACCTGGGTGGCTCAGTCGGTTGGGCGGCCGACTTCGGCTCAGGTCATGATCTCACGGGTCCGTGAGTTCGAGCCCCGTGTCAGGCTCTGTGCTGACAGCTCAGAGCCTGGAGCCTGTTTCAGGTTCTGTGTCTCCCTCTCTCTGACCCTCCCCCGTTCATGCTCTGTCTCTCTCTGTCTCAAAAATAAATAAACATTAAAAAAAAAAATTAAAAAAAAAAACACACACATGGACCTTCTTACACATGGATTTGAGTTAATGTACCTAAACTTATGGAACTGTGTATTACAACCTATGATATTTCTGGAGTTACTATCTTCCGGAAGCACGTAACTCAGAGTAAAGTAACACTTCTTTGTGCTTGTTAACAGTTTTATTTCTTAAATTTCTTGTTACCTGTCTTGAAGGATGACCAAGATTTATTTCTTACAACTTTTGAAAACTATTTCACAGGTCATGTAATGTGGACCTTCATAAAATCCTTGATTGCCAATGCGTTTTATCTGGTGTGTATATGCACTTATACATAAATACTAAAATATATTTGTATTTCCCTCTAAAACTAATTTTAAGAAGTCTTAAGAATGGCATACATTTTGACCAAGTTTCTTTTTGAATTGTCTTTGAGAAAGCTTAGAGCTAAATTTGTGACACTGTGTGCTAAGACTGTAGGCCTTTAGATTCTAAATTAGTATTAATATTGTTCCTGGCTCTGTTTTATATTCCTGTTTCCATTTCTTTCTCTCCTAATCTTAACTTGCTATAAATTCCTAAAATTTCCTTAAATGCTTTGCACATAAACTGTAGAACAAATGAAATTAATACCTTCTGAACTTCCCTTGCACATTAAATTTTAAATGTAATTCACAGTTCTTTAATTTTTTCCCTTATTGAAGTCATACAGCTTAGTGACAGAAAATTAAGGAAAATATAGAAAAACCAAAAAACACAGCAGTTTGGTAGTTTATTCTAATAAAACATTTGTTCACTTGAAGACCCAAAGAGGAGTTAAAAGAAAAAGGGAGTGTTCACTAATGTCCTAGTTAACACAGTACTTAGGAGAGCACTGCAGCAAGGAATCTGTTCTGGCTCCTGAAATAATGTGTTTTAAGTAGCTTTAGAATTCCTCATTACTTTGGATGGCTGTGAGAATTTGTTCATTATACTCTTCTAAACTTGCCTTGTAATAACAGGCTATTTTAGGGAAGTGTCAAAAATCGTTTTGTTAAAACGTCTGTTAGCTCCCGAATATCTGCTTTGGACTATTAGAACTTGTTTTGTCTGTCCTCTCCCTCTTTTCTCTCAACATTTAGGAAAAGAGCCTTGGTTGCTATTGGTACCCATGATTTGGACACTTTGTCAGGCCCTTTTACTTACACTGCAAAGCGACCTTCAGATATCAAATTCAAGCCTCTAAATAAGACCAAGGAGTATACAGCCTGTGAATTGATGAACATATACAAGGTATGTTGTTTTTTTTTATCTTATGCAATAGCTCTCCATAAATCAAGAAAATTCCTTTAATGTCTGGTCTTGGAATAGGGAGATGTAAGTGACTACTTTTAATTTTTATTAAAAAAAATATTTTAAATGAGTCCTTTTAAAAAACTGTGTCTTAGCTCCATCCACGAGCTACTGATTCCTTTGATCTAGAGTGTGGCCTGGGCATACTTTTGTTACTTTTTTTAAGCGCTTGGTGATTTTAATCTACAGCTAGAATTGAGAACCAATGCAGTGGAATATGCCACATTGTGATATTCCTGTCCAGGTATAATTAAACCTCATGAGAATACGAAGAATAAGATTAAGCTAGTTTTTTGTGAGAAACAATATTACAATGTGTCTACCTCCTACTGTTTAGCATTTTAGGTTCCAGCACTTACAATCATTCAGTAGTCACTTTAAATGGCATTTGAAAAATAAAAGTAGTAGGTATCATTCAGAAAAAGCAGCTCTTATCCTTGGCCTGATTGGCCAGTGATTTCCTTCCTATTGAGGTAGTCTTGTGATGGTTTGTGTTCTACTTGAGACCATTCAGGCTTGCAAATCTGTTTTCAGTCTTGAAAAATGGCCAGGCTGTGTTCTCATCTCTCTTCTGTTGGAGAGGAGGTATACAAGGCTATTGAGATATTTATATTAGCAAATCAAATCTAGAACTTTCTCTCATTTGGGACCGTTTTATTATTTTTCTGTGCTAGATAGGTGTGTAAACTAATTCATAATTTGGCTTACTTTTTTTCAGACTGACAACCACCTTAAACATTACTTACATATCATTGAAAATAAACCCCTGTTCCCAGTTATCTATGATAGCAACGGTGTCGTCCTTTCAATGCCTCCAATCATCAATGGTGAGTTGTTTCTTGAGCCTCAGGGTTTTTTGTTTGTTTTCTGTTTTTTGGGTTTTTTTCTGTTTTATCCTTCAATATTTCTGTAGAATTGAACTTTAGACTTGGCTGAATCAAATCAAATCTTCATCTGGAATCTCAGAATTTTGTAGATTTTATTGTAATGGTTTTTATTTAATAAACGTTTTACTGGTGTTTTTATATAACAAAAAAAATTTTTTTTAACATTTATTTTTTGATAGCATGAGAAGGGCAGAGAGACAGACAGACAGAGGATCTGAAGCAGGCTATGCACGGACAGCAGTGAGCCCAGTGCCGGGTTCAAACTCATGTACCGTGAGACCATGACCTGAGCAGAAGTCGGATGCTCAATCGACTGAGCCACCCAGGCGCCCCTTTAATTTTATTTTTTTTAGTGTTAATTTATTTTTGATGGAGCATGAGTGGGGGAGGGGCAGAGAGAGAGAGAATCGCCAGCAGGCTGTCAGTGTGGAG
The DNA here is from genome assembly GCF_027475565.1 of Acinonyx jubatus. Classification (NCBI taxonomy): domain Eukaryota; kingdom Metazoa; phylum Chordata; class Mammalia; order Carnivora; family Felidae; genus Acinonyx; species Acinonyx jubatus. The sequence continues at coordinate 202,938,981 of NC_069381.1, read as the reverse complement.
CCCCACTCAGGGCTCAAACCCAGGAACTGCGAGGTCATGACATGAGCTGAAGTCAGACACTCAACTGACTGAGCCCCCCCAGGGTCCCCTAGTATATAACGTTTAAATGTGTAAATATCGGTACATAGGTACTTACTGGTGCCAGTCTCTGGATTCTGTCCTGTTCTTCCAGAGGGTGTTGATATTTTGGTTTTAGCCTGTGATTTGCTTGGTTAAGCTCAAATTCTGTCTAACCTGCTATTTTTTTCTTTTTTTTTTTCCCCAATATATGAAATTTATTGTCAAATTGGTTTCCATACAACACCCAGTGCTCATCCCAAAAGGTGCCCTCCTCAATACCCATCACCCACCCCCCCCCCCCCCCCCATCAACCCTCAGTTTGTTCTCAGTTTTTAAGAGTCTCTTATGCTTTGGCTCTCTCCCACTCTAACCTCTTTTTTTTTTTTTCCTTCCCCTCCCCCATGGGTTTCTGTTAAGTTTCTCAGGATCCACATAAGAGTGAAAACATATGGTATCTGTCTTTCTCTGTATGGCTTATTTCACTTAGCATAACACTCTCCAGTTCCATCCACATTGCTACAAAGGGCCAAATTTCATTCTTTCTCATTGCCACGTAGTACTCCATTGTGTATATAAACCATAATTTCTTTATCCATTCATCAGTAACCTGCTATTTTATAGTTAAAACTTTTAAACTGAATTTTGGCCCTCTTTTTCTCAGTCCTGAGGGCTTGTTTGATGAGGCAACTTGAATGTATTCATAAAATTTAATGACCTCAGAGCCGTAGATGTTACCCTTTTGGAGAGGAGAAGGTTTAGTTGATTCATGATGAGAAGAGTTTGTTGTCCTTGAGGTCTTGGACTTGAGCTGTTACAGTGGTTCAGAACCTGAGCTTCAGAGTAGCCGGACTGAGACCATATCATAGCCTTGCTGCTTCATGGATTGGAATCAGGGTCAAGGAGCTCAAGCTCTGAATGTTCGTTCTTGCCTGCAGCTCCGGCACAGGGTTGTGGTGAAGGTGCGAGGAGACGGCTTCTTCCGGTGCCGGCAGAGCAGCTGGTGGGCTGAATGCACTCAGTAACAGCTGGTTACTGTTTTGATGCACCTGCTTGCAGTGGGGGCTTAAAATAAAGGTTGCATTTTCACCTTACCTCTGAGATATCAGTTTATATAGTGTCCTAATTGAAAATGTCATTCATGTGTTGGAGAGCTTTTGTAGTGCACCTGTATTTCTGAAACTGATTGTTTTTGTTACCTTGTGTTTGTTGCAGGAAATCATTCCAAAATAACTGTAAATACTCGAAATGTATTTATTGAATGCACAGGAACGGACTTTACTAAGGTAAGTGAAACAGATTCCACTTTTATACTGTCGGACAGGACAGATTTTATTTCTGGCCAAGACTATATGGCTGAACTACAAAGTGTTGATTTCGTAGATGGGAACATACTTCAGAAATTTAGAAAATTAGAAAACTGTAGGTATTCTGTACTTGGTAATGGTGTGTTCATTTAATCAACAAACCTTTAATGAGTACTTCTGTCTTTCCAGTGCTGTGAATTTAATGAGGTACAAGTTTCTTGACTTTAAGGAACTCATTCTGGTGGGAGAATTAGCCATATACCTAACTGTAAAATTGAGAAATGGAATAAAGTGTTGTATAACTTGTTTGTTGGCTTAATTTAAATGCGGAGTAATTTGGTGCCTTGTGTACCTGGTAATAAGTTTTTAAAAATGAACTGGCTATAAAGAAGCGTTATTTAGCAAGTTGACAAAGGGCATGTGCATGTGATGATATCTAGAGTATGTAGAATACTAGTTCAGTCACTTTTAGTAAATACGTATATTAGATTGCTATGAAACACCCCCCACCCCCGATTTCTTTACACGGGGTAAGTAAGGTGTAAGGTGAGGTGGCAGGTAAGCAAATTGGGAAAGATAAGCTTGAACGGCAGGAGAAGCCTGGCCTGTAGAAATAGGGCAGATAAATGGCATCTAATACATCTTAACAGGATTGGACACCACTGTAAGGTATTTCATTTATAACTTTTATGGGCCATATTTGCTGTCAGAAATCCTAGAGTGATAATGGCTTACACTATTTACCAATTAAAAAGAATTCATACGTTAACAGACCTTTAGGTAGCTTTCCTAAATCTTACATTTAAACAGTGAAGGGTATGTAAAAGCAAAGCCTATATCCCAAGAAGTTTACTGTATTTTTTTCTGAGAATATTTTTCCAGTTAAAAACTTTAAGAAATCTGTATGGCCCTTGCAGTATGCCAGGCATTGCTCTCACATTAAAACATTTAATCTTCATAATAATCAGATGAGACTATAGGAATTTTATTGTCTCCATGTAACAGATGAAGATGGTGACCTACAAAGATGGTAAGGAACTGGCCCAAAGTCCGGTTACTAGTGAGTGGTTGAGCCAGGAGTCGGGCGCCTGGCTGCAGAGATCTAGGACACTGATGAGGTTTACCCCCAGACTTAGCCGTTTGTCTCCCTTGGAACTTGGTGAACCCAAGGGGGAGGGCTGGGGGAAGTGGATGATTTGTTTCAGTCATGGATTGTTAACTCTCAGAGAACTGAATAAATTCAGACCACCTGAAGGTACGGCTAGGCCTACTTTAGCTCACAAGCTCTTATTCCACTCCCTTTTTTAGAATGTATATATAAAGTCTCATTTTTAGATGTTTGAGGACTAAATTAAATTTTCACTTCCATCTGAGTGAAGAGAGAATATATCTGTAGATTACAATATTTGTCTTTTCCTTTTTTTTTTTTTTTTTTTTTGCAGGCAAAAATAGTTCTCGATGTTATTGTCACCATGTTCAGTGAATATTGTGAGAATCCGTTCATGTAAGTTCATTTGACATCTTTATTGACAGCCTGTTGTTCTGAAGGCAAAGCAGTAAGGCCTTGTGTTAGACATAAAGATGAAAAACGTGGCTCTGGTGATTAGAATATATCCACTCTTTGCGGGGGCTAAGATCCGAACATAAATGTATAAAATAAAAAGTGATAAGTACTTTAAAATAAATTTCAGTGACGTTCTGGCTGTAAGGGCAGGTTATTGCCAGCTGAGGCACCTGGGCATACCTCGTGGAGGCAACGAAATTCAAGCTGTGTTTAAGGATCATTGCATTTGAGGATGTAAACATGGAGGGGCAGCTGAGGAACAGCTAAACAAGTAGGGAAGCACGTATGAGAGCAAAGCATTTATCCTCTTTGTATCACTAAGATCTCTGTATTTTTTTCCAGAGCCTATTGTTGGCTTAGACAACATTTAAACGGCCCTTGCTGCGTATCAGCATCATTGTTCATTCAAGTGTTCATTATAATTCAGAATAGCTGCATCACTGCAGAGCCCACGCCTGAAATCGCGCGGCAGTGCCAGTTTTGTTGCTTGATGCACCCCTGAGCGGTTGCGTAGCCAGCTTTCGTGGTGTAACACAGCACCCTGGTGAAGGCTGGAATGGTGCGTCCGTGTTGGCGGGGAGCCCACAGGGGAAGCATGCTTTGCAGCCCCGAGAAGAGAACGTCAGGCGTGCGCTGCCCCAGGAGAGATGGGAGCCACGGCGAGTGCAACAGCAGGGGGGCAGCGAATGCAGGGGGATTAATCCAGGCGGCAGTGTTGGAACATGAATGGATTGAATGTGTTGAGGCTATTGTTACAGGCCAAGTGAGAGACTTGTGAGCCATACGTTCATTTCTAGAACTCACTGCCTTTTTTTTAAGTGTTTTATTTCTGGCTTTCTCTTTTTTTTTTCCTAAGGGTTGAAGCCGCTGAGGTAGTTTTTCCTAATGGAAAATCATACATCTTTCCAGTAAGTATTTAAGAAGTGGACTTGATAACACAGGTGGTAACAATAATGGTGCTGGAGTGCTCGTTGTATGTCCGTCCACCCACATGGCAGGCACTATACTATGTGCATTACATGGACATAATCACATTGCCCCTGTGAAGGTGGGTGCTGTTATTAATGCCCTTTCCCAGATGGAGTTAGAGACCTTCAGATGTTAAATAGCTTGCCTCTTGCTGTTAAGTGGGAGAGCTGTGTGACAGTTGGGCTTCAGCCACCAACTCCATTATATGACCACAGTACGTGGCCAGAATTCCTCTGATTTCTTCTATTAGCTAGTTAACTGGGTAATTTATAGTCTGACCCCTTTTAAGATCACTCAGCCCTCCAAACCTAATTAATCTGTTCACGTTTGAGTTAACAGTTGCTAAAGGCCATCACTGTAACTAAAAATTCCGAATGTATTAGCAGGACTAAGGAATAAGCACGATTATTGTCCAGACGTAGGATCTTAGTAAAAGAAAAATCTAAACCAACATTATTCTTAACTGACTGGGTTTTTTTCTTCCCCTAAGATGGTTTTATAAATAAAGATGACCATTCCAACACATGACTGTATTAGTCATTTAGTTGTGGTTATGATTCAGTGAGGCCATTCTTTAAGCTCTTTTTCTTTGGAATTTTCACTATTCCTCCGTCACTTAAGAAGTGGATCACAGCCTGGAATAGTTTCTACTATTTAAATAGCTTTTAAAGTAGATGAAACCTGCTGAGGTCAGAACACCCCGTCCTGAAAACATGAGTAATTTAGCATCCTATTTTATTCTAGAATATTGATGGTAATTCAAAATAAATGTATAACTATAGAAAACGTTGAAATGGGCAGTATCAGTTAAAAATTTTTAGTGGCTGTTACCTTTTGTTATATAATTAACTGATATCTTAAGACTTAGTGACTTAAAACAACAAAGATTTGTTCATGACCATGAACAATAGAATCATGATTCTGTTGGTCAGCTGGGTGGTTCTGGTCTGAGCTGGCTTGGCTAACCTCTGCCAGCCTTGTTCCGGGTCATCAGCTGGTTGGTAGGCTAGCAGCTAGATGACCTTTGATGGCCTCAATCAAGTCTGCTTAGCCTTGGAGTACCCAGGTCAAGTGTCTGTCACATCCAGCAAGGTAGTTTGGTCTTTATTACATGGTGGCAGTTGCAGGGTTCCCAGCAGCGAGAGAGAGCAAGTCCAGTGCTTCAGTATTTTTAAGCATGGTGTCCTGTTGGCCTAAGCCAGTCATTTTGCTGGATTGAAGGAGGGTGAAATAGACTCTCATTTCTCAGTGTGGGGGCCTCAAGTGTTATATTGTGAGTCCATGGATGCAGCAGAGTTGGGAAGAATTGGCCGTTTATGTGATTTACCACAGTAGTACTTGGGATTAGCCAGAGATAGCTTTTTAGTTTGTTTTACAGTGATGTCTCGAGTTGAGAAAGTTTTTTTCTCTTTAATGTGAAGAACTGTCAAGTATTTTTTGTTTAACTTTTTTTTTTTAATGTTTATTTTTGAGAGACAGAGACAGAGTATGAGCAGGGGAGGGGCAGAGAGAGAGGGAGACACAGAATCCGAAGCAGGCTCCGGGCTCTGAGCTGTCAGCACAGAGCCCGACGCAGGGCTCGAACTCCTGGACTGTGAGATCGTGACCTGAACTGAAGTCGGCCACCCAACCAACTGAGCCACCCAGACGCCCCAAGAATCGTCAAGTGTTAACAAAAGTGAAATATGTACTTTGAGGAAGAAAAAGATACGTTAAAATTTGGTTGACTTTTCTCATGTAGCTAATTCCTTGAATTTGTTTGCATTATAAAGAGGTTTCATAAATTTGAAATGATGGGATTTCTGAACGGGAGTACTGTATCAGTGTTGTCATTTGTTAATTTATTTCCTTATAAATGTGGATTAAAACAGCTCTTCTCAGATTGTCCTCCCAGAAGAGAATGACCTTCTGAGGAACTGATTGTTCCTCATGTGAAATAGCATGTTTTTTAAAACACTTTGGAAGTTCTTCCTAGTCTTCTGTTATTTCATATAAAAGAATAAGAGGACCTGAAAAGATAAAGTGGAAGGCAGTGAGAGAGGCTGGTGGTTGATGGTGGGAGCCTTGGAATTAGGCTGCCTGAACATGTCAGTTCACATGTTTGTTCATTTGCTACTTGGACACACTTACTCATTAATTGTATACCAAGTGCTTATTCTCTTGTGAGCATGTTTGTAAGCACTGGGAATATAGCGTCACAACCTCAGCAGCTTACCATTGTTGTGATCAGGGAATAGTTACTCATCTAAAATTTACTATTCTCATTTCACAAATAAGAAATCTAATAGTATCTGTTGTGAGGGTTAAGGTTAGTATCTTCAAAGTGTCTTGTACTGTTTAGTTCATATTAACGACTCAGTGAAGGTTGTTTCTGTGGCAGTCATTAGCATCTGGTGTTGTACTTTTTAAACCCTAACGTGCAGTCACATCAGCTCAGGATCTTGATATCAGATCTGGATTCAGTAGTTCCATTGCCACTGCTCCCAGCAACAAGGCCAAAGAGTCTGCATTTCTAAGAGGCACTTGGGTGATGATGATGTTTCTGCCTGAGAACTGCATTTTGAATGGCAGGGCTCTGGCCCATTGTCCTTACTTGAATCCAAACATTTTTAGATACAGCCTTTTTTTGCTAGTGGTAGTTCCACTTTTGAGAGTAATTTAGTGATAAGAAACATTCATAGATATGTGTGCAAAGGTGCCGAAAAGCCTGAGTTTTATACATATTTGTTCCTACCTAACATGGCACAGCTATGTGCTGTTTGAAGGAGAGTGAGTACCGATTTATGAGATGCTTCCAGCCCTACCTTCTAGAGCAGACTGATGATCGCTAGGACTGCCTGGGGGCGCCTGGTCGCATTCCCCACCAGAATAAATGATAAGAAAGGGGTTTCTTTGTAACACTTAGATTTAGCTTAATGTTGATATTTGACAGTACACGGTGGTATTTGAACTCTTTCTTGGTCGTATAGTACACGGTGGTATTTGAACTCTTTCTTGGTCGTATACACCAGCTTGCATGAGAGGAGATTCAAAATCTTTAGGATTTATAAGCATCTTAGAAATGATGTACCAGGGTTTTATTGTAGAGAGTGGTGATTGATCATCTAAGAGAAAAGTGTTTGACATTTTATATTTCTGAGAAGTTCCTGTTGTCTAGCAAGTAGAATGTTCAGTTATGAACCTAATGTAGCAGATTTATTCCTCCATAATGTTTTCGAAACATTATGTTTATTTTCAGTGTCTCGCTCTAACAACGGTTTTTTGGGAGGGCAAACTGCACAGTAAGATGACGTAAAATTAGAGTCTAACACTGTAGCTGACAGGGAATGACTGAAGCTTCTCAAACTTTTTCTCTTTGAAGGAACTGGCTTACCGAAAAGAGATAGTGAGAGCTGATCTAATTAACAAAAAAGTTGGAATCAGGTACGCTTTGAAAACATTTATTTACTGTTGGAGAGAATTCAAGAATGAAGTACCCACAGGACTTTAATTTTTCTTGGAAGAATGCTTAGGGTTTTCGTATCTTTTCAGAGTAAGTGATAATAAATCCTCTGTTGTGATATCTAGTGTCTGTCTAACGGAACTCCGAAAGAAAGGTGATACTTAGAGTATTTTAAAACAAAATATAAGCATTTTTTAAAAAAATTTTTTAATGTTTATTTATATTTGAGAGAGACAGAGACAGAGTGTGAGCAGGGGAGGAGCAGAGAGAGAGGGAGACACAGAAACAGAAGCAGGCTCCAGGCTCCGAGCTGTCAGCACAGAGCCCGACCCGACGCGGGGCTCGAACTCAAACCATGAGATCATGACTGAGCCCACTGAGCCACCCAGGCGCCCCAAAATATAAGCATGTTTTAAGTAATCCAGTGAAGTTTATGGATTGTACATTCCTGTTTCAGAGAAACTCCAGAAAATATTGCCAAGCTTCTAACCAGGATGCATTTAAAGTCCGAAGTAATAGGCGACGGGAATCAGATTGAGATTGAGATCCCTCCAACCAGAGCTGACGTTATCCACGCATGTGATATTGTGGAAGACGCAGCTATTGCTTACGGATATAACAACATTCAGATGGCTCTCCCGAAAACATACACCATAGCTAATCAAGTAAGATTGCACCCTTAAATAAATATTCCTTATTGTGAGAGACTGATTATTGAATGGCAGGAAGGTTTTGGGAAAAACAGAACATAGGAATTAAGTAGCATTTGGACATGCTGTGCCATGAGAGGCATTTGCTATGGAGAGGATACAAAACAGATGCCCAGTGGATTAGAGTAAGTTGAAAACTTGTGATGGCTAGTACTTGAAGAAAGACAGGTTTCGAGTTTGGAGCCCTTTTGAATCTTTAACTGGGATATTCATTTCCTCAACCTGGCCTGAAGGCAGAAGTTTGGTGTGGGAGAGGTCAAGTGGGGGTTTGGACATCTGTGTAGGAATAGTGGGGTAGTGGGGCGGTGGGGAGGGCTAAAACGGGGGTGCTAGCGGTATTAGGATGGAAGGGGGTTTTCTTTTTAATGACATGTTTTGTTTAAACCTTTTGTCAGTAGGAAATTTTATTGAGGTGAAATAAAGTGAAATATCTTTTTTTCAGTTTCCTCTTAATAAGCTCACAGAGCTCCTACGGTATGACATGGCGGCCGCCGGATTCACTGAAGCGCTTACCTTTGCTCTGGTATGTCCTGTGTGCTTTTCTGTGCAGCTGATTGTTGACAGTGAATCCCTGAATTACTGTATTCTCTGATTCCTGACACGAACTTACAAAAGCCGGACTGCTAACATTTCCAGGTTCTAGAAAAATGTTTTCATTTGAGAACGTACAATTTCTAGTGAAGAAATGTTTTCTTTTTAGTCACTGAAAATCATGGAGGACAAAACAGTCTTAAATGACAGATAACTGTGTATTTTTTATTAGCATGGAAATGTTAAGGGTTGAATTTGCAATGAATTTCATAACCAGACTGATGAAGTTAGAATATTTAGTCTTAATTTGGTTGTGTCTGTGCCCACTAGATGCCGCCCTGGTTAAGGGTTTGTGGACTGTTACACATTAAACTGGTCTTTGAACATGTTCACAACATTTGCTTTGAGTTGGAAAGCTGACATAAAAGACTTGAATCAGGAAATGAATTTTATTACAAAATAGAAGGAAATCCCCTTCCCCCTGCAGATTGACCATTTGAAAAGAATAAAATATGTATGCCGTTTATAGTTCTTCTTCTCTTGCTGAGCATTTATGTGGTGCCTACTCAAGTATGGTTCTTGAGTATTCAAGCAAGCTTCTGCTTAATGACATAGGGCAAAACCCAAACCAAAGGAAAACAAAACTAATTCGTTTTCTCCCCTCAGCTCGACTCCAGACATAGACTTCTCAGTGTTGTATTTACAGAAGGCAGGAGTGGGGGCTACGCTACTATGTATGTGGGGAGAGGGAGATGCAACCTCTCCGGGTCCTTTTAGTGAGCATTTGTATTTGTAGGATGCTAACATGGGAAGGGATCTCACGGATCTTCTTGGTCAACATTTTCATTTTGCTGATTCACTAGTCCTTTATTTAGATTTTAAATTTGTTTTTTTAATTGTTTTTAATGTTTTATTTCTTTCTGAGAGAGAAACAGAGCATGAACTGGGAGGGGCCAGAGAGAGGGAGACACAGAATCCAAAGCAGGTTTCGGGTTCTGAGCTGTCAACGCAGGGCCTGACATGGGGCTTGAATTCATGAACCTTGAGATCATGAGCTGAGCTGAAGTCAGACGCTTAACTGACCGAACCACCCAGGTGCCCCAAGAAATGTATTGCATTTTATTTTATTTAAAAATTATTTTTTAACATTTATTTATTTTTGAGAGAGCAAGACACAACGCAAGCAGAGAAGGGGCAGAGATGGGGGAGGGATGCAGAATCCAAAGCAGGTTCCAGGCTCCGAGCTGTCAGCACAGAGCCCAACGCGGGCCTCCAACCCACGAACTGTGAGATCATGACCTGAGCTGAAGTCGGACACCTAACACCCAGGTGGGTGGCTCATTCAGTTAAGCATTCGAGTTTGGCTCAGGTCATGATCTCATGGTTCTTGGGTTAGAGCCCTACGTTGGGCTCTGTGCTGACAGCTCAGAGCCTGGAGCCTGCTTTGGATTCTGCGTCCCTCCCCGCTCTCTGCCCCTCCCCTGCTCATGCTTTTTCTCAAAAATAAATAAATGTTAAAAAAAAATTTTAAATGAAGTGACATAGGATTGATTTGAAAGGATTCAAAACCTGTACAGAACCATGTAGAGTAAACGATGACTATTCCCTTCTGTTGGCCCTCTGGATTCTAACCCTATTTTCCTCCCCAGAACTAACTGCTGTTTAGACTTCGGCATGTGTGTTTCCCTGCCTTTTTGCAGAAGTAGTGTTTAAAAAGAAAAAATTTAAACTGCTTCTAATCTCAGTCCGTTATCCTCCATTGTTGTGATAAAGTACAAGGTCACTCACATACCTACCTGTGTTGCTGTGCAGAACGATGTTTTTTTTTTTTTTAATACAGATGAGTTCTTCTTGAGAGTAGATTGCATTATTTACATTGCATTTCCTAATTCATCACATTATATCTTGTTATAAAACCACCTCCGTGTTGTAGAGAAAATTTGATTATTCCCAGTATGCCTGCCATGATTCTCTACCTCTGCAGCCATGGCAGATCAGGGAGCTTTTTTCTGCTCTGCCTGCATGTGGCTTCAGTATCCCTCCCAAGAGAGGTGGCAAGAATCATTAGAACTGGCATTGACATAAAATCGGAGCCCATCCGTGTTTTTTTTCCCCCCAAGAGAAATGCAGACTAACTAGCCCTTGAAGACCATTTGGTAAAATAGTGCAATTAGGCAACATCACCTAATGTTGGAGATGGTTCAGTACCCTGATGGTACATCAGTTTTCATGTTAAGTTTTAAACTCCTTTGCAGCAGTTATCAGTTAGCATTAATATGTGATACTTGTTCTTAGTAATTTATTAAGCATCACTGTTAATATTTCTTTGAGAGCTTAGTTTGTGCCAGGTACTTTATTTGCATTATCTTGTTAACTCATTTGTTAGATGTAATGCATCTAATAGTGAGTTTTATTTTCATACCTTCTGCCTATCATTCTGGTTTTGTGACCAGCCTCTTTCTCTGTTTGGTGGGTGAGTGCTTAAGAGTTTATTCCTCAGAGCTTTATCAAGCACAGATGCACAGAAGTTAAATGATCAAGTAGAAAGAATGTTGGGCAGAATTCAGGCCACTTGAATTCTGCTCTTATTCCTGTCATTCTACCGTAAGTCAGTATGTATTTAGCAGACATTATAATGATAATCAAAACAAAGCCATAGGAACACCAAGGGAGGAGAGAGAAGTTGGAGTCACTAGGAATATATCTATGGAAGAGGTAGAACTCTGTTGGGGGATGGTAGTAGGTAGGTTGGGGGAAGGCACTAATGGTAAAAGGAAGGAAGGAAGAGTGTAAGATTCAGGGAATGGGTAGCTAGTTGTAAGAGACTAGACTGGTAAGTGAGAGGCTAGCTTAGGAAGGGCCCAGATACAGTTATAGCACCATCAACATGTGGAAAACTTACTTTGCCTCTGTATCATAGATAGAACTCCTTGTAAAAGAACTGTTAATGTGAAATTATATCTGCTGTGGCCCTGAAGTAGTTGATACATGTATTCTTTTCTTTTTCTTTAACTTCTTTATACAGAGAATCTACATTGCTACAAGACCATAAGTTGACTTATAGCCTTAAATACTTTGTATATTCAATTTAGTCATTGTTTTTCCTTATTTATTTTGTATGTACTTCTTAGTGCTCCCAAGAAGATATTGCTGATAAACTTGGTTTGGACATCTCTGCAACAAAGGCAGTCCACATAAGTAATCCTAAGACAGCTGAATTCCAGGTGAGAATTCTAAGTAGCTAAGAGTTTGAGTAAATACTGAGAGGTGGTACATAAGTTATTATACTTCAGATAACAAAGTCTTAGAGCTTTTTAAAAGTCTCTTCTTGGATAGAGGATAGTTGGTTCCTGCATACTTTGTTGACAAATTCTTAACACCTTTTTGTAATCTTTTCTTGATTGATTTACAGTGGGTCTTTGCTTGCTCTGTGCTGTGTAGCCCAGTCTTATCTGAACTTTCCATTTCATTCCTTTCAAATCAGTTGACTTTTTAAGTACTATTTGACGTTTTCATCTTTTCTACCCATTTGTAGTAAATGAGTCAGTAACTATTCACAGTACCTCTGTGAAGTCATTCACTTTGAAATTAGTTGCTACATCAGTTTTTGACTAAGCCATCTCCATTTTTTTTTTTGTGGTAATCCTTTAGTTCAATGGCAGTTTCACACAGGGTGTAGGAATATGTCAGTGCAAATGATACTACCTTAGTAAGCGTTAAATGATTTACATTATAGACTCGATATTACCTTGAAGCGCTCTTTTTATAGATTATGATACCTTTGCTTATTAATGACTTTAAACCATCTCCCCTCTTTCATACTGGCCCGCTCTCATTCTGTTTTGCTTACAGGCGCAATTCTTGATGATTTTTCTTTTTTTCTTTTAAATTTTTTTAACGTTTTATTTATTTTTGAGAGAGAGAGAGAGAGTGCACGCAGGTGAGGGGCAGAGAGAGAGGGAGAAACAGTCCGAAGCAGGTTCCAGGCTCTGAGCTGTCAGCACAGAGCCCGATGTGGGGCTCGAACTCACGAACTGTGAGATCATGATCTGGGCCGAAGTCGGATACTTAACCGACTGAGCCACCCAGGTGCCCCTCTTGATGATTTTTCTTTAACCCGGGTTTGGAATCAAGGGAAATCTTAGAATTGGGAAGAAATGCTTTCAAATAAATTAATGCTGTTGATAACATGTGAACTCTTAAGATAGTTCTGTGGTTTTTACATCTGTAAAAGAAGGCTCAATTCTAAAAATTTTTAAAGTTCTAAAAATGTTAAAATTTAGATTTTTTTTAAAGTTAGATTTAATCTATAGGGCTACCCACTAATGCGGTAGATTAGGGCGAGGCTGTTTAAAGAACTAATTGATAATAACATGGACCAAGTACATGAGTTGTTTCTTGGTATTCGGTGTCAGAACTTTGAAGAATTATGCCAATTTGGAAGGATTGTGATCATAAGTTTGCTTTGAGGCCCACTAGCTTTTCTACTGCTCTCTCTTATGGTGTTCTTTTTAATAGGAGACACTCAAAATCATTTGGGTAGAGGGATTTTTCAGTAAATCTTAACTGGGTTTTTATTTGCATTTATTCCAGGTTTTCCGTTTTCTCCCAGTTTTGTTTATCAAGTTTGATAGATGTAAGATGAGGTAATGTTCTTTAGGTTTACATTCTGTTTTCTATGTAAGTGGAAGGAAAACAAATCAGAAGCACATTAAATATCACTATAAATAGTAGTGGTTTAGCACACTTTCAGAATCAATAATTCTGCATAAAATACATTAGATGAGAGGCTATCTTTTGGATTCGACAGATTCTGCAGTTTATTCATGGTTTACTAGCAGATATATCCTAGTGCTACTCATGGGGCTGACAGGTTTCTGTTTGCTTATGGTTAAATGTAAAGTTGTTTGTGGACTTGTAACTCCGTTTATTGTCTAAGCCCATTCTTTCTCTTGCATAATTCTTAATTTGGGGGTATTTTCTCACAGAGATGTTAGAGAATGGATATAAGAAGAAATGTCATTTAGTTAAAACATGGAAATTTTTATTATAACTATAAACAAAATTACAGAACGTTACCACATTCCCCCAAGTCAGCAATAGTATTCTTTAGTATCCTTAAGTAGCCAATCATTGTTCACATTTTTCCAGTTGTCTCAAGTTTTTTAATAGTTTGATTTGGCGTTCAAATGTTCGTACAAAGTTGATGTGTTTCTTAAGTCTTTTTAATTTACAGATTGCTCCTCTAGCCATCGCTGTCTTTTCCTCTCTCCCTTTCACTTTATTTGTTGAAGAAATGGGGTCATTTGTCCTGTAGAGTTCCCACAGTTAAGATTTTGTGGAATACGTTCCACTGGTCCCCTATATTTCTAGTATGTCGGTAGGTAGATGTAGAAGTTTGATTGGATTCAGTTTTCACTATTTGTATTGCCGTGAGTTTCTAAACAAGCAAATAAGGCTTATCTGTAAAATGGGGGGGGGGGGAACCTAAGAAAAATTATTTACACAGGAAGCTTGTCTGTATTACAGTAAGTTAAGCTTTCTTCTAACATTGCAGTTTTGTTTCTGATTGGTTTGGGCACTTTCTCTCCATTCGTGAACGTGAGCAGTATTTAGAAAAGCACCGAGATTAAGGCTGCTCGCAGCAGTTGGTAGAGTGAGATTGGTAGGAAAGCCGTTCTCTTTCCTCAACACACATTCTACTAGCAAGTCTTAGGGGCTTATTACTGTTATGCCTGTAGGATCTCAGAGGGGCTGCTGTTTTAGTCAGGGTGGTCAGGACAGACAGGCCTTTGTGGGAGAGGACCTGTTGAGAAGAGACCTAAAGAAAGTAAGACCGCCACATGTGAATCCACAGGAAGAACGTATGAAGTGGAGGTAGGGAGGAGGCATGGAGGCCTGAGGTGGAAGTCTGCTCACGGAGTGTGGCTGAAGCCCGGTACGCCCGGTGGGGGCAGCATGTGTTGAAGTTGGAGAGGATGCCAGGGCCAGATTTAGATACAAGGACCCCATGTAGGGCATGGTTTTATTCACAGTTGGGTGGAAACCTATTAGATTTTTGAGCAGGGGAGGTTCCTGATCTGATTTGAGCTTTAAAGGATCATTGTGGAGAACAGACCATAAGGTAGCAGGAGTGGAAGCCGAGAAACCAGCGTGAGCTCACGCAGTCGTCTGGGCAGAGGATGGCAGTGCTCGTGTCTGACTCCAGAGCCCACGTTCTTGATGATGGTTTCCTACTACTGCTCATAAAACTGGTGTGGTAACGTGATGCGTCAAAAGCCCACCTGTCTCCTTGAGCTCAGAATGAGAAATTTATTTGAGACAGAAGTAGGGAAGCTGTTTTGTTTTTAAGAACTAGGATGTATGGTTGTATTTCTTTGGCTACGAAGCTGAAAACTATAGTCACAGCTTGCCCATAGCAACTGCATAATTTTTTTAGTGCTTACGTATTTGCGTTCTTTTTTCTCGTTGTCATGGTATTTTAATTGCATTTACATTTTCCCTGGTCTTGGTTTTTAAGAATTTGATTCTGATTTAACTTATATAAATACTTGGGTTTCTTGTAATATCCTTCAATTTCTTTATAAAATAAAGCAGGATATGAAAATTTATATATTTAAAGTCTTAAATAACCAATCCTAGATACAAGCATTGTATTTATAATACTTGTTTCTCATTTTGGGATCAAGTTTTGTGACTTTTCATTTTTTAAGTTTGGAAGCCAGAATATTTTAAGTTTTTGTCTTGGAATTGAAAATTAAAAATGATTTGGATATTTAGGCATTGCATTTTCCAGAAGAGTCTTGCTGTGAAGCTGTTGAGTTCTGGCCTTGTCCCCAGGTCGGTTTGGTTCTCCTTTGGTCAATGCAATTTCACGTGTTCTCCTGTAGGTGGCACGCACTACCCTTCTTCCTGGCCTCCTAAAGACCATAGCTGCGAATCGGAAGATGCCCCTTCCTCTGAAACTGTTTGAAATCTCTGACATTGTAGTAAAAGATTCTAGCAGAGGTAAGAACAAGTCCCCTTTTAGTCCTGCTGAAAGCATTTTATTATGAAAATTTCACCTGCATATTAAAAGGTAAGCAGTATGATGACCCCTGTGAATCCAGCGCCCGGATTAAAAGGTAAGCAGTATGATGACCCCTGTGAATCCAGCGCCCGGCTCAGCAGTTATCACCACATGGCCAGTCTTTCATCTGTTTGTACTCTAGCCTGCTTCCCCATGTTCTTTTGATGTAGTTCCCAGACATCCTGTCATGTCATCAGCAAACACTTTAGTATGTATTTCTAGAAGATAATGTATCTCTAAAAGATAACAGAGGCCACTCTTGATTTTTAAAAAATAAGCCACACTCTTTTATCATCGAAGACCCAGCTCGTGTTTAAATTTTCCCATTTGTTTCATAAATTTAGTTTTCATGATTGATATGAATCCATCCAAGGAAGCTATTCAAATATTTGGTTGCTCTCTTATTTCTTTAAATGGAAAGCAAATCGTAAAGAACTTAACATTTATGAAGAACCCTATTAAAACCTCAACTTGAGGGGTGCCTGGGTCGCTCAGTCCATGAAGCATCTGACTTCGGCTCATGGGTTCTAGCTCTGCGTGAGGCTCTGCTGACAGCTCGGAGCCTGGAGCCTGCTTCTGATTCTGTGTCTCCCTCTCTCTCTGCCCCTCCCCTGCTCACGCTCTGTCTCTGACTCTTTCTCTCTCAAAAAGAAAGAGACATTAAAAAAAAAAGTACTACGGAACATTTCCTTACATCCTGTGATTTATGTGCATGTCATTTTAAGGTACTTGATATCTTGCCATTCTAGTTAGCAGTGGCTGTTCGCTGTCACTCTTGTACTAGTTATTATACACGTTTTACCAGGTTTTGTCTCGAGTGTCGTCTGGACTTCTTAGTACAGCCAGTTGCTTGGTCCACCATCTGGAACTCAGAGATTCCTGAAGAAACCTGTGTTTAGTTGGTACTTAAACCTGGTTGCCAAGGATGTCAGTCTTACTCAAACTTTTGTCCTCAGACTGAGGTCTGTTTGGAGCTGCATAGGAGATCATTTCTTGGGGAGCGGTGCCATCAAGTGGCTGAACTGCTGGCAGTCTTTCTCTGGTTCCCTGGATTTAACTGTTCAAATCCTGTTTGAACTGTTCTATTCAGGAGCCTCACCCCAGACTGCAGAACTCAGTGTTTTCTTTTGAATCTGTTGACCCAGCAAAGGCCTTTTCCTCAGTTTCTCTCGAAGCGGATCATATGGCCGTTGTTCTGACCGCCCAAAGTAGTTGAGAACCGTTGGCTGTAAGCCAGCTGATCTTAGGAAGTGGCCGCTAGAGAGGCACGTCCATGCTGACAGTATGTGAACCTTTCGTAGCAAACTCTTCCGCCAAAGCTGGATTCTAGCCACTTCCCAGCGTGCGGCCTTGTCTTCGGCTAACGGCATCACCTTGCATTTGGACGGTACTTTATACTTTTCAAAATCTTTTTAAACATACTTCTTCTCTTTTGATCGTTAATCCGTCTCTTTGAGGCAGATGGGACCAAAAACACTGTCCACGCTTAATATATAGGAAAATTAAGACAGGAAAGTGTTAATTTGCCCAAGGCTGGATAAATTTTGGACTTTGAGCTAAGGCCAGAATTTGGTTTCTGTGCATATATCCTTAGAGAATAAAAGTTTATTTTAATATCAGTCTGTGTAGCATTTTCTTTGGGTGGTGTATCAGTTTTCTTTGGTGGTAGAAATCAAAACCTTTTCCGTGCCGGCTGTAAGTAGTTCTGAGGGTTCTTGTGCCTCAAATCCTCCATCGGTACAGATAACTGAGAATTTGTTATGATTTCACTGTCAGGTTTTTCTGTTAATTTTGACTCCTTTCCTTTCGTCTTAGCTCTTTGAATTGTATGTTTTGATCCTTGGTGATCCAACCTATTTACAGATGTGTATAGGATTAGGTCAGTTATACTAAGTTTCCTCAAAAGTTCTGTAATGCTGTTTCAGCGGTAGGCCTCTTCCCTAATGGCAGGGGCTCCCTCAGGGCGCTTCAGGGCTGGGCACACTTGTAAGCAGGCGGCTCGGAGTCCGGAGGGTGAGGAGCAAGCTGAGGTCCCCACGATTGCCGCGAGGACATTTTCGCTGTGAGCACAGAGCACTTGGCTGTGGTGCAGCCCTTGGTAGGGATGTCTCTGCTGTTTTTTTCTTTCATGTGTTTTTGGGAAGGCCCAGGCACAGACTCCACTCCGCAAGCGAGGACCACGCTTGGAGAGAAGGCCGCCTGTTGCGAGCGAGCGAGCTGTTGTTCAGTGCTAGCGTTGTGGGCCGTCATGTAACACATCACCCTGGTGATAACCCCAGAAACTCAGTCTGTGTACTTGTCACCTCCGATTTGCATTTCTGCTACACTTTGTGTCATCAGAAAGAGTAGTTTTCATCTCTGTAGCAGACCTTTTTTTCCGGTTTTTACTTGTGATTATTCTGCTCTTCTCCCTGTGGAGCCATTTTCATCTGATAAGACATTTGCCTGTTATCTCGCACCATTCTGGTTTATTGTCTTTAACCTTTTCCGCCAGTGGGGTTTGAGGAATGAGAGGAGGGAGGCGTGCTCAGTAAGTTCACCCTCTGGAGTAGGTTTCCTCTTGAGGGAGACCTGGAGTTTTTATCCTAGCAAGTCATTTTTCTGATGGATTATTCTGCGTATGTGCAGGTGGACCCCCTGCTTGTCATTTGGGGGTACGCAGAGGACTCTGTAGCAGCGGCAGCTCAGCTCCATGGATTCAAGACTGTACAGCCAGCGTTTGGGGGTTTGAGTCCTGGTTCTGCCACTTAAGAGCTGCTTAACCTCGGACAATTTATTCAGTCTCCCTGTGCCTGTTTTCTCATCTGTAGCAGTGGGGATGATGGTTGCACTTACTGGATTTTTGTAAGGATTACATGAATTTGCGTTTCGAAAAGTTCTGACCGTGTAACAGGCACCTTTTGGTGTCTGCTCTTACTGGCGGGGTATTAGCAGTCCCTGAGGCCAGGTACCTAGTGTCCTGGTCTGTGGTGATTGTCCATGAGAATGACTTGTAAGCCTCCAGCCATTAAAGGGTTAATGTCACCTTGCTGCCCCATTTGGGGCTCTGTTTTTGTCCTAACCTTTGATTTAATTGGGTTTTCCTCTGTTGTATTCTATCTTCTTATTTTAGGGCATGAAAAACCAAAATGTACTGGTGGGGGGGGGGTTATTAAAAACAGGAATGTTGTTTTCTTTTCAGTAATTCATCAGCCACTTCTCCTCAGTGAATTGAGCACATACATTTTTACTACCTTTCAAGCCAGTAAGCATTTTTTTTCTGTCGGAGTTAGCCGTTTCCTCCTAAATAGTCACACTGTTTTGAAGAAGAAAAATCTAGAGTATCAAAAGTGAAACGATAGAGAAGTTTTCCAGTAATATAAAAACATGCCAGATTTTCATTGGGGGGGGGGGGGCTGTACCCAAAGTTCAGAAGGTAGGGATGTATGGCAAGAGTAAACAAGACCATCTCATTCATTGCACTGGTAGAAGAGTCTTTTTTTTTTTATGTTTATTTATTTTTGAGAGAGAGAGTGTGAGCAGGCGAGGGGCAGAGAGAGAGGGATACACAGAATCGAAGCAGGCTCCAGGCTCTGAGCTGTCGACGTGGGGCTCGAACCCACGAACTGTGAGATCATGGCCTGAGCCAAAGTCGGACACTTAACCGACTGAGCCACCCAGGTGCCCCCGAAGAGTCTTTGAGTTCCTTTTCTTTGCAGGGTCTGTTTGGAATATAAGAGAAAGAGTTGCGAGTCTTGAGGGAGATGAACTGGTTTTTATTTTTTTAATGTTTATTTGTTTTTGAGAGAAAGAGAGTGTGCGTGCAAGCAGGGGAGGGGCAGAGAGCGAGGGAGACACAGAATCCGTAGCAGGCTCTAGGCTCCGAGCTGTCAGTACAGAGCCCCATGCTGGGCTTGAACCCACAAACTGCGAGATCATGACCTGAGCTGAAGTCAGACATTTCGCTGACTGAGCCACCCAGGTGCCCCCCGTAAATAGGTTTTTATACATAGTGCTCCAAGGGAATGTACAAGGGACCCTGATAGCACAGAGAAGGATTGACAGTCACCACTGACTTGTTTTGTAACATTAAGCAAAACCCCGATTCCCAGCCGCATGTCAGTTTTGTATAGGCAGGTGTATCTTCCTCAATGGAAATGAAGAAAAAATCTGTGCTGGATTATTATATGCCTCCCACCAATTTTATTTGCCCGCCTGTACTCTCATGCATATTGTACTCTTACGTTTCTGTAAGAGCAAATGAAAGGCTACCAGCGCCTGTTTTCATTCTTGACCTCATTGGACACTTTCTTCTGCTCGTGTGGACTCACTGACTGACCGTCCGTGTTGTGAGACTATCAGGCTAGCTTCCTGTTGAGCAACTAAGTCAGACACACTTCTCAAATATTAAGACTTCGGTGTGGAGTCCAACATATCCTGGTTCTTTAAGGCTGAGCCAGCCACTGCATTTACTGAGCTGTAGGATCCAAAGTTGCTGCACCATTGTTAAAAATTAGTCATGACTCAAGCAGCTAAGCGGATTTATCCCTTTTGGGCAGAATGGCATGTGTCTTTGGAATGAAGTTAAATGCAGACTCTGGTGTGGGGTGAATTTTCAGCTGTATTACGGAAGTCGGTAGAAGCAACCCTGAAGCTATCAAATCAGGCTGTTGTGAGTTATGGATTTCAGTTGTTCATAGTTCCTTCTATATAAACTAAACTATTAACAAAGTAGTAAATTTATTTATTTTTTTAAATTTTTTATTTTTTTAGAGTGAGAGAGAGAGCAGGCACGGGAGAGGGGCAGTGAGAGAGCAAGAATCTCTAGCAGGCCCCACTCTGAGCACAGAGCCTGACGTGGAGCTCGATCCCACAACCCTGGCATCATGACCTGAGCTGAAATCGAAAGTTGGATGCTCAACCGACAGCCACCCAGCCGTCCCAAGAGTAAATTACTTTAGAGGAGCCCAGGACCTACTTATGAATTAACTTGGGCTAATCTTTATGCCCAGAAAAGCAATTGGATTTTGCAAAGCCCAGCATTCTGGCTTTTTATTAAAAGCAGATTGAGTTCTGCCATCACAGCTTATTTCATGATGGTCACTGAAGCTGCCAAAATGCCTAGAAGCTCACTGAAGTGGCGGTAGAGAACACATCGCTGGGTTGAGTCTGAGTTTAAAAGAAACCATGCCTCGGCAAGATGGCTTGGCTTGGCTTCGTAAAGAGTATAAGGTGCCTTAGGTTTAGCATGATTCAGTCATATCTATGGAGAATCCTGATGATCACGTCGCCACGCACTTGAGTTTGAGCTACTGCACTTGAAGACTTTGGGGTTTTAATATTATGGTAGATGGAGCAGGTTACAGGCCCTTGAACACTGGGAGGGCTCCGGTGACCTCGCTTGCCCGAGCAAGCATGCTCGCTCAAAGCCTTCATTCACTTCTTGCTCAGACCATTCCTACTTTCTCCAGAGCATCGTTACAGTCCTGGTACGAGCTGTGTTTTCTCTGCCCCCGCCCACCCCCTCCCCCGAATGTTCAAGTGGTGTCTAAAATCTTGCACTCTTCCGGTAGTTTTTCTAAATCAGAATGATCTTCTGACCCTGACTTGTTTAGATGTGGAAATCCAGAATCTCTTTTAGCGTTAATCACACTATATGAGATTCTTGTTCTTTTTTCCTCCTTGGGCCACCAAGGCTGTGTAGAACATAACTAATTCACTGTTCCATGATTTGGTTTGTTCTTTCCAGCTTCCTCTGTACCATTCATGGATCTGTCTATATTGTAACCTACTGAATATGGCGGCCAGATATTTATAGTTTTTTCTATAACTCTTTGCTTGATAAAGAGCTCAATAAAGGCGTTTTCATTATGAGCTTGTGAAATACTTGAGCTCTGAGAAATTGTTCATTAATTCTGCAGCCATCAAATAATGGAAGATTATCTAGCATCCACATGTGGAATGTGGTTTTCTGAAGAAAGCTTATGTCATCAGTCTGGATTAATTTAATTTTACTACTTCATGTTTTTGGCATGTAGAATTTCCAATTAATAATTCAAAAAATATGGGTGTAAGGAACATTGACATTGACAGTATTTGAAGTAGCATCATTCTCCTATATGATGGCATCTTAACTGTAAATAACATCATTTTTAATATGGAAAGTTATTTTAGTGTGTTTGGTTCCACATAGTTAAAATCTGCAAATGTGAGTATAATGTGCTCTGTCATGCATTGCATATTGTATTTTTTTAATAGATAAAAATCTATTCCAGGTTTATGTTAACTAAAAGGCAACCCACAGTTATAACTTTTTCCTGCATGCATTGAGAAGGTCATAGATTTTTTTTTCCTCCTCACATTTCTGTTTTGGCTTTCAGCATTATCTAAAAAAAGAAAAAAAATCCATACTCTGGTGTGTTAATATAGAAGTTTTAAGGAAAATTGCTGTTAAGGTTTCTGTTTGTTTTTTTGTTTTGTTTTGTTTTGTTTTGAGAGAGAGAGAGAGAGAGAGGCAGAGTACAAGCAGAGAGAGAGAGGGAGACACAGAATCCACAGAAGGCTCCAGGCTCCAAGCTGTCAGCCCAGAGCCCGACATGGGGCTAGAACTAGTGAACCACAAAATCATGACCTGAGCCGAAGTCATATGCTCAACCAACTGAGCCACCCAGGCGCCCCTTAAGGTTTCTGTTTTTAAAATTTGTAGTATCTTTAAGAACTTTCACAAATACATATTAAGAGCAATTTTATTTTTCACATTTAATAAAAAACAAAACACATATCCAACTTCTTCCTAATCCTACTCTTACAGTTTTATGTGTGTCTGTGTGTATACGGTGTTACAATGTATACACACACACACACACACACACACACACTCTTATTGTATATTTCCTGTGCATATGCAACCATGTGTTTTACATTTCTCTGTAGAGCCATAGATACATATAAATACTTTCTAGTGTTTAAAAAATTGAATTGTGTTTTTCCTATCATGTACTTTTGCCTATGAACACATTCTGTCCATTGCATTCTTTTTAATGTCTATATGATATTCCATTGTGTGGCTGTATTATAGTTTGTTCAGACTTAAGGTGAATATTTAGATTGCTACCAGGTTTTTGCTAACATGTCTGTTGTAATGAGTATCCTTGTACCCTTATACAAATATGTATTTGTACAAATAGAATTAGTCCATAGGTATGCACCTTAAATTTTTACTGTCTTAAATTGTCTTCCAAAAAGGATTTTTTTGGGGCGCCTGGGTGGCTCGGTCGGTTAAACGTCCGACTTCAGCTCAGGTCATGATCTCACGGTCCGTGAATTCGAGCCCCGCGTCGGGCTCTGTGCTGACCGCTCAGAGCCTGGGGCCTGTTTCAGATTCTGTGTCTCCCTCTCTCTCTGCCCCTCCCCTGTTCATGCTCTGTTTTTCTGTGTCTCAAAAATAAATAAACGTTTAAAAAAAAAAAAAGATTTTTTTTATAAACTTGCAGCCCTAACACCAGTGTGTAAGTGTTCCTGTTTTCTTATGTTAGGTAGGTATTAAGGTGTAGGTCTTCACATAATTCTTGTAGCTCTTGTGAATCATTTAATATTACATCGACATGCTTCAGGAGATATGCAAAATTTGCCACATTAACTACAGTCTCTTGGGTACCAGTATTAAAGAAATGTATTGGGTGGAATGGATTAAAAACAAAGGTGCTTCATTTTGTTTTCTGCCTTGACCAGACTGTTAATCTCAGTGCTCAGTGTCGACCTCTGGTTTTTCAGTAGGCTTTCTCCTAGCATCTGAATTTGGGCCCTTACGTGAGTCTGAGAATAGAGACGGAATTGTTCCCTTGAAGACTCTGCCCTTTTACAGTCTGTCCGTATATAATAACCTAACACCCGTAATTTGCTTCTTATTTTTCGTACCGTGGCGAGAGACGGTCTACACTGAGCAGGAGCCTGTTTGAATAATTTGAGTTGTAGCTAATAGTTCTTTACTGGGGGACATCATGTACCACTTTTTTTCCTCCTCTTAAAAAATCATTTGGCCTGTTCTTTCAGCTTCTAGAATTGTAGCCAGCCATCCCCTCTTTCGGGTGGTTTAGATCAGCCTCTCCAGGCAGTGCTTTGAAGTCTGCAAAATGCATTGGTAATTTAGGCTGACATACTTGGCAGGCCCATTGAAGAAGCAGAATTGTTTGATGGCCTAACACAAGAGGTCTGTTAATGGAGTTATGAAGAACTGAGGCACTTCCAACAAACGCATGTTTTGGCATGAAATTTAAATAGTTCTTATTTCGCGGCATGTAGTCAGGGAACTTCCTGTGATGTAAGAGGGTCCCTCGGCGCAAAATACTAGGAGACGGAATTTTACTCTACCTGGCAGTTTCTCCAGGGAGGAATGGGTGGAACCGAATATGTGGTCATTTCCTCCTTTAATTCAATTTGGCTACAGTAGAGGGAATATGTTAGCAGGATGTGAGGAAGCAAGTCCAGTGGTAGCACTGGGGAGATGTGGAGGAAAAGGCCAGTCAGTGGCGGGAGTTGGAGGGACCATCTAAATAGTTTAATTCTTACAGTGGGTTTAGTATAAGGCCCTAAAAATCCGTGGCTTTTCTTAAAAATATTGCAAAAATTGAATCTAAAAACACATAGCTTATTTGTGTGTGTATGTGTATGTGTGTTATGCAAACATCTTGAAACCTTTCTTGAATAGAATATAATTTTAAGGCATGTAATTTTTATTGTAAGCTCATCCTTCTGATCGTCAAAATCACGCGACCTGCTTTTTCTTAATTCGAAGTGTTTAAAGCAGATGTTGCTCCTCTTATCGGAAAAGTTAAGTTTTACATGGTTTGGAGATCAGGAAAGAGGTATTCCAAGGCACCGAGGTTACCAAAACAAAGCTTCAGGTTATGTTGCTAAGCTCTCTGAACGCTGGCATTACTGTTGGGCTCTTCTCTCCCAGCAAAAGTGGAACAACAAAGTAGTTGGAATACATGTCTGTGGGTTAAAGTGGAAGCACGTGACACTAAGAAATGGGTACCACATGGCAGAGATACCCAGGAGCAAGTCAGTAATATGAAAGGGATAATTTAGTTCGGTTTCATTGCATTGTTTTCCCTTCAGGGAGTATGCGGGTGTATGTGTGCGTGTGTGTGTTCTGACGGAGAAATCAAGCCCCTCACTTTAGTTTATGCATGTGGTTGGTTTAGTGAGGTTTTATGCCTGCCTGGTCTTAATACTAGTTTTTATTCTTACACCTTCAATTATAGCTTTTAGATACCAAATTCCTTTATTCTCACAAATAGAAGTGATAGAGAATGACAACAGTGAAGAACTCCTTTCCTCCAGCAGCTGGCTCCTGTGCGGACTTAGAATGTGGCCCACTGTCTGGGCCTGGCCCCGTTTAACTGTTCTGTGTGTGTGTGCGTCCCCTTTCTGGGCTTTATTCATTTATTCAGAAATTAATTGTTGAGGGTTTAGTCTGTGCAGGCCCTGTGCTGGCTTTGACCTTCTCCCTCCAGGGATACATAGACTAGAGTGCCTTGAACCTAGTGGGCACTAAGAAGTGTTACATGGCAAGAATGGTCATTTCTTCACTGTATTTAGTCAGAAGTGTCACTTCGAATACGCTTTCTTTCCATGAGTTACAATATTGTTGATGGCTTGAAACTTCAGTTGAAGGACTTCTGACAAATAACACATGAGAATACTAAAACGTGTCCTCTTAAAACCATTTTAAGAACATACATCTTTGACGGTATTAAGCTTGTATGTTATTTGTTTTCATCTAAGTGCTTCAGAGATTAAGAAATCTCTAAATCCTTTAGAGACTTCAACATTTGCAGTGTTTACTAGAAAGAGCCTGTGTTTTAAAAAAAAATTTTTAACGTTTATTATTGAGAGACAGAGAGCATGAGCAGGGGAGGGGCAGAGAGAGGAGGAGACACAGAATCCGGAGCAGGCTCCAATCTCTGAGCTGTCAGCACAGAGCCCTGTGTGGGGCTGAACTCAAAAACTGTGAGATCATGACCTGAGCTGAAGTCGGATGCTTAATCGACTGAGCCACCCACGCACCCTGAAAGAGCCTGTGTTTTAGAGCCAGACCATCCCAGTCATATCCTGGGTTTATAGCTTATTAGCTATGTAATTAATTACAGTTAGCTCCAGCCAGTTTGCTTGACATTTTGGGTAAAATCTGTCTGAGCCTTTGTTTTTCCATCTGACTTTTCCTGTCCCCTTTTATAGTGGTAATAAACCCCCCTGTACATGATTGTCTTGAAAATTAAGATTATAGAAGAATGATAGGTACTAATAAGTACCTGGCACATAGTAATCAGTTGTGAGTTTTCCTTTTCACCCCATTTATGTGCTCACTTTTATATTACTTTAGTCGTATAGTGTCTTAAAATACCCAGGTTTTATTTGGATATCTGGAAGGTAGAAGACATTTTGTATTTTGTCAGTCGTGGCTGTGGGAATAAATCTGTGGAAGAACTTTGGCTCTCTCCATGAGAATATAAAGTAGATTATTTTTCGGTTTCCCCCAGGTAGACATTGTTTTATTTTTTCTCTGTCCCTAATTTGAATAGCAAAATGAAGTCAGCATTCGATGTTTGTGTTAGAGCAGCAGTCTCCTTCAGAATTAAAGGGCCACAAGTGAATATGTATCTGTTCAAGTTAAATGCTCACGGTTGAATTTGAGTTTACCTCTATATGCCATGCACTTTTTTTAAAAAGGAGTTTTAATAAAGTTTCATATCTTTGTAACCATGACTACAAGACACAAAACAGCTCTGTTGCCACTAGAACCCCCCACATTGTGCCATTGGAGTTACATTTTCCCCCACATCTAAGCCCAGGCAACCACTGTCTGTTCTCAGTTGCTATAGTTTTGCCTTTTCCAGAATGTTCTATAAGTGGCCTTGTATGTAGACCTTTGAGACTGGCTTCTTTCATTCAGTAGAATGCCCTTGAGATTCATGTAGGTGGTCACATCTATTAATGGTTTGTTCCTTTTCATTGCTGAGTAGTATTCCACTATATGGATGAACCATACTTTGTTTATCCACTCACCGTCAGGGTTTATTTGGGTTGCTGCACATCTTTCTTAAAATATTTTGGAAATGCTGATTTTCAAAGTAGAATAATATGTATAATCAAGGAACAGTTGGAAAATAGCTGAAATTTGGAAAACATGATCTCTGTCCAGATAGAATCTCTGTTGGCATTTAGGTATATTTCTCTTCATTCTGTTTCCGGTGTGGAGAGTTTTTTGGCTTACATTTACATCAGTGTTGTTCTTGTCTTCCTATATTGCTTTTTTTCATGTTTTAATTGTGAAGAATATATGTAACATATGATTTGAAAAGATTATAAACCATCCAAACTAAGAAATAGAATATTTATTGCCAGTATCTCAAGCGTCCTGTAAGGCTCTTCCCCATCTTATCATTTCTCGTTACTTGAAACAACCACTGTCCTAACTTTTGTGATAGTTACTCCCTTCTTCGCTTCAGTTTTCCACTTGATCTTAGCCAAAAGGCCGAGAAGCAATCGCTTCATAGTTTTCCAACCCATGTATATGCTTTCTTAAACACTTTTTTAAGTTTATTTATTTTGAGAGAGAGCGAGAGCATAAGTGGAGGAGGGGCAGAGAGAGAGAGAGGGAGAGAGTGAGAATCCCAAGCAGGCTCTGCACTGAAAGTGTAGAGCCTGATGTGGAGCTTGAACTCACAAACCGTGAGATCATGACCTGAGCGAAATCAAGAGTCGGACTTTCAACTGACTGAGCCACCCAGGTGTCCTTGTATATGCTTTAAACAATATAATTTTGACTCTTTGAACTTATGGTCTCCCCACCCCACCCCCCAATTTACTCTAAGTATTTGCTTTAGCTCTAAGTTTCATAAAGATGCTTTTTAGCCTCATAGGAGTTTCTTAAGTTATGGTCACCATGGCCTTGTGTCTAATTCTTTTATTTTTTTCAGATGTAGGTGCAAGAAACTACAGGCACCTCTGTGCTGTTTATTACAACAAGAATCCTGGATTTGAGATCATCCATGGGCTACTTGACAGAATTATGCAGCTCCTGAATGTGCCTCCCGGTGAGAAGAAAGGGGGATATGTGATCAAGGCATCAGAAGGTAAGACTCATCAGCTGAATCCAGAGTTAGCGATAATGTAATGAAGAGTCCAGGTCCTGTGTTTTGATAGTTTTTTTCAATTTGATTGGGGTGGGGAGGTGGGAAATAGAGGTTCAGTTTTCAATTAATTGTTAGTATTTTCTAGAAAACATTTCCTCTTCCCTCCAGCATCTTAGGAAAACACCTGCAGAGCTCTTTTAGTAAAGTGCTTTTGTTCCAGGTGAGTGTGATAGCCCCTAGTTACTGACACGGTCAAGCCACCAGCACCGTGGTGGCACTTCTGAACTCAGAAGTCCAAACTGGAAGCAGAGAGGACCTAAACTGAGGATTCACATTCAAATCCGCCTGTCTGAAGCCTTTAAGGCAAAAGAAAAACCTGGAAAGTTATCCTGAGAGGCTTCACGTTAATCAAGTCGTGAGGTTGACTAAGAACACGAATCCTCCTGTATGAAAGCCCGTGCAGCGACATCTGTTGGAGGGTTTAAGTTAGGCTAACAGGACGGAGCACATATCCCGGTGTGCTGGCTTCTCACTGTGCCGGGGATGCTGAAGTTTTCACATTTCGTTTCCCTGTAGTTGGAACCTGAGTTTATTTTGTTAGACTAGAGATCCAGAAACAACTTGAAAGGAAATATTTTATACCACTCCTTCCTACTGCCTGCCTGACAGTTTTTTTTAACTGTTAGGCATCTTAAATGTCTAACAGAACATTCATTTTTTTTTAAAGTGTTACTTAGCAGTTACTAGTGATATGAGGTCTTTTGGAGGGCATATTTTTGTTTTTCTTAGATTTATTTTTCGTAGTCCTCATAGATTGTTTTTTTGTGGGTGGTTTGTCTTAATTTTTTTTTTTTAACTTGAAGATTTCTTTGAAAATGCAATAACCCTGAAACATGTGGGCCTTTTTAGGTTGATCTGTGAAGTTTTTTTTCTTCTTTGGTTTTCTTTTTTTTTTCCCACAAAATTGAGAGTTAAATATGGCAGGGAGTTACTGTTTTCTGCCACATTTCTCATTAGAAATTACCCAGGAAGTCATGTGTTATCCCTCTAGAAGTGTGGAGTGTTAGAACTGGATCTTGGAGTTCAGCAAATCCAATTCCCTTGTTTCTCAAGTGAAGGAACCAGACGTAGACAAGTTGAATGAGCTGGGCTGCACGTCACGTGCAGAACCCAGGGCTCCTGCCGCCCAGTGTTCCTTCCACAGGCCCAAGTTGCCCACCTTCTCAGTGTCTTTACTCATGCATTCACCAGTTTGCTCTTCTAGAGTTCTTTAAGATAGGGTCAACCAAGTTAATAGCAACCTGAAAGCTGGTATCTTCTTTACCTTCTAAAGACTCAGAAACTTCCTTTCAAAAATAAATTAACTGGATGGATAAAAATCCGTTCTCTGAAACAGATTATGCTATGTATATGAGGCCTAATGTTCTTTTCTTGTAAGATGGCAAAGAACTGAAATGGTGAATTGGAACATAATCTGTTATGGATGGGACACTTTTATATTAATGATATTTCTATAAACCATAAACCGACATTTTAATATGATGCTTCTCTGGTCTCAGTAATCTCCTTAGACATTTATTTTTCGAAGGAATCTGAGTTCCCAGTCATGAGGCAGGTTTCAAGATGACAAGGGTAAGTAGGACAGGCCCCACTATCCTGGAACCTGTGGGGGGAAGAGCATTACATTCCAGCTCTCACACCAGGCCACTGCGTCCGATGGGAGCCTTGAGGTTTCCACAGGGGGAAACTCTGCACCTGAGGGCATCCAGCAAAGCATTACTGAGCTTCTGGGAAGTTGGATGAGCCTGTGAAGGAAGGAATAGGAAAGCAAGACGAGCCACATGAGCCAAGACAAAATACGATGGGAGACATGGCCTAGTGCAGTTTGGTTTGACTATAGGGTGAGGAAGAAGCTTAGGACTATATTTGAGAGTCCTGAATGCTAGAATAATGCTAGGGATTTTAGCTAATCAGGAGAAAAAATACTGAAGCGTCTTCTCTCTCTCTCTCTCTCTCTCTCTCTCTCTCTCTCTCTCTCTCTCTCTCTTTTCAAGTAAGTGATATGATTTAGACCTGTACTTGAGAGGGATTAATCTGGCAGCAGCATGGAGATTGGGTGGCATAGAGTAAGGGGTAGAGAATGGTTGGAAGGTCGTATAGTGTGGATTCCATATCACAGTATTCACTATATGACAGTAGTGAGGGTGTTGACTTAAAACTTGAACTTCAGTGTTGGCCATAGCCATTCCAAGAAGACTGATTTAAGACACTTCTGAAAGGGAGGAGCTACAGCATTTAGCATTTGGAAAATATCATGGTATGTGTTGCTTGGAACCATTTATAGAAAAAGCGAATCTGTGTTGATCTTTTTAAAAGTCAGATTTTTATAATTCTAAACCTAGGATAGTATTTAAATCCTTTTGTTATTTTTGGTGCTAAAATATGTAATACTTAGTACTTAATCTCCGTAATGCAAAGAAGTCTGTTGTGTTTTGTTTTTAATTAGAAAATGCCTTCATAAGCTGTACCTTCTGATGTGGTTGTAGGTCTTGACATTCACTTTTTTAGACCAAGTTGTTACTATGGTTTTGATTTAGGATGAGGACAGAGTCAATATTCTGTTTCCTTTTAAATTTATTTAGGCTTTCATAGTAGAATATTGTAATGTCTTTAAGTTTTGACGTCTATGAAATGTCCTAGATTTATAAATTTGAAAAGCTTTGGTACAACTTCTTTATACATATGGGTGGCCTGGACCAGTACATGTTTCATTATATCTAAACTGGCTATTTGGGGGGTACAGAAAAACAAAGCAGGGTATTTACTTCTCCTGCCCCTATCACCAGCATTGGCCACATCTTTTTTTCTGAGTGCTTTCTGTAAGAGCCATCAAACCAAAGAGAATTACTGTCATTATAAATAATAGTTTCTCATTTCTCATAGGCATTTCTAAGTCTATTTTGATTAATGACTTTTTTTTATGGTTAAAGAAATCGACACTTAAAGTAAGTGGTTTGTCAAAACAAGTCCGGAGCAAAGCTGGTATTCATCTAAAACTTCACATGTATATTGTATATGTATCATATAGATATACGTATATATCTTCTAAGTAGCTATGTAAACACTGGAATTTGGTAGTGGGAGTGTGTTTAGCTACATCATTGTTACCAATTTATTGTTAGTTTGCATATAACTTTTTCTGGAAGGAAAAGGTCTTCAGAGTGTCAAAGAATAGAAACAGATTAAGAACTAGCATTTCCTGCCATTCTTGATTACGGAGTTGTCTTCTGTTACTCTAGCATATGGTTTACTCTTTAATAATTAAAAATCCCTAGTGACTTTGCGTTTATAATTGAGCTAAGTCTCTTCACCAGAGGTTCCTGCTGATGTCAGCCCATTGGCAGTTACACCCGGTTTCTTCTGTCTTTGGTAATGAGCACCACCGAGTTCCTCCTGTGCTGTGCTGTTTGGTGGTAGTGATGAGTGGAACAAAACTTGATTCCCCTCTGAGAAATGCGGCCCTGTCCACTGTGAGAGAAATCTGGAAGCTTGACTGACGGATCGCTGCACTGACCCCAAAGTGTTCTGTTGACATTGCAGCGTAACCTTGTTTATTATGAAGGTGACAGCCCTCTGCAGCTTGAGGAGTCTCTGCAGAAGGACTGCAGCCAGAGTTAGAAGTCAGGGTGTTACCGAGTTTTCATTTGCCGAGCACCTTTGCGCTTAGGAACGTAAGGTGAAATAGAACGTTGAGGTGATGATGGGGTAAGGTCAGTTAAGTGGGAGGAGGAGAAAAAGAACCTTTAACTTTGCAGCAGACTGTGGAGCCTTTTGAGGGTTTCAGAAGGATTCAGCTGTTTTAATGGCGTTTGATCAGATTGTTACAGCATGGATATATATATATATATATACATATATACACACACACACACACACACACACACACACACATACATGCCTACCCCTCCTCCCACCCCCACCCCCACCCTGCCAAGCTTCTCCCCTTCGTGGTTGGTTGCAAACTAAATTATGTATGTCAAACTGCATTTATCCTTTTTCAGAAACCACTTCTGGGCAAGTAAAAAAAAAATCTCAAGTGTTTTTGTGTTTAGGACAGTTATGTGGTTAGTGGGCAAATCAGTGGCAAAAATTATTTCTTGTAGGAGGTGGCAGGCTTTGTGTGTGTTTGGCTGCATTGACTCTAGTGTGTATTTTTCCCCCTTTTGTTTGTTACCTGGTTCAGTTTGGTTTTATTCACAGTTCTTCAGGAGACCTCAGTTTAAACTTGAGACAAGATCCCTGAGAGACAGGTTTTACAACATATAGTTTTGAACAATTCTAGTTTTCATGCTGCTCAGAATTCATTTTGTGAGATGAAAAATCACTGTAAGTAATATGTGCATTTAATCCTGCGCCATATGTAGCTACAGAGGTTATTTAGATCCCTTCTGTTACAGTGACACCTAATGATCATTGACTTGACCTGTAGGTCGTGACCTTTTCCTCTTTCAGGACACCTGTGAAGGGTTTCAGATGCTGAAATACACGGGTGAAGCTGTGAGGTTCCCTTGATCTTCACACTGGCTTTCAGTGTAACACGAGCTTGCAAATACGTGGGAAGCGTATCTGTTGGACAACCTTTGAAGGAGCGGTGTACGTTTATGGTTTGACTTACACAAGTGTCCTAGACCAGAGTAGAAGGGGATCCGTATGATGTGTCCACATTTAGTTGCCACCAACAAAGGCATCACTCTGTTAAGGCATCAAGTTTTCTCTTTTGGAAAAGGGTTTAGAAGTTTTTAAGCTTCCTGACCTTAGCACTCTGTGTAAAAACAGCCCTTGTTCCTTTGCTCGTCTGCTTTTTCGTGTTTGAGGAAAGCCTTCAAATACAATCTTTGTTACCTTCTTGGAAGGGATTAAAAGACTCAAACCCATGTTGCGGCAGCCGTGATCCCCACGCGGAGAGCCGCAGCGTGCCGTGGGCCGCGGTGTTTATGAAGCTTTCACAGTTATCGGGGGGTTCACTTGGCCCTGTGGTTTTGAGTGAGTGTTTCTGCCTCCCTCTGTCATATGTACCAGGCCAAGTTCTCTCCACTCACGTTCCTTTCACTTTGCGTGTGTGCGTGTGTGCGTGTGCGCGCGCGTGTTGGTTGGTTCTTACCTGACGTTTCAGTACTCGGCAAATTGGAGTGCTCCCGCCACATCTCACTTGAATGACTCAGTTCCATTTCCCACCTGACAGATGTCCTAACAGTGTTTCTGTTTCCCCTACGAAACCTGTTTTAGACTTTTTCTCTCTAATTGCCCCTCTCTGAAAATGGACACCACAGATACACTACATACTGTGTACTCTCTGTATAGCTATGCTTCGTGCATAAAAAGAAGTGTAAACCTCTTTAAAACCCAGGGTTAAAAATAACTAAAAAGTTAAATTAAAAAATCTGTATCTACTAAATAACTTTTAATGTTTATTTACTTGTGTAAATTATGTGTCACATTATATGTGCCAATCACATTTTGTCATTTAAAGCATTTTTTTTTCCAGCAAAAGTCAAACAACTGCAACAAATTTCTTAACTGTTAGTGAATTTAGCTTTTCCTTGAGAGAAAATAACTGGCCGGTTATTGTTTTTTCTTTTTGGCACACGATGTAATTAGTGATGTGTTGAATGACTTTCTGAATGGCCACTTTTTATTTAATCGTCGAAGCCTGAGCCGCACGGAAGCTCCTGGCGACGGATGTGAACAATCACGTCCTCCAGGCAGCTGATGGCAGCCCGTGTGTGTGCAGGCCGCCCGTCCGCGTGGCTCCACGAGCGACAGGGAGTCTGGCAGGCAGAGTCCTGGCCGTCTGTGGCCATGGTTTTGTAGCACCGTCTGACTTTGCTCACGGCTGCTTTGTCTTCCATGTTGGTGCTGCCCCCGTGACGCCCAGGACAACCCAGTGGGAGGGACAGAATACTGAGGCGTAAGATGGTCAGTTTGGGTTCAGCATTGCAGGGCCACAGACCATTGTAGTTTTTTTTTTTTTTTCATGTTTGTTTTATTTTTGATAGAGTGCGAGCAGAGGAGGGGCAGAGAGGGGGGACAGAGGATCTGAAGCGGGCTCCGTGCTGACAGCCGTGAGCCTGATGGGCTCGAACACACGAACTGGGAGATCACCACCTGTGCCGAGGTCGGACACTCAACCCGCCGAGCCACCCAGGCACCCCTGTAATTTATAGGATTTTTTTCATCTCTCTCTTTCTGCCCCCAAGAGCTCGTTTTCACCCCTTGTTGAGCATGCAGACTGTAACTGAATGCATTATTTGGAGTTCACTTCAGCCATTTGTCTTTATTTGCCACCTTATACTCCTTTTTTCCCTGCTTCCTAACTAGATCCTGGCCTCCACTGTTCTGTAGAACACGCCGTGGCCCAAATACAAAGACACGTGAAAGAAGTTCAGTTTTAGCTTGCGTGAAGGGCCCAGATCCTGAAAGTTTAGAGGATTTTTAGGGTGACTTTTACTACTCAGTACATGTAAGACAGTTTTACATTTTGGTGGCACCCTGGTTTTGGCACATGGGTGTGCTGCAGCGTATTGGTTGAGAACAACGTCCTGTGAGTTCCTAGGGAATGATGTGTTCTGGCAAACTACATTCCAACCCTCCGAGTGGCCAATCCAGAAGATCAAAAGAGTGGGTGGCTGGGTGGCTAATAAAAAGGTAAACATATTGAATAAATCCCTAGGTAGGGCTGCTGTGCAGCCGTCAGCTGTCCACATGGCCATTCAGAATAAAGGCCTCCTTCCCTGGAGCACGTAATTCTGTGTTTGATACAAAACAAACTTCTGTGTTCTTTAAACCATTGATATTTGGGATTTTCTTTTCTCAAAGATAAAATGAATTCTAACTTACAAGTTATATTTTAATTTCTACTTGCCTGAACTCCTTGGCAGAATTGAGTGCTATCCAGCTGTAAGATCATAGAATCAAGTTTCATGCTAACCTCTTGAGTCATTTTAAAATTAACTCTTAGTAAAACCATTCTCATTTTTTCTTTCTCTGTTGTTGTATCCCTTTACTTTTGGCTCTTGAATTCGATTTTGATGACCCCTTCTCCTATCAGCATAGGCTGTGGTCTCATTCCGGCCACCTTCACGGATATTCATTTCATGGACGTACTTGTGTCTTGTTGCCTTGAAGGTGTTGTTGCTAACCACTGGCACTTATTTTCAGTTGGCATTTTTACAGCTAGTGAAGACATTGCCCGCCCCTTCCCAGGGAATATGTTGTAGAGGAGTGGCTTTTAAAAATGTCTTCTCGGGTGCGCCTAGGTGGTTTAGTCAGTTAAGTGTCTGACTTCAGCTCAGGTCATGATCTCACAGCTCATAAGTTCGAGCCCCACGTTGGGCTCGGGCCCTGTACTGACAACTCAGAGCCTGGAGCCTGCTTGGGATTCTGTGTCTCCTTCTCTCTCTGCCCCTTCCCCCCTTGTGTGCTGTGTCCCTCTCTCTCTCAAAAATAACATTAAAAAAAATTTTTTTTAATGTCTTTTGGGTTCCCATAAAACAACAAACCCATTGTAGTTGTATACTTCCAAGTAAAATTTGAACAAAGGGTCCCTGTTGAAAAAATAAGTTTGAAACCCATTTTTCTAGAGAAGCAGGAAGTTCATGAATTCTGTAGTGACTATGAGTAGATATTCTCACTCTGTACAGTGTTGTTTCACATGCTGTTCTTTCTGGTGCCATGGTGTTAGGAGTAGCTAAGATTTTATTTCATTTTAAAGTTTACTTATTTTGAGAGATACACAGCGTGAGTGGGGAAGAGGCAGAGAGAGAGGGGGAGAGAGAGAATCCCAAGCAGGCTCTGTGCTGTCAGGTTGGAGCCCAGTGAAGGGCTCAGACTCACAAAACTGTGAGATCATGACCTGAGCCGAAACCAAGAGTCAGACGCTTAACTGACTGAGCCACCCAGGCACCCCAGGAATAGCTAAAGTTAAGGTTTTAGTAACAGAAGTCTTCCTGTCACATGGAGAGGTACTTTGTGGGTGTAAGAAATGAGTAGCTGTGGATCCAGCTTCTCCTAAATCAGCGATTAGATGTCAGGCTTTGGGTGTCGTCCAGTTCTAGTTGCTCAGGAAGACCAGGTGCCTAATGGCGTCTTACACTTGTGGGGACCGCTACATCAAGTGTTTTTCATCAACACTGACTTGAAAGGCAAATCCGTCAAAACATCGATTCAGCTCATATTTCTTAAGTTTTCTTCGGTAAGTTGAAAAGTCAATGATATGAGTTAATATAGTATTGGCAGTGACTTTTGTTTTAGTCTGATAAATCCTTCAACACAATTAGTCACTTAAAATAATGGATGAGCTCTAATATTTTGTCAGGGTAAGGGAACAAAA
Organism: Acinonyx jubatus; assembly: GCF_027475565.1. Lineage (NCBI taxonomy): Eukaryota > Metazoa > Chordata > Mammalia > Carnivora > Felidae > Acinonyx > Acinonyx jubatus. The sequence goes on along the minus strand of NC_069381.1, from coordinate 202,902,824 downwards.
TGAAATAAGATGTTGCATTTCCCAAAACAGTAGGAAATACTGTGATAGAGAACAAAACATGGATGCATGTATTTAGATAAATAGATGGACAAATCTTAAGGAAGGAAACCACCTGTCCATTGGAGTAGCTTTGAAAGGCGTTAGTTAAGGGAATAATTGAGTTATTTAAAACCACTAATAGCTCTTACTTCTTTTGAAGTAGATGTGTTTAAGCATATAAGTTTATTGAATTTACCTGTCTTCAAAATGTTCATTTCCTTTTGATGTATTCATATTTAGTATTTCCTTTTGTTTCAAAGTATAGAACTGGGGTGGTAATTTTTGTTGTTGTTTGTTTTGTTTTTGAGAATTTGATAAAAGCTCCCTTCAGGACACTCCTATAACTTAAACCCCACTTTGTTTTTAAAATTTTGAAGTAGTCACAAGCTATTTTAAAAATGCAAGTACAGGGACGCCTGGGTGGCTCAGTCGGTTAAGCATCTGACTCTTGATTACCGCTCAGGTCATGATCCCACAATCAAGCCCCATATCGGCTCCCCAAGGAGGAGCCTCCCCCAGGAGGAGGCTCCTGACAGCAAAGAGCCTCCTTGGGATTCTCTTTCTCCCTCTGTCTCTGCTCTTCCCTTGCTGCTCGCGCGTGCCCTTTCTCTTTCTCTTTCTCTCTCTCTCTCTCTCAAAAAAGAAAAAAATGCAAGTACAGTACAAAGAACCTTTCCTGAACTGTTGGAGCATAAGTTACTAACCTAATGACCTCCAGAGTAACTAACCCCCAGAGTACTTCAGTGTGTATTTCCTTCAAACAAGGACATTGTCCTGTATGACGACAATGTAATCATCAAAATCAGGAAAATCCCATTCATCTTAATGCTAACCACCATCTAATCCTGAGACCCTATGCAAGTTTTATTATCTTTTACATCCGAGACTCATGTGTTGTCTTTAGCTGCCATGATTCTCTAGTCTCTTTTTGGAGAGTTCTAGAATAGTCTTTACTTGACGTTTATGACCGTCTCACTTTGGAAGATTACAGGCCAGTTATTCTGTAGTGCATCCCTCGATTTTGGGTTGTCTGAGGTTTCCTTACGTTAGATTCGGATTTGGCGGAATGTAACAGAAATAATGCTGTCTTCTCAAGTGGCCCAGTTTCCATTTATTTCATGATTGATGGTGTTCACTTTAACCGTTACAGGATGTGTATGTACCAGGTTTTACTACTATAAAGTTATTCCTTTCTCTATTATAATAAACATTTTGTAGGAAGAACTTTGAAATTATTTAAATGTCCTGCTCCTAATGTATCTTCCTATTTCTATCAGTATGGACTATTTCTTATTCAGTATTTTAATCCATTATAATAATTGAGTTGCTTACATTGTCCCCAGTTTGGCCAGTGAGGGTTCCTTCAAGCTGGCTTCTGTGTCCTTTTAACATATTCCTATTCTTTATTAGCATTCGCTTGCTTTGGGCACAAGAAAATACTCCCAGTCTTATCTGGAACTTTTCCATTGCCCCATTTCTCCATCCTGGTTCTATTTATTAGGGAATGGTGTGCAAAAGCCAAGATTTAGGGAGTGTTTATTGCTGTTGGAGGTGAGAGTTATTTGCATGTGTATGTGTGTGCACATTTTCTTTGTGTGTGTGTGTGTGTGTGTGTGTGTGTGTGTGTGTGTGTGTGTATTTTCTAAGACCATGAGTCCATAGCAGTGCTCCCATTCCAGCCCAGACATTCCGGGTTCATTCCAGTTTTCTGTTGTTCCATGTTTGTGTGTCTCTTCAACCTGGCTCTCATTATTCCTAACTTATTTACTTACTGGATCAGTGCCCTTGTTTGTAACCAGACTCCGTCTTTTCCCCTGCATGTTTTCTGTGCCTCCTCAGGGCTGTCCTCTGCTCAGCTGTGGATGTCCTCTCCACCCCCTGAGGCTCTGACACTCCATGCTGACTCTCTCTTTCTTGATCTGGGGGACACACAGTCCCTAGGGTGGGGATTTCTGCCTTCTTTAGCCTCTTTAGGGCTGAATTGTCCTGGAAAAGTAGGCGGAAAGACTTTTAAGTCTTAAGAAACCTTTGTCAGGAGGTTCTTATTAAAATGAAGGTGGGCGGGGAGGGAAAATGGTTGTATACAATGGAGCTTTTTCTAAAGCTGGTAATAATGTAGAAAACATTTCTGGGCTCATATATATGTTCTGTGTCAGACCTGGAAGCAGGTATATAGCCAAGTGGCCCTGGTTCCTTTTAGTGAGAAATCAAATTTAGATCGCAGTCTGGGTGCCGAGTTTGCTTACTGCTACCGAAGAAGTTGTTGCTTCTGGGACTTTGGTGTGCAGGGCTGGGGAAACCGTTCATTTGTTTTTGTTTTTTTTCTTTTAAACAAGAAAACATTGAGTCATATGGATATTTCCAACTTAGAGGATTTTTACTTACTATACTTGACTTTATAGCTCTTTCCTTTACACTGAAAATCTTGGTTCCTGATGAAGTTATTTGCTCGCTCTGTTTTTCAAAATGACATCAGTATGATTATTAAAACAATTTAAATGTTATCTGCAGTTTTCTTTGTACTTAGGATATAACTTACAAAAGGAAGTATATTTCAAGAATTCCAGCTTTTGTTTCTGTTCCGATCACATTGTTCCCTCACTGCCTGTATAGGTTATGATTAGTTTCAGTTATCTTTCTGTAGTTTTTTTTAAATGTGTGTCTGTGTTCTCCGTGTTCTCAACTGGGGAGTTGATACTTTCTTTACATACTGTTCTGTACTTTTTTTTTTTTTTTAACTTAATCTACATTGGAGATCACCCTGCAGCCATATATGGAGATCCCTCTCTCTCTCTCTCTCTCTCTCTCTCTCTCTCTCTCTTTATGACATTTGCAGAGTGCTGTACTGGAGTGCCACAGTTTACTCAACTAATTCCCTGTCAGTGGACATAGTTAGGCTGTTTCCAGTCTTTTGCTTCTGCAGATAATGCCATGAAGAATATCTCTGCATATGTTATTTGGTGTTTTTGCTAGTGTTTCTTTGGGAAAGATTCCTAGAAGTTTGGGATTACTGGGACAAAGGATAAATTCATACTTTTATTAGATAGTGGCAAACACCCCTCTGGAGGACTTGTGTCCTAACATCATACAAACCCAGCAGCAGATGAGAAGACCTTTTTTCCTGAACCTTGTTGACAGGCTTGTCAGACTTCTCCATTTGAGGGGCAGTCTTTCAGGAGGAAAAGCGTGTCTACCGTAGTTGTAGCTGGCTTATTCTTGTGAGCGAGTAAACGTATTTTCATGATTCAGGACATTTTTACCTACTTTTGTGAACTTCTGTTCACAGGTCTTGCTTATTTTTTCTTTAGGTATGTTGCGCTTCCCTCTTTTTAGAAACTTACGCATTTAGGGATACTAACCCTTTGTGATGTACATCCAACTATTTTTTATAAGTTTTTAAATTATCTTTTTTTTTTTTTTTTTTTTTTTTGCCATGTAGATTTTTTATGTAATAAAACTTCCCAGTCTTTTCCCTTACTGCTTCTGGATTTTGAGTCATAAAGTTTCTTCCATTCTGTGATGAGGGAGGAATTCTCCATGCTTCCTTTAGTGCTTAAGTGTTTCATCATTTTACATTTAAACCTCTCTGTAATTCATCCTGAGTACATTTGAGGAATAGATCCAGTCTTTTTCTTTTTCCATTTGCTTTGTAGATTTTGATACATGCTGTTTTCCAATTATTGCTCTTTTTTTAAATGGTACTATTTAATTTCCTAAATTTATGGTAAATGCTTTTTGGAATCCATGAAGGAATACAAAAGATCCAAACTTTTATCTCTGATATCTTTAAAAGATGAAATGACTTTTGGAAGTCCATTAGTTACATTGAACCAGGTACAGGAGAAAACATGCAGGTATACGAATGGGTGGGACCCTTTCAAGAAAAGTAAACCTGTGTTGTTCAACTCTGGAGAACGGTTTCAAGAAATTTGCAAGCAAAGTTTGGCATGATAGTGTCCTTAATCAGCCCAGCCCTTGTAGTCTATTAGCAGTCTTTCCCAACATTAAAATAAATGTCGTATTTATATGTAGAGGTGGGTAATTAGAAATTGAGGTGAGTGAGACCTTAATCAGGTAGTATCGAAAAGATTCAGATTCCAAAAGGAAATATTTATGCCATAACTAGGGAATTGATAAAAACCTTTTAGCTGATGGTGTATTTATATGTTGGGTTTATTTTGTAATTGTTTCAAGAATGCATTATGTATCAGAGCAGAGGACTCTGTGTATGATCCTGTTTACACAGGAGCTGGAGCAAATGTTGATACCCATCGTCCTTTCAGAGCGCTTTGCAACTTAATAACCAGGTTTCCCATCCAAGGACTTTGTTTACAGTGATGTATTTGTGGGGTTGTGGGCTTTTTGGTTTTTGGTGGGGTTTTTTTTTGGAGTTTTTTACTTGTATTATCCTCTTAGACTAATAATGAAGTCATTCCTCTGTATTCCAACACCTTTTTCAGTCTCTGTTTTGCTCCCTCCTTGTGTATAGTTGAGCCAGAGGTATAGTTTGATATAGTAACTCTCACTGCTTAGTAGCTAATAGCTTACCATCTATTATTATGGTTTAGGAAATTAAAATGTCGTTAAAAAAATCACTGACCAACATCTCCCCTCCCCCCCTTTTTTAAACAAGCAATACTCTGAGAGCCTTAATAACTAATGCTTGCAGATTAAAAAAAAATATATCTTTTTAAATTTATTTTTGAGGGAGGGAGGGAGAGAGAATGAGCAGAAGAGGGGCGGAGAGAGGGAGACCTGGAAACAAAACAAGTTCCAGGCTCTGAGCTGTCAGCACAGAGCGCGGCGCGGGGCTTGAACTCATTAATGACGAGATCATGACCTGAGCTGAAGTCCGGTGCTTAACTGACTGAGCCATCCAGGAGCCCCTGATTTAAAAAAAATATTTACACCCAGGGGCACCTGACTTCAGCTCAGGTCATGATCTCATGGTTAGTGGGTTCAAACCCCACATCAGGCTCTGTGCTGACAGCTCAGAGCCTGGAGCCTGCTTCGGATCCTGTGTCTCCCCCTCTCTGCCCCTCCCCCAATCAGTCTCTGTCTCTGTCTCTGTCTCTCTCTCTCTCAATCCCTCAAAAATAACTGAAGGTTAATAAAAATATGTTAAGCCATAATCTGCTTTGTTAAAAAATGAAAACCACGTATTTTACTGTGGACTGTGGGGCATTGGGGAAGTGGAAAGTTAACCAGACGTTCATTAGATGTCTGTCTTCTCCAGAGGTTCTTTCATCTGCCGGCACCTTTTCTCTCTGCTTCCCATATTATCCTTTACTTAGACTCCTTTCTGCCTTTTAGCTTAGTCTTCTCTCTACATCATTGCAGGAATCCCATAGATTGACATTCATTTAAAGTGCTCCCGGGGCACCTGGGTGGCTCAGTCGGTTAAGTGTTTGACCTCGGCTAAGGTCATGATCTCACCGTTCCCAAGTTGAAGCCCCACATCTGGCTCTGTGCTGACAGCTCAGAGCCTGGAGCCTGCTTCGGATTCTGTGTCTCCCTTCTCTCTCTGCCTGTCCCCAACTCCACGCATGCTTTCTGTACTTTGTCTCTCTGTCTCTAATTTTCTCTCTCTCTCTCAGAAATAGATAAATGTTTGGGGCCTCTGGGTGGCTCAGTCAGTTAATGGCTCAGATCATGGTCTCATAGTTTGTGAGTTTGAGCCCCACGTCAGGCCCTGTGCTGACAGCTCAGAGTCTGGAGCCTGCTTCGGATTCTGTGTCTCCCTCTCTCTCTGCCCATCCCCCCCACTTGTGCTTATGTTCTCTTTCTCTCTCAAAAATAAACATTAAAAATTTGAAAAAAAAAGTGCTCCCAATGTTTTTATATACACGATAGGAAAGTTTAACTTCATTCAGCTGAGAGCTTAGATCCTGGTGAGTTATTTTCCTTTATGTTGGTGTTGAATAGCTCTGGTCTAATCTTGACCTGTTTGAGAAATCCATGCAGATAGTCATAGGGCGACTTGGGCACTTGGAACTACCCCTGAGAACCTGCAGATTCAGGCGGGTTGGGGGTCCGGAACACACTCTTCCTGCTGACGGTTATTCTGGGCAAGACGGGCCAAATGTGAAATCGACAGCTTGCATTGAGAACCCCTGGCCCTCGCCATCCTTCTGTGTCTCTAGTGTTCTTCCTACCCACCCTCTGCCCATAGGACCCGGGTTCTTATTTGTCCCCTTCTAATCCTTTAAAAATACTTTATTTTCAGGAAGGGATCTGACTTCCGTTCCATTGATACATATCAGTGTGAACTTAAAGAGATGCTTTGATTTTTAGTCACCTTTCTGATTGTGAAGGGAGAACAGTTTGGTCCCATTATAAAAATTTCAAAAAGAATGGGGGCTGATTCAGTGGAATAGAAAAATCTACCTGCCCCCTAAAACCATGCCATGGTGACAGCCACACTCCTGTGTGAAAAGAGCATATCTAGGGAGACATGGAAGAAGAAACGTGGGGGGAACAGCAGCACTGCCCAGTATAATCGCAAATACAGGCAGTTCTTTATTTACTTGCCTTATTGTAAACATAAACCATGTGACTGTAGTTACAGTATTTTTATTTCTTCTGAGTGATGTTGAAGGCCATAAAGAGTAAACCCTGGAGCAAAAATACCAGATAAGGGGGCACCTGGGTGGCTCAGTCGGTTAAGCATCCAACTTTGGCTCAGGTCATGATCTTGCAGTTTGCGAGTTCCAGCCCCCGTTCGGGCTCTGTGCTGACAGCTGAGAACCTGGAGCCTGCTTCCGAGTCTGTGTCTGCCCCTCTCCTGCTCATGCTCTGTCTTCCTCTGTCTCTCGATAATAAGTAAACATTAAAAAAAAAAAAAAAGACAAAATGCCTTGCTCTAAATGCCTCCAGAACTTCCTGTTTCGGTGAGTAATACCATCAGTAGCTGGTAGGCATTCTGTCACTGCTGTCGTCTCAGCCGCTATACTGTGGCACTCCCCTTCCAGGAGGGGAAAGTTTCCGATCAGTTCTCTTAATTCCTAAGGGCTGCTGGCTTGTTTGAATTACATTCTCTGACCAGAGATTTCCTCTTGGAATTACTTTCCTAGGCGGCTTTGATGCATTTTCCCCCTCAGTAGAACTAAGAAAGGTAGGACTTGGTGCCACGCAAGGGAAAGCATCGTTTAATTGGTGTTGTACGAGATGGGATCGGCGTGACCCCCATGAATGTAAGTTTGTGCTTTACCATTGCTAGAAATATAGAAATCTGTTGTGTTAACACTTTGGTATATAATGAGCTAGACAAGGATTCCTTTTTTTTTTTTTTTTTTTTTTTTACTGCGTGCTATTACTCTTGGCAAAGGGGAAGAAACCAAGAAAGCAAAAAGCAGTATATACTCTAGAAGCCCTGTATATAACAATGAATAATTGGGAACAACTCCAACATAAGATACTTTAAGAACAGTCTGGCAAACTAGGACATAAATGTAATGGAAATGTTAAAAATGTCTTTAGATGTGTGGATATAAACTAAGTTGAAATGCAGATCCCAAGATGGTATAGACAGCAGTGAAAACGATAGGAAAGGGTATGTTTCGTCGGGCCCGGGGACGCGCGTCAGGTGCGGTGCAGTAAAAACACCGGATGTTGCTTCCAGTCCTTGTGTCGCTGGAGCCCGTGTGACCTAGGACTTCATGCCCTCGTGCGGGCTTCTTCGTCTCTAAGGGGGATGCTGGCATCTGTCCGTCTGCACCACACAGTTGTGGAGAGGCAGGTGAGTTTGGGAAAGCATTTGGGATGGATACTCTGCAGAGTAAACTCCGGGGAGATTTCAGCTCTGCCCTTGAGAAAAGTGGCAGTGGGTAAAAGCAGCACAGACTGGGCTTGTGATCTCAGCTCTGCTGTTACCTAGCCGTATGGTTTCCTTATCCTCTCTGGTGGCCATTTTCTCGTCTCTGAAATAAAGGCACAGAGAAGATCTTCTCCGAAGTCGTTTCCGGGGTTCAGATCGTGCAGGAGTTTCAGAGCTTCAAAAGCAGGCCCTGCCACAGGTTCTAATGGATGTGCCACTCTCCTCGCCTTTTAGGTGGTGTCACTGTGGTGCTGCTTTATCTGCTCGTGTTACTCTAGCCTTGTCTCAAGAATCTGGAATTTATTCTTAGTGTGCCTATGATGTGTGAGATTTCTGAAAAAACATAGTTGTTTTTCCCTGGAATGCTCTAGGTTTTGTCAGTATTATGTTGTATTGATAATTCTGCAGAGCCTGCTTGGGTCTGTCCTGAGGTTAGAGGTTGTCAGGTTTCTTTCCCCCTCTTAAGTTCTGTTTATTTTATTTTAAACCAGAAGAAGTTTGCAAACATGGAACGGACAGCTTGACCAAAAGGTTGAAAACATTATCCCGTGGGCCATCTGTGCTCTGGGCCACACACACACAGGCGCCCCGTTTCAGTGGCCGTCGGCACCGTCCGATCCTGTGGCTTGCCTTGGGCGAGTCCCCTAATCTCCTTGTGCTTTGCTTTCTCCCATCTGTAACTTGCCCGTCCTCGGGGGCCTGGCCAGGGCTGACTGGGGCTGCGGCCCGGCCCTTCCTACGCACGGAAGGAGAGGAATAGAAGGCAGAGTTTAACAGTCTTGGGTTCTTTCCTTTTTTGCGCGCACTCCCTACGTGTCAGCAGAAATCTAGTTCTGAAACTACGGCCCGTCTGCCATAACTGCACGCTTGAAGTTCTCTTTACTCCATGTTTGTCAAAGGTCTGAAATAAGTTAACTAATTGTGAAATTATAGATACAGTCTTATATACTTAACATTCCCATTCTTTCCCCAGTTAACCCTACGATGGTCTCCTTATGATTATTATTATTTCACTGTAATTGTGGAGCAAGTGTAAAGTTGTTCATACTTGCCTTGAGAAACTGCCTCCTTAAAGGATTTTATTAGGTGAAAAACTAGAAAAGAACCATTTTATTAGTCTAGGAAAGCAGGATGGTCCTACCTTTTATTTCTGAAGTTGATATTCTAAAACTGTCTTAATGTGTTTAAGAAATGTAACAGGTTAGGGGAAATGATGGAAGCATCAGACAAATGTAGGACAATGGCATTATTTAGAATAGGAGTTGTCAAAATCAGTAGTCCATGAGGACACTTGTTAACCAGGAGTTAAAAATCCTTTGGTTTTATACAAGTAAATTTGAGACTGATTTAAAATCGCAACTGGATGGGTCACTTTTTTTTTTTTTTTTTTTTAAGTTTATGTTTGAGAGTGCACATGCATGAGCTGGGGAGGGGCAGACAGAGAGAGAATCCCAAGCAGGCTCTGTGCTATCAACACAGAGCCAGATGCAGGGCTCAAACTCAGGAACCATGAGATCATGACCTGAGCCGGAGGCAGACACTTAACCTACTGAGCCACCCAAGCACCCCTGGATGGATCACATTTAAATTCTAACATTGTTGACCTTCTTCAGTTTTTTAAATATGAGTAGGTGGGTATGAGAGAGACATAGACATAGAGTAGACTTTAAAGTAGATCTTAAAAAGTGATAGCCACGAAGTTACAAATTTGTTGATACAAAGTAAACTGGGAAATTTTGGAGTTTAGTCATAAAGTGATTATGGTGATTTATTTATTTGTTTTGAGAGAGGGCACAAGGGAGTGAGGGGCAGAGAGAGAGAATCCCATGAGAGGTGGGGTGGGGAAGGAGAGAGAGAGAGAGAAGTGGGGCTCGAACTCACAGTGTGATCATGACCTGAGCCAAAGTCAGATGCTTAATGACAGCCAACCAGGTGCCCTGTGGTGATTCATTTTAAAAGGTTTTTTTTGTTTGTTTTTTTTTTTTTTTTGACCCAGACAAATACCACGTTTATTTCACAAACACCGTGAAAATGGGTTGGGGTGGAGTTGGGACACAGGTGCACAGCTGCACACGGTCATCAGTGACCCGCTTCCCACACTGAGGCTCCAGCCAGGCAGCGCCTCCAAGTTGACAAACGAGTGAGTGCAGGGAGGGCCCTTGAACACCAAGCCCCCTGCAAGGCCAGGTGTCCCAGGAAAACCACAAATAAGAGTGGGACACGGCCCCACCATACAGATCATCTAGCCACCCGTCTTCACTCTGGCGGTCTGCAGGATTGCAACAGTGACCCCAAAGAGGCCACTGGCGCTGCCAGATCTCCACGATGAGAATCTTTACAAAGAGGCTGGGGTTCTGTGCATCAGCCAGGGCAGCTCCACTGCCCACGATGCCCACGCAGACTCCACAGAAGAGGTTAGACAGGCCCACCGTGAGGCCAGCCCCACACGTGCAGTAGCCTGCATGGTAGTTTTTGATGTGCAGTGGCCTGGGGGTCAGTGGCACTGAAAGGCTCAGCCAGGATGCTAATCACAGTTGCCACGATGATGGCCACATAGATGCCACATAGATGGCCACAGCCTCACTGTTTTAAAAGATTTTTTATTGAAGACATTTTCCTTTTGTTGGAAGACTAGATAGTCTGGGCTCGGCTGATTCCTTTTTAAGAATAAAGTCTACAGGATCCAGTCCTTACCTGCAGTAGGGGTTTTGCCCTGCCCAGTCTCCATAGGCTGTTGCCGTGAGTGCAGGTTTCCTCCTCGGTCCCGTGCTGTGGGGTTAAGTAGGCACCCTCTCCGCTTACGTCCGGTGGCCTTTGCTTTAAGAGTTAATGATGTCTGCAGGTGTGTTGGGATTAGCACTGTAAAGTTGTGTCAGGGCTTTTTCTTTCTTTTGATCTTCTGAAAGGGATGAAAGATAGCCATTAAACTCAAGGGATTAGGTCCCCTCTCTTTAAAGACTTTAGGTACCATAAATATTTCACTTCAGATGTAAGGCAAAGAATTATATACATCTAGGGGGAAATGGGTGTTTTATATTACCAGTTGGAAATTATTCGGTCTCCACTTACAAATTGAATGAGCTTTGTAGAGATACTTTTCTCCCAACCTGTAGTGGACTGAGATTGGGGGAAAAAATGTGCAGGTTTATAGCTCAGTAATTATACTGATTTTTTGTTTCCTTCTAAAATCTTTTTCTTTGTGTTTATAAGTTAACATGCTGTCTCTGTCGTGCCTCTTCCCTGCCCGATGGGGTCTCCCCACTCCGCTGCTACACCAAGAACTGCCTCTGACACTTCAAGAACCAACTACCGTGCACCCATGTTTGGTTCAAGTGTGTGTTCAGTTTTTTAAAAGAGGCCCTATATTTTGTTCTTTCTCTTCCTTTAAGCGAACGCTGCTTAGAAAGGGAAAGTGAGGTTGACGTGCCCGCGGCAGAGTTAGACGGTTCTGGTCACTGCACTCTCAGGAAGCTGGTGGGAAACCAGGAGGGGAGCCCTGCGTAGGGGGTTGTGGTTTCAGCCCCGTTCCACTCTGCCCACGTCACGCCAGGATGGAAGGCTGGGAATGTCCTTGTCCTTCGTGTTTTCCTAGGATGGACTGTCGCGCTGTGGAATGGTATTTAGAATTAGGACTTCGGAGAGGAAGGGGTAGGCTTGGTAGGTGCCAGCCCTAGAATCAGCCTGTTAAATGATGATTCCTATCCCCACCCCATATCACATCATCAGCCATTTAGAACAGATTTAAAATACAGTCAGCTCAGTGGCTTACGGTATCTGTATGATTCCGCATTTTGTATTTTGTCCCTGAATTTATGGAGAGCTCTATGTGGTTATTTGTATTTAAGCCGATAGTGGTGTTTTCTATTATTTGTTGTGACACATGTGAGATACACTCAGTCCTTTTCCAGAGCTCCTTGCCCCCTTTTTATTTTGTTCTTGCCTTTTTATTAGAGAAAAATCTGGGTGATGAAGTAAGTACCAGATTGCAGGCAGTTAAATATGGGGATTTGAATCCTGAGGCATGTCTCAGTGATGTGAAGGGAAAAGTAAAATTGTGAGTAGAGATTGTTAGCGATGGTCAAAATAGAGTGCCAGATGAATATAGCCACTGGCAGGGGTTTAAGGTTAAGGAATTAAGAGCCTCGTGCTTGATAACGTTGCGCCACGTTCGGATTAGAGGTCTGCTCAGTTACCGCCTTAAACCTTTACTTCCGATGCTTCATAAAATTATAGGAATGGCTCTGTGTGTGAAGCTTATCCAAACTTTGGGCCTATAATATAACCCTAAAAGAAAGACAGGGGCAAAAAGAAACTGTGAAAGGTGTTTGGCAGCGAGCAAGAGTGGGAGCTCACCAACGCTTTGAAGGTCAATTAGCCAGAAAATGTGCTAAAGACCGGGTGCGGTGCCGCGTTACTGGCCGAGAATTACCCCCAAGGTCCTCAAAGTGGTCCTGCCGCCCGAGCCAGAGAGACAATTACAGACCTGGAGGAGATGCTACAAAAGCTTTAATTAAGGAACTTACTTACACCCCACTAGGTTTTGGAAATTAAATTCTTGCTTGTGCTTAACTGATGTTTCTTTTGTCTGGGCTTCCACGTGAATTTCAGCAGAGAGCACTGTTTTCCCCTGGGTCTGCTTTCCGTTGGAAGCCGCTTCACTGTGATGGATACCGGCAAAGCCGAGAGTTTAATCCTTGCAGGGAACCGGGTGGAAAAGTGAGCCGAGGAGCTTTCTGCCAGGGAGCGTTTTGGGCACAGGTTGAAAATTGTCGTGTTTAGACACACCTTAGTACCCCCGGAAACCACGACCTCTCTTTGGGCTTAGACACGTGAAGAAGGGTAATAAGCAGATGTATTTTGTAGAATTTGAATTTTAGAATTCCCATTCACAGGGCACCATGACTTTCCTTGAATTGGCAGCTTTATGTCTCTAGACCCAGCAGGCCGCTCTTTCTCCAGAAACATGTGTTTGTTTTGTGTCGAGGAGGTTAGAGTAGCCTCTGGGCCTCTGTCATCCAGGCCTGGTTGTTCACAAGCCCAGACCCGTGGTGAGGCTGCATTCAGATGTGACTTCTCCTAGAAGGACTGATTTAAGCTGCATCCAGTCCCAGGCAGTGCGTTACGATGCATCGATCTGCCCGTGTGCCTGAGCTCAGCCATCCTGCGATCGATGGGAGATCGATGGGACGTTGTCGTCTTCGAACTTGGGCCTAATGGCTCCTTTACTCCAGTCTGTTCCCTTTGTTTCCATAGTGAAGCAATTCCCTTATTTCTTGTCTCTCTTCCTTGGAGTGATTTATTTCTGCCTGCAAAGTTTGGTTTGAGCCATAACGTTTTAAAAAGCACTAAGAAATGCTTGTGTTCCAATAATTTTAAATTTTCTTTCAGTATTTCTAGTCTACACCCATCATCAGTCAGGAGGTCCATTTTTTAGGTCCTCTCCGTACCCTTTGAAGTCCCTTTGTGTGCCTGTCAACCTGTGTGTGTGAAGACCAAAACTTCCTCCTTGCTCTAACTGAACAGAAGAGTCAATAAAATCAGAAGTACTGGGGCCCCTGGGTGGCTCAGTCAGTTAAGCGTCCGACTTTGGCTCAGGTCATGATGTCATAGCTCATGAGTTCGAGCCCCGCGTCAGGCTCTGTGCAGCCAGCTCAGAGCCTGGAGCCTGCTTTGGATTCTCTGTCTCTGTCTCTCTCACAGAAATAAGTAAACATTTAAAAAAAAAAAAAAAGTACTTATCATCATCTGACCTTGTCAGGAAAGAGAAATTGCAAAAAAAAAAAACAATCGTGGTGTCGCGGGTTAAAGGGTGCAGTTTTCAGCAAAGTGAAGTTTCTGAAGAACTCCGTTACCGAACTTCCCTCTTCCGTGCGGTGGGTAGAGGAGGGCTCCCCCTGGTCCAGGCGTCCGAAGCCCCCTTGGTGCGGCGGCTGCTCTACAGCAGGGTCCTCTGACCCCGGCCAGGTTAGCGTGTGGTGATGACTCGGACGGACCCGTGTGCTGGCCTGAGAGCTTTTGGCATTTACGTTATTTAGAGCGCTCTCCTACTCGAATAGATCTTAAATAATGAATGCATCATAGTGAATTTCAGTTTTCTTTGGAAAGAGGGAAATTGTATTTCATGATAGGAACATTTTTGTTTGACCGAGTACCTGACTGGTTAACAAGCTAAAGCCAAATGTGGTCGGAACTTCTGGAGAAACGGGCAGATGGCATGAGCACGCTTGCTCACTGAAGAAGAATGTAACTGAATTTTGCTAAAAAGTGCTGATTCCAAAGGTTCTTTTATGAAGTAAAAATTCTGAGTTCTTATCTCTTCAGCTTTATTTTGCTAACATTGTTAGAACTAGTACATCTGGCTTAGATTCTAAAATAGTCTGGTTTTATGCTTCAGTTAAGATGAATCCAATCAAATTGGAATTTGAAGATAGATAAAAAGGATTTTGATACACAGGGAGGATTCTTAAACAGAGCAGGGTTAGCAGGGAAGGTCTTAAGCCTCCTTTCTTTCTGGATGGCCTTTAGAAACAGGCCGCTGGTGGTTTCAGTTAGTGTAGGGCATTCAGCCGTAGTTGTGTGTGTGTGTGTAAAGGGGTGACGGACGGTGGAGCGAGTGGCCTCCTCAGCGGTCCTTCCGGTGTCCGACTCTTGGTTATACCGCTTACCGTCAACGCTTAGACAAGCTCCACGCTTTGTCGTCTGAAGATTTCTTTTATGAGGGTGGGGGTGGGGTTAGTTTTGTAAATGGGGTTCAAGTGTGCCGTCTTTATCAGATTTAGTGATATCTCTCTCACTTCATCCGTTCGGTTTGCTTTCTGTGTTGACTCCCCCCTCTGTCCAAGCGTGGATGCATGTGCACAGCCAAATACAAACTCCAGATGCAGTCCAGTGAAATTTTCTAATAAGACATTGGAACAAAATTGTTTAGGGGGAGGTGAGGAACAGACCATTTTGTATTTCAGCCCAGGGTGCTCTGAGAGCTAAGAGTGACAATTAAAAATGTTTTTTAGGTGGGGGCACCTGGATGGCTAAGTCAGTTAAGCGCCCGACTTTGGCCCAGGGCATGATCTCAGTTTGTGAGGTCGAGCCCCGCATCGGGGCCTGCACTCACCATGTGGAGCCTGCTTTCCATCCTGTCTCCCTCTCTCTGCCCCTCCCTAGCTTGCGTGTTCTCGCACGCTCGTTCTTTCTCAAAAATAAACAAAACACTGTTTTTCAGGAACATAAACATACATCCTTCTGGGCTCACTGGGAACGGTGTGAAATTGTCCCGTGTCTTCGTGGTGCAGCTGGTACTGACGTGTTCGTGGTCCCCCTCCACCCCTCTTCATCATGCTGACCTTGGAGCCATTAGTACAGACTCAGCAGTTTATCCTTTCATAAATAATGCACTCGCTCCAAAACGGCAGGCTGCAGGCTTGTGGCCCAGACCTGCTGGGTATTTATAGTTCATGCCAGTAAATGTTTCGGTTGAATCGGTCAGGAGCTGTGGGCCTGATCTCTTTTCAAGTTGGTGGCTAGAGAAGTGAGTCCGCTCCTGCCCCCCCACCCCCCACCCCAACCTTGAGGACGCAATGAGCACTGCTGAACTCTGTGGCCCTGGCCAGCTGGCGAATCTGGAGGGGCTTGTAGGTTTGCTTGTGTTTGGCTGTTTGAGCCTCAGTACCAGTTCCTGGTTTGGTGAGCCATGTCTGTGCACTGACACCAGATGAAGAGAGCACTTCCTGCCTGTCTTGAAGTAAATCGGGGGTCAACCCAGACTTGTTTGGTGCTGGCCTTTGCTGTGGTTTTACGGGAGAGGCTCCAGCACTGCTGAAAAGGTGCTTTCTCCGACGGGAATGGGGGTTGCATTCTGCTAACAAGGCCTAAGCCTGCCGATGACAGTGCAAGCTTGTGCTTCTCTGTGCAAGAAGGTAGAAAAGAGTGAGGGTGGAATAGTAAATGACTTTTTATCCAGCAAGGATGACTATGGAAAAACCTGTTTCAAAACAGGTTCTTCCCATGTCAGGTCATCAGTTTTACGGTTCACTTTTCCCCTTTGTCCTTCCTCCCTGCCAGGTTCCCCTAGGACTTCTCCAGCTGTGCTCGTCAGCCTCCTTTTCTTGATCCTTCCTGCCTGGAGCTCTGGGATTAAAAAAAAAAAAAAAAGGAAGGAAGGAAGAAAAGAAAGAAAAAGACAAACCATACAGGACCCTGACTTTGATATTTACTGCTTAACCTTTTCCTTGTAAGAGTTGCTAGCTGTAATACCAAAAATAATTTCAAGACTAGAAAGTGTGAGGAAGCACTTTCATTTACTAGCCAGTGGCTTAAAGGAGTTATTTTTCCAGCAGACTAGTGAGCCTGCGGTGTTAAATGTCTGTTGACTCTCTGGCCGGGAGAAACACTGATTTCTCTCTTTCAGGTGCTGCTTTCTTCCCCGGGAGATGCGCCGAGATCTTGGCCAGGGGTCAAAGCATCGGGAAGCTCGGGGTCCTTCATCCTGATGTCATCACTAAATTTGAGCTGACCATGCCCTGCTCCTCCCTGGAAATCAACATCGAGCCCTTTTTGTGAAGATGGGTCTCTGCCTTGTGACTCTCTCCCGGAGCATTCTGCTCCTTCCCTGGTGTCCTTGAGTCGTCTCCGCCCTCCCCCCCCCCCCCCCCCCCCGGGACCATTCGCTTGCGCTTTAATGTTTAATAAAGTAGAAAGTCGTGTCTGGCTCCGTGTGTAGAGGCCGCCCGCTCCCTGCATTAGGCCAGCTTGTGCGAACACGCTGTCTGTGAAGCCGCGTTACGAGGAGAAGCCCAGAGGACCGCGGGCCGGAGCCTTGCTGATGAAACCAGCGCTGATGCGGGAGAATGGAAGAATTTGTTCCTTCTCCGTCTGACGTGCAGCCAGCAGTGGGAAACAACGGTAGCTTTGGGAAACGATTAGGGAGCAGCGGCCGTCTGGCAGTTACAGCCTTCGAAGTCCTTTGAAAGTGAAAGAAGACTCGAGTATTTGAAGGGCTTGAAGGTGCGTGGGTGTTTCCACTCTGATATCCTGAGACGGAGTTCACACAACACACATCTGTTCTGCTAGACGAGTTAAAACAAACGTGTTGATAGATAGCAGTGCGGTATGAACATTCGGAAACCATGGAAGAGTATTTTTGCCCCAGGCT
Source organism: Acinonyx jubatus (assembly GCF_027475565.1). Classification (NCBI taxonomy): domain Eukaryota; kingdom Metazoa; phylum Chordata; class Mammalia; order Carnivora; family Felidae; genus Acinonyx; species Acinonyx jubatus. The sequence continues at coordinate 202,885,821 of NC_069381.1, read as the reverse complement.
ATACGTTCTGCTGTAATCAATACTATAAAATCATGGCTTTAAATACTTAGTTGAGCAACTAGGTTCTGTCTTATTTTGCAGGGAAGTATTAGGTCTCTCCTCTGACGCTAAGTGTGTCGGTCTGTCTTGTCTTGCCTCCTAATTTACTTTTATTTCTTTGATCTAGACTCCTCCAATAGGTACTGAAAAAAGGTTGAATGTTTGAGAGAAGTTCTCAATTCCTGTTAAGATGATGAAACAATAAAATGTAAAACTTTAAGTCCAGTAGAAATAAGTAACAAAGTTAGAAAGAATTAGGTTCTTGGAGCTTGTGCTGAGCCTACTACAGAGGAACCCAACCCTCTTACTGCTCTGAATCAGGGCAGCGGTGTCCAGCCTAGTAAGATTTGTGAACATACAGACTTTCATCACTCCTTCCCCGTTCTGTTTGGGGCATTTAAATGAGAAAGCTCACAAAAAAGAATGTACGTCAAAAGGTTTTGTGTCCAGCATGCATACCTAAAGATTTCTTAACAAGTTAAGACAACCCAGTTTTTTTTTAAATGGACAAAAGATTTGAACAGATATTTCCTGCAGATAAATCAGCATCGGGAAAAATTCTCATTAGTCATCAGGGAGATGCAAATAAAAACCACAGTACGAATTGAAATGGCCGAAATTTGAAAGACCGGCTCATACCGAGCATTGGTGAGACCCGTGCCGTGGGACCTCCGTGTCCTGCTGGTGGAAACAGAGGGAACAGTGTTATTTATAGTAGCTTCAGCTCAAATGTTCATCAGCAGCTGAATAGCTAACTTGTAGTACATCCGTATCATGGAGTAGTTCTCGGCAATAAAAGGGGATGAGCTACTGAAGAAGAACATGAATGAATCCCTAAGCATGCTCAGGGGGGGAAAATAAAACAGACCCAAGACTACACGTGATTGCACATAAATGAAATTCTAAAAGAGTCAGTGGTACACTGGCAGGCTAGAGCTTGCACAGGGGAAAGGACTGCAAAGGGTAGAGGGGCTAAGCTGTTGGGGACGATGGGACGGGTCTATCCTAACTGGCATGGTAGTTAGGATGTAGCTTATTACCTCAGCAAAGTTGGGAGAAACACGTTAACGTAGTTCATAATCTTGCACCCCACATCTATGCCTAGGGTAAAAGCATGAACTGTGGAATTGGTGTGTCTGTTTAAAGTGGTTTACTGGTCCGCTCTTCAGGAGATACTGTCCCCCCAGGTTGTCTATAGTTAAAGTCCAGGTTCGTGGGCCATGTGATAGCCATGGTTGAAGTGAGTGGATATCCTGAGATAGCCTGTTAGCAGGCAGCCACCTGGATGGTTTTGGTCAGAAACTACTTGTAATGAAAAACCCACTGACATGTGATTGTATATCCCAGCATGAAAGGGGAAAGATCAACTCCATCCATCACGGGGATGTTTCTGCCCTCTGAAGCGGGGAAACTGTAGGAAGAAAACCGGTATCAGCTACGTTAGGAGAAATGAACCACCAGTTTAGGAACTGAGGCTCCACGGCCAGATCATCTTACACTTGTCCCAGCTGAGGCATTTGAACTGGGGCCGGGCCAGTCGTGGGTACTACCAAAACCTATGTTGGAGAAAACACACCTTCTTCGTGAAAACTGGGAGCCCTAGTACGAAGAGGGAAGTTAGATATAATCGATTTCTTGCTCTAGCTTACAGAAGTGTGCTAGAGCCCGACACTCCTGTATTACTCTCGAGTTTTATATTTTCACCCGTGATCTTGTTGCAACGTTTACGTTTTTATGATAATCATAGGAGATAAAGTAGGCATTCTCCCTGCCTTATGGGAACATTCAACCTTCAGAGAGATGAATGATATGCCCAAAAGTCACATGCTTAACAAATGGGTTTGGGACAATGAGCGACTTGGATTCCCTAGATCACTTGGTGTTTTGTGTCAGCTACTTACCCAAAATGTTGGAGTTTTTGAGTTTTATAAAAAACACGGAAAAACAAAGTTAAAAATGTCAACTATAGAAAATCGTACAAAGCTAGACCTTCCCAGGCTAATCTACCCTTTCTGCCCCCAGTCTCCTACTGAAGTAACTAACCACTGTTAATAATTTGGCTTGTGCTGTTCCGGACATTTTCCTTAGTTTGGACAGTCAGCCACACATAGGCTCACAGTTTTGGGGCCAGACTCTACTCACTGATTCGCAACAACCTTCCATTTCTATTTTACATAGTATTTTACATATGACACTTCACTCACCATGTCTTATTTTTCTAGGTCAGGACCTGTAGACCCACGTCATTCTATTCCTCTGCTCACCTTTGTTTCCCAATCTGCAAGTACAGTGATCAGTGGACCTCCATATGCCAGCCCCCAAAACAGTATTAGCTTAGAGGCCATGAAAACCCAGGCCTAATGGCTGTACAAACATCCACATTTGGTATTTGATAGACACATTCGGAGAGGTGAGGGGCTACTTAGATAGTTCTTACGTGTGCCTTTTACACCCAAACAGTATCTTATCCCAGTAGGTTACATTCCCAGGTGTAAAGAATGTTAAATTATTACCTTTTAAACAGGAGTAGCCCAACTAGGGCCCAGCCGGCCCAGCTGGCACTCGCCCTCAGCAACAAGGGGCTCGTCACATTGGGAAAAGAGCACTGCTTACAATCCTGTGTCTCAGTCTTAGCTGCTATTTGTGCTTGAAGCTTTCTGTGAATACCACTAACGCCAATGCTTGGGTATTGAGTTGGCTTTTTTGGTCCATTTTATCCAAAAGCAGACAGGTGGCCTTAAAGGGACACAACTGCCTTCAATAAAATATGCCCTTTAAACAGCAGAAGCATTTGACACGTCTGATATCTTCCAGGCTGTGGCTTATTATAAGGAGCTTGGATATATTATTTTTAAAAAGGTAGAGGCTGGCATACATAACAGAACTCAAGGCACCAGTACAGCCCTGGGACAATCTACGAGCAGCTCCCTGACCCAGCTCAGTGCAAGGAGATCCCCCTCCTTGGGTAAAGGTACAGGAACCAAACAGCCAATCCTTGAGAAGTCAGCTGGGCCACAAGCAAGGCCAAGCCGACCCAGAGCGATTTTAGTTTCTACTACTGCCTGCTTTCTTGTCCAGTCTCCCACCCTCCTCTGACTTCCTAGTAAACAGGATGACGACAGACATTGTAACTCAGCTGTGGGTTGGAGAAATACCTCCAGCAAAGGGTTTGATTCAGTTATGTCTATGGCTGAAGCCCGGTATGTTTCCTCTCCCTCATGGGACCGATGCAGTGTGGTAAGAATATGCTCAAGGCCTCCATTCAAGTCTTTGACTCATCCCTGAGGTTTGGCCTTGACTGTCTCTGTTTAAGGAGCATGACGTGATTCTGCATAGAAAACATTTTGAAAAGCCCCCCTCTCCCTGTTTTAGGAGGCAGTTGTAAGAGATAACTGCTAGGTGTTCCAAGTTGCAGATCTTATCAGCCATACAAAGCAGATCTGACCTTTAAGACAGAAAAGTGAGGATGTTGAGGAAACCTGGTAGCGAAATAAAGTTCCTGCACTCCACAAGTCACAACTTTTTGTCCTGAGGAATGAAAATATTTCTCTAAAAGAAACACCTGCTTAGGGCCAGCAAGATACCAGTTGTAAAGGATACAAACCTGGTAACCCCCCCCCCCCCCCCCACTGGCGCTGGAATCGTACAGAGTAAAAGACCAATCAGAGATGGCTGGGAGTAGACCTTTCTCAGCTGTGTTAGGTAGAACATCCGAACAGCGTTTGGGGGGACGACACAAGGTAAGCCAGAGGGAAGGGCACCCTGTGAGCAAACTGCACTGTAGGGAAGAGAGGGACCCTGTAGGTGAGATGCCTTCGGGAAGACACCAGACATAAACTTGTCTGCAAAGGCCCCTGAGTCTCTAGCTGAGTATCGATCAGCCCGTGCACATGGGGGCAGCACCCATTACAGAGACTACCTCTAACCATCCACGGAGAACTGAACCATTCATTCCTGGAGCTCACAGGGCAGGCCAGAGCTAGAAAACCCCAGGAATCAAAAGGTTATGCGGAGAAGGGCTAGATGGATTTTGCCTCAGTAGTTGGGGAAAACCAACTCTAGACTAAACGCCACTCCAGTTGTGCCTAATAAAGCTTAAAAACAAGACCAAAATAAACTATTTGCAAGAAATGAACTGCATCCTAGAACAGAGCTTAAGGATATTTATAGTAATACAAAATATCCAGCACCCAACAATGTAAAACTCACAGTGTCTGTCATCCAACCAAAAATTACCAGGCAAGCCAAGAAGCTGGGAAACCTAACCAATAATGAGGAAGGGGAAAAAAAAGAATCAGAAACTGACAAATGTGCCATAGGTGATAAAATTAATAGGATATTATTGTAACTGTCCTCCATATGTTTAAGATGCTAGAGGAAAGACTGAACAAGTGGAAACACAGAAGGTACAGATTTTCAATTTCTAGAGAAGAAAACTATGAGATAAAGGAATAAGCTGATAATAATACCAATACCTATGGAATAACAGAACTGATGGACTTCATGAAAGTTTCACAAAAATAGCTTCCCAGCCAAGTATTCTTACCAGCACCTAATTGGGATGGCTAACGTGGCCTGTGCATACTTTGCCCCTCCCACAGCACCGCCCACCTGGCTCCCACGTGACCCACGCTGCAGCCTGGAAGCCCGGGAGGCCTCACGGTCTCTAGGCTCACAGACGCAGGTACAGGGCGTGGAGGCAGCACCAGCCGGCACCCTGTCCTGTCCTCAGCAGTTCGAGGCTAGCTTTGTCCAGAGGCATTGACATTCTCCGAACACCTCCACTGGGGAAGAATCTGGCTTGTGCTCCCAGCAAGGGGACCCTGCTGTCATAGCAGGAAAGAGCAAGGCCAGCAGATGTGTCGAGGGTGTGCATTAAAGAAGCGTCACAGCCGGAACTAGCTGCGCCCTGGCTTCTCTTGTTTGTTTTTGCATGCCATATAGACAGGCGTGGAAAAGGAAAAAGGATTTTTGGCTTCATATAGCTCCGTTGTCTCATGTGGCTATAGTTTTAGGAATTTAACATTCTATTCATGGTCCACATTCAACTCTTCTTTTTCATATGCGTCCTGGAAATAGGCAAGTCTGTACTACAGGTGTGCCCCACTTTAAGAAAACAGTGGACACATGGTGTCTCCAAAGTAATCCATTAAAGAGCCTTATGTTTACAGAAATGAACTGCCATATGATTGAAAATGCCATTTATAAACAGCGAACCCCTTGGTGCCCTTAAAATTCAAGTTAAAAAAAATCAAGACAGCCTTCAGGAAAACATCTATTCTCTAAAACTGGATACATCTACACCACTTGGTTCTTGTTAGCCTCTTACTAGACAACCAGGGATTCAGGGAGGGAGGGAGGGAGGGAGGGAGGGTGAGCGAGCACATTTACAGGTCTCTCAAAGAGCCAGATCAAGGTAAAATACTTTTACATCAAGTTCCACGGGCCTAGTTCAGGGAACCGAGCAAAGAGGGACACAGACGGAGGCCCTCGCAACTGTCACCTCTTTTGAAAGGTGAACGAGAATGGGCATGAAACTGTGCAGGCGAGGTCAGGTCCAAGACGGCGGAAGGGGAAGGTGCCCACTGCGGCCTGTCAAATGTTCCAAGGAGGAACGATGGGGGAGACTGGGAAGCCACCTCGGATGTCATCTTCTCTGGAATGGCCCCACATGGGAGTAAGGAGATGGACTAAGGGGCTCCCTCACCCTTCCTTCCCGTTCTCGTGATTTGGTTCTGCTCGTCCTTTGCTCCGCCACGGCCACCACCGCTCTTCCTGCACACGGTCGTCAACCCCGGCGTTGGTGTGGCTTCGCCTCGGGAGAGCCGCAGGTGTTTGGGGGACGCGTCTCTGGCAAGCTCCGCCCTCGCCATGGAGTATCATCTCGTATCTGCTTCCCATCACATCATCTGTTCTGTAAGCCTGGCTCGTGTGCTGCCTCTCCCGGGAGCCCCCCTCGACTTGCTGCAGCCCCCAAGCAGGAACTCGTCTCTCCCTCCTCTCGGGCTCCTACGCCCCTACCCTCCAATTCCCTGAGCCAGAGGCTCCTGTCTCCTGCGAGAGCTCCACAGGGCAGGATTACGTCCATCCGGCTCCGCAGGCCCATGGTGCCGGGCGTATTACGTATTGAAAGTACAAACGGGGGCCTAGCCTTGGCCTTGGCAATAGGAGTGGCAGTTTTCTGCACCATTTCAAATAGCGTATTTGGGATGCGTGAAGACACAGCCTATCATCGTAACGATGTGGATATGAAACAGGGTCATCTTCATTTGGCTCTGCAGGGTACTTATTCGTGAAAACCGTGTAGTTACCTTAACTAGCAGCACCGATAGCATTTACCTTTCAACTCACAGGGGCATTGGTCTCCAAATATGGTAAGATTCTTTTCCAAAAAAAAATTTTTTTAATGTTTATTTATTTTTGAGAGACACAGAGAGACAGCATGAGCGGGGGAGGGGCAGAGAGAGAGAGGGAGACCCAGAATCCGAAGCAGGCTCCAGGCTCCGAGCTGTCAGCACAGAGCCCGACGTGGGGCTCGAACTCACAAACCGTGAGATCATGACCTGAGCCGAAGTTGGTCTCTCAACCGACTGAGCCACCCAGGCGCCCCGAAGATTCTTTTTAGTATCAAGGAGTCAGAGGAGGGTATGTGAGCTTGTGCGCCTACCACTTCCTGCTAATCACATCTACAGCCGCCGTGACACTCCCCAACATCTGCACATGATTGAACTACGACAGCAACAGAGAATTCTATAGCCTGCCATTTATTTTTGTCACCTCTTTTCAACTCCGGTCCAATGAACCCTGAAAGGTCTAGCAGGAAAAAAAAATTCCAAGGGAGCACAACCCTAGCTTTTGAAACATGTAACAAGAAGTCATAAGCAAACCAAAAATGATTTTATTTTAAAAAGAATAAATTTACATACACTACATGAGCAAGACATCTGAAACCTTCCAAAATAGAAACCCGGAGCATATGGCCCCGAAACACCACATGCTTTGATTACACTCAAGAAGCCCAAGTTGCCGACGCGGACTAGAAAATCCCATGTTACCAGTGCGGCCATCAGGCCTGTTGTAGAGTGATTTCGGCCACGGCCATTCACGGGTTTTGAGTTCAAGGTCCCTTCTGTGTTTCCTTCTGCATAATGCTGTGGGGCAGGTCTGAGCAAAATCAGCCTGGAGTGACAGCTGTTTAGGATGACAGTACAGGTTGGAGGTCCCGGCCCGGAATGGTAGTGGGCTGGGGGCAGGCCGAGGACGGTTAGAAAGGAGACATGTTCTGCTTGCCTCCCAGAGGTGCCAGGAGTCCTGAGGACTCTGGCGTCACGGTTTCCAAAGGCAGGGTTGGCCCGACCACAGGTCCTAAGCCTATGTTGGATACATCACGATGAGCTTGACTTTCAAATCCCCAAGTCGCCTGAAGGAGAGGTGCTCTGGGCCACCGCTGAGGCGATTCCAGCAGGGGGCAGTCTTTCCCCAGAGAGAAAATCCAAATGTCTCCAAGGAGCCATAGGGCCTGCTCTTTGAAGGGGCACGCGTGGGGTGTGTGAGACAGCCGCCTGGGAGGGGGTCAGATGAGTGACGAAGGCCAGCAAGAGGAGGAAGCAGGTAGTGACTTTTCCAATCCGTTTCTGCCGGATTCCAGGCCACAGAGCAGAAGAGCTCAAAAACTAAAATTGTCTTCACCAATATACATACTTTTTAAAAAAAATTTTTATTAAATGTTTTTATTTTTGAGAGACAGAGAGAGACAGACCATGAGCAGGGGAGGGGCAGAGAGAGAGGGAGACAGAATCTGAAGCAGGCTCCAGGCTCCGAGCTGTCAGCACAGAGCCCGACGTGGGGCTCGAACTCACAGCCTGCGAGATCATGACCTGAGCCGAAGTCGGACGCCCAACCGACTGAGCCACCCAGGCGCCCCAGCATACTTTTTATTCTCCAGCTGCAAAACAAGATACTTCAAAAAGTGACCAACCATGACAAGCCCTTGGGTCATTATTTAATGGGCTACAGCCACCATATTCATCCTCAGTCCAATTGTGTAAATACAGCCTCAAATGCATTAATACGGCGGATTGCTGTCCTATTGTCGGGACTTAAAAGGACAGCATGAAAAATTACACGTACACACTTGAGTGAAGTGGCAGCACCCACTGCCGCGACAACCATTATGGCCTCTCCTTTCAAAAGATACAAGTGGAAAGACCTGATCCTTTTGCTGACTGGCTCCAGAACAATCAACTAAAATCATTTGGCATAAGTATTATCCAGGGCTGCAGGGACTTGCCTCCTCCACTGCACTGGTGGGGCTGGCCCGTAAGTTGGGGCCCCCCTTTTCTTTCCCATTTCCCCCCCATCATGGTACCACGAATACTGGTCAGAGTTTGCTGTAAGAACAAACGGCAGGTCATTTCGAACCCAGCCTTCTAACTATGGAAAATGTCAGAATTTCAAGGAGAAGCCAAACGTTTTCCTAAAAAAAAGTCCTTCTTAATAGACAGGAGCGCTAAGCCAGACAGCAAAGGTCATCCCAACAGAAAGGCCAGGGGAGATGTTTGCAATCGGGACAAATGGGGCTTGAGGTTTTCGCACTGGGGGCAGAGGTTAAGAGCCTAACGTTCAAGGCAGGCTAACTGTTCCCCAAAGAATGTGTATGGAGATGGCATGTTGGGATCACAAGTCATTGATTTCAGTGGTTTGGGTACCATAGTGAGAAAGATATTTCCTCAGCTATGCATCTACGCTAACTTTTCAGGAAATTGTGGATGCTTGTTCCTTATTCTTTAAAAAAAATTTTTTTTAACGTTGATTTCCTTTTTGAGACAGAGAGAGACAGGGTGTGAGCTGGGGAAGGGGCAGGGAGGGAGGGAGGGAGACACAGAATCCGAGGCAGGCTCCAGGCTGTGAGCACAGAGCCCGACGTGGGGCTCGAACTCACGAACCGCGAGATCGTGACCTGAGCCGAAGTCGGACGCTTAACCGACTGAGCCACCAGGCACCCCTGCTTATTCCTAATTCTTAAGAACCGAAGAGAAGCCTGCAGAGAAGCTGCTGGTGTTTGCATAAGATCCCCGCCTAAGTCTAATGAGGACACGCACAGGCTTAAAGGGTGTGTTGTGTTCGGTCATGTTGTTTTCCCAAGAGAGGCCGACCCTGTTCCTGCCTTAACTACCCTTAAAAACTGCCGAGAGACAAGAGGTGGGAAGATGGAGGGAGCCCCGATTCTACTTAGTAGGTGAGAAAATAGGTTTACACAAAGTAGATGAGAAATGGAGGAGTGATGTCCCCGGAGGCCCCGAAGGCCCAGTCCCCCCTTGTCAGGCCCCAGGAGGGATTAAGTTCATCTGTTCTAGTGATCCACTTTCACAGGCAGCTGACAGGGCCTCACCAGTTGGTAAGGAAGCCAAAAAAAAAAAAAAAAAACCACCTACAGATGGGCAGAGTGCTGGTCCCAAGTCCCTGGGAAGCAGGAGAGAGCGGGACACTCTGAGAAGCCTGGATGAAGTGAGGTGGGATCCAGGTTTCCTGGATCCGAAGAGTGTAGAAATGCTACCTGGAATTCTGCAAAACGCACGGACGAGGAGGAGCGATGCTCTTTGAATACGTGCACCCACAGAGAGCGGGACTCAGGAGGAACACAGGCTCTCGCCCACCATCTCCCAGCGTTGCCCCCGCCTCTTTATCGCTCCACGGGGAGGTCCGCAGCGCCCTTGCCACCCAAGCGGGCACAGTCTAGCGTGATCACAACAGCAAAGTCACCCTGTCCCAGGACTGCGGTCCTACACGGTGACACCCCTTCTCTGGACCAACCAAGTTTGGACCCGAGACTCAGTGATGGGCAAGGTCATAACTGAAGAGAGACGCCTGACCTCCAGCCTCTCCGATCACGCCTGTCTCTTTCGGATCTCCCAAGCCAGGCCACGATTCCTGCCAGCCCACGACTAGGTCCAGGGTCCCTGGGGTGGGGGGACCCTTAAAGAATGGACCATGGGTTTAGCCTGGCTTCACCTGCAGCAGCGATATTTATCTCAGACATCAGCAAAAGAAACATGGGACTCGGGATTTTTTTTTTTTTTTTTTTAAGAAAAACGTATGCTCGAAACTTGCCCACCCAACTACTCTCCTGTTTTGGCTCTCCTGCCCAGTGGGCTACTTCCCAACCATTTGAGGTTCAGAGCAATCCCAAAAACCTGTGCAGCATTGGCACAAAGGTTGTGGCGCAGATGCCCACAGATGTGTAGGTGACGAACTTGTAAGGCACTTCGATCTCTAGTCTCCGCCTGGCCTCCTTGTTCCTGGTGACCACCTTGAACCACGAGTATAGCACTTGCAGCGAGAGATTCTGTACGAGCTGGCGGACCAGAAGGATCAGCACGATTCCCACGACGAATTTGGTCAGACCCAAAACTACCATGTCGGTGGTGAGCGGCGGGATGTTCTGAATGACAGGGAGGGACTCGCCGGGCGCCGACACGAGCTGGAAGAAGTGGTTGATCCAGAACCCTAAGGTCACGCCCGCCCCCGCGGCCAGGATGGTTGTGGTGTCCGCTCGGGTTGGGCTGTAGCAGTCGGACACGGGGTAGTTGTAACACAGGAAGAACGGCACCACGATGACACAGACGGGGAAGAGGGGGCTGGCCGAGTCCAGGCGATCGATAAGGGTCCAGGCGGGGTAGGTGAGGACAATGAGGACCGCGGTGACCAGGATGCCACCCAGCACATCCTGTGGGGAGGAGAGAAAAGAAGGGTGTAAGCCAGCGAGTGCTTCCCTGTGGACAGGTGTCCCTCGAGTCCAATCGGGTCCCTCTGACGCCGAAAGGACAATTTGCACATTGCTTTCCCTTACACTGCTGTAAAAAATGGGAAGTTGTGCAAATTTGACCACAGGAAACACCACGGCGCTATTCACGTTACGTATCTGCCAGTTTTTCTGTCCTTTGGAAAAGATGCTACGTGTTTTCTTAATGAACAGCCCGGACCACTTTTTGCATTTAATATTCTATCACAAGTATTGCCTTAAACCTCACGGGGGGGGGGGGGGGCGTCCTCCTTTCCTGGCAGCCTGGGGCTGGGGCTGCGGCTGGAGGAGGAAGTTAGGTGCTGGGGAGGCCCCTGCACACAGCAAGCTGCCCTTTGTCACCTCTAAGGTACATTTACGGGGGGTGGTTTGAGAAGAGATTTTGGACGCGCTCCATCTTCTGAGACGGAATTTCCAACAGCGTGCAGACAACCTCAGCCAGTGGACGTTCCATGCTGCTCTTAACCAATCCTTCCTTTTGGGACATATTAGACTGTGGTCTTCTTCCTTTCTTCTGTTCCTCTCTTTCCCCTTATTATTTTTTTCCCCCTCTCTCAGTCCCTCCTTTCCTTCCCTCCTTAAATGCTTATTTAAAATACTTTAAGGGGCGCCTGGGTGGCTCAGTCGATCATGCGTCCAACTTCAGCTCAGGTCACAATCTTGCCTTCTGTGAGTTCGACTCTGCTCATGCCTCTCTCTCTCTCTCTTTCTCTCAAAAGTGAAATAAAAACATAAAAAAAAAATGTTAAATACTTTAACCCCTCAATGTCACCCATTGTCTCCTTCCCTTCGTGTTCTCATTGTGAAATTCACCAGAAGGCGAAGTCTTACTGGAATTAACAGAGACACACATCAACTCAGAGAGTGAAGAACTTGCCGAGGTTTTGCGACAACGTTTCACAAGGATTTTTTTTTTTTTTTTGGAAGTTTACAGTTGAAAACTCAAAATTTTTCCCGAGGCATCGGAAAATCTGGAAGGCACCAGAAAGTACTACAGAGGCACTATCGGAAATCTGAAAGCTGCCGAAAAGCAGAAGAACTAAAGATCCTTGTTTCCATCACCTAGAGTCAACCCTGTCTATGTACGGGGCGTGTGGCCTGCCGCTGTCTAAGATTCATTTTGACTTCGCGTTCTCGGGAAGAGACGTTCTTTCTTCTTCTGAAGGCGGTACCCTGTGTTTATTCAGTGGCTCGTTAATGTTCAGCTTTTCTGAATGTTACCCTGCATCACGCTGGCTCTCCTGCGACCCCCAAGAAGTCTCTTTTCTCCACATCTTCCTCCTTCCGCATCCGAGACACGGGCATTTCCAGACTCCGTCTTCCAGCCTTGTGTGTCTCCTCCCTCGGGGAGTATAACACACACATAACTTCCCCCCTCCAGCCTCTCCGTGGGGATCTCAGATCTGGGGTTTCAGGGGTCTCTCTCCAACGTGAGTCCTGCTTCTCTTGGCCCAATGCTGGACATTTTCACCCAGATGGACAGCCCCGCACACCAATGGGCTAAAATAGAAACGACCAACAAGCAAAAAGAGACAGGAGCAAAGGAAATGAGTTTATAGAAAAGGAAACAGCACCTCTTAAGCACACAAAAACATACCTGAACCTATGAGTACGTGGAAATTAAACTGGGCGGAGAAGAAATTAAAACTTATGTTCACCTAACAGTCACTACGTGAATGTTTATAGTGGTTCTATTTATAATCCTCCCCCCCCCCCCCCCCCCCCCCCCGCCAAAACTGCAAACAACCTCAAAGCCATTCACTGGGTGAACGCGTGCTACACTCATTGGCCAGGATGCTTCCGCCCGATAAAAAGTAACACACTCCTGATGCGTGCAACAGCTTGGAAGCAAATCTCCAGGGAATTCGGATTGGGAAAAGCCGCTCTCCAAGGGTCACATGCCGCATGGTTCTATTTATGTGACATCCTCTAAAAGATACAACCCTAGTGACAGAGAACAGATCAGCGGCTGCCAGGGTTGAGGGGTGGGGGGAGGGTGTTTGGGGGGATAAAGAAACCGTTCCGTTTCGTGTGCCTGGCCAGCCCCAATCTGTACAGGCGTTAAAATCCGTAGAGCCACATACCCAAAACAAAGGCAACTTTACTGTTACTGCAAATCACATTTCAAGCCAAAAATTAAAAGGAGGTGGTGGTGGTGGTGGTGGTGGTGGTGGTGGTGGTGGTGGTGGTGGTGGGTTCCCCGCCCCCCCCGCCCCCCCCCCCTTGCTTTCACTAAATAACACAGTGGGGCGTCTGTGGCTGTGTGGAAAGCAGCGTCTGGACTCCTACAGGTTCCCGGCTTGTCCCTCCCTCCTCCCCCCACCCCCACCCAACCCGTGCTGGGAATGCTCCCCTCACCTACCAGCTGCAACAAAAGCCAGAAGTTCGAAAACATTCTGCTGAGGAAGCAGTAGAAAGGAAAGGGGACTCCTGTCCGTGCGACTGTAGGAGTGCAAAATGGCACAACCCTCGTGGGGGAAGAAAGTTTGAATTTCACCTCTCCGGCCCGCAGTCTCATTCTGGGACTTGGCCATAGGGATCCACCTGCCTCGAGCTGCAAAGAGGTGTGTATTTTCAGGTTGTCCAGTGTGGTAGTGTTGGTGGTAACAGGAGGCTGGAAAAATGCCAAGTTCCACCTATAGGGACCGGTTAGATCGAACCACGGTCGAGCCACACAATGGAATACTCTGTCTCTATGAAATGGGTGAGGAGATTCTGACATGGAACTTTTTTTTAAGTTTGTTAGTTTGTTTGTTTATTTATTTATTTATTTTGAGAGAGAGCGTGAGCTTGAGCCGGGGCGGGGTGGAGAGAAGGGGAGAGAAAAAGAATCCCAAGCAGGCTCCGCACCGTCAGCACAGAGCCCGATGTGGGGCTCGAACTCACGAATCTTGAGATCACGACCTGAGCCGAAATCTAGAAGCAGACGCTTGACGGGCTGAGCCACCCAGGAGCCCCTCTGACGTGGAATTTTTAAAAGCACAGGGCAGGCCAGTGTGCCTAACATGCTGCCATTTTCATTTTTAAAAAGATGGGAGAATATACAGCTAAGTTCTTCCCGGAATACGCAAACAGGTCCACTTAAATGGCGGGGGACACGGTGGGCAAGGAGACTTTTCATAGGACACCCTCGTGTGCCTTCTGAATTTTATTATCATGTAAACGTGCTGCCTCCTTAAAAAAATTCAAGTGAAATAATTCAGCGTCTCCTCTTCCAAACAGGATCTGCCTTTCAATTCCCAGGTGGAGTGGGGATCCCAGGTGAGCCCAGCTGTGTCCTCCATGGGGATTTGGGCGTACGTGGAAAACGGTGGCGGGGCGTTGGGGGGGGGGATGGCCTGCTAAGATGTCACCTTAGGACTGAGAGCATCTGGTCTGCGAGTCTTAAAGGAACACACAGTTCTGAGGGAAGGAGGAGACCCAGGTCCAATGAACTCAAACACCCCAAACAAGCCTTTACTCTCAGTGGGGAGAGAAGATTCTACCACTCAAATGATGTCCCGGCCAGCCCCACCAAAGTCCCATCTGTGTTCTGAAGGAGTCGGAGAGAATGAAGAGAGTCCTTTTGCCTCAGTGTATAAAACGCAGAGCTGAAGAAGGCTGTTTTGAGGTCCCTCTGGCAGAGGGCGCTCCAATGGGAAGAACCCATTCCTCCTCCTCGTACCTGTTGGCCACAGTGCCCTTGGTGAGACCACCTGGCAGGACGAAGGCAGAGGGCCCGCCTCATTCACTATGGCCCTTGGATCCATCTTGGGTGTAGACCTGTGGAGCCTGGAGGGGCAGCTGAAGAGACGCTGATGACAGGCAGACCAGCAGGGGAGGGGCCTGGTGGGGCAGGACTCAGCAGCCACAGCATCTCCTAGACGAGCTACGGGGCAGTGACCGCCGGTACCTGCGAGCTGCTGAGCCTAGAAGGCAAGGAGGCAGGACCAACCTGCTGACCTAGGCGGGGAGCAAGGGACACCATACTGTCTGACCCCAAGGAGGCGCTAGGGGGGCTCAGACTGGTTGGAGAGCCCCGGGGAGACTCCCTCTGAAACACCAAAAATATTTTGTGGGGGTATTTCTGTTCGGGGCGGGGACATACACAGGTGTGCAGGGCGTCGGAGGTTTGGAGTGATCTTGTGGGTGTTCGGGGAAATTCGCCCCAGTCTCCCTGGCCCCAGAAGCTCAGGGTCCTGCTGGCCACACTGAGCGCTCCCTCCCTTCGCTGCCCATAAGCTCCCATTGCTGTGTTCCGCGGAGTCCTCCCCCTGGCACAAATCCCTGCTCCGGCTGTCACCACCCCGAGGTCAAACCTTCACGTCACCTCCTGCCTCCCACTCTCCCGACCGCCTTCCTGATGGCTGTTTCTTTTTTTTTTTTTAATTTTTTTTAAACGTTTATTTATTTTTGAGACAGAGAGAGACAGAGCATGAACAGGGGAGGGGCAGAGAGAAAGGGAGACACAGAATCGGAAGCAGGCTCCAGGCTCTGAGCCGTCAGCCCAGAGCCCGACGCGGGGCTCGAACTCACGGACCGCGAGATCGTGACCTGAGCCGAAGTCGGCCGCTTAACCGACTGAGCCACCCAGGCGCCCCCTGATGGCTGTTTCAATAGCAAATGTTCCCCATTGTTCTTGTGGAACATGAACACTTTGGAATCCCTGAGGAAGACTATTACAATACAGACGTCAGGAGCACCTGGGTGGCTCAGTTGGTCAAGGGCCAGACTTCAGCTCCAGGCACGATCTCATGGTTCGTGAGCTCGAGCCCCGGATTGGGCACTGCACTGAAAGTATGGAGCCTGCTTCGGAGCCTCTGTCTCCCTGTCCCTCTGCTCCTTCCCCCGCCGCCCTCCCCCACCCCTCCCAGAAATAAATAACATTAAAAAATTTTTTTTAATGCAGATTTTATCAAATGCAGGGGATGCAAGTGTGGCCCAGGAGCCTGCATTTAACACCCAACACAATGCTGAGGTAAAAACTTGGAGAAATACTAGCCTCCAGACTGAACGTCAGAGTCCACGTGCCATGGGTTTGATCGGTCTACCATTCTCGGGGGTTCCCTCACTGCTTTCCCATTTGAACTCTCCATTACGGTCAGAGGGGGCTGCTCGCTTTCGCCAAACACGCCCAGTGCAATCTATTCCCTCTAGCTTTTTGCATTCCCTTTACCTATAGCACACTTGAACCACATCTCTGCAGACCGTGTCAGTTCATCTAAGGCTCGGCTCAAAAGCCACTTCCTTTCCCAAATATCTTCGTGTGTCACCACCGTTGGAAATAACCCTCCCTGAATTGAATGTGAAGGCCCTTGCTTCAAATCACTCCCAAAGCCCTTCCTTCATATCGCCTTTGCTGCGGCCACATGCCTGCACACTCTTCCCCTGAGTTGATTAAGAGACGCTGATCAGCAAGGTTCTCTTAGGTCTCCAGGCTTCTAGCATAGAGCCTGGCCTGTAGCACATGCGGGCCCTTCTCTTCTCCTGAATGTCCAAAATTGTTAATACCCACTGTTGCAACACATAAAAGAAAACGTGCCCGCCTGCCTGCCTTCTGTCTTTTTCTGTAACTGCAGTTACCAAATTCCCAGACATCTGGTTGGAATATTCTTCACAAATGAATTCTGTTCGTCTCCAATGCTTCAGGAAGAGTGGACTCTCTTGGTTCACAGCCATAGCGTTTGAGGCAACGGTAATCTCAGCCAACGTGGCTGCTGGCATAGAGGTTTCTCCCTGCTAGCCAGCACAGTTGGATTTTCTGCCATAAAAGGTGATGTTGTAATAACGACGGTTTGTTATTTTTATAAGGAAAATACTTGAACCATCGCTTATGAGCTTTCTAATTTGGGGCTCTAAATCTCTAGTAATAAAATTATCCTAAACAGCTTCTAAAAATAAGGACTGTAACGCTTGAAAATTCAGGAACAACTTTTTGTGTTAATTTTTTCGAGCTACTCAGTTCGCAGAAACTATAGAAACTGACAAAAATCTCCATTTCAGAATTGGATCTGCTGTTTTGATTCTGGAAAATTCTAAACGAGCAGGTGGTTTCTTTGCAACCTCTGCTGTTTGGCACAGCACGTGGGGCTAGAGAGAAAACAGTTCCCAGGTCTCTGGAAAGGCGAAGACGGGCTGTGGGCAGGGGTCAGTGCCGAGGGCACAAGGGCAGAGGTGGGGAGCCAGGAGCCAGCTCTGGGACAAAGCTGTCCTGAGCAGGTGGATCTGACAGGCAGGGTAGAGAGAAGAGGGGGAAGGGCACGGGTGACTTACAGGGAGATGTGACTGGCACGGGAGATCAGGAAAAGAGCTGGTGACAAAGCATGGGAGGGAAGGACACGAGGGCAAAAATGGCAGAATAGACATTCCTTACTTTGCAAAAAAAAAAAAAAAATCCCCACAAAACGTCTTTCCATAGGACATACATAATTAGACTAGAAACTGCACAACAAATACACAACTCACTGCCTTGCCCCAATTATTCCACTCCTAGGAGGTTATTCTAAAAAAATTCCAAAGAAAATAATAAAGCCGTTCACAAAGATCCACGTATAGGGATGATTCTCATTGGATCGATTCAATTCACAACCAATCAAGTCAACTAAGTAACACATGCCCCGCTATAGAACAATCCGAAAATACAAATAAGCAAAAATAGCACAAGGACTGGGGCATACATTGTAACAATAAAGAATCGGGAAAGATGCAAATCAAGCATACTATATTAAGATAAAAACATGTACTGCTTTCTTATTTAATAACGGAGCATGAACATTTTACATTTGAGAAGATACATTTAGGAGCCTTATTTTTTATGGTTTCAAAGCACCCATAAGTGAGATAATATCAAGCAGGATACAAACTTTCCATAAAGGATGCCCTAGATTTATATAAATATATACTTGCATGGATGGATAAAATGTCAGAAGGAATCAACTAAAATGTTAAAAGTAGTTTTATTTTCCTATTTGCATATCACAGATGATGATTATCTTCTCCACGCTTTGTGGTATTTTGTAAATTTTCTAGTCAACACCTATCATTTCAATATAGTGAAAAAGTAATCCAGGTGAAGAAATCAGGATGTTAAAATCAGAATGTGTCAACACAGCTGAAAAGAAAAAATACTTAACTGATGCTTATAAATTTTCACATCACGCCAAAAAAAATGAAACCCCCCACGCATCTATAGGACGCTCAATGTATCGTTCCCCCACGACGTAAGTAACATTTAAAATAAAGGCACATAAGCTCCATGGCCAGGATTGTTTGAATCTGAGCACATTGTTTGAAAATAAAATAAATCTTTAATTCAATTTACCATCCTGGGTCTAAGCAAAACCTTTCAAATTACTTGGGAAAAAAAATTACAGGAGACTACCATTTTCCAAAGTTACAATTAAGAAAGATGATTTTTGTCCCTATTCTCATTTTCACTTACAAAACTTAGTATTTAGATAAAAGCTTGAGCTTTACTGTGTCTCATTACAGAAAACGATGATAAAGACAGGCAATCTGGAATGTCCAGGGAAGAATGCTAATCAAGCTAGCCCAAGCATCGGGGCGAACTTCAGTGAGTGCTTATAGAAAACACATAAAAGTCGTGTTTTTATTCTTAGCCAAACGGAAACATGCCTCCTGGTGAACATCTCTAGATATTTCAGCCACAGGCCCCAACCCTGAGAACTGCCAGCGTTTGTGAATTCGGACCCTACGTGTCATTCCCATATGCAGCTCACTGGGCCAAATTCACATTCTATCTCCAAACATCTTCGCTGAAGAATGCTATTGAGCAGACCAACACAACACAAGGTTAGCTAACTAGAAAGAAGTGGGGAGAACATACCCATTCATTCAATTGTTAGGAAAGAATGCATTCAGATCTTGGAACCATTTATGCCGAGGGGTCTAGGATTCTGGCATCTTCCCCTCCGCCAGGTCCCCCGCAGAGACTGTGAAGGGCCCTCTCTGCCCTTGGCCGCCTTCACAGAGCAAGCTGAAGCCAGGCGCAGAGTAAAAGCCAAGACCTATTTCTTTGTACGTGCAGTGAATGCTCTCAATGCGAGCAGACCCTGACATGAAAAACAAACTAGAAAAAAAAAAAAAAAATCCCAAGCTCCTACAAATCTTCTAGCAAATAACTTTCAGTGACAGATCAAGGTTTCCTAGTTAACGCCCTCGGAATACTCGCTCGTTGCCCCGCTAGCCCACAGTTAATTCAATTTCTGAGAATAATGTCGATGAGATTCAGTAAAAGCCAAATGGAAAGAGGGAGGCAACACTGTTCATGAATATGAATATGATTACAGCGAGAAACCTGCATGTTATGTGATTAGCATACGTATAGGGGAGAAAGAGTGAATGCGTAAGTTGAAAAAATATCAATTTCCTATTGAAACCCACCACTGTTCACAGGGACCAAGCAAAAGCAGATTTACCTTGCCACACGGTGTGAGCAGAAGCAGTAGAATCTCCTGAAATTCACGGCTCTTTGAATGGGGAGGGGGGGCCTCCATCACTGATGCCCCTCCCTGCCGTGTCATGGCTGTTGTCTGCACCACCTGATACCCAAGCACAAATCTAGGACTAAGGATCATGAGGCATGGAAATCTATGGCCATAAAGAGAAAGCCTGGAAAAAGACGTTTTAAGTTTTTTCTCAGTTCGTTTTAAAACTTTATTTATTTGAGAAAGAGAGAGAGGGCACGTAAGTGGGGTGAGGGCAGAGAAAGAGGGAATCCCAAGCAGACTCCTGTCAGCACAGAGCCCAACGACAGGGCTTGAACTCACGAATCGTGAGATCAAGACCTGAGCCGAAATCAAGAGTCAGATGCTCCACCCACTGAGCCACCCGGGGGGGGGGGGGGGGCCCAGGAAGACTTTTTGAATACTCACTAAGCTCAGGAGTAACTGGTGAGGGAGAAGAAAGTATGCCAGCTTTCGCCTTCTGCAATTTAAAAATAAATGCTCACTTTCCAAGTGAGCACATCTAAACCTCCATTAGAAATTATGTTGACATTTTTAACAGAAAATGGTTTTCTGTAAGTGTGTTAAGAAAAATTACATAAAACTTGGACATGAGGCAAAAAAAAAAATAACCTTTTTTGAGAGAGAGAGAGAGAGCGCACACACACAAGGGAGCGAGGGGCAGAGAGAGAGGGAGAATCCCACAGGGGGCAGAGAGAGAGAAGTGGGGCTTACCCGGGGCTCGTGTTTTGTTTTTTTTTTTTTTTTTTTAACCTGAAGCAGGGCTCGTGTTCACCCAAAGCGGGACTTGAACTCAAGAACTGTGAGATCATGACCTGAGCCGAAGTCAGATGCTTAATGACTGAGCCACCCAGGCTGCCAAAAATAAACTCACTTCAATGTCATATGGGGGAAAAGGCCATCTAAGGATTACAGAACAGTGCCCCGTTCACTACTGATTAGAGGTCTCAGACTTCACGGAGCGACAGGCAAGTTGACAGATTTTCACTTGGCAGAGATGCAAAAGATTTCCGTCCAGCGGAAATGATAACCCCAAAGGTTACAGTTTGTTACTCTGTAGGATAGTAACCAGTTTTGTACATAACCCAGCAGTCTCCAAGTAATACTTATTAAATTGTAAGTACTTAGTTCCTAATACCTTGCTGGTATAAGGATCATTAATTAATCAGTTGAATAAAATCTTTGACTCAGTTTATATGTGGGCAAGAGTTATGATTTTCCCATTTAAAAATTATCGTCTAGCAAGTAATTATTTCAATGGTTATTCCTGTGACTAATTATCTTGGATGACTGAATAGGTACATTCCATATAACAACAAACAAAAGTGGTTTTCTTGTTTTACGTTGTATATTCACTGCTTCGCAGTGTATATTCACAGGGCAGGTGTTAATTTTTTTTTTTATTTATTTTTTTAACGTTTATTTATTTTTGAGACAGAGAGAGACAGAGCATGAACAGGGGAGGGGCAGAGAGAGAGGGAGACACAGAACCTGAAACAGGCTCCAGGCTCTGGGCGGTCAGCACAGAGCCCGACGCGGCGCTCGAACTCACGGATCTCACGTGAGATCTCACGTGAGATCATAACCTGAGCCGAAGTCAGACGCTTAACCCACCGAGCCACCCAGGCGCCCCAAGGTGTTAATGTTTCTTAATGTGATGACGCTATAAGATACTACTGCATGCTTTTTACAATATCAATATTAACTAGAAATATATTTAGGTATAAGTGTCTAAACTTTAGCCCATATACAGCATGGGTTAGGAAATAATCATCTGCTTGTCTTGGCTTCACAGAATCGAACAAGTCCAAACAGTAGACCTTCGTGAAACAGACAGAATTTCCCCACCCATAATTCGCATTAATATGAACAGCTCTAACTATGATGAATCACAAGGCTAGGCGGGTCAACAGGATTATGACATTAGATCAAACAAGCTTCGAGACAGGTTATAACATCATCTTTGACAACTGCTAAGCAGCTTGTAAGAATGAAACTATAGGGAAGGACCATCTGCTTCAAGACACAAAAGGCACTGTCAAACATTTAAGCGATTTTTCTCCAATCTGGGTGGGCAGAGGGGCCTCTGAGCAAGAAGAGAACAGAAGAAAGTCATGTTCAATGCAATAGAATTGAACAGGCCCATGCAGGTCAAAATTTAATTGGCGTTGTCCCCATATTTGCTGGGATATTGTGTGTAGGGTGTTTCGGTGCTTTTCAAATCGTATCTTGCATTAGAACCTGCTGGAAAGCTTCCTAAAAGTCAAGTTCTGATTCAGTGGGTCCAGGTGGGGCTGGAGAGTCTGCATTTCTTTCTTTCCTTCCTTCCTTCCTTTCTTTCCTTTTCTTTCTATCCTTTGCTTTCTTTTTCTCTTTCTTTCTTTCTTTGTTTATTTGAGAGAGAGAGAGAGAATGAACAAGCAGGGGGAGGGGCAGGGAGAGAGGAGGGGCAGAGAGAGGGGGACAGAGGATCCAGAGCGGGCTCTGTGCTGACAGCAGCGAGCCTGATGCGGGGCTCGAACTCATGAACCATGAGATCATGACCTGGGTCAAAATCAAGAGTCAGGTGCCTAACTGACTGAGCCACCCAGGCACCCCGAGAGTCTGCATTTCTAACAAGCTCCCAGGTGATGCTGAGGCTGCTGGTCAGGGGACTACAATATGAATGCCCAATACCATCTCACCCT
This sequence comes from Acinonyx jubatus, assembly GCF_027475565.1. NCBI lineage: Eukaryota > Metazoa > Chordata > Mammalia > Carnivora > Felidae > Acinonyx > Acinonyx jubatus. The sequence continues at coordinate 202,863,829 of NC_069381.1, read as the reverse complement.
GCTAAAAATCCCTGAGGCCAGCATGGGCTTTTCATGGTGAATGTAGCAGGCCAGAGCTTCTGGAGCGCTTTTTTGAAATATGCAGAAGAGTACGATTTCGGAATCATAGGAGTACCACACAAAGGTGAGACTACAGCTTTTGAAAGTCCTAAGGTGATAGTCTGATGTAGAAACTCTTGTGTGTAGAACCAGATACAAGAGAAAGATCTGAAGATTCTTTGTTGACCTAGTGCTCACATTTAGAGGAAAAGGAAATCTGTGCCAGTCCTTTGTCACTGACCTTAGGAAATGTCGGCCTGAACCCTTGAGTCCTGGCTCCCTGTGCAAAACAGAACTTCTGGAGGGCACGGTCTGTGGCCCTTGCATCCCAGTAGGAACTGGAGATTACGAGAGACTTGAAAAATATCGGTCTTGCTTTGCAGACCGTCCTAGTGATGTCAAATACAGTCATGTGGTGTCCTTGATGAGGCTGGACAATCTCAATTACAGGATTATCACTTCCTTTCCACTAAGTGTATGCCAAGTGAGAAGGTGAAACTATGTAGCTTTATTAAATGGAGAAGCGAGATCCAAGATACAATGAGGCATAAGATTGTGGTACACGGATGATCCTTTGCACAAGCGTGGCGAGAGCTCAGAGGTATGGCGTGGAAACCAAATTGTGCCATCAATCAATGTGTATGAAATAATTTTGTGGAGGCTTCGGGTTTTTTTAAAAAAGAATCATATAAATTGCAGCACTTACAGGAAGCCTTGTGTGCATTTATGAATATGATACATGAGGGGCACCCAGGTGGCTCTGTCGGTTAAACATCTGACTTCAACTCAGGTCATGATCCCACAGTTCACGGGTTCAAGTCACGCATCGGGCTCTGTGCTAACAGCTCAGAGCCTGGAGCCTGCTTCGGATTCTGTGTCTCCCTCTCTCTTTGCCCCTCTCCAGCTTGCACTCTATCTCTCAAAAATGAATAAACGTTAAAAAAAAAAAAAGAAATAGGATACATGAAGTATTCACTTCCTTTCTGAATTGAGCATGTTTTAAGGGACATTCCCATGGACATACATAAACACAGACCTCAATAGCATTTTGAGATTAAAATTAAATTCTGGACCTTATGTTGACTTTCAGAGCATAGGATTCAAGGCAGCCCCTTTACTCCTGTGCATCTGTCTGCTGTGGCCCTGTTCATGTTCATGTCCCAAAAGGACATACTTTGTTAATAAGACTAGTTCTCAGGCAGTTTGACGGCTTCAATGGATAAACAGTCCCTTTGCCCTTTGCGGCCAGTGAAATAAATGCTATTCTTCTCTAAGGGCAACCTGAGCCAGCACAGCTCTAAACTCTTCGAGGTGAGTTTCATCTTCTGAAACAGCACCACAGAGAAGGGATGGATGGATATGAATTCTGTTGAGAACTCAGTTCCCTTTTTCAGTCAGATTTGGGAGGTAGGATTATAGCAACTAAGGGGAATTTTTCTAGTCAACGGTTTGCCAATTTAATTGAGCCCCAAACAATAAAAGGACGCAGGAAGTAAGCCCTTTGAAACTCATGTATTGGTTTTATTGCCAAAATTAAGTGTTGTTTCTTTAAAAAAAAAAAAAAAAAGGTGGGGGGCAGACAGTGCAAGAAAGAAACACTAAGGCATGCAAATTCCCAAAGAAGAGTTAACATTCATGACAATAAAGTCTAAAATCTTCCTTCTAGGAAATCCTCAATCCTCATGTAAATAATAATAGAGCTCAAATATTTAGTAATTCATCCATCATGATTCAGCAGCCATCATGCGCTTTTATTTTCAACTGACTATTACATACCAAGCAATATATGAGGATAGAGGAAGAGTGAGATACAGTCTCTGTCCATTAAACAGAAATAGCTTTATTGTTTTTCTCAAAAACAAGTCAGGCTCATTATTAAAAATGCATTGCAGAGGACTCTATCCATAACCACCCCCTGACACGCACAGTTTCATAACTAATGGCACCATAGACTATAAGCTGTTCTGTAACCTGCATTTTTCATCGACGATATGCCATCCAGATCTTTTCATGATTACAGAACTGCATTACTTTAATGGCTATTGAACATTCCACTCTATGGAAATACTATACTTAACCAGATCTGATTGATGAACATTTAGCATGTTCTTGTCGTGTGCTATTAAATGCATTAATAAACATCCTGGAGGGTTAGGACAGAGTGGTAATTAAAAGCACGATTTTGAAGTTGGACTGCCTGGTTTTCAATCTCAATCCAACTCTTATCAACTACAGGGCCTTGGTCAGGTTATTTGACCTCTGTATGCTTCCTCTGTAAGCCTGGGAAAACAATAGCACCCCCCCCCCCCCGCCCACCTCGTAGGGTTGCTATGAGATAGTTAATATATGCAAAGCACTTAGAATGGTGCTTAGCACTTAGAAAGATCATAAGAGCTTTATAAATGTTTTCTATTATTATCACTATTTTCACTTTTACACGTGTGCAATTATACGCTTTAGAGTAAACTAAAATTGGGATAGAAGCCCAGAATACTAAGAATGTGCACTTTAGACAGCCATATATTCTGCAAAATGCCTTCCAAAAGCCTATACCCATGGATTATCCATATCTTAAAAAATAGTCATCCTGGCTTGACAAATATGAAATCTGGGAACTCACTGTTATCTGATCAAGCTGGTTACACTGACTTAGTACACACTGTGGGCAGGTAGAAATGGCAAAAGTCCAGGTCAGGGATACTGAAGGAAAGGACACAAAGAATTCTATACCTAGCAAAAATATCCTCCAAAACCAAAAGTGAAATAAAGCCATTCTCCCCACCCTCCACCTCCCACCACCAAAAAAAAACAAAACAAAAAAAACAAAACCCAAAACTAAGAGAATTCATTGCCAGCATAACCATGCTAAAAGAAACACTGAATAGACTAATTTAGGCAGAAAGAATGGAGATGCCAGATGGAAGAACAGAACTGCAGGAAGGAATGAAGAACGGAAAGGATAAACATGTGGATAAGCCTAAATGTATGTTAATTATAAAACAATAAAAATAAGTTCTTGTGGGCTTTAAATATATGTAGAATTGAATTTCATTTAATGACTCACTATTCCCGGGGAATGGTAAAGGTACTAATTTGCATTTGACTCACAAATCAAGGCTGCATGTTATAATCTCTTGGGTAAACACTAAATGATCTGTAAAGGCTTTTTTTTTTTATTAAACAGGTTTTTTTTAATGTTTATTTTGAGAAAAAGAAAGAACATGAGCAGGGGATGGGGCAGAGAGAGAGGAAGGCACAGAATCTGAAGAGGGCTCCAGGCTCCGAGCTGTCAGCACAGAGCCTGAAGTAGGGCTCGAACTCACGAACCATGAAATCACCACCTAAGCTGAAGTCGGACGTTTAACCGACTGAGCCACCCAGGCGCCCTGGAAAGACTTTCTAACAAGCTAATAGAGGATCAAAAATAGGAGAGTTAAAATACTTGAACACTGGAGGACTTTTACCACCTGACTTCAAGACTTATTACAAAGCTAAAGTAAATAAGGGGGTGGGATTAGCATCAAGACAAATAGGCAAGAGAGTGGAGAGTATATACATAGAGAGTATCACAGTGACTTGATTTATGACCAAGTTGATGCTTCAGTGAATGGAAAAAGGATAATCCCTATAAACAGTGCTGAGCATATTTGGTATCCCTACAGAACAAAGATGAATCCAAATCAATTCCAAGCAGACTGTAGATCTAAATTAGAAAAGCCAAATACTAAATCTTCTCAAACATAAGAGAGTATCTTCATGACCTTACGGTAGGCAAAAATATCTTAAGCAGGACACAGAAAATTACAAACATAAGTGTGATAATTGGACTAGGTTAAAATTAAGAACCTCTCTTTCCCTAAAGATTCCAATAGAGTAAAAAGGCAAGCCATCAGATGGGAAAAGAAATTTGCCATACTGTACAGATATCTGACCAGTTAGTCACCAATAGAGACAAGCAACCCAGTAAAAACAACAACAACAACAACGACAACAAAGGTCAAAAGAAAAACAGGCACTCCACTAAAGAGGATATATAAATGGCCAGTAAACATATGAAAAGGGGCTGAATGTGATTATTCATCAGAGAAATCAAAATAAAAGCACAATGGACTACTGTTAGATACCCACGGGCATAACTACAATGAAAATGGTCGACATCAGGCGGGTGGGCAGAGATGCAGAGAACTGGAAATCTCATATACCACCAGTAGGGGGTGGAAATTGGTATAATTCTTCAGGAGACACAACAGCATATCCTAAAGCTGAACACTCCTTATGACTTAGGAATTTTACTTGTGCCTTCGTACCCAATGTTAAAATGTACGTATTTGCTCTAAAAGCCACGTAAAAGGGAGTTCAGAGTAGCATCATTTACAATAACCTCCAACTGGAAACAACCCAAAATATCCATCCTTCATAGGAGGGATACAGTGTGATATGGGCATACATTCTAATACTCTACGTCAGTAAACATGAACGGACTAAAGATCTATATGACAACATGGGCGAATATCACAAAGAAAATGGTGAGTAAAAGAAGCCCAAGGCAGAAGCATACATAACATAGAATTCCATTTATAGGGTGTTCCGCTAAGGGATGGTGTCAGAGAACTGGGGTGTGGGTACCTTGAGGGAGGTGCAGTGTAGCGGACCTGGGGGTACTGATGTTAAATGTGTAGGATTCTTCTTTTCTAAGAGGGTACATCTGCCTCCTGGAGAAGGTGAATAATTTATAGTTTACTGAACTAAACCGAATGCTCCTTATGATTGAATTTGATTCAGAAATGGCTCCATTCTCGAGTTTCAGTGGTTAGTTGAGAATCACAGCACATCATTCCACCTCTCCGCCCTAGGACAAACTAGTTACAATTTACAAAGTTGCAAGGGGGATAAGGTGCAAGTTCATGCCAATATTTTCTGGAATGCCAATATTTTGTGGAATATTTTCACAGCTGCAGTGAGCATCATGGTCGAAGTTTGCATAGATATATATTTTCCCAAGGGGCCAAAGAATCTCTTTTAAAAATATGTAAATACATGGGAAGGTCTGATTCCTTTTCCAAAAGTTGATCGGACAGATTTTGAAGCCAGTGCATTTTCTGTTAAGAGAGGCGTACAATTATAAGCTTATAGAAAAACATCACCCTTCAGTGAAACCGTAACACGCTGTATAATCCAAAAAGCAAGAACCTAATGAAAGAAAGAAACCTCCGGACACTGGGCTTCCATGGAAGGTTCAATCCAATCTCTTATTCTTATGTTACTAGTAACTGGAACTCACCTAAAACACAGATGCAACCCAGTAGTGCTGGATGTCAAAGCCGTGCTCTGTCCCTGGACGTGGCTGTTTTTATTCACGTAAGCAAAAGTGAATGTGCTGTCAGTACAATCTGGACTTTGAGCATTTACCCGAGTTCCCTCTCCCACAGTCTGAGACATAAGGCCACTCTGGGGACGTTCTCACTGAGGTAGGCTACCTGCTTCCCTCTGGCCACCTTGCCCATCTGACACCACCAAGAGGGACCATCTCTGTAGCTGCTGGCCTCGTCCACTTGGGCTCGGCTGCTCGGCCATTAGCCTCAAATAGTTCCCTGGCCTTCCTCCCCAGGCAGGCTAATTGCCACTTAATGGTCACATTCCCTCAGGTCTGACCACACACCAGTCTAGAACAGTTTCGTAGGCCAACCGATTTCTACCGCCGCAGGAAGGATACAAGCGGCTTCTGGTCGGAGGCGAACTGGCCCAGTACCAGTCTGTGTCTGCTTCAGTCCTTTAAATTTGGGGGTCCTGCCCTGCAGGGACCGCTGGCCTCTGGGTGATGCTAGTGCTTTGACCAACTTCTGCCTTTGCCTAGCTTCTGCGGGCTGCGTTCGAGGCTCAGTCTGGCTCCCCTCCTGGATCCAGAGCACTCCTGTGGGCCCCCTCAACTCACACTTGCAGAACAGATGGAAAACCGGGCCCCAACTGTGGCTTTTTGGACAGGGTGGAGAAAGGAAATAAAAAATTAATTTGCCTGTGCTGATGGCTAGGAATACCTACCACAAGCAGTTCTTACTGGAAATGCCCTAATTTTAGTTTGATTAATACAAAAACATAACAATGTCTTCAGTTTCCCATTATATCACCCTAACAAATGGCTCTGTGTACTTCTATAGTGGTTAACTAATAACGATTTAGTCTTTACAAAACCCACAACAACTTTAAAAACAAGAGAGGATGAATGCTTTACCATGAGTGCTTATTACTTTTGAAACCAGAAACAATTCTCTATTTTCATAAAAGGGTAAAAGTACGTCTCTTCAAGGTAAAGAAAACAACAATATGCATAATAACGTAGTGCTCCAAAACACAACCAAATTCCCTTTTTATCTCAGTAACGAACTTATCCTACAACAGAAAGTAAGGCTTGGTTGGGTATAATTTATATTATAATTAGCTTTCTTTTCCATATTAAGAAAGGCAGTTTGAAGTACATTTTTTTTTTTAAAGTAGTTTCAAAGAACTGGAAGAAAAAAAAAAAAAAACCACCAAAAATGCTCTAGTCCAAAGCCAGGATACAGTTTTGTATGCGCTGCAGATGATTTAATATTTGAGAAGCCTTTTCAACCTTCTCCAACTGCAACCAAAACTAAAGCAATACTTAGAGGAACGAAACAAATGAGTAAGCAAATAAAACCCAATATCTATATAATTATCCACACATCAAACAATTCAGGGACAATAAAATAGAAGAGCATTTCAGCTCATTCAAGTTCAAAATACCGGAACAACCATTCACGAATCTCACAACAACAACAAAACTTGTGGCTAATTTTACCGTTAACATATTGGGGATGATCGCCTTATCAGTCAAAAGACTTAAAATCAATTCTGTACAAGTTGATTCATTTCAGGCATCGCAAACGGAGTATGACCGACCTTCGTGATTTGCTCTCATCCTCCTTTCCCCACATAAACAAGTATAATGTCCAGTTTTGAGTCCTTGAAAGCGCAGGAAGATGCAATGGTGTCAATGTGGAAAGGGTACCCCTGGGTACCTCTTCTAAGGACAGATCCATTTCATTTTGGAGAAGTGTCCCTCCTACAGGCCAACCCTAATCCTAACCCTGACCATCACCGCCCATCACAGCCCCTGCTCACACAAGCCGGCTCCCCACCCAGCTGGACCAACCACCATCCCTGGCACCCTCCAACAACATTTAACGCAGCAATGGGCTCATTGTCCGGGCCAGGCCGTTAGACGCTTTCCAGAAATTCTCCCCACTGCAATCCTCTCAGGAATAAAACAAAGAATTTAAGCCCAGAGCTCCTTGGGTCTAGCCTCAGAGAGAAGACAGCCCAAGAAGATGACCCCACCATGTGAAGAGATGTGCAGAGAAGCTAAGGAAAGCATAGGGAGACTTCCGACAAAGATCTAGACCTCAGGTCCCATCCTCCCAAGGGCTACCTGTACCTCTACCCTTCCTACCGTGTGGTTATAAAAGCCAAAACATTTGCAAGGATGCCTGGGTGGCTCAGGTGGTTAATTGTCTGTCTCTTGGTTTTGGTTCAGGCCATGATCTCACAGTCGTGAGATCGAGCCCTGCATCAGGCTCTGCACGGGCAATGGGGCCTGCTTGGGATTCTCTCTCTCCTTCTCCCTCTCTTCCCCTTCCCTGCTCACACTCTCTCCCTCTCTCTCCCTTGCTCTCTCTCTCCCAAAATAAATAAATAAACTTAAAAGGAAACAACAACGACTTTCCCTTTAAGCTTAAGTGAGTTTGAGTTAGTGTCTATTCTTTGCCCTCAAGGAGTCCTGACTTGCGCGGATGGTAACCACTTGGGTTTGGGCATTCTCAGGAGTGAGAACTTTCTGGCCCCTGTTTTCAGGGCACTGCCTTTGTTAGCCCACAGGGGTGGCTTCTGGGGTCTTGTTTCTACTCTGGGTCCCATTCCCCTCACTGAGGCTCACTGGCCCAAGGGTAGCACCCAGGGCAATCAAGCTTTCATCTCTGGAAATTAAGATTTCTGACGTGAGAAAGAGGTTGTGGGGTTCTTTGAACAGTGGCACTCTAGTGGGAGAGGAAGGCGCTCTCAGACGCCCTGGTTCTATCCTTCTGGAGGCTTAGCTGCTCAACCCTGAGTTCCATGAGCTGAGTTCCAAGAGCTGTCCCAGTCCTTCCAATGCATTCTGCCCTCTCTTCCTTTATTTCCCTCCGCAGCTGGCTACAATTGGTTTACTCTTCAAACCAAGAGAACGTGAAATCACACACACACACACACACACACACACACACACACACACACACACGTTTCTGTAAATCATTGGTTAGGACACCTTTCTCTATGGGAAATGTAAGACTTCAATAAAAATCAGCTTGAGCAATGATGAACTTTTTACCTTGACCAAGCCGAGAGGTAGTGTGGCCCCAGCGGTGGTACATCAGCAGCTCAAGGATGTCATCAAGGCCACCGTGTTCTACCCCCGTGTTTTGCCACGAACAGTACGGACTTCTCTCCGAGGTCGATTCCCCCAGAGCTCACAGATTATCCCCATCCAGCAGGAGATGGAGACACTTCCCCGTGCACGGGACTGCATAATCAGATACGGAAATAAGATTCTAGCAGTGGTGTGAGTCAGAATTCATTCAGCTCGGTGACCACCCGAAGAGCGTGGGAAGGCAGGAGCCAGGGCGGTGCCCAACTTTCTCACTGAGACATCTTGGCAGATGAGACACCCATCTCTGAGGTGGGACCAGAGCTGGTTTGGCAGGATGGTGACACCACGCGTAGGTTCACTCAGGCCTGCCCAGGAGTCAGCCGGAGCCTGTCCCCGAAGCCTTGACATCAGAGAGCAAACCACTCACCCCCTGACATGCAGTGGTTTCTTCAGGGGCGAGATAAGTACATTTCCGCGCTGCTTGAATTGCTTCCTCTTCGTGCGCAGACAGCCATTTGCATCAAGCCATCAGCTACCTGCCTGACTTACGAGCTGGGCACGTCCCAGTCGTGGGCGATGAGAGCAGTTCACGATGTGGACGTGGCGGGTGCTTGCACAGGCTCTCTCTCCACCTGCCTTCCACCTTCCAGCTCCTTCCGTGCTCACAGCCAGTTCTGCAGGACAGTTAGTCTAATCAATGGCTCTCAACCCTGGCTGCACATTAAAATCAACTGAGGAGCTTTGAAAAAATACCAATGCTTAGGATCTGTGTGTGTGTGTGTGTGTGTGTGTGTGTGTGTGTGTGTGTGTGTGTTGTCTCCATTCTTTAGGTATTGTGGATAACGCCGCTGCTATGCATGTGGGTGTCCAAATACCCCCCGGGGGAGATTTTAAAAAAGCCTTCCCGGGGATGTGACTATGCAGTCACTGAGAACCATTAGTGCGAGGCAGTCCCCGGTGGCTGCAAGGGGTCCAGGAGGGAGGCCCGGCCCAGCTGCTCCACGCGAAGTACAGTACTTGTCACACCAAGGCGTCAGCAGCTCGCACATCTGTCACCATCAACACGCAGAGACTCGGGAGGGTGAGGTAGGGTTTGTTTCTGTGTGTATCTCGCAGATCTGGCTCCCAGCCCAGCACCTGCAGTAAACTATTCAGCTGCTGCTGAGTGACAAAGACTTGCCAATCCGTAATTTAACTCGATCCTGCTATTAAAAGGAACTGTTCCCTCCTGCTACTAGGAATTACGTACCGTCACACCCTGGCCTGGGCCTGCGTCCGGCTCTAAGATCTTTATGAAATAAAATTCCACGTGTGGGAGAAACCCCGGGGCGGGGGGGTTGGCGATGGCGCCACGGGGTGGGGGTGAGGGTGGGGAAGAAGTTTCTACAGCTTTGCTCCAGTTTCTTCTGGGACGGATGCCCCAAAGAGAGCAGCTGGGCCCGTTCCTTGCAGCTGAATGAGAGGCTTAAACAGTCTTCCCTGCAAATAGCTGCTGCCCCATCCCCATAACCCACTTTAAAAAGCAAAGACAGGCACCACGCTGTGTCTTTCTTGAGGTGGGTTTTCTGTGCCCTTTACTCATGTCTGCGGCTCCACATTCTCGTGCTGATGCTGGTTTGCATTTCAACCTGAATTCTCGCGATCCCTTTTTATGAAAGCCTGCGGAAATTAAAAAGTAGCCCCAGATGAAAGGAATGCCAAACACCCGCGAGAGCGCTGGCTGGTTCCACATTGAAGTCCACGGCCGTACTTGGAGGGACCCTCCTCCTAATGCGAAGCAGCGGTGTGGCGAATTGAGAATGCTCCCCTCTCCCATCCCCTGTTGGCTCAGAGGCCAGATACGCTGTGTGTGTGACGGGACGGGGACCGCAAGGACGAGTCTCGGGAGGGAGATGAAGCGCCTGGTTCCCTAACTGCTCCTCTAGCGTCTTCAAGGTCTGGTCGGGCCGGAATGAGGATGGGGCGGAAGCTGCCGGGTCGTGCCAATTCAGGGTCAGAGCTGGCCTTTATTTAAAATATGGCTGTCCTGGGGGCGCCTGGGTGGCTCAGTCGGTTAAGCATCCGACTTCGGCTCAGATCATGATCTCACGGTTCGTGGGTTCGAGCCCTGCATCGGGCTCTGTGCTGATGGCTCGTGGAGCCTGGAGCCTGCTTCCGATTCTGCATCTCCCCCTCTCTCTCAAAATAAATTAATAAACTTTAAAAGAAAAATATGGATATTTTGCTTATCATGGACATCTTTTGCATTAATTTTGCTTTTTTCCTAAGTGTTCCATTAAAATCATTTATCTTGGTCGCGGACTTGTCTGGCGCTCCCTCCATGTGGCACCTGGCCTGCCTCCCCCGAGGCCCAGCCCTGACTCCAGTGGCTTTCGGCTCTTCCTTGCTTTTCTGAGTTAGCCTGTGCTTTAAGAGGAAAGCACGAGGGTCTCTCACCGCATCCCGTGCGGCCATAAGCCCCCTTTCTCTGGGTTTACGTCCTCCCAGCCTCTGCCTCTGCTCATTCTCACAAGCTCTCTCAATCCATCTGTTCACCTCTGCTGCTTCTGCCCCCCTACCCCCCAACCCCGCTCCCCGCCACCCTTCTTGCGATGGCCAACACCAGGAGGACAGGCAGGAGGGTGGCCTTTCCCTCAGAGCCATTTTCTGCTAACACAATTTTTGAGCGTCACATGGAGAGTAACACAATTAGCAAGGGCCCATTCCGTTCTAGAGAAATCTTTCTTGTGCCAATTACGATGATAAATAGTGTCCTGTGGTTAGCCATGGCCAGCCTCGTGCTCTGGAACTCCAAGGCAGCTGGCTGGCACACCTGGAAACAGAGCTCTGAGGTCATTGTAACCGCGTGAACCGCCGCAGCCCTAGAAACATACGCAATTCGGTAAAAGGGTAGGCGAACCTTTAAATGCAGACGCGTCTCTCTGTGTCACCACAACCGCCAGCCCAGAGCAGTCTGGAAAGGAAGCAAGGCCTATACTTCTGGGCTCTTTTGACCTGATGGGACCCTTTCCCTGGAGAGGGCAGCTGAGATCCTTACAATCCAGGCCCGTCTCTGTAAGGACCTAAGTGGGAAGCCATATCCACATGCTCCCATCCTTGACCCTGAGCGTTGCTCCTGCATCACTGGTAAACCAGCATGAAAAGAAATGAGCTGAGTCTCTGTTGTCATTCTAGCCAATCTTTCAAGTCAGAAGAGCCTAGCCCAGCTCAGCCTCCTCGATATTATCTTTCTTTTTTAATTTTTCTATTAAAAAAATTTTTATAATGTTTTTAGTTTTGAGAGAGAGAGACAGAATGAAGAGTTGGGGAGGTGCAGAGAGAGAGGGAGACACAGAATCCGAAGCAGGCTCCAGGCTCCGAGCTGCCAGCACAGAGTTTGACACGGGGCTCGAACTCACAAACCGAGAGATCGTGACCTGACCCAAAGTCGATGCTTAATCGACTGAGCCATCCAGGCGCCCCTCCCTGGATATTATCTTAGTGATTCATTATTATTATTACGCAAGAGTCACAACATCATAATTACTTACCTCACTGGCCTGATGGGAAGTACAAGCACGTATGCAAATAGCTGTAGAAGTATGCAGCGTAAAAAACACACCGACACGCTGGCCGCGGTGTTATTTGGACAGTCACCCCAAGACCTGCCCACAGGGACTTACCAGGACCGTGTGCATCCCAGTGTAGACTCTGCTGAGACACACCAAGGTGGAAAACACCACAGCCGTCAGCAACCCCAGAACAAAGGGATACTGTCGGGGGGAGAAGAGAAAACAAGGCGATTAGACCATGCTCACGTAGTTTGACGCCGTGGGAGGAGAGCATCCTGGCTTAATAGCCACCGAAGTCAATCTCCATTTCCCTAGACCAGCAGTCTGATGGTCTAAAACCATTTGAAAAGTGGGAAAATGGAGCAAAGGAAAGGGGAGGGCGCCCAGGACCATAGCGCTGGGGAGGAAGTTTCACAACATATAAACTATAAACATACCAACGAGACTTCGTTAGAACTTGGCCTTAAGCCAGTTTTAGTGAAGTAAATCGTTTTTTATTTCGACCTATTCTTCTCCGTAGAGTAACATGTATGAAGTATACAGTGCTGAGCGAGGGGCAAGGTGGATGGGCCGTACTACCACCTGGAAGTCCAACCAGCTCCGTCCCCACCGAGCGCTGTGTGGTCAAGTTTGGCCAACAGCTGGCTCCCTAAGGAAGCCCAGGGGCAATGGGCCCAAGCGAAGAATGGGCACCTTTACATACGGATGTTAAGGCAAAAATCCAGACTTCGCTAAATCTCAACATTCGCTGGCGGGTAACAATGAAGCCAATGATGAATCTCATTGAATCTCAACAATGAATCTCAACATTCGCTGGTGGGTAACATGAGCGGAAGAATCCGGCTCATGCGGAGTCATATAAGGAACATGCAGATATTCTGCTCATAAACAGAGACGTAGAGATAAAATCCATGTGCTTCAAGCACTGACGCCTGTGGGGTTTCACGGTGAGAAAGGTAAAGACGACAGAGAGCTGTCGATATTACGTGAGGCTCTGTACAGTCACCTGCTCCGTCAATCGTCACACAACTCTGCGAAGTGGGCTCTATCATTAGGTCCATTCCACAAATGAAGACAGCCTTAAACTTGATAACCCTTACATCGCTATTGAACTTTGGCACAAAGATGCCTTCCCATTAATCATCCCATTTGATCCTCACAATAGGAGCTGGGCTCAGACAGGCAGACTGTGCCCAAGGTCACACAGCCGGTAAAGGGTAAGAGTCAGAACTGGAAGCCACAATTTCCATCTCCAAGCCCAACACATTCTTTTTTGTTCTTTTTTTAATGTTTGTTTATTTTTGAGAGAGAGAGAGTGCTATCAGGGGAGAGGCAGAGAGAGAGGGAGACAGAGAATCCGAAGCAGGCTTTATGCTATCAGCACAAAGCCTGATGGAGGGCTCGAACTCATGAACCATAAGATCATGACCTAAGCCGAAGTCAGATGCTTAACCAGCTGAGCCACCCAGGTGTCCCCCCAACATTCTTTCTGATGTAAGGTGTGAATACAATCACACATGGTCGTACGTCTTTTCTTAACATTCATCATTAACCGGGTCTCAGATTTTAAGAAAAAGTGTTAAAAAGTAATGAGTTAATGCATTCAGAAGTTAGAGTTTGGGCATTAGCCTAAACACATATAAAGAAACCATATTTAGAAATGTTACAGCAAAGAACCCAAATAGCTACACATATTTATCATTAAAAATTGACTAGGAAGGGGCACCTGGGTGGCTCAGGTCATGCTCTCACGGTTCGTGAGTTCGAGCCCACATCGGGCTCTGTGCTGACAGCTTGGAGCCTGGAACCTGCTTCACATTCTGTGTCTCCCTGTCTCTCTGCCCCTCTCCCACCCGTGCTCTGTCCCTCTCTCTCTCAAAAACAAACAAACATTAAAGGAATTTTTTAACTAAAAAAAAAAAAAATTGAGTAGGAAAGAAGTCTGCAACAACTCAGGCTGAAAACTGCTACATCATGGGAGCTGAAAAGCATTTTTAAAGGAGGACCAAGTGGCCTTGAAACGAGTATACAAATGGTTCTTGTTGCTGTTTTCTTGCAGTCCGCTGCTAGTTGAGGCTTTTTTCCTGTGCAATGTCAGCACGCTCACAGGCCTCTCTGGGTGATGAGGACCAGCCCTGGGTCCACCGTGTCCTGCTGGGGCAGGTGCCCTGCGGATGATGCAGCTCAGAAGTCTGCGTTAAGTTAATTCCAACAGGCAGTACTTGAGAACTGACACACTTTTGACCCTGGCGTGATGTCTAAGTTACGGCAGAAGACTATACCTGGTTGGATACATTCCTGGGACCTGTCCCTTTCCCATCCGGGAACCTGAGGTCTGACTCCAGGCGACCAGGTAGAAGACTCCAGAGGCAGAGAGCCAGGATCCAGCGCTAATCCTGTCCTTGTCCAACTACATCCGGCTGACCGCCCCCCCCCCCCCAGTTCTGCACAACGCAGAACACAGAACGGGCTTCGAGGGTGCAGGGACAAGGCGAAATGACACTGTCGTTTACATACATGACTGCTAGGTTTAACGAAATCTAAAGTTTCCAGAGAGTAAAAGGGAAAAATTATTAAATTCAATGCAAACGTGGAGCCAAACGCCTCAGGTAGGCAAAGCAAAACTTGACCGCGGTACTGACGTAACTTTCGAAAGGTCTGACTGTAATCGGCATCTAAGCAGATATTAATGAAGTGAAATTCTTCCGTTTTCAAGTTATTAATCTCTTGTCATTTAGAGAGGAATCTAGAAAACACGGAGCCATTATTTCTAGTGGTTGAGCCCCAACCAGGGGCAGAGGCATCCTTGGGAGCCAACGGGGGGGGGGGGGGGGCACAGACTCTTTCCTGCCCTGGGCCCCGGGGAGTCTAGCAAGAGGATTTATTGGGTGGAGTCATCTCAGCCCTGGAGGACCATGTACGAGGATCATAAGCTCCTCACGTCTGCCGCAAACAGAAGATGAGAAAACCGATCACGTACTGTCTCGTCGGGAGCAGTCCATGTCATACTCGTTGGGGGGGGGGAGGGGGTGTTATTACCGGGGGGTGTGCCTTTCACTCTGAGGCACAGCCTGACTTGGATGCTAACCCTTATGTCCCTTTCTCTACGAAGAAACTGTCACTGATGGCTCAATACATTTCAGTCCCCCCGAGTCTCAATTTCATAAACCTCAACGCCCCTCAGAAAAGACAACTCTGAAGCAAAACACCTCTCTTTGCCACCTCACGGCATGGGTGGCGGCCTCACCTGGTATCTGTCCATCGTAGAGATGAGGAGGGTGAAGGAAATGGTGGTGGCCGCCATGGCGTGGGTAGATGGCATTCCATACTCAGCAATCACTCTCTTCTCCAGTTTCACGACAGGAGGGGAGAAGGGGCGGGGCCACTTCAGGATGTCCTTGGCCATCTGGCCAATATACATCACCAACTGCAAAACCAAAGGACGGGGGTGAGTCTAACCGAGTAAGTGAAATCCCTCGGTTGTGTGAATTTATTTGGGGGATCCCAGTCTGTTGGTGGAAATCCCCTTCCTCTCTGACCCAGCTGCCTCCTGGGAAAGTCTCGTAGGATGCATCTTAGTCCATAAAAAGAGACACAGGCCGTCTGAACTCCAGAAGACCACTGCGCCCCTAAGATAGGACATTAACACATACCTTAATTTGAATGATATACTCAAAAAGCATTTCCATAGTTCCTATGTGTGCCAGGTACTGTTCTAAGAGCTTTACAAATGTTAATTCACTTAATCCAATGACACCTACAGAACGCAGGTAGAGAACAAGATTCGAATCCAAGGAGTTTTGCTTCAAAATCTGTGCCTTATGCCACCATGATAATACCTCAAAGCTGGGATAGTTCTCAAATCAGACAGTCTTTGTTCTCAAGTTTTAACCAGAAAAGTGACTGTTCTGGGGGCACCTGGGTGGCTCAGTTGGTTGAGCATCCAACTTCAGCTCAGGTCACGATCTTGCATTCGTGGGCTTGAGACCCATATCAGGCTCTGTGCTGACAGCTCAGAGCCTGGAGCCTGGTTCAGATTCTGTGTCTCCCTCTCTCTCTGCCCCTCCCCTATGTGTGCTCTGTCTCTCTTTCTCTCTCAAAAATAAACATTGAAAAGAAAAGAAAAGAAAAGAAAAGAAAAGAAAAGAAAAGAAAAGAAAAGTGATTGTTACAGAGCTTCTGCTTAAGAATTTTTGGGGGGGCACCTGGGTGGCTCAGTCGGTTAAGCGTCCAACTTCAGCTCAGGTCATGATCTCACGGTCTGTGAGTTCAAGCCCCATGTCAGGCTCTGTGCTGACAGCTCAGAGCCTGGAACCTGCTTCCGATTCTGTGTCTCCCTCACTCTCTGCCCCTCCCCCGCTTGTGCTCACTCTCTCTCTCTCAAAAATAAATAAAAATTTTTTCGAATGTTACTCTATTTTTGAATCTTACACTGTTATCTAAATGCACGTAGGCAACACACTGGATATAATTTAATTTCTTTCAGTAATCAGGAGCATCAGTAAGATACATGGCAGGAGCATTTCCAACCCTCAAATACAGACAACTCAACCTAGAGTTTTCTCAAGTGATTGTTCACGGTGACATGAATGAAGAAACGGCTCCCCTCCCTTCTTTCTCTTAAAGCACAAGATACAAACCAGAATTCGACTTCCATTACCCTTCAGGGACGAACAGGAAGGACTATCAACCACAGACTTCCTGTGGCAGAGAGCTCTCGAGGACACTTTCAGGATCAGGCACAAAGCTGGAAGAGCAGCCCCTCTACTCAAGCCTGCATTTGCCATGCGAAGTGTGGCCTGAAGACGGGCCGGGTGTGCCCCACCCTGGGCCCCAGTCTCAAATGCAGCATCTCAGGCCCCAGCCCGGACCTACGGAATGAGAGCCCGGCTTTCACAAGACTCTCAGGTGGCTCGCGTGCACATGAGAATTGGAGAAGCCCCACGTGACACTGTATTCTCGCACGGGTCCCTTTGTCCCGGGCTTTAATCATAAACCTCCTCATCTTACCACGACCGTATTGATTTTACTAGGCCTCTGTTCAGCTCGTGATGGGTGGAGTCACCTTGCTTTGGGACGAGACCAGCCATGAGTGCTTTAGGGCCTGGCCACATTCTGGTGCTTTCTTTTAGCTCGCTTAATTCTGAGCATTATTCCAGCGTACTCACGTGCCCCAGAAGGCACTGCTTATGTTTCGTGCCCCACTGCCATTTTGCTCTGGGTTAAAAAACCAAGAACCACTGTGTGCACAGCAGGCCAAATCCACAGGCTTTAAAGCCTCAGTGACAATCACTGAATTCCATAGCTGTGATTTCTAATCGGACTTTGAAATTCAACCTCTTTACCGTCCCCTTATTACCAGGAACTACTGTCCTGGAAACCGGCTCACTCTTTTATGTTTCCGCCTCCCTCCTGTGAACCTGTAAAAACCGCATCAGACTGACAATTATGTGTGGGGACGGAAAACTTGCAGCCATCACCGACGACCAGGAATGTCTCAGAAGCCGCTTGAGATCCATTTCTCAACACTGGCCCTTCCCCACTCACCAACAAAAACGAAATATTGCAGGCATGGTAATTCTAGTTTGCTTAAGAGTACTTAAAATCCGCAGACAGGAACCCTTGAAATCATTAAGTGAAGACAGCCAGGGGGCCTGCAGACAAATTTTTAAATTTCCTTGGAGTTCACAAGTCCCTCTGACTCCACTTCTATTTTGCCTGCTACGTTTGAAGGATGTTTTTAAGAATTAGGACAGTTGTTCGTTTCATTTAAAAAAATATTACCGCCGCATATTGTTTCTGACCCATAAATTTCAAATACCAATTACTGTAATGACAGCTCTCCTTAAACAGAAAATAGAGCTCTATTTTTCAAGTCCTAGGGAAGCAATACCTCTTGTGGGCCGGGGAGTCCTGTCTCTGCCCTCGCATTCATTACAGGGAAGCTACAATGAGCCGAGCCCTGTATGAGGTCCCCGTGACACAAACAGAAGGTCTCATCGTAATGCCAACACACTTTGAAAAAAATTATCCAACGAATCCTATGGATACATATATATGTAGAGACAGAATGAAGAAGCCAGAACAAAAACAAAGAAAAAAGAAGTACATACTGTATGATCTTGTTTTTATAAAATTCTTGAAATGTTAACTTTATAGCACAGAAAGCAGACCAATGGTTGCCAGGAAGGCGGTAAAGAAATTACAAATGGGATATGCACCTAGGCCAAAATTCTCCAACCTGTACATTTTAAGTATGTGGAAAGTTTGCGAACACACTAATTATAGAATTGGACATTTTCAATGGGTGGATTGTACAGTGTGTGAATTATACCTCAATAAAGCTGTTAAAGACGTGTTTATTGTAGGTCAATCACATCTCAACAAGTGGTTGCCTTAGCTTGCTTGGGTTGCCACAGCAACTAAACATAGGCTGGTGGCTTATAAACAAGGGAAACTTGTTTCTTATATTCTAGAGGATGGAAAGTCCAAGATCAAGATGCCAGCAGATCTGGTATCTGATGGGGACCTGCTTCCTGGCTCACAGACAGCCATCTTGTCGCTGGGTCCTCACATGACGGAAGGAGTGAGGGAGCTCTCTGGGGTGCCTTTTACATGGGCACTCAGCCTATTCATGAAGGTCCACCCTCATGACCAAAGCACTTCCCTAAGGCCCTACCTCCTAATACCATCCCATTGAGTACTAGGTTTCTGCATGTTAACATTTCAAAAGTTCTTCTCAAGTATGAGGAGATGTGCCGGTGGGTCTGGCCATGAGACACTGTATGGAAGGGCATCTGGATGTTCAGCTTACTAGTACGTTCGGGGAAGAGGCATAGCCAGATCTGATCTGTCCTCTGGTGTCCTGGGCAGAGTGGGGGCAAAGACATCAAGACTAAAGGGAAGGAGGCCAGGTAAGAGAATATTGCAAAATCCAGGTGAGAGATAAAGGTGGGATCAAGGTCAGCAAAAGTGGGGCAGCAGACAGAATTTTTAAATGCTTTGGGGCGCCTGGGTGGCTCAGTCGGTTAAACGTACGACTTTGGCTCCTGTCACGATCTCACGGTTTGTGAGTTCGAGCCCCGCATCAGGCTCTGTGCTGACAGCTCCGAGCCTGGAGCCTCCTTTGGATTCTGTGTCTCCCTCCCTCTCTCTCCTCCTCCCCCACTCTCATTCGGTCTCTCTCTCTCTCTCTCTCTCAAAAATAAACATTAAATTTAAAATAAAAAGAAGTATTGGGGCGCCTGGGTGGCGCAGTCGGTTAAGCATCCAACTTCAGCCAGGTCACGATCTCGCGGTCCGTGAGTTCGAGCCCCGCGTCAGGCTCTGGGCTGATGGCTCAGAGCCTGGAGCCTGCTTCCGATTCTGTGTCTCCCTCTCTCTCTGCCCCTTCCCCATTCATGCTCTGTCTCTCTCTGTCCCAAAAATAAATAAAAAACGTTGAAAAAAAATTTTTAAATAAAAAGAAGTATTAAAAAAAACTTTTTAAGACAAAAGAATTTCAAACAGGTTTATAAATGTAAGAATGGCAAGTAGAAATTATTTAAATAAGAGAGGAAAAAAACCCCAGAAATGGATGGACTAGGGACCCAGAGGTGATTGTGCACACGGAAGTGTTTCAGTTCAGAAGAGCTGAACTACAGGTCCTCACAAGGGACATGCTATCTCCTGGCAGACATTCCTGATTAGCTCGATGATTACGGGCACCAGCAGCATTAAGAGGGGGGAAGGCCAGGGATACGACATGCCACTGAACGCACAAGATGGTCACCCTAGGAAATCGTTCTTTGTGTCCAATATGATTCTTGAGGGCTCTGCCAGACATCCTTGTAGGTGAACACCTATCTGTAATCCTCTGAAGGGAGAGCCTAATTCTCTGCTAGAAGGAACCACCAAATATTTTCTTGCGAGGTTTGAACACACACTGAAGTTTCTGAGAACAGAACTACCAAGGAAACTGAGGGAAGACTGAAATTTCGGTTGATTTGAAACTTTATCTAGAATTGCTAACCATGTGGGGCAGTTGGGTCACCAATGGAAAGGCTGCTTGATGCGTGAGAGGCTCGCACACCGCATGCCTGTGTCCACACCACCATAGTTGACACACTCACAGTGACACTGTTTATAGGTGCAAGGATCCTACTATTACCCTATGTGGACATGCCCTCGCATTTACTTATTTTATTTATTTTTTATTTTTTATTTTTATAAATTTTTTTAAACGTTTATTTATTTTTGAGACAGAGAGAGACAGAGCATGAACGGGGGAGGGTCAGAGAGAGAGGAAGACACAGAATCCGAAGCAGGCTCCAGGCTCTGAGCTGTCAGCACAGAGCCCGACGCGGGGCTCGAACTCACGGACCGCGAGATCATGACCTGAGCCGAAGTCGGACGCTTAACCGACTGAGCCACCCAGGCACCCCTATTTTTTTATTTTTAAAGTTTATTTATTTTGAGAGAGAGAAAAAGCACAAGTGGGAGAGGAGCAGAGAGAGGAGAGAGAGAGAATCCCAAGCAGGGTCCGCACGGTCAGCGTGGAGCCCCACGCGGAGCTCGAACATACGAACCGTGGGATCATGACCTGAGCTGAAGTCGGACAGTTAACCAACTGAGCCACCCAGGTGCCCCAGCATTTGCTTATTTTAAAAGTCACCTTATTACAAGGCAGAGTTTTAGAAATTATGTAAGTAGGTCATATTATCTATGAATAATATGCTTTGAAAGAAAGCAAAGCGGGCACTATAAAACATTTAGAATATAAAAGGAGGTGCTACCATGCTAAGTTTAGGAAGCCAGACACAAAAGACCACATATTGCCTGGTTCCATTTATATGAAATATCCAGAACAGGCAGATCCATAAAGTCGGACCAATAGATTAGTGATTGCCTAGGGCTTGGAGGCCAGATGTCTACAATCGAGGTGTCAGGGGACCGCATTCCTACAGGGTTCTAGGGCAGAACCCTTTTTTGCCTCTTCCCGTTTCTGGTGGCTGGAGGCCCTCCTAGGC
Source organism: Acinonyx jubatus (assembly GCF_027475565.1). NCBI lineage: Eukaryota > Metazoa > Chordata > Mammalia > Carnivora > Felidae > Acinonyx > Acinonyx jubatus. Next base: position 202,842,812 of record NC_069381.1, on the reverse strand, counting down.
CTGTGGCCACATCCCTGCGATCTCTGCCCCTGTGGTCACTTGCCTCTTCCCCTTCCCTCTGTCTCTTGCCCTTCTGCCCATCTCAACTCTCCCTCTGCTTTTTTCTTATGAGGGTACTGGCCACTGGATTGAAGGCCCACTCAGACATCCAGGAGGATCTCCTCATCTCAAGATCCTTAACTGAATTCATCTGCCATCCTTCTTTTTCTAAAAAAAATAGTGTTCACAGGTCCCGCGTATTAGGATGTAGATGTGTCTTTTTGACGAGGACCATCTAATCCACTCTATTCAGCAAATAGTGAGTGCAAGTGAATGACCACGCATTGCGCTGGTTTCAGGATGACCGCGGAGAACAACACAGATAAGATCTTTGTCCTCATGGAGCATATGAATGGAAACATTAGCAAAAAGTATGCTTAGCTTCTTTGCATTTTACTGGTTCAATAAAACAACATCATCATGCTAACAACAACAAAAAAAAGGTGCGCTGGATCTTATAGAATCAAAAAGTCTAAAATATTAAAAACATTACTGTAGATATGAGCATCACATGTCATTAGGGAATTACAAAATAAAACAATGAGATATCATTACATATCTATCAGAATGGCCCAAATCTATTTTTTTAAATATGAAATTTATTGTCAAACTGGTTTTCATACAACACCCTGTGCTCATCCCAACAGGTGCCCTCCTCAATGCCCATCACCCACCCTCCCCACCCTCCCACCCCCCATCAACCCTCAGTTTGTTCTCAGTTTTTAAGAGTCTCTTATGCTTTGGCTCTCTCCCTCTCTGACCTCTTTTTTTTTTTTTCCTTCCCCTCCCCCATGGGTTCCTGTTAAGTTTCTCAGGATCCACATAAGAGTGAAAACATATGGTATCTGTCTTTCTCTGTATGACTTATTTCACTTAGCATAACACTCTCCAGTTCCACCCACGTGGCTACAAAGGGCCATATTTCATTCTTTCTCATTGCCACGTAGTACTCTATTGTGTATATAAACCACAATTTCTTTATCCATTCATCCGTTGATGGACATTTAGGCTCTTTCCACAATTTGGCTATTGTTGAAAGTGTTGCTATGAACATTGGGGTGCAAGTGCCCCTATGCATCAGTACTCCTGTATCCCTTGGGTAAATTCCTAGCAGTGCTATTGCTGGGTCATAGGGTAGATCTATTTTTAACTTTTTGAGGAACCTCCACACTGTTTTCCAGAGCGGCTGCACCAGTTTGCATTCCCACCAACAGTGCAAGAGGGTTTCCGTTCCTCCACATCCTCTCCAGCATCTATAGTCTCCTGGTTTGTTCATTTTAGCCACTCTGACTGGCGTGAGGTGATATCTGAGTGTGGTTTCGATTTGTATTTCCCTGATGAGGAGCGACGTTGAGCATCTTTTCATGTGCCTGTTGGCCAGAATGGCCCAAATCTAAAATGCTGACAACACTAAATGCTGGTGAGGATGTGGGGCAACAGGAACTCTCATTCATCACTGATGACAACGCCAGATGGCACAGCCACTTTGGGAGTCAGTTTGGTGGTTTCTGACAAAACAGAACATTCTCTGACCCTAAGATTCAGCACTCGTGCTCCTTGGTATTTAACCCAAATGAATTGGGTGCATTGAACCCGTACACAAGTGTTTGTAGCAGCTTTATTCCTAAGTGCCCAAACTCAGATGTGACCAAGATGTCCTTCAGCAGGTGAACGGGTAAATGAACTGTGGTACATCCAGACAAAGGCGTGTTGCTCAGCGCTAAGAGAAGGGAGCTTTCAAGCCATGAGAAGACGTGGAAGAACCTTAAATCCCTACTACTAAGTGAAAAAAAATCTGAAAAGGTAACATGCTAGATGCTTCCATCTATAGAATATTCTGGAACAGGTAAAACTGTGAAGAAGTAAAAAATCAAAGGTTGCCAGACATTGGAAGGGAGGAAGGATAGGTGGAACACTGGAAAACTACTGCGTATGATACTATAATGGTGGATACGTGTCATTACACATTTGTCCAAACCCATTGAATGTACGACACCAAGAGTGAACTGTAAACTGTGGACTTTGGGTGATTGTCATGTGTCAGTTAGGGTCATCAGTTTTCACGAATGTACCGCTCTAGTGTGGGATGTTCATAATGGGGAGGCTGTGCTTGGTTGAGGGCAAGGGAGTATATGGGAAGTCTCTATGCTTTTCCTTCGGTTTTGCTACGAGCCTAAAACCGCTCTAAAAAATAAAGTCTATTAAAAAGAGTACTATGGCAGAAGAGAACCATTTCTCCATTTAGTTTGCAGTTAAAGAGTATAATGATTAACTTGACGTGGCTTGCCCTAAATGGAGGGCTTCACTCTGTATTGTTGAAGGGCCCTCCTACCTAAAGGGACCAAATTAAGTTCCATCATCCATCACATTCCTTTGGACTGAGGCCCCAAAGGCCTATGCGTAAAGGAAAAATCCATGAGAGGAGGCAAGGCAGGAAGCAATTATAGATCATTAACGCTTTAGCAAACTGTCTGGGTCCCTTGCACGGTGCTGGGGCCCTGTAGCATTTTGTGATGAGGAATTAGCCTATTTGCTTACTTCTGTCCTGATTACAAGATAAAGGAAATATACAGGTGGGGGAAAAAATCCAGCTCTCTGGATAGTCTACTGTCGATCCCAAGAAGACAAAAGGCTTTTCTAGTAAATCAATTCTGTCAACACAAAACATGTCTTACCGGCATGGAAGGACTTCTAAGTTGGGGTCTGTTCTTAACATCTGGGCCCATCAGGCGCAGTCACAGAAAACAGTGCGTGTTCTCTTAGTGCGGTAGCCCTGTCTAGCTATTACAATCCCAACGGCCACCTTCACTGTGTCTTAACACATCTCAGATTAACAATACTTCACTCTTCACGTTAGTATAAATGAAACCTGGATAGTTTTGAAAATAGAGGATCCTTGAAAGAACATTACTAGTACAGCAGCTACTCGTTCTTTTTTATACACTGAGATCGCCTGGTGCCCCCCAATTTGTCCTCCCCCCTCCAACCCAAAGCATCCCCATTCTCATGGCGTAAAGTCTCCACTGTTGTTATAATAAAAGCTAAGTCCTCTGTATGACACAGGGAGCAACAAGAATCTGTTTTCAAATTACACCCCCAACCCCCCAACCCCCATCCACACACATATTTTGATAAATGTTAACGTCTGTCTTCCAGCTATCCTCTACCATGGGGGAATGACACTAACAAAAGTATGTCCCTCAGGTCTCAAAATGGAAACGTTTTGAGTCCTTGGGATTTATAGCCTACCCATGGGTTTATTTTTTAAGAAGTCAGGAATTAGTCATATCATTCCTTAACTGCTGGAGATTCGAACACTAAGATGTAATCCAAAGACCATAGCTGCTCCACCAGTACATACCCATCTTGTTTCTTAGTCCAACCAAAGGAAGCGCGTTCCCCTTCTCCTCAGGTTACTGATGTGATGATTTGGATAAAGACAGACCAGATACCCAACCATTCTACTCCTATCATGTACCCACGAGAACTGAAAACATAGGTCCTCTCAGAAACTTGCACGTGAATGGTCTTAGGGTCATCCTTCACAATAGCCAAGAAGTTTAAACAACCCAAACATCCATCCACTGCTGAATGGATAAACAAAATGTAGTAGATCAGTACGATAGAATATTCTTTGTCCATAAAAAAATAATGAGATACAGATACAGACTGTATACATGGAGGAACCCCGAAAACAGTATGCTGCGGAGCCAGATAAGGACAAATATTGTATGATTCCATTTATATGAAATGTGCAGAACAGGCAAATCCATAGAGACAGAGAGTAGATCAGTGGTTGTCTGGGGCTGAAGGGGAGGGGAATGGGGATAGGAGGTTTCTTACGGGCTGAATTTATTTTTTTTTTTCAACGTTTATTTATTTTTGGGACAGAGAGAGACAGAGCATGAACAGGGGAGGGGCAGAGAGAGAGGGAGACACAGAATCGGAAACAGGCTCCAGGCTCCGAGCCATCAGCCCAGAGCCCGACGCGGGGCTCGAACTCACGGACCGCGAGATCGTGACCTGGCTGAAGTCGGATGCTTAACCGACTGCGCCACCCAGGCGCCCCATCTTACGGGCTGCATTTAGATGGTGGTAATGGAGCACAACTTCATGAATACGTGAAAAACTACTGAATCACACTGTTCAAAAAGGCGACTATTATGATATGTGACTGTCATCACAGTTTAAAGAGAGAGAGAGAGACACTAGACATCGAAATACGTCCCCAAACACCTCTTCCTTGTGTCCCTGAAGTCCTTTGTTGCAAAGTGTTATTGACAACACCTTCCAGTATTGATTCCAGATAAGCAGCTATGGGGGCTACAAATAGTCTTTGCTTCAGGAGCTCCCCCCAGCTCTGCCCCAATCCGGTTCTGCAGGGCACTGAGTGGGGGACCGCCCATGGCACAGAGAAAGCTGCTGAAAATCCACCTACTCCAAACCGGGACCAGGGGACTCATGCTAGAGCAATTTTTAGCTGTGGAGACTGTTCAGATCAACACTTTTACAAAGAGATGGGGCTGTGTTCTTGTTTACTTGGTACCGGGTCCTCTCTTCTCCCTGGAAGACAGGGCTCTGTGGCATCAGGGAGTGAATTAAAAGCAGTCCTTTGTTATGGTTACTTCAGAACATTCTAGAGGCCACTGCCTAACAGCCAGTGTGAAAAGTTGTTTTCAGTTGGTGAATGTTTTCGCATGCTTATGGCATTACTTTATTTTCTTTACTTTTTAAAATTCTGAGCCCATTCCAGTGTGTGTCGTGCACTTGTGTGTGTTTGTGTGGGTGGGGTGGTGGTGAGTCACTCAGAGAAGCAACTGTAATTTCAAACTAATAAGATTTCATTCCATGCCTGAAGCACCAAAACAAAGAAATTACAGAGCAAACACCATAAATCACAGAAGACTGTCAGAAAACTGGTCTTTGCATATTCAAAGTCCCATAGAAATGCAGATATAATAGCTAAAGCACAAACGACAGGTGAGAAAAATAAAATAAGTTACAACATTTGCCATTCTAATGCTCCATTTTTGCAAGCTCAGAGCTGTTTCTGACCTTTCTGAAGGCAAACACTAAGGGTACAGAGGTCAGTAATTCAGTCACAGATGTATGAACATCTTTGCGAAAGTCACTCCAAACCAACTAAGCCTCCTTTTCGTTATTAGAGAGGAGTTGGGTAAAATGATAACCTAATATTCGTGCAGGGAATTCTTTGGAGTATATTTTCATAGACATTATTTAATGTTCGTATCATTCTGATTTTACGGACGAGGAAACTGAGGTTTAGAGAAGGTGAGTGTCTCGCTAAAGATAACACCATCAGTGCAGCGGAACTGGACTTGAATTGTTTTCTGATTGCAAATCCTATGGTCTTTCCACCATGCTCCAACAGCTAGCATCTGACGAATAATATGTTCAAACAGTATCTTTCCTTAAGGAACCCAAAGTCCATGATCCTAACCCATTACATCCATGTAGCACTCAATAGAGGTCACTTGACTGCCCTTCAGACTGAGGGATTAAGATGTCACAGCTGCTGAGAAAATTTCCAAATGCTTATCTGTACCATTTCACCAATGAACTGTGCAGCAGAAGGCTGAGACCAGTGTCCTTTACTCGCCACTGGACAGATGTCACATCCAAAATGGTACCCACTGCGGGAATGGGTGTCTTCAATACTAATAATTACAGAGCATGTACAAAAGTTAAAATCATGCATAAGCCTACCCTCCTTCAACCAATCAACCAACCATGAAAATCTGGAAACAACTCTCAATAGCCATGACAGACCACCAGTTAAAATAAATTATGCAACAGTTCAAAAAGCCTTATGAAATATACTGTTAAATTAAAAATAAAAAGCCACAGGCTGCAAGAGTATATATCGACCCCATTTGTATTTTTAAAAAATGTATTTACATATAAATGCATGTAGGCACATGGGAAATCGTGGATGACAGAATCACTAGGGGGTAGAACTGAGGTCTGGGGTGGCCACTGTGTGTACTGTTTTGAGTTTTTCACACAAAAACAAGCAACAAGGGGTGCCTGGGTGGCTGAGTTGGTTGAGCATCCAACGCTTGATTTTGGCTCAGGTCATGATCCTAGAGTCATGAGATCAAGCCTCGCATCAGGGCTCCGTGCTGAGTATGGAGTCTGCTTGAGATTCTCTCTCTCTCTGTCCCCACTCTGCCCCTCTCCCCTGTTCCTGTTCCCTCTCTAAACAACGACAACAACAATTTACTTCAGAGAAGAGTGTAACCATTGCAAAGAACGTTCCTTTTCATGACCCTTCTCTCTCATGTTTTTAAGTGTTTTCATTGTTAGTCCTGCTGACCACAGGAAAATAAATGGTAAAATAATACCAAAAGATCAAAACCATTATTTTTATAGACCCCCCCCCAAAAGCAAAAAGGCAGTAGATGTTAGTCATTCACTAAGTTCAACTTTCTTATCTGATTCAAGCCACAGACTGTTCCCATCTCCAAGTATGTGCTGAAAAGCTGTGTAACACAGCCAGCCAGGCTAGGCTACAGCAGAAAAAAAAAAAAAAAAAAAAAAAGTCTCAGAATTTAAGCTGGAAGGAAAGTCCATCTCTAGTCTTGGCTGACTATTAATCTAAGACTCTTCTGTTTTTGCCTGCATAGAAAACAGTAAAATCTGCAACGGGACTTTTTCACGGGTTAGAAACCCAACACATTCAGGAAAATCACCCCAAGCAATCTGAGCCAAGAGCCCAAGAGCTGATTCTTTGCCAATGAGCTTCACCAATCAGCCAAGCATCATCCTTGGTCTTTATGGGGCAAGAACAGCCTACATGGCTGGCTTTTTAGTACTTTCAAGGTTAGCATGGCTTTAACCAGAACATGTCTGGACCTCTGGAGGGACCCTGTCTGTGGCCCTCGTACCCAGCTGGGCTTGGGGTCCCCTTCATGCTCCCAGATCAGTCTGCCCAGCTCTCGTTAACACTTTGCAAACTACGGTCAGTCACAAACCTCCGTCTGGATTCTTCCATACCCAGGGATAACCCATGCGATTATCTCTTTAATACTGGTCTTCAAGTGGGCTTTCTCCCTTCTAGTAAAACATTTGTGAAATCGTGACCTGATTCGTGGCTATATTTTACAACCTAATTAAAACCAAGTTGTACATATTTAAAAAATAGAAACTCACCCCACCTACTAAGCACTCTGGAAATCACAGTTATACAATTAAGCGGCTATCGATCTCCACTCATTTTCATACGATTACCTCTAAGCTAGGCTATATGCTTGTTTTATCCCCTGGCTGCAGCAAAAAGCCTGGGTCCTAAATGAATGCATACATGCGGTATGATGCAAACAGGCAGTAAGCATGCACATATCCCTCACTATCCAAATTCTTGTGTTCTGAAATCGGAAGCTGAAGACATTTAGGTAAATGTTTGGGTGAATTTCTTGCCATTAAACCTCATATCACCTGCCATCTGGAACTCAGGAACCAAACAGGTTGGAACAATCATAACCGCTGTTGTTCAACCTTGCTACCTGGACGTGGCCTAAAATGTATTACTTTTTCATGTTCACAACTCATGCCGCTCTCTCGGTTCCCCCTCAAGAGAAGTGAGCTCACCTTTTTAAGGGGCACCAGCCACATCCTCGTCATGTTGGTAAAAGTTGGTAAAAGCTAAGGGGACATGCCTGTATTAGGGGTCTAGTCACCAGCCTGCTTCCAAAGTGGACACTGGGATTCCTTCCTTGACCTGGATAACACAGACTACATGTTAAGAAGTGATTCTACCCTTAGTGTGTTCAGGGAACCATCAAGGCTGAGAATGGAAAGCTGATAGCCAATGGAAATTCCATCCCCACTTTCCGGAAGCAAGATCCCACCAACAGCAGATGGGGCGATGCGCTCAATACCTCACAGAGCCCACTGATATCTTCAGCATCTTAGACAAGGCCGGTGCTCACTTGAAAGGTAAAGACAAAGGATTATCATCTTGACCCCTTGTGCTGATGTCACAATGCTCAGAAAGGGAGAGAGCTGTGGCAATGACAACTCCTTTAAGATTGTCAGCAATGCCATCTACAGACTGAGGGGTTGGCCCTCCTGGCTAAGGTTCTCCATGATGACCTTGGCAATGTGGAGGAACCTAAGACCATGGTCCATGCCATCACTGTTCACAGATCATGATGGTTCCATGGTGGTCACGGATGAGAATGGCAAGCTGTGGTGTAATGTCCATGGCCCTTTTTCCTGAATCTCTAGTCCTGCCAAGGCTGCGTGCAAGGTCATCCCTGAGCTGAATGAGCAGCTCACTAGCCTGGCCTCAGGAGTGGTAGCATGTCTAATATTAGCTTCCAAAATGAGCTGTCATTTTCCCCAGGGCTCTCGTCTTTAGCAACGGCAAGCTAGAGCTTTTCAGCATAGTGCATTAATAATAAGCTGCTGCTGGCTTTACCTAAATCCTCACTTGCTTAGATCTACGTCGGCTTGGGAGCCATTTAGATGTTAAAAATCAACATTGCTAACAGCAGCCTATATATGGTGCCTACGATAAAGCAAATAAGGGATATGCTCTGGCCATAATTCAGGAGAACAGTAGTTTCTACCTTCAAAGGACACTGGCAAATCACTCTCTTATTTTCCTCCATAAATATAAGAAGGGGACACCAGTAGGTTATATTTAGCGACCAGGTTTTGATCTTTCAATTTTCCCAAGATGTTTTTGTGTACCTACCCTAATTCCTGGTGATTTTTTTCAAAACTTAGTTCACTTCACCTAGGCCAATTTCTGTGTTTCATCCGTGTTTTACAAACGTTCCCACAATTCGATCACTCGTGTTCTAGGAGTGGGCCCAGCAAATGGGAAAACTTAGGAGGGTGACACAATGAATGTCTGCCCAGACCCTTCTTAAAACCCTGGTCATTAGCCACCTAGGTAACTTGTGTTTCACCATAAAGCATCTGTCTTAAAAACCGTTGGTCATCAAAACAAATGTTCTTACGTGTCCCCTTTCAGCTCCACCAAACCCCAAACATTTACTAGAACAAAAACAGCCACGTAGACGAATGTACTTGTGTTTCTGTGATGTGTGTCAATTTCCTGAAGGAAAAATATTCAATTGGAAAAAGCAATTAAAATCTGATTTGATTGGGATTAAAATGGGATTCGGGCTCAGTAGATCTGGAAATCTCTCTAGCTCCGGAGAGTGTAGCCTTGAACTACTCTAAGAGAATGTGATCACACTGCCCTTGCCTGTCCTTCTACGGCAGTATCTGTGGAGGAGGAAGTCTCTGGAGGGGGTGAGGTCGGGGAGGCCATCACGCTGACCTGACCCTGAGCCTGATTTTAGGCTAAGGGTCTTTCAGGACACCACAGGCTCTCCTTCCACAGTTGATCGGAACTGGGTCATTTTATGTTGGCTTCCTGTAAAGAGATGGCTCTTGCAGGTTCAGGAGAGTGGGTCACCCAGAGAGTCTACATTCTTACACAACTCAGAAAAGATCGGAATGGTGGTCACTCAAGGGAAACACAAAAGATTTTCTTTCTGGAAGGATTAAAGACTCCAAGGAGTCAAGCCACACAACCTCATCCATCCAAATTCTGAGTACAGTCAACCGCATCTCAGTGGCTTGCCTTTCACAGGACCAGTTGACCACACCGCACAGAAAGAAATATGGCTTCTGGTGTAGGCACATGTAATGCCACTGTAACTCCAAGGGATTACAACCATCTTTAATCAGGAAAGCAGTCTTAAGGAAGGATTTGTGCTAATGGTCCTTGTTGGAGGGAATACAAGGGTTAGGGGCCTTCTGCTTGCCTGGATTTGGTTCCCGTCGCGTATGTCCAAATCTTCCCCTTCCTCTTACTTGGCAAGAAATTTAACACTGAGCTAACTGGTGATAGGAACGGTGGACGGTAGTCCCAGACCTTCAGGCCTGGCTGTTCTCTGTAGTGCGGGCCACATTGCCTCATGCTCAAACGACTGCGCATTCATGGGAGAAGCACTGTTTCATCACGAGGTGGTTTCTTGTGCTACGGTCCCTGAGCAAACAAAATTACCAGTTAAAAGGCTGGGAAGGAAATGGAGGGCTAAGGAAATGCATCAGAATAAAAATTCAATATGCAAGCTAACAAAATTATGGAAGCCATAATCATAGGATGTAAGGAAGAAAATTCACTTACGACAATGCAGATGACGTCAGTTTTTGGTGAGGGCGCCCTGGCTACGTATCTATCTACTCAATGTATCGGGGGAGTAGCCAAACATCTATTTCCAATTTTCAGTTTGACATCCCTGGCCGTGCTATCAACACTGGCCAAGGGCGATTTCATACTCATTTTTGAACAACTATCAACATGATAGCCAGCTCCGTGTGCCAAGTCAGTTTGGGGTCTACAGACCCAAGCATCCAAACTCCATAATACCCTCAATCGGCTATGTGTTTATCAATACCCTTATATACTCCTCACCTCCCCCCACCTTTCTGGTTATACTTCTCTTCCCTCCAAACTGAAAAGAGGCATTCTCATGAAAATTAGGACCCACACAGTCATTTTTCTACTGCTCCCCTCCCCCACCATCACCAGCCCTGGGAACAGCAACACACATCCATTTGTAAATGTAATGGGCCCTGGTCTAAGATTTAACCTCTCTCCTGGGAAATGTCTAAACGTTGGACAGTCTTCTGTACAGGAGAGAGTACCCAAGCTCTGACGTTCAGGTAGAGGCTCTCATACCAAAGGCGTGAAACCAGTCAGCCAGACTGGTTCAGTTCCACCTGCTGGTGATACCTTTCTGCCAACCAAAGGGTTCAGACATACTCTGAGCCAGCCCAGCGTGAGACCTTAACATTCTAAGTTCTAACCTGGGGCACCGGAATTCCTGATCCTTTAGCCTCTCTGCCAAGAGACTTCTGGTTCTAGTAAGCTCTATGGAAGGGCTTGTTTGGCTTAAATATAATGACACCAACTTTTAGAGCTCAACCCAAAAAAAAACCCCAAAAAACCTGCAACTCACCACTTCCCGAAACGAACATATTCTAAGAACTAAGATGATACTGCATTTGACGAGGGGGTGTAGACATGTAAATATTCTCTAGCCCATCATCTCTGAAAAGCAAGTTTCCTCTTCATTTTGGCTACAGTGATGTCTTTCTTCTGAAAACACGGTCTGCTTTTCGTCTGGCGCCCCATCTCTGCTGTTTTCCTCTACAATCTCTGGCAGGAGGTTTCACTGCAAGGTTTCTCCCAGGCGGAGAAGAATGGGCTCTCCTCCCCTGGAGTTAGAGGACTCTCCTGAAGGGCGGGTCTTTGAGCAGGAAGGGCCAGGAATCCCAGAGGGTCCCCTGCCTGACGCCTGCTCTCTGCAGGAGGCAAAGGAAGGAGTCTGGAGGAATACAGGCGACATGGAGAGAGGAGAGCAGGGCGCCACTGATTGTCCAGTTGGCCAGTGAGTGATTAACTCTATTAGGAGGGGCTGTTGATCACGCAGTCAGCAGCCCCCAAATGGGCCTGTGACCGGGGCTATAACCTCCCCGTGACCCTTTGTAATGAGAGAGGCTTGACTTGAGCCTTGCCGGTGTCTGCTTTCTGGGCCAACAGGCATAGCCCTGAACCCTTTTCTCTTACTGCCACATGCAGGAAGGCGGAGGCCCGCATGGTGGTGAGCAAAGCCTATCTTTGTACAAAACTACCGTTCAACAAAATGTCTTATGGATTTGAATCGCAGCACAAGTTTTGTTTCGAAGATGGAAAAGGCCAATTCGAAGGTGGCTTCACGCTCTTAAAAATCTGAGGGCCTTGCCTGATGGGCCATTCAGGCTGCTTGGGAACACCGGTTTCCAAAGGAATACAGAAATCAATCAGAAAGACCGCTAAGGTTGCAACATTCTAGATTTGCCATGAACCCATTTACACATGAGTTGCAAGTGACCATCAAGTCTGCCCTGTGCCCAAATGCCACCTTCTGAGAAAGGCCTTCCCTGACCTCCTTCCCTAACACAGTTACCTCTCCACACACCTTTCCTTTTTTTCCGTAGAATTTCACGCTGCCTGCATTTAGACTATGTATTTCTGTTTTATTGGCCCTATCCTCACCTGGAATGGATGCCCTACCCTGTTTGCGACCCAGAGTCTGGAACAGTGCCTGGTGTAGTTTGGAATCTTTGCCCTCGCCACCCGTGTCAGCCTAAAAGTCTCTGCCAGCTTCTCACTCCGCCTCCTCAGTCTTCAAGCCTTAACTTAAATGAAACAGCCCAAAGCACTCTTTCTTGACCACCTTCTTTCAAGTAGGTCTCTGCTTTCACCGTGGTTGTGGCCCAAACGATACCAACAGTCTTCAATTACTGCATCGTTTTACTTAATACTGTCTGTTTGGCCTACTCCTGAATCCCAGGAAAGCAGGCTGGGGTCGGTCTTGGTCATTGCTTATTCCCTAGCACTTAGCATATAAGTATCATCAGATGCTGGTTAAATGAATGACTAAATTTTAAGCTGTTGCTCAGCAATGACAAGGTAAGAAAGGAGATCTGACACTCTCGTTAGAAAGCAAATAAAAATCTGGTTTCGGGTTCAAATATTTATCAGTTCAGAAACGAACGGGATTGTTACTTTCACACCGAAAAAACTTTGATGGACTCTCGACCAAATTTGCGCCCTGACTTTCCATCAGGGACACTGAGGAGCCATTGCAGATGGGGGGAAATTCCATTTTAAAAAGATCTCTAGGGTGCTATCTTAGTACTTTGTGGATTTTTCTAGCGTATCTGGAGCACCCTGAACAGTTAATTACTTCTTTACAGGACTGTCCCCTGTAGGGGGCCAGCCCTTAAATCATCTTTGTAGAAACAGCCTTTATTGATTTTACCCAAAGATTTGAGTGGCTCTGGGGTGGTAGCTTCAAGGGCCAATAAGGAACCATCTGGTAGGGAATGAAGATACAAGGTCTAGGCTGTCGTTTTTGTTTTTGTTTTTAGATAATGCCAGTGTTGAGTCTCAGAGGAGGCAGGGGAGGTGGCATCATGACAGGCAGTGGCAATAAGAGGAAAAAAGAAGAAAGCGGAGCACGATACGCCTCAAACGCATAGCCAGGGGTGGGAGTGTGGGTCATCAGGAGTTCTGTGATTCCAGAGAATGGACAGGAGGAAGGGCTAAGGGTCGAGACTGAGGCAGAAATCCAGTTGTAAAAGACCTTACGGGTAGTTTTACGGTGCTTGGATGTTAGCATGCTTTAAAGAGTAGTGGGCTATCCTACTGCATGAGATAGGTCACCCAAACACTGTGGGCAGGACGCATTTGGGGGTCCTAAGAATAGCTGTAAGGAGATTAATTAGAAGGTTAATGTGATAGTGCCAGATAAAGATGACGAAGGCTGGAACTGAGGGAATGCTGCCAGAGATGTGGGAAACAGGAAGTTACAAGTGCAGGGTATAGAATAAAAATCTCTACTGGATGAATAAATGGATACTCCGTGGCTCCCAGGAGAATGGCTGTGCCCACTGCTTTAGAAAAATGTATCAAAGTCTCAGGGACACCTGGGTGGCTCAGGGGGGTTAAGTGTCCAACTTCGGCTCAAGTTATGATCTCACAGTTCGTGGGTTGAAGCCCCGCATCCAGCTCTGTGCCAACAGCTCAGAGCCTGCTTGGATCCTGTGTGTGTCTCTCTCTGCCCCTCCCCCACTCACACTCTGTCTCTTTCTCTCAAAAACACACATTGAAAGAAATAGAAAATGCATCAATCTGAGAAGTGAAAACCTAGTGGACACGAACTGTTTTAAGATGCTTGTGTTTATTTTTGTAGCTTTTCTGTTTCACAGCTCCCTATGTTAAGGGAGATCATTTAGATGTTTTGATTTAGAAGTCCTGCTTTTTAGGGGCACCTAAGTGGCTCAGTCGGTTAAGTGTCCAACTCTTGGTTTCGGCTCAGGTCATGATCTCACGTTCGTGAATTCGAGCCCCGCCACACTGGGCTCCATGCTGAGAGTACACAGCCTGCCTGGCCTTCTGTCTCTCGCCCTCTCTCTTTCCCTCTCTCTCAAAGGTAAATAAATATTAAAAAAAAAAAAAAGTCCTGCTTTTCGGATCTAGCAGCCTCGTGAAAAAATAAGAGTCAATAAGTCACTTACATTGGTAAATAATTTAGGGTTTATAGCTTGCATCAGTACTCTAGGAGGTAATTGAGAATCTTGTGCAACATACTAGGTAATGTCTTCTTCAATACTATGTAACTTCTAGGATCAATTACTGGAGTGAACAAAAGATTGTATGACTGGGGCACCTGGGTGGCTCAGTCGGTTAAGCGTCCAACTTGAGCTCAGGTCACGATCTCACAACTAGTAAGTTTGAGCCCTGTGTTGGGCTCTGTGCTGACAGCTCAGAGCCTGGAGCCTGCTTCAGATTCTGTGTCTCCCTCTCTCTCTGCCCCTCTGCCACTCGCACACTCTCTCTCTCTCTCAAAAAAATGGATAAGCAAGCATGAAAAAAAATTAAAAAGAAATTGTATGACTGATTACTACCGACCTGATCATGCATCTGGTGAGATCAAGGTCCCTGAATTAACCAGTATATAAAGTAAAACACACAGTTGATGGCGTTAATCAATGGCCTACATGTCCTAATAGAATGAAAATAGTTTTTCCATATATTATTTTAAAGTGATACAGCACTTTTTAAAATCCATGTTCTTTGTGAACTATTTATTCAATTAGAAACAGTAATAAGACAAGGTAATAGGCTATCTGTGACCCCCCCCAGCCCCCTGAGAAGGAGGTACTAAATAGCAGGTTCTCAACGGTTCTCATGAATGCTGGGAAAGCCAGCTCTAAAATATATAAAAGGGGAGAATATACACAAATAGCATAATATTTGGTTGTGGAAGATGCTTTTGTAGTTACATTTATATAGAGAGTTGATCCTTGAGCAGCGTGGAGGTTGGGGCCCAGTGGAAAATGTGCAACTTAAAAAAAAATTTTTTTTTTTTTTAAGTAAACTCTTAACTCACATGGGGCTCAAACTCGCGACCCTGAGATCAAGAGTCACATGCTTTACTGATGGAGCCAGCAAGGTGTCCCTCACTGGTAACTTTGAACTGCCCCTAAACTTAACTACTAAGAGCCCACTGTTGACTACAACCCTTACCGATAACATAAACAGTCAACTAATACATATTTGGTACGTTATGTGTATTATATGCTGTATCCTTTAAGTTGAGCTAAAGATAACACTATGAAAATCCTAAGAGAAAATACATTTACAGTGTTGTGCTGTATTTATAAAAAAAAAAAAAAATCCACAAATAAGTGAACGTGCATGGTTCAAACCCATGTTGTTCAAGAGTCAACTGTCTCTATTATAACCTCATCAGTTATATCTAATGCTTGTGATTTGACACTATAAAAATAAAGTCAGGGACCCACTTCGTGTTCCAGCAGCAGTCTTTAGATCTCTACCTGGTTTCCTCATCTAGTCCCAAGTGTAGGCTAAATACTAACCCTTAAACAAAATGACTCCCCCTCCTCATTTTTTGTTGTTGTTGTTGTTATTTATTTGTTGTCTTGGTTAAAGGAAAAATTCAAACGCCTTCCTGGAAGGTCTTCTGCGATACAGAAGATTGTATGTTGCATAAGGGGGAGTAAACACAAACTAAAATTTGCCACAAAATGATATTTGAAAGGGAATGATAGGGTAGTCACATAAAGGTATTCTAGGGTGGAATTCGCTATTGTCTCTATCAAACAAATCCCAAATCTGGATATAGGAAAGGCTAGGCTTTATTCGAAAGAATTATTTGCAAGAGGGGAAAGGCCTCTAGCAATAGAGTAACCCCTCTGATCCAGAGTTCTGCAAGTGTTCTAAGACTAGCCAGAGAAGGGCTTTTCTGTAATAGGGAGGAATGAAAATGTTCCCTGGGTATGGGGAGGTGGAGAGGACAGTGAATCAGAGATGTTGACCCTGAGCTCAGTTGATTCTCAGGAGGGCCCTTTTGGGGGGGTTGTTTGGGGTAAATATGGGTCAAAGCTCAAGGGCCTGGGATGGAGAGAAGTTTCAAGCTTGGTCAAGCCAGGTATTGTGCAGATTGGCCAGGGGAGACAGAGTTCAAAGAATCTACAAGACAAAAATGGGAACTGGAAGGTTGAGTCTGGCCATACTCTTGGCTTAGAAGTCAAAGAAAGAGAAGAAGAACTTGGGCACTTTATCTAACCAGGTTTTGATTTGTAGGAGAAAGTGCTTTGGTGAAAGTACCACGAGATCAGCTCTGACATTGCCAAAATGCTTCAAGGCCCTCAAACCACCATCTTAGGTTAAGGGCAAGCCGAAGAATAGGCGAAATCAGAATTCGGGTCACTGTGCAAACAGGTGCAAACTTTCCTTTAAAAGAAAAAAAAAATGGCCCAGTCTTTACCAAACATTGAAATGTCTGTAAATCTAAACCCTGCTTACGTTTATCCAGTATACATTATAGTGACTCATTATATGACTGTTCTTCTTGGAACTTTCCTAAAGGGCTGCATTTGCCCATCCACAAATATTCTACGTCGACCACCTACAGTCTAACCCGCCGGGCGCATTCCAAAGACTCTCCCTTTCCTCCCTAGAGGCCCTTTATTTTAGGCTGGACACAGTATGACGGCCTAAGCAAGCAGCCGGATTGAGAAGGATTAGTAACGTCACATCCTTAGTTTTGTCATAGCAAATACAGGTATTAAATATCTCACCAAAATGATGTTAGATTAAGATAGGAATACATTTTCCGGGGTGGGGGAAAAGGAATTCTATCTGGATGTGCTATGCCACCTGTGGAGTTGCAGGCTTCTTTATTTTTAATATTATTTTTAGAAACAATGAAGGACTCATGGAACTTACGTGTGGAACCTATTAACATGCTTCTGACATATTTTATTTTTTATGTTTATTTGTATCTATTTCTTTTAGAGAGCACGCACGAGCAGAGGAGGAGCAGAGGGAAAGAGAACCTTAAGCAGGGTCCACACCCACCCCCATCTGCCATCATGTTTTAGACACAGAAATGTTACCGTGTCTGCTTACGTCCAGCTGTTTCCATGGCAGCTGTGAAATGCTGGCATGAGACCAATTACACTGGAGAACCATCTATCTCATGGTTCTTCAGAGGCGCGCACCTTTTCATCATCTTGTACTTTCTTCCCCCCAGGCTCTGCAGGGGCGCACCTCGGAGTAGTTTATGAACGAGGTGTTGGTAGCAATAACTAACGCATCGTGTTTAAGGTTACAAGATCCCCAAACCAAAAACTACAGGTAGAGACTTCGGCCTGATGTGTCTGCAAGAACACAAGATTCAGATGCTTTCAGAGAGGCCTTCAAAACATTACCATTCTCGTCTTCCACTTCGTATCAACGTCTGGTGTTTAAATGCACATGACCTCAGCGTCTCGCGTCGCCAAGGCTGGGAAATGTCCAAAGTGTCGCCCAAAGAGTATTTGCCATTGGGTTTTGATTTGCGTATCCGTTCACCTTGGCTTTTCCAGGATAATCTCAATCACCAAGATTTCTGTGCCGTTTTCCAAGGATATTTTCTGAACCAGGATCCATCTTGTGAATGGCTCTTCATATTTTAATCTTAAAGGTGACACCCTAAAAAGGCTCTAGGTGGTTTTACACTCTTTTATAGATTTTCCTCAAACTATTCTTTATGAAGGTATAAAATTATACAAAATATCCATAGGAGAGCTAGATAACAGATTAGCACACCTTAAACACCCTTTGAGGTTACTGAGATGGTTTTAAATAAAGACAAGCACCTGGTTTCCCAAAACTCAGACTTTGGACAGTTTTAGTTATTTAGTCCATTCAGTGTTAAACATACCCTTTTAGTTGTCCCCAGGGAAAATAGTCAAACATTCTTTGTAGATTAGTATTTTTTTTTTTAAGCATAAAATCCAGTCTTCTACGTTGCTTTCTACAGTACAAATTTAGGTTTTCATTTCTGAATCCAGCCCCCACTAGGCAAGAGCCTCAAAGAACATTCAGCTTCTTTGGAATGCTTACCCAAGTGAATGAGCCCCATCTTTTTTTTTTTTTTTTTAATGAATTCTAATTAAACATGCACACTGTGATCCTTGTTGGCTAGAGAAAAATGGAGACTTTCCGTCTGTCCCCTTGTGTCCATTCTTTCTAGCTAAATGTTTTCCCCAATTATGTAGACAAACACTGAAAATTGCTCAACCTTGATTTATTTCAGGAAGCTGTCATTTAAGAAGCCCTGATGGGGGCGTGGTCAGGCTGGGCTGGGCTCACTTCCCACCGGCAACCCAGATACCGGTGTGTAATCAATTGTAGTGTTCGTATTAAACCCAGAGTTTCATTTTCTCCTTTGACTGAACCTTCTGTTATGGCCTCATAAAAGAAATCAGCTCCCTTATTTCCCTCATTTAGCTTTTATTTGTGTAGCAGTGTTCGTTTAAAAACAAGCGAGTTTACTGCTTCTCATAACTTGCTAATTTCCAAGTTAGTTTTTGGAAAAACCTCCAGGATGTCATTTCCCAGACTCCAAAGTCAAACTGCTATGTATTTGAAAAACATTTTCAAGTTGAACAAAACATTTTTCCCTTCTGATTTCAGTGCCTGTGAATGCCAGAAGAAATTTAATTTTAAAAGGAACAAAAAAACGAACATCTTTTTCTAGTTAAATCTGAGCATATGCAATACAATGAATTTATATGTGTACACACACACACACACACACACACACACACACACACACACACACACACACACACACACAGAAGCTCAGAGGAAGACTCGTGGGCTTGATGTTTGCCATTGCACTTGGGCCTGAACTAGGAGGAGTGCTGAATCCTCAGTGCTTCCATCTGCCCCCCTGGCTTGAATCTGCAAGGCCAAATGATTCCTAGCAACTCAGACTTGGGGAGGGTCCAACTATCTCCTTAAGGACACTTTTCACAGGGAACCACTGTTGCTCTTTAGGGTGGACACCAAGAAAAAGTGACATGAGCCAACCCAGTCAAGGTATGGGGCGGTGGGGGCGGGGGGTTGGGTCATTCCAGGGAAATTTTATAGGGCCAGATGCATTGTTGAAGTCAGAACATATGATTAAAGACTGCATATCCTCAAAGACATCACCATCAATATTTTTATAGTTGTAAAACTCTTAAAATAAGACGGGTCCTATGTTCAATTGGTTCAACCCCGTATTTCATAGACAGTCAAACTGAGGACCCGAAAGAAATGTCATTTGGGTAGTTATTAGTAAGCTCTGGACTATGATTGGTTGCACATCTCTGAGTCCATTCGGGCCTTGCCATGCCCCCTAGGAAGGCTTCCACTCCTACCACTGAAACATACACTGTGTTAAATAGAGAGGGAACAAAGTAGACTTGAATTAAAATTCAAGTCTCCTAACTCTTAAGGTTCCCTTCCCCCCCCCTTTTTTTTAAATGTTTATTTTTGAGAGAGAGAGAGAGAGAGAGACAGAGCCTGAGCAAGGGAAGGGCAGAGAGAGAGGGAGACACAGAATCAGAAGCAGGCTCTGGGCTCTGAGCTGTGAGCACAGAGCCCGATGTGGGGTTTGAACCCACAAACTGCAATATCAGGACCTGAGCCAAAGTTGGACGCTTAACCAACTGAGCGACTGACGCGCCCCAAGCACTTTGGTTCTCCGATTCTTTGATTCAGTTATTCCTTTTAGGCTAAAAGTTTCATGAGTCATCTTGACCCTACTTCCCTCTTTTTCTTACGCATTCACGCATGAACTTGGGAGTCCTGTTTAATCTCCTACGACACCATTTATCACAAGGCAGCATAAAAACCGTATATGGTGATCCAATGTTGTGTAGACAGGCCAGGAGATAGATGGAAAAGGCGAACTACCCTCAAATCAATAAATGAGGTAGAATTTAGGGAACTTTTTCTTATTTTCTTGGTTTTTGTATTAATGTGGTTCACTACTTATCAAGTGAAAAATAAAATTAATCGAGCACATTTAAGATGCAAAAAAGCAGGAGTACATTGAACGTAATTCCTGAACGGTGGTTCATGGCCAGGATTCTGGGATCAGACAGTCCTAGGTTGAAATCCTGTGTTTCCTATTGCCTACGTCAGCTTGGCTGACCTTCTCAAGCTGCTTCCTTGCCCTTGAGATGAGAATAATAATAGCGCCTATACTGCACTCAGTGATGTTTGTAAAGTCCACTGCTTCCTGTCTGGGAGTCAGGACTCCATAAATGATGGCTATGGCTGCACTTACAGTTATCATGGTCTTGAAAGCTGGCACAGAGGCCACGCTCACCTGAAAATCCTCAGGCTGTGCCCGCATAGCCACACGTGGCCTTGCACTTTTGAATTCTAGAATGTTGTTTGCTCTTAAGCAGTTACACTGTGGCTCCTTGAAAGTGGTATATTCACTGGCCTCACAGAGGAAGTAAGAGCACGTGAGCTGGACCCAGCCCGGCAAGGGCAGTGCTGGGGCTCGGACACCAGCAGGTGGACTGGACACGGGGGCTGGTACCCCGGGAGTCGGTTGAGCCAGCAAGCCTCAGTTTCCCAGATTAGCCCTTAGATGACCGAGGCCCAACTCCAAGCAGGCCTAGTGCCTCCCGGCTACCGTGCGTGCCCACTGAGGCCACCAGAGCAAAAGGCTTGACTAGTGTTGGTGGCAGCGGGGCCTCTGACTAAAGAGGCCTCCCCTGCTGTCTGCCCTGGGGAGAAGAGGCCACAAAAGGCTTCTCTGGGGAAGCCACCCCTCCCCCACCCCTGTGCTGCACTGGTAAAAGGACAGGGAGGAGGACAGATGACAGCCATTTGGTTAGTAAGACTGGGTTTGTCTAGTAGTTCTCAAGCTTCCAGAAAATTCCAGAGGCCTAAATAAAGGACCTCTCGAGCTGTGAACTGGCAGAGCACTTAACTGCTCAAGGCCTTTTCTTCTCCATTCGCAGCTCAGGGGACACTTCCGGATCCTCAAAAGCTACAAGAGACCTACTGAGGAAGTCAGGTTCTTCGTCCTCCTGTGGCAGGGCCGGG
This sequence comes from Acinonyx jubatus, assembly GCF_027475565.1. Classification (NCBI taxonomy): domain Eukaryota; kingdom Metazoa; phylum Chordata; class Mammalia; order Carnivora; family Felidae; genus Acinonyx; species Acinonyx jubatus. The sequence goes on along the minus strand of NC_069381.1, from coordinate 202,821,772 downwards.
TGGGCCGGGATGCAGGGCGGAGGTAGGCTCCCAGTGACCAGAAGCCTTGGAAGCAAAGGCCCAGGGACTAGAAAAATGCCTTCCCCAGGAGGTCTCAGGCAAGGACAGTCCCCTTCAGGTCAAATCCCCACCTCCTAATGACACAAAGGCCTACTCTTTTCCTCGCTCGTCCTTTTCTACTAGGCTACTTTGCCAAATAGGAGGAGGTGGAGTGGAGCATGGGCCTAGGCATGGCAGGGTTAGCAGGCGGCCATCTTCAGGCATCCAGCCCTGAGACAAAGGTACCAAAGCCCTTCTCCACCGTCCCAGGCTCCTGCCCCCCGGGCACATGTAACAAGTCTGGGGCACACAGCTTGACGAGTGAGGGTTACTCACAGGGACCACAGAACAGAGAAGTGAGGGACAAATGTTTGGGAAATCCATGAGGTAGCTGTTGTGCATAGAGGGCTCTTGCACAACAAGAATGAGAATTGGAATGAGACAACTCATTCCAATGAGTTGGAATGAAACATTCCAACTTCACAGGCCACGCACATTTCTGAGGAATTAGATGGCGGCGGGGGGGGGGTGGGTAAAGTGCAGCCATTTTAAGCTAGATGAGAAGGACCCATGGGCGCTGGGCGACAGAATCAGGTGTGATCACTCCCTATGCTACTCGCTGGTTGCCGTCCCCTGGGTAAGTCCCTTAACGCTTGGGCCTCGCTTTTGCCCCCTGTGAAATGGGGTTCTCGAATGTAAAGCATTTGGCATGGAAGGGAGGCTTAGTAAAGCAGACCCATTCAAGCATGCAGCTTTGCAAATGGAATCGATTGGTAGGAAAAAAATACTAGACTTGTGAAGATATTATTTGAAAATTTTATCTAAAAGACCCCCCCCCCCCATGGTCTATTGATTACCTCATTGTCTTTTGTTTTACAAGTGAATGGGAGGGAATCTGGGACAAAGTCCAGTCCAGAAGGGTGGTTTGTAAAGACCCACAGGGACTGAGCGCCCCAGCCCCTCCCAACCCCCCAACCGCCCTCCCCCTGTCTGTCCGATGGCTGCGGACAGTGGGGGACAGTGGGCCACCACAGCCGCCATCCCCCACAGTGGATTCAGAGAAACTGAATGCCTTACCCTCCTCCCTGCCTGGCTGCTGCTTGTTTCCTGGTCTGTAGAGGACTTCGCAAATGTTACCTGTTTTTTTTTTTTTTTTTTTACCATGAGACTTAAAAGGCTACCATAAACCCAAAGGCAGAAGACAAGGACTGACTGCACCCCAAACTCTATGAAATCTTTAATATTTTGCATCATTTTAGAAGCTCCATAAAGGTGTCCCCCCTGCAGGCCCCTGGGCTTTCAAACAACTTCATAGTTCGCAAAGCTATAAACCAATTGCACAACCATGAGGAGTTAAGTGATGCATTTAGAAGTGATACTTGGGAGTGGCGGCTGCTCTTTGGGAGGATACAATTCTGCTCAAGCAAAACCAAAGCAAACCTGGGGCGCCTGGGTGGCTCAGTCGGTCAAGCATCTGAATTGGTTTCGGCTCAGTTCGTGATCTCAAGGGTTGGGGGTTTGAGCCCTGAGTCAGGCTCCAGGGCAGAAGCCTGTTTGGGATTCTCTCTTTCTCCCTTCCCCTCCCCTGCTCTCTCTCTCTCTCTCTCTCTCTCTCTCAATAAACTTAAACAAAGACACAAACAAAAACAAACCAAACCCAAACCCAGCACTGCAGCCTTTAGGGAGGGCTGGGAGTAGGGACAGTACTGGGGGTGGGGTGGCCGGACAGATAGGGTTGTGGGCACATTTTCCAGTCGTCATCATACAAGAGAAGGGGAGGACCATCTTTCAGGTAATGGTGGTGACACATGGGAGAGGCTGAAGTCTATCCTTTCGACCCTAGGAGTCCAGTTTAAGGCTTTTTTTTTGAGCCCAGACTAAAACCAAAATATATCCTTCTTGTCTTTCAAAACGAAACCAGTACAGTTTGCATAACAACCCCCTAGAGACATTTACTTAATATTTAACTAAGACTCAATTACAAGATTCTACTTCAGAGAATCGGGGGCACAAACTCCGCCGCCTAATTCTACTTCATTCAGTGCAAGTGAGCGCGGGTTACAATCCGGCCAGTGTTGGATACTTTTCAAGACTCATTAATCTCGGGCAAGAACCAATTTAACGAGCAGGGCAGTCTTTTGAAGTGAATCGTGGTAGTAGTTTAAACAGAGGATTAGGAGCTAATCACATTTAAAGTCATCTTGTGGCACTAAAATTGACCCCAGACTAGGGGGGTAAATTACAGGGACTGGGAAGGCTTTTCCCTTCTCCTTCTGACTCCCCTGTGGGACAGCCAGACGGCCGCCTGCCCACATCCAGAGACAGCACCCCATTCTGACAGGTAGCTTATCACGAAGTTTGCCTCTTAGCCAATTTACGGGTCAGTTTTATAAAATAATACTCTAGATTCTACAGCCATTGGACACTGTCTAGGTCATAGGCACAGTTTAAGTGTAAATTTGGGGTCTGCTGTGTACTGTAGATATCCGCTAGTTAGATTTCAACAATCAGAATGTAAGCCAGGGGTAATCCATCATTTTAAACTTGAACTCTCCAACGTGAGTTCATCAGACTTGGGAGAGTAGGAACAGAAGGGCCTGGCAATTATAGTCACCAGGCAATTAAGCATTTTCCTTTAAAGTGTCTCTTCAATCACATTGAACACAAATGGCAGGCAATCTATTATTTAGCAGTGGATTGGATATGGATTTCAGTTGTACTGTCTAATATTGAGGGGATTCACCACACAAGGCGAAATTAGTAAAGGCACATTAGCATTCAGTCTGCAAAAGAGAGGGCGTGCCTTTTGTGTGTGTGTGTTTTAATGTAATCTGGCCCAACTTTGGTTCCTTTCTTTCTGACTCCATGCCACAGACGAACCTCTTCTAAGTGTCATACAGGGAACATACAAAGAAGACTCGTGACCACATTTCAAGCCTCTAGGGATCGTCTAGCGGAGTCCTTTCTTGTTAGAGCTGGGATGCTGCAGGCCAGAATCATGAGGTGCCTTGAGCAGGTATCACTGCTTGGATGACACCCAAGCCTTGATGTTCCAACCTGGCCCATGGCTCTGTGCCCCAATTAACCGTCTATCCCCAGCCCAAAAAACAAAAGCCATGAATTATTAGAAGAGGGATTAACTGTGCCTGACAACACTCAGAAGCAACAACCAGAAAAGCTGTAAGAACGGTTTGGATACAATAACAAAAACTTTAAAATAATCACACTTAGGGATGCTGGGGCAGCTCAGCCGGTTAAGCATCCGACCCTTGATTTCAGCTCAGGTCATGATCTCACAGTTCCTGGGATCGAGCCCCACGTTGGGCTCTGCACTGACAGCAGGGAGCCTGCTTGGGATTCTCTCTCTGCCCCTCTCCCCACTTGCGCGTGTGCTCTCTCTACCTAAATAAATAAACTTAAAAAAAAAAAATCAGTTAGGTAAGAATCTTTCAGATGCGATCTTTCGACGTTAGGTAGAAAAGGCAAATGTTTACCGATGAGAAAAAAAACACAAGGGAGAACTCAAGACAAATTTTCACTTTATTGGATTCAGGCAGCACAGCCAGGTTTTCTAGGGACTGGTTGCCCAAAGAGTAAGCTGTTTATGGCCAGAGAGACCATAGGCCAGAAAGATTAGGTGCCTGAAAATCGGAATCTCAAGTTCAAATACCTGAAAGGGGCCACAGGGTGGTCACGAAGGGTAAGACAAGAGGGAGTGCTAAAGTCTGTGCCCCAACTGCACACCCAGCACAAAAGCACGGAAATTCAATTTTAAAGGACTTTCTTAAGTCACTGTTAATGATACCATAGAGTTCAACATCATTTCTCAAAGTCCCAAACTTCTAAAAATCTTATAAAGACACACTGCCTCTGATTCATGGAAAATCAATGGTTCAGTATCATTTTATAACTGGTGGAAAAAAAAAAATCAAAAAAATCAAAGCCCACTTAAAAACTACTCAAGAGGCACCCTAAGAAGGCACAGAAGAGTTCATACAAATGGCCGACGGAAATTTGAAAAATGCTTTCATCTTCACTAAAAATATATGAAAACTAAATGAGAGGCCATTTTTCATTGGTGAAATTGCCAGTGATTAAAAAGTGAGAACACACAAAGTTTATGAGGAAGAGTCAAAATGGGTACTCACACAGGTGTTAGGGGGTACTGATACGAAACAATATTTCTAGGAAAATAATTTAGCCACGGGCATCCCTAAGCTTAATGATTCTATGTGTCAGGAAAAGATTTGCTCCCTTAGGAATAAGCTGATTATTTCCTAGTGGATGTAATTTCATTTCATTTTGGTTTGCTCACGACAAAGTTCAAAGGCCAATCTGTGGCTCAACTTTGAAGCAACAGGCTACATTGAACTTCAGACGAGGCCTTAATCTCCTGTTCTATCTGTATTTCCCCCTAATTTTGCTTTTCCCATTTTTTTTCTTGCAGCTCATTCTGAATTGCCATGAAATAGCTGTGAAAAGAGATATATAAGTAAGTAAAATATCCTAAGAACGAGAAAAAACAAAGCTTTCCAAGGATCAACTGTGGTAACAATATTTGCAATGCTATTCACTAAATGGAGAAAAACTTGCTTTTGCAAAGAAGTGAAATTTTGCCTCCTGTTACAAAGCCGACCACCATGCCGTATCACGGCTTCCAACCTTTTTAAGATGCAGCAATACTATTTTTTTTTAATGTTTACTTATTTTTGAGAGACAGAGAGACAGAGCATGAGTGGGGGGGGGGGGCGCAGAGAGAGGGAGACACAGACTCCGAAGCAGGCTCCAGGCTCTGAGCTGTCAGCACAGAGCCCGACGCGGGGCTCGAACTCATGAACCGTGAGATCATGACCTGAGCCGAAGTCAGACACCTAACAGACTGAGCCGCCCAGGCGCCCCTGCAATACTATTGTAAAGTTTTTATTTTTTGATGGGCCTGCCCCACACCAAAAAGGAAGTCAAGAGACAGGATGATCACTCTGGATGGTGACTCTTTGTAAAGCACGATCTAGCACATCTTAGATAATCCATTCACAGGCTTCTCTGTTCAGTGAAATCCAATGCCAGGTCAAAAACCCTGATAAGTGACTAGAAGAGGGAAAGGATGACGGGATTGACATTTTTTCGGCTAACTGCAAAGGCTTGTCTACATTTTCTGGGATAAAAGATCTTTCGCTTGTCAACAAAGTTATATCAAAGACACTTAAATAGAATATAGTTAGTAAATGCCATATGGGCACACTTGAAGCACAATCCTAGCAAATGTGCAATCGAAGGTAACTGGGCAAGGCGTTTTCATGCTTAAAGCCTCAGCTTTAACATTTCTTAAAAAAAAAAAAAAAAAAGGAGCGTGTTCTAAGAAGCGACAGCAGTGTCTGCCTCCAGCACAGGAGGAGGCCCTGGGAGCCTGGATCAAACCCACTTAACCCCACGCGATCCTGGGTGAGCGATTTAACCTTTGTAGACATCAGTTCCAGATCTGTAAAATGGGCTGGCAGTAACCACGTCTCAGGATCGCTGGCAGGATTGAATGAGATAAAAATATGTAAAGCAATATCCCAGTGAGTGGCCACATTCGCTGAGGGTTCAGCATAGGCTAGGGCTAATTGTTATCGGAAGTATTATTATCCCAGCCTATAAAATGATGCAACTGATACTAACCCATTGTTATGAAATCAAATAAGCTAATAAACACGGATGCCAATAAAAGCAATAAAAGATGTACAATGTGTGTGTGTGGGGTGGGGGCACAGTTATAATTGTGACGAGGAAGCACGTCATCTAACCGCACATCCTGCTCGGCTACCTCTGACAGTATGAGTCACTCCCACTATAACAAATGATTTTTAAATGCAATAAAACCTGTTGAGACTTCATCCAATGACAACTGTTGACCGAGTGGAAAAATCTGACAACAGGTTTGGCCCTCCTGAACGCAGCTGCCTTCCAAAGGATTTGGGGCGAGATCAGATGTTTAAAGCTAGGAGGCTCCAAGCTCCGCCCCTAGGTAATTAACTTCACTTCCTCCAGGCTCCCTGAGACCCGGCCCCTGATTTAGGATATCCCTATGCGGGAGAGGCCCCCTCGGTGGAAGCTCATTATCCAGGAGCACATCACTGTGCTCCACCCTTCCCTCCCTCCCAACCCCGCCGCCCCCCCCCCCCCCCACTGTGGGGATTCCCCTTCCCTTCCGGCCTTCCCCACTGGAGCCAAAACCATCTCATTATTATCTCTGCAGCCAGCACAGAGCTCCCCCTACCACCTTGCAATCTCTCTCAATCTGCGTTTCTCTCAGGGCTTCTGTCTGTTTCTCTCTCTGTGTCTTTCTCGGTCTCTCTCCCTCTCTCTGTCTCTGGGCCTCTCTGTCTCTTGGTCTCTCTCTGGACCTCTTCTCCTCCCTGGGTCTCTCTCTGGGCCTCTCTCCCCCTCCTCTCCTCCCTCTCCACCCCCTTTCCCTCCTCCCCTGCCCCCAGTTTCTGCCCTTCCCCTTCCATCTCTCTGTCTCCATCTATCTCTCCTGGGATGGGCTCCACTGTCCACACCAGGAGCTAGGAACCTCGCACGGTGCCTTGAGGACCCAGCTGACCACCCAGATATGGAAGCCCGAGCACGGGTGCCTTGCATGTGACCATGCACCCATTTCTAAAAGCAAGTGACAGGTCGCCAAAGCCCAGGACAACCTGCTCCTCAAAGGAGCAAAGATTTTATCAGCTCTCTGTCCAGCAAAAGGCTGGTAATTCTATCTCACACGGGAAATCCTTTGAGCACTTGGCAATGAGGTCTCCACAGTGAAAAATAACCAAGACGACAATCAGAAAGTCCCCTAACTACCATCAGGTGTCAAGATCCTCCCGGCCCCTCAGGAAAAGTGGTCTACCCTCATTGGGGAAGCAGCTGGCCCGGAGTACAATCAGTCCAGTACACTTGAAAAATTACCAGAAGTGATTTTGCATCATTTGCTTCACTCAACCACTATGAATGTTGGAACACTGATAATCATATCCAGAAAATAAATGCACCATGCACCTTTCGTGCATTTCGGGAATGCTCCCTGCCCCCATCTGCTCTCCCCGCCTCCCAGTTGCCCCAGGGTTGCACTGCTCTGCAGGTAGGGAAGGGAGAGGCAGAAAGAGAGATGCACAGTTCCGCTAAGGTTCCCCTTTTGCAAGATGCATATATGCTTTTGCAGATTCTCAGATCAGATTCTCATAGAGGAGCTAGATTTCGGATTCAGCTGGTTGGGAGACAGGGATGGGGAAAGGAACCAGTGGCTTGTGTTTTCGAGTGTAAGGGAGGGAAAAAAAAAAAGTCAGGAGGAATTTGGGGCCAAATAATCGTAACCATAGCCCTGGAGACCTCAGTGGTTCCTTAGGCTAGAGGCTTCAAACCAAGCCCCGTACGCGTGGACATCAAGGATTCTTTGTTCAGCGGACATACATTGTTTTAAAGATGTAAGCCTACATTTAAGAAAATGGGAGGCTTCCCATGAAAAACAAATCTGGCAACTCCAGCCGGTTTTGCCTCATGGCAGCCACAGGTGGCCCTACGGGCGGCCGCTGCCCCGTGTCCCTCGTGGCCGCACGGTGACCCCTCCCTGACACCCACACCACCCACACCACCCTCCCCACTCTCCCCATTCGGGGTATCACTGTTTCACTTCCCTTTCCCTGCCTTAAAGGATATGTGAGATTATGGCTTCTGACCGAGGCCAATCTCACTTGGTCTACAGAGGAGAAAAATAAAGCCCAGCGTGGTGCAGTCACTTGCTTAAGATCACACAGCTTCTCGGAGCAGAGCCGCACCAAGAACCCAGACTCCGTTCACAGAGCCAACTGCTTCTGAACCTCTGTTTTCAGTGCAGAACCTTGAGTCGGGGGAAACAGCTGCCGTGCTGGTGACCTTGCCCTGACCCTCCCTCCAGTGAAACCACCTGACCTTCCAACCGATCGATCATTAAGACTCCTTCCCCTTCACGAACTAGTCGCTAAGCATCACCATGTTCAAGTAGTGACTCACAGAGTCCGCCCACATGCCAGGCCCCTAGTTCTGGGCACTAGATGGTCTCCTGAGACCCCTTGCAATTATTAGTTAACAGCTTCTAGTTTCCAGTTTTGGGCCAAATTGTACTAAAATTGGCCTCTTGGGAGGTTGCATTTCCTGCCCCTACAAGGGCTCCCAGAAATGTCCTTTCTTCTCTGCACATCACATCATCTCTCTCTTCCCGTTTTATTCGCCCAAATGGGGGTGTATGACAACGTACATGAACCATGGGTTTGCTTGCTGTTTGCAAATAAAACAAGTTGTGTTCATAGCTTTTTAATTTGTCCTGTTACTTTTCCAAAGTAAACCACCTGAAAATTCAACTCTAAGCGATTTTTTTTTTTTTTTAAAGAACATATACACAACGTCCTTGAATGCCAAAGCAGGTCACGGTTGTGGGAGTAGCAGTGGTTAGAAGGTAATAAGGATACTTACAACCCATATGATGACCAGTCTTCTGGATAAATAAGGATCAATATTCCAGTGAGTGAATGGAAGAAAGGTGATGTAGAACACTTCTTGACCCAAAGCGGCTGAGAATCTGAATAGGTAATAGTAGAAATAATTCTTCACAATGTACTTCTGTACAGAAGCCTAGAAGACAAAAGTGAGAAGGCTCTGAGTTCATCCAACAGGTCACCGCAAGGCTAGTTTTAAAAACCTCTCGGGATGCCTGGGTGGCTCAGTCGGTTGAGCGTCCGACTTCGGCTCAGGTCACGGTCTCCTGGTCCGTGGGTCCGAGCCCCGCGTCGGGCTCTGGGCTGACGGCTCAGAGCCTGGAGCCTGCTTCCGATTCTGTGTCTCCCTCTCTCTCTGCCCCTCCCCCGTTCATGCTCTGTCTCTCTCTGTCTCAAAAATAAATAAACGTTAAAAAAAAAAATTAAAAAAAAAAAAACAAAAAACCTCTAAAACTCCCCAGGAATTCAACTGCCAAGGTGCTTCCTCTATGAATTGTATGTATTTTGCTCGGCAATTGTAGGTAATCGCTCAGCAATTACAGTATCACTGCTATCAGGGTTCATTGTTGAACATCTATCAGCCCCGATTTGTCCACACAAACACAGATGTTAGTTCTTCATAAAATTAAGTAACATCCAAGACAGGATATCAGGAGAGGGCGAACGAAAGAGCCGAAAACGTTGTTTCTGTGCACGTACGGAAGGTGAACTCTGTACGGAGTTCGGTATATTAGGATATGCTCTGGGGCTAGGACTGTGGGGGCTGGAATAACGTCCCCAATGATTTCCACACCCCAAGGGATCTGTGAATTTGCTGCTTTACACGGCAAAAAAGGACCTTGCAGGTATAAGTAATGATGTTGAGATGGAGAGATTATCTGGTTGGGCTCAGTGTGGTCACAAGGATCCTTACGAAATAGGAGGGGGGAGGCAGGAAGTCAAGGGGAGTGTCATCTGAAGATGGGGCGAGGGACCACGAGTCAGCGCAGGGCACCTTCTGGAAGCTGGAGAAATAAGGGAGCAGATTCTCCCCTTGAGCTTCCAGAAGCAATGTAGCCCCTGTGACGCCTTGATTTCGTCCGAATAAGAAGCATTTTGGACTTCCGACCTCCACAGCTGTAAGAGAATAACTTTATTTTAAGCCACTAAACTCGGAGTAACTTGTGGCAGCAGCCGTGGATAACCAATACAGAGACTTTGGAAAAATCACTTGCCAGTGTGTCTTTTTAGTTTACCTTTAATTTCTATTTTTTAAAGTTTATTCATTTATTATTTCAGAGAGGGAGAGTGAGCGAGAGAGCGAGCACACAAGCAAGGGAGGGGCAGAGAGAAGAGGTTAAAGGCAGAATCGGAAGCAGGCTCCAGGCTCTGAGCTGTCAGCACTGAGCCCAAGATGGGGCTCGAACTCACCACCGGGACATCGTGACCTGAGCCAAAGTCGGACGCTTAACCAGGTGCCCCAGGTTATCTTTAAAATGGAACTAGGACAGTCAATGCAGTATGGAGATGGTTTAAGAAACACATCAAGTGCACGCAGGGGCTGCTAAAATGCAATTCTATTTTCTGTCACCCTTTCCCTTCCTCTTATCCCTGCCATAGGCAGGTGGAAAAAAAAAAAGGACTTAAGGGTAGGTTAAAATAGGAATAGGCAGACAACCTATTTTAAAATATGACAAATGCCCTTAAATTAATATCAGTAACAAGTTAACAAAAACATTGTCACCCTGTTAAATAAACCCCCCTCAAAAATCAGTTTTAATGCTATTTATAGTTGGCATAGCCTATAAATAAAATCAAAGCAAAATGCCAACACTGAGAAAGGGGGAGAAGGTGGCCCCTTTCTTTGGCTTTGCTTTGTTTTACACAAAGTCCAGGGTCCTTAAGTCCTGGGAGAATTCGGAGAATAAGTGGCACACGTTTATTCTGCAAAGAAATGTGCCTACGACAGACCCAGAACCTGTGCTGAGTGCCAAGAATATTTAGAAGAGCCAGGCGTGGTACCTGGCTGCAAGGAGCTCCTGTGGGGGGCGCCAAAGAGTACTGTTCGGGGGAATGAATTTGTAAAGGACCAAACTGTTTGAGGCCTTGCAAAAAGCCAAGATTACTTTTACACTTTAGGAATAATAATAATAATAATAAAAAGATGACCTTGGAAATTGTGAGAATGTTAACTGGACTTGACAATGTTGGCTGCCTGCCAAGTACACACTCCTCTCTCCTAAAAGGTTCCTGATTTAATCCCAGCACCTCTACGTCCCCCCAGGTACAGGACTCAGGGGGAAGTTGACACCTGCTCTCAGCTCCAGTCATGGGAAGCTCAAACATTCAGCCTCAAGCCAAAAAGTACCCTGCAGTGGCCCTGGAGAAAGTCACCGGTCAGGGGCAAGCACAGGTTGTAAGCTCAAAATTCATCTCTCTCCAGGGACAGGCTTTACTTCTAAATGTAAAATCAAGTCAGAGTGGAAATAGATCCGTCCTAAGTAGGAAAGACGACAATGCTCAAAACGAATTAAATGAGGAAGAGCATAGTTTCACCTCTCTGCCGAGATATTATGGCTGGATTTGCAGGACAAGGACCAATAAAATAGTGACAAATGACAAAACTTCTCTCGGATGCTAGGATTAATCTCTGCAGCTTCTGTTTGATAAACATCCATCCTGCAGGCCCGCCCTTGAGGCAAAGCCTGTGAAAAGCCCCTTTGTCCATAAAGATTAGTTATTTTAACCCACCAGCTACCAGTATACCCAGCAAGGAGTCCTGCTGGAGGCTTTACAGGGAGAAATTTCCCAAACTCTGAAAAGGGTCAAACTCCTCCCTCGTGTCACTGCACCGTACTCAAATGTTATAGGACATTAGAAACACGCGGTGACAACCATTTCCCTACCCTAGAGGTTTACCTGAGACCAAGTTCAAGATCTTAATCCTAGTAAATAATTGAAAGACTGTCAGGGAGGATAGCAAACCACTTTTTAGTGCTGCAGATTACTAATTAATACCTTCAGACTTGCTTTTTACAAGCTCTTGGGGATTCTCTTTTTTTGGAGGAGAGCTAGATATTCTCTAACTCTTCTCAGGGACAGAAGAAGCAAAAGTGAAACTAAAAATATCCGCGTATATATAGGACGCCCAAAGGATTTTTTAGATAACATCTCTGAATATGTAATTAAGTAGCATGAGAGCCAATATCTTCGTCCAAATTCTCGGTAATTATAGGTACCTAAATAAAACAATCGGGTGCTTGTCTTTTCAGAACAAGAAACTACGTTTCCCTTGCAGGAGATCTCAGAGCAGATGACTTCAGTATCTCTTTGGAAATAACAAGAATTCCAGTGTTGGTCCCATCGGGAACAATTAGAGGGAGAAGAAACAGGGGTTAGAAATAGAAATGGTATAGAGCCAGGGGCAGAGAGAGGAGTAAAAGCTGGGAGATAGGAAACCAGGTCCCAGAACTCTGCTTCTATATTTCTGTAGAACCAGCCACACATGGGCGCTGACAGGCCAGGCTGTGGGCAGTGTCTCTGGGGCGTGAACCGAGGCAGCGGGGATTAGCAGCTAAGTTTTTTAGGCAAAAGATCATAAAGGCATTGAACACTTAGGCGGGTGGAGAACCACTTTTAGAAATAAAATACTTCTCAGTCTATCTGTCGCAAAGCCAGATGAAGAAGTTTCTAGCGAACAGGAACGGTGAGATGGAAACGACCACATACCCGTTATTATTAACTGCAAAAATGTCATGGAGAGTCTCCTCTGTGTGTTTTATTTGTGGCCTTATTCTCCTGAAAGTTCAAGCAGATACACGACTTCTGGACTCAGCGCCGCCCCGGGAACACCTGAACGGTGTTTTGTTTTCCAAACACGCACAGAGGAGCCCTGAACGCCAAGGAAATATAGCCAGGTCAGCACCACTGAATAGAATCAGGGCTGACCCAGAGGGCAGAGGAGCGAACACTGAACAGACTTGGCAGAGGGCCCGGCTTTTGAGCTTTCAAAGGAGGAGGGATACAAGGAGTAGCTTTTAGCCAAACAATAAGTGACCTTGGGGAAGTCAGTGCACCTTTCTGCACCTCAGGGGCCTCTGCTGAAAAGGATGGAGTCTGATTATTTCAGCTGCTTTTTAATATACACACACACACACACAAAAATAGATGGGGAAAGTTATCCCAGCGCCTATTATATAAAATAAGAAAGTCTGTACTAACTGGTTGAAAGTGAGGGGAAGTCTAGGGAACCCCTATTTTCAGGCCAGCCCACCCTCAAGCCCCAAGCCTTTTTCTGGAATGTCTCCTTGAAATAGGTCAGAGTCAGTTTGAAAACCACGGACCTTAATTTCGGTCAGACCTCGCGTAGCTTTCTGTAATTAACCTTGGGCCTCGAGTACCGGGGCTAGATAGGTATTCCGACCTCGAGGTCTTGAAAGGATTTGATAAACTCTGCACCAATGTCCTTGCAAGGTCGTTTTCCTTATCTCTGTTGGTTTTTTTCAGATCTGAGCTGTAAATGCGTTTTCCAAAGGTCAAGTTTGAGACAGAGCCCACAGGAATTCGCCTCTGGGGCGATGGTGTTCGGCTGTGCACTTTAAATGGAAGCAATAGGAAATTCACCGTCTAGGGCTAAGGGGGATCAAATCTACGTGGGGGATGGCACGGCCTTCCTTAAAAATAAGTTTAAGGGGCGCCTGGGTGGCTCAGTCGGTTGAGCATCCGGCTTCGGCTCAGGTCATGATCTCTCAGTTTGTGAGTTCGAGCCCCTGTCTGTGCTGACAGCTCAGAGCCTGGAGGCTGTTTCAGATTCTGTGTCTCCCTCTCTCTCTCTGCCCCTCCCCCACTCATGCTCGCTGTCTCTCTCTCTCTCTCTCTCAAAAATGAATAAACGTTAAAAAAAAAATAAGTTTAAGACCCAGGGGCGCCTGCGTGGCTCAGTCTGTTAAGCATCTGACTTCAGCCCAGGTCATGATCTCACGGCTCGTGAGTTTGAGCCCCGCGTTGGGGTGCCGACAGCTCAGAGCCTGGAGCCTGCTTCGGATTCTGTGTCTCCCTCTCTCTCTACCCCTCCCTAGCTCATGCTTGCACTCTCTCGGTCAAAAAATAAATACACCTAGGGGCACCTGGGTGGCTCAGTCGATTAAGCGTCCGACTTCAGCTCAGCTCGTATCTTGCGGTTTGTGAGTTTGAGCCCCACGTCAGGCTCTGTGCTGACAGCTCAGAGCCTGGAGCCTGCTTCGGATTCGGTGTCTCCCTCTCTCTCTGTTCGTCCCTCACTCATGCTCTGTCTCTCGCTCCCCTTCAAAAATAAAAACATTAAATAAATGTAAAAAAAAAAAAAGTTTAAGACCCAAAGCTCTTTTATAATACACACAGAACAGCAGCACTCCCTTCACCATGGCCTTGCTTTAGAGAAGTTTTACAGACTAAGGAGGAAGAAGCCACTGAACGCAGAGCAGATGGCCTGTGACAACAGGCCAGGGAGAGGGAAAGGCCCAATGTCTGGGGGCCACGAACACGGGCTCCGGAGGAAAAGGTCTCCCAGCGAATCCCAGCTGCTCCCCCACACGCTACCTGAATAGTCTCACACCAATGACGCGATCTCCCAGGGCCTCAGTTTCCCCTTCTGCAAATGGGAATAATAACAGTATTTACCACTCAGCGACGCCGGCAAGATTAAATAAATCAGGAGCGCTGACGGAGCGTGCAAAGCAGTCCTTGCAGAGCCGGGCAGGAACACAAAAGAGCTGCCAGCCACGGACGAGGATGTAGCCACCAAGATTTCTCAGAAACACATGCAGGTCACCTGGGGCACCTTGTTAAAGTGCAGCTTTTGAAGGATCACCTGGGGAGGGGGGGGGGGATGCTGTGCGGGCCACCGATCTCCCAGGTGATCCGTATGTTGCCAAGTTGTCAAGCCTCGGACCACGCTTTGAGTAGAAAGGTCAGCCCCCTGAAGAGCTTTTAAAGCCAAAAGTCAAGGGGCGCCTGGGTGGCTCAGTCGGTTGAGCGTCCGACTTTGGCTCAGGTCATAGATCGAGCCCCGTGTTGGGCTCTAAACTGTCAGCGCAGAGCCCTCTCAGGATCCTCAGTCCCCCCTCCCCCCTCTGTCCCTCCCCTGCTTGAGCTCTCGCTGTCAAGAATAAATAAACATTAAAAAAAAAAAGTCAAGCTCTCAGAGTTAATCCTCCCTGTTAGAGGAAGTCTCAATGGGAGTTTAGGAGCATAGGATAGCGTGATCAAAGCAACAGGTCAAAATGCTGGTGGCAAACCAGAAGGGGACAGTTAGCAAAATCCATGGACGACCCTCCAGTAGGGTCTGAACACAGGATCTGAGCCCAGACAGGCACCTCGATGGCAGGAAGGACTAAAAGGAAGACAGGTGTAAGAGATGCCCCACCGAAGTAGCAGCAGGATCAAATAACCACCTGATAATGCGGAAAGAAGGCAGCCATCTTGGGCTCCTTGCCTTTATCGAGAAGGGTTTGCATAAATTCCTGGATGACAAACCTTATTTCCTTAAAGGGAATGTTTGTGCCACTGTTAGCACCCTGCGGAATCCCGGCTCGAAAACAAGGTTCTCTGACCTCCGTAGGCAGGGGCGTCTGTCCTTATGTTCTCTGTTAATAGGGAGGCAGCAGTTTGCTTTATTTTTTTAAGGTTTTTATTTTTATTTGTTTTGAGAGAGAGAGAGAAAGAGGGATAGGAACAGAGAGAGAGAGAGAGAGGAGAGAGAATCCCAAGCAGCTCCACACTGTCAGCGCAGAGCCCGACACGGGGCTTGAACTCACAAACCATGAGATCTTGACCCGAGCTGAGATCAAGAGTCCGACCCCCAACCGACTGAGCCACCCGGGCGCCCCAGCTTGCTTTCTTTTCTTTTTTTTCTTTTCTTTTCTTTTCTTTTCTTTTCTTTTCTTTTCTTTTCTTTTCTTTTCTTTTCTTTTCCTTTTTCTTTCTTTCTTTTTTTCCTTCCTTCTTTCTTTCTCTCTCTCTCTTTCTTTCTCTCTCTTTCTCTCTCTTTCTCTTTCTCTTTTTCTTTCTCTCTTTCTCTCTCTCTGTCTCTTTCTCTCTCTTCTTTCTTTCTTTCTTTCTTTCTTTCTTTCTTTCGAACTTAAGGAAAGGTAAAAACTAAGAAGAAAGTATGCCATATCCCGTTAAGACTGATGGTTTGGGAGGAAGTTCTGATTTTTTTTTAAGCCCAACTGGGGAAATTCTCTGTCACCTCGAGTTACGTCTGCGTTTGCGTGCACGTGTTCAACCTGCACGCTCACCCTCACCCATTTCTGAGGGTTGCCACATTGGGCACAAGCTTGGCCACGATCATTTTTTGAGACAGGCGATACCTTTTTGTGCTTGGGATTGTGGGAGAAGAGGGCTATCAGCCTATGGTGTCCAGATAATTAGCCATTTACGGAGACCGGGGCCTCCCCGGAAAAGTACCTTCTGTGGTTGGGACAAATGTCCCAAAAGGCAACAGATGCAGGATGAAAACTCTACCTTGCATCTATTCAGCCAGAATTTCTAATCTAGAGCCCAGAGATTGAGAAGGGCAAATTCACAGAACTTGGTGTCTCTTCTTTCTTTTTTTTAAAAATTTTTTATTGTTTATTATTTTTGAGAGAGACAGAGAGCAAGCAGGGAAGGGGCAGAGAGAGAGGGAGACACAGAATCAGAAGCAGGCTCCAGGCTCTGAGCTCTCAGGACAGAGCGGGGCTCGAACTCACAGACAGTGAGATCATGACCTGAGCTCGTAGTCAGCCGCTCAACCGCCACCCAGGCGCCCCAGTGACTCTTCTTTCAATAGAATCTGTAATTTGCAAGGTTTTGGTCCTGCTACTTCTCTCTGAAAGACTAGGCTTTGGTGGACGTGCCATTGCACACTGCAGGAATATTTATAAAATAAACACTCCCTCAAGCTACTTATTTTATTTTTTCTAATGTTTATTTATTTTTGAGAGACAGAGACAGAGCACCAGCATGGGAGGGGCAGAGAGAGAGGGAGACACAGAATCCGAAGCAGGTTCCAGGCTCCGAGCTGTCGGCACAGAGCCCGACGCGGGGCTCGAACTCACAAGGCACGAGATCATGACCTGAGCTGAAGTTGGACGTTCAACCGACTGAGCCACCCAGGCCCCCCAGGCTATTATAAGACACTATCATGTTCATCCACCAAGCGCAAACCAAGCAATGCCCAACCTTTAAAAAGAAAATTGAAGGGGCACCGGGCTATGGCAGGTGGTGGAGCATTCAACTTTTGATCTCAAGGTTGTAAGTTTGAGCCCCATGCTGGGTAGAGAGATGACTTAAAAATAAAATCAAGGGAAATTGAAAATGGCAAATCTTTTCTAAACAGAGGTCATGTCTGTGTCGATCATTGGTTCATTGTTTGCACTGCAGTGATGGAAGGTTAACAATAAGTAAGATTATTTCAGTTAGCAATATGATAAAATTAAAGCCAGATAATGTAATACAAAGGGGGCATGTGTGTGTTGGGGGTTGCTCTTCACGGAACACCCCTTTGAGCTGGGCCCCGCCTTGGGAGGTGAGCCGGTTCCTCTAGGGTCTGAGGGTTAGAGACCTCTTAGGGGCATCTGGGTGGCTCAGTCTGTTGAGCGGCTGCCTTTGGCTCAGGTCATGATCTCGTGGTCCGTGAGTTCGAGCCCCGTGTCGGGCTCTGTCCCGAGAGCTCAGAGCCTGGAGCCTGCTTCAGATCCTGTGTCTCCCTCTCTTTCTGCCCCTCCCCTGCTCATGCTCTGTTTCTCTTTCTCTCAAAAATAAATAAATATTTTTTAAAAAGAGAGAGAGAGAGAGAGAGAGAGAGAGAGACCTCTTAGTAAAAAACCCCAAAGTGCACTGGAACATGATGGTTTGGGATTTAGGGAGGCACCGACAGTCCCTGAAACAGTTTCAGACAAGAGCCTAATGTGATCTACTCCAACAAGACTAGAACAAATCTTGGGTCGGAAACAGTGAGAAGAAGCCCTGCTTTAATTCTTTCATTTTTTGATTTCTTAAACTTTATGAGAAAATACCATTAATTAGCAGTGCTGAACTTAAACTGGGGTGGAGTCACGCTGCTCCCACAGTCAGGTAGCCACATGATTTCCTAGAGTCACATCTCTTTGCTAATAGGCTCCCAGTCCTTTTAATGAATTGCCCTTATTATTACTATTTTCAGGAATCAAGACTTTCCAACCTATAAAGACAATTACATGACGATTACTTAGGAAGCCTGAGAAGGACTGGCCGTGTCCGTTGAAGGGGAAACAGAAGAAACGAGAATGAGCAAGGGTTTCTTCTCTCGTCCTGACATCCAGATAGAATGACAAGTTGGGTGATCTCACCGATGGCTAGTGGGTGTTCGGTGATTAAAGTTTCAGGATGGCGACACCGAAAGTCAATAAAATGGAAGGACAACTTCTCTGAATGAAAGAGCTCGAAAGGAGACTGTGTGTGAGCCGTAATCATCTGCTCAGCTGGCATGCGTCAGGGTCCCCCAGTCTGTGTCCCAGAATAAGAGCAGCTCGAGAGGACTGAACGCAAGGTGGCCCTGGTTCACAGCGGGGGGTTTGGCGGGGTTTGAGCTTTGTTTTTGGTGCTTTTTGTTTTTGTTTTGTTCTCCTGCCAACGCATCACCTTTCAGCCCATCCTCTGCACATCTGATATCTTGTGTTTCTTTTCCTCAAGAGCTGGCTCTCAGATTGGGCACCGGCAGAAAGGATGGACCAGTAGGTGTCAAAGATGGTGAGACTGTGACAGTGACCCACGGCGGCAACCGTGCCCCCACCTGAATCTAGAAACGAGTCCTCCAACTCGACACAACACGGTCTCATCATTGCTTTCAGAACCCGGTGCCTGGCACACACAATTATTTGCTTACAAAGCAAATCTAGGAATGAGAGAGAGAGAGAGAGAGAGAGAGAGAGAGAGTAGGACAGCCCTTTGCAGAGACTAAAGATGGGGCCTCTGCTGGGAGAATGTCCTCCCCAGGCAAGAAGAACAGGGCAGGAGTCAACACAAAGAACAGGAATAACCATTCCCATTTTTAAAGGGGGGTGGGGAGGCATGGGACAACCAGCCGCCCTTTAAATTCTCAAAATGTGTTAAGAACTTAACTGTTTTTCAAAAACATTTTGGATCTGCTAAAACCTGAAACACATTGTACGAAACATTCTTCCCCCTAATTGTTAAGCCCTTGCGTATTCAGGGGGATTTTTGGTGCAGATGTTTCTGATTCGTTTATATTAACTTATCAAAATGACATTTGCAAGAGCTCTATGTTCAAGAAGCGGTCTCATAAGCTTGGAGTTCATTAGTTTTAACCCAGGAATTTCACCCACCCCTCCCGCCCCGACGCACACACTCCGCATCCAGAACTTGGAAGGGCCGATTCCGTTCTGTTTTAAAAGCGTGGCGGGAACTTACCCAATTCCTAATTCCCTTCAGAAGGCATTTCCTACGGCATTAAGAGGCACCACCGGAATGTTAGAAAGTTATCTGGGCACACACAAGGTTTTCTTCTTGGTGAGCATTCGCGTACACAGATTTAAAAACAAACATTTAAGTGCTACAAAAATGAAATGGAAGTCGGACAGCTTTGCGCCCGAAGTCAAGGGGATTTTTATCCAGAGGCTTTCCT
This sequence comes from Acinonyx jubatus, assembly GCF_027475565.1. Taxonomy (NCBI): domain Eukaryota; kingdom Metazoa; phylum Chordata; class Mammalia; order Carnivora; family Felidae; genus Acinonyx; species Acinonyx jubatus. Next base: position 202,802,611 of record NC_069381.1, on the reverse strand, counting down.
GCTTCTTTCTTGTTCCTCTGGGCAAAAGAGACACAGAGTTTTTAACTTGGAGTTTGTTGTTGTTGTTTTAATATGAAATTTATTGTCAAATTGGTTTCCATACAAGACCCAAAACTTGGAGATTTCTTTGCCGAAGGCGAGCGTGTTAGTGGGTGTGTGTGGACACGGACGGAGAGGGAGAAAAGCAAATAAACCTTCTCCGTGCTACCTGTGCCCGTTTCTTGAATCCAGCCTTCTACTCCTCTGAGCTCTCCGGGAATCCAAGACGGTAAACATAGTACTTTGGAACCATGTGTCTTTCTCGATCCACCCCCACACCCTGGGGCACTGTCACTAACCGGCAGTGGGCATCGAAGGGCATCAGATGGGAGAGATCCGGGAAGGACAGGTGGATGGACGGACGGAAGGGAGGGGCTGTTTCCCAAGACCCTCACTCCCTCTGCAATCCCCTTAAACCTCGTCCGCATGAAAAAAGCTGGGGAGGTTCCACCAATTTCCATCATGTTCTCAAACTGCAGTTCCCTCCGCAAGGCTCTCTCTGAGCAAGTTTAAAGCCACTCATCACAAAAATAGATGTAGGAAAAGCTTTGAAATAGTGTGTACACACATGAAAGGGCACTAAGAAGGAAACCATGCTGGGTCAGAACAATGGTCCTCCCCACCCAGCCTGTCCCTGGCACACTCTGGTTTCTTTGTGCCTTGTGAATGCCGTTTTTTGTTTTGTTCTGTTTGTTTTTTTTTTTTTCTTTTAATGTTTATTTATTTTTGAGAGGGAGAGAGAGACAGAGCGACAGCAGGGTAGGGGCAGAGAGAGAGGGAGACAGAGAATCCAAAGCAGGCTCCAGGCTCTGAGCTGTCAGCACAGAGTCTGATGTGGGACCCGAACCCACAAACTGTGAGATCACCACCTGAGCTGAAATCAAGAGTCAGGTGCTTAAGAGACTGAGCCACCCGGGTGCCCTGAACTTTCTCATTTGTGAAGCGAATATGTGTATCTTCACCCACACAGTGGGTATAAGACCAGCTCCCTTGCAAAGATGCGTGGAAGAGGAAATGAAGTCACGTATGTAAACCACGTTGTGCCACATCAGACACACGGTATGTGGCTCAATAAATAGTAGTTATAGTTGCATTGTTTTTATTAATAGTATAAATCATAAGAAAACATCAGAAGTAGCCACTTATAGGGGAACACGAAGAGGGAAAGGAGTCAGAGGATTTGAAAAACAAAGACATCATAGAGGAGGCAAGGAGGCTGGGGAACCGTGACAGAAGGCAAAGGGCAGGGGGGCATTCAGCTGAAGGGACAGTGAGTGCGGAGCCACGGAGGCAGCAAGCCAGTGTCCCGGACTTGGGCCACGTCCTGTAAGCTAGACTGTAAGGTATTTACAAGGAGATCTGCTGGTGGCAGGGCCGGAAGGGGACCGGAGGCAGACAGAGGAGTACTGAGAACCGTGGGTGATGGGGGGGGGGGGGGGGCCACTGAGTGTGAGCCAGGAATGACCTGGTCAGAGATGTGCTCTAAATGGCCACCGTGCTCGCAGTCTGTCCTTTCTCAGTGAGCTCCCACGTCTTTCAGATGCAGAGCGTCCAAGGGCTGGGCACAGACAGGCTACCACAGGTACCCCCAACCGCTTCCCACACTGTGCTCACGGAGGGTGTGACAGCCAGTCGGCCCCTGCCACCCACAGTCCCTCAAACCAACCCGAGCCTCTCTCCGCTCCCATTTCGCCCCTGAGATAAAAGCTGGGCGACTCCGAGAGTCTCCACCGGCCACGCTGGAAGACGAAGAAAGCTTCCTTTCTGTTTTTGGCCTTGGCCGAGTCATGTGGGATCTGATGATACAGTTATTTAGCAAGAAACCACAGAAACAAAAACAAGTTGATGAAACCCAGAGAAGGCGAGTTCTTCCGCCGACGGTGACTGAACCCCACAGGGCCACGCGACGACCCACCCTGAACAAACCCGTAGGCTCCAGGTGTCAGCTCAGCTCTGTCACCGGCTGCCACATGCTTCATTCAGATGCCACACAGGGGACCACAGTTCCTACACCTAAAGACACAGAATTCACTGGAAATACCAACGTGCGGAAAACGTGGTTCTCATTTCTTTTCACAAAACGCGATTTCCAGAAAGTGCCGTGTGACTAGAACCGATGACCCGGCTGTGTCAGAGATGGTCAGAGAAACGTGGGGTTTGCAGCCTCGATGAGCAAGGGAACCAGACCAAGTCCAACAGGCGGCGGCATTCTGCTGCTGAAAGGGACAAGGGTGAATCAGGGAGGGCGCGGATGGGAAGGCAGAGGAGAGAAAAAGAAAAGGGTTGGGGGTCCTCCCACCCCAATTTCAGAAGGTGGACGGAGGCCCATGTATGCAAAGCCCTGTCCACTGCCTCGCGCACACGCGCCCAGGCTCCCTTCCTGCAGCTCTGCAGGCCGCGACGGCGACCCTCCCCGCTAAGACAGTCCTCGACACACTGTCTGAGATGGAGGCTGCTCTGGTGCAAATCATGACTTCAGGGTCACGTGTGTCCTTGTTCGCCGCCCACGCCGGCGGCATGGGGTCCACTTGTTTGAAATTCAGAATTTCAGGTCGCATCCCAGACCGGCAGGACCACTGGGAATTTTAAGCAGCTCTCCTAGGTGATTTGCATGCATACGAAAAGTTGAGAATATTGATGCTCGAGAAGCGCTAATCTATATCTTCTGAGAAGACAAACACCGTGTGTGAACGTACTGAAACCATACAGTTCTCTCCAGGCCTGCGCAGCATGCAAGGGGAAACAACTGGAAAGGTACGAGATCATTCCAGGAAGCACAAGCAAGTGCGTTGCAACGGAAAGTAGACTGGGGGTCGCCGAGGGTCGGCACCACGGGGAGAGACCGCTAATGGGGACGGATTTCTTTTTAGGACGATGGAGATGCTTGCAAACTGATCGCGGTGGTGGCCGCCTAACTCTGGGAGTGGACTAAAAACCAAAGAAAGCAGCGAACTGCACGGTATGTGAATTACACCTCAACAGAGCTTCAAAGTAGACACAAAAGCACTGGAGAAGCTTGGAAATCCCAAACTGAAAACTTCCGATTTCTGTAACAGAGACCACGTGGGGAACCGGATCTTGAAGGGGAGCTCAGCTAAGAGGCTGTCCCAGTTGGCTGAGGTTGAAGGGGTCGGTTAGGGAGGGGAGTTTCTTTCAAGGCAGAGGCATTGAAATGGTCCACTGGCTCTTACAGGATTCAGTGCTGCCCTTAGAGCCAGGCTACCAGGACCCATGCCCTGGACTCTGTGATTCACGCCCCCACATTGACCATCCTTGAACCACGTCCTTTCTCACAGAACAAGGGAAGGTGTTCAGTCTTCTAGATTGTTCTCCAGGCTCTTGGGATCCCAGCATTCTTTGCTCAAATGCCTAAGCCTGCATACAGGGCTTGCACCTTCTCTCCCCCCAAGTCTGTCCTCCCTAGTCTGGACAGGAACACCAGTGTGCACTCCCCAGACCCGAGGGCTAGCCATTGGTGGGGGACGTAGACAGAGCCCAGGCACATGGCCAGTCCATCATGCAGTCCTGGCTGAGTGGGTGACAGGCTGGCTCCCTGTCTTTGCAACGTTCCAGTGTGGGACTCTGGAAGCCTGAGAATTCTAAACAAGAACCCGGCTTACCAGGTCGCGGGAAGATACAGATGTCAAAGTAGGAGGTCACAACGTGTCATACTTAATGCTCCGTCAGCTAAATGAACGACTTTAAAATATGTTGACCTATGGGATCTCTGTGTGCCGTTGTGTGCTTGTCCTAAAACCCTGCAGGTTTAGAGGTCGATCATTTTTTCTTCTCCTAAGTTTATCAAGCAGTGAGTATTTCTGATCTCCCCAGCATGTCAGATTTTATAGGTAAACGTTAATTATTCATTAAAGGCCATCTTATCTTTTCATTACTTCATACAATAATAAATACCAAGGATTTATTTTTGCTCCAAAACAGTACAGGAAGCTTTAGGATAAGAATCATCTTAAATGTGTTAGTTTTCATGTTTGCCTCGTATTTGCAAAACAAAAGGTGATTAAAACAAAAGGGGGTTGTGTTTGGGGGGAACTCCCAGGAATTAAAAAGCAATGAGAAAAGCCACTCCTGAGCTACTTTTCTTCTAAAAGATGGAAAAGGACATCGTTGGGGAAAAAAAGCAAGCCGCTGGAAACTAGTTTTTTGTTTGTTTGTTTGTTTGTTTGTTTTGAATAACAGAAACAGCTTAACTAGAACTTTGGGGGGAAAGAAGAAACTTAATGAGTTTAAGCATGAGAGTTTGCAGGGTCTCTCCTGGCTGTCCAATTCTTCGTAACTGATGGTTTGGTAACAGAATTCTAGAAGGGGGCGATTTTGTTCTTGGCACACACAACCCAACATCTGAGCAGGAGAAGTAACCTCACTTTTGCGCCCTCCAAACTATTCTGGTTCTGGAATTACTTTTTTTCCTGCTGAGCTGTGAAGCCAAGGCCAAGCTCACAACCTTCCTCTGCCCTCCCGTGAGGGTACAGATGTCACCCATGCCTGATGCCAAGCAAACTGCCTCCCACTCAGATGTATTTGCAGAACAGGCTCCCCTACCCCTTCTGCCTCCCCCTGCTCCCCATCCCATCATCTGGATTCCTTGTGGGAACTCTGTAGCTCTTTCTTTGTAGTGAGGATTAAATTTAAATACAACAATTTGTATAGCACATGTTTCGAAATTTCAATCATTTTGGAAACCGGGGAGCTAGGGGACATGGGAAAGATGATCTCAGATAAGAATGAATTTGTAAGTTGCCATACGGCTGCTCCATCCAATATGGTAGCCATATGTGGCCATTTACATTTAAATTTAATTAGATTAAAAAATCCAGTTAGTTGTACTAGTCACATTTCCAGCGCTCAACAGCCCCATGTGACTAATGGCTACCAATTTGGACAGCACAGAAAGTTCCAATGCATGTGCTGAATGGGAAGAGAGTTTTCATGTTTTCTTCTATAGTTCCAGTCAAGCCTGCTTTAACTCTGTTGTTGCTACTATGATTTCTTATACGGTCACATTTTTGCAACTTAACGCAATTTATTCTTAAATTCTAAAAGTGGAGCATGGTGATACATTACCTACATAGCTGCACAGATACTTCACAGCTTGGCTAATGTACTAAAAACCACGGAGTTAGACATTCTAAAAGGGTGAATTGGGTGGTGTGTGAGTTATTCTCAGTTTAAAAAGGCCCAACTGGTCAAATATCAAGTGATAATTTCATAAATCCTCCTCGTCAAGTATCATAGAGCAGCCAAAATGACCTTATTCAAATGTAAAGCAGAGGAGGGTCTGGGTGGCTCAGTAGGCTAAGCGTCCAACTTCAGCTGAGGTCATGATCTCGTGGTTGGTGAGTTTGACCCCCATCGGGCTCAGCGCTGACAGCTCGGAGCCTGGAGCCTGCTTCAGATTCTGTGTCTCCCTCTCTCTCTGCCCCTCCCCCACTTGTACTCTTTCTCTCTCTCTCAAAAATAAACATTTAAAAAAATGTAAAGCAGAGAGAACCAATTCATTTCTAAAAACAAACAAAACAAACAGTGGCTCCACCCTCCAACGAACGACTCTCCCTTGCACTTGGGAGTCCAAATGCATGTTCAAGGCTGGAGGTCTGACCACTGCACATCTTTCCTTTCTCTTTAGGGGCCCACCTCCTTTTCTATGCTCCAACCCCTCTGGCCTTCTTTTATTTGTTTTAAATTTATTTATTGTTTAATTTACATCCAAGTTAGTTAGCATATAGTGCAACAATGATTCCAGGGGCAGATTCCTTAATGTTCCTTCCCCATTTAGCCCATGCCCCCTCCCACAGCCCCTCCAGCAACCCTCTGTTTGTTCTCTAAATTGAAGAGTCTCTTATGTTTTGTCCCCCTTCCTGTTTTCATATTCTTCTTGCTTCCCTTCCCTTACGTTCATCTGTTTACTATCTTAAATTCCTCGTATGAGTGAAGTCGTATGATACTTGTCTTTCTCTAATTTCCCTTAGCATAATGCCCTCCCGTTCCATACACGTAGTTGCAAATGGCAAGATTTCATTCTTTTTGGTTGCCGAGTAATACTCCATTGTGTGTGTATCCCACGTGTACCACATCTTCTTTATCCATTCATCTGTCCATGGACGTTTGGGCTCTTTCCATACTTTGGCTATTGTCAATAGCGCTGCTATGAACATTGGGGTGCATGTGCCCCTTCAAAACAGCACACCTGTACCCCTAGGGTAAATACCTAGTGTGCAATTGCTGGGTTGTGGGGTAGTTCTATTTTTAGTTTTTTGAGGACCCTCCATCCTGTTTTCCAGAGTGGCTGCACCAGCTTGCATTCCCATCAACAATGCAAAAGAGATCCTCTTTCTCCGCATCCTCGCCAACATCTGTTGTTGCCTGAGTTGTTAATGTTAGCCATTCTGACAGGTGTGAGGTGGTATCTCATTGTGTTTTTGATTCGTATTTCCCTGATGATGAGCGAGGTTGAGCATTTTTTCATGTATCTATTCACCATCTGGAGGTCTTCTTTGGAAAATTGTCTATTCATGTCTTTTGCCCATTTCTTCACTGGATTCTTTGTTTTTTGGGTGTTGAGTTTGATAAGTTCTTTATAGATTTTGGATACTAACACTTTATCTGATATGTCGTTTGCAAATATCTTTTCCCATCCCATCGGTTACCTTTTAGTTTTGCTGAATGTTTCCTTCACTGTGCAGATGCTTTTTATTTTGATGAGGTTCCAATAGTTCATTTTTGCTTTTGTTTCCCTTACCTCTGGAGACGTGTTGAGTACGAGATTTCTGTGGCCAAGGTTAAAGAGGTTTTTGGCTGCTTTCTCCTCGAGGATTTTGATGGCTTCCTGTCTTACATTGAGGTTTTTCATCAATTTTGAGTTTATGTTTGTGTCTGGTGTACGAAAGGTTCATTTTTCTTCATGTTGCTCTCTAGTTTTCCCAGCACCACTTGCTGAAGAGACTGTCTTTATTCTATTGGATATTCTTTCCTGCTTTGTCAAAGATTAGTTGGCCATACGTTTGTGGGTCCATTTCTGGGTTTTCTATTCTGTTCCATTGACCTGAGTGTCTGTTTTTGTGCCAGTACCATACTGTCTTGATGATTACAGCTTTGTAATACATCTTACAGTCTGGGATTGTGATGCCTCCAGCTTCGATTTTCTTTTTCAAGATTGCTTTGGCTATTCGGGGTCTCTTCTGGTTCCATACAAATTGTAAGACTGTTTGCTCTAGCTCTGTGAAGAATGCTGGTGTTATTTTGATAGGGATTGCATTGAATATGTAGATTGCTTTGGGTCGTATTGACATTTTAACAATGTTTGTTCTTCCTATCCAGGAGCATGGAATATTTTTCCTTTTTCTTTGTGTCTTCTTCAATTTCTTTGATAAGCTTTCTATAGTTTTCAGTGTATAGATTTTTCACCTCTTTGGTTATGTGTATTCCTAGGTATTTTATGGTTTTTGGTGCAGCTGTAAATGGGATCGATTCCTTGATTTCTCTTTCTGTTGCTTCATTATTGGTGTGTAGGAATGCAACTGATTTCTGTGCATCGGTTTTATATCCTGCGACTTTGCTGAACTCATGGATCAGTTCTAGCAGTTTTTTGGTGGAATCTTTTGGGTTTTCCATGTAGAGTATCATGCCATCTGCAAAGGGTGAAAGTTTGACCTTCTCCTGGCCGATTTGAATGTCTTTTATTCCTTTCTGCTGTCTGATGGCTGAGGCGAGGACCTTCCAATACTATGTTGAACAACAGTCCCTCTGGCCTTCTTTTAATACTTTTTCCTTAAGCATGTTCCAGCCTCACTGGCTGGCTCCTCCTTCTCAATTCTGAGATACCAGCCCCTCAAAGCCTCCCCTTGGAGACGCCTTTTCTGGCCACCCTCTCAGTGGCTCCCACTGCACAACCCTATTCTATTCTCTTCATGGTTCTCTTCATGGCTCCCACCTGGGAGTTTCTCACTCTTTTACCTGTTTGTCTACACTAGGCAGCAAGCTCGCTGAAGGCAGTGAGCCTGACCAACGCCTTCCTGTGGAATCCCCAGCATCCAGCACAGTGGCTACTGTTCTGCTCCCACATAGCAAGCATCTGATAAACACTTGTTGAACGAACAAACAGAGCAACAAAGGGTGAGCCTGCTGTCAGCATGCAGTTTGGATAGAAGGGGTCTTAGAACGATCTAGAAGTTTTTTTTTAAGTTTATTTATCTATTTTGAGAAGGAGAGAGAGAAGAGAGAGCGTAAGTGGGGAAGGGGCAGAGAGAGGCAGAGAGAGGCAGAGAGAGGCAGAGAGAGAGAGAGAGAGAGAGAGAGAGAGAGAGAGAGAATCCCAAGCAGGCTCGACGCTGTCAGCACAGAGTCTGATTTGGAACTCACACTTATGAACCACGAGATCATGACCTGAGCAGAAACCAAGATTTGGACGCTTAACCGACTGAGCTGCCCAGGTGCCCCTAGAAGTTCTTAATGGTCACCCGGGGAGTTGTGGAAAACACACATGCCTGACCTCACTAGAGTCAGTCTGATCTATCAGATCAGGAGTGGGGCCCAAACTGGTTTATTTATTTTTTTTTTTTAAAGCTCCACTGTTTGGTCCAATTGCCTTATTTTCAGAAGAGCTAACTGAGGCTCAGACTCGGCCGAGTTTCTAGCTAATCAAGCAAAAAAGCCTAGGAATCGAGTCTAAGAAGCACAACAATCCAGGAACAAATCCACATGTATTTTGGGTCCCCCTTACCTATGAAACCTCTGTGGTTCACGGTTAGGAGAAATCTAATTTGCATCAAGGTGAGGACCTTGCCTAACAGGCCACTTCAAAGTTTATCACAAAGTAGAGTCATATTAGCCCTGAACTCCTTCCTTTCTCTCCGAGGTTCTCCTGGATCAAGGCTTCCACCGTGGCAGAGAGCCGTAGCCAAGTTCACCTTGGCTGCCTTTCTCCAGAGTCTGACGCCCAGAGAAGGATATAAAACGCGGAACCGTGGCAAGAGGAACAATATCCACTGAGCCAGCGGGGATACATCTTCCCTTATCTCTGTTAGAAAGACAAAAATGCCCCCGTGTCCCCTCCCTCTACCTTCAGACTATTGGCAGGTTTAAGAGAAAAGTCCCCGATTTGCATTGGCAAAAAAAAAAAAAAAAGAAAAAAGAAAAAAAAAAAAGACACAAAGTAGAAGAGGTCTCATTCCTGGAGGTCCCAAAGGGACCTTTACAGAAGAAAGTGACGTGATAGAGTCAAAATGTTCACAAAAATGCCTGCACTGTCTTGGAAATTTACCAGATGGCCTCTGGCAGCCTAATCAAAAGAGGCAGTTCGGCCCCCTGGCTGAACACTTGGGTTTCGATCCTCGCTCTGCCATCCACTAGCTGTGTGGCCCTGGCTCCCTGACGAAAACGTCAACCTTCCAGAGCTGTGAAAATTAAATGCATCCATGCGCATGAAGTATTTAGAACAGCGCCTGGCATATAGAAAGTGCTGAGTGAACGGAAGCTGTTGACTGTGGTAATGACCCATCACCCCACCAGGCACCCAACAACCACCGCTAGGCAATACGTTCCCATGTACCCTGCTACCACACTCACTGATTATGGGGATACATTTTTTTTAAGTTTATTTTTGAGACAGAGAGACAACACAAGTGGGGGAGGAGTAGAGAGAGAGAAGGGGACACAGAATCCGAAGCAGGCTCCAGCCTCTGAGCTGTCAGCATAGAGCCCGACACGGGGCTCGAACTTCCGAACAGCGAGATCATGACTTGAGCCAAAGTCCCGCACTCAACCAACTGAGCCACCCAGGTGCCCCCACGAAGACTCAGTTTTAATTTTTTTTTTTTAACATTTATTTATTTTGGAGACAGAGAGAGACAGAGCATGAATGGGGGGAGGGCCAGAGAGAGAGGGAGACACAGAATCTGAAGCAGGCTCCAGGCTCTGAGCTCTGAGCTGTCGGCACAGAGCCTGATGCGGGGCTCGAACTCACAGACCGTGAGATCTTGACCTGAGCGAAGTCGGACGCTCAGCCGACTGAGCCACCCAGGCACCCCACGAAGACTCAGTTTTAAATCAACGTATCACTGTTCTTTTCCTTCTCTTCCTTCCTTTCATTCACTTAAGACGTTGGATATCTATCTTCTTTTAGTTTTCGTGCCTTTGTCATATTATCAGTCTGAAACCTGAAGCTCAGAGCTGCTAAGAGACTACAGTCAACGGGAAACCATGGCAAGCCCTGAATTCTTTCCCCTCAGATAAGAGAAGGGGCATTTGTATCGGAGGTGGCTGTGGTTCCCAGAACAGCTCAGGGCTGAGCACGTCAGCCCCTCAGACATCTGTTCCACACTTTCCAAGCCAGCCACGGATAATGCAGAGGATTTAGGCTCTTGGCACATCAAAATAATTTTTTATATACGTATTAGACTAGATAAAGAGGCAGCTGGAGAATGCCATACATCACAGGTGCCTTCTAAATATTAATATGACTGTCAAAGTATTTGCCATCAATGGGGCGAGAAACGGATTATACTTTTTTTTTTTTTCAGATCACGCGGAGAAAATACACAAGTCATTTTATAGAGCACTTTTCTCCCTTCAAAACATCCCCCAGATGATTGATTTCACTGGTACTCTGAAAAATTGCTTCTGGAAAGTTTAGAGCGGAGTTGTGTTTTTTTTAAGTCTCTGACTCCAGCTTTTCCTCCCTCTCTTCTCTTTAGTATGGTTTCTATTCATTTTCTGTTTCTTACTCGGAGTGAAGAAATAGCGGGGGTGGGAGGGAGAATTCCATTTAATTATGAGAGCAAGAAAGTGTCATCCATTTGGTCAGAATACAGTTTTTTATGCTATGAAGGAGATACACAAAGAGGTTAATATTTATAACTCAGGACAGGATAAACCTTCAATGGTTAAAAAAAAAATAAAAGAAGGAATCTGTTACCCTATTTACCCAGAGGGCTCTCAGAACTGACTGGAGATATCCTCCGGTTTGAGTTTGAGTTTTAGGACACACAGGAAGGCAGGAGACAGAAAAGCAGGGTGTTCTCAGGTCTCTCTTTCTACCCTCACATGACCAAGGCTCCGCACACATGCTCCCCACCTCCAGGAGTCCAGCTGGGACTTCAGGGGAGACATGGTGTCGGAGGTGGGTCCCTCCTGGGTCCCGTGACGAGGTCTGCCAGCCGCTCTCCCACCAGTACACCTTTTAAGGCAACCGCCCCATCAGTAAGCAAGATGATCTCCGCCAGAATCCTTGTGGAATCTGGGATCCCGACCACAGCTGAGCTCTTTCTGCTTTGGACAGGCAATCTCTCTGCCTGCCTGCGGATAACAATCGTTCTATCCTCAGCGATGTCCCTTTAGTCTTAAACCGATTGTATGTGGGGCGCCTGGGTGGCTCAGTGGGTTCAGCCTCCGACTTTGGCTCAGGTCATGATCTCACAGTTTGGGAGCCCGAGCCTCGCATCGCGATGAGCCCGAGCCCTGCTTGGGGCTCCTTGCTGCCAGTGTGGAGCCTGCATGGGATTCTCTCTCTCTCTCTCTCTCTCTCTTCTCTCTCTCTCTCTCTCTCTCTTCTCTCTCTCTCTCTCTCCCCCCGCCTCTCATTCAGTTGCACACGCAATCTCTCAAAAACAAATAAACTTAAAAAAATAATAAACTGTGTTTGTAGAAAATGGCAGCCTATTAACTATGTGGAAGATGGGAAGAGAGGAGAAGGATGGCCTCTGAGAAGTTTCCACAAATGCCTTTATGACGGATAAGAGAGCTTCCACAGTGTCAGAGCCATTAGTCTTGGGAAGGGCGGGCTTTATGGGACTTGGACGCTGACCACGTGACTGCTGATGTCGGCCTTGTCCACCAGGCATGGTTCGCTAGGAAATAACGTGGGGCTCTGGAGCAGTTGGTGAATGTTCTCCTAGTCTCAGGGGAGGCTGAGATTCTTGACTGACAACATTTGATAAGTTTTGAGCTATAAGACGGCAGTTCGTAGGGTCCTAAGCCATGACTACGGAGGTTCTCACTTGGAGGCGGGATCCTGCTGCCTTGAGTCCCTGTTTGAAGTTGGAGACGTGCTCATTTTCCTCCTCTTTGCCAACAGGGCCTGGCATCGAAGGGGCCACAGAAGAGCACCCCGCGCTCTGAATTACGGCCGAGGGATCCACTCACTTTAGCCTACACGTAACTGGCTTTTGAAACATTCGTTGCCAGAATGTTCAGACTCCCTAGATTCTGTCCTTCTTTTAAGGACTGAAGGCCAACAACAGTGCCCACGGGCCTTGTGAGGAGAATCCGTGATCCTCCTACGGGGCTGTCCTATGTTCTCCGCGTCCAGCCAAGCGCTCAACTGGACCATCTCTGCTTCTCACCTGGCCTGGGTGGGCTTGTCGGTGCAAGGTTCATTAACCCAGTTCGTGCTCATGTGTCCTCACCCAGAATGGCTCCTTGGTGTCCTCACCAAGATGGCTCCTTCCCTTCTCTGCAGACCAGCCTCCGCCTCCCTAGTCTTTCCGAGAAGGGTCACTTGGTCACGAGCACCACATGGGTAGAAAGGGAGACATGAGACAGAGGGTGTGGCTGGAAGACCCCACCTGCAGGAATCACACACACAAGAACGTGCTGCACAATCTCCACAGACGGGAATTCTACAACCCTGCTCTCTCATCCAGCCCTAATGTTCAGCAACCTTCGCCGTCAGGAAATTCCGCCATAAATAACCCAAATCCTTCACGCAGCTTAAAGCCATTGCCTCCTACTCTCTACTCACTGGAGATGGGGAACAGCTGGCCACCGTCCTCTGTCCCAAGTTCTTTGTCAACTGGATGATTGGGTTCTGGCTCTGGAGCACTGTCATAATTAGGGGTCTGACCAGTTCCATATTGTGCCGTCTGCAAAAGCATGTCGAATGGGAAGATAAAATTTTGAGGATGCTGTGCTTTAGAAATGTGCCATCAGGAGAACACGATCCCCCCCCCCCCCCGGGCCACTAGGCTGTTTGCAGTTTATACATTTGTGAATGCGAGGCGTCTGCACAGGAAAAAAAAAAAAAAAGAAATGAGGTCTTCCCGAGACTGGCTCTGCATTGTGAGCAGAACATCGAAGGACGCCAAGAGCCTCTAAAAGCCAGCAAAGGTAACAATGCACACTTATTAAATGCTTACTAAGCACTTGCCGTGTTCCCATCACCTGCACTGTCTCGGATGCTCCTCCTAGGCAGGGACTCGATTCAGCCGCGCCGAGGCTAACTTGCCCAAGTTTATGCACCTGTCAGTACTTGTTCAAACCCAAGCGGTGGGGGGGAGGGGGGGCGGTTCACAGATGGGAATCTCTGAGCCGTGCCTTCATCCTGCGCCCAAACCTGGTCCCGGTGGGTCCGGGCAGCTCACGGCATGCAATACAGCGGTTTCGACCACCGTGCTTGGCCGGCGGCAGCCGAGAAGTCACGGCAAAAAGCAGGTTCCCAAGTACGTGCCCTGGAACCCGATCTGGATCGGAGGCCAGGCGCTGCCGAATACCGCCGTGGACACCGGCCTGCCTGCCTCAGTGTCCTCAGCAGTAAGGCGGTGACAGCAGCCGGCTTGCTGCGGGTGCCGGAGGCACACCGCGCCCCTTTGTCCAGCTGCGTGTGTCCTCGTGGTGCTACTGCCCACCCGACAGCAGCTGCTTCTCCAGTTGCTATTCTGCCACGTTCGCTGGTCTGTAAACCCAACAGTGCACGGGCTTCTGCGCTCCTGTTTCACCCCTGGATCCCCAGCGCCCAGCTCGGCACAGGGAAAGCCCTTGGTAATATTTGGAGAAGGAGAGGTTCTCATTAGGAGGAGGAGATAAGAGCACCGGTATACCGCGTAATAAAGGGGCGGGGGAAATAAATACATAAATGTACTGTTCTTCCCACTTGTCACAGTTTGCTCCGTCAAACTGAATAATCTGCCATTCAACTTTGTCCCGTGTGCCTGACTTATCTACCGTGGTTCCTTCTATGGGCATGCGATGGCCCTTCCGTTCCTCTCTTCCACCGTGCAGCCTGGGCCTGGATCCCAGGGTTCCCTGCTGCCCCCAGCAATACCTCCAAAATGTCCCGGGAACTCAGCTTTTCAAAGCATAGCAATCAGAGACATCGTGAACTGCTTACTAGATGCCGCCCCACGGCCCCCTCTGGCTTGTTAGCAGAGCCCAAACTCAGGTCGAGCCTCGGGCAATGGGGCAAGTCAATCTGGACAATTGTACGGCCTGCTTTCTCTAACTTACTTGCAGTTGGGGGGCGGCCGTGTCACCCCACCCACTCCAGCCAGTGAGAAGTAAGGAGGTAGGGAGGAGCTTCCGGATAAGCTTCGGTTTTCTTTGTAAAAAGGACAGAGACAGCTGTCATTACTCCCACCTCCTTCCTAACTTGAACATGGCTATGATGCCAGGAGCAACAGCAGCCATCTTCACATCATGAGACAACAAGCCAACAAACTAAGGATGGAGAAGCAAAAAGCAGCAGCGTGAGTCCTCAATGATATTGTGAAGCGGCTGAACAAATGTCAGCATTCCCCAACCCTAGACTTGTTACATGAGAAAAATAGAAATTTCAAGCCAACTCTTAATAGGGCTTACTGTTGCCCATAGCAAAAAAACAAAAACAAAACAAAACAAAACCAAAAACAACAAAAAAACCTTAACGGATCAACTGTGCCCTTCTTTATAATTGTAATTCTTCCTCTTTCCATATTTTCTCATTTCTGTCAATAACTCCAAATTCTTCAGGCTCAGAATGCTGAGCTATCTTTGGATACAAGAGGCCAAGAAGGTATCTATCTCTAAGTCCTGCGAATCCATTCAAAATGTCTCAGTCAAATCGATAAGGACGCACACACAGGCACCTATTGTAGAGTTTACACTATCAGGAAAGATGGAAATGATTTTAATTGACTGGCAAAAAACAATGGATAGAAAATGGGATATTATGTAGTCATTAAAATACTGTAAATAAATATTTGTAGATGTGGGACGAAGCTCTAGGTAGGTCAACTGGAAACTCAGGTTGGAAAACAGTACTTTTATTAAAGATGCATATAATACATGCACAGGAAAAGTGTCTAGAAAGTTATACCCCAAAATAGTGACAGGGAGTGTCTATGGGTGAGCTGGGTGCTGAGACTGACCATTTCATTTCAAACTTTTGGTTATTTATAGCTCCTATAGTAAATACATACTGCTCATGTAATTAAAAAAAAAAGTTCTGTCATTTGGTTTTGGTGCCTCTGATTCATCCCACTGTCTCCCTTCTCCCATCAATACCAGAATCGAGGGAAAACACTTCAGTCACTGACGCTGGCCATTCCCCCACCTCCTGTCTCTCACCATTTCAACCCCCACTGTACTGTGTCCCCAAATTAACCGTCTCATCATCTGCATTCTTCATCCCGTTGCCCTGTTTAAAGTGAACAAGGATCAGGGCACCTGAGCGGCTCAGTTGGTTGAGTGTCTCACTCTTGATTTCGTCTCAGACTCTTGGTTTCGGCTCAGATCATGATCTCGTGATTCGTGGGTTCGAGCCCTGTGTCAGGCTCTGTGCTGACAGCACAGAGCCTACCTGGGATTCTCTGTCTCTCTCTGCCCCCTCCCCGACTTGCACTTGCTTGCTCTCTCACTCTCACTCTCTCTCTCTCCCCCGCCTACCTCTATCTCAAAATAAAAGTTAAAAAAAAAAAAAAAACCACAGAAGCCACAAATTCTAGAAAGGTCTCACTACCTCTAGAAAGGTAAAACCACATGGGAACAAAGCACGTATGTGGCCAACATTTGGACTGCCAAGGCCCTGCTTTGTGGTTAAGAGGGAGCCACCACCCTAGGCAAGGTTACCTCCCGGCTGCGACAGTTAGTTACCACCTTCACCCCACATGGGACGACCATTACCATACCCGTGTGGGGACCTGGAGGTGTGGCCTTATTCTCAAAACTCTGCACACAGTCAAAGGAAAAGGGTAAACATAAAGGGCCCCTTTTCCAGTCACTGCATAGTTAATGCTCTCCTGGGTCGGAGGGCAGGAGTCTTGGCACCTACATGCTCAAAGCATTATCGTCTTCCTCACGCATACAATGTCTTTTCCCATTTTTGAATTCTCTTCACTTACAATACTCTAGTCTTAAGCATGAAATCTACACGTCATCTACAATAATAAAACAGAATCTCCACGAATATTTTTCCACATGACATCACATTCCTTGTTTTCTAAAATCGGAGAACGTCAGCTGTCTGAACTGGATATTGGGTAAGTTTCACCTCCTCTGAATGGGTCCATCAGAAATCTTAGAAGCAACTTCTTCCAAAATGTTCACTTAGAGTTTTCTTACGGGGAATGAGGGAGGGTCCGAGGAAGGAGGGTCTTGTTCAACTGAACCTTGATGATCTCTCAGAATCTGTCCTTTCTCCCCACTATGTTATGTTCATCTGTTTACCTGTCTCCCTGATGGACTGACAGGCCTTCAACAGCATGGTAAGCAGGGCAGATTCATTGCTGAGCACTCAGAGGGTAATTCAGGAGCCGGCATACTGTTAGGTGCTTCGTATATTTGGCTGACCATTGGTAATATTATCTCAGAGCAAAAAACATTCTATAATACACGTTCCATAACTCAGTAAGCTCAGACGAGGGGAAGCAGGACTTGGGCAAGCATTTTTATGGCAAGTGACTGGATACTCCAAACTATCAGAAGGAAGGAACACAAACCTGAATATACTTCAATACAATTTCAAACGTACTTGGCCCCAGTTTTAGGGTGGAAGCCGTTCTGAAATGCTACAGGAAGATCTGTATGACCCGGATGGTCCAACACTCCTCCTGCCCCATCGCTCATGCCCCACCATAAAGAGGTGAAATTTATTCCAGGAAAGACCTGTTGGAAAAAATCTGCAGTAGGGGCATTAGGACTAGTAGGAGCTGAAGCAAGGGTGGTGGGCGGACAGCAGAGACGGTGGGGTAGACGGCGTTTGAGGGCTCACTTCATGCCAGACACAATATGGCGCTCATTGGCACCCCCAGTGATCTTACTCACATCTCAGAACCCTGGGAGGTTTAGACGATCATTTCCCCCATTTCACAGATGAGAAAAGCAAGGCAGGAGAGCTCATGTGATAGGCCCAAGGTGATGTGGTTCGGAAGTTTAAGAAGAAAAGCACTACTCCTTCCCTCCCTCTAGGCTGGCCCCTCATAAGTCCTTTTCTTCAGTAATACGCTGAAATTAAAGAAAAGATTCACAGAGGAAAGCCGGGGATACCTGGGCTTCAGGACGCGATACCTTCGACTTCGCAACGCAGTCACCATTCGCATGATATATTGTCAATTTTAATATTGTGACTATTTTTAGGGGAGAAGGCCCTGACAATGTCATTTTCTTTTGAAGTGTGGGTGTTTTCTAAAGGTCACCGCGCTCAAATGTGCCGATTCCTTCTGAGGCGTTCCTTGATGTAATACTGTGATTGAATATTTGGTTACTCTGAGTTCAGGTTTGTTCACTCAAGCCCCACTCTGACAGACCTTGCTGTGCCTGTGGGTGGAGTCTTTGCAGTACTGAGCCCCATAAAATAGTCCTGCTCTGGAGGAAGCTAAGGGCCCCGAGCCAACCCTTTCCAATGTTACATTATATTACAGTGGATCCATAAACTGCTACACACTTCAGAGTTCAAGTAGAAGTTCAGGAACACATTGCAAAAAAAAAAACAAAACACTTTTTATCCAAAAAAGAAAAAAAATTTTTAATGTGTATTTTATCTTTGACAGAGAGAGAGAGAGAGAGACAGACAGAGCATGAGCGGGGGAGGGGCAGAGAGAGAGGGAGACACAGAATCCGAAACAGGCTCCAGGCTCCGAGCTGTCAGCACTCAGCCCGACGTGGGGCTCGAACTCACGGACCGCGAGATCATGACCTGAGCCGAAGTCGGATGCTCAACCGACTGAGCCGACTGAGCCACCCAGGCACCCCAAGAAACCACTTTTTAAAACGACATTCTGGATATTCAGCCAAGAGAAACTTGTTTTTCACATTCAAGGATATTTATGTAATTAAGCAAATTTTACGATACATACGCAATATTCACAGACCCATGAAGATGGCCCACACAGTTATGTTGTCCAATGCTTATGGGACACATCACCCAAGAAAGCCAAGAAGGGTCGGAGAAGGGGCTGGAGGAAGATACTTCTAAAATACACTACTTCAGGGACGCCTGGGTGGCTCGGTTGGTTGAGTGTCTGACTCTTGATTTCAGCTCAGGTCATGATCCCAGGGCCATGGGATCGAGCCCCGCTTCAGCCTCTGTGCTGAGGATGGAGCCTGCTTAAGATTCTCTCTGCCTCTCTCTCTCTCTCTCTCTCTCTCTCTCTCTCTCCTTCTGCCCCTCTCCCTTGCTCATGCTCTGTCTAATATTAAAAAAATAAGGGGCGCCTGGGTGGCTCAGTTGGTTGAGCATCCAACTTCGGCTCAGGTCATGGTCTCACAGTCTGTGAGTTCGAGCCCCGCGTCGGGCTCTGTGCTGACAGCTCAGAGCCTGGAGCCTGTTTCGGATTCTGTGTCTCCCTCTCTCTGGCCCTCCCCCATTCATGCTTTGTCTCTCTCTGTCTCAAAAATAAATAAACGTTAAAAAAAATTAAAAAAAAATAATATAATAAAGTATATTACTCCAAAAATTCTACTAAGTAATATTTTTGTCATGTCTGCTATAAGCAGTCAACATTGCTATTGATTGTATCATGACACAGACTGAGTAAATTCCATAAATGGAATGTGGATTCAACAACAAAAAAATCTTTTTTAACTCACCTTCTATAAGATTAAAGGAGCTTTTAAAAAACCCACATGTGATCCTTTCACTAAATACAGAAAAAACAGCCAATATAATTAAGCCAAAATTCATGAGTACATCTCTTGGAAAACAAGCTTTAAAAGGCAGGGAAAACAAGGTTTAAAAGGGAGGGAAATGTAAAAACCATTCCTTTACAATCGAGGACACGGCAAGAAAGCGGGCTATCCCTCCTTCTACTCCATATAATACTGGAGGCCCTATCTATGCAGTGAGGTAGAAAAAAAGAAATAAATGAAAGGCAAAGGAATTGAAAAGGAAAACAAAAATCTTGTTTTTGACTGTTTTTCATAGCAAACACAAAGAAATGAGAGCCAATTTGTTAGAATTAATAAAAGTTTGGCAAGATTGCCAAATCAATACACAAAATTCAATTACATTCCAACAGTCCAGCAGAAAACCAATTTCAAAATATTGTTTTAATAATACCAAAAACATAAGGTGTCAAGAAATCAATCTAGCAAAAGCGATGCAAGAATTTATGGAGAAACCTATAAAACTCTACTGAAAGATATTTAAAAAGAGTTAAATAAACGGCAAGTCCTAACATGTTCAGGGATAAGAAGATTCTGTATCATAAAGATGTTAATTACCTCCAAATTAACCCATAGACTTAATACGACTCCAATTGACATTGCATGAAAATAAATCATATGAAAACATTATTTTACATTTCTTTAGGGAAGTAAGAAATATTCATGTTTTTAAAAGAAAATATCCTGGGGCGCCTGGGTGGCTCAGTCGGTTAGGCGTCCGACTTCAGCTCAGGTCACGATCTCGCGGTCCGTGAGTTCGAGCCCTGCATCGAGCTCTGGGCTGATGGCTCAGAGCCTGGAGCCTGTTTCAGATTCTGTGTCTCCCTCTCTCTGCCCCTCCCCCGTTCATGCTCTGTCTCTGTCTGTCTCAAAAATAAATAAACGTTAAAAAAAAAATTTTATAAAAGAAAATATCTATTTGGTCTTTGAAATTAGTAATTATGCTTTATCTTAAAATAAAAATGGACCAATTCTTATATTATTCAAATAAGAACCACACCAAACAATAGACAAAGGTGGCTGTGATGTCCCTACGCAGAATCCTACTTCAGGGTACCTTTACTTTAAACACTGTCATCACATTAGGCCAAACTGAGTTCCAACACAAAGCATGCACAGATACTGCCTGAAGGTGACCCAAGAACTAAAACCCAGTCACAACTGTTTGGATCTACAACAATAAAAAGGAATCTTCCTTGGATGTAAGCGATGAATCATGGGAATCTACCCCCAAAACCAAGAGCACAGAATTATATTAAAAATGATTTTTACAATAGCATCAAAAACATCAAATACCTAGGGGGGAAAATCTAGCATCATATGTGTAAGACTGTAATCAAAACTCAAAAATATTATTTAAAAAAAAAAAGAAAATATCTAAATAAAGGAAGGGGTCTACCGTGGGGGAGGGGGGTTGGGGAAGAGATCTTTCAAAACAACCTTCAAAGAAACAGCAAACACTACTTGCCAAAAATCGACCGAAGGGTTGGGTGATAACACCCAACATCTTTTTTTCTTAAGACTTTGCTGAACTCTGTAATAATACAGTTTTGGCCAAGTAGAGGAGAGATCTTTTCAAGACAAAACTCTTCTCGGTGCGTTAAGGAATTCTCATGGGTGTAGAAAAGCATTATGTGTTTTAAGTTCTAGGCATTTCATGCGGTAGTTTGGTCCGAGCAGGAAAATGTGTGCTGCAATTTCACGCGGGGCCTTTCCGCAGAGGCACGGAGGGGGCAGCCATTTTGTTTCATTTAAGAGAGTTTTGGTATACTTCCAATGGTTTAATAACTATCCCCTCAAGGTAGGAACACAAGCAACCCTGCTGATATTTGGTTGCAAAGATGTCCATGGTAATTAAAAAAAAAAGTTTTATGTGGAACAATGTTAGTAATCTTAGTAACTAATATTCCTCAAAAGTATAAGACATCCTCAGGGGAAATTTTTTTCAGTAAAATGAAAATGGCTTAATGTTCTCTAAACATAAAACCACTACCCTTTTATTGTAAAAAATCATTCCAGATCCTTGAAGAATATATATTCAACGTATGCTTGTGTCGTTTTTGAAATTTGGATTATATTCTGGATATTTTTCATTTTTAAAATTGCTTTTTTTTGGCGAGTATTTCCATGTCTGCAAGTATATGGAATTTTAATTACTTTCAAGATCTCCTTTGGATGTCATGATTAAGTTTCTCCCTTTGTAGAATATAGTTGAAGAAACCTCTTACAATGAGATATTTGATAAACGCTTTCTGGTGACGAAAACCACCAGTGGGAGAAGGGCATCCATCTACCAAACAGATGCAGTGGGTTTGCCATTCGGGGAAACTGCTATTGTTGACGTTGAAAGCGGAAAAGGCCGCCATTCAACTCTGGAGGTTTGTGCCTCCATTCAGCTTCCCTGGCCATAACTTCAGCCATTGTCATTGGCAGTCCAGTTGAAAGAAAGGGGAAGCTACTTTACTTTTAACGTGTAGGGAATTCTCTTTTACAGTTTTTAATTTAAAATTAGCTGTTCTCAGGGCACCTGGGTGGCTCAGGCAGTGAAGCGTCCGACTTCAGCTCAGGTCATGATCTCATGGTTCGTGGGTTCGAGTCCCATGCTTCGGATTCTGTGTCTCCCTCTCTCTCTGTGCCTCCCCTGCTGGCCCTCTGTCTCTGTCTCTCAAAAATGAATAAATGTTCATTGTTTTTTTTTTAATTTAAAATTAGCTGTTCTCAGAGCACCTGGGCGGCTCAGTCAGTTGAGCGCCTCTTGATTGCGGCTCAGGAAGAAAGACTGAAGAACTTCCGGATTGGACTGGTTGGACTAAAGAGACATATCAACTAAATGCAGTTTCTGCTTCTGCATTAGATCGTTGGATAGCCAATTACATTAGGAGAGCAATTCGTGAAAACTGAACAGCTCCACGGCTTGCATACCGTTACCCTGATAACTGCGCTGTGGTTACGCATGATGCTAACGTTAGGAAAACAGCGGTCAAGGGCGCATAGGGATGTTTCTGTACTATTTTTGCAAATTTTCAAAAATCTGAAATTACATCAAACTAAAACGTTAAGAGTAAAAGATATTTAAAATAATACTTGATGCTTCATAAAAAACCAAATGTCCATAAACGGTCTGTAACGAGGATCCATTGTCATATGTTTGTGCAACGGATGCTCTGTGGCATAAAAAATGTAACCACCACTGGTACACATCCTGTATGATTCCATTTCTGTGACGTTCGAGAGCAGATGAAACTAAGTCTTGGTTGATGGAGGCAAAAGAGTGGTTCCCTGGGAGAGGGTGTTACTGCTCGGTGGGAGCCTGAGGGAGCCTTCTGACTTTCTGGAATTGTTCTCTACCCTCCTCTGGGCAGTAGTCACAGGGAGGGAGACACATAGTCAGACGCATCAAGTCGCACATTTACGATCCGTGTACTTACTATCCCAAGCTTATAATAAAGAACAAGGAAAACAAAAACAAAAGGAAGGTAATACTAAATGCTGACCATGGGCTAGCTGTCTTGGATTGCCGTTTGGAGCGATCATTGAGATACATTTTCCAGAAGGCCATTTGGCAGTAAGTGTGACAACTGAATTCAGCTGCTTCTGTGGTTCTCAGGAAATAATTCGCTATTTAGACTCCAGGTGAAGTACAAAGACAAACGCTGAAACAATCCAGATATGTACGTCAGGAGTTTTTTTGACCACTGGAAAAAAATTTAAATTCCTATCACCTATTGAATTATAACACAAGTCTGAAAAATCGCATAATTGAAGTATGTTCAGTAATGTGGGGAAATGTTCATGATGGTAGTAAAAAAAGCTAATTCCAAAATCGTATGCGTATGCATATCCATAACTTACACATTCTATATTTGCACAGAAATAAAAGGAAGCAAAACTCTAAGACATTAACATTTTTTTCCCCAGGTTGCAAAATTCATGCAGGATTTTTGTTTTCTTCTTTTTACTTTTTGGCATCTTCCGCTATTGCTAACATAAACGCGAATTGCTTTAAGAGTTGACAATTATAAAGATCAATTTCAAGATATTTGATATCTTCCTAGCCGAAAATCATCAAAAGATCAAAATTCAGAAAGAAGGGGGGAAAAAAAAACAACCCAACTTCTAACAGAGCCTCTTTTCACTTGTCATGTTTTTAACAAAATCTCTGATGTCTATTTCACGGTCACCTTTTAAGTCACCTTGTAAGAGAGGGTAATTTTTTTTTTTTAACTGCCAAGAAATGTGTTCTCCACCAATGAGGTCTTGGACTCTCTGTTCCCAACGTTCTACCCCAGGGGGACTTCTATTCACCATAACCCGGTCTTCCTCTCAGCCACAGGAGTCCTTGCTTTGGGGGCTGTTTCCCATACAATTCTATGGCAACGAAGATTTTTGCCACGTGGAAAAATCAAAACATACCTGAAGATTACAGAGAGTGCATTTATTTCTCCTGCCGACACGATCACCAAAATAAGTGACATTAACAAAAGCAAGAATGAATCTGACGGGTAGTTTTGTTGTATTAAACGAATGAGTATAAAAATGCCAGTGAGCATCTGGGGACTTTGGGGCAATATTCAAAATGGTTCAAGGAAACCGTTACTCCCTTTTCCGCCCCCTCTCAAGATCTCAGGTGGTTATTTCCTTCCCCTTCCATCCACCCTGCCCTGCGCGTGAGGAGTTGTTTTCTTCGATCCTTAAAACACTTTCCTGAGGAGTCCATACTGAGTTCGAAGCAGGAGTGAGAAGAAAATGTGCCTCATAGTCGTCACTGGATTTTTCCGTATCTCATTTTCTTCCTGTGTGGAATGTATCCCACCAGGCGAGGAGAATAATAAAGACCAGCGGAGGCCCCCGATTTTAGCATTTTCCTAGATTCCTAACACAGAAAGCAGCACTCTACATGTGTTGCCAGGAAACTGTGACAGTATTTTCTCCCAAGAAAATTCTGTGCCAAATAAAATGCAAAAGTGCCTTTGCTCAAGACGGAATTCTTATCAGGACAGCAGAGGGTTTAATAATTGACAAAAAACTGGAACAACGGAAGTGAAAGTGCTTTTGTTAAAAAACTTAAACATGTTGACGTCTTCATTATAAGTCAAGAAAATTAGAATTAGACAGGGCCTGCTGTCGACAGCCTTCCAAAACATAGTAATGTAATCACAGTTTTTTAAGCTGACAAGTATTTTTACCATAACCAACGTCATGCAATACCTAAACTCCCCTCGCAGTGTCCAAACGAAGAAAGTAGACCAATTAAAAAGTTGTTCATTAATCAAAACCCTTTATCAGTTTCCTGGATAAAAAGGAAGGACCTGGCACTGAAAAAACAAAACAAAACAAAAACAAACAAAAAAACCCATTATGCTAAAAGAAGACACAGCCAGGTAGTCAGGGATAAAACGAACCCGGTTGTCACAGGAGAGAGCAGGCTACCTCGTTTCTGCCGAGAAAGAGGTTGAGTGCAGCACACCCTTACCTACGTGCTTCGTTCGACAGGAAGTACGAAAGCACCTGCCATGTTCGAGGCCCTGGGGGTGCACAGGAGAAAGAGGGATCTGCCCCTTGCCACCACCCCCCCACGCCCAACTACACAAAAAGGATAAAACTAATGATCTAATCGCAGTTATGGGCAAGTTGGCAAAGCAGTAGGGACCAGCACATTCTGCTTGCAAGGGAAGACCCACACCGGCCCCCTCCAGCGAGAGGAGTTTGTTACGTGATTCCTCAGGAAGGAAGGAAAGGCTTCTGGCAGCCACACAGCCAGTCTCTGTCCCTGAGGCCCCCCCTGAGCCCTTCCATCCTGAAGGTCAACAGTGCCTCCAGCACCTGCCCTCAGAAGTGGCGCCCATCACACTCAAGCCTCAGCTTCCTGCTCCACTTGGAGTTTTCTCTTCTGCTTCCACACTTGCTGTGGGCTTTCTGCCCTCCTTGCGACCCTGGGCTTCTGCTTTTCCACTGCTTTCTCTGTCTCGAGGCTTCTGCCATTGGCCTCCTCTTTCTCTCTGAAGTCCAGGACCACTCCACCATTTCTGTCCCTGTCTCTGGGTCTTGCATTCAGACTCCCTCAGGGAGCAATGAGATTGGCCCCATCAGTCACTCTCCAGGGTGCAGTGTCCCAACTCGGTGAGGTTCTCGCACCAGATCGTGTCATCAGATGCTGACCAGCCTATAGAAAGCTGCCAATGATTGGAGGGCTGCTCCCCAATCCAATCAGTTTGTGGCCATAATGATGGGGTTCCAGGATTAAAACTGTGGTATGAAAATTAGTAAAAGGAAACCTCCTTTGGAAAGAAACCCAGCGGCCAGCAGGGGGAGCCCTCACACCCCACCACTCCTCAGCCAATCGCAGACCCAACAGGAAGAGAAAGAAGTCTACCCCAGCCACAGGAAGAAAGGTTTTCTCCTTGCCCAGCAACAGCCCAGCCAGTGAGAGGCTGTCACAACTCAGCCAACGAAAAGCCATTATCCGACAAACTCCCCATTTATTCCAATGGACGTTTTATTTGTAACAGCCCTCCCAACTTCCCCCTTCCCTCTACAAAAGAGCGTTCCTCTCCTCTGTTCCCAGGACTTGCCTTGGTTTTGCTGTAGTTTGCTTGTCCCGAATTGCAATTCTTTGCTAATCCTGAATAAACCCATTTTTGTTGCAAAATGACTGACGGTTTTATTTTTAAGGTTCCCAACAGCAACCTAGGTCTTAAGAAACCATTAGTGGTCTCTTTCCTCCCGAGGAGGTTGTGGGTGAAGGTGATACTCGAGTTTCATGAAGAACCCCACACAGATACCAAGGCTCGATTTCACGTTAGTGCCATGTCCCCCGTTACCATTTTTTTTTTTTACTTAAAAAAAATTTTTTTAATGTGTATTTTTGAGAGAAGGAGTGAGAGAGATGGAGTGTGAGCGGGAGAAGGGCAGAAAGAGAGAGAGACACAGAGTCCAAAGCAGGCTCCAGGCTCTGAGTTGTCTGGCAGGGGCTCGAACTCACAAACCGCGAGATCGTGACCTGAGCTGAAGTCAGACACTTAACCGACTGAGCCACCCAGGTGCCCCGCTGTTCCCCATTTTTTAAATGCTTCAGCACCAGGCCCCCTCGGTAACCCCCACAGACATCACCATTCAATCCCCCACTCCTTCCCGTCAGGCACAGCGACACCCCAAGAGCCTTTCTTATCACCAGGTCCCAGTCCCCAGTTCTGATTGGGCACATGGCATGAAATCGATTTCCCATCCCCCTCGTCTACAGGATGAAGACCACATTCTGCAGGAAGCCATACTCAGGCTTCAGCCTGAAACTCTGGCTCTGGCCCCAGACGCCAGCTCGGAACACCATACCAATGTCTTCATGCAACCTGGACTCGACGTTCTCCCTCTGTCTTTCCGGGTCCGCTCTCCGCCTCTCTCCAGCGAGGCTGACCTATGTCGACTGCATCAGGCAGCCTCCCGATCTCCCCGGCTTCTGACTGCATTTGGTCCAAGGGAGACACTGGCAACATACGAGAGGGCACATGGAGAGCGAGTTGGTAACAGATCTCCCTGCTCCTCCTGCCAGCCTGTGGCTGTGTTTCTCTACTAACGGTCTTGGCTCCTGTCCGGAGTCTCTCTCTCTGGCAGCTAAGCTCTCACCGGGTCTGAGCTTACCAGGACCTTGTCTTCTCCCCTTGCTTTTTGAGGCTGAAGTCATTTGCTCCGAGATGCTGTCCTCCCCTGTCGGTTTTTTCCCCACACTGCCTACACCTTTTGTAAATGATCCCGTCTTTGAACTCCCTTCAATTGCCTTCCCTGTTTTTGAAAAAATTTACATAGACTTTAGTTTTTAGAGCAGTTTTTAATTTGCAAAGGGTTTCAATGATGCATTAAAAAAATTTTTTTTAATGTTTATTTTTGAGAGAGAGAGAGAGAGTGCGAGTGAGGGAGGGGCAGAGAGAGACGGAAACACAGAATCCAAAGCAGGCTCCAGGCTCTGAGCTGTTAGCACAGACCCCACTGCGGGGCTCGGACCCACAAACCGCAAGATCATGACCTGAGGTGAAGTGGACGCTTAACCAACGAAGCCACCCAGGAGCCCCAGATGCCTTTTTATTAACTAAATTCCATACTCTATCCAGACTTCCTTAGTTTTTACCTAACATCCTTTGTCTCTATTCCAGGGTTCCATCCAGGATACCACAATTACATTTAGTTTTCATGTGTTCTCCTGGCTAAGACATTGGTTGCGCTTTCCTTGTTATCTACGACCTTGGCGATTTCGAAGAGTGCAGGCCAGCGATTTTGCAGAATGCCCCTCAGCTAGGGTTTGCCTGGTGTCTTTCTCATGATTACACGGAAAGAACACACATGTGAAGTGCCACTTCCGACATGTATCAAGAGTGTATCATTTACCTACATGCATCAAAACCACATTCTGTCAACAGGACTTGACCGCTGTTGACGGTAACACTGATTACTGGCCCAAGTGGTGTCTGTCAGGTTTCCACTCTGGAAAATTACTCCTTTCCCCCCTTCTTTTTCCCCCGTTGTACCCTGTGCAACTCACACTTAAGGGAAGTTATGTTTTTCCTCCTTGAAGGTGAAGTTGGACTTGTGGTGGGTTGGTTTTTTTTTTTTTTAAGGTCAAATATACGTAACATAAAATTTGCCATTTTAACCATTTTTAAGGGTTTCTTTTTTTTTTTTTTAACGTTTATTTATTTTTGAGACACAGAGAGAGACAGAGCATGAACAGGGGAGGGGCAGAGAGAGAGAGGGAGACACAGAATCTGAAACAGGCTCCAGGCTCTGAGCGGTCAGCACAGAGCCCGACGCGGGGCTTGAACTCACGGACCGTGAGATCATGACCTGAGCCAAAGTCGGACGCTTAACCGACCGAGCCACCCAGGCGCCCCTGGGGTTTCAATCACCCTTTAATCTCTTGCCTGCTGGGAACCCAGGCTGAACGTGTCACTCTTCACCAAGAATGACAACGTGTCTGAGTGTTTTATCATTTGAGATTTCCAGGTGAAGAAAAGAAATTCTCACCTTTTCAGCTGTTTGATTCCTACTGCACTTTTAGCCCCAGCAAGACTTCATGGGCCTCCCCAGGGATGGTGAGCCACTCCTGCTAGGGTCTCCCTGGCCACATATGTATCCTATTATGTTATTATCAGCCTATTATTATTATTATTATCAACTCGTACCCAATTATTATTAGCCTACATATTCTATTCTGGTATTTTTTTTTTTGCGTCGCACCGTTTTCTTTGTGGCTTTCCCAGGGCAGGAACTAGATCTCATTTATCTTTGTATCTTTAAGGCTGAGGACCACCCCAGAGTCACAGTAGCTGCTCAAGAAATAAAGGAAGAAAAGATGGGATAGAAGCAGAAGGTGGCCTATTTTCTCCAAAGATTAAAGAGGGTGTTTATACCTGACAGTGGTGAGGGGGTGAGAAAATCCACACTCACCGTTACATATCTTAGAACACCTGTTCTGTGAGACAAGTTGGTGTTGAAAGGCATTGTATGTGTATTTCCCCCCTGGCAGTTCCAGATGCAGAAATTTAAATTAAGGAAATAATCAAAGACTGAACTCAGTCTTGGCAGTGATGTTTTTTTGGTTTCTTTCGTTTTTGGATTTGACACCAAAAACAAAAGCAACCAAAGCAAAAATAAACAAGTGGCACTACATCAAATTAAAAAGCTTCTGCACAGGGGCGCCTGGGTGGCTCGTGGGTTAAGCATCTAACTCTTGGTTTCAGCTCAGGTCATGATCTCACAGTTTGTGAGATCGAGCCCTGCACTGGGCCCCATGCTCCAGTGTGGAGCCTGCTTGGGATTCTCTCTCTTCCCCTACCCTGCTCTCCCTCCCCTGCCGTCAAATATATAAACTAAAAAAACAAAACAAAATAAAACAAAAACTTCTGCATAGCAAAGGAAACCATTAACAAAATGAAAAGGCAACCTATCAAATGGGAGAAAACACTTGGAAATCACGTATCTGAGAAGGGGAATTAATATCCAAAATATACAAAGACCTCATACAACTCAGTAACGATTGTTTTCCAAATACTGGTCAGAAGATCTGAAAGATCTTCCTCTACAGTCCTCTGCTGTAGCAGCTGAGCTATTGAAGGGTACTGAAAAGACACTTTTCTAAAGAAGACATCCAGATGGCCAACGGACACATGAAAAGCTGCTCAGCGCTACTCGTCATCAGGGAAATGCAAACCAAAACCACTAGGAGATACCACCTCATACCTGTTACAAAGGCCATTATCAAAAAGACAAGAAATGACAAGTGTTGGAAGGGATGTGGAGCAAAGGGAACCCTTGAGCACTGCTGGTAGGAATGTAAACTGGGGCAGCCACTACAGAAGCAACACGGGTGTTCCTCAAAAAATTAAAAATAGGGGCGCCTGGCTGGCTCAGTCAGTAGAGCATACAACTCTTGATCTCAGGGTTAGGAGTTCGAGCCCTTCGCTGGGTGTAGAGACTCTTAAAAATAAAATCTTTAAAAACAATTAAAAACACAAATACAACATGATCTAGCAGTTCTATTTCTAAGTATTTATTTGAGGAAAAAAAAAACACTAACTCCAGGGGCACCCGGGTGACTCAGTCAGTTAAGCATCCGACTTTGGCTCAGGTCATGATCTCACGGTCTGTGAGTTCGAGCCCCGCGTCAGGCTCTGTGCTGACCGCTCAGAGCCAGGAGCCTGCTGCGGATTCTGTGTCTCCCTCTCTCTCTGCTCATCCCCTGCCGCACGCTGTCTTTCTCAAAAATAAATGAACCATTAAAGAAATTAAAAAAAAAAAAAACACTAACTCCAAAAGATTTCAGCGTTATTTATAACAGCTGAGATTTGGAAATAACTTGAGTGTCCATTGATGGATGAATAAAGAAAATGTGCCACACACAAACACACACTGAAATATTTGGCCATAAAAAAGAAGGAAATCTTGCCATTTTGGAGAATATGGATGGAACTTCAGGGCATCATCTTAGTAAAATAAGTCAGAAAAAAACAAACACCATATGATCTCATTTACATATGAAATATGAAACAAACAAAAAACTTGAATTTATAGAAAAGAGAACAGATTGGTGGTTGCCAGAGGCAGTGGGGGTGGGGTGGGTGAAATGGGCGAAGGTGGTCACAAAATACAAACTTGAAGTTACAAAATAAATAATCATGGGGATGTAATGGCATGGTGACTATAGTTAATAATGTATATCTGAAAGTTGCTAAGAGAGTGGATCTTAAAAGTTCTCATCACAAGAAGAAACACTGCAATTACGCGTGATGATGGATATTAACTAGACCTACTGTGATCATTTCACAATATTTACAAATATTGAATCATTCTGTTGCGCACCTGTAACTAATAGAACATTATGTGTCAATGACATCTCAATTTAAAAAGACAATCAAACAGGGGCACTGGGGCATCTCAGTTGGTTGAGCATCTGACTCTTAATTTTGGCTCAGGTCATGTTCCCAGGGTCTTGGGATCAAGACCTATCTCTCACTATCTCTCTCTCTCTCTCTCTCTCTCTCTCCTCTCCCATTGCCCTTCTCCCTCCTTTGCTCTCTAAAAATAAAAAAATAAAATTAAATAAAAAAGACAGTCAAGGTATGTGGAAAGGTACGTGTACAAAGATGTTATTTTTAATGCAAAAACCAGACACAGCCTAAAAGCCCAGCAACAGGCTAACTAAATTATACTTTGACCATGCTATGGAGTAACACAGAGCTACGAAAAATGAAATTGAACATTTACCGAATGATTATCTTTGGGCAGTGGTATAATGGGCTTGGATTTAACTTCTTGGTATTTTTCCAAGTTTCTCATATGAACCATGTCTGTAACTAGGAAAAAATGGTCGAAGGTTCCTTTTCAAAGGGGCTTTTACCATTTCAAACTGGAACATCAAAGATCATCCAAAGGGGAAGTTCGACCTGTTGGCCAGTTGAGTTTTAACCCAGCCAAAAGGTGGCAGCAACTTCGACCACTGCCTCCAGCATCACTATCCGCGTCCTGAGCACATTAAGGGTGGTCGGCCCCAGGAGAAGAGAAGTTGGAGCCTCCCGTCTCTGTTTGCCAGTTTCTTCAGCCTCCACCTCTGACCTGGCCCCCGGACATGGGCTTTTTTTGCTTGTTTTTAAAGCTCCTCTAATTGGCGCTAATGGCCAGCCACAGGTGGAAACCCACGGTTCTGTTCCATTTTGCCCATTTGCAGATGCGGCCCAGAGAAGTTCCCTGAGTCACAGAGGCGGAGCCAGATCTAGGTGTCCTGATTCCTAAGATGGTTCTTTGCACGTTCGCAAGCCAGTAAAATCAAGGGTGGGTTTTCGTGGATTGACGCACCTGGAGGGCCCCAAAGGTTTCAAGAAGGAAACAGGAGTACAAAGACTTCCGTAAACAATGTATCTTCGATCCCTGCCTCAACGCAACTGTAAGACGGTGTCTGCGCAAATAGTTATCAAAAAGTATTTATTGAGCACGGTACAATTTGGAAAGACCACTCCGGTCTAACAGGGTGACGGGGAACGGCACTGCACCGTCTATCTGGAGGCAACTGAGTTGAGTAAGCAGCGATGATAAAAAAAAAAAATCAAAATACCGTTATATCCACGCTGGCTTTATCACAGGAAAAAAAAAAACACCAAAAACCCAAAACACACCACAATTGTAAAGGCGTTTGCCCTTCTACTCGGTCCCAGGATCCCTGCCTCTTGATCTTGGCCACTACCAGGGAGGTTCTCTTACGGTTACCCTTGCACACTGAGAGCAACGCGTTCTCTTTCCACCCAGCCTCCACCCTGCTCCCAACCAGCCCAACACCTCACACCTGCTCAATGAGACAGATAAAATGAAACCCTGGAGTTTTTCCCTGGAAGGTGCAGGGTGGAGAGAAGTTTAGACTCGGGAGTCAAAAGGTCTCACTGTGTGGACACCTGGGAAGTCCTCCATAAAGCATTTAACCTTCTAGGAGTCGGAACCTGCCTGTGAAAGTCATGACGACCAGGAAATCTCTGAGGTCCACTCTGACTTAGTCAATGACAGCTTTGTGCAAACCCCGCCCAGCCCCGGTTTGTAAAAGATGTAGTTAATCTTTAACTAACCAGTGCTATGGTGTTACAGGAGAATTTGTAAAGGAGGCCCTTAATCATTTCCACATTTGTCCTGTTTTAAGAATTAAAAGAAATTCAGCAAATGTGGGAGGTGAGAAGAATTCGATTTGTTGCATTCTAAAGTCACCCAAATGAAAACACTTCTCTACTGTTTGAAGGACCTAAATCAGCGTCCAAGAGCTGCCTGCCTTCTAGGCTTGGTGGGGAAAAAACTGATTTTCAATATTTAGTCTTCAACTAAAAAAATCTTTCATATCTTATCTTGAATTTTTAGCTCTCTCTTCCTTTTTCATCATCTATAGTGAGTGCCGTCGTGTTTGGGATGGGAAGCGGACAACCCCTACCATTCTGTTCGCCGAAGCAAGAAGAGAGGTCTTTGCAAGAAATCTGCTTATCTTGCTTTTAAAAGGCAGGTTTAATTTTGCAGGCTGCACTCACATTCACAAAATTCACTGATCTCCCATGTGAAGAAAATAATGAGCACACCAGGCAAGTGTCCTGCATTCTGAGAGCTTATCACGCGCTGGAGACTGGCAATAATCAGCCACACAAAGGCATGTTTGCACAATGTGATACATGCTATAATGAAGAATCACAGGAAACAAAGAGAGCCTATAAGAGGGGGAGTGAGACGGGAAGGTGAGCAAAGGTGTTTCTTGAACTGACCTTTGAAGCTGAGGGATGAGTGGGACCGTTTGGAGAAAGGACAGGCAGCTGAGGCAGACCACGGGCTGGGTCGAGGCCAAAAGTCCCGGGGGTGGGGGGTGGGGGGTGAGCTGCTGGAGAGAAGTTTTCCAACCACGCCCTTAAGGTCCTATTAATTGCCCAGGGCAGGTGTCAATCATTTTCCTTTGGGAACTCTCCCTGGATTTGCAAAATACTAATCTTCCCAAGTCACCTGAAACAGACTCATCTTTAAAAACGTTCCTTAACTTCTCAAATGCTCAAATGTATCAAATGCTCTTGTGGGGTATTTTTCCCCTCAACACAATGACCTCTTACCATGAACTTTTAGCTTCCTCTTAGTATTTCATGATCTATCGTAAGTGAAGTCATGTGTTGGACGGGAAGGGGGACACCCCTACTATGTGGCTGAGTGCCCCGGCTTTCTAAGCCGGTAGAAGACAATTCTCTGTAAGAAATCTGCTTGTTGCACTTAAAAAAGTTTTTTTTTAACGTTTATTCATTCTTTGAGAGACAGAACAGAGCTTGAGCAGGGGAGGGGCAGACAGAGAGAGGAAGACAGAATCTGAAGCAGGCTCCAGGCGCTGAGCTGTCTGCACAGAGCCCGACGCGGGGCTCGAACTCATGAACTGTGAGATCATGACCTGAGCTGAAATTGGACCCTCAACCGGCAGAGCCACCCAGGCGCCCTGCTTATCCGAGTGCTTTTAAAGCACAAGAGGAACCTTGTCCAGAATTTAGTTTCCTCACCAAAGGTAATGTGTCAAACAGTTTGAAAAGCACTAGTGGGAAAATGCACACTTCTTCAGCTTCCTGAATTCGAGAAACAGGGGAAGCGTGTGGGGAGAGAGCAACAAAAAGCAGTCTGCGCACCCACCTGTGTGTGTAAATGGCGTGTGTGCGTATGTGCATAGAAAAATCTGTGCCACATTTCCAGTACGTGACGGTTCTTCTCTCCTGACTGTCCCGTTTTTAAGACAAGGCAAAAGGCAAGGTGGGTGGGTCTCAAATTTATCTAAAAGTTACTAGATGTTGGGGCGCCTGGGTGGCTCAGTCAGTTAAATGTCTGACTCTTGGTTTCAGCTCAGGTCATGATCTCACACGGTGTCGTGAGTTCTAGCCCTGCATTGGGCTCTGTACTGGCAGCACAGAGCCTACCTGGGATTCTTTCTCTCTCCCTCTGCTCCCCCTCCCACTCTGTCTCTGTCTCTCTCAAAATAAATAAGCTTAAAAAAATTTAGAAGTTACTAGATGTCATGTGGGACCGAGAAGAAACAATTAAAAAGAAAAAGAAAATTATAGAGGGTTTTTCTAGAATGGAATACACCCCCACCCTCTCCAATAAGTTTTGTAATTCGATGTTCACAATATCCCATCCCACATGGAAGCCAGGTTCTTCTTCAGTTACTAGATCTAGAAATCTACTCATAAATAAATGCCACCTTCCGGTCACCAAACCGGCTCCCCGCCCCCAAAAGTAGTTGCAATTGTAAATACATTGCTTCTTTCCGTGGCACCTTGTACCTCGCCCAGGGAAAGGCCAGCTTCTGTGGGTGCCCAGGGCAGGTCACCGCAGCAGAGAGCCCCCCCACCGCCCCCGCATTTGCAGCTTCTGTGGTCCCTCCCGCCCGGAGTCTCCGTGCACTGCGCTGGCTCCCCGAAGCCGCAGTGGGTTGTATAACCACACTCTCCGAAAGCCTGGAGGGGAGCGCGGGGAGCCTTTTTTTCTTGACAGCATCTGTCAAAAGTCCCTGGTGCCAGTTAATAAGAGACCCACTCGGCAGGGCAGGGGTGGCGTCTCGGACCCCCTGTTGGTAGGGGGTGGGGGTTGTGGACCTCTCCAGGAGCGGTATTTAAACCTGAACTTCTGTCCTTCGAGCTGGAAATGCAGGGCAGTGAAGGGCACACGGAGCCCCTTGGGTGTGGACCAGGGAAGGGGGGATGGGAGGAAACTCATGAATCCCTGGGGTGGGGGCTAGGGGGTTCGCAGAATTTCTCTCCGGAGAAGCCTCTCGTGAAAATGTCAAGGACATCTCCCCTCCTCTTTCCAATTACGTAACTCTTACACATTTGGGAGGATATTCGCGAACATACATTTCACTTACGAAGGCAGAAAGTCTTTAGACTGCATCTAAAGCTCCTGGTGCATCTGATGTCGTAACAGACCTGGCTGCGACCTGGCCGCGTTAGAGGTGGCATCCTGGTGACCGGAGCCCCCCCTCCCCCCCCCCATACCCGGCGCCGGGAGCCGGGTCGCCGCCTGGGATGGCGCTCGCGGGTCCCCGCGTCGCGGAGTCTGCAGGCCCAGCACGTCCGCAGGCTGCCCCCTCCCCCACCGCGGAGAACACCTGGCAGCGGTTACCTGCGGGGCCGAGACTCTCCGCAGCCCGTTGGCCGGCCCCCCGCCGCCCTTGCCGTTGGCGTCAGACAGATGCCCGAGCCCCAGCGCCCGCGCCGCGTCCTCCGCGGGGTCCGCGCCGTTCTCCGGGGGGCCTTCCTCCGGCGCCGGGAAGAGCCCGCAGCGGCGCTGGAAGCGAGCGACGAGCTGGGAATCCTGCAGGCTCCGCAGCAGCTCGGCCATGGTGAGCCCGGGGCCGCGCGCCGCCGCCGCCACGCCGATGCCCTCGGCTCGCACTGTCCCCGCCGCTCTCGCTCCAGCCGGGCCGGGCACTCCGGGCGGAGGGCGGGCGGGGCCCGGGGCGCCGGCCAACAGGTGCGCCGCTCGGGTCCTAGCGCCGCCCCGCGCGCGGGCGCCCAGGTGGCTGCCTCCACCTTGCGCGGGGCGCGTCCCTCCTTTCCCTCCCGGCGGGCTCGGACGGGCTCGGGCAGTCCCCGGCGTCCGGCCCGGTCGCTACTGGGCGGAGGCGCACAGGTGTCTCAACCGCACCCCTCTTCGCGCCCCCGCACCCCCAATCCCTTCGGGCCGGTGCAGACGTGCCATCTAATGGGAGCGGCCGAGCACAGTGCGGACCTGAGCGGGTCCTTCCTGCCATGCGCGGGCTGATCCCGTAGTGACCCCACTTTCACTATTGAGCCCAAGGTGAGGTCGGACTTCCTTCCAGCTCCCTCACCCAGCCGTCTACTCCTGCCTTTCTTTGCCTGCTTCGCGCAAGAATGGGCCCCCTCAGGAAGGTGCCCAAGTTCTTCCCAAACTGATGCAACGTCTCCCCGAAGCCCGACCTCCTCGACCTTGCTCAAGAACGGAGGGAGTTGAAAGCACACCCTGAATCATCCTCCGAGTCCTTGCCCCTGCTCTTGTGATTTGGCAGTCGGTTCATGAACACCTTCAGAGGGGTGTGGAGGAAACGCTGTTCTTTCTCGGTTTTCTGCATTGAGAAAGATGCTGCTGCCTCTCCCTTCTACCTTTTTCTGCTCTGCCTCTAATTACTTTAGGCAAGGGCGCTGGAGAGACGGAAGGAGATCTTTCGTGACCTTTAGACCCTGAGGGATCAAGGTGTAGGGCTGGGAGGAGGATTTGACATCTCACTGCAGCTGAAGCCAGGCCTGCTTTAAGGATCCCAGCAGGAGAGAAGCAAAGGAAATGTCCTGCAGGTGGCCTTGGTTTGTCTTCCTCTTGCTAGCATCTCCTAGAAGCTCAGAGATTCCCCCCCCCCCTCCCCCGCGGCCGGGGCCTCTGCACTTCCTCACATGGAGTGAGGTCAATTAGGCCTAGCAGCTCAGTCTGCAACAAAAGTACAATCCTAGTCCTGCGTTCCGTTTACAGCCTCAGGCCCCGTGCCCCCTGGTAGCCATGCAAAGGCTTCTGAGTATTTAGTTGCACAAATGACTATGAACAAACACCTGCCGCTTTCCCATTCCTCCAGTTGTCCTTTTAGATCAGGAAGCCTTTGGGACGTAGCGTCCAAGGATGATTTGGTCTCCCTCATGCCTTAGTTTCTGCTCTCCTTCCCCACCCTGATGGAGAGCAAGATCAAGGTGGCAGAGAAAGCAGTGAAATTTGGGAGATACTTAACTTACAGAAGGCGCACAGGGCTGCTGTCACAAGCAGGTGGAGACGTCCGGTCCCGGAAGCAGAAGGCCCCTCTCCCCAACGTTGCTGTCATTTACAGCCACTGGGCCCAAAGCCTATAGTTTAGTTTTAAAGGCTAAAGTTGGAGTCGTCTGTGACCTGTTGTTTTTATGTGTTTAAAGGAACAGGTTTTCCCATGAAGACACTGGAGTGATGTATCTCTGCAATTTAATGCTTCAGTTTTCCTTTCCTCTCACGCAGAAAAAAGAAGCCAGGCAAGCACAACCCCTGTAACATAAAGCCAAAGAATTGTACATTCACACAGTCTACTTTACCTCCTTGGAGGGCCATGTGCTGGCTCTGGCTTCCAGTGACTTGTGATGTCACCGTGTGCCTCAGTCTTTTCCTGTGATAGAAGAATAACCCGCGCCTCCTGTCTTACAAGGCTATTGTGAAAAAGCTTTAGAAGGCGACCGGGTGACATAGCATTGCATGTGCCAGAAACATTCAATTTAGGCAGGAACCTTCAGGAGGATTGGGCCCCGAACGTCTCGAGTGACACTGAAAAGCTGGTGACCTCTGGCAGGGATCCGTATGCTTCCCCAGATCCTGTCTTCTAAGCACAGGCTGATGTCCTGACAATACATTTCCCAACCAATCTAACAAAAATCACCATCTTCGAGAAGCAAAGTGGTAAACTGAAGGACTGTGCCAACATAACATCTAGTGGAGAAGTTACAGGGTAGCCTGAAGTCATGCGTATAAATAAATAAATTGGATGCAGGAAAAATAACCTGTAGCTTTTTGGACAGTTTAGCACTAGTCATGCCTGGGGGAAAAATTTTTGCTGTTTCTCCCCGCCCCACCCCTGGCCCGGGGCAGAAGTCAAGGTATTTGTACTTTGCTTCGTTGTGTATATAATAATTGCCAAGTGACATATTGTAAAGGAACGACGATGGATGTATTCATTAGAGCGAAGGTTAAACTGCTGTAAAAAAGAGACCCCAAAATCCAGTGGCTTAAAGAGCACAGCTATTTGATTTCCCTTTCATGTAACAGTTCCCAAGTGAGAGGTCTGGGTGTGGGAAGTTCTGCTTCATGATGCTACACAGTAACTCAGGTTCTTTTCATCTTATTGCTTCACTACCCCGTGGGACCAAGCCGAAGGTCACTGTCCTCCTCTGCATGATTGCAGCTGGGCTATGGGCACGTCTGAAATCCAGTGAATGTCCTAAACAGCAGTCTATGTTGCATCAGTAAGAACATCGGTACACGGTCCGAGACAGGCTTGGAAATGTCATCTTTAGAGGGCAGCTTATGTCCCGCTTAGACTATATTTCTGTGAAAGAGAGGACAGATTTTTTTGGTGGATGGAAATCGAACCAATGTTGATTTAAATGTCGTGCAATATAAATCTGTGTTATAATTCAACCCATGACCTGCTCGATTTTATCTAGGCAGTCTGTCTTTGATTTGACACATTCTAAATACTCATGGGCAGATAACAATTTTTTAAAAAAAAGAAAGCACTAAAAATAAGTAAATTCGAAGGGAAAACTGTCATATCTTTATTGAATCAAAATGAGTGGGGCGCCCGGGTGGCTCAGTTGGTTAAGTGTCCGACTACAGCTCAGGTCATGATCTCTTGGTCTGTGAGTTCGAGCCCCTCATTGGGCTCTGTGTTGACAGCTCAGAGCCTGGAGCCTGTTTCAGATTCTGTGTCTCCCTCTCTCTCTGCCCCTTCTCTGCTGTCTCTCTATTTCTCTAAAACATAATAAACATTAAAAAAATTTTTAAAAAAATTAGAAGAACATGGTGTTAAAATGCCTTTTAAATGAAAAACTTTCGTAATGATTGCATTATTGCATTTTAAATTCTTTTAGAGTTCTCTCTCTACAGAGCAGGTCACTTCCAAATGGCAACTAGACCATTCAGTTTTCAACTTGGCACTATTTCTTAGATCAAGACAGGTGGCCAGGGTTGGGATTGTATATTGGTCATCCACAGCTGCATAACAAATTGTCCCACAAATAGTGGCTTAAAACAACATTTATTATCATGAAGTTTCTGTGGGTCAGGAATCCAAGGAACATCTTAACTGGGTCCTCTGGCTCTGGGTTTCTCACAAGGTTGCAGTCACCTCAAGGCTCAGCTGAAGGTAGATCAGCTTCCAAAATCACTGAAGTGGTGGCTGGTAGATTTCCATTCTTTGTGGGCTATTGGCCAGGGGCCACCCTCTCTTCCTTGCCATACGGGGTCTCTCCATGGGACAGCTCACAGCCCACCCACCAGCTCCCTTCCTTCCTTCTGAGAGAATCAGAGAAGACAAAGTAGCCATCTTTTATAATCAGATATTGGAGGTCGTACACCAATATTCTATCATATTCTGCTTATTAGAAGCAAGTCACTAGGTCCAGCCCACATTCAAGGAGAGAGGGGATAAGACAAAAGTGTGAATGGTAGGGTGTAGGGATTACCAGGACCTCCATTTTGGAAGCTTCCCACTATAGGTTCTTCACATCTATGTTAATTTTCTAACTTCGTAACTGCCATATCAGTCTTTATCATCCCTAACAAATATGATACATAGCCTTGGCCTCAAACAGCGTCCATCTGTTGCAGAAATAAGATACACGTACACAAAAAAATGTGCAATAATAGGAAACTGGTGTAGTGAAAAACATAGGCTATCCGAAGACCGATCACTAGTGAAAAACTACATATACCACAGCTGTAATTCTCAAATCTGGGATTAGAATTACCTCACAAATGTGCCAAAGTTACAGATGCCTTAAAACAACTGAAAGCAGAGGGGTGCCTGGGTGGCTCAGTGAGTTAAGCATCTGACTCTGGATTTCAGCTCAGGTCATGATCTCATAGTTTGTGAGTTCGAGCCTCACAATGGGGGGAGGAACTCTCTCTCTCTCTCTCTCTCCCATTTTCTGCCCCAGCCCTGCTCGCTCTCTCTGTAAGTAAGTAAACAAACAAAAACAATAAAAAAAAAAAAAAAAGACAACTGAGGAGCACCTATGTGGCTCAGTCACTTAAGCATCTGACACCTGCTTGGGTCATGATCTCACAGTTTGTGGGTTTGAGCCCCGTGTTGGGCTCTGTGCTGACAGCTCAGAGCCTGGAACCTGCTTTGGATTCTGTGTCTCCCTCTCTCTGCCCCTCCCCCACTTATGCTCTGTCTCTGTCTCTCTCTCAGAAATAAACAAATGGTAAAAAAAAAATTTTTTAAGACAATTGAAAGCAAAAATTATTAAGTTAGAAAACAGAAAAACAATGAAACTGATAAATCCAAAAATTGAATCTTTGGAAAAAAATCAACAAAATTGAAACACCATTAGCATAACAAAGAAAGAATAAAAGGAAAAAACCATGAAAGCTCAAAATTAGAAATGCTAAGGAAAAATAATCATTAAAAGCAGAGGAAATTTGGAAAGTCCTTAGAAGGTACTTCACATGGCCCAATGCAAACAAATCTGAAAATGTAGGCGAAATAGACAATTTTTTGATGTTTTTATTTATCTATTTTGACAGAGAGAGACAGAACATGAGTGCGGGAGGGGCAAAGAGAAAGGGAGACACAGAATCCAAAGCAGGCCCCAGGCTCTGAGCTGTCAGCACAGAACCCAATGCAGGGCTCAAACTCACGAACCTTGAGATCATGACCTGAGCCGAAGTCGGACACTTAATCGACTGAGCCACCCAGGTGCCCCTGAAACAGACAATTTTTTTTAAATTTTTTTTTTTAACATTTATTTATTTTTGAGACAGAGAAAGACACAGCATGAACGGGAGAGGGGCAGAGAGAGAGGGAGACACAGAATCTGAAGCAGGCTCCAGGCTCTGAGCCATCAGCCCAGAGCCCAACGCGGGGCTCGAACTCACGGACCGCGAGATCGTGACCTGAGCTGAAGTCGGACGCTTAACCGACTGAGCCACCCAGGCGCCCCGAGACAATTTTTTTAGAAAGAAGCAACTCACTAAAAATTGATCCCGGCAAACAATGTCTAACAGAGCAATCATCACAGAACTAGATAAAGGGGTTCAAATTCTCCCCCATAAAAAGCACTTACCCTAGATAACTTCACAGGGAAATTCTACCCCCACCTTTCAAGAATGGATAATCTCAATACTACTTATTCCAGAAGAGAGAATTTTTCAATATTCCTTTTATAAAGCCATTATGATATCGACCTCAAAACTAAAAGAGCATTAAAAGGAAAACAACAGAATATTCTCACTTGCGAATAGGGTTCAAAACCTTAAGATATCAATAGCTAAAATCTAGCAGTCCATTTAAAATAGAATGTATTGCGGCTAAGTGCAATTTGTTCCAGTTGTAACATTAACAGGTATAATTAAATAACAACAACAACGAAAATTCATCAGTATTGTCCATCCTATTAATAGCGCTAAGGAGAAAAGTCATAGGATTTCTTATGTGGGTTGAATTGTGTCTCCCCCAAAAGCTATGTTGAAGTCCTAACACCCGTACCTCAGAATGTGATCTTATGTGGGAAACAGAGTCACTGCAGGTGTAGTTAGTTAAGATGAGGTCCTACTGGAGTAGGTGGGTCCCGATCCATCGGACTCGTGTGCTTCTAAGAAGACCGCTGCGTGAAGACAGACACACAGGGAGACCGCCATTGCTGATGAAAGCAGAAACTTGGGGCTACACGGCTGGAAGGAAGACGGAAGATCACTGACAACCCACCAGAAACTAGTGAGAGGCAAGGAAGGCCTCCCCAAAGGGGTTTCAGAAGGGGCGTGGTCCTGCTGACACCCAGATCTCAGGCATCCAGCCTCCACAACCGTGAATTAACAAAGCCTACTCCTTCAAGCCACCCAGTTTGGGGCACTTTGTCCCAGCAGCCCTGAGAAACCAATATAGGCTCATTTCGACACATGCAGAAAAGTCATGTGACAAAATTCAGCACTCATTCTTGTCAAAACCCCTCAGTCACATAGAAATGGCTGCCGTGTCCGGGGTCAGTGAGCCCTTGGTGTTGGTTGGAGGGGAGAGTCCCCGGATTGTGTGGTGGAGTTACACGGGAGAGATAAATTGTGTCTGTACGCAGGGGGCCCTGAATGGCAGATTATAAAGTTGGTGGTGTATGTGTGAGGTAATGAGAAGCCACTGAAAAGCAAATGAGGAACCTGAGGAAAGCAGTGTTTCCAGACAATGACTTGGGAGGCTGGCTATTGGATGAATGGTACGTGGAGGCAGGGAGCAGCAGCTAGGGATGTGGAGATTCATTTCAGCGCCATTTCGATAATTCCGATTTTTAAAAAGTGTTTCTTTTTTGAGAGAGCACAGCAGGGGAGGGGCAGAGAGAGAGAGAGAGAGAGAGAGAGAGGGACAGAGGATCCGAAGCAGGCTCTGTGCTGATAGCAGTGAGCCCAACGTGGGGCTCGAACTCACGACCCGTGAGATCATGACCTGAGCCCAAGTCATGACTGAGCCACCCAGGCGCCCCAATAATACTCATTTTTAAGACTTTTTCAAGTGGAATTTTACTTAATTGCATAGACAAGCAAATGTGAATCTACTGTTTGGTTTTTTTTTTTTTTTAATATACAAATGGTAACGTTCTTTACATAATGTTCTCTGTCTTGCTTTTCTCACTTATGATATAATTGGAGATTGTTCCCTATCAGTGGAAGAGACACTACAATTTATCTTACCAGTCATCTACTGCAGAACATTTGGGGTGCTTCCAAACAATGCTATTCCTGATTTGAATGTCACGTTCAGGCAGCTCTGGTCCAGGGTTCAAGGTATCAGGCAGCTGATTCTGGTCCTAGAGTAACTGTGGAAGCCACAGGACTACCTTGGAGGTAGGTAAAGGGACCAAACCCGGTCTGGAAAACCCATCCAACCCAAGGTGAACTGGGGTGGGGGGGTGGGGGGGGTGGGGGGGGTGGGGGGGGTGGGAGGTGTTCTCAGAGCAGTAGAAAATCCTCTCAGTAAAGGAGGTTTTCCTCCATGGTCCTTGGCTTGTGGGAGTGTCACTCCAGTCTCTTCTTCCTCTGTTGTCACATGGGGCTCTCCCTGTGTGACAGTATGTCCATTTGCTAATATCAGGTACTGTTCTAGGCTCGGGGTCACAGAAGTTCAAAAACACCCCAGTGCCCTTGGATCATGGAACTTATATTATAGGGGGGGGACACAGCTAATAACTATCAAGTAAATACGTAGTTTTAGGGTAAGGAACACGGTGCCGGGAGGGGGGAGACATATTTAGGAAGGGATATTTGTGTAGAGACCTGAAGGAAAGGAAGGAGCGTGCCCTACCCAGATCCGGAGAAAGAGCATTCCAGACAGAGGAAACGGTGGCTGGAAAGGCCTTGAGGCAGGCCCAAGTTCAGCCAGTTGGAGGAACCACCAGAGGCCAGAAAGGTGGGAGAGGCTTGAGGGCAGGGACTGACTGGGGAGGGGTGAGCAGAGGCTGGATCCCGTAGGGCCGTGTAGGCTGTGATAAGGAGTAACACTCCCACTTTACAGATGAGAAAACTGAGGTTCAGAAAGAGGAAACGTGTCCAAAGCCCCCAACTATAAGTGGCAGGAGGGTTCGGTGCAGGTCTGTGTGACTCCAAAATTTCTTCTATTACTACATTACGTTCTAGTCCCAGGGTTTGTCTTTTACTCTTTGTGTCTGTATTGGAAAGTATCCCCGGCATGAACTAAGCGCTCCAT
Source organism: Acinonyx jubatus (assembly GCF_027475565.1). Classification (NCBI taxonomy): domain Eukaryota; kingdom Metazoa; phylum Chordata; class Mammalia; order Carnivora; family Felidae; genus Acinonyx; species Acinonyx jubatus. The sequence goes on along the minus strand of NC_069381.1, from coordinate 202,759,239 downwards.
AAATCCTCCTTCAATGACTACTGACCTAGACTAAGAGTAAAATCTCGCCGTTTTTAGAGCTCTTAGAATTTACAACGCATTTTCAAAATTGTTGCATGTAAATTCTACGACCTTGAGAGGCAAGTAGTTTTTACCTCCATTTTACGTGATTTTCCCCCAAATTACAAAATGTATTGGATACTTTTTGCAGGATCTGCCATCGGACGCGGCTCTTCTGGGGGGAATTCCCTTCCTCTCCACAGGCTGGCTCCCCTGCGGGAAGGAAGAGGAACAGGAGAGGAGGTTGGCGGTCATGTTGGAGCCCTAGGTCCCCTCCCCTGCTCCCCCATCCCCTCCCTCCCCCTCCCAAACCAAGCCAGAGTGAGCTGGCCTTGGGCTGGACACTTGACCTAATTTGAGCTCCCCAAATGCTTCCTCTTTGGCAATTGCCAGACCCCAGTCGGCATCTGCTGAACGAAAGAGAAGAAAATTTAGAAACCAGAGCCTATACCACGTGAGGAAGAAATGTAGCAGATGTGCAGGGAGCAGGCGAGGGGAGCAGACCACCCCCAAGTCGGTTCTATGGTGCCTGCTTCAGTCTTTGGGAGGCTCTTCCCGCGCTACCCTCGAACCCCTGGTCTCAAGTTCCCCATTTCTATTACTTGTGGCCCAAAGAGGCCTAACTCAGATATCCAGGAATTGGCAGAACATGGAAACTGAGGCTCTAGAACTCAGACTTGGGCAGTTTCCCACCTTTCTGTCACCCTCAGGGCACCGCCCACCATCCCTCCCCCCCCCCCCCCAGTTCTTGCTGCCATGGAAACCACCAGTTCCCACCCCACCTCCCTAACCCCCCACCTGCCCCAGCCCCATGGAGTGTTGGAGAGCCCTGCACAGTCGGGGCTTCCCAAGAGATTCTGGAACTCAGTGAATGTATTGATAGTATTTCACCTCATGATGAATCAAATTGCTTCCTGGGCTCTGCTGAAAATCTCGTCACTTTATACGGGTAACACATTCTGAGACCCAAGCGATCTCTTGGCACACAACCCTTTTAGAATTTGCAAACTACTATATATGAATTGCATTGCTGGCAGGTTGTTTTTTAACGCATATTTATATCTTTTCATGTATACTATGTAAAGTACCTGAGGAGTAACAAACAGCCTTAGCAGACTGGCGACATATCATTTGTTGGAAAATTGATCAAAGCCCTAGGCTCCACGGACTAACCAGCTCGCGGAAATTTTGAAATGTAAAAGCATAAAACTCCTCTTGCATTGTTCAGGGTGCTACTCGTTGCTTCTAACTAATGAAAACCAGTTTTTTTTTCTGTTGGGACACTTTCAATAAATCATCAAACATAAATTCTCTTAGGGAGAAAAAAACAAACAAACCCTATCAGGCTGGGAGAAATTTCAGCTTAAAACCTTGCTTTAAAAGAAAACAGTTACAGGTGATGTTCTGCAAACGGGGCAGAAAGAGGGCAGGCAATAAGAAGAAAGGCTGGGATCTTGGATTCCCCTCCCCACCCCCACCCCCAGCAAACATTTGAGGAGGGGTCCAGTGTGCCTACTCTCATAAGCATGAATATTGGTAAATAGTTTGATTTCAGCCAGGATTTCTTGGTTTGAATCCAGCTGAATCAGATCACATGACACAAAATACTTTTCTTCCAATAAATTTTGATGGATTTTGAGCACTTTATGAGGAACACTGTGCAGTCTAGCATGCGATATCTACCTAGAGAACCCGAAGGAAGGGAGAGATCTCTCATGCCCACCAATTTTAAGTCAGTCCTTCCCTCTGGCTTATGCTTTGAGAAAACATCAAAACATGCAATAAAGAAAAGTGAACAATTTCTTCCCATTCCATCAGGCTTGTGCTGGCTGGGTCGAGCTCGTATGCTGAGTGCTCCAATTGAAAACAAACAAACAAAAATATGTCCTTGGCTCTTTACAAGTGGTGCATTAGGGACGATCATTTTTATTCCTAAAGAACATTTCCAATGAATATCACTCATCGTTGAGCCACTTCCGATAACCAGTTTCCTGGGCATTTGTAGAATGGATTCCAAGCACAAATTCAGCAAACCTAACACTCTCTGAGACCGTGTCTATTACATAGACCTGGGTAGAACTGTAGCACTTGGTTATCGCAATTTTAAGGCCTCTAAATAAACTTCCAAATCGAAGGGAAGCAGTTTTAGTTACACTTCATGCATATATTCATGAGTCACCTACAAGCTAAAAGTTGGGTGGAAAACTGCACAGATATCACCTCCAACACACAGCGTCTAGTAAACAAAGCAAGCCCCAGAATAATATGGAACAGGATGTATAGCATTTTGCTATGGGTAAGCTACTAAAATACACAAAATGCACGTGTGTGTGTGTGCGCGTGCGTGCATGTGCTTGTGTGTGCCGATGCAAAAAAAAAAAAGAGAGAGAGAGAGAGAGACAAAGATCCAGGATAAAAAACACCCGTTTGCTAATGTAGCTGCCTCCCGGCATAGAATAGGAAGAACCTGAACTTTGGGTTTTTATTATATGCACCTGGGATTTGTTGGGAGTTTTTCACAGGCATGTATTGCTCTTGTAATTTGCAAAGGTTTATTTTTCTTTTAAAACCCTTCTCACCGGTCAGGCTTGGCTAGTGAGAGGAGCCAGTTCCTGAAAAAATGCTTATGAAAAAGAGATCATTGTAATTATACCAAGAGGTGACAGGCATAGAAATGCGGCTAGAAGCCACCAGATATTACAAGCACTTCTTCAACATTAAAACAATATTTTTTAATGCGTATTTATTTTTGAGACAGAGAGAGACAGAGCATGAGCGGGGGAGGGGCAGAGAGCGGGAGACACAGAATCGGAAGCAGGCTCCGGGCTCCGAGCTGTCAGCACGGAGCCCTACGCCGGGCTCGAACTCACGGACTGTAATATGATCCTTTAAACGGAAGCACCTATGGTCTAACAGCGCGCAGATGACCAATCTGTAACTGGCCCGAGCACACAGGACCAGCACCCACTCTTTACGAGAGCCCTGACCACCAGGCCTGCCGATACAGGCTCTCAGAATCGGGGCTACAGCACGGCTTCGGCAGAGAGGCTCCGCGAGCAAGTCCGAAAACAAAAGTTCGAGCCAACTGACACACAGGAACCAACAGCAAGAGGTTTCAGAATCTGGCCCACACCGGGATCTTAAAAGCAGACTCCACTGCCAACCTTTAAACAATTGCAAACCTAAAAGAATCGGGTGATTTTGTGTACGATATACATTTCTAGCCTCACTTTAATAACTGGCAACTGATACCACAGCGCCAAGATCCATTGTGGCAACACTCACCTGAGCTGAATATCCACTGCCCTCTCTAGACGGGGCACCATTCTGGGGTTTTCTACAGTTCTCCCCACTCTGTATTATTTTCCATCCTTTCCTTCATTTCTCATTTCATTGCTGGCTTGGTCCTTGAAGGACTTGTGTTTACGGTCACTGCATTTATTTATTTATTTACTTACTTACTTATCTGTTGTTTATTTATTTATATAATTTATTGTCCAACTGGCTGACATACAGGGTATACAGTGTGCTCTTGGTTTTTGGTATAGATGCCCATGGTTCATCGCTTGCACACAACACCCAGGGCTCCTCCCAACACGTGCCCTCCTCAGTGTACTGCATTTAAAACAAGGAAGGCCAGGGGCACCTGGGTGGCTCAGTCTGTTAGGTGTCCGACTCTTGGTTTCAGCTCAGGTCATGATTTCATGGCTCGTGGGTTCGAGCCCCGCATCGGGCTCTGCGCTGACGGTTCCTTACCTTAAGGAATCTGGAAGGCAGTAGAGAAGACAGGACAGGCATCAGTGTCATTAAATCTAGGAATAAATTTGGCCCTCAAACCTTCTTGTCTTCCTTAAGCATAACTAGCAATCAGTAGCTGATCCTGCGTTTGAAATTCCTTGAAAAGGTTAAATTTCATCCATCTGAACATTTGTGGAACTTCTATTAAGGGTATGTTTACATATTGGCAATTAAAAAAAAATTTTTTTTTTAACATTTATTCTTGAGAGACAGAGACAGAGCGTGAGTGCGAGCAGGGGAGGGGCAGAGTGAGAGAGAGAGACACAGATCTGAAGCAGGCTCTAGGCTCTGAGCTGCTAGCACAGAGCCCGATGCAGGGCTCGAACCCATGGACTGTGAGATCACGACCTGAGCTGCAGTCGATGCTAAAGTGACTGAGCCACCCAGGCACTCCATGGGAGGAGGGAGAGAATCCCAAGCAGTCTCTGTGTTCTCAGCACAGAGTCTGACTCAAGGCTCGATCCCACAAACTGGGAGATCATGACCTGAGCCGAAATCAAGAGCCAGATGCTTAACCAACTCGGCCACCCAGGTGCCCCTACACAAGCGAGCTTTTAATTCATAAGAGACAGGAAGTTGTCCCCTTTTTTGAGTGGGTGCAAAGTCTTCTCCCTCGCCGGGGTTAAATGATCTTCTTTTTCTCGACTTGGTTTACCTTCGCTTTGGTGGTTGGTTCTGGGAGAGCAGCATAACAGAATCTGTGCCAGTGTCAGTGACCTGTGAATAGTAAACATCCCCCATGTCTCACGGACTTCCAGGAAGACGTGCCAGCGCCACAGAGCCCACGGGCAGGAGTGCCCGCATCACCTGCTAGGGCCCTCGCAGCTAAAATCGTGAGCTCTTGCTGGCCTTTGCTGTGTGGGAGGAAGGAGGCCAATTTTTTGGTAGTTGAAGTTAATATAATTTTACCTTGTGGATCCATGTCTTTTCTCTGATTTCTTAAAAGATAATACTTCAAAGCTCTCCCTTTTATCACAGGGCTGGAGGCCTAAAAACATTTCCCCAACTCGCTCTTACTGGCGTAGTTCTGGTTTGGAGCCCTCACAGGGAAGATGGTAGTGAGATCGTTGTAGCAGAAGCCATTTTGTTCCTGGAGCACCGGCAGCCTAGTGTGGAAGGTTCCGCAGGATGACAGACGTGAGGTTTGGCCAGCAGCTTCTGGGTGCCTTGCTATGAATCACCCGCCTCCTGTGACTCACCACACCATCCTGTGATTCTTTGTTTCCTGATCACCTAAACGCCAGTGGCAGATTCCTCATTACAGCTGGAGTCCCAGGAACACCAACGGTATCCTATAGTTCCGGTCTGAGTCTAAAGGCCTAAGAACCAGGGAAGCCCGCCGTGTAAGCTGGCCCTTTACAAACATTATCTCTAATCATTACAGCAACTGAAAAGTTTGGAGAAGTTACTATGACTCTGACAGATGAGAACACCGAGATTTGGAAAGGTTAAGTCATTTGCTATAAAATATAACTTTAATCCATTATTAACTGGCATTATCAATTCACCAGTGGCCTAACCGTTGAAGAACAATGGTTCTTTTTGCTTTAGGGCAAAGCGAGTTTCTTTTCCATTAAGAAGCTGTTGGGGGGAAGTCCCATTTAATCCCCTTTCTCAGCAGCCACCTACAAAATCGCTGGGACAGCCAACACGGTAAATAACTTTCAGCACAGGGTAAGGAAGGCAGGATTGGACTGGTCCATTCTGAAGGGATGTCAGGCTGACAACTAGAGATCCAGGAAGACAGAAGGCACAGCGCAGAGCAAAGCCGAAACAGAATAGTGTGGGTGGAAGTCAGGGAGTAACGTGAAGGGTAAAAGTTGGGTCAGTGGTTGAGGGAAGAGATAACAAAACGGCCCCATCATGATCTGCAAGGGGCCAGCAAGAGGCCGTGTGTGGATGGAATTACAGGAACCATTTCATTCTAGACAATGATCCAAATAGTTTTATGAAAATAAATTTAATTATGAAGTCAGACTGATAAAATTTTACTAAATGTTAACCTATAAAAATTATGTAGTTATTCAGTGTTAGCACAGTCATTAAACTACATGTGTTTGTCTTAAAAACATGAAAGCAAAACCAGTTGTCATCTTACGAACTAGGATAGGTCTCCTTGTAGCGATTACAGATTTTATTTTATTGAAAAAATTTTTAAATGTTTTTATTTAAACAGTTAAAACATTTAAACATCTATTTAAAATTTTTTAAATGTTTTATTTTTGAGAAAGAGAGATTGCAAGTGGGGGAGGGCAGAGAGAGAGGGAGACACAGAATCCGAAGCAGGCGCCAGGCGCTGAGCTGTCAGCACAGAGCTGATGCGGGGCTCGAACTCACAAACTGCGAGATCATGACCCTAGCTGAAGTCGGACGCTCAACCAACTGAGCCACCCAGGTGCCCCGATTTTTTATTTTTAAAAGTTTTTTTTAAGTTTATTTATTTATTTTGAGAGGGAGGGAGAGAGAGAGAGAGAGAGAGAGAGCGAGCACAAGCAGGGAAGAGGCAGAGAGACAGGGAGAGAATCTCAAGCAGGCTCAGCACTGTCAGCGTAGGGCCCGATGCTGGGCTCAAACTCATGAACCGTGAGATCATGACCTGAGCCAAAACCAAGAGGGAGATGTTTAACCGACTGAACCACCCAGATGCCCCTAAATATTTAAGGAAGAATTCCATTATGTTTAGAAGCCAGTATCCCTGATGTTTGTCACATAAATGGGGTATTTTTATTTTAACACAAGTAGTTACATGCTTGGTTCACAGGACACCATTAAAATGGATTAGGATCTTTTTTTTTTTTTCCAGATGATTTGGATCTGAATATCTTTATTTCAAAATATAAACAAAAGAAGAAAAACTTCACTGCAGCAACTTTAATTAGGTTGACAAATATATTAGTAAATCATCTACTTCAGGCCCGTTATTTGGTAAAACTTGTGTTGCTTTAGGAGCGGGTGGCACCTCTAAAAATGATCAGCAGGAAGAAAACCGTGTCTGATGACCAGAGCAGGGCATGTATGGCAGATGGTCAACGAATGGGTCCTATAACCGGCAAAGAGATCGGCTTCTGCAGATAAAGGAAAAAGCACAGTCATGTTGCTAAAAATACATGTCAGTGTTTGGCTCTTAGATATCAAATGGCTGACCCAGTACCAAATGCATGAAGCTAAGAACACCTTGCAAAGTCACTGCAGCGAGGTGCCCAGAATAGGTAAATCGATAAGACACAGACAGTAGATCGGTGGTTGCCTAGGACTGGAGGAGGAGAGAAGTCGTGGGTGATGACTGCTAATGGGGTTTCTTTGGGGCATGATGAAAACGTTCCAAAATTAGGTTCGCAATGATGGTTGCAGGATTCTGTGAATACATTATAAGCCAATGAATTGTATGCTCTAAGTGGGTGAACTTTCTGGTATATAAATTATATCCCAAGAGAAGTGTGTTTAAAAAAAAAAAAAACATCCTTTAAGAAAGAGAATCACAAAGACACCAGCCCACAGCCCTGATATTTAGCTGCTGAACCAGTGTGAGCAACAGCGTACCTACACACAGCTTATTGGGCAAAAAATAATCCTGGCTTTTAATAACCACTGTTAGTCAGGTTTTCTGTGTCTTGCAGTCAAAAGCATTCCTAATTAACACACCTTAAGTTTTCATTCCATCAATATTTATTTAATGCGTTCTATACGGCAGGTATCGTGCTACATACTAGAGAAAAATTCACTGCACTCCCGTGACTTGTCAGGAGATTTATATACTTTAAAAAAAAAATTTTAACGTTTACTTACTTTTGAGAGAGAGACAAGGCGCGAGCAGAGGAGGGGCAGAGAGAGGGAGACCCAGAATCTGAAGCAGGCTCAGGTTCTGAGCTGTTAGCACAGAGCCCGACGTGGGGCTCGAACTCACAAACCGCAAGATCATGACCTGAGCCAAATTTGGACGCTTACCCGACTGAGCCACCCAGGTGGCCCATAGGAATTTTATATACTTTGTATCATCAGTGCCTCATGGCAGCCCTGGAAAGAATGGCCCATCCCTTCCAGGCACACGGTCTAGGGAACTGTTTTGCCCCAGCAGTAGGCCACCCACCTCATAACTCTCCAACAGTACTGCTTAGAAACGCAAATTCCCAGATTCCCCCTGGACTTGCTGAATCAGATCCACAAGGGATAAACCATTGGCTGATACTCTACAAAGGTGGCCCATAAAACATACCTGTACTTTTAGGAAGCATTCAGCATAAATATGAAATCACTGAAATAAACTAATTTGAACCAAACTTCTGATTGCAGAGGAAAAACATCACAGATCTTGGGGTAGAAAAGATAGGGAGTTAAAAAAAAATACGGTAAGGCCCAGTCCCTGCCCTCAAGAAGGTGTGGTATGCAGAGTTCTAAGATAGCCCCCAGGATTCCCAGCCCTTGACATACACAGTCTCCAAAATATCCAATCAAATGCTAACCTAGATACTGCTCTGAAGGGATCTGCAGATGTCATTCAGGTTGCAAATCAGTTGACCTTAAGATAGGGTGGGCCTGACTTAACCATATGAACCCTTTAAATCAGGGTCTAGAGAGACAGAGGAAGTCAGAGATTTGAAGCATGAGAGGGATTTGACGTGTGAGAAGTTGTCCATGGCTGGCTTAAAGATGACAGGCGCAAGAAATGCGGGTGGCCTCTGGGAGCTGAAAGCAGCTTGCGACCTGGCTTATGACCAACAAGGAAATGGGGACCTCAGTCCCACAACTGCAGGAACTGAAGTTTTCTAGAACCATGTGAGCTGGAATGAAATGTGGCCCAGCTGACATCTTGATTTCTACCTTGTCAAACCCTCAGCAGAAAACCCAGCTCAGCCATGCCCAGAATCCTGACCCACAGAAACTGTGAGATAATAAATTAATGTTGTTTCAGACTGCTAAGTTTGTGGTAATTTTTATGCAGCAACAGAAAACTAATATAGAAGTGAATTTGGGTAAGACACATTAAAGTCACCAACTAATGGAATACTGAGAATGAGAGAGTGGGAAGAGCCAGAAACAGCTTCCCTATATTGAAGTACTTATATGTCCTTTAATGATACGCATTTAAGGGTGGTGTCAGTAAGGAGAGCTTTTGGTTGTAGGTAATGGAATATTCAACTACTGCTATTGACCACGGAGAGCACAAGCAGAGCTGGTGTGGCTACTCAGTGATGTTAGCATAAGTCCTTTCTATCTTTCCAAGTTCCCGCCATTTTTAATTTGTTGGCTCTTTGTTCTCAAGTGCCAATGATGATAAGATGACTCTGGGCACCTCATGTTTTCTAGTCAGGAAAAGGATGGGCAAAGGGTTTTTCCAACTGAGTCTGATCTTTCCTATTGAGAAAGCAAAATGTTTTCTGAAAGCCTACTTAGAAAACTCATTTACATCTGGATTACATGGCAACTGTTGAGCAATACTGGCCAAGGGGATTGAGCTTACCCGCACTCATTGGTTTAGACCAATCACAATTCATTCCCTTGCCTTGGGGTAGAGATACCTGTCACCACCTCAACAAAGCAAGGTTTTCTTCATAAGAAGGGCTGAGATAAGAATGGATATTGAGTAGGCAACAGATAGTGTTTCCCACAGTTGGAAAGGGCATTTCATCATCAATTCAACAAAATCACACCAGCATAATTAACTAGATGGATTTACTGAGTATCTGTTAGGGTAAGGCCCAAGGTTTACAAAGATGGTGTGTGTGTGTGTGTGTGTGTGTGTGTGTGTACACGTGCATGTGCACAGACACGTGGGCGTGTGGGTGTGTAGATGTGTAGGCTGGGGAGGGAGGAGGACACAGGCATGTAAACAATAATTATAGCAAGAACTGCTTTAATTGCAAAATGGAAGTCTACTTCTGTACTGACCACAATGTACTGCTTACCATAGATACCTCAGGTGAATCAAAAAAACAGCGATAACAGGACCCAAGAAAGCATATATTGATTTGTGTTTTTAAAAGGAGAAAATGTTTTCGCTGGTAGAAAATATATTTAGAGCAAACTTCTAAGAACTATCGAACTAAGGTATGAATCAATAGCTTGAGCAAAATCTGGGCAAGGGAAGTGGCCCTCATTTAAAATACACAAGTGATGAACACATAGATGTGCAATACTTTCCCGACGAAGTGTTGCAATCTGTCTCTTTCATGGGAACTGTAACGCTGGGTTTTAATATAATTTACACAAGATTCCCAGGTGCGCCACCCATTTTAATGTACTTTGGATACATACATATGTTTTCCAAATATTTAGCCTTTGGTTCACCGACTTCATTCTTATGAAATGTCTTTATGGAAACAATAATTGTTTCCAAACCATAATTTGATGATATGGAAGATGACGTTTGAGCTCACTCGTCTTAGAGAAATTCATTCAGTAATTAATTGTTTTGACATAAGCTTCACTTTAATCATGATAACTGGTTCACACTAGCATAATGCACCAGATGTATTTGCTCTGACTTTCTAAGCCCCTACTATTACTAAAGATGTACTTTAAGAGCAATGCCGGTATGCTTTTCTACACCGTAATACTCTTTCAAGAATTCTGTAAAAAATGAAACTTTTTTTTTTTAAATTTTTAAAAATGTTTATTTGTTTTAGAGAGACAGAGCGTGAACAGGGGAGGGGCGGGGCGGGGGGGGGAGACACAGAATCCGCAGCAGGCTCCAGGCTCTGAGCTGTCAGCACAACGCCCGATGCGGGGCTCGAACTCACAAACTGGGAGATCGTGATCTAAGCCACCCAGGCCTTCCTGAAACTCTTTATTAAAACAGCTGCGCATACGCATTGGGCGGTGCTGTCTATCTAGGTCTTTCTGATTTTCCACCCGAGCTATCCGCTAACCGCCCCATTTTGCCGTCTCTCCCCTGTGCTCAGCACTGCCTTGCTCTCTAAGACAAATCCTGGCTCAGAAGAGAGGAATCGGCATCAATGTCGATTCACTTTTGCTGTTGGTTCACCCATCCCCTGGAGAGACGGTTTTCGCATGAACGCACTTCTTGCCTCTGGTGGCCCCATCCGCCAGCGGCTGGGCTTCCAGTCCTCCGGCAGCCTATCCCAGCCTGCAACTTCTGGACTCACCAGATGCAGATGCACCCGAGCACTTGAACTTTCTTTTTTTTTTTTTGTAAAAGTAACAGCTCGCTTTTTAGAGCTAAGGGTTTTGTTCCTCAGTGATTCACGCATAGGAAAACAATCCCATCATTTCTATAACCAGCCCACGACTGCTGGACACTTGGAGCTGTTCCCAACGTTCGCTCTCAGAAACAGGGACGCAGGGAGCGTCCCACCATAGTCGTGGTGGACAGCGTCTATTAAGTGAACTTGCTGGGCCAAAGGGTTGTGCATGTTTCGTTTGGAAAGATATTCCAAAATTGTCCTGAGGAGAGATGTCACCAATTCCAAGGCCCTCTAAGAGGCTATGAAACGCACTTCCTATTCAGTTGCTGATATTAACCAGTATCAATCGTTTAAATATCTATTTGGTAGGTGAAAAGGTCATTTCATTACTTTAATTGCTTCTTTATAATTAGAAGGGTTTACTGCCCTCATGTATCTCCTTTGCTGTGAACTGCCTGATCAATTTTCCCTTGCTCGTTTTTCTATTTTTTCCAAATATTTTGTTCTTGTTTGCTTATGGATTCTTTGTACTCTTTGTCCATAGTACTTATGGCAATTTCTCCCTGTTTTCATTTATCTTTTCACTTTGTTGATGCTAGTTTTGCCATGCAGAACTTAAAAATTGTGTATAGTCGTGTTTAGCAATTTTTGGCCTTCCTGGAGTTAGTTTGGGTTTTGTAACATGCTTTAAAGGGTCTTCTATACGCCCATATTATTTTTAAAAAGTCCCCCCACATCTCCTTCCAGTATTGTCATTATTTCAGTTTTTAAGTTTAACATGGATTGGTCTGGAATTTATTTTAGTATAGGGAATGAGGTAGGGATTGAGCTCTCCCAATCCAATTTAGATTTACCTCCCATCATTGTCTATTTCTTGTTATGTGTCGAGAGTGGGATGGTTCCTACGCATTAACTACTAAGGGCAGAAGCTGAGATGCCCTGGATTCAGCTGAATGTATTACATTAGCCATCTCTTCCCCTTTCTGTCTCTATTCCCTTCCCCTCTTCCCTCCTTCTGTTCCTCCTCCCTCCCCCTCTCTGTCCCCTTCCCTTCCCTACCCCCTTCCTCCTCTTCCTCTTCTCATTAGTCACTGTTTGTAAGTGAGAACTGATTTTGCCTTCATACTGCAAATCAATGATTCTCAAACTGCAGTGGGATTGGAGGAAGTCTGTCACCCTAGAGATCCGGGTGGGGCATGACCATATGTAGATTAAAAACAAAGAGCTCTGACTCCCTGATATCATTTGTCTCAATCAGAAACAAAGGAGGGATAGCAACTTTATGTTTATGAAAAGGTGGATGGCTTTTGGGAGAACTATTGCATTCTAAACTACCTACATCACAGTATCTGCATGCTTAATCTGGTTTCAGTGGTATTCATGTGGTCTGAGTGTCTCTGCCTCTTCAGTCCTCTTCCCTTGCCTTCATCCTGGAGCTCCCTTTTTCTATCAGCTTCTTTCCTTCTGCCTTTGAGGTTTCAAAGTTCTCCATTCTCTTGAGAAAGCGACATGAAACAAAAGTACGCTGCTGCCTCTCTTGGTATTTTCCAATTTCTTCCATTGTCCAAGTTCCTGACTCCATGTCCCTTTACTGCTGCCTTATTGACTCAACCCGCTCTCTCTTTACCCTACACTCCGACTTCAGTATCCACTGCCATATAAAAAGTGTTTTCTTTTCTTGAACATTCTACTTTACCTCTTTCTTGTTTCTGATCCCCGCCCCTCTCCCCCCTCCCCCCCCCCCCCCCCCGCTTTTTTAAAGATTCTTGCGGGGCGGGGGGGGGGGGGGGGGGGAGGGGTTAGCTATCTTATACTTAAGTGGTTCTCAACAGAGAGGAGAAAAAGGAGGTGGGATTTTGCCCCCAGGGGACTTTTGGCAATGCCTGGAGATATTTTTGGCTATTACAACTGGGGGAGAGGGGTGCTCCTGACCTTGACCAATTAAAGGCCATGGATGCTTCTAAACATCCTATAGTACAGACGATGGCCCCTGCAACAGAGAACCCTATAGCCCAGAATGTCAATATCGCCAAGGTTGGGGAATCCTGCCATAACCAGCGGTATAGTGTCTCGAGGGGCACTGGAAGATGCGAAGAGCAATGCCATCCCTTTGGTGGTAACGATGACTGAATGACTGGAGCTAAGGATGTCAAACATCCTGAGGAGCTGTGTGCAAAGAGCACACTTGTTTCTGGAAAGGAGCAGTCCCGTTGTACCTCTACTTGCCCTGTTTCCTTTATTGGTTTTCCCCTGTTGCCAATTTGTGTTAGTCAAGGCCTCACTTTCTCTTCCTACTTCTGAGAGCTCATCGTATCTCTTGACTGGGTGGTCCAGCTTTAACCACCCAGCAATGCCTGTGGTGACATAGGGCTTCCATGGATGACAGCACCATTTTGGAAGTCAAGACAAAAGCTTGGAGTTATCGTTCAGTGCCTTAAAGATGTCATTTTATTGTGTTCTGGCCTCCACTGTTTCTGGTGATATCATCTATTATTTGTATCGTGTCTACTGACTGTAATGTGTCTTTTTCACTGCCTGCCTTGAAGATTTGCCTTCATTTTTGGTTTAATTATGCTGTGCATACACATGGATTTCTTTGTATTTATCCTGCTTTGAGTTTAGGATCTGTGAATTCATATCACTCATCATTTAGAGTGCTTTTGACATCTTTTCACACATTCCCTCCCCCCCCCCCATTCTATCTGCCCCCTATTCCTGGGAATCAAATTTCATGTATGTTAAACTGAATGATATCGTCAGATAGATCTTGAGATGCTCTGTTCTGTCCTCCCCTGCCAGTTCTTCTGTGTTTTAGTTTGTGATTCAAATACTCATCTCTTCCAGAAACATCTTCACAGCGACATCCAGATATAATGTTTTACCAGCTATCTGGGCATTCCTTAGCCCAGTCAAGTTGATGCATAAATTAAACCATCACATCACTATGCGTTAGACCCCGTACAGTGCCTCCAACATCGTCAACTCTGATATCGGATGCTGCCTCTGGAAACTCTGTCTGGTTGTCCCAACTGCCTCCCATTGCCAGAATGGACTCTGCATACTATTCATTTATTCATGTAACAAATATCTCTTGAACATCTACGATATGCCCCTTCTAGGAGCTGTAGAAACAGACCCCAATATGTAACCAAGACCCCTGCCTTTGTAAAGCACATATTCTAGCTGGGTAAACAACTTGTCCAATTTGCCTCAATTTTCCCAGTTTTAGCACTAAGAGTCCCACCTCCCAGGAAACCCTTCAGCTCAATGGCTACCTGGAGGAAGAACATTGTAGGCAACGAGAACAGTAATGGCCTTGAGGTGAGTGAGGCTCTGTTATCAGAGGAATAATAAAGACCACAGTGTGGCTCTGGTGGACCGAGAGAGAGTTGGGCGAGGTAACGGTATCTCCAAGCTTCTGTTTCTTCACTAGTCATCTGGGAAAAATAGACAACCTTTTTCAGTTCTTCTCTGAGAAGGGTCAAAGCGGCTTCATATTCAATCACACAGAAGGCTCTTTGAAGAGATTTAAGCATATGACTCAGGGACCTCCCCCCCCCCCCCTTGACCATCTCACCAGAAGCCAGCAATAGATGGGGGATTATTCGGGACAGACTTGTGGAGAACCTCTTGTCTAACGGAGTAAATCTCCATGACAAATGAAAGAGACCCACAATTTGTTGGAGAATTGTTACACTGTCACAAACACGGCCAACTTGGATCGGGAGGCACAGAGAGAGGACAAGATGAAAGCAGGCTAACACACTTCTCAAATTCCACAGTCAGGAAACTAGCTGATAAAACTTCGAAGCTACAAATATGGGTTACCTTTCATGAGAAAGAAAGGGCGACTCTGAGTGCAGAACGGGGAGCCCGAAGGGCAGGATTATATTTTTCAGAACACTCAGGGGAAATGTCCAAGCTGTAACAGCGTTTTAAAAAAATGAAAACAAGATACAAATACAACTTTGAAGGCAGAGAAAACTTTCAGCTTTAACTAGAATAGATACACTTACATTTTATGCCACACAACCTACAAACACAGGTTCTGCATTTCGATAGTAGGATAATAAAATATACTTTGCCTTATTAAAAAAAATTCTTTTCTCCATAGTTTAATGTGTAAGATCTGCTTGCCAGAGTGTAAAAAGCTGTCTAGTTAATATTCTTTTGTCTTTATTTCATGGACAAAATACTTATTTATTCATTAATTAAAAGAGCATGGTTTCAGGTTTCAATGGAGTATTGGTCTCCTGTCATCTTTAGTTTAACCAGATAGGATATGAACCTTGCTTGTAGGAATGAATACTTCCTGAAACTCTATGAAGCTGACCTTAGGACCGAGTGAACTAACAAGAAGTCTTATCTTTGTTCGGTTATGACCTTAGGCTGAACGATTTTAAAGTAGCTTTAAAATAACTACTGAAGAATGTTCTGCAGGAGCATTAACCTCAAAGTCTATCAAAGAGAAGCAAGCAAGAAAACTCTAATTTTAAATATAACTTTTGGCAGCTGGGTCTTAGTTCAGTTGGCTTTCTTCTAGTCATTCCTGTGGGCCTCAAAGGCCAACCTGCATAAAAGATACTAAGCTAATTTGAAGTGATTCATGTTTATAATGCAAATGGATATAAAGAAACGTAATTGTCTAAGACTGGTAGTAACTAGTAGATTGCTTCTCATCATAGGAAAAAGAAAACCAACACCCTTGCAAAGAAACTTTTGGAATACCCTTCTTAACTCCTCTACAACAGGAAAGTAGCCAAGTGCAGATAAACTTTGAAAAACCTGAAACACTGCACTGCTCCAACTCACAGAATTACCAGCCAAAGGGAAGAGGCTTAGGCCTTATGCTCTACAGAATATATTAATGAGGGAGAGAATTACAAAGCAAATAAAATAAAGAAATCCAAATATGCTTTCCAAGGACTAAAATAGAACCTCTCCAAAAGATGGGAAGGGCTTCGCCATCTCCTGGAAAGGCAGCGGTCCGTGGCCTTGCCGGCTTTGTGGGGTTGAGGAAATAACTCTAGTTTATTTTAATGTACCGTGTAATCTGGCTCATTTCCCATATTGTTCTGTGATCTTAACTGCAATTCAAAGGAAACGTTGGGCCAGTGTTTCAAATGTCATCTTGATACAGCCATTCTCGTTTCCAAGCCCACTTCAGTGATCTGCTTTCCTTTTTTCCCCTTTCTTATTGCTCTCATAGAGTTGAGCC
The DNA here is from genome assembly GCF_027475565.1 of Acinonyx jubatus. Taxonomy (NCBI): domain Eukaryota; kingdom Metazoa; phylum Chordata; class Mammalia; order Carnivora; family Felidae; genus Acinonyx; species Acinonyx jubatus. Next base: position 202,743,042 of record NC_069381.1, on the reverse strand, counting down.
AACGATAATAAAAGAAGTAGAAATGGACGATGGTGTAAGAAACAAGTCACCACAGTATACACAGAGCAGGGGTGAGTAAGAGTTGGAAGGCCAATTTCTGGCCCTTGCAGACATGCTTTCCAGTACGCTGACCGGAGCGGCATTTCACTTAGATTATTTCTCGCTGGTAAATGCTTCCCCTTCATTTACTTCTGCTTTTATTCTGTTGCTCCCTAGAGTGCCCAGACATGCTGTACTCCTTCTATGCTTGGTGGGGTCCTCCCTGTCTCCCTCCCTGTCCCAGCTCCGCAGTGGCTTCTACTGCGAAGTCTCTGGTATGAAGTTTTCATCTGCACAATTCTGGCTCTAACAGAAGGTCATGTTCAACGAGGGAATTCCGAGTTGTGTTTGTGTACAGCAGAGCTCTGCTTAGAAACACGCGAAGTTGACATAATGCCTGCCAGCTGCACGGTGCCCTGTTGGGGTCCAGAAAGCCTTGGCAGCAGCACCCCCCAAAAGTGACTTCTAGGAACGGAGTCTCCCAACAGCCTGTGACCTCGGCCAGGAAGGGCTGACGTGGTTTCTAAAGCCCTCTACTGGGCTTTCCTGTCCATTTTAGACATAAAGGGATACCCTCAGATGCAAAAATGTCCTACCTCAGACAAAGGAAATGGGGTTTCTATGATACGAAGATAATGACTGTGCCGAGACCCCCCCAAAATCTTTGCGTGACTCCTTGACACAATGAAGTCGAAGCCTTTTCCACATCGGTGATTTGTCTGTCACTGTAATCAGGTGTCTTGAAGGCATATCTCACCTCACTTTCAGTGGTCTAGCAAATAACGTGCTTCTAAGCTCTAAACCAGGAAAGCGCTTTTCTTTGAAAGAAAAGAGCCTGTATCACAGGTCCTGTTTCTTCGTCAACATAAACTGCAGCCCCAAATCATTTCCCATATTCAATTACAAGAGCCAGGACTGGGTCCAGCTCTAATTGGCTCCAGGAACATGTCATTTTTTCATTTAAAAGATAATTTAATTCACCGCCATATGTTTGCTGGAGTCGTTCTCTGGTCTTGGCCCCCAGGACGCCTCTGTCCTCGCTGCCACGCGTGGTTCCAAGGAACTCTGAGACCCGCTCTTTGCTCTAGTCTGCACAGTTTTCACTGCCTGATCTCCTTCTCTCAGCGGCATTTATCCTTCGGTAGGGCTTTTTTTTTCCTTCCCCTAGCGTCTTTCTTTTTTTTAATCATGGACGTAGTCACGCTTGAATTGAAATTGTGAAGTCAGCTTCAAATGCTAGATCACAGTATCAGAAGTCACCATTTCACGGTTCACAAAATAACAGTGTCTGTCAGTACTGCTTAAGAGATTCCAGAATCTTTTGACCCAGATGCAAACTCCATTGGCCTTGAAATAATTTTACTCATATCTGATGACTGAGGAGTCATATTAAGGTTTTGCTTCGAATTTTCCAGGTCAATGACTGTCATCACTGACCTTCCTCCTTTAAGGGGTAGAATGTGGGGGTATCTAAGAGAATACTCACTGGAACCTCAGAAGATTCGGAATTACATTTTCTCGGGGGTGCCTGGATGGCTCAGTCGGTTCAGGGTCTGACTTCGGCTCAGGTCATGAAATCACTTTCGTGAGTTCGAGCCCCGCGTTGGGCTCTGTGCTGACAGCTTGGCACCTGGAGCCTGCTTCGGATTCTGTGTCTCCCTCTCTCTCTGCCCCTCCCCTGCTCACGCCCGGTCTCTCTCTCTCTCTCTCTCTCAAAAAGAAATAAAGATCAAAAAAAAATTTTTAATACTAAAAAAGAATTACATTTCCTGGAAAAATAAAGTGCCCCCACCTAATTTGTGCGTTCATGTAACTCACTTTTGTGCAGAAATAGGTTGACCCTCGGTTAATTTAAGTGTGGGATTCATCTTCCCCACCGTATCAGTCAACTACTATTTGTGTAATAAACTATCCCAAAACTTAATGGCTTAAAAAAAACCCCACCATTCATTAATTCTCTTGAGTCTGTAGGCTGGCTGGCTGGTTCTGCTGATCTGGGCTTACTCATGTGTCTATGGTCAGCTGGCTGGTTGGCTTAGGGCTGGCTGGTCTAGGACGACCTCCATCCTCCAGGATGATGGTTTCCTTACATATTTGCTCATGCTCCTGCAGCAGGCCAGCTTGGCCGTGGTCTCTAGATGGTGGCCTGAGTGTGAGAAGGAGGTCTCAATTGTGCAAGAGAACAGCAGAAACACGCACATACTTCTCAAGCCTCTGCTTTGTCAAGTTAGGTCTTGCCCTTTTAGCCAAAGAAAGTCACAGGGCCAAGCCCAGAGACAGTGTGGGAGAGCACTGCCAAAGGTCATGGATACAGGAAGGCTACGGTTGGGGCTATCAAAGCAATCAACCTGTCAAACTTACCCAAATATAACTAGAGCACAACAGCTCATGAAGCAAAGAAGGGCCACTTTCTTGGGCTGCTGATGTGTGAGCATGCGGGGAGGGAGGCAACGGAAGCAGACTCCAAGGTTGCCGAATTAAAAACCTGGAAGTCTAAGTCCAAATCAGTTGGTCAAACAAAAGATTAAGGACAAAATTGGGGTGTGCTTCTATAATGAATGGCTCAAAGAGACAGAAAAGCCTAGAATGGGGACAAGGAGTGTAATTAGCCATGAGACATTTTACCCTGCACAGGGGCAGTGTTTTGGAAGAACCTTGATCCAAAACCTTTGTATATTTAAGAGCCTAAGGGCATAAACTATATAAAATGGCCATTAAACCTATATTCCGGCCATTAAACCTATATTCCAACACCTATAAGCAATAGAAGTTCTGAAATGTCTTTTTTTTTAAATGTTTATTTATTTTTGAGAGAGAGAGAAGGAGCAGGAGTGGGGGAGGGGACAGAGAGAGAGAAACGCAGACTCTGAAGTAGGCGCTAGTCTCGTAGCTATCAGCACAGAGTCCAAAACAGGGCTCGAACCCATGAGCAGCTAGATTATGACCTGAACCCAAGTTGGATGCCTAAACAACTGAACCACCCAAGCACCCTGAAGCTCTGAAATTTCATGCAAAGGAGGCTTGTTTTTGTTTTGCTCTGAAGAAATAGTTGCTACTATGCCATTTAAAATACATATTCAGACGCGCCTGGGTGGCTCAGTCGGTTAAGCGTCTGACTTCTGCTCAGGTCATGATTTCACGGCTCGTGAGTTTGAGCCCCAGGTCAGGCTCTGTGCTGACAGCTCTGAATCTGGAGCCTGCTTCGGATTTTGTGTCTTCCTCTCTCTCTGCCCCTCCCTTGCTCATGCTCTCTCTCTCTCTCTCTCTCTCAAAAATAAATAAAAAATAACTTTTTCTTTTCAGTGAAATCCACAGTACGAACCATTCTGCAGGACATTTGACCAGGTTTCTTCAAGAAGTCAATGGCCCAGAACAAACAAATAGAAGTGGGGATAGACCACTCCAGATTAAGGGTCAAGACAGATCTAAGGTTATAAACAGCCAAATACAGCTATTGGACCTTGTTTAGATCTGGGTATGTACCATTTTCTTGACACGTACAATTTTTAAAAGATGTTTTTAGCAAGTGGGGAAGATTTTATCATGGCCAGGGTATTAGATAGCATTAGACATTACTGTTAGAGTTTTATTATGTGTGGCTGTATAATGTATGTGGTTAAGGAGGAAAATATTCCCTTCCTTTTTTTGAGATTTGCGCCATAGTATTGAGGGCTAAAATAACATGATGTCTGAAATGTGCATTAAAAACTTGAGAGAGAAGGAGAGACAGAGGAAAGATAAAGGCAATTAGTGTGGGAATTGATGATGGCTGCTGGAGAATGTGATGATTTTGTGGGTTTATGATACTCTCTACTTTTGTGCACTTTTTGGGTATGTATATATTATAATATAAAATTCAGTATAATTTTAAAATATTACATAGAAAATAGTTTAAAAGGACACCAGATTCCCTCTGGTCTTTTAACATTATTACTACATGTACTAGTTTAAAGAAATAGGGTTAGGCTCAGCTATGTGTCCAATAAATTTTATTTTACTCCTGGGTGGGTTCTAGTCAATGACAAACAAATGGAGGGAGTTTGAGAAGAACCCCAAACATTGCATCATTTTAAGTACTGTTGTCTCCCCACCAGAGGAGCTGGGAAAGTTTCCAAGAAGAGGCCCAGAACACTGTAGACGATCAATAAAAATGTTTTCTTTTTTCTACTCCTTCTCTACCTTTACTTTAACTTTTCACATTCAGTTTCAGCTTCTGATTAAAACAAGGCCATAATTGAGTAACTCCTTTGCTTTGTGGGTGGTGTTGGGTGGAAATGTTCCTTTTACTGTGTAGTAAGTAACCACCTACTTCTTTAAATTGGGGACGAATGGAGTAGTTACCAATTTGGTCAACTTAGGTTATATACCAGCTCGATTCTGTCTGTACAGAAGGGTACCTCCACATCTCTGAAGTTAGGTAGAGCAAAGTAGGGGGTGCCTGGGTGGCTCAGTCGGTTGAGCGTCCAACTTCGGCTCAGGTCATGATCTCACGGTCTGTGAGTTTGAGCCCCGCGTTGGGCTCTGTGCTGATGGCTCAGAGCCTGGAGCCCGCTTCAGATTCTGTGTCTCCCTCTCTCTCTGCCCCTCCCCCACCCATGCTCTGTCTCTCTCTGTCTCAGAAATAAATAAACATTTAAAAAAAAAGTTTAGGTAGAACAAAGTAGAAATATATCCATCAGTGTTAAACTTTAGACCAATGGCCCTATATGGCTATAATTTGGTGAGACGATTTCCTCCCCACAACAAATGTGGGAGCTACTGTTGGGTGTTGGCCAATCTGAACATGCGGGAAGGACATCGTCACTTGTCACCATTAGTGTCCTATCAAACCTGGTGACTGAAGGGTGCCCTGATGCTAAAATCCAAGGGAGGGACGCCTGGATGGTTCAGTTGGTTAAATGTCTGACTCTTTGATTTCGTCTCAGGTCATGATCACAGGGTTCATGAGATCGAGCGCTGCATCAGGCTCTGTGCTGACAGCGTGGGACCTGCTTGGAATATTCTCTCTTTCTCTCTGTCTCTCTGTCTCTCTGCCCCTCCTCTGCTCAAGCACTTGTGCACACCCTCTCTTTCTCACTCTTTCTCTCTCTCAAAAAAACAAACACCCTAAAATCTAAAGGAGATGTTAAAACCTGAAGGATGGCATGAGCAAGAATCTGTCTTCTTAATCCACACGTAATCGGGTCCGAAAGTTAGCCTCCTATTGACGTTATGGGCTTTCTGATACGATATGATGGAAGTACATGGCATCGTCTATGAAGTTTTCCTGCCCAAACATTTCACCTGAATTTAATCAAGCCTCTGTATCTGCATTAAGTGCTCATGCTGCAGAACACATCACTCTGGATAGAACAATATCCGTTTATTATTTCATACACTTCTTTTTTTTTAAGTTTATCTATTTATTTTGAGAGAGACAGAGACAGTGCGAGTGGGACAGGGGCAGAGAGAGAGAGAGAGAGAGAGAGAGAGAGAGAAAATCCCAAGCAGGCTCTCAACTGTCAGCACAGAGCCCGATGCGGGGCTCGAACTCACAAAACGGTGAGATCACGATCTGTGCCGAAACCGGGAGTCAGACACTTAACCGACTGAGCCACCCAGGCAGCCCTCGTATTATTCTTTGAACCCGAGAGACGATTCTTCTGGGCTGAGCCAGCTGCGTGGTTGAGGGTGGCCTTCTGTTTGATGACATCCTGCTGGGCCAGGGGGGTGAAGACGTCATCACACGTTGCTCCTCAGCCAGCAGCCTGGCCCAGTCACAGGGCCCCCAAGGGCAGCAAAGACAGGTTAGCCCTGCCGCACAAGCACATGTCCAGCCTCTGCTTGTGTCACACTTGCTAATGCCCCATTGGACAAAGCAAGTCACAGGGCTGGGCCTGGAGTCGAGGGGCCGAGAAATAGAGTCTACCGCTTAAGAGAAAAATGGCGGTCAGTTCTACAGTCTAACCACATCTAACTTCTCGTTTATATAAACACAGCCTGGAGAGGCACAAGTTAAATTATATCGTAAGGAAGTAATCAGTCAAATGTAAAATGTGAAACATTCCATAGATAACCTGCCAGTGTTTTCAAAAAGTCAGTGCTATGGGGTTGGGGGGGTGGGGGGCGGGGAGATGTGCTGGGTACAAGGCAGGGGGAGAAGTCTAGATTTTAAAAGACAAAAAGGACACAACAGTCAAATTCAAATATGCACCTTACTGTATCATTATCCAGGAAAATAAAACAGCCACAAAAAATTCTTTGGATAACTGGGGAAAATCGAACATGGATTAAATACACAGAATATTTTAAATTTTCTCCAGTGGGACGATGGCATTAAGGTTACGTAAGATAACAATTTTATTCTCAAGAGATGCAAAGGATGTATTTAGGAGTGAGACGTCACAATAATGTCTGCTTGAAATCCTCACTCCTAGCACCTCAGGAGTGACTTTTATTTTTAAATAGAATAGGCCCTTGGGGCACCTGGGTGGTTCAGTCCATTAAGCATTCCACTCTTGATCTCAGCTCAGTTCGTGAGTTCAAGCCCCGCATCAGGCTCTGCACTGACAGCATGGAACCTGCTTGGGATTCTCTCTCTCTCCCTCTCTGCCCCTCCTCTGCTCGCTTTCTCTCTCTCTCTCTCTCTCTCTCTCTCTCTCAAATAAGTAAACATTAAAAAAATAATAATAAAAATAGGGCCTTTAAAGAGGTGATTAAGTTAAAATGAGGGTAGGGTAGGTCTTAATGCAATCTGACTCATGTCCTTACCAGAAGAGATCAGGACACAGACACATCCAGAGGGAGGGCGACGTGAAGATGGCCATCTACAAGCCAAGGAAGGAGGCCTCTGGAGCCCTGTCCACACCTTGGTCTTGAACTTCTAGCCTCCAGAATTGTGAAAAACAAAATCCCTGTGGTCTGAGTTGCCCAGGCTGTAGCACTTTGTTACACCAGCTCTGGTGACACTAACACACTCAACGAAATGCTGTTAATTGTTAAATCTAAGCGGGGGACGTACAGATCTTCATTGGGCTACTTTTTCCCACTTTCCCGCATGTTTGTAAATTTATGTATTAAAAAGTTGGAAGGACAAAACCTTCTAGGACATTGTCTTCAGTCAACTGGCTCTTAACAGAATGTTTTCAATCAATTATAATTGAATTCTGAAACACAGAGGTTTGGCTGCTACATTGCTTGTGGAATAGATGAGTGGTTGGAAGTCTGACAAATTAAATGAGAAAGCCATTTCTCCCCACACCAGCAGTGCCATTGTTTCGGATTTCAGGCCATTACATCTAGAGAGACACTTAGCGACATGATAGATTTGGAAAATTATTTGGTGCAACAGAAGAAAAGGACAGTGCAGCACGTGCCTTGAGTTCCAACTCCAAGTTACTCCAGAACAGCAGCAATGGCGGTTGGCAAACCTTGGGATAGGGTGACACGGATAAACGACATCAGTGCTGCTCATATCCAAGCAGCACATTAACTCTGTCAGTCGGCCAGCAGCTCCAACAAATATTTCCTGATAAAGTTTTATTGCTTCACTAGTAAACAACTTAGAGTCCGGATCATCAGATTTGACTGAAGCAGAAAAACAGTTCATTTTGTAGATGAAGCCTGTCTTTTTTCTTTTTCTCTGCACTTTCCAACAGTTGCCCAGACACCCATTGTCCTGGTTATTTCGCTTCTCCTTGGGATCAATGGGACGTAAAAGGAACCGATCACACATTTAGGTGTTACTATTCTCCATGGGTGCTGCCTTTTTACATATATATATAATGTTGGTTTTTTGGGTTTTTTTTTTTGAGAGAGAGAGAGAGACAGAGACAGAGAGACAGAGAGAAAGTGAGAGCAGGGAAGGGGCAGAGAGAGGGAGACAGAATCTGAAGCAGGCTCCAGGCTCTGAGCTGTCAACACAGAGCCCGACGTGGGGCTTGAACTCACGGACTGCGAGATCATGACCTGAGCCAAAGTCAGACGCCCAACTGACTGAGCCACCCAGGTGCCCCCGGTGCTACCTTTTTTAATGGCATCAAGATCCTGAGGCAGTGATACCCAACTCTGGCAGCACGGCAGAACCACCTGGGAAGATTTAAACAGAACAAAATAGCGAACAAAGACAACGACGCTGATACGTACCCCTAAACATTCTGTCTTGATATGTTCTGAGGTAGGACCTCAGTATTGGGATGTTTTTTATAGCTTCCCAGGTGATATCATGTATAGCCAGATCAGAACAATTGCCCTAATCTACAGAGAATTCCTAGACACAAGTCTAGGACATTTTGAGGGTCTCTGAAGAGCCTTTGCAGGATTCTTTTATTTTATTATTTTTTTTAAATATGAAATTTATTGTCAAATTGGTTTCCATACAACACCCAGGGCTCATCCCCACAGGTGCCCTCCTCAATGCCCCTCACCCACCCTCCCCTCCTTCCCACCCCCCATCAACCCTCAGTTTGTTCTCAGTTTTTAAGAGTCTCTTATGTTTTGGCTCCCTCCCTCTCTAACCTGTTTTTTTTTTTTTTGTTTTTTTTTTTTGAGCCTTTACAAGATTCTTTAAATCGTCTCCAAAGTGATCTTTTTCTTTGGTTTTAAAATTCAGTTTGAAAAAAAAATATGTGACTAAGTATTTTATTAAAGTATCATTTCACTCAAAACAATTTAAAAAAATTTTAAATTATGACTAAGTATTTTATTAAAGTGTCATTTCACTCAAAACATTTTTTTTTAATTTTTATTTTTGAGAGGGGGGAGAATGTGTGTGTGTGTGTGTGTATGTATATATATATATATATATATATATATATATATATATATATATGTGAGCGGGGGAGGGGCAGAGAGAGAGGGGGACAGAAGGTCCAAAGCGGACTCCATGCTGACAGCAGTGAGCCTGATGTGGGGCTCGAATTCACAGTGAGATCATGACCTGAGCCAAAGTCAGACACTCAACCGACTGAGCCACCCAGGCGCCCCTCACTCAAAACAATTTTTAAGTGTTTGCCAGCATGGGATGCTATTGTGCATAAAAGGATAAAGTGTGATCACTGTGGTTGCCAGGCTATGACATCTAAAATATTTTCCCCCATTGATAACCCCATTAGGTGGACGTCTATAGAGCCCAGACCTTGATTTGTAAATAATATTTTCTCCTAAAGGAGAAGCAAGACTTCTTAGAGAAATGAGCCATTTCAGGTCCGGAGCATGGAAAGTGCTTGGTAAGGTGAACATCTGTCTGCCCTAAGGCAAGATAGTGCTCAAAGTCTAATGGGGATGTTTCAAAAGGGTTCAGAAGCCAGAATGAAGGAGCTCACATGGCTAAATTTAGGACAACTGGAGCATCAGAAGGAATAATGACTATAAAGTGACTGTAACAGTAAATAAATAAAAACCCCTGGTCCATGTGATGCTCAAACAAAAAGAAGAACAGAAAAAAAAAGAAATCCATTTGCCACTATTGGAGGTGACTATTACAAGGTTTTTCTGAGAGAAGACAAAGGGACAGGAACTCTAACCTTACAGGAGGCATGGCGGCTCATTTCCAGGTGATGGAAGAAAGTTCTTTGTAGAGAGATGCTACCTAAGAAAGAAAAAATGGAGACATTGTCAGCTATGCCTTTGGTCTGACCTATCACGGGATCACTCTTTGGTTTTCCTCCTGGTGTTCACTACTACCATCAAAGAATACCTTTTATAATCCCCTTGCGGACATGCAGAGATAACCTTAGAACAGAATCTGCAAAGTAAAACTTCCACTAGAAAAAACAATCTGAATATTCTCTGTAGCGACGGAGCTCTGTGGCGCTTAACAGAACATCTATACCCATCGCCAAAGTTGCAATGACGTGTATGTGCTTCATGGCTTCCTACCTAGGCAAGCATAGATGACACAGGAAGCTGCCAGCTTTCCTGCATTAAGCCTGGTGGCCCATTTTCATGGAAGACATCCACTTCAGAACCTCAAGTCACCACTTTTTGAGGAGTTTGTTTGAAGCGAGAAAGGCAGCAGGAAATAATATACTTCTCCTATGTACAGAAATTCGCTGGCTTTCTAGAAGACAGATCTTGAGCATCTGAATGCCCTTCAGGAAAACAAATATGTTGCAAGTAAAGGAATATTTACAGGGGACAATTGGACATGGATGAGTTTGTTCAAGGCTTACTGGTGGATACTTTTGATCAAATCAATGAGGTCATTCTTTCCATTCAAAGCCTTATACTCTGTTAAGAAAGCTGCTATGCCTTTCTTCCATCCAAACTGCTCCTCTGGAAAAGGAGACAGGAAGAGGGAATCACACTGACTTTTCAATGCTAGAAAAAATATGTTTCTTTAGGCTGAAGGAGAGAGTGATTTTTTTTTTCTTCCAGTTTTTCTGCGGGCAAAAGACTGGAGGCACCTGGAACCCTACAGAATTCTTTTGATGGTTATTTCTGCTCCAGGGATCTTGAAATTAAACGTGTGTTCATGATCCTTAACTTGCTCACATCAAGCACGGAGGCAATGCCAAAAATGACCTCACAAAGGAAGGGAGGCTGCATGGATTAACCCAAAAGAGTCCTGGAAAAATCTGACTCAAGCCTGCCCTTGTCTCAAAAAGCGTGCGATGGGAGCTCTGATTCTATTACTGTGCTAGTGAACTATGTTTGTGAACAAGACTGTTTCATCACTGGCCGGCCGAATCAAAAGACAGAAACCACTGGAAGTCAAAGACGGCCTTTGCATTTTATGACATAGCACTCCAGGACTTCATCCTCCTATTCAAGTTCAACCACAGCAGCTTGGCTGTTAAATTCACTTCCGGCAGATGAAAGTGTATCTTTTATTTGTCTGTATGGAAACCTCCACATGGTTGCCTATCTTTGTAACAGTTTTGCACATTTTTCAAAAAACGGCCATTAACTTCTGCCCCCAAAATGGGAGTGAGGCACAAGCATAAAGATTGTCTTTACATTCTGCATGAGTGTAAAATATAAATTTCCTTGGGGCACCTGGGTGGCTCAGTTGGTTAAGTGTCTGACTTCGGCTCAGGTCATGATCTCGCGGTTCGTGAGTTCTAACCCCATGTCGGGCTCTGTGCTGACAGCTCGGAGCCTGGAGCCTCCTTCAGATTCTGTGTCTCCCTCTCTCTCTGCCCTTCCCCTGCTGGCTCACTCTCTTTCTCTCTCTCTCTCAAAAAATAAACATAAAAAATTACAAATAAATAAATAAATAAATAAATAAATAAATAAATAAATTTCCTTTGTCGCCAATGGTGTAAAACATTGTCGGTCAACAGGATTCATAAACTGCCCAGCTCTTTAAAGTAGCCTAAAACCTCATTATGGGAGTCTCCTCCATCATCTGTGCCTAAGCTCATTCTTGCACAGTCTACTTCAAGAAGTGAAAATCAGCTGTCATCTTACTCTGAGTTCAAGGAGAGAGAGGCTCTGACCCTATACATATACACAGGAAACAGTGAGACAGAAACCATCATATGTTTATATTGAGGGCTAATCATATTTCAGACTGTGTGCTGTATTTTGAAACTAATTTCCTAGGCATATTTTCTTCTTTTAGGACTGGAAAACAAGTCTGCTACTGAAAATATTTCTGTGATTACAGGGTTGACTCATGACTAGAAATAGGTACAAACACACGGTAGAATCATTAACTATATCATTGGTATTATATTATATTATATTATAGCGTCACATCTGTTTTCCTTTGCTGTATGAACCAATGATAAATTAACAGAGATGAGTGCAATGGAGAGGTGCAGATCTTCTGAACTTTGTTAAATACTTATTAATTAACAAGGTAGCTCAAAAGCTATGATGAAATATGAAAATCCAAAACCGACAGCAAATGTAATTTTGTTTCAAATAGAAGCTACAATTTTCTCATTCAATCTCATTTATAGATATCATACTACTATGGTAACTACAATCTACTCATCTTTACCACATGTTTAATTACAAAGGGATATTTTCCCTCATGGATACACTTAATCTCTTTTGAATCTGTAAGTTTCAATGTAGATTTCGGAACAAATTAATACATTCCATGCCACTAGCCTAAGTGAAACGGAGCCATTTCTCAAGTGGAAAACATACTATGAAAATTTTTGTCTACTAGATATAGAACATAAATAGAAAAAAGAACCAAAATCTGTCCAAACAATTTATTTTTTAAAGTACTCTACTCTTTAAGCTCTCTCTTATATATGGCCTTCATAAGATGGGGTTTTAGAAACTATGTAAAGTTTGAAAAATGTTACAAAGATCCTCAACAAATATTTTCTCTATTGACTCATCTGACATCTGGGAATTAATACAAAGGGAACAATCATAAATATTTAAAAGGCTATACTAAAAATGTTCATCGCAATGAAAATTATGATTTTTAAAAGTTTCAAGTTCCTACAATTGTTTAAAGAACTGAAAATAATTTAAGTGTACAAAATAAGAAACATCCAAAATAATAAAGATTAATCAAAAGAAAGCAGGAGATGGGAATTAACTTAAAATTCCTGAAATTAATAAAATAAAGAAAAAATATGGAAAATCAACAGTTGATCATTAAAAAAAGAAAAAACACAAATGTAATCCCTCGCACAGGTGACTTAGAAATAATATGTTTAGGGGTGCCTGGGTGGCTCAGTCGGTTAAGCATCTTACTTCAGCTCAGGATCTCACGGTTCGTGGGTTTGAGGCCTGCATCGGGCTCTGTGCTAACAGCTCGGAGCCTGGAGCCTGCTTCAGATTCTGTGTCTCCCTCTCTCTCTGTCCCCACCCCACTCGTGCTCTGCCTCTCTCTCTCAAAAATAAATAAATATTTTTTAAAAATTAAAAAAAAAAAAGAAATAGTATGTTTAGCATTAGGAATGAGGGACGCCTGGGTGGCTCAGTCAATTGAGTGCCTGGCTTTTGATTTTGGCTCAAGTCACGATCTCATTGTTTGTGGGTTCGAGCCCTGCATGGGGCTGTGCACTGATGCTGTCCAGCCTGCTTCAGATGAGCTCTCTTTCTCTTGGCCCCTCCCTGACTTGCTCTCCAATGCACGTGCTCTTTCTCTCTCTCAAAATAAATAAACTTAAAAAAAAAAAAACCCAAAACAGTAGGAATGAAAAATACAATCAAATCGTAAAATTATTTTAAATATTCTAAAAATAAGATATGTAAGTTCTGTGGCAATAAATCTTCAACTATATGAAGATAGTACCACATGAAGAGGAGAAAACTTGAGCAAGCCAACGATCTTAAGAAAAATCATAACGATAACCTAAGATAGAGGACTCTTAAAAAAGCTCAGGGCACCTGGGTGGCTCAGTTGGTTGAGTGCCAGACTCTTGATTTGGGCTCAGGTCATGATCCCAGGGTCATGGGATCAAGCCCCACATCTGGGCTCTGCCCTGAATGTGGAGCCTGCTTGGGTTTCTCTCTCTCCCTCTCCCCTGCTTGTGGGAGGGACACAGCCTCTCTCTCTCTCTCTAAAAAAAAGTTTCAAAAAAAGCACCACAAAAGCTGAATAATGGCTAATCTTTAAAGAGCAAATAATTCCTACGTATAGTTTAAAAACTAGAGCAAACCATACAAAAATATGGAACCCCCCCCCCCGCTAATCTTATTAAACCAGCACACTATCACGTGCCAATAAAGATGGTACAGAAAGAAAACTCTACAGAAAATTCACCCACAAATTATTTAAATGACTTATCAGTAAACTACATCCATGTATGCATTGATAATAGGAGTTAATGCAGAGGTGTCTCTATGCCAGACCCTGTCCCAAGCCCTTTACACACGTTAACTCATTTCATACTCAAAATAACCTCATGATGTAACTACTTTTATCACCCCCATTCTACAGGGAAGAACTGGAGGCAGCAAAGTAACTCTCCTGGCACCACACAGGAAGTCTTGGAGTTGGGATCTGAGCCGAGGCGGTCTGGCTCCGGCGTCCAGGTTTTGGACCACTAAACACTACCATTGTAACCAAGCAGAACTTCTGTAAATGTCATTCAACTTCAAGATACCTATCAAACTGGTTCAGTAGACAATAGAATAAAAGAGCACATTATTATACCAATATCCAATCCTTTTTTTTTTTTTTTTAAATGTTTATCTTTGAGAGAGAGAGAGAGAGAGAGAGAGAGAGAGACAGCGCCCACGTGTGCGGGAGGGGCAGAGAGAGAGGGAGACAGAGAATTGGAAGCAGGCTCCACCCTGTCAGCGCAGAGCCTGACTCCAGGCTCAAACTCACCAACTGGGAGATCATCACCTGAGCCAAAATCAAGAGTCCAATGCTTAACCGACTGAGCCACCTAGGCACCCCAATCTCCAGTCATTAGTATAGAAGGAAATATCTTAATATGGTACAGACCACTTAGAAAAATCCCATGTCAAGCACATTAAACAATAATAAATTACAGTTGTTTCTAAAATTAAGAAGTGCGTTCACAATTATAATTTCCAGTTTTAGCTGAAGCATTAAGAAACGAAGTAACCTTATATATTGACAAAGAGGCAATAATTATCTTATTTTCTTCTAAATATTTTATATAGTCAGAAAAGCCAGGAGGCTGATAATTTTTTTTGAAAATAATAAGAGAAATTGGTAATGTGATTAGGTACAAGATAAATATATAAAAAATCCTGAATAATGAGTACAAATGGAAAAAAAAAAAATCCACTGATACTAAACAAACCAAACCAAAGCGAACAAAAGCCCGTAACACAAGAAGAGCACAGGACCTATATCTGGAAAACTATAGCTTTTGTTTAGGGGTATAAAACAAAACGTGAACTAATAGGGAAACGTTTCCTGATCTTGTATGAGGAGTCTCAATATTAAAAAGGTCAATCATTTCCAAATGGTTACAACAATTTGATGCAAATGCAATCATAATAGCAATGTTTTAAAACAAGGCAAAATGAGTATAAAGTTTATATGGAGAGATAAATATCTGAGAATAGCCAATAATTTTAAAGGAAGACAGGTGAACACACATATGAGCAGGTCATGGGTACAATCTTGCCTTGTTAGATATTAGAATTTATTACAAAGCTACTGCAGTAAAATGGTATTCCTGTCCATTAGCCGAAAACATTTTATATTTTAATGTCTACGGGGCAATACTGAAATAATTTAAAAACACTATATTCATAGTAAACAAGCTAACATAATTATTTTAAATATTTACTTACTCCAATATAGAACACTACCGTGATACATCATGATAGAGGTGTTAATAGAACAACTAAATAAAATAGAGGTGACGGGAACAAATCCAAAGACAGGTAGTAGCTTGATATGCAATCAAGCTACATTTCAGTTCAGGGTAACGTATGACTATTTGAGTACACAGTGTTGGTATAATTTACTTTCCACCTGAAATATACCCGCAAACAATAAAGCTCCATATTTATTTTTTTTATTAGGTGAGAAAAGATATCATAAATTAAGTTGCAAAGCAAAAACACTGGAGCAAAATAACTGTACTGTATGTGACAGGGCAAGTGTCATTTCCCCGAACACACAAATTCTTCCTATTAATTCAAAAGACAAATAACCCGGCAAAAGAATCGGCAAAGATAGGAACAGGGTATTCACACACAAAATGCAATCAGTAACAAACACTTGAAAGTATGCACAACCCTATTAGTAGTATGGAAATTCAACTTAAGCAAGACAATTTTTCAACTTTGAACTATTAGGAGCAACAGAATCTGATGTTGTTGAGGGTGGAGCTGAAACTGGTCGTTTCATACACAGCTGATGAGAATGTCAATTGCTACAATCTATTATGAAATTAATCTGGAAATATCTACTGAAAATTAAAATATCCATACGCTTTAAGGATTCCACTTAGAAGACTATAGCCTATAGAAATAAAAAGCAATGTATAAGAATATATGTTTAAGAATCTTTATTACGCCACTATTTATAATGTAAAAAAATCCACCTATAAACACCCTGAACATACATCGTAAGGAACAGGTGAATAAATTGATAACACCATACCATGTATTATGCAGCTATTAGAAAGTGAGTTTGGTGTACATTCTTGCTTGGAGATACTTATGATATATTACTAAGTGGAAAAGACACCGTGGAAAATGTATGTAGTATAATGCTTTTTTTTTAAATATTTTTTCTAACGTTTATTTATTTTTGAGAAAGAGAGAGAGAGAGAGAGACAGTGCATGCAGGGGAGGGGCAGAGAGAGAGGGAGATACAAAATCTGAAGCAGGCTCCAGGCTCTGAGCCGTCAGCAGAGAGTCCAATGCGGGCCTCGAACCCACAAGACATGAGATCATGACCTGAGCCGAAGTCAGACGCTTAACCGACTGAGCCACCCAGGCGCTCCTATAATGCTATTTTTAAACAAACTCTGCCTGTGTGTGTGTATGTGTGGGTGTACATATAGATATAAAAATATAAATATAGAAAGTTGCACAGCAAACTGTTACATTTATCTTGGGGGGCAGGAGTTGAGGGCAGGTTATTAAATTTCTTAAATGCTTCTGTATAATTTGACTTGTTAAACCATGTCAGCTTTGTTATTTAAAAAAAAATCTAATAAAGTGGAAGCAATAGGGAAAATGGTCTAAATATTAACACTGAATCACTACCCAGACAGTTCTAGGAGAACCACCTCCAAAAACCAAAACACCATTAGCGTTAGTGACTGAGTCCCTGAGAATATGATGCCTGAGCCTCTAGGAATTCCCAAACTGTGTTAAAACAAACTAGAAATACTCAGAGGAGTAACTCTTTAGCATTTTTCAGTAAGTTCCATCACATCTTAAGTATAAATATCTAAATTTCCTATGAATTAAAAAGATTTGTGGTGAATGACTCTTTAAAATAACTAAGCAGATTTAAACAAGTAAAATACAGATAGCAGGGAGATACCCCTACATTCTAACAAAAACTTACTCTAAAATATTCAAAGAATAAGCATTAAAATTATTTGGAAAGGACTCAAATTTCCACGTACAAATGATAAAAATTATTGGACAATGAAAAATTGTGTTATTATGAAAAATTACATTTAGGAAGATTTCATGAACATTTGGAAAATGCCAGGGATATAATATTACCCGTAACAAGTATGATACAAAATTCTATATGCTTATGATCACAACCAAGGAAAATGACAGCAACAATACAACTTTTGTATAAGAAAAAAAGACCAAAAGGAAATAAACTAACACATCCACAAGTGATAGTCTTTGGGACTTATCTAAGATGGGATTTTTGATCCTTTTTTTTCTATTTCCTAGATTTTCCAAATATTCTGAAATAATTGTTTTTCTAGAGCACTTTATTTTTATAAGTGTATTCTTAAAGCTTAATTTATGTTTATGTATGTATGTATGTATATTTATGTATTTATTTTTTTAATATTAAAAAAAGTTTTAATGTTTATTTTTGAGAGAAAGAGAGAACACATGCATGTGAGCAGGGGAGGGGCAGAGAGAGAGGGAGACAGAGGATCCTAGGAGGGTCTGCCCTGGCAGCAGAGAGCCCAATGCAGGGCTTGGACTCACGAACTGTGAGTCATGACCTGAGCTCAAGTTGCATGCTAACCCACAGAGCCATCCAGGCGCCTTCTATTTATTATTATATGTAGCATGCTTTATACCTAAATAATACTAATTATTAGTAGTAAATGATTACTAATTGCTAGTACCACTAACACAAAATACTACTATATATTAGTAGTAATTATATAAAGTGTCATATATTATAATGCAATAAACAGTGTATATGAAACTTGCAAGTAGATCTTTAAATGATCATATAGTAAGTTCTATATGATATGCACAAATAATGACTTCATATTTATGATTACATATAGTACTTTACTCCTTAACAATAGTAATAGTTATTTAGTAAACAATTATTGGGGGATAAATAAGGAACTGAATATGGTAAGGCAATAAATAACATTTGGACAGTTAATCTTACCTTGTAATTGTATAAAAGATTTACTTCCTAGAGCTCAGCACGGAGACCTCATAGGTAATTTGCTTCAACTCTTAAATATCATGCTTCATTAGCCGTGTGGGATTTTGGCCCCCATTAACTAACCCTTGCAGCTCTGTGCTGACATTCCTGTGCGTTAGTTTAAAGCAGTTTCTGCTGACCATGTTCAATGCTTCTGAAAAAGCCATATTAGTAGCCAAGAAGCATGATCATGTTAATCCAGTGACACCCCACCATGATATGTCACAGCAGAGAGGCAAAACGGCGCCCAGTAACCGACACAATACAGAAAAAAGTCAGAGGGAAACAGGAATTTGTCTCCTGCAATCTTACGGACCCTTGCTTAGCATCTCGCAGCCTCTGTCAACAGACAGCGTGTCTCTAGGGGATCATGTTGTTTAGGGGAATAATGACATGTCAATAAACACTATTCTTATTTCTAGGGTGCCTGGCTGGCTCAGTCAGAGGAGCGTGCAGCTCTTGATCTCAGGGTCATGAGTTCGAGCTCCGTGTCAGGTGTAGGGATTACTTAAATAAATAAAACTAAAAAAACAAAATAAAACAAACACAGAAACCCACAATATTTCTGTTTCTGACTCCTCCCTAGCTGAATGCTGGTGCTGCCCTCACCGTGCCCGTTTGCCAAGCAGCCAACTTGGTAGCAGTAAGGAAATGGGTGAACTAATGATGCCAAGAATCCAACTCCCATACCAGCACCTCCCCCTAAATGGTCCTTTTTTGGGAGGATCCTCTCACTCACTGGAATAAGAGACCCTGATATTAGTATTATGTCTTGACTCTCATTAGCTTCCAAGAAAGTTTCCACCCCAACTCAATAGGAAACCCAACAAAGTCACCAACTCCAAAGGAAACCACTTTTTTTCAGCATCCACTATTCAAACTAGGGAAGGTAAAGTGGCGAGGGAGGTGGGAATAATTCAGGGCATCAGGGAAATCTCCCAGAACCGAAGGGTCATCGGTGTGTATGAATCTGGAAGCAGAATTGGTCCTAATCCAGGCCTTGCCCTCATCTGGCAGGTTTCACTCACCGTCTCTGCCTGAGCCTTGACCCATTTCTCACTCACATGGGCTCTGGTTCCCACTCTCTCCCTCGACTCCCACCTTCTGCCCCCACTAATCTCCTGATGGGCCCAATGTAGCTGTCTCAGCCTTGCTCTAAAAGACCTTTCAGCATCCCATGGATTATAATTTCCCCTGTGTCTCTTAATTCAGATTCTAGACAAAGGAAGTGTGGTCACGGAATCTATGACCCAATATGGTCATGAATGGATCAGTCAGTAAACTAGTAAATCGAGTATTCCTCTCCTTTGAGATAGAACATTTTATTGAAGATAAGCCATTGAACTCACTTATTTGCCCAGAACATCCACAGGTAGGAAAATTTGCAAAGATGACTCTAAGCATATTGAGCAGTCTATTTCATCATGAAGGAAATTTTTTGTATAATATTTTGATGTTTCTGTTTGAAGTCACTTGCATTTATGCTCCCAAACTGTATCTATTAAAATAGCACCATGTTGGGGCCCCTGGGTGGCTCAGTCGGTTAAGCGTCCGACTTCAGCTCAGGTCATGATCTCACAGTTCATGGGTTCGAGCCCTGCGACGGACTCTGTGCTGACAGCTCAGAGCCTGGAGCCTCCTTCAATTCTGTGTCTCTCTCTCTCTGCCCCTCCCCCACTCATGCTCTGTCTCTCTCTCTCTCTCTCTCTCGAAAATAAATACACATTTAAAAAATTGCATCATGTTGAGAAATTTCCAGTAAAATGTAACAAAACAAAATCTTGTACCTTGTAAGTCAGGCACTTGTCAAGTACTTTATTATTTCATTTAATCTTTACAACACCTAAAGAATAGGTACTATTATTAGGCCCCTGAATGAAGACATTTAGGCTCTGAGTGTCTAGAAGTCATTTTCATGCTGCCACAGCGGAGGCAGGATTCCCAGAGTCTCTCTGCCTGTAGCCATTGCCCTATATAGCCTACTTTGTAATCTGCAGTGAAAAAACACTTTTTAAGCCTTGTGTTCCATAAATCTAGTTAATGCAAACAGTTTGCTAAACTTCCAGCAGTTAAATATTGTGACTAGTCAGCAGTGAACTTGAAAATACAATAGAGTTGGCAAAATGAAAAGCTGACATTTGTCACCTTTAAAGTTTCTTGAAAGCACTTCGGATTTTTTTAAACACTGGCAATTGGCTGAGGACTCTGCATTTTGCAAGATGCTCCTATCAGCCCCTGTACCAGAACTAGTAGGACAGAGTTGAAGTTGTTCCTTATTTGCAGTGAAGGTGTCCTGTGGAATTGTTCCTGACTGGCAAAGAGGAAAACAGCATTTCTAGAGTCCAACTCTAATTGCCATACCATTTAAGAACCATTAGCCGCTACTTTAAAACATACATAAGTTCAGGATTTAAAAAGCAAAATCCGACATAAAACGCTGAAGGCGTTCTATCCTTTGGACTGTGATTATTATATATTTTGGCGCTCTCAATTATCACCAAAACACCCAGCATGTGACGGCATATCCATTTCTATGCTCCTATATGACATGAGATCATAGCGGTTGTCCCTCAGTGCATCCTGTCTCCATATGGCACTTTTATCATCACAGCCCAAAGCTGGTCTTTCCTGTCTTCTGAATCTCCAACAGAGAAAGAGCCGTCTTCACTATTTACCTAATGGCCTCAATTCTCCCATGCCCTCTGGGTAGGAATGTTGGTCTGAAATGGCATGACGTCATCTGAACCCCGTTGTATGTCTTCTTCTTCGGTGAGTTGAGCTCCAGCCTCTCATGTCATCATGGTACCTTACATCACTGAGGTTTTCTTCTGTCTTATAAAGCTGATTTCATTGGCCAATATTATCTGGCATGAATCTGGCCCTAATACCTTCCCCAGGCTTATAGGTTCTACTAACCTTGCTTACATTTCAAGTATACCTGGAGTTTGTAGAGCCATTTCAGAGAGAAATCAAAGGCTTCAATATCTAAATGCAGGGCAGAAGCTTTTGCAAAGTCGTGACTGGCTTTTCCTCTCCCTCTCTCCCTTCTTTCCTCCCTCCCCCCTTCCCTCCTTCCTTCTTTCCTTCCTTTTATTTTTTTTAACCTCTTGACCCCATTCTCCTTAAAAAAACATATTTGGCAGAACAGAGGTAGAATTCATCTGAACTCATCATTCAAGTCTTTCCATTGTAATCAACTCCAACAGAAATCTATTTTGAAAAGAATTTCCCTTTCCTTGTTTTTTTTTTTCCTTAACGTTTTTAATGTTTATTCATTTTTGACAGACAGAGAGAGACAGAGTGCGAGCGGGGGAGGAGCAGAGAGAGAGGGAGACACAGAATCCGAAGCGGGCTCCAGGCTCTGAGCTGTCAGCACAGAGCCCAACATGGGGCTCGAACTCACTGACCGTGAGCTTATGACCTGAGCTGATGTCGGATGCTTAACCCACTGAGCCGCCCAGGCAGCCTGCCCTTTCCTTCTTTGAATAACACAGGCAAAATAGCAATACTCAACCCATAAAGTGCAAAACGAGAATCTCCTTAAAGTTGTATTGGCTCAGTGGAAAAGATATATGGAGAAAAATAACATTAGCCGATAACATTTTCCCTAAGGTTAGGTGTTTCTACCAACCTGCTAAGGAGAGAAAGTCAGAGCTGTAGGACAGGTATTCGGAGTTCTTTGTGGAGGTCTCTGTATCTCCTTATTCCTGTGTTTCTAGAGACAGCAATTTTCCTTCCAGTGATTAATTAAAACAATAACTGAAATAACAAGACATGATCTATCCCTTGTTCCTGACTCCCTCGCAAACTGTACTACATGGAGCAGCGGCTCCTAGCTTCTTCCTGAATGTGCCCTGCCTCCCCCACATACGTCAGTTATCCTATAAATTGGGAACCAGCCACAGCCATTAAGAGCTACATTGTTATTCCTTATTTTGATTAATTCTCTTCCTCCAGAGCACATGTCTAGATGATGGCATCTGTTCTAAAGAGCTTCCATCTGGAGAGCCACAGTTCTCATTTCTTTCCATCTGCGTATGTAAGATTCATTGTCATGAAATGGGTTTTAAAAATAGTATTAAATATTTGATTTAATTACCCCACAGAAAATGTCTTCTAAAACTTCAAACTGCAGAAAGGAAACAGGAGATTCATATAAGTAAAGCAGTTCCATCTTCTTTTTTTTAAAAAGAAAAGAATCACATCGAATGTTGTCAGTATGGTTTGGATTTGTAGCAATAATTGATTCATACGGCGTGTGCTTACTGCCCTTCCCATAGTAGAATCCTACGTGTGCTGTCGCTGTTCAATAACGCACGTTTTAATTAATGATTTTTTTTTTCCCTGCAACTAAAATGCCAACATGAATGTGGTGCATTTGCTGAGGACAGAGTTCGGCAGAGCCTCTCAAGAATAGGACTAAAACAGGGGCGCCTAGGTGGCTCCGTCGGTGAAGCGGCCGACTTCGGCTCAGGTCACGATCTCGCGGTCCTTGAGTTCGAGCCCCGCGTCGGGCTCTGTGCTGACAGCTCAGAGCCTGGAGCCTGTTTCGCATTCTGTGTCTCCCTCTCTCTGACCCTCCCCCGTTCATGCTCTGTCTCTCCCTGTCTCAAAAATAAATAAAACGTTAAAAAAAAATTTTTTTAAAAAGGAATAGGACTACAATAAACAAGAGCCCACTGAGCACAAGAGACTTGTGGGTCAATGAAATCTGCTCCCTCGAAACGTTCCGTCTTAGGCAGAGAGAAAGGTCAAGAGTCCTTTCTCCTCACAAAGAACTTCTGGTCACCTTTGTTGTTGAACACGGACGACGGCTACAATCAGTTGAACGAGATATTTGGGACTTTACACTTGGCAGTTGCCTCTGTTGGCATCCTTCATACTTTGGATCAGGGTGTGCCCCCCTCACAGGCAACGTGCAGGCTGCTGTAGGAATCGGATGGAACTAGGTTTTGAAACTCTATTGCCCCTTACTAGCTGTGTGACCTTGTGTAACTTGCTTGACTGAGCCTCAATTTCTCCATCTGTAAAATGAGCATTCGGTGAGACGGGATCTGTCAAGTACTAGGCACAAGAAGCTCTCATTCGTAACGAGAGCTTGATTATTTTATATTCAAACAGTGTGGAAGTTTACGCATGTATGGTCCTTTGGGAGAAACGTGTCATAAAGTTCCCAGCTTTTTTTGTAAGTCTAGGAGTTTTTGAATCGAGAGCAGAATGAAAAATTCTTACTTTCTTTCGATTCGTGATGGGATCTACATGCTGAGCACATATTTTTGATCCTCTTGTCTCTGGAAATCCCATTAAAGTAAGAGTACAGGAATAAAAAAAGGAATAAAAAGCAAAGTTATTCAGAGGGTATCGTTGCAGATGAGAGATTTAAGCAAATTTCTGGAAGACAGTAACAGATAGAAGTTTAATAGCTGAGGAGGTGGCAGTCTAGAATATTCCAGAAGGTGGGTGCAGTGGAAAAGGGGACTAATTTTCTCAACTCGGCTCCAGTGTGGTTCTGGGTTCAGGTATGACTGACAAGTAGGCTAGAGGAGCTAAAAATATAAGGATAAATGGAACATGCTGAGTACGAAGCAGTTAACTCTGCCCGTTCCCACATACAGTAGCTGGGCAGCTACTGTATTTACACCCAGGGGAAAAACCTGAAGGTTCTCTGAAGAAATGGAATGAACTCTCAGCCGAGAACCAGGACCACAAGCAAAGGGGTTCCAGATTTTGTTACTTGGTGGGTCCCCAAGGAAAAGCCACCTCTTAGGCCAACATCCCTCCAGCCAACAAACCACACGCGTATACTCAGGTCTCCCATTCAGCCTTTCAATTAGACTAGAGATTTGATCTTGGAGAAAAGAAATAATTCAGTTAATATGCGACCTTTCAAAAATCTGTTAGTATCTTCAGAGACTCTATAAGACATAGTACTCATAAAAAGTACTTAACTTCATAAAGGGGCTCTCAAGGGAAACAAGAACGAAACTTCAGGTCATAAGATAAGTCCTGGGATGTGATGTATAGCATGGTGACTAGAGTTCGTAATATCATATTCTGGTTTTGAAAGTCGCTAACAGTGTAAATCTTAAAACTTCTCACCACAAAATCAAAAATAAAAGAACCTCATCAACATAAAAAAAATTCTCATCACAAGAAAAAAATTCTAACTATGTGGTCATAGATGTTAACTGAACTTACTGGAGTAATCATTTTGCAATACACATACGTATCAAATAATTATGTTGTACACCTTAAACTATACAGCATTATATATCAATTACATCTCCACCTAAAAAAGAGAAAACAAGAATGAGATCTTTGAAATAAGTTGGTAATAAACAATGTAAAATCAAAGGAATAATTGGAAGATAAAGTCAAAGAATTTCCCTCCTCAAAGGAATAATACAATATTAATAAAAACCCTCAAAGAAATAGATAATAGGAGAAGAAAAGGAGACACAGAGGATCAATCCATTCAACCAATAAAAATTCTAATAAGCAGGACCTTCATGAGCTAAGGAGACTAAATGCAAAAAAGAAAGTCCAATGTCTTATTTCCATTATATTATTCTTTATGCCCCTTCAGCTGTCTTATATATGTCCTGATTTTTAAAGACCCAAACTCAGATATGTCACTGTGAAATTTCAGGGTGCTGGGAATAAAAGAATATTCTAAATCTTCCAGAGAGCAACAGCAAGGCACCCACAGGAAATAAAACTCAACAGCGTTAACCTTCTCAGCAGCAAATTTCTGAGGAAAAATAAGGTTTAAATCAAGGGTGCCATGCAAAAGCTATCAACTTAGTGTGGAAAATGGTGATTTTTTGTTTTATGACACCCAAGAACTCATAGGGTTTAGATGGCACTGTTTCTGAAGAATTCACCTGCAGGTAAACACCACGACGGAGGATGATCCAGGACCTGAGAAACCATATCACTAACCAGGAATCTAATGAAAGACTTCAAGGTGTCACTTGAGCAGCTATTCTGAAAAAAAAAAAAAAAGAAAAAAATCAGTCCGAGTCAGAATGTGAAATCAGAGCATGGCAAGGGGACACTCTCCAAGAGGCAGAAGAAGGAGAAGAAAAACATTCAATCAGCAGAATCAGTGGGATTAGCAAATAACAGTGAAGAAGGCACATTGTTTTTCATTCACCAGCAACAATAAGAAGAGAGAAAGCAATCAGAAAGTGGGGGAAAAAATCAATTAAAAAAATCACCATTCAAATATACAGCAACTAAACTGGAGTGTGGTTCTGAATAACTGATAGAATCTAAGAAGAGAAGACATGTGACCCTGATGCCTAGAACATTTCCCTTTGAGAGGTTCAAGTTTCATGACAACAGAACCACAGAGAGGTATGTTCGAAGCACATGACATGGCTGTGTGATAAATTAAACAGTGAACACTATTGGGTTTTTTTCCCCCTACTTTAACACGTAGAATAAACCTATAGACAAAGCACAGGAGGCTTAATTATGATTACAAAACAGAATATAAATTTATCAAAGGCGTCCGGGTGGCTCAGACGGTTAAGCATCCGACTTTGGCTCGGGTCATGATCTCGTGGTTTGTGAGTTACAGCCCTGCATCCGGCTGCCTGCTCTCAGCACAGAGCCCTCTTCGGATCCTCTGTCTCCCTTTTTCTCTGTCCCTCCCCTGCTTGCGTGTACTCTCTCTTTCTCCCTCTCTCAAAAATAAACAAACATAAAAAGAAAACAACAGAATAGAAATTTATCAATATTGACAGTATAAAGGTTAGAGAACAGCAAACAAAGGTCAGGACATAAGGGAGGGAAGAAAGGGTAAGGGTGTTAATATAGTCAACATAAAAGGAGCAATCATGACAGCCTGTGAAAGCCGATAGAATAAGAAATCGTTTTTAGCATATTATTTACAGTTATAAAGAAACTAAAAATAGAAATACAAAAATACAAATTGGGACAATGAAGGAACTAAATCCTCACCCGTGATAGCAGAAAATCAATTTTTAATATCCAAAGTTGGCAGATCAAGAAGTGGCAATGTAAGTATGTAATTTAGAGATGCATTAGGTAACCACTAACAGAACTTACAACATAAATGATTAACAGTGGCGGCTTCTGGAGAGACAGACTGGAAGAAGCCCTGATAGGGGGATTGGTTTTTTCTCCTTATAAGTTGTTCTGAACTGCTTGGATTTTTTTAGCTGTGTGCTTTATGGCTTGCTTAAAAAAAAAAAATCTAAATTTTAAAAGTCTAAATTATGATATTTTACTCCATTTACAGAAAACAATTTAACAGAGACTCTAAAAGCTCTAACCCTCTACTAAGTACCTACTCTGCACAGCTGCAGTGAAATAAAACCCAGGTTCAAAATCCTCACGCAGATGTATTCTGAGATACCGACATGCCTTCATGAACGAAAAATAACACCATGTTTCAAACAGATTCAGTGTTGAGTTGAATCTTACTTTAATTTTTAAAAATTTTGATTGAACACATATGATGAAGACAATGACCCCTTTCTACCAAAATATTTAATTAAACTAGAACGTTGTTTTCTCTGCACAACTTCTTGTGAATTTACATGACCCCCCAAGTCTGACAAAATCAAAGAAAATGTTCCACTCTGATTCTTAAGAGAGGCTAACAGAAAGAACTGAGGAGGGAAATCTGTACTTAAAATTTTTTTATATAAGAACTACTTAGAATCAACCGCTCTATGTTTCTTACGTTTGATTATTGTGCAAACACACAGTTTAGATTTTATAATGTGATATCCTTATTTTTAAAAAAGTTTTAGGGGTGCCTGGGTGTCTCAGTCAGTTAAGCATCCGACTCTTGATTTCGGCTCAGGTCATGATCTCACGGTTCCTGAGATCGACCCCTCATCAGGCTCTGTCCGTGTAGACAGTGAGGACCCTGCTTGGGATTCTCTCCCTTTCTCTCTGCCTCTCCCCCAACCTGAGTGTGCTCTATCTCAAAAATAAATAAATAAACATTAACAAAAAAATGTTTTTTTTAAATTCCAGTATAATTAACATACAGTGTTATATTAGTTTCAGGTGTCACAATTTCTTATGTTTTTAAGGAAAAGAGAAGGAAGCCTAGACCTACGCCTTTGTTTTAGTAATTAAAATAGTTTGCAAGTTGAAGGTTTCCTCTTACTTCTAATCGGCCCATTACAATGTAACCTGATGATACTTACCACAGGGTGGGTTTTCCTGATACTGATACACTGATAGGCTAATACTGCAGATACTGAAACAAAGTCTGGGGTTCAAGATGTCTACTAAGGACCAACACTTGCGAAAGCATGTGGAAGAACTGGGCACAGGGAGAAACAGAGCTTCAGGCCTCATGAAGCCCATGGACCGGGTGGGAATCTAGAGCAAGTAACGCATATCAAAGTTGTCCTTCATTGGACCAAAGTGGCTGGGCCTTTGCACTTTACCTCTAGGGGCGCCTGGGTAGCACCGTCGGTTAAGTGTCCGACTTCAGCTCAGGTCACGATCTCATGGTTTGTGCGTCTGAACCCCGCATCAGCCTCTCTGCTGTCAGCACAGAGCCCGCTTCAGATCTTCTGTCTCCCTCTCTCTGTGCCTCTCTCTCTCCCTCTCAAAAATAAAAGAACATTTATACTCTACATCCAGAGGCAGGCTGCCTGGGACAGGCACGACCTGAGACCCCGCTGCTCTCTGCAGCCCAGGCAGGCCCTGAAGGAGCCACCAGCTGGGAGCTGTGTGGTGCTCGACCTCCCCACAGCCGAAGTGAACCTCCCTTGAGGGGGATGTGGGTGACCCATCTCCGGGTCTACCTTGCCACTGACTTGTGATAGTTGAGTGCAAGAAAGCACCTGTCTCATCATGGAGCTACACGTGTGGCCAGCTGAGGGCGTAGTTAGGGGTGCTGTGCCCCGCTGTGGCTACGGGAGGTGGCCTTGCCAGTTGTTTTAGCCATCCCTGCTCCTGCTCAAAACTTACTCTTGCATCCACACCTGCATGTACTTGGAAACATCGTGTCCACTTCTGTTGACTTGGCCTCCTTTGGCTTTGGATCTTGACTCCACCTCTCCACATAGCCTCCTCTGGTTCACAACTTCGTTTTGGACGATTGCGAAACAGCTTGTAGGAACCTCACCCAAACAGGAAGTGGAGAGCTGCGGATCACCAGACAGGTTCTGGAGCACCTCGCCCCATGCCCCTGATTGTGAGGAGCAGGGTGTCAGACACGCGTGGCACTGAGGCTGGGCAAGTCTGAGAACTTGGCAGAGACAGAGCGAGTCTGCCCTCCGTTGGAAGTGGCTCCAGAGGTCATTGAGCCAACCACCCATTCATCAGTTTGCTCCTGCCTGCAAACTTAGGGGAACAACCACCCCCTTTCTTGGGTCACATGGGTCAGTGAGGCTGACCAACCTTGAGCGCCTGAGGAGGTCTTCTAGCCCATGGTCTGGCTATAACAATTGGGTCAGAAATGGACACCTGACCCAGCCAGGGCAATAAAATTCTACTCCAAGACTTATTACCGAAAGGGGTGCTTTCTCTCCATGGGAAATTCTCTGTGTAAGGATGTTAAACATCGATTCAGCCATGCCTGACATGGGCCTTTCAGCCACAGGGGCCAATATATTCTTTTCTGTGCCCAAATTCCTTTCTGTGCTTGAAATGGGTTTTTCTATCCTATCACAATCTCCTTACAAAGTGCTGGTCCAGTTGATGGGATGGGGAACTCACCGCTCTTGCTTGCACCAGATCAAAACCCTCTTTGGAAGTTCACCCTGTATTCAGGCCCCATGGAGCTGTAACAGGCACAGGCATTCATCCAAATATTCTGTCTACATCAGTGGTTCTCAAACCTACCAGCACATCAGAATTAACCAGGAAACTTGAAAATGGGAGAGTCCTGGGCCTCACCCTGGGTCTATGGAATCAGAATCTCTGGGTTTACTGGCCAAGGAATGTGCATTTTGAAAAAGCTATGCAGACAATTTTAACCTGCTGCCAGATTTAAGAGCTACTGATCCCATCATGCAGAGTCATTGTTTTATTGAGTGTACCATTAAATTGGCCAGCTGAAATATGGTCATGTGCATGCCTCTTACATGTTTGTGTCCTATTTCCTACAGTTACGGTCCTTAACTTCAATAAGCAAACATGCAGCCTCCCCAAAGAAACAACAGCAGCTCTGGTGGAAGAAAATCTGAGTGGAAGAAAATCAAGAAGTGGATTTATCATGAAACCAATAAAGCTTAGGTTTCATGGCCCTTCATGTGAAGCATCTGTGTTTTCACGGCCATGTGTTCTTGTAAAATTTATATTTTAACCACAATGGTTGAGGCCACTGTCTCTTTCCTACTTCAGTTTCTCCTCGGTCATACTCCCCTTCCTCAGTCACGTTGGGTTACGAGCCACGGGCATTTTTCGGACCATGACTGAGGAAGTTGATGGGGATACATATAGTTTTGGTTTAGTGGAATATTTCTGTGCCTCACAGCGCCTTCTGTGTATAGTTTAGTTATTGCTAGCTGCCCCAGTACAAGAACAAGTTTAGTAATGGTCCTAACACCCACTCTACCCACACGGTCCACCTTGATAAATGAAAGTGCAGGGTCTGACATGGCCCTCATAATATACCACAACATTAGGAACACCAAAGACAAGCTGGTCCAAGAGTGTTATCAGTTCACAAAGTATTGAAACTTAGTTCCTATAACAAACCTCTGAAATGCCTTGAAATCCTGCAAGTCTGTGAAAGACACTTGAGAGAAGTTTTCCTGAAACTGGTAACAGTCCTAAAAAATGTACCAATAATAAGTTGGGAAGCCAAAAGAAACCTTTCCACACTCTCAATAAAAATAAAAAAAAAAAAAACCACATCATTTTGGGGTGCCTGGTTGGCTCAGTCAATTAAGCATCCGACTTATGGGGCGCCTGGGTGGCTCAGTCGGTTGAGCGTCCGACTTCAGCTCAGGTCATGATCTCGTGGTCCGTGGGTTCAATCCCTGCATCAGGCTCTGGGCTGATGGCTCAGAGCCTGGAGCCTGCTTCCGATTCTGTGTCTCCCTCTCTCTCTGCCCCTCCCCCGTTCATGCTCTGTCTCTCTCTGTCTCAAAAATAAATAGACGTTAAAAAAAAATTAAAAACAAAAAAAAGCATCCGACTTTTGGTTTTGGCTCAGGTCCTGATCTCAGGGTTCGTGAGTTCGAACCCTGCCTCAGGCTCTGCACTGTCAGCGAAGAGCCTGCTTGGGATTTTACTCTCTCTCCCTCTTTGCCCTTCCTTCAATTGCTTGCTCTCTTATAACAAACAAATAAACTTAAAAAAATTTTAAAACAAACAAAAATATCATTTCACCCATGGAAACAAAACATCATTTCATCCACCATGATGATTCGCCATCAATCCATTATTGGATTGATCCAATAAGAGGAATGTCTGATTTTCTCCTTCTATTCTCTCAGTGAAAAGTATGACAAAATCACTGTTGCAAGAATAGGCAATCAAAGGGCGTTTGGGTGGCTCCGTCGGTTGAGTGGCCAAGTCTTGACCAGCTCAGGTCATGATCTCCCGGTTCGTGAGTTCATGCCCCCGCATCAGGCTCTGCACTGACGGTATGGAGCCTGCTTGGGATTCTCTCTCTCCCCCTCCCCCACTGGCTCATTCACACGCTCTCTCTCTCTCTCTCTCTCTCTCTCTCTCTTTCTCAAAATAAGTAAAGAAGAAACAATAGGCAATCAAACATATGCAGGCAATAATTTTATTGGGTAGTGTATCAGATAGCCAAATATTAAAAAATATTATTTTCTGAATTTGGAGATCTTTCCAGAGTTTGTCAGCTTTAAGTATTTTGTTGTTATGGTGGTGGTTTATATTACAATTCTAAGTGAACATTCAATTCTCTAAGAATTTGAATTCCTTTTCTTAAATAGGGACTCCAAAACTGTCTGAGCTTCAGGCCCACAGACATTCCCCTGCTTTGAAGTGAGCATCTCGCCCCTGCAGGCCGGTAGTGGGTGTGATCAAGTCTCATGGATCTGCCCTTTACAGCCTGCCTGAGTCTCCCCAAAACCAAATCTGCTTATCATTAAGTCAGCGAATGCATTGTGGATGGATTTAATGACTCTGTGGGAATGAGTCAGTAATGACTCTGAAGGAATCTGTGTGGCCAGACAGATAAATAATACATCATTTAAAGGTTTTTGAAGTCTTAGTGTTTTGGAAGAAGCCATTCTCTAAAAGAAATTAGGAATGAGAATCTATCATGGCCGGGGACAGAAACGGATAAACAACCAATATGATTAATCATGCTGGATGCAGGGTAATTTAGCCTTTACTTCCCTCTATAGGAAATAGTCCAAATCATCGTCATGTGAAGAGACGATTAAGTAGATCTCCTCTAACATCTCATCTGGCCTGGCTTAAAATAACTTCAGAACCCAATGGCTCTTTTTCAGCAAGGGCATTGCTGCAAATAAGACAGTACATGGTTTCATGTAGATGATGGGGCCGCATACGGAAGAAATGGCCCAGGTTCTTTATTACAAACACGCCTGAGTCTCCATGCATGCTGAATGGCACCCCCAGCTGTAGCTCCTTAGGGGCATTCCAGGAGAAATCAGTTCCTATGTCGATGGATGTGCTCCCCTGCCCGATGCATCTTATTTCCAGCAACACTCTGCAAAAACTCAGTATTTGCAATACAGCATTTAAAAATCTGTTCATTTAGGGGCGCCTGGGTGGCTCAGTCGGTTAGGCGGCTGACTTAAGCTTAGGTCATGATCTCGCGGTCTGTGAGTTCGAGCCCCGCGTCGGGCTCTGTGCTGACAGCTCAGCACAGACAGTTTCAGATTCTGTGTCTCCCTCTCTCTGACCCTCCCTGTTCGTGCTCTGTCTCTGCCTGTCTCAAAAATAAATAAAAATGTTTAAAAAAAATTAAAAAAAAATAAAAAATAAAAATCTGTTCATTTAAATTCTCTGCTCTGAGTGTCTTTTGCCATACCTTAGATTCATGGCACATTAATAGGTTTACTACAAACAAAACAAAACACCAAATGGTGGCCATAACAGTTTGGTAAACACTGGTTTATACAGTACTGAACTGATTTCTTCGTATATACCTCGGCAGGACTTCTCAGAGTTTTAACAATGAATCTCTAAGTGCAGAGTATAAAAGAATGTAGTTTGCAACGCTTCCCAAATTATTTGATCACAAAACCTTTTTTTGAGGTAACATTCCAGGGACCATAACTTTGGGACATGCTGCTTTGGACTGAAATAAAAGGAGATAAAGCACTGTCCATGCTTTATACAACGTAACGGCAGAACAAGCTGTATGATACCATGACAATCACTGTTATTATTGTTCTAATTAAGATTTCTATGCTCAGGGCACCTGAGTGGCTCAGTCGGTTAAACATCTGACTCTTGACCTTAGCTCAGGTCATGATCTCATGGTTCGT
Source organism: Acinonyx jubatus (assembly GCF_027475565.1). Taxonomy (NCBI): domain Eukaryota; kingdom Metazoa; phylum Chordata; class Mammalia; order Carnivora; family Felidae; genus Acinonyx; species Acinonyx jubatus. The sequence goes on along the minus strand of NC_069381.1, from coordinate 202,710,579 downwards.
GAGTCTGAGCCCTGGGTCAGGCTCTGCACTGACAGCATGGGACCTATTTGGGATTCTCGGTCTCCCTCTCTCTCTCTGCCCCTCCCCTGTTTGCTTTCTCTCTCTCTCTCTCTCTCTCTCATAAATAAATAAATAAATAAATAAATAAATAAATATTTTTTAAAAATATTTCTATGTTCAAAGGAAACAGCTAATTCTCTCTTCTCTTTCTCCTAGCGACCATTTGATCAGTAGCGATCTGAGAAAAAGACAAACTAAGACAAATACATTTACTTGCATAATTTTCTGCTGTGATCGTTTTATTTTACAAAGAGGTTGAAAAAATTATACACACTTCTAGTTATCAAGCTTCTGTCTGCTGCCTCAGTAGCTTTCCCTGCTTTTTGAGATTCTCCACTGCATTTAGTAAAGAACAGTGGCTGTCAGGGCAATCGCTGTCAAAATCCCACTGGCATTTTTTGAAGACATAGGAAAATTCATCCTAAAGTTCATATGGAGTCTTAAGAAACCCCAAATAGCCAAAAAAATTTTTGAAAAATAACAAAATTGGAGGATTCACACTTCCTGATTAAAAAAAAAATTACAGGGGCACCTGTGTGGCTCAGTTGGTTAAGTGCTGACTTAGGCTCAAGTCATGATCTCACAGTTTGTGGGTTCAAGCCACACATCAGGCTCTGTGCTGAGAGCTCAGAGCCTGGAGCCTGCTTTAAATTCTGTGTCCCCCCTCTCTGCTCTTCCCCCACTCATGCTCTGTCTGTCTCTCAAAAATAAATAAACATTAAAATTTTTTTTAAAAAAAATTACAAAGCTATAGCAATCAAAGCAGTGTGGTACTGGCATAAACACAGACCAACAGACCAATGGAACTGAATATAGAGCTCAGAAAAGAATCCTCACAAATATGGTCAAATGATCTTCGACAAGGGTACCAAGAGCACCCAATGGGGAAAGCTCTTCAGCAAATGGCGTTGAGAAAACTGGGTAAGTACAAACAAGAGAATGAAGTTGGACTCTTATTTTGCACTCAATACAAAAATTAAATAAAAATGGATTGAATCCCTAAACATAAGACCTAACACTGTAAAACTCCTGGAAGAAAATGAAGGAGGAATCTTCATGACACTGGATGTGGCAAGGATTTCTTGGATATGACACCAAAAGCACAGACAACAAAAAACAAAATACACAAATGGGAAATGTGTGCATCAAAGGACACAATCAACAGGGTGAAAAGGCAACCTACAGAATGGGAGGAAGTATTTGTAAATCATATATCTGAAAATGGATTAATATCCAGAGTATATAAGGAACACCCACAACTCAACAACAAAAATCAACCAATTAAAAAAATAGGCAGAAGACCTGAATAGACATTTCTCCAAAGACGACAGTATAAAAATGGTCAACAGGTATATGAAAAGATGCTCAACATCACTAATCATCAGAGAATGCAAATCAAAACAATAAGATATCATTTCATTCCCATTAGGATGGCTACTGTCAAAGCGGGGGGGAACCACCAGAAAATAACAAGTGTCATTGAGGATGTGGGGATATTGGAATTCTTGTGTACTGTTGGGGGATTGTAAAATGGTATAACTACTATGGAACACAGATTAAGTTGCCTCAGAAAATTAAAAAGAGAACTCCCACATGAGCCAGGCATCCCACTTCTGGTTTGTATCTAAAAGAATGGAGGGGTGTCTGGGTGATTTAGTTGGTTAAGCATACGACTCTTGATTTTGGCACAGATTATGATCTCACAGTTCGTGAGTTCAAGCCCCATGCCCCGAGTTGGGCTCTGTGCTGGTAACACCCAGCCTGCTTGCGATTCTCTGTTCCCTCTCTCTCTGCCCCTCCCCTGCTTGCACATGCACATGCACATGCCCACTCTCTCTCTCTCTCAAAAATAAATAAACGTTAAAAAAATAAAAGCATGGAAAGCACGATCTTAAAGAGATACGTGTGTGGGCTGTGTTTCTAGCAGCACTAATTACGATAGCCAAGATGTCCATCGACAGATGAATAGCTACACAGAATGTGGTGTATACGGACAATGCAATGGGATTCAAACTTTGCAAAGGAAAAACATCCTGACACATGCTACAACATGGGTGAGCGATGTCATGTATGTGAAACAGCCAGTCACAAAAAGACAAATACTGTATTTGTATTCCATTTGTATGAGGTATCTAAAGTAGTTAAAGTACTTACTCCAACTCATAGAAACTTCAAGTAGAATGGTGGTTACCAGGGGCTGGTGGCAGGGGGAGAGGGGAGCTGTTTAATGAGTTTAGAGTTTCAGTTATACAGGATGAATTATCTATTTCACAACAATCAACAATGTGACTATTCTTTTTTTTTTATTTTTTTTTAAACGTTTATTTATTTTTGAGACAGAGAGAGACAGAGCATGAACAGGGGAGGGTCAGAGAGAGAGGGAGACACAGAATCGGAAACAGGCTCCAGGCTCCAAGCGGTCAGCACAGAGCCCGACGCGGGGCTCGAACTCACGGACCGCGAGATCATGACCTGAGCCGAAGTCGGATGCTTAACCGACCGAGCCACCCAGGCGCCCCAACAATGTGACTATTCTTAAAACTACTGAACACTTAAGAATGGAACACTTAAGATGGCGGGGGGGGGGGGGGGGGGGGGGAGGGGAGGGGGAGGGAGGAGGGGGCACCTGAGTGGCTCAGTCAGCCAAACATCTGACCCCTGATATTGGCTCAGGTTGTGATCTCGAGATGATGAGATCAAGTTCTCAAATGAGCCTCCAGTCGGGCTCTCTCTCTCTCTGCCTCTGCCCCTGCTTGCACTCTGTCTGTCTCTCTCTCTCTCTCTTAAAATGAGTAAATAAACTTTGGGGCCTGGGTGGCTCAGTTGGTTAAGCATCCGACTTAAGTTCACGTTATGATCTCACAGTCCATGAGTTCGAGCCCCGCATCGGGCTCTGTGCTGACAGCTCAGAGCCTGGAGCCTCCTTCAATTCTGTGTCTCTCTCTCTTTTTGCCCCAACCCCACTCGCACTCTATCTCTGTCTCTGTCGCTCTCTCTCAAAAATAAATGTTAAAAAATGTTTAAAAAAATAAACTTAAAAAATGGTTAAGATGATAAATTTTATGTTATATACTTTTTACCACACATACACAAAAGAACAGTGACTGTCCTAGAACTACTCACAGATGAATCGAGGTCATTTACATCTACACTTTTAGTGATTCTTCTGTTCACCTTTGTCTACCTTTCTTCTAATCAAATGCAGAAATTCCTTTTAAAAATTTCTCTTGGAGCTAAAATACTTAAGAACTTATAAATTGATCATATATGTGTGTAAAACAAGAGAGCTACAGAGTGAGAATTTCAGGGGTGCCTGGGTGGCTCAGTTGGCTAAGTATCTGACTTCAGCTCAGGTCATGAACTCACGGTTCATGAGTTTGAGCCCCACGTCGGGCTGTGTGCTGACAGCTCAGAGCCTGGAGCCTACTTCAGTTCTGTGTCTCCCTCTCTCTCTGCCCCTCTCCTGCTCACACTCTGTCTCTCACTCTAAAATAGATAAACATTAAAAAAAAAAGTGAAATTTCACAATGGTTCTGAAATGTTTTTTGGGTTTTTTTAATGTTTATTTTTGAGACAGAGAAAGTGAGTGCACACAAGCAGGGAGGGGCAGAGAGCTTGGGAGACAGAGAATCCCAAACAGATCAGCATCTAATCTCTGCTGTCAGCGCAGAGCCTGATGTGGAGCTCGAACTCACAAACCATGAGATCATGACCCGAGCCAAAATCAAGAATCGGAAGCTTAATCAACTGAACCACGCAGGCGCCCCCGGGTCTGAAATGTTTTTATTTTAAATTCCCTTTCCTTTCAAATTTTGCAGTCGAAGATTAAGCTCATCGAGGAGCTGCCTGGCCCTACAGGGTCTGGGAAGCCTTTCACTACTCAGGACCTTGCAAAGCATCCCAGAGACAGCAGTCTCGGAGGCTGGGCCACCTCCTCACTGCTCGTGGTCCAGGAGCACATGCAATCCCTTTCCTTTCCGTGGAGGGTATGGTTAGATACTGCTCACATGGATTTACACCATCTTTGGCTTTTCATCTCTTTAGAGGTCAGGACAATCCCTGGCGTTAGGTCGGAAACGCTAGTGTCTTATATTTCACCACATGTGGGCAGCCTTTAGAGTCTTGGGATTCACTGCAGTGACTGAAGCATCAGAACAAACAAGGGTAAGAAATGCCATCCGGTAGCAGCTTCGTTTTCTCATTTGTGGCATCCAAGAAGCTGCTTTTCTTTTTATTAAAAATACTGCACTTTAGCCTCCCAAAGAGGAGATTCATCGCTCAAGGAGAAAGAGCCTTTCTAACTTTAAAACATATTCTCTACCTAATTATAATTTTTAAAAAATGTTTTTGATGTTTATTTATTTTTTGAGAGAGAGGGACAGACAGAATCGGAAGCAGGCTCCAGGCTCTGAGCTGTCAGCACAGAGCCTGACGCAGGGCTCGAACCCATAAACTGTGAGATCATGACCTGAGCTGAAGTTGGCACTCAACCTACTGAGCCACCCTGGTGCCCCTCTACCTAATTATTTTTATAGCATTTAATTAAAGGGCGGACTTACCAGAAGGAAAATATTTTTTTTCTATCAACCATGCGGATTTGATTAATAGGGCCCGGCTGTGGAAAGGCTGTTTGGAGATATGTATGTTGCATGTCCCGTTAATTTTGCCTTTGTCATGCGAAGGACACCAAATGACTGGAGGAGGAGAAAGCGTATGGAATTGGGGCTGCGGCTGGCTGCCCTGGGAGGCATGATCTCCAGCAGCTCTCAGAGATTAAGGTGGGGCAATCTGAGCCTCGGAGACTTTCCAAGGTGAGGACGGGCCCCGCCTTCAAGACCCGCATCTCTTTGAATCTTGGAAAAGATCGGAGTAACAAACAGCTTCACTGCACAGGACAGTCCGGTTCATCCATTCTGCTCACATAGCATTCGTTGATAACCTCCTAAACATCCTCTTCCATCTCCCTTGATCCACTCATTCTGGGATTTGGAGCAACGACTCAGAGATATCTAGAATGCTAAGGGTGGGGCTCCGGGCTCTAATGGCTGAGCAGGAATGCAGGAGAAAAGACAGGAGGAGAGAGAACCTGTATATCTTGCACTGGGCAGTGAGCTCCGAAAGGTTTGATTTAGCACCTGGGTTCCCTGCCTCCCTCAGTTCTTCCTTTTATTTTATTTAATTTTATTTATTTCATTTAATTTTTTTTTTAATTTAATCTTATTTTTTTTTAATTTACACCAAAGTTAGTTAGCATATAGTGCAACAGTGATTTCAGGAGTAGATTCCTTGATGACCCTTCCCCATTGAGCCCATCCTCCCTCCCACACCCCCTCCAGTAATTCTCTGTTTGTTGTCCATATTTAAGAGTCTTCTGTTTTGTCCCCCTCCCTGTTTTTATATCATTTTGTTTCCCTTCCCTTATGTTCATCTGTCTTGTCTCTTAAGGTCCTCATATGAGTGAAGTCATATGATTTTTGTCTTTCTCTGACTAATTTCCCTTAGCATAATACCCTCCAGTTCCATCCACGTAGCTGCAAGATTTCATTCTTTTTGATTGCCGAGTAATACTCCATTATATATATATATATATATATATATATATATATATATATATATATATATATATACACACACACACACACACACACACACACACACCACGTCTTCTTTACCCATTCATCCATCGATGGACATTTGGGCTCTTGCCATACTTTGGCTATTGTTGCTAGTGCTGCTAGAAACATGGGGGTGTGTGTGTCCCTTCGAAACAGCACACCTGTATCCCGTGGACAAACACCTAGCAGTGCAACTGCTGGGTCGCAGGGTAGTTCTATTTTCAGTTTTTTGAGGAACCTCCATACTGTTCTCCAGAGTGACGGCACCAGCTTGCATTCCCAATTCTTTTATTTGATTTTTAAATGTTTATTTATTTGATAGGGAGAGAGAAAGATTAAGTGAGCATGAGCAGGGAAGGGGCAGAGAGAGGAGACAGGGGATCTCAAGCAGGGTCTGTGCTGTTAGCACGGAGCCCACCGTGGGGCTCGATCCCATAAACCATGGGATCATTGACCTGAGCTGACACCAAGCGTCAGAAGCCCAACTGACTGAGCTATCCAGGTGCCCTATTTTAGTTTTTTTTTTTTAATGTTTATTCATTTTTGAGAGAGAGCACATGAGTGAAGAGGGGCAAAGAGAGAGGGGGACAGAAGATCCAAAGAGGGCTCTGAGCCCTCAACTGAGCCACCCAGGTGTCCTATTTTTTTTAGAGAGAGGGAGAGAGGGCACAAGCAAGGGAGAGGGTCAAAGGGAGAGAGACAGAGAGAGAGAGAGAGACAGAGAGAGAGAGAGAGAGAGAGAGAGAGAGAATCCTAAGTAGGCTCCACGCTTAGCGCTGAGCCTGACGCGGGGCTTGATCCCACGGCCCTGGGATCATGACCTGAGCCGAAATCAAGAGTTGGATGCTCAACTAAGTGAGCCGCCCAGGTGCCCCAGCTCTTCCTTGATTTCTTAGAAACGGCTGAAACAAGAGTCAAGAAAACATTAGGAATAAAAGAGCTGAACTCAAGACGATTTTCTTTAGTCCCTTAAAACCATAGTGCCAGTGAGACCTTCAAAAACGTGAACATTATCAGTGCTATTTTTGTGAGAATGCTGCCAGTTTTGAGTCTAAGATTAACAACTGATAGGAACATCTGCAAATATCACAAGAGAAAGTAGTATAAGGAACACCCGAATTCCTTTCATCCAACTTCAACAATTTAAAAAAAATTTTTTTTACAGTTTATTTATTTTTGAGAGAGAGAGAGACAGAGCGTGAGTGGGAGAAGGGCAGAGAGAGAGAGAGGGAGACACAGAATCTGAAACAGGCTCCAGCCTCTGAGCTGTCGGCACAGAGCCCAACGCGGGGATGGAACTTGGGAACGGCCAGATCATGACCTAGGCTGAAGTCGGACGCTTAACCAACTGAGCCACCCAGGTGCGCAATTTTAATACATTGTGACAATCTTATTTTTTCTGTTCTCCCATGTTTATATGTATTTATCTATGTATTCATTTTTGCTGGGGTGTATTAAAGCAATTCAAGACGTCATACTCTTTCTCCTATAACTTAGTAGACAGAGAAGATAAGAACTTTTTTCATAATCCCATTGCTATTATTATAACAAGCAAAATCAGCAATAATCCCTTCATATCACCTAATAACAAGTTCTGGGCTCCATCTCACCTGTCTGGGCTCATTGGCCTAAAGGAGGGAGACAGGACACATTTGTCTGACACTTGAGTCTCCACTCTTCCTTCTCCCTGCAGACCCGTCTCAGGAGAGCCTTCCCTGAGCTCCTCAGGAATCCTCTTTTTCAAAGTGGTACTGATTCTTCCACTTCCTTGGAGCTGTAAGGGCATAGTGACTCAGGGGAACTTTGTGTGTGTGTGTGTCTGTGTGTGTGTGTGTGTGTGTGCACATGTGTGTGAAGATTGAAAAATAAACTGGTTTTAGTTTAATATACTTGTGTTTTTCCACATTGTCCAAATAACCTGTGCTTTCCTAGGGTTACTTTCATGGGGCCACATGAATGGTAGACCACAGTTAAAACAAACAGGGGGAAGGGCGTCTGGGTGGCTCCGTCGGTTAAGCATCCGACTTCGGTTCAGGTCACAATCTCACGGTTCGCGAGTTCGAGCCCCGTGTCGGGTTCTGTGCTGACAGCTTGGAGCCTGCTTTGGATTCTGTGTCTCCCTCTCTTTTTTTCTCCTTCCCCGCTCACACTCTGTCTCTCTCTCCTTCAAAAATAAACATTAAAAATTTTAAGACCTTCTCCGACAGCAGGTGCAGTATTATATGCTCCTGATTTATCAGCCTTCCCCATTTTTTTTTTTTAATAACAGTGAAGAACAAAGTTAATGTTGCCAATAACTTGGTCACTTCTTTTCCAGTTTACAAATCACCTTTTTGGGTAACAGGTCAGTCGGTTCTGGACCGTGACCCTCTCTCTCCTTTCACTCTGGATGGCATCTGGGGTCAAGGAGGGCAGAGGCAGGAGGTGGGGAGGAGCAGGCTGGTCCTTGCTGGCCTCTGTTCAGGTGGCCACCATCCCACCTTGGTCCCTTGCATCCCTAACGCCCTGCTGCTGAGACCTCCTGCCTCAGGCCCACCTGCCTCTTCCGTCTCCCAACCATAATCTCCCTCTGGACCATCTCAGACACATCTGCTCCCCTCAGCGCTCAGGAACTTTTGTGTGTGCTCTCCAGGAGTGCTCTGGAGCATCGAGAGACTCGACACTGTGGAACAAGCTGTGTCTGATTCTCCCCACGTGGAACTCTCCTACCCCATCGCTATACCGCTCTGGGCCTGTGGGTGCAGCTTCTCTTAGGGGCTTAGAATCTCCCCAGGATGTATTCTAGAGGCGAGACACAAACATTCATGTCCTGGAACCCCCTACAATAGATCTATGGGCTACAATTACCCCCTCTCCAGTTTTTACTTCAAGAGGGGCTCAACCAGAAAAGCTTTTGAAAACGTGTCTGAACATTTAAAAATTTTTTCTTACCATTTATTTATTTTTGGGAGAGGGAGAGAGAGCACGAGCAGGGGAGGGGCAGAGAGAGGGGGACAGAAGATGTGACGCTGGCTCTGTGCCAACAGCAGCGAGCCTGCTGTGGGGCTTGAACTCAAGAACTGTGAGATCGTGGCCTGAGCCAAAGTCGGATACTCAACTGACTGAGCTACCCAGATGGCCCTCAACATTCTTTTTCTGCTCTCCCTTCTTTTCAAAGATTTTCCCCCTACATCTTCTTCCAGAAGCAGACCCTGAGAGAAGACGTGATCCCCAAGGAACAGCAAAAGGAGAGTAAGAACAGGAAGCTGGGAAGAGAAGACAGCCGCTAAAGGGTACCCTGTCAAGCCAGCTCCCACTGTGACTGTCTGGGCCTTAATTCTGCTGGTAGAACGCAGAGAGCAAGGAGAAAGTAGACACCTCAGAATTCACTTGGCTGAGGAGGGAGGAGGGAGCTGGGGTATGTATACACCAGCCTCTCACTAGTCCTTGATTGAGGGCTACTCCTGGGGGCATTAATTCCTCAACACTCTAGGCAGCAAAGGAGACTGGTTGCAGAAGAAAGTTCTCAGGGATGGAAATTCAGGTGCTGACACTCTTATGACCAAATATCGGCTTTTACGTTATTATATTTTATGTTGAAGTTTCTCACCAGTTGTACTGCAGTCCACTGGTGTGCCGTTAACGGACTGGGAAATACTGCTTCTCTCAGCTCTTTCGCAGCTGAGTGGGGTCTGGGGTGGATGTGACCCAAGGACCAGTCACCAGCTGTGACAGCCTGATGGGGCTGCAGAGCTTACATGGTCAAGAAAGGAATGGCACGTAAAGATATCCACATCCTAATCCCACAAACCCATGAATATCTTACTTTACATACCTGCAAAAGGGACTTTGCAGATGTGGTTAAGTTAGAGGTTTCGAGACAGGGAGGGTATCCTGGATTATCCAGGAGGGCCCAGTGCAATCATGGGTTCCCTATAAGAGGGAAGCAGGAGGGCCAGAGACAGAGCTAGAGATGATGTGAGCTTGGAGTGATGTGGCATGAGGCAAGGAATTCAGGCATCCCTCAGAAGGTGGAAAAGGCAAGGAAGCGCATCCTCCCCTACAGCCTTCAGAGAAATACAGCTTGTGATTTTAGCTAAATTTACCCCATGGCCTTGGGTAAGCGATTTGGACCTTCATGGTGTAAATATCAGCACCCCTATTATAAAATGGGAGTAGAAAGACATAGAGATTGTAAAATACTGCTGGGAAGGTCTACAAATTTCAGGGCAGAAAAGTCATTCTTCAAATTTCTTACACAAAAGAAAAACATTTTAAGACACAAGAGTTACCCAGGTGCCCCAAGAAAAAGAAGAATCTTTTTTTTTAATGTTTTTTAACACATTCATTTTTGAGAGACAGAGAGAGACAGAGCATGAGCAGGGGAGGGGAGAGACAGAGGGAGATACAGAATTTGAAGCAGGCTCCAGGTTCTGAGCTGTCAGCACAGATCGTGACGTGGGGTTCAAACCCGTGAACCATGAGATCATGACCTGAGCTGAAACTGGACACTTAACCTACTGAGACACCCAGGTACCCTGAAAGCTAAGACTCTTAAAAGCAAATATTAATAGTCCCTGGGGAGCACAACAGATATGTATTGTCTTGCATAAACTACAGTTTAAGCAGAGAAACACACAAGAGTGCCAAAGTATCAAAACGCCACGAATCCAGTGAAACAAGAAAATATATGAGGAAACAGGATGTATTACGTAAGCTACAAAATTTACCTGGTTATTCTTTGTTTTTACCCAAATCTTGCTGAAACAAAATTAAAACATGCAATGGAAAAAGAAATGGTTTTAAGACTTACAATAAAGTTCTCGAAGAGAAAACAAATATTCTTTTCGAAAAAAGCTCTTCCTTCATAAATACTAATACTAACAGAATAAAAGCATTTTCTTGGGTGACAAAATGTGTTGCTAAATAACAACTCAAACTGTCAAAGGATAATTAATGCTTACTATAAAGTAAAGTCATCCAGCCAGTAAATTTTGCAAATTGCATTTTTCAATTCCACTTCTGAGAATCAGTCTTAAAGAATTAATCCAAAATATAGCAAAGGCTATATGATGAAGATTTTAATTGCTTGAGGCGCCTGGCTGGCTCAGACAGTGGAGCGTGTGTCTCTTGATCTCAGTGTTGTAGGATCTCAGTGTTGTAAGTTTGAGCCCACGTTGGGTGCAGAGATTACTTAAAAATATATATATTTAAATAAATAATAAAACTCTCTTTCCTAAATTTTCTTCAAAGTAGTTGAACAATTTCAGATGTTTTTAAAAATTACTATTATCTGTACATTGTGAAAAGTATTAAGATGCCCTAATGCAGTAAATACTAAATCAAATGTTTCCTTGGAAGGTTTTGCAAATCTTGCTTACTGGATTTTGCTGGAAGCGATACAAATGCACAGTGAGCAGATACGTCTTAATCCCAAAGAACGTTAGTGGCCTTGTGATTGCAAATTCCCATGATTAACCACATTAAAAAATCATAATAAACTTTTTATCGTAGAATAGTTTCAGATTTACAGAAAAACTGCAAAGATAGCACAGAGAGTTCCCATATACTCCATACTCCTTTTCCCCTATTATTTACATCTTATGTGACTAGGCCACATTTAATCACATCTAATGAACCAATCTTGATCTACAATGACACTGAAGTCCATGCTTTATTCAGATCTCCTTAGTTTTTGCCTAATGTCTTTGTTGTTCCAGTATCCTATCCAGGATATCCCATAATATTTAGCTATCCTATCGCCTTAGGCTCCTTTTGGCTGTGATGTTTCTCAGACTTTCCCTGTTTTTGATGACCTTGACAGTTCTAAGGGGTCCTGGTTCGGGTATTCAGGAGCATATCCTTCTATTGGGATTTATCTGATATTTTCCCATGATTAAACTGGGGTTATTGAGAGGTTTTGGAGAGGAGAATGACAGAAAGTGCCCTTCTCAACACATCACATCCAGGGTACCTATGATTAACTTGACTTATCACTATTGACGTTAACTTCGATCACCTGGTCAAGATCGGTTTTTATTCTGAATTATTTTTATTTACTGAAAAGAAATGATAATTTCCTTAGAATAAGCATCTTTTTTTTTTTTTTTTTTTTTTTTTTTTTAATCATTGCAGTTTGGGCCTGGCTAGGTGGCTTCTTTTCTCAACATTTTTATGGCACTTTTCACATACCAGGCACTGTCTGAAGCTGAATAAGTATTAACTCATTTTGACCCTGCAACAACCCTAGGAAGTGGATACTACTCCCCCATTTTACAGCAGAGAAGACTGAGGAACAAAAAGGTTAAGTGACCTTTTTTAGGACTATGCAGCTACTAAGTGCTGGCAGCAGAGAACTTGTTCTTAACTACTAGACCATACCGTCTCTCCACAATGAGAGGAAACTTACACCATAAATGAAATTCATTCTTTTAAAAGTTGTACCTTTGCAGTATAGAGCAATGAGATCTAGCACCTCAAGTAACCTCTTAATTGATCCGTGTGTCCCCCTTGAGAGTCAGTTCCAATTCTGGCCCACGTATCACTCTCAAGCTCAAACTCCCACGGGCACTCCTGCTATGTGTTGACCATCAACCAGCCAGTTGTCTGCAGAATTAAGCCCTACCCGGCTGGTTGGAAGCATTCCAGGCTTCCCTTGATGGTGCCCTACCCTCTGCACGCTCTCTCTCTGAAGCAGGCCACCTGCCATGCCCTCCACCTACCCGCTTTCCCTGATGCCGCCACGAATGTCTTTCTGCATTTTTCTAAACCCTCTACAATTCACTGACCATGAGTCTGTGGAAACTTCTTACATCCCCAGAGCACCAACAATTTCTCTCTCCTCTTTATTCCCACCGGACCTCACCCCTGGACTACAAGCGTGCCTCATTCTGCCTCTAAGTTTTGCACACATATTTAATATCCTCTTAGTTTCTGGAGGCCAGGTATCTTATCACATAGCAATAACGCCTGCCAGAATAGGACCTCAATACATGCCTAATTGACGCGATCCTGTTTCTATTTTAAAATGTCAGCTTTTTGATGGACTCCTTTACTACTTGCTTCTGAGTGGCATTATCTGCCTTTACATCTATTCTTCCAATATTACCAACGAGAGATTTCACTTTTTCCTCATATTTCATACAGGCCTTTATTTATTACCACTAATGGATCAATAATACGTGGTTAGATTCCTAGGTCAGGGTTCCTGCTCCTTGTCTTTCTGACCGAGTCGCTTCCTGTATCTCTACCTCTGAAATAATGGAAGACTTGGGTTAGGACCGCTCTGTCATTATTGGCGTATCGCCTTGGGTTGGTTGCACAAGCCTTCTGGGCCTCCCTCACAGGGCATTTGGGAGGATTGTTGAGATCAGGAAAAGAAACCCCTGATAGAAACAATAGTGAGTGTTAACAGGGGTTTGGGGTTGTGTGTGTAAGATACTCAATTTTCACAACAGACTTATGTTAACTACTCATCCGACATTTACAGTTTGGAAAACTGAGGCACAAAAAAGCGAACGAGGATATCGAACACTACACAGAGAGGGTGGGGGGAACACCTAGCATTTGGACACAGGACAATGAATCCTAAAACCGAAACATCCTCTCTGTTTGGACAGCTGATGAAGGGAATATATATATACATATATGTATATATATATGTATATATGTATATATATACGTATATATATAAGATTACCTAAGACCATTGGTGTCTTTCATTTACTCAGGTCTTCAAAAAGAACACAAATCAGACAATACTGATTATCTAATATGTCCAAGGCAGGAGCAGGATTCACGAGCAAAGCCAATGCAAACCTGATGTGAATATTATGTTCCTCGTTTCTGACTTAAGATCCCTTTCAACACAGTTTTCGCCACGAGGAAAGCCTAATTCCTACACGAATGACCAAGCTTTACTATTTACTGCTGCAGGTAACTGTGAGCACTGGGCCCAAGAGCTCATTAGGGCAAATGCCTGCAGCACTCAAACTCACACCCTTCAGAAATGTCACGGCCCCTCACTGAACTGACGAAGGCTCCCATGGGACACCTTTATGAGAGTCCTAAATAATGAGGGACAGGCCCTGGGGTATAAATAATTGGGAGATGCTGGGTCCCTTTAAAAAGCTATCCAAATTTCCAGAGAGTAAATTCCAGCATCGTTAACCGAATTCTGGCAATCGCTTATGAGCCCGTAGACAGAATGTATTATGGATGAAAAGTGTACCTGGACCTCTCAAAGAGGATGCTATGGTATCTAAGAGACCGTAAGCTGTAGAAGAAATGCTGGGAGCTGCTAAATTATTACTTTGCCTACCAACGTGCTCTTTGCTTGCCCCAGTTAGAAGCTGGGAAACGTTTCTGCTTTTGGGTTCCTCATAACCAAATCTGTGATGTTGGTGGAGACCTGCGATCCAAGGACCACCCCCCCCCCACCCCCCGGCCATGTCACTACTGGGGAAAGGGTTGCTCCTGACATCAAGTGGGTAGGGCCCAGGGATGCCACTACACCTCTGGCAGTGCAGAGAACAACAACAATGAACTGTCCATCTCAGAATGTCAATAGTGCTCAGGCTGGAAGACTTCACTACAGCCCCATGCTCCGTCTCTCCATTCTTCCATCCAGTGCTGAGAACGCAGAATAGAGTGAAAGTTCAAAATCTTCAGTTGTTTGGCCCAAATGCAGACATGTGGACTTTCAGAACTCTTTTTCCACCCCCTTTTGGCATGGAAGTTACACATGTCCCAAGAACTGGGTGGGAAGGACAAGACATAAACGCACAGCAGCCGTCCTGTTTTTGTGCTTGTTTTTCCCCCCTGACCTGCTTTTAAATGTTTCCCACAACAGCAATAGGTCTCTTCTCAGTACAGGGCTAGTCACGGCTTACGTAGAAGGACCCCGTTTAAAACTGCATCCAAAATGCATGATTCCAGGCTCTTCACAATCCTGCAGCTCAAGGAGGGAACGAAAAGGACAGGAAGCTAGCGCCGCCACTCAGAGGCTGGTTGGCATAACTTTGTAATATCCCAAGGCCAGATGAGGGACTTCTGATGTCCCACCACCCTGCCCTCTACTCATCACGGCTCCCCCGTCACAAACTAACATACTGCAAAAAGAAACAGTATTACCCCAAGTCATAGTTATCAAATCTGAAACCAGGAACTAGAAAGCGAAAGTGGTCTCTAGTAAGTTGTCCAAAGACCCCTCACCCTTAAGACATCTATCACATTCACGATTCACAAAGAGTAAACAGTAAATTTCGTTTCAAATATCATAGAAACTTACCAGCTGTTTAGGACAATTCCTGCTTGGTAGCTTACTGGTTCCTTTCCGCCATTTTCCTTCAGCTGATTTTCCATTCATCTGTCCTTTCCACAAACATTCTCTGGAGCATCTTACTGCCTTCCGCAGATAACACGGAGAAGAAGTGGAAACATTCCCATCTCATGGGAACCCAGAGAACCCTCCTCTTCGCCTTCCTTGTTGTGGTTCTCTCTCTTTTCATGGGGGGAGGTCCAACCTGGAGAAAAAAGGGAAGAACTTTCTGGTTAGGAATATCTAAACAGCACCTTTCAGATGCCCCCCCCCCCCCCCGGCTCCCAAACCACCAATCCTATGTTCTACTGAGTGCTCCTTTCAAGAAACACTGCTTCTTGCTAAGCTGCCCAGTAGGGTTTCTATTAGTTTTAATAAATCAAGAGGATCTCTTCCAGTTACTCAGGGAATTTTTGGCTCTCTACATTCGCATATTAAAAGTTTAAGTGGAAGATGGTGGTGAGTGATGCTGGGGGTTAGTTTAAGCTAGACTTTGAAATGCGTGAACCTGTTTGAGAACAGCAATCCCCCCCCCCCTCTGAAAACGCCTGCGCACCAACGAAAGAGCTACCTCCTCCCCTGTGGTCAGCGCCAGGAAATCAGCAAGACCTGGCTACGAGTCTCTGTCTTCTTGCCTCCTTAAATCCCAGCAAGCAATATTTCAAGGGGGAAAGAAAGATACCGTTTAGCTCCAAAATTTCCTCCAAACGGTGAAAGGAACATGCCAGCCCTCCGCTTCCACCCTGTGAATGCTGCAGGGCTACCTGGGCTTTGCTAATACAAGTGGAAAGTGTATAAATGGCAGGGTAATTACTGGCTTTCGCCCTTGGACGGAGAAATGAGATCACGATTTTCACGAACAGGAACCTGAGCTGCCGCCGCTGCCCTGGCTGCCGCTTCCCCTCCCTGCGCGGGTCCCGCATTACATCACCGGTGAGCTCTTGCTGGGGTGGGGGGGGGCGGGCGAGGAGGCTCCGCCAGGGACTCAGCCCCAAACCCAGGGGAGTAAACATGGAATAACGAGGGTAAACGGGAGTTGGACGAGGGAGAGGAATAAGGAAAAAGCAGGACCAGGTTTCCCACCGCCACCACCACCCCTCGTCTGTTTGCCGGGGAGGGGGAGGGGGTGTGTGCAAGGGCGCCACATCCTGAAGCAGCCGCACCCCAAATTTCGTTCCTGCACCGCCCCCCCCCCCATCCTCCCTCCACTTCCAATTCCAACAAAAACTGACATCCAAAGGGGCCAGGAGAGCGGCCTTGAGAAGCTCAGGGGGGGACTGCGGAGAGACGCCAGGGGATTGGGAGGGACCGAGGCGCCCGCGCCTTGGGGCAGCGTGAGGGAAGGCGGTCGTCGCTGCGCCCCCGCCCGGCCCAGCCAGCGGTGCCTCCCCCGCCAGGCGACAGCAGCCCGAGGGGGGAGGCAGAAGCGCCTCCTCCCTGCCGAGAGCCGAGGCGACGACCGAGGGGGAGGAAGACTCCTCACCTTGCCCCCGATGAGGGGCGGATCATGCCATGGCAGCGCCGGCGAGCGACAGCGGCGGCGGCGGCGGCGAGCGGAGCCCAACCAGCAGCCCCGGGAGCTCGACAGGAGCCGGGGTCGCCGCGGCGGGAGCCCGGGACGGCGGGGACGCGGCCGCTCGGAGCGCCGCCGTGACCGTCCCCGGCCTGCCTCCGCTCGAGGACTACGAGTGCAAAATCTGCTACAACTACTTCGACGCGGACCGGCGCGCGCCCAAGCTGCTGGCGTGCCTGCACACCTTCTGCCAGGAGTGCCTGAGCCAGCTGCAGCTCCGCGCCGCCGCCGCCGCCGCCGCCGCCTCTGCGAGCGCCGCGCCTGAGCGCCCGCTGCGCCCGCCGCCCTGGCACGGCCCGCCCGGCGCCATCGCGTGCCCCGTGTGCCGCCACCGCACGCCGCTGCCCGACAGCCGCGTGCACGGCCTGCCCAACAACACCAAGCTCGCCGAGGCCTTCCCTCTGGCCCTGCGCGCCGCGCACGACCCGCTGCCCCAGGACCGCCTCCCGCCGCTGCCCGCGCGCCGCGCCGCGCCCGCCGCCGCCGCCCTGCCGCCCGCCCCGGCCCCGGCCCCGCCGCCGCCGCCGCCCGCGGAGGACGCCGCTCGCGAGCCCCGCGCCCGCGCCGGCCTGCGCGCCCCGGGCGCCTACGAGAGCTGCCAGAACTGCAAGCGCGCCGCGCTCACCGCCGGCTGCGTGTGCGTCGTCTTCTCCTTCCTCTCCATGGTGGTGCTGCTCTTCACCGGCCTTATCTTCGTCAACCACTACGGCGGCGGCGGCGGCGGCGGCGGGGGGGCACCTCCCGGCGGCGGGGCGCCCCCTGGCGCTGCCCCCGCTGCCGGGTCGCCCTCGCCCGTGGGGCCCATCTGTCTGTCGGTGGCCAGCATCCTGGCGCTCTTCTCGGTCGTCGTCACTTGGGTCATCTGCTGGCTCAAGTACCGGCCCGAGGGCGCGGCCGCTGGCTCGGCGGGGGGCGGCGGGGGCGGCCCGAGGGCGCGGGCGGCAGCTGGCGGCGGCGCGCGGAGGAGCGACACGTAACGGGGCCTCAAGCCGGGCCTCCGCCAGCACCTCCAGCCCCCGAGCGGCCGGAGAGGAAGGAGGGGGGGGGGGGCTCCGGCTCCGGGCGCTCGAGCTGCGCCCCCTCCGTGCGGCACCGGGACGCCCGGCCACCACCGGGCCTCCCACGCCCCGCCTCCTCCGCGCGGGGTCGGCGACGGACCCCGAGGAGGCGGGGATGCTGCTGGGGAGTCCCGTCTCTGTGGACTGTGCAAGATCGCCCTCCGCTTCACGCACCACCCAGGTCCTCGCCAGAGTGCACGGCCGTCCCTCCCCCGAGTCCGAGGATTTGCAAAGAGAAGGAGAAGAGGAGTGGGCCCCCCGCCGCCCCGCCCGAGAGCTGATTTTCTGGCTGCCGCGACTGGGGAGTTTCAGGGGAGAGGTGCGCGCGCGCACGTCTGCCGCAGTTGTGAAAGGACTTGAATTGTCCAGAGCAAGGATGAATGAGATGTCCACGTGAAAGAAGGGTGTCCCCGCTTCCTGGCTGTCTTGGAAGGCGAGTGAGCCCGGGGCGCTGAGAGTGAAGTCCACTCCCCGGGGACACGGCGCGGGAGAGCGGGGCGGCGGCACAGGAGGCCAGCCGCGCGCAGCTGGGCGCCCCCCGCCCTCCCCGGCAGGTGCGCAGCGCGCCTGCGCGCTGGGGCTGCCGCCACTCAGCCGACGGGAGAGGTGGCGGCGCGCTCAGGGCTGCCGGTGCCGCGGCTCCCAGCTCGGCGGAGTCCAGAAGTCCCATCCTGAAAACTTAGGATTGTTTTATTCACAGTGTTACTATACCAGGAAGTCATTTCATCTTCTGTAACTGGACTCAGGGAGCTTAAAGAGCCCGTTCTCTCTTCTCCTCTCAAAACTGACTTACTGTTGCCCCCACCTGGAAGATACTGAAAGCTATTCAAGCAGAATATAAGCTGTAGGCTTCCTCTGCCTTTTTTCTTCATTTCGTTTTTAAAATAATTTATTCTAGAATGTATACATCTGGAAATTTTGTGCATTTAAATGTCCAGGGAAGTGTTTGATAAGCAGTAATATTTCTCCCGTACCTCCAGTCCAAATAGATTTCAAGATTAGGAGCAGAAAATAAAGGCGTGTTAGTGATTGGTTCAAGATTTTATACCGTGAACAACTACTGACTTTCAATTATCTGATAAAATAGAAAATAGCTCCCAAAGACGAAACTGACAAGTCTTTCTTCCTCTGATTACAAATATATGTCACACTTACCGGGAAAATATTATTTTGAATTTAACTGTTTGATATTGGAAATCACTGAAAGGTTCACATCGGTCATATTAGATGAAAAAGAATACATATTTACCTGATTTTGTAACTAAAAAGATGTATTACGAGTGTATGTTGCAGGTGGATTAGATGCCTTTTTAAAGAAAAAAAACCCCACTGTTTCAAATATATTTTATATGAAAACATTCTTTATTCCATCTCTTCAAATTTGGAATAAGACAAAGTTTTCATGTCTGAAAATCACAGAAGCTGTTGAGGGTATGCTATTATTCCTCATGTATTTAATGCAAGCTGTCTGCATGATATCCTGACATTATTCTATTAACTGAACTTGAATGGAGCATTTGTATCTATCATAGAGTGAAGTAATTTATTGGTCACTGATAAGTGATATGGCTGCAATTTAGGAATTGCAATATGGTGTGTTTTATGTCTGCGTTGTCTTAATAAAAACAAGAAGCATTTATAGAAAAAAAACCTATTTTCATGAAATTTATTTCATGGGGAAAGTGCTCCGAGTTATTTATGGCACTCTTCTTGAAATACTCATCCCCATCCAAATCTTAATTTCACATTTTGAATGAGGCTGAGAGAAATAAGTCACACATGGGAGGAATGTACATCGCGAGGGCGGGCATTTTATGGAATTGTTTCTAGGGTTTCACAGGACTTCTGAAGGCCAAGGGAGATCTATCCATTGTATTTTGAAGGGAGAAGCAGCTTACCCATCCACTAATATAACATCCACTAAAACTAAACTCTGCTGTCACATTTGGTTCTCAGTTTCTGCTGAATGTTTTCAGGTTCCTAATGTTTTTATGTTCCTGATACTAAGAGTCACATTTCAGAAACTAGCTTGGATTTGTTTACACCTCCAGCAAGTAACTTGTGTTACTTCTCCGTTCGTTTTTATCTGTTACTCTTTGTTTACTTCCAGTGCTGAGATTCTGTTTGCATTCATAACTGTTTCATTGCACAAGTAGATCTACACGTGTGTGTGTGTGAGTGCTACCGACAGAAGTTGGCTTTGTGTATGTAATGATGTGTTCACATGTGCACACACACCTGCTTGTTACTTCACACTCTCAAATTGGCAACCTGGAAGTCTGTCTAAAGTTATTTGGGGACCAGCTTGCTTCTTATAGAGTTTATTTACATGCCACAGAGGAAGGTACACCAATGACATAAACTGAATTATTCCTTGTAAATGAGAAAGATGTCTGAATCGCCCTCCGTCACAGTACAAGCCACATTTTGCTTCCTTCTTAGGTTGCACATGTAAATTTCTTATAATGAGAAATTTGAGCTAGAATACTCCTAAACAAAATAGACACAGTTAGTAGTTCAGTACCTAAACATGGTGAGATTTATTTTTTCTTGGCTGACTTTGTATTGCAGCTCATTTCTGACTTCCTTATCAGGAATTAAGCGACAGGACAGAGCAGCGGAAAACATGTGTTCAATTTCCAGTTGCTTTCTCTTATTCAAGTAGTCCCCATTTTGCAGGTGTGCTTTAGTCATCCTAAAGCACTTCCTCCATCATGTGGGAAGTCCTGGTATACCAGCTCCTAAGACAAAGCAGTTTAAAAGGTAATTATTGAAATGGTCCCATGAGTTGTAGAGAGGGCTCCTGATGACAGTGAGTGCTTTCCTCCCTTCTCATGGAAATGTTCACCTTCTTGGAAGTGCCTGACCCAATTCTGGACACATCTCCACCTCATGAGTGTTAACTGCCAATAAAATCACTGTAAAAAGCCAGCCCTGGGGGCTCCTGGGTGGCTCAGTCAGTTAGGACTCTTCGTTTTGGCTCAGGTCATGATCTCGCTGTTCCCGAGTTTGAGCCTTACATGAGGCTCTGCACTGGCAGCATGGAGCTTGCTTGAGATTCTCTCTCTTCCTCTCTCTCTCTCTCTCTCTCTCTCTCTCTCTCTCTCTCTCTCTCAAAATAAATAAACTTAAAAAGGCAGTCCTTCTCTGGCTTGCACACCTGCTCAAGAACTTATGGTTTCCATGGTCCAGGTTCTGCTTAGGTTCTGGAGCATCAGGTTAGAGTTACCATCATGATTCTGTAAAGCCTACATTTCAAGCAAAAGAAACTCATCTTGCAGGTCATAGATTAAATACTCAGCCTCTGAATGCAATACGATTTGTTGAACGGTATCCATATCTAGAAAGAACATTGGTGTGGGATCTAAAGACTATGAACAGCACCCAGGAGATGTGAGTCCATACAGGCTCTCTCTTTTCTTTGAAAGACCTGGTGATTAATTTAACCTCTTTGAGCCTTGGGCTCCCTCTGCTACAAGATGGGAACACCACATATCAGCCCTGCTTACTTTATAAGACTGGCTTAAGGACTTGTATACAACACGAGGGCATATGAGTGAAAATGCTTTGGAAACTGAAGCCCTACCTATTGGGATGAGCATTAGGTGTTGTATGGAAACCAATTTGACAATAAATTTAATATAAAAAAAAAAAAAGGAAACGGAAGCCCTGTGTGGATCTATGGCCTTGTTTTCACTCAGATTTCCTAGGGTCTAATATCATCTCTCCAGAGAGGTCTGCTGTGATCACTCCATGCCAAGGGAATATCTACCAAAATTTTTTTTTTTCTTAGCACTTATTACTGTCTCCAGTGGTCTTATTTAATGGTTACATGTTTTATCTAAAACTCCAGGGCAGATCTTGCCCTCAATTTCTAAGCGCAGGATCCTTGTCTGGTCACACACTTTACCCACAAAACCTTAGTCAGCCCTCAGCATATGGTAAGTGGCAGAGTTTTTTAAGTTGGCCGAATGGGACCCCCTGGACTGAATGTTAAGCAGCTTGATTCCCCTTAATAACTCCTGAGACCCTGGGGGGCTTAGGTAAACAGTTGCTTTTCCTGATTTCATAAGAATTTTTGAAAGGTGAAAAAATATACTGGAAAACCACTTTGATTTTTCAGAGCAATCAGTTCATTGCAGTGAAAATCCTAAGTGTGTTATATTCAGTGACAGTGGAGAGGTTGAAGGACATTTGGCCTCCATTTCGATCATTTTCTGCATTGTGAGATTTCAAGGTATGCCTCCTTTTGGCTTCCTTCTTTTACGACCATGACTGCTCAATCTCCTCCAAAGCTAATAGCACCTGCATTGGTGGGACATGTTTACTGGGCAGTGAAATTTCCTCACAACACTGAATTTAAATTTCTCATTGTTCGTTATGTGCCTTTTTAATTCTTTCATCTTTGCTATTTTAAAAATGTACCCTTCATAGATCGGCTAAATTTAAAATCTTAATAGCTGAGTAACCCCCCCCCCCATGATTCCGTGACCCAACTCAACCTCTTTAATCATTTATTTCCCATTAGCTAATATTTGTGTTTTACATTTCTGCCATGATACACAGTTGATTAAATTCATGTATTAGGCAATGAATTGCATCCCTGCTATGTATGCATTTACGTTTCTTTCCCTTTGAAACAATATGTTTTTATTGTATGCATTACAGTGTAATTTTGAGGAATATCTAGTATTTACTACAGTAACTATTTCTAAAATAAAGGTTAAAACTGACTGCAGCCAGATCTTAATTTGAAATTATATGAATGGGGAAAGTGTGAGAGAGATTTTATCTATCTTTTGCTAGATCTCTTTTGATTGTCCATTTAAGAAAAGCTTGGTAATGTATACCATAAACATGTTTGTCTCCATCAATCAAACTTGAGGCTTCTGTCCTCTTAGGGAAAACTAAAATGTGCTCAAGAGAAGCAAGTTTGTTTCTGTGATACATTTACCATCATTCCTGATTATAAATCAGGAAGAAAGAGTGTTTAATATTTACATTTGGGGAAAGCAAAAGTGTTCCATATCCAATTTCCAAGAATATTCCTAGGAGCTCAAGAAGAATGTGTACACTTCCTTTAGAAAAAAAAATGTCTTTCATGTAAAATTGGATTTTCTTTGGTTTAGAAATACCACATCTCCATGGGGTGGAGTAAGGGAATGTTGAAGGCAGAAGAAAGAAGGTAGAAAAGATGCAAAAAGCTTCTCCCCGCTCCTAATATTTAAAAAACACATTTCAAAATAAAGAGGAGAGAAAGTGTTTAATCACTTCAAGAACAGAACACTAGGTATGATCTTGACCAATTAATATTTTTTAAAAAACCATGGCAATCCAAGGGCGGCTCAACTATCTCCCACCACAATGACAGACTTATCTGCATCGTGTAGAAATAACACATTTATAAGTCTACTGTGTGTGGGTTTAACAATAATTTATTGTCAAACTTGAGTGGTAGAGAACAATTACACCTGACTTGTAGTTTGGGGGAAGAATTGACTCCAAGTGAGAAATAAACAGTTACTGCCCAGGAAGAATGTTTGGGACCAATCTCTGCACAGCAACTGATTTGTTCATTGAGACCATTTCTTGTTAAATTCACCCGCAGCAAACTTATCACCCGATGCGAACCTTAGCAGAAGTTCTCAACGCTGACAGCAGGTTAGAATTACCTGGAGCTTTAAAAAAAAAAAAAAAAAAAAGGCACGCGTCTGTCCCCAGAGACACATAGTTAATTGCAGGAGGGGAGGCGCATCAGTATTTTTAAAAAGGCGCCCCAGGTGATTATATTGTGCAGCGAGATTTGAAAGCCATTGTATTTCACAACGTTTTTATTGAAATACGACCTTCTCCTTAATCTCACTTTAATGAACTAAACGCCACCAGGTCTCTTAGAAACTGGGAGACTGTGGAAAAATGCTTGGATTTTGCAAGTGGTCAAAATTTAGCTAACTGGTTTGGGTGACTATGTAATCGTTGGTTTTGGTCTCTCTCTTTCTCTCGGTCTCACACACACACACACACACACACACACACACACACTCTTGTTGACTTTGTGTTCCCAGGAAAGTTAAGCAAATATTTGCATCTCCATTTGACGTGCTGTGATCTTTCCTAATGCAGGGCGGGTGCCGCTGCGACTCAGGGCCCCATAAGACTCCCCTGTTCCTGCAAAATGGGTGAGTGCTCTCCAGGACCCCTGAGTCATCAAAATTCAGTGACAGTGTGAGGATTTGAGGGAGGATTATGTGGATAACCAGGAAAGTCTCGAGGTTAAATTAACAAAACCTTGCCAGTGACAGCTGTGAGTGTCATCGCCAGTGACAGCTGAAGGAATCTGCTGGTCGCCAATAGGATGGTTGTGGAGCAGATCTAGTGGTGTCATGTTTTAAAACATTCACTAGGAGAACTATTAAATGCTTTGAAAAGACCCTTCGGAGCAGTCATTCAGCGTGCAAATTAATTCCACGCTGTTGGATCCAGGTGTAAATGGATTTGCTCTGAGACCCAGTTTGCTGCCCGGTGGGTGGGAGGGTGGGGATTACCTCGATTTCTCTCCTTCTGGACTCGGACGCCCGTGGTGGCTCCCAGTTGAGCCGAAGGGCTCTGAGGCGGGGGAGGGGAAACAGGGCTGTTGGAAAGCAGTTGGCAGTCCCTGGTTATTCCCAGGGACCGCCCACCCCGGGGGGCCGCCACCTGGACAGGTTCCCTGGGGACAGGTCCTAGGGCGGCAGGGGGAATCCCGCATCCTGGGGCTGGCCTGAGTCCCTCATCTCCAGTAGCCTCCTGGGCTGGAGAGAATCTGAGGCAGCTTGGGGTGACAGGCTGATCCCCACAAGGCTGGGGCCAGCCACTGGAGCCTGTCCTGTTCTCAGTCCCTTGCTCCAATCCTCTGCCTCGCGCCCCGCGCGCACTTGTGATCCAGAAAGGCAGACAAGAGAAGCCGGGATGAAAGGCACAAGGACGCTCTCAAGTGACGGCTGGTTTCGCGCAGTTTGGTGGTGGTGGGGACCAGTTTGCACTGTATCTTGTCGACCCCAGCATCCAAAACCTCCGCTCAGTTTGTTTGTTTGCGTTTGTATGGAACCTGGTCTTCAGCCCAGCCCTAACGCCCTGGATTTTGTGACTGCTCCTCCCGCATTGCGGGGCTGAAAGTCTGTTATTTGTGATCCAATGATGTATTTACCATCCCTGAATGCCCACATGACCTTCCCAGGGCCCTAGTCAAAGCTCTGAGTTCGCACCTGTTCTTAAAAATAGCGGAGAAGCTCAAAATATGGAGATAAAGAAGAAAAGAGACGCAGAGTGGGATGGCCGTCGCAGCCTGCGAAGGACTTGGAGTGGTGTTAGCTCAGTCCTTCCTTCCTCCTGTGCTTTCTGGACTGTCCAATACCCCCATTCCCCCACAGCTTTCAAAGACACAAAAGGTGTCCAGACCAACACTGCCTTTGTCCGGGACAGGCCAGCTTGTCGCGAACGTGAAGGGTGGGGGCTTGGAAGTACCTGAAGAGTCCTTGGGTTTCCTCTAGTCAATTCCTTGGAGTTCCCCCCCCCCCCCGCCCACCGCCACCACACACACACACACACACACACACACACACACACACACACACACAGATGCCGCACCAGCTTCCCACCAGACTTTACAGGACCACCTGTCGGTCCAGCAGAAGGCGAGGTTCGCCCCTGGGCTGGGAGCCTAGGAGGACTTCATAAGCCCCAGTGACGACACGTTCCAGATTTATAGCCAGTCTTCAGGGAGTCAGGAAGACTTGGATTCTTTCTGCAAATATTCAGCCCGCCTACCACATGTCTGGCCCGAATTAGAGGCGGGTGGATGATACCAACCTGTCTCAGGTTCTTCTCCGCATGGAATATAGGCTAATAATTTCTCCCTGGGAGTAAGAAAAAGGGTTGGTTAACATAAGCAAAAATTTTCAGTGGGATTGTATCATTCAGTACGTTTTAAAGGGGGAGTGAGATGGAGTAGATTACCACATTCTTTTCAAGAGAGAAAAGATAGGGCGGTGCCTCCCAGAAACATTAAAGGTAACTTTAGTTGAAATTTATTTACAACCAGAACAAAGCAAACAAAGGAGAGGTTAAGTATTGGGCAGCCCCCAGATCTCATCCCTTTGGGGTTTAATCAGAGTGGTGAAAACCTAGGGCTTTCTTTTTTTTTTTTTAATTAATTTTTTAAATTTTATTTTTTTAAGCAAACTCTCCTCCCAATGTGGAGCTCAAAGTCACCACTACTCTGAAATCAACAGTAGCATTCTCTACCCACTGAGCCAGCCAGGCAACCCAGAAACCTATGGCTTTCTAACTGATCAGGACTGTCAACAAAATGCCCTGGGTTCAAATCTTAGCTTTGCCACTTCCTAGCTCTGTGGCTAGGGCAAGTTAATTAACCTCTCTGTGCCCTCTTTCCCTCATTTTAACTAGATATGATCTGGTTATTTGGAGAAGTCGTAAAACTGTAAAGTGCTTTGAACAATGCCAGCACCTTCAAAGTGTTCAATACTATTATGTAATACATATATAGCATTATATAACATATAATAGTACTATAATATTATAGTAACATAATAAGCATAACATAGTAATATAATGTGATTATGTAGTATTACTATTATATATTTATGTGATGTTAATGTATCATTGTCATCGAGGACTGTTGTCACCGCATAACGGACTTACGTTCTCCCGAAATATGTTCGAATTCTTCCAAAACAGCTTATTCAAGATTGGGAATCCAAGAAGCTGGTTCAAGATACACTAGGCCTTCCAAGGTCTCATGCTGCCAACCCCAGGCCACTGGTCCTCAGAGAAGTCTCCTGGAAAGTGTGGTCCAAATCCTGGGAGGGAGGCTGAGAGAAGGCAGAGCAGTCTTTTGTGGTAGACAGTGGATGAGGGAATCCCTTTCCTTGGTTCCTCCCTGGCAACTTCCGTAACTGATACTTTAAAAAGGTTTGTTTCAAGGGTTGATTTTATTTATATCCATCCTTTCTCCCATCACCCTGCCCTTCGTCAATGTGTAAGCTGGCAAAACTCCAACCTGCATTTCATTTATTTTTGACATAAATGAATTTGAAAACCTTGGGAGCAAGCCACATGGAATTATTCTTAAGTCAATATTAAGCAAGGGTATATGTGACATGTCTGGCACATAGTAGGGTTACAACTATTGTACTCCCCTTCCTAATGTCCTTTTCTCCGTCTCACTCCCCTATATCCCGCTATCCCCAATATACAAGTGTGCCCTTCATGCTCACGTATTCTGGAATAGTGAAATGGGGATTCTGGTTACTTCCAGTGCAAATGTGTCCTTCATATCAGAAACAGTCCTTCATCATTGTCTGGTATGAACCCACCTTGATCGACACCAATTGGGATTCATTGTATCAGAAATATCTTGGAGCGCCTCTGTAGCTCAGTCGGTTAAGCATTGGACTTTTGATTCCGGCTCAGGTCCTGATCTCACCGTTAGTGAGTTCAGGTTAGTGAGTTCGAGCCTTGCATAGGGCTCCATACTGACACTGCAGAGCTTGCTTGGGATTCTCTCTCCCTTTCTCTCTCTGCTCCTCCCCACTCTCTCAAACTAAATAAAACTTAAAAAGTGATTTTTTTAAAAAAAGCAGTATCTTAGTCATACTGTTTCTTCTGCAGTCATACTCTTTCTCCTTCCCTTCCTCTCTCCCTCTTTCCTTTCTCTTTCTCACCTTCCCTCTCTCTCTCCCTCCTTCCTCTCCCCTTTTCTGTTTAAAAAATGTTTAATGTTTATTTATTTGTGACAGAGAGAGTCGGAGCATGAGCAGGGGAGGGGCAGAGAGAGAGGGAGACACAGAATCCGAAGCATGACGCAGGGCTCGAACTCACAGATCTTGAGATGGTGACCATGATGCTCAACTGACTGAGCCACCCAGGTGCCCCACCCCTTTTCTGTTTTAAAGCAATCTTCTCCCTTTCCGGGAGTTTTTTTTCCCCCCTATCCCAAGCCTTCCATTCTGGTGGTACTTCCTTCTTTTTGAGCCCCCAAAGCTTCTTTCATTTCTCCTTCCCAGGGTGACCTGCCACTCTGGTCCTGAATGCCCCAGGGTCTGGCTCCTGCCTTCCTGGGTCACCCCCTCCCCCCCCCCCCCCATGAAACCACACTGTTGGCTCTTTTAAAACTGGGGCTTCCTCACCAATCAGACGAGTAGAGTGCAGCCCCTGCCCCCAACCCCAGGGAAATGTGACCTTGTTCTGAGGGACCTGAAAGTATCATTTCTATTCCAGGGGTGACTCTTACCACCCCATTGCGACAGGGCAGCCTGGGCTTTCTGAGACCCTCTTCAAACAGCTTTGGAGATTGAGAACTTAGGTCTGGAGATGCCATAGGGATTCCCTTTCCACGTAAGCCTGCTCAGCTTCTCCTAGTTACACAGTTTCTGTTTTTCTTCTCTGCTAGGTAGCTCCAAAGTTTTGTTTCATTAGTAGTTTTTGTGGTAAGAACTGCTCCCTTTAGCTGGGCGGTATATCTGCACCCTTCTGAGAGAGCTGTGGCCTCTTTTCCAGCCCCCGCTTCAGGGCTCCAGTCTGTTGCCTCCACTTTATCTGTTGGGTCCCTCGGTCCCAAATCTCCGCAGGGAAAAATGTTTTCCAAGCCTTTCTATCAGTAATTTGTGGAGCCTTGTGAAGACACTCTCTCCTGAATGTTCCTGTTTTCCATGTATCTCAGAAGACCACCAGCTGGAGAATGATAACTGGTTCTCTAGGATATTGGGTTTCTCTGGAGATTTCCCTCTCCCATTCCCCAAGAGGTGGGGGCAGCTGCCCAAATCACCCAGGAGACACATACATGTCTGTCCCTACGGTGTGAAACAGGGCACTTCTAGCTCTTCCAACATTTCCCCTGCCTGGAAGGAATTTCCTCCTGTTTGGGGATGGGAGTGACAGGTCCAGTGACGGGGAGTCAGCCGGAGGGCCTAGACAGGAAGAAGCCGGGCCTTCGTTTTCTTTCAAATAAAAATACAATTTGCAGACAATGGGGGCCAAGCTGAGGGCCCCCAAACCCGTGGATTTTTGAGCCACAACTATGGGCTCAAGCTGTGGGAAGGGAGGAGACCAGGAAGTCCCAGTCTCCGGACCTCCAGAGGTGACATCTGGCTTCCTCCCGGAGGCAGAGAGAGGGTTGGTCCTAGGAAGCTTCCACCTGTTTGTGAGAAGATTCAATCCTCCCTGTCACTACTTTGGTAGCCTGAAGGAAGTGTCTTCTCAGAAAGAGGACATCTGCAGGTTTGGCTGGCCAGAGCTTGCCCGAGTTTTCCACGGCTTCAGAATGCCCAGTCACTCTGTCACTCACTACTGTAGTCAGTGTACATGGTTCCTTCACTCCATCCCTTTGGCCTTATCCTTCCCCAGATGCTCCTTCCTGCCCTCCCTTCTCTTCAGCAAGCTACCTCAGAGTATCTGCTCAGGCTTCTGTGGCTGAAATAACAAGGCCCCCCACCCTACTCCAGCGGTTTATGCCCACCCCTCCTCCCCCAAGTCCTTCAGCACCTCCAGACTGAGCCACATTCTTGCAACCAATCTCCTGACCTGTGGCATTTTTATTCTTTTTAAAAAAATTTTTTTTTAATGTTTATTTATTTTTGAGACAGAGAGAGACAGAGCATGAACAGGGGAGGGGCAGAGAGAGAGGGAGACGCAGAATCCGAAACAGGCTCCAGGCTCTGAGCTGTCAGCACAGAGCCCGACGCGGGGCTCAAACTCACGTGACCGTGAGATCATGACCTGAGCCGAAGTCGGCCGCTTAACCGACGGAGCCGCCCAGGCGCCCCTTTATTCTTTTTAGTTATTTTCTGGACGGTCAGCTCTGCTGGGAGAAGGATGACTTTGGTCTGTTTCCAGGAGGAGTGTAGCCCCAGCGCTTGGAACAGCACGCCGTAGAAGCTGAATAAGTATGTGTGGAATGAATGAAAGTTCTTGCGTGCGCCCTGTGATCTGCTCTGAGAACCCAGCTGACCATTCAGTGGGAGATCAGGGGTAGAATAAAATAATCAAAACCACACCAGGGAAAGGCTTCAAGGGCCAGTTTTGCACGTGTCTTGGGCCCTGGAGATGACCAGGGAACAAAGGAGCCTGAGCATTTAATGAGAACTTTCTGAGGGGCTCGTGAATGATTGAATGGGAGAATGTCAGACACCAGAGTGTGCCAGGTCTGGGCACGAAGGAGGCAGTGGGGAAGAGGGCAGTGCTCCGGGCCCCGCTAAAGCTGGGGAGGGTGTTGTTAGCAGGCCACTGGCTCTCATACCTATTGGCTCCCCCAGTGCGGGCTTCTCTTCAGGCCAGTGGGTCCCAGGGCTGTGAGCCAGGGCTCTGCGGTTCCAGGGACCCTGCTCAGATGACTGCGAGGTGCGACTTTCCACTTCCGGGGGACCCTTCCTTGGGCCAAGATCGCCCAAAGACGCAAGGGCGAGCAGGCCAGTCCTTTGGAGGGCGGAATCGACTGAGGGCCCGACCTCTGACGCCAGGCTTGACACAGCATTAATAACTGGGCGGCAAAACCAAGAAAGGGAACTAGGAATGGACCCAGTGTCCCTCGGGGTCGGATCCTCGCCATCAGAACGCAGAGAGCCCAAGAAGAGAGCTTGCACAGTTTCTACCTCATCTGTTAAGGCCTCTTCAGAAGTCACTGTCCTGTTAGATTTGTGTCCCCAAATCCTTTTTTAATCCAGCAGAATCTCTTTAAGGGGAAGAATCTCAGCCCCAATGGTCCAGGCTCAAGGTACAGAGAGGACAGGACCAGCAAGATGGAGTTGGAAAGATGGGGGTGACAGGGGCTCTGGCTCAAACCAACCCCTGGCCACGTAGAGAGAGGTGGTTGCACAAGACACGCCTTCCCAGGGCACTCTCCGGAGTGAGCATTGGGTCCTTGCCCTCAGAGTCCAGCAGGGCTGCGGGGAACCTGAATTTGTCGACCTCCATCTCCAGCCAGCTTTCCCACGCGCGACCTGGAGGCTCCGACCTTTCCGGATTTCTCTGCCAAGAACTGGAGCCTCGATACCCCACCCTCATCCCACGTACCCAAAGCAGGCGTCTTCTGACCCCCTCCGTGCCCAGTAGTGGGCCACCTGGGCAGCTTCTAAGATCTTCCCAGTTCCATCCTCTGGGCAGCTTTCCGGGCATCCTTGGGGCCTCTGGACTGGGTTTTCTGTCCCCCAGGCCTGTCTCCTCCACCCGGGGGTAAACTGAGCGCCCCCAGGATTGTTGCTGAGCGCGGATTTGGGGTCCGCAGAATCGAGTTTTCTCCGGCTCCGCCAATGAGCGTCGGAGGCCAGAGGGTAGGGAACCGGTGTGCACCGGGCTAGGGAACGGAGGGTGAGGGAGGAGGAAACGGGCCGTGAGTGTGTTGACGCCACTGTGTGTCGGTTTCTGTGAGTGTGCACGAGTGCGTGCCCGGATGGGAGCGGGACTGGAGTGGGGGGACGGTCGGGCAGGTCCGGCCTCGCGCGCAGAGGGCTCTGTGGGGTGCGAAAAGACCTCCTCGCGGGGATCCGTGGGACGCCACCGCCCCACGGAAGGTGGACGGAAGGGAGGAAACGCCAGCTTCTGGCTCCTTCTCCAAAAGCGCTCTGGGAAGGGATTAGGCGCCCCCTGTACTTTCGCTTTGGGCGTGATTGATGCGAACGGCTCTCCGAGGGCCGCGCAATTAATAAAGATTACGCTCGTTTAGTCGAAACGTCCCTCTTAATTAATGGAGAGAAGGGCGCGAAGGGTGATTTATTTGCATTTGCAACACGCTTTCGGCCTCACGGGATTTGCGGCGAGGGCGGCCGCTGGGGCCCAGGACTAATTGGCTACCACCCGGTTGAGGCCGACTTGTTCCGGACCGAAGTGTCCCCCATCCTGTTCCACTCACGTCGCCGCCTACGGGACCTACTCCCCGGGCCTTACACCTCCATCCCCCTAACTCCGTCTGAAACCACCCCAGATGCAGGTGGGCTTCCCTCCCTCGAGAGCACTAGCCCGGCCCTGGCGGGCACTCCCTGCCCCGCACACTCCCCGTTGCGCCTCATTACCGCCCCCCTCAACGCGCTGGAGGGGATCTCCGGGAGGCCTGATCACCGATCCCCGCCGGGCCCCAGCTTCCGACGGTGCCGTCAGGGAGGGGTTGAGGGATGGAAAGGAGCGCTAGCTTCGAGTCCCCCAGGCCAAAGGGGCTCTGGGAACCTACCCGCTACGTATGAATGTGTGATCGTGTGTCTGAATGTGTGTGGGTGAACGTACGTGACTGTTATGTCTGTGTTTCTAAGTATCTGAGTGGTGCGTTTTCCCTAAAACACCACTCTCTCTCCCGCCTTGCTGTCCACCTGCTACAGCCCCGGCGGGAGAGGGGAAGTGCAAACTTTCCCCGAAGCTAGCCGCGTGAAAACACTCTGGCTTTAGCCGGAGACTTTCTGCCCCTGGGTGGGGGGAGCAAGCGCTTCCCACCCAGCAGGGGCGGGGGGGGGGGGGGGCGGAGAGTTGGGGGGAGCTGCATGGCCGCGTGGAGGGCGCAGGAGTCAGGAAGAGGCTTCAAAGGTTTCGGTAACGACTCTTCGGCCTTTATTTATGCCCCTATTAATACAATATCCATCATGGAGATATCGATCTTTATCCTTTAAACTGATACGCTAGGAATCAATTAGCCATGCAGATTACATTTCCTACATATCCAAATGTTAATCTTTCAGTCTCTGGGCCAGTGATATATATTTTTGCAGCCAGATAGTATTAGATTTCGTTTAGAAATGGGAAGAAGAAAAAAGGCTCTCTGAAGCGCATTTCTCTTGGGGCTACTTGTCTTAACTCTTGGCCCCCACTGGGCCCTGGGGGTCTGGGGGCCAGGATACTTCTTGGAGTTTCCCGGGGCAAAGAAGCAAGACCGCGACGGCGACCAGCGCGCAGGGCCACCGCGGGGACGCGGGACAGCTTTCTGTGACAGGACTCTGGGCCGCCGGTTAGCGTCAGGTCTACACTTCTGGTGGGGGCTCCTTCCAGCTAAACCACCCTGTCTGGCAGGCCCCTTTCGATCGCTTGTGGCGTTCTGGATGGTCAGTTTTCATCTTTTCAGTTTCCCCTCCAGGGTTCTCCCATCTCCAGGCTTCTAAAATCAAAATTATTCTTCTACTCCTCACCCCCCAAACCCAAGGCTAGTTTAAAGGTCCATCTCCAGAAAGAGAAACCTAATTTAAAACACGAAATCAGTGTTTTCCTGGGGGAAGGGAGATGGAGAGAAACTTTAAGGTCTACGAAGGAACGTAATGGGATTCTTGATGTTTAAGAAATTGGAAGGGTTGAGGCAACCTGTTTAGCTTGTGGTGATTTCTCTCCTCTCCTCTCCTCTCCTCTCCTCTCCTCTCCTCTCCTCTCCTCTCCTCTCCTCTTCTCCTTTCTTTTTTCCCCTTCCTTTTCTTTTTTTTCCTTTTCATTTCTCTCTTCTTTTCTTTCTCGTTCTGTCTTTTTCTCCTCCTCCCTACGAAAGGCTGGTGGAGTCAGGAACGGATGCATCCCGGGGCGGGGGTCCCCTCCTCTGTGCACGGTGAGCTCCCACGGGCCACAAGGAGGCAGGGTGCATGCTGCATGCTTCCTACTATTTTCCTCCAGTCCCTGGCCCCAGCCGGCGTGGCTCTGGGAGCCTCGGCCTCTTCCACCTCCCCCCACCTGTTGCGCTCACTGCTGGGAGTTGGCTGCACAGTCTCTCTCGCTCCAGGCGAGATTTTAATCCCTGCGGACTGTGGGTCCTGGGTTTACTCACAGCTCTGCTGCCTTAGGCTCCCGTGCCCTCACTATCCAGTGCATCCTGGTTCAACTAGACACCCAGGTCTGAACATTCTTCTCGCAGATCTCTCTTTTCTTGCTCCTTGCATCCGCTCCGTCCCCACCCCCTGAAATCCTTGTCGGGGAGAAATTTCCCGCGGGGCTAAAGATACGCAGGCTGAGGAGCTGTGGCAGATCTGAGCTTTGGCTCAGGCAGTGGGGCCGCACAGAGTCAGACCTGGCCTGATCCAAGTGAAAGGCCTGTTAGCTTTCCCCCACCTCCTCCACTCCCCTCCCTCCTCCCACCTTCGTTTCCCACATCCCATCCCCCCCACTCCAGGAGTTCCTGGAATGGTCATTTGCCTTGCCGGTTTTTTTTTTTTTTTTTTTTTTGGCCTCAGGCGTCAAAGAAACCCTACAGACCCTCCAGCCTCCCGCAGCCCTCCTATCAAGTTCTCCAGCTCTACTCCCCCACGTCAGATCATCTGCCTCTTTCCCTGGGCACATCCAAAGATGCCCTGCCAAGACCCCTCAGTCCTTACCCCCAGGCAAACACCGTGCTTGCTCACAAGCTGAGCAATTGTCCAATTAATCAACCCCCCTCCCTGAGCCATGGATTCTCACCGAGTTGGGCAGAGCATTTTTGAAGATTAGAGAGGACATATTCTATTTTTTTTTTTTACAAGACGCTTCCCCCCACCCCCAGAGAATTGGGCTCTGGCATCTTGTCTTCCTTATTTGCATAAAAATAATTTTTGTAGAGCCAAACAAACGTCTGTAGGAGACAATTTGCCGAGAGATTCATTCTCTCCCTCCCTCGCTGCCGTTAAACTTTTTTTTTTCCTTTTACATCTCTCTTCTTCCCCTCCTTTCCTTTTCCTTTCCTCGTTCTCCTTCTTGTCTTCCCACAAACCATATGTTCTTTATTGAGAATCCGCTCACACGTTCCCGGCCGCTCCCCCAGCCGCAGCGGCACCGCAGGGGCAAAATCACTGTGGTTGGCGCACATCACATTTCAGTGCGGCGCCCAGATCCCCATCCAGTCCCTAAATCCGACCTCATCCCGACTGATTTTCCAGTGGGGGAGAAGAGCGGCGCCAAAGTTTTTGACAAACAACTGCGGGGGGCCCAATGATGGTCGCCTCGCCTGGCGCTGCGCGGGACGGCGGGTTTAACCCAAGCATTCACCAACCCCGGATCCTCGCATCCGGCCAAGACGCGCGTGGTCCAGGACTCAGTGCTTTGCATTTCCCTCGCGTGAACGCGGGGCAGCCTTTCTGCGAAATTGAGGGCTTCGTGGTGTTTGCTCAAACCACAGACTGCAACCCCGGGTGGTGCCTGGGACCCGGCGAGCGGACAGGCGCGGCCCCGCGGGGCTACCACGCCAGGCTGCAGATCCCGTGGCCCTCCCGTTGGGGCAAAAAAGGCCTGGGTGGCTGCGTGGCAGACGTCCCCGCCCGCGCCACTCAAGAACAGTGTTTTACACAGATCATAATTTTCTTAAGGCCTTTGTCTGGCTAGAATGAGGTCGCCTCTTCGAGGCCAACAGAAGTCCGAGGTTCATGAAAGGCTGGGTCCACAAATGCGAGAGCTGCGCGCTGAAGGGCGTCCTGCGGCCCAAAGCAGATGGCACCGGACCGCGACTGGACTGTTGATCCACACATCCAAACCCGGGAGCGGGAGAAGCTTGTTCAAGTGAATGCGGCACGCTCGCCCCAGGCTTGGACAGGCAGCCAGCTGTCTATTTCACCTGACGTTCCTCTGAAACTCGGGGCAGAGGAGGCATTGGCGAGTTATCCTTCTCCCCTGCCTCCCACCATTATCTTCCTATTGCCCTCAAGGCTTCAGTGGCATTTTGCACGTGCACAGATAGCACGGGTGGACACCACGTTCGTTCTTGAAACTGTCGTAGAGACTTTCCTGCCTGCTTTCTGGGTAATTTGTCAGCCTGGGGAAATGATGCTGCCTTCCAAACCTGCGTTCAGTGCCGCAGGGCGAGGGCGCTTGCCTTCCAAGACCCACTTTGGGGCCACTTCTTTGTCAATTGGCGACTGTATCGCGTCCAGAGGCGGCGCGGTGACTCTGGCTCAGAGGCTTGGGAACGGGGACCGGGCCTGGGTGGACACTCCCTTCCTGCTCCGGGGAATGGGGGGGCGGGGGTAACTTCTGCTTCCGGAGAGACTTCTGAAAGAAGGGAGGCACGAGCTTCGGAGATAGGGAAGGAGTGGCTGAAGTGTAGAACCGGGGTTCGTTCTCGAAACCAATCTGGAAAGCCGGGAACCACCCCACCCTTCCGCGACCTGTTGCGCTCGTCTATGTCCAGGCTCCGGCTCCGGGCCTGGTCTAGTTTGGCTGCGAGTGGGCGCCACGGGCCCGAGAGCTTCAGCCAACGTCGCTGTCCCGGCCTTCCCTGGTCGGAAATCAGGGATACCAAGTTCAAGGAACTTGGACTCCCGAGGTCTTTGGATCCAAAGTGGCCCCGCAGCCCTAATGACCCAGCTGCCGGGAGACTGAGGGTGCCCTCTCACCCACCTCTGAGTCTCCCGGGTCCTCTGACCGCCACCCGCTGGAGAGGGTATGAGTTAATCAGGCTACAGAAGAAGAGCTCTCCCGCAGGGGAAGGCCGGGGAGTAGAGATCCTGGAGCTTGAGGCCCCCAACCCCGCCCACACACACCCTCGTGGCCTCCATTTGTACATTTTTATAGCAAGTGGTGGTCGGTTTATGGATGCGCACATACTGGACTGGCTTCCATGGGTACTTCCAGATCCAGTTCAACCCGCAGTACCTCCGTTCCACGATGCCCCTGGCCCTGCCGTTCAGGGTTGCTGGACGCGCAACCCGGGAGAACGAGTCTGCAGCCCACGCACCTTCCCTGATCTGCAAGATTTGGGGAAGGAGAACATCCAGCCGGAGCGCGCCGGGTCAGCGCCGCGAGGGTTTGGAGACACAGCCCTCGGCTCAGATACAAATGAGACTCAGTCCCGGATGTTCCTGGGTTCCTTTCAGTGGCGAGTTGAGTCCGCATTTGCCCTCTTAAAATACACCTTGGGTACCTCCCTCTTCCAACTACCGCTGACCCTAGAAAGTGCCCTATCGGCTCCACTCAACTTTTTAAAGACGGAAAACTAAAAAAAAAAAAAAAAAAAAAAAAAAAAGAATTTCTAGCTCGGGGGTTGCAATCCCTGAGAAGTGGCTTAGGAAGAAACAAGGACACGGATTTTGGTGATCCCCAAAAAGGAAATGAGAACGTTTTCCCCTTGACAAATTGAATCATCTTGTGTAATATCAGGTTAAATAGGGCTTCATTTTAAGCGGTGACTGTCCTTTGTACTATGAATGCACGTCAGCCCCCCCCCCACTTTGGGGAGTGAGGAGATGTCCAGACTTTTTTCCGTGTTTCCAGAGGCCTGTCTCCACAGCTCGGAAGGTCAGTCAAGCCTTTTAATGTTGAAGCCCAGCCAGCCGAAAACTGCCTGCTTTTCCCACTTGCGAGTGGATTTTTAAAGAACCAACTCCCAGAAGGTTGAGCAGTTATAAGCTACCCACCCCCCCACCCCATCTTCCCTTTTGAGTTTGCCTTAATTAGGGGGTGGGGAAGTGGGGTTGGGGGCCGCCTTCACGTAAAAACTGTCAAAGGAGTTGGGGGATGGGGGACCTAGAGAGAGGGGTGGAGAACACCCGCGCAGGAAAAATTCAAAAATCGTAAAAGGAAAAGGGGGAACATGAAGCCCAGAAGTCATTGTTTCCTTTATTTCAAAGGGAAAAACCTGCCCGATTCTCATCCTTTTGATTGATTAAGGCCCTGAATACCTCGCAGCCCCAGAGTGACAGTCCTTGAATAGACTTCAGCGAATAAAGCGCAGGCAGAGCGCGGGGCTGGCACTCGGGGTGTAAAGGAGGCGAGTTCGCTGGCACTTACCAAGTTATAAATAAAGGGCTATGCACAATGGTACCTTCTCTAAGGACAGACAGCCTTTACAACACTCCTGGCGTCATATCCTGCTGGGGACACTTCAGCTCCTAGCCAAGACTTCGCTCCTTTTATTTTTCCAGCAGTTTAGTCTGAATACCATAATAAATTCCTGAGAACAAACGCAGCAGCCGGGCAAAACTTTAACATATAGACACATCTCTGCTGCCGCATTGGGGATCCATACCTCGAGATTTAGAGCTGGGGCTTCCCAGAGTGGGTTTTTCAATCAAAAGGTGGTTTTCTTCTCCCTCCCCGCCCCAGACTTCAACTAGCGAGTCCTAGGGCCTCCCCAATGGCTGCCGAAGCTCCTCACCACTCCTGCTCCCAGACCGAGAAGACAAAAGAACTTTATCAGCACACTCTGGACTCCTCCTGGGAGGAACCCCACCGGGAGGACCCCTATAACAAACCTAGGCCAAAGGGGCATTGACCAGAAGACGGAAAGCTAAACAAGGAGGGGGGGCAGGCGGAGGGTCCCAATGCCTTCTTATTGGAATTGCGCCCCTCCAGTGGTTGTAAAACAAAAACAAAAACAAAAAAAATTAGAAAAAAGAGTCACAGAAAAATAGAGACATAGAGAGACAAGGAGACGGAACGGGAAGAATAGAGTCAGAGACGGAGAAAGCCACACAGAGATACACAGAGGGAGACAGAGACAAAGAGAGCAATAGAAAGTCAAGGAGAGAGGGACACACGTGAAGTGAAAAAAAGAAACAGGGACTCCTCTCCTCTGAGCAGCTGCCACCTCCCTCGGGCTGTCTCTCCCAGGTTCCACGGCTCTGCCCTTCTCTTCCGGGGAAGGGGAGCAGCGTGGGTCCCTCTCCGGGCCGGCCAAGGCCTTGGCACCGCCGGGGATGGGAAGAGAAAGTGGCCGCTGTCGCCCAATCAGCGCGTGTCTCCGCCACCCGGGACGGTCTCCCCGTCGGCCAATCGCAGCTCAGGGCTCTTGACCAAGCTTTGGGTGAAAGAACTAATAAATGCTCCCGAGCCCGGATCCCCGCACTCGGTGTCACGACGGGAGGAGATTCAGGCCGGCCGCGCTCCCACCCCCACCCCCCCCTCCCTGGCTCGTCGCGGCGCTCGCAGCCCCCTCCCCAGCGCCCCCCGCCGCAGGGCCACTCGCTCAGACTCAAACCAAACTTCTCCGCCCTGGGCTCGCGATCCCGGACTCTGGGGCCTCCCTGCCCGCCCCTTTCCCCGGTTCCTTCCCGAGCCGCTCTCTGGACGACGAGCGAGCAGCCCTCCTGCCCACGTCCCTCCCTCTCTTTCCAGCCTTTTTGGGGAGGGGCTCCCCACGCTCGGGGGCAGTTCCCGAGAGCCGCCAGCACCGCGCTCGCCTTTCTCTTTCGCCTTCACCTGGATATAATTTCCCAGCGAAGCTGCCCCCAGGATGACCACGCTGGCCGGAGCCGTGCCCAGGATGATGCGGCCGGGCCCGGGGCAGAACTACCCGCGCAGCGGCTTCCCTCTGGAAGGTAAGGGTGAGGGGGCGCCTCAGCGCCGCGCGGAGCCCGGGGCCCGAGCCGGGCTGCTCCAGCGTCTCCACAGGCTTCCTCGGCGTGCCCTGGGAGCCCCATTCCCTGGGTGCCCCGACCGCCCCCCCCCCCCCCCCGAGCTAACAAGTCGGGGAGAGATCTCCGCTCGATTTTCTCCCTGCAAACAGAGCGCAGTTCTTTCTGCAAACCCTCGCGAAGCTCGGCGGCCAGGCCTGCTCCGGGCCGGTCCACTTTCCTCTGCTGTTTTGCAAGTGGGGCGGCGGCGGCGGGGAAGGGATGGACCGGCTTCTGAGCGCCAGAAAGCACCATCTCCGCACTTTGCCCACTCCAGGGCCTTTCAAAATTGTCGCGGCTGCGCGGACATTTGCTAAGCTCTTGTTAGTTCCGAAAGAATTTTCTCGCCGGCCTCAAAGTGCAGTGGCAGGAGCCCGGTGGCTTCGTGCTTGGAATTTTTAGTATTAACCGATTAATTAATTAGAGTTCCATTCATCTCAAGTGGCATTTCGAAGTTTCCATAAACCCTTTTGGGGGAACTGCCTTGCAGTCATCCAGAAGGGAATCCCAAGGCAGGAAGACTTTGGATAGTCGAAGAGGTTGGGGCAGCAAGAGCAGGAAGCTGATCCAGAGGTGTCCCCCCTTCAGGCTGGGTCTGGAGTAGAATGTCATACCTAGAGCATGGATGGAGGTGAAGGGGGCTGCCTGCAGACCCTGCTGTTGTCTGGGTCCCCAGGTGTAACAGGTGACTCGCTACCACCTTTGGGGACCCTCTTTGACCTTTGGCTGCTGCACTCTCAGCCAGAAACCCCAAGGGCTGTCAGCTCCTCTGAGTCCCTTAGAAAAGGAGTGGTTCCAATTGAACGGGTTTCGGAGGAGTGGAGTTCAGGAGGCTAGCGTCTGGGTAACCTTCTCTCTGCCTGGATGCTGTTTCTCGAGCAAGCTTCAAGATACTGGCCCGAGGGTCTTCCCTTCCAAGGATGCCACTTTCTCCGGGCCCAAAAGGAAGACAGTTTCTCTGGGGCAAGTTAGTTTGCTGTCGTTGCTCCCCCTTCACACAAGATTATGTGCCCCCGAATTGCTTAATACTTTGAACAGATGTGATTGGAAGAGGGGCTGGGGCTGGGAGCCGGCTGTCTTGCATTTTCAGCTGTGGCTGTAACACGCGGATGGTCCCCAAGCGTCAGGAATTAGGTGGGCTCATCTTCCCGGCTGCTCTCTGTTCTCCAGAAGTGACTTTTCCTTTGCCTCTCTTTTCGCCTTCCGCTCCCAGTGTCCACTCCCCTCGGCCAGGGCCGCGTCAACCAGCTCGGTGGTGTATTTATCAACGGCAGGCCACTACCCAACCACATCCGCCACAAGATCGTGGAGATGGCCCACCACGGAATCCGGCCCTGCGTCATCTCCCGCCAGTTGCGCGTGTCCCACGGCTGCGTCTCTAAGATCCTGTGCAGGTACCAGGAGACCGGCTCCATCCGTCCCGGTGCCATTGGTGGCAGCAAACCCAAGGTGAGTGCTGGGGCCTGGCCCCGGAGGCCTCCAGGCCTGTGGTCTCCCCGGTTAGGGAGGATCGGGGCAGGGGGCAAGGACGCTCATCTGGGGCTTTCCAAGGAGTTATTTTTCAAGACTAGAAAGAGGTGTGTGGGGGGTGGGGTGGGGGGGGGAGAACAAGGTTGCTGCCTGGGCGCTGCTCCTTGGTAAACACTAAGGGAAAACTCCAGCCTTTTTGCAAAGGAGATACAGCATTTTTAAGAATGTCCCGGAACCCTAGAATACTCATCAAATTATTTTAATAGGCAAACACATGAAGCATGCAACTGTGCGTGCCCACCTGTTGCTGGTTTCCCAAGAATCTTCCCAGCTCCGACCCACTTTTGCCAGATCTAAAGAGCCACTTTTGGTTTTCTAAATGGTTTCTCTCCCACCTTCTGTCCCCAATCTCCTCCAGTCCAAATTGTCTCCAGGGAGTCAAAAGCTAGGGTGATTTGTTTCCTTTGTAATGGGCAGATTACTTGGCATTAAAAAAGCAGTTTGGTACTATCCTCAAATTATTTTGGTTCCTTTTAAAAAATGAAGGAGTCACACTGGCTAAGACTCAGTGGGAGGGGATTGCAGTGGGTCTGCCTTTTCTTCTGGATGTGGGGAAAATCCAATATAATTTTCTAGTTGCCACGGGGCAAAATTGAAAGGAGGATTCTGGCAAACCGAAGACTTCCAAACACCCTCCTTCCTCCCACTCCTAGCTCCCTTTCCAACCTCTCCGATAATCTCTAGAAACAACTTTTATTGAGAGAGAAAAAAAAAAAAGACCCAGTGTTTCAAATTATCCGTATTTGTTTATCCACTCTGATTTTTTAAAAGCCATATAATCACCTTTTACATTGCATTCTGCTCTTGAGGGTAGCTAAAATCTTGTGCTTATTTTTGGAGAGGTGCGAGTTGTAGCTGTAACTTGATTTTCCTGCTTCTCCTTCAGACATTCCCCTTTTTAGTTTCGTTTTCATGTTTCTGTGTAAGAAGTTGACTTTATTTTCAGGGATCAGAAAGTAAACCCCTCTCCCCCAAGATGTTATAAGTCTTCTTAATTTATCCTAAGTGCCCAAGCTTACCTAGGGAGGAACAGGGTCGACAGGGGTGAGGTGATCTCATTTCTACCCCTTCCTAAAAGTAAATTGCTCCAGAGAATGAGGTCCTTTTGCTAACAAGGGGGACCTTCCCAGGGGATTCAGGAAGGAGCATCCCACCGGGCCTGGAGGCGATGGGGCCACCACATTTGGCCCAGAGTCCTGGGTACCAACGCCTGCCTGCCTGTTCTCTTAAAGCAGGTGACAACGCCTGACG
Source organism: Acinonyx jubatus (assembly GCF_027475565.1). Classification (NCBI taxonomy): domain Eukaryota; kingdom Metazoa; phylum Chordata; class Mammalia; order Carnivora; family Felidae; genus Acinonyx; species Acinonyx jubatus. Next base: position 202,668,886 of record NC_069381.1, on the reverse strand, counting down.
TGGAGAAGAAAATTGAGGAATACAAAAGAGAGAACCCGGGCATGTTCAGCTGGGAAATTCGAGACAAATTACTCAAGGATGCTGTCTGTGATCGAAACACTGTGCCCTCAGGTACGAGGCCCATTAACATCTTCCCCAGGCGCCAACGTCAGTCGCTATTCCCCGGGCGGGTCATCCAAGCCACAATCACCCCAGAGATCCATCCGGGCGATCGGGAGGCAGCCCCTCCCAGGGCCCTGAAACATTCACGAGCCAGACGCGCTCTGGGTGTTTTACCCGGGGAGGGCACAGCTGCTGGTCCTGGGGTTGAGAGACCGCCAACGGCTCCCCAAAGAGGATTTCTGTCGAGGACGAAAGCAGGAAACGCGAGGCGGAGGCCAACTGTTTATTAATATTGATGTTCCCTTTTAAAGAGAAACAAATGTTTTGGTAACCCCAACCGAAGGGAGATGGGGCCGCGCCAGCCCAGGCTCTGCCTAGTGCGCAAAGGAGGGGAGGCTTCGGCAACGGCCCGGCTTTTTCCCCGAGAGTCCCAGGGACCATCCGGCGCCCCCGGCAGCCGGGGGAAGGCGGAGAGAGGGGCGAACGCAGGGCGAGCGCGCGGGAGCGCGGGAGAGTTTGTTTTTAATTATAAGGAAACTCCCTCCCCCCCCCCCCACTACCCCTGCGAGAACGAGATATTTCAGAGTATGGATTTGTTTACCAGACTGGAATCTGGAAAAAATAAATGGGGGAGAGTGCATTTTCTTTTGATTTTTTACAATAGGAAACGATTCTGCAGTTGAAATTTAAACCCTTTATAGCCTCAAAAAAACGTTGAATTGCAGGGGACGGGTCCGCTGTGGTTCTTCCTCCCTTAACGCGAACCGAGGGGGTCCAATACCCAGGTGGTGGTAGGGGTGGTGGGCTGGCCGGAGAATTCTCTTGGATTGGAGATCCAGAGCCCCGTCTATAGGGTCAAAAAGGGGAATGCTTTCTGCCAAGAGGGACACAGACGGCGGTTCCCGGCCCTAACTTGGGAGGTGCGGGCTTCCCAGGCTTCGGGCTCCCAGTAGCTCCGCGTAGATAGGTGCAGACTGTGTGGTGGGGGGATTGGAGTGGGCGGGTGAATGGGGTGGTAGAACCACGAAGACACAGGCGAGGAAACAGGCGAGTTGTGCAAGGCAGCCTCTCTACGGCTCGGGTCGGGGGTTCGGGGCTCCTACGGCCCGGCCTGGCACGGCTCAGTCGTCCGCGCTCCCTCCCCCCCCCGCCTCCAGTGAGTTCCATCAGCCGCATTCTGAGGAGTAAATTCGGGAAAGGCGAAGAGGAGGAGGCTGACCTGGAGAGGAAGGAGACAGAGGAGAGCGAGAAGAAGGCGAAACACAGCATCGACGGCATCCTGAGCGAGCGAGGTAAGCGGCGGCGCGCTCGGGCGGCGCACGGAGGCCCGCGCCTCGGCCACGTCCGCGCTCTGACGTCGGCGCCCAGAGCGCCGGCCAGCTCCCGCTCGTGTCAAGGTCTCTCCCTTGGTACCCACTGCACCGGCGTACGGAGCATTCACATGAAAGACCAGAGACGCACTTGAAATTAAAACAAAAATCTCTGGTCTTTTTTTTTTTCTTCTACTTTGTAAGCCTTTCTTCTGTACCAGCCTCAGCCCCTTGGAGTCTGGAACCGCGAGCTGCGGTTTGGTGAAGGGCTTCCCACTTGCCCTCAGGTATACAGGACCAGGCGTGGGGGGTTGAGGGGCTGGGGACAGTCTGTGAGTCCCCGGAGGCTGAAGGAACTTTTGCGCCCTCAGGGAAGGCCCAGATTTCCAGAGTTTCCCATTATCAGAGGAAGGGCGGGGAGAGAAGGATTCAAAACTCTTTGGCGCAGCGGGGAGGGGGGGGGGCCAAATTCCACGCCATCGGTTGCCTTCTACATACATACATACATGTAAGTTGGCTGTTTTGTGCTTTAAATTGTTTTTCAAATGCGACAGGGTTGGATTTCTGTGTGTGTCTAGGAAGTAAAACCAGCCTAAGATGTGGGCTCTTGGGCCCGCCGGTTTGGCACCCAGTCTCCACGGGAAGGTACAGGCCACCTGCTCCCTGTTGGCTGTGACCTGGCATCATCAAGAGAAAGTCTCTCCTTTGGAGCCATAAGTGCGGCTTCCTTCTCATATACCTGCAGCACCTGGTCTGGAGAGCCTAAAGGTGTCCCGCCCCCGCCCAAGGAAAGGCAGCCCCCCAGGGGAGGCAGAAGTTGAACCAGAAAGGGGTCACTGCAGCAGTTTTCCCGTGAGCAGCTTTGGCCTTGGGGATGGTTGCACCTCTTCAAAGGCATGGACGGTCGGGAGGCACCTGGAGTCCCAGCCATGCCTAGAGTTCCTGCTTCTGGGCCTGGACTTTGGTGGGTAGAGATGAGTTTTGACTTGCCTTAGAAGGGCAGGCGGCTCTCCAGATGGGCTTGAGCACCCACTGTGACTTCCAGAGTCAGGACTGTGGCTTCCAGAGTCAGGACTGCGGGTAGAAAGCTGGTTATTGCTTTTGCCTTCATTGCCCAACCTGGCGGATGGCAGCAGCTTTGCGAACCGAGGCAAGCTCTGTACACAACCTTGAAGGGACACTCAGATTTAGATGTTACAAACCCAAACAGCAGATTTCAGGGATACACAGAAGCCTAGATGCTCCGGTACACACGGACAACCAAGAAAAGACACCCCCAACCACGGCAGGGCGATACACATGCTGTTGTTTCCCTCCCTTTAAAGCCGGGGACTCACAAGGTCTTAGTCTAAGCCTCTCCTCTGGGAGGGGTGATTTTCTGCTGTAGTCTCTGAGGAGACACCCCAGCTTTTATTCCAGACCTAGATGGAGCAGAGAGGTACTGGTGAGGGAGGAAGGAGAGGAACCAGCTAATCCCAAACCCAATGGCCCCTGCGGGCACAGGGGCAAGAAGCCCAGAGCTATCAGAGAGGCTCAGGAAGGGGGGGGGGGGCACGGCTTTGCTACTTGTTGCTGGAGGCACCGGCGGCCGAGCGGCCGCTCCCTCACAGCACAGGCAACCGAGGCCCAGGAGACAAAACGCCCCAAATGAGCTGGTCAAACATTTGTACAACTTTTCCAGCTTTTACAAAGAAGGCCTTCTCTACACAATCTACACTTGGAGATGAACTTGGGAGACAAAGCCTGGAGAGTCCATTGAAACTCACACTTTAGCTCGGCCCAGACAAAGCTCCAGCTCGAAGCAGCTTGATGTGAACAAAGGAAGGCAACCTTTTTATAATTCAAGGAGAAAAGAAGAGAAAACAGCCCCACAAAGGGCTGAGAATAGACATTATGGGCTTGCAATGAGGGATGAATTATTCAATGAGCTCCAATAGTTGCTGCGCCAGGAAGTTTTATGGACTCTCCAGCGTGGAAAAAGTGGCTATTTCACCTACAAAATGTTTCTAGTCTTTTGGGCCGTCTAGCTGGGCCGGCTGCCATTCAAGGGCGATTGCTACCAGTTTTAAAATCAGAGTATTCTCCCCAGCGGGGGCTGTGCCGTTGAAAACACACACACTCCGCGGAGGCTGAAGCCTAATTTAATTTGGGGTTGTCAGAGAGGATACAGCGACCGTTTCTTTAGCGGCTCTAGCTCCCTTTCCAGATAAGCCCTGGAGGGCATATGGGGCCCAGAGAAAGGACAAGTGTAGGAGTGAAGTATAGTTTAAAGGGAAATCTAGGAACCTAAAAAAATTACCTCTGTTCTTTGGGCACCAAAAGTCATCGACTGCCCCCGCGTGTAAAACGGGATGAATGTTGATAAAGGGGTCTGAGTTCTCTGGGGGAGGGGGAGGAGGCTGGCCTAGAAAGGACCTTTGGGTGCTCTGAGCAGGGGACGCGCTCTCTCTGGAGGTTCCAGCTTCCTTGCGGGGCCGGGAAGGGGGGCGACGGAAGCTGAGACTGGCTTTCCAGGAGACGTCTTTCCGCTTGTCAGACTCGAGGGCACAGGAAGAGAGGCACCCTGAAAGAGGTCAGAACTGCCTTCGTTTTTCTCCAGCGTTTGGCCTTTCTTCTAGGTGACCCCCTTTACCTTCTCAACTTTCCCTCGTCCCTTGCCCAATCCAAGGGCGGCGCGGCGTGCTGACTCGGCTCGCTCAGGCCCTTGCGCCCTGGAGCGCACTAGACGCTGTGCAGCCCTCCTCCGTCCGTCCTTCCAGCTCCTTTGCCCGGGTGAAAGGAGAAAGCTGGGAGGCCGGGGGACAGCAAACCGCCCCCCATCCCCACCCCCACCCCGCTTGGTCCCGGCCCTCCGGCCAGCACCGTGATCGGAACAGGCGCAGTCGCAGGAGCCAAGCCCCGGTCGCAGCATCGGGGGCTGTGGGCACAGCCTCCGCCGCGGCCACTCAATGGGCGCCTCTGTTCCTCCCCCAGCGCGGCGGAGCGGGCCCGCGGGCGCCGTCACAATGGGTCGGCCCCCACTCCTGCGCCCTGCGCCAAAGCGCCGCGCCGCGCCGCCCCCTCCCTTGCGCTCCGGCCGGCTCGAAGCTTAGCTCGCCGGGCTGCAGCCGACTCAATTGCCTCCTTTATGTCCTTCTCACTTTCATCTAGACACAGCCCGCCTCCCCCCCTTCTTCTCCTTTTTTCCCCCCTCTCTTGCCTGAGGCTCACATTAGTGAAATTTCTGCAGCCTCCCCCCATTTTTTTCTTATTTTAAAGAAAGCCCTTAACACAAAAGCAGTGACTAATCAATAGAAAGTGCTCCTTCATCATCTCCTCCTCCTCCTCCTCCTCCTCCTCCTCCTCCTCCTCCTCCTCCTCCTCCCTCCCTCCCTCCCCCCTCCTCCTCCTCCAGCAGGGTGACGCTTTTCCTGTTTGTGAGTTTTGGGAAACATTTTTGCTTTGTGCCGTAATGGAATTAGAGGACAGATGAGGACTGTAAATGGACACGCGACGGCAAGACTCTCGCTTAAATATTTAGTTGCAACATTACAATTACCGACTTGTTGCAGAGGCTTTGATGTGGCAGTTCGGGAGTGCGGGGGGGGGGGGGGGGGGGAGAGGCCAGATTGCCCAATTGATGTTTTGATTGAGGCTGGAGATACACTTTCCTAGGACTTTCCTTTCCCGCTTTAAAAATCACTAGTGAGTGTGGGAGGTTTGCAACAGTTTCAAAGATTGAGCTCAGAGACCGCAAGCATAGGTCGGTTGGGGCTTATACTCCATTCATATCTCTCCCTTCCTATTTGACATTTATGAAAAGCAGGTCTGTGTGGTTTTGTTTGTTTGTTTGTTTGTTTGTTTGAGAAAGTAAAAGTGACCAAAGTTTTGCTCGTGTCCCTTTTTGTTTGAAACCTTGTGAGCTTTTCTGAAATAACTAGGACGCTGTCAGTTTTTCGGCGGGGCAGAAGCTAAAGCAAGTAAAAACGCACAGAAGTTTTAAAGGCCCTTGAAATATTTCGTTTCCAATGGAATCATGAAAAGAACACTTTATCATTGACGGGGGCGCTACTGAAGTCGAGAGGAACGAAGGCCATTTCTTCCCCCCGACTTAGCAAGGGAAGGACGTTTTGGCGCGAGTCAAAGCGGGGGAGGGGGGGAGGAACTTTCCCACAGACTGAAATCCCGGGGTATAAGATCTTAGGTTTGTGGCATCGGAACCTTTATTAAAGTGGACAGGCCACTCTCCAAGTCCGTTTGTCAGAATCCTCAATTTGACCCCAATGTCGCCTTCTAGTCTTTTGAGTGAAGTTTATGTTTTCTGAAGTCCTTAAAATACGCAACAAGGAAATAGCACCCATGTAAAAGTGTATTGGAAATATCAGCACTTGAATTAAATTAAAACACCAGGCTGGGTCCTTTTCAGGGACGTAATGGTAGCGATTTTCCTGTTGGAACGATGAGAGAGAGAGAGAGAGAGGGAGAGGGAGAGGGAGGGGGAGAGAAAGAAAGAAAGAAAACAAAAGAGGAAAGAAAAAAGAAAACCACCAGAGTTCAGATCTTTGAAGGTTTTTCTTTTTTGCTTGTTTGTTTGTTTGGCTGCTGTATGCTTACTTTCTGGCCTTATTGAAAACATGCAGATTTTCTAATTAATGCTTGAAATCGTATGTTTATTTTGGGGCTTGATTTGATTGTTGATAGCACCGGAACGGGGACTAGGGGCTTCAAGTGCGTAATAATTACTGAAGGGTCATTTAAGAGTCCCCAGGGCTTCGCAATAAAACCCACCGGGGCGGTGAGGCGGAACCAGCAAGTGCCCCGCGGTTCAGGAGAGTGGGATATGTGGAAATCAATCAGGTGAATAGGAGCGTTGCCACTGAACTCAATTTCCATGAATAAATATGTTTTCAAGACAAAAAAAAAAAAAAAACCCTCCTAACCATAAGGTTAAATGTTTAAGCTGCGCATAAGTAAATAGCCAATGAAAGTTAAAAGTCGCAACATCAGCCCTAAACAAAGAGTGAGACAAAGTTTGTTCAGGACTGAGGACAGAGAAGGTTCAGTTCGGTGGGGTTCTAGACAGGTAACTTATTTATGTGGGTAAATAAAGATTAAAGAACCATTAAGAATGTACATATATAACTAACAAGACACTAACAGGCAATTAAGCAGTCAGTTTAATGCCTTATCTCACTGGCTGCTCTGGGGTTGTTTTACAACTAGGAATTAAAATCTGAAAAGGAAGTTTTCAGCAGCTCTGGCCAAATATTGATTAAGTAGCTGTTTGTTGATAGCATTGTTACGCATTAAAAGGCCGGGATCGCGGCCCCTCAGTGGCCATCTTCTATTGTGAGGGATTCTTAACCACAGAGATCAAAGCGGGATCATTTCAACTTATCTGTCTTGGAAAATCCTCCTTTTCCTCTGAAATCTCTAAGGAGGATTGGCCAAATTCTCTTTAAGAAATAGGAACCCAAACCAGTTACACGTCGTAGGTTTGTAGAGAAGAGATTCATGGGGTGTTTTTAATTATCCTATGGTGATTTCTTGTGTAGAGCTTAGGCTAAGATGGTGAATTTATCATCAAATAGATTCTCATTTTTGGAGGGTGGCCGGAGGCATGGCACCTACCATTCTCTCATCCCTAAATTTCTAAATGTGGAACTTGCTTTCGCCGAAGTTGCCCTCAAAGCTGGAAGGATGGAAAGGAAAGAGGTCAGATTTTTATGTAAAACTAGGTGAGGACTAGTTAAATACCCAGGAATCTGGGAGTTACACTAAGTATGTTTCTCGACATGTGCTTCTATATTTTTTGTTTACATGAGTCTCATGCATATTTTTAACCCTCTATAATGTAGGAGTCGATACGTATTTGTGTATAGTTTGTGCATCGTTGGAGTTTATTTATAAGTTGCTCACTATGAATTATGCTGGCAGTAAACTATATCCAGTTGCGCAAAGTAAAGACTTATTTGTCCAATGGATTACACTTTCTAGAGTCATCAGAATTTGAGATAATAGCACAACCTCCCAATTCTTATTCAGCCCTTCTGTTTAATGCTAGGAAAAAAATTTCCCTGAATGATTTTATGACTTTTTGGCTGTTGATGTTTAGATGAACTATTAGACTTTTTTTTTTAAGTTTAAGAATTCAACATATCTAGATAAATTTTTCTTTTATTATGAGAGTTAAAATTCCTGCAAGACCTTTTTTAGAAATACCATCTCTGTGCTTAATTTGCAAATTCCAACAAATCACTCTGAGGTTGTGAAATTTATGCCAGACTCAGGCTTTGGCTATTCAAATATGCATCATGGATCTGTCTTTCTGAATCTTCTTCTCTGGTTGTGTTCATTGAAGTCCTAAATAATTGTGCATAGGGCTTTATTTTATTTTATTTTGTTTTTATTCTTTCTTACTCACTCTTGAACAAGATGAGTCTTGATGTACAGAATTACTAGTGGATATTTTCTATTCTATTATCATCTCCCAATTAATTAATAACCTACCTGTGCTCAAATGTTCTTTGATGTAGTCCCAATCATTCAGTGTAGAGCAACTGCCTGAAATAGATTAAGCTGGAAGTGTGAGTCAGCTCAGATCTGTTATGGTTACCCTGTCCTGGGTCCAGATGCAGCATTAGGGCGTTCTTTGTTGCATACGTCATATGTGCATGTATATGAAATATACATATGGAGCTTAAGTGACTGTTCCCTCTTGGGTATCAGGCTATGTATTCCTATACTGTGAAGGCGGGGGGCAGCAGAATCGAGCTCCAAACTGGGTCTGATCTCAGTACCAAGGCAGAATTCCTGATATGAGAATTGGCTTGTGTCAATTATATCTCAATCAAGTTGGGGGGAAAAATACATTTTTATATTATTGTAAAAAAAAAAAAAAAAAAAAGGATGGGTTGCCTTTCACCGAGGAACTATGATCAGAGAAAGTGGAAGGGAATTTCAGAAGTTGTCTTTCTCTTGGAAGATGCACAGCAAATCAGGAACAGAGGACCATCTTCTGCTCTATTGGGAAAGATTTTCTTGCCCTGTACCTGCCAGTCTCTGGTGGAGAGGGTCACAGTGCACCTTTCAGCTCTGCCTTGTGGTGTCGGGCCAAACACTGAGCCTCAAAAGCATGGAACTTTTGCTGGAATCAAGACCTCTGTCTTCTAAGAAATCTTTCTCTCAAATTATCTGTATTAGGATTATGCTCCCCAAACATATAATTTCCAGTTTGTTACTGGAACACGCACAGTTATCAAAATGCCCATTAATATTATAAAACATATGTTCAGGGGAGAGGAGTTAGAAACGTCATCATTGTCAGAAGCAGATATGAAAACCATGCAAAGCAGTTGCTGAGGACACTTGAGGAAAGGTTTTATGAATTCGTATCTTCAATGTTGGTTTTCCTTCCTTCCTGATAAAAACTAAGACTAACAGACTTCTGCTATGGAAGTGACCACTTCTCTTTAAGGTAGAAGAAAGTGCCTCATCATAAAGGGTGATGCAATGCACATTTCTCCTAAGAAGGGCAATCTTGAGAAAGAGTTTTATCCTGCACATTGCATGTAGCAAAGTTTGTAGCATTTTGATTTTTGTTGCAGGACTTTAAGTAAACAACAACAAAGAAACTCTTCTCGTTGGGGTGAAGCAACTTGATCAAAGTAGTCTTGAGTTTTTATGTCCTCCTTACTGCAGTGATTGAGGAATCAATCTCCCTCAGTAAAACAAGTTAGAAGACATGACAGGCAACAAGAAGCTAGCTGTATATTTGTCTCCTTCAACTATATTTTGGGATTTTGTGACTATATGTACTTTCTTTGGCCAGATTCAATGCATCTACAACAGTATATTAACATAAAATCTCAGTTCTAGGGGGGTAATCAATGGATTCCATTTAAAAATAGCTGTTCAAAACGCTTTGTGACGAGGATAGGAGAGACTTTTCTTGGCTGAGGGAGAGGAAATACCACTAATTTTCAGCATTAACAAATGTCCAGGGTCATATTGGGAATTCAAATAGTATAGTTTTACGGAGGCTTAAATGTAAATTTTCAGAATTTTTATGATCGGCTGGTAGGCATATTTCTGGAAACTGCCGCAGAATTAAATGTCCTTGCTTTTATGTCGTTAGATGGAAATAATAAGTAAGTTAGGGTAGAATAGTTAAGAAGAGAAAGTTAATTGCTGTGCAATTAAACCAATGGGATTGGTTTGGTTTTTAATGTACTTTTATAGTAAATATTTACATGGTCACGCACAAATTTGCATTTTTAATAGAAAGCTTGCATTTGTAGGCTGGTGATTTTATAGGTACACAGCAATGCTAATAGTACAGTCAATATATACCCTTCTTATCTATGTTTTTTGGCAAACCCTAATATAGACATGACTTATCCAGTCGACAGGCACTTGGGCATTGTATGGGGATATTAATATCTTCCTTATTTTCCTTATAGGGCTTATCTTTTTTAAAAAAACATTTTTTAAATGTTTATTTTTGAGAGAGAGAGAGAGAGAGAGAGAGAGCGAGCACAAGCAAGGGAGGGGAAGAGAGAGAGAGAGGGAGACACAGAATCTGAAGCAGGCTCCAGGCTCTGAGCTGTTATCGCAGAGCCTGAGGCAAGGCTCAAACCCACAAACTGTGAGATCATGACCTGAGCGAAAGTCAGATGCTTAACCAACTGAGTCACCCAGGCACCCCCAAAAGCATTTTATTTTTAAATAACTGTAGACTTATGGAGTCTGTCTTCAAACATATTAAAGTTTGGCCAGTTTTCAAATATATTACCATGATTAAGAAAATCTTGGCTAATGTGTGTGTGTGTGTGTGTGTGCGTGCGAGAGTGCGCGCGCGCGCGTGTGTGTGTGTGTGTGTGTGTCTCAGTTACCATGGTTGAGCTTAACCTGAACTAAAGAAAATTAATTGGTCCAATTCATTTTGTTATAAGAAAAGCAACAGGTTTCTTCTTTTTGAATTCCTACTTGGCCAGTTTCCTGATTGTTTCTTGTATGTTCTGACTTAATCACACCCAAAGTCCTCTTTCCTGCCTTTGCTTGCATTGTAAGAGCCCAGTACCCAAGGTAAAAAGGGTTCTTGCCTCCCTTATTTTACTCTAAAATTGAGACCAACCACACTTCAGGTGTGATCCTCTTGAACTTCGGCTTTGAAGTCTATAAGATGGGGCACATCATACTACTTTCCCAGGGTGATATGAGAAGAAAATGAGAAAATGCAAGTTATGTGCAAATTACACGTATGATAGGAACACTCAAAATCTTGGGGGAGAAAACCTTCTGAATGTGCAGAAAATGACCAGCCTGCTGGCAGATGGGCTCTGCCCAAAGGCAGATAAAAGCTTAATTCAGGGCTTAGGAGCAACAATGAAGAAACACACACACACACACACACACACACACACACACACGCACGCACACAGAGTCCACTTTCACTGAGTCAAAAAGATTGAGTTTGTAAGCCACTATTTAATGTAACAGATTTTATTGTCTTAATAGATAACAAAAATAACAAAATTCTAAAGCCATTCACTGAGATGTCAAAAGATATTTCTAAATTATGTTTTTCTCCTAGTTCTACAAAGATTACTTTTCTCTCTTAGATTCACTTGGCTCTTTAAGAGTCCTCCATATCAAACTTTTCTTCGATTTTTTTTTTTTTTTGCACAAGTTCCTTTCTCTCCAGAGATTGACAAACAAGTTGTTGTTTGAAAATCAGTCTCATACATGCATTCTTACTTGTGAAATTCTGTTGCAATGCTGCATTTTCCGGAATTGGTCTTGCATCATCTCTCATTCTGTCTGTCCCCTCTTCAGCCCCCTCCGTGTTCTTAAATATCTCCTTAGCTCTGCACGTGAGATTTTGTGCATTCTTCTTTCTTTGTGCATCATTCTTCTTAACCCCTCTCCTATCAAATTCGAGTTCAGAAATATTAACGAAACTTTCCAAAATAGCATTCGTGAAGTTGGAGGATACATTTCGGTGACCTTTCTATTCGATTTCCCTCCATCCAGTTCCCCGAGCTCGGGAACTTGTGTGTTGTGTTTTCCTGGGTGCGGGGTGCCGTTTGGAGAGTTGAAAACAAAGTAGCCTGGCTTGTGAGGCTTGGGGGGAGGGGGCTGGAGAGCTCCTGGCCTGCGTTTCCCCTGCTGGAGCGCCTTGCTGGTGCAGCCACTGCAGAAAAGGAAGGTTGTTTTCTTATCCCCGCATGCACTGGTCTGACCTGTCTCCGAAATAGGTCAGGCTGGGGCACAGCCAGTTTATGCAGCTGTTGGGGCTTAGGCGTCCCGGCAGGCGGCCCCCAGTGAACTGATAAAAATTCGCTGGCCAGCCATTGGGCCTTCCTTCTGGACTGTGCTGCACCCCTGCGCCCCCCCCCCCCCGAAGGCTTTTAGATGCAAGAAGACTCCTGGATTATGGGGGCCAGCTCTCAGCCTCAAAAGGGAAGCGTTCTTTTATTCTGGGGATTGTACTCTTGTTGATGCAAACATTCAAAAGAAATATATACTTTGTCAGATTTCATTTTTAAATCGTCCCATTTACTTTGACTGAGTAAAGCATTCACTCTGTGCCTAATTCCAAAGATACAGAAGGATTTACAGGAACAGGTGTTAATAGGTTTTCTTCCCATCTATGTCCCTCAGTATCTTGGTCACCCCTCTAGAGAGTCTACACATAAATAATTACATTGCTCTCTCTCTTTAAAAAATATTCTCCCTCCTTTTGCACAAATGGTAGCTCACGATAGAAAGTATTCTGTGCCTTGCTTTTTTTTTCTTTCCATTTGAGACTATATCTCAGCAATTACTCCACATCAGGGTCTGATGGTCTCCACAGCCTTTTGTATAGCTGTATAATATTCCATTGCGATGGCAAAAGGTGATTTATTTAGCATTAGATAGTTTCCAATCTAACATGTGTGAGTTTATTTATAAAATAATTCCTCCATGGTAGGGACAAAGAGAAAGTGTTTGCAACTTTGGTGGCTTTGGTGGAATTTTAGTACTGTGTCGAGAACAAATCATGGGATACTTAGCGTGGAACAGGAGCATGCTGGCTACGTGCACGAGAGAAATGAAACAGTTTTCTCTACCACTGTATGTTTATAGGAGCCGAGATTTTGAAATTTCTGCTTAGGAAGTTGGTCTTCCAATAGCGACTACACTCTGGAAATTTCCTCTACTCTCTTTTTGTTCCAAATGGAGAAATCTCTAAATCCCAGGAAAGCTGTTTTCTTTGACTTTTTGGTTCCTCTTTTTTTTTCTTTTAAAAAAAAATTTTTTTTAACGTTTATTTACTTTTGAGACAGAGACAGAGCATGAACGGGGGAGGGTCAGAGAGAGAGAGGGAGACACTGAATCTGAAACAGGCTCCAGGCTCTGAGCTGTCAGCACAGAGCCCGACACGGGGCTCAAACTCACGGACTGCGAGATCATGGCCTGAGCCGAAGTCAGACACTTAACTGACTGAGCCACCCAGGTGCCCCTCCTCTTTTTTTCTTATCTACTGTTCGCTTCACTCCCCACCCCCGTCATTTATTAACATATTTATGTTAAGCCTTCTTAGTTATTTTTCCTTCTGGGCTGGAAAAACTATGGATAATTTTATAACAATTTAGTGGCAACTTATCCTGATGGTTTAGTTACGAAAGAGAAGTTGTCTTTCAGGGTCACCAAATTCGGTTTGAACTAGTAAGAGAGCAGGTCATGAATAGTAAAACACGTCTTGTATTTCTGATTCTTGAGACGGGCTGGCCCGGTGCTCTCGGGGGTTTCTCGAGTTTGGGAAAGGCTGATTTTTAATTTTGCAAACTCTTAAGGGGCATGTATCCATTCCCTCCTATGCACAAAGGACTTTTTATGTTTTTGCACATACCTCGCCTCCCTCAAATCATTTCAGCCTATTTTCCCTTCAATCTGATGCCCAGGAATTCAGTTGTTGATGCTGTTAAGTACCTGGCTTACCTAAGCTGGAAGTCCGAGTCTGTGAAATGAGCCAGAGAGAGCTGTGTTCCAACCCTATGAGAAAAACAACCCGCTGCAAACCCTCTTGGGAAAACTGAAGATGTGAGCGCCAATAAATGTTATGAAGTGAAGGTTTCGAGTCATTCCTTTTTAGGAATGGGCCTTGCAGAAATGGGAGAATAAGCTAGGAGCTAGGATTTGCTTTTGAGAATCAAAATCTTGATTTGGTTAAAAAAACAAACATTACCGAGAAACAGAACCCGTCTTCTTTCTTGACCGTTCTTGCCGCCCGTCCCCAGAGCACGGTTGTGCCAGGCAGTGGCAGGAAGGTGAGTTCTCCTGCTAGAACTTTTGTGTGTGCTTCGACAGAACGCAGCTAGGGGGATCCTCTCGGTCCTCTCCCTGCTTCCTCTCTGACTTGCTTATGGAAATCTAAAGGAGTCAGTTTGAACATGCAAACAGGCCTGGTGTCCAGAGTATCTGTGAAGAGCTGAGAAGAATCAGAAGCAGCTTTTTTTCCCCTGCCCTCTCCCAGCTCGGTGCGTAATTTGGATCGAATCAGGCCCATAATTTGTGACATCTGATTACTCCCGGCAAAAGTAGGCAACTCTCCACATAGGATGGGTGCTGGGGGGTGGGGGTGGGGGTGGCTAGGGAGGGGTTAAGTTTGAAGAAATGTTGATTTGTTTGTCAGATTGCTGTGACGTTCCCAACAGAAATTTAGACCCCAGGAAAGATGCGGTTTTCAGAGCTGTGTCGGCAGAGTAACCGAACTTGAGATACTTGACGCGTCTTTACACGGTTCTCATCCGCACAGGTACGGGGAGAACATTCTCCAGCGGGCTGGCTCAGGGTCAGCGAGCAGGGATTTTGGTGGGAGAGCAGCTCCCTCTTCTGATTTGTACGTTTGCCATTTTTTTTTTTTCAATAAAAAGGGACCCATGAATTCATTAGGGGAAATACTTCAACTTTCCATTTCGTGATTCCCAAGTCAATGGGACCTCAGGGTCCGGAATCATTGGTTCAATCTGAAAAATGTTGGAACTTCTAACATCTTCTCAGACCATTTCTAAAAGGGGCTGGGAGTCCATTTCAGGAAGTCCAGCAAATAAATGGGGTCTCCTCACGGTGCCTCCGGCAGACTAGCAACATGCCAGAGAGGAATATGACTTGGGAAGCCATCCAGTGTGGAAACTTTCCAGGCGGTAGGCTTGCTTGGCTTTTGTGCAGACAGGGCACATCCGGGGTTTGTGTGCGCGCGACACACGTTTGTCAGAGGGCGGCAGAAAGGCAACTTCTATGGTTTCTTCCTGGAAGCCAATGTCTGCTTGTGGTCACTGGCCCTGCCAAGCTCTGAATACTTGCTGAATTTTTGTCTGAAAAAAAGATGGCAAACGGAAGACTGGGATCTCAGCATCAGGTCAGACACTACAAAGAGCCAGGCTGAAGAGTCCAGGGCTTAGGGGGGATGCTGGGTATTGGCACCCCCCCCCCCCAAACACACACTGGGGGTTGGGTTCCAAGATGGAGGCCAGGCTGGAAAGTCAACTGGCCTACTTGGGATTTAGCTTCTGGGCTCTTCTCGGGGAACTTTCTGGGCCCTGAATCCTCAGTGTCTTTTTCTTCCCTGTGGAAAGTTGTCAGCTGGTGTGTCTCAGGCCATTCCTGAGCCGAAAGCCAGTTGGTGGCTGGGAAGGCCGCCTCACCTTGTGTCCCTCAGAGGCTCATGTGGTGGTCAGTAGAGGGTGGGGACATACAACTCTTGTGCAGATGGGAGCAAGTCCTCATTACCTGGTGCACTTGTGTCATGGGGTCTGTCCTTTTTTAGGGAAGTTGAAACTAAGTCCCTGAACAGGCTTTTCTTTCTTTTCTTTTAATGTTTATTTTTGACAGAGACAGAGCATGAGCAGGGGAGGGGCAGAGAGAGAGGGAGACACAGAATCTGAACCAGGCTCCAGGCTCCGAGCTGGCAGCACAGAGCCCGACGCGGGGCTCGAACCCACGAACCATGAGATCATGACCTGAGCCGAAGTCGGACGCTCAACCGACTGAGCCACACAGGCGCCCCTAACGGGCTTTTATTTCTAATGGGGTATTAGCATATCCTTGGGCAGATAAGGAGAGGAACAATTTCCCTATTACAAAATACAAATGACACAGAGCACCAAATTTGGTCTGAATTTGGTTTGCTAACTTTATCATTTTATTGAATTACTATAATTTAATGTTACTAGTTTAACAATTTTCCCCCGGAAATGAATCCTTTTTATTTTTTCCTTTAGTTGAAGACCCAAATTAAATTCATTAGGAAGGACAATGACAATCTTTCACGTTGCAATTCCTGGTACTTGGAAAATCCTTTTGGAAAAGCTTCAGGAAAAATAGAACTGTCACTCAAACTGTAGTGTATAAGAAATGATATTACCGGAACAAGTTTGGGCCTTTTACAGGGATGTTTGGAAATCTCCCTACCCCAATGCTCTGCCTTTCAAATCTTTTGAAAATGTTTCCCCCCATTTTCCTTTCACAAAGGGCTCTCTGGGCTGACCAGGGGTAAAAAGAGGGAGGTCGGTCTTGGATGTCGTCTCCTCTCCTTCCCTGTGTCCCCCACCCCTTGTCCTATTTCCACCAACTCTTCCTCGTTCACATCGAGACTTCAACCCATTACCTCTTCCTGGGATGTTGGTAGTTTCCAGAAGGACCCTGGGAGCTGATAACCTAGCGTGGAAGAAAGAAACTCTAGTGGTAGAATTCCAGGTGTCCGAGTAGGAAGGACATTTTTGTGGGGGTTGGGGGCAAGGGATGGGTTTCTGGTGCCCCTCAGTCACACCCCTGTGGATCCTCTCTTCACTGTGAGTGGTGAGACTCGTTCTGAAATGAGGGAGCTTCTTGCTGGTGAGTATGGCCTGCCCGGGTGTGGTACACCACTGAGCTATCCAGGAGGAGGCAGGTCCAGGTAGGGCCGAGAGCATTCTCCATCGCAGGTAGATTTTCCACACTTCCTGGGTGCCAGGGAAGGGCCTTGGCTTGTGTCCTTTGGACTTCCTGAAGAACAGAAAGGGTCTGTTCTGGCCTAGAGCCACAGGCGTGGAGGGCACTGAGGGGCCTATCTTGCCTCAGAGCTCAAAACCCTCCTAAGGAACAGACATCTGACCTGAGCTCTTACGCTTTTAGTGCCACCTGGACAGATGGCAGAGGTCAGAAGAAGTGAGGCTCCCTCCTCTAGAGGACTAGGGCCCAAGGGGCAGCCATGATGGATCCACTGGCTGGGAAAGCTTCCGGCAAGTGCACTGAAGCACTTCTAGGAATCTTCTGGATGGCCAGAGACTCCTAGACTCTCAGTACTGGAGTCCTGGAGAGCCTCAGCAACACGTTGCTTTGGAGAACGTATGCTGTGAGCGCCTCAGGGGAACAGCTGGGATTTATTGCATCCATGAAATATGGGGTTCAGAAATAGCCTGTCATGTTTGTGGACTATTAACTGACGACCCTGGATTCCTGCTGAGCCCCCAAAGTGGGGGCTTGATCACTCAGACTTGATCGACCTTTTACAAGTGTTAGGTAATGACAGCAGGCACAAGCACGTAGAAACAGTCTACGTCTTCCCCAGGCCTCCTCAGGTGGAGGATAAAAGACGAGTCCTTGTCAGAGAGGTGAGCTTATCATACAGTGAATGAACCTTGAGTTCCGGGGCTCCTCACCTGCGTGGGCCCTTGCAGGCTCTGGAAGGGTACCTACAGCGTCTTCATGCCATTAGGTTTTTGGCAAATGGTGCAAAATTAAGGTCTGTTCGTATTTACTGCTCAGAAGGGGCTCCCTCAACTATAAAAGCTTCAGATCCCTCAAAGCTGTGTTTATCCTTGTGCTTGCTTAGTTTCAGGTGGGAAAGGTAGAAGTGAGCAGAGATGGTCCCTGAGCATGGAGACGGCCTGGTACACCTGTGTGAGAGCAAAATAGTAGTAGTAGTAGTAGTAATAATAATAATAATAATAATACTCAATTTCCCTCCACTGTGTCTTAGGCCTTAGAGTTGGCCGGGATGCTTCCTCATTTCTCATGCCTTATCCTGTTTACTTAGGGGACCAAAGTCTGAGCTACTGAGAGTTTACCTATGTGGCCCTGATATCGCACAGCATCTTAGGTCCTTGCAGGGAGCCCCTTAGAGGGATCCTGGACAGATTCCTTACCAGAAGATGAGGAACATCCATCTACTCCCTGGACACAGGGAGGTGGGCAAGAGCCCCAGTTTTGGGGGGGGGGAGGGCTTTGATTTCCTCAGCTGTAGAAGTTGGATTAGGCAGTTTTTAGATGTTTCTTGTAGGTCTCCAAAACCATTGCTATGACCAGGTCGCTTTCCCTCTCTGGGCCTCATTCTCCTTTCCTCCGAGCACAGAGGCATTGGCGAGGTGAAGGGTATGGTCTGTCCCAGCTCTGGCAGGACGTGGTGGCTCCGGCCACGTGTCACGTCTGTTCTCAGCAGACTCTGCCGGGAGCCCCAGGCAGCTGTTTGAAGAAACAGTGGGGCCTCTGGGCAGCCGGAGAATCAGGGCAAGGATGTCTTAGAAGGCGAGGAACTCCTATCTGTCTCATCTGTGGAAAGAAGGATTCCAGGTGCTGGAACGGTGAGGGTGGGAACAGAAGCTTGCTGTACTGTTGAACAGGTGGACCCACTGGCTCTTCCCCATCCACGTGGGGCAGTGCACGGTTTCTTGTACCTCCTGTCAAAACTGTGGCTTCCAGAAGCGTCTGGAAACCCCTGGGGATATTATTTGGAGAGCTTCCCTTTAAGCTAGAGTTGCTGAAGCAGGACAGTAACATTCCCCCTTTCAAATCGTCTGTGTCTGGACATATTTTCCTGTGACCAGAGAGGGACACGTGAGATTTCTGGTAGCTGACCAAGTCAGAGCTGGAAACTGGACTTGAGGAGAGAGAATCAGACAATGGTGCGTTCACTTCATCTGATTCTGCTGTCGTATTTTAAACATAAATTAACTCCCCCATCAGTAGTTGTCAAAAAGTAAATCAGATAAAGTGGCTTTTTTTTGCCTTGGGTTAAAAGACACGCATAGACACTCGTGAATTAAAAAAAAATCATATTTGAATCAATTAAATTTTTTCATGCATAGTAGAGTTTGAGAGAAAACTCAAAGATTAAACAGTATATAATTTCAAATCCGAAAACTTTTGTTGTTTTTGCAAGGCCTTTGCAATTAAGCGTTTTAGAAATTTGAAAAGAATGTAAGAAATAATTTTCTTGCATTGAAAACAATTCAAGGCAAGATGTCATAGCCTATCAAGACGAGATTTGAATTTTTTTTTTCTCTTCAATGTTTTATTCTTTTATTTTTGCGGAAGAAAATTATTTGAGGAGTCAACATCTACCTATTGACTTTATAGGTCTATATTCTGAAAATAGACAATGAATCATTCAAATATGGTGAACCTTCACTGCAGAGGCAAAATGACAAAGCTAACAATGTAAAATGCATTGTGAAAATTTATTTTTTGAAGAATTTTTAGAGCATGAAAATATCCAGACTAATCTCTGCATGCATCATTTTTCTTACGTATCTGATAATCTATGGCTCAAGGTTTGTTGAGGCTTTCCTTATCTTAAACAAATAGGTTTGTGGAAACACGTGTGAGCAAATAGTGCTACAAAATATCAACTAATCTTCTGAAATAGAAGCTGAACGTTATAAAATGAGAACATCAGGAAGGGGAACTCTACCCCTTTATACATTCAGAATAATAAGAACTACTGTTTACCATACGAAAGAGTTTGTTTCTATTTTTCTTAGTCATTATCCTGTAGTCGGATCCAATGTATTGCGATTTTGAACTTTGAATCGCAAATGAAAATTTTTATGTGATAAGAGAGAAAGTCACCACTTGACCTGCAGATTAAAGAAGAAATCTGATCTTAGCTACTCTTGGCCAACATTAGAATTTTTGTTGAGTAACTCCATACAAATCAAAACAATTCAGGTTGTCGACTCCCCTTTCCGTATCCATAAGCCAACCTCTGACTTACGCTGCCCACGAACTGCACTCCCAGCAGGTTTGAAGAAGTTGATTTGGTGAGTTATGGCATATATTTGTTTAATATAGTTTGAATAGTAAGATAACCACATAACTTTTAGAACGGCAGGCATTTATAATGCGTTGCCAAGTTTGGGGTGGTGAGCAGTGCTCGATCTAGTATTTGATTTCCTCCACTTACTTTCTTTCATGTTTTCTTAGGGAAGTGCTAGCAAGATTCGAGATTCGGAGACGAGTTGCCATTCTATTTAACTGTATGAAAACATTAAAGCATTTTAGGGAATGCAGGAATACATATGCTTCAGGTTAAAATATTGAGACATCTTGGATATTTTAATAATATTTCCACTATAAAGTAGCAAGAGCAGACTTATTTTTTAACTTCCTTTAGACAGGAGGTTACATTCGTTGATTAAAGTAATTTGAACACTTTGGAAGAACACTTCAACTTTCTTGTGGTGAGGCATTTACTGTTTTCTGCTGTGCTATTAAAAGAGGTGTTTTGTTTGTTTGTTTGTTTGTTTCTCAGTAGAGTGCTATTATGGTTGTTTTGTGATTGCTCAGAGGGATTTTAAAGTCAGTGTGAATACAGATTGATATTCACTGAAGAAATGAAATCAAATGCTACAGCTAACCGTAGAGTGACAGTCTATAACATACAAGGTAGGGATGCATTTCGCTGAAATTATTTATGTTACCGAGGCTGAAAGACTTTGTTGTACAGTTCATGTTGGGTGCTTGAGATTAAAAATATCCGTTTAGGATTTGGAGAAAATGAAAGTGTTGCCGTGTGCAAGGAGAGGGGCTAGCTGAGCAGAAAACGTTCTAGAGAGAACTTATTCTGAACGTTCTTCAAACGCTGCGGATACCGTCTATTTCATTTCTCAAGGTCCTTTGTGAAGTTGATTTCTCGCATTAGGATTAAAAAAGTAATTTCCCTAGAAAGCAAATAAACGCCAAAGTCCAAATGCGCTAGCAGGGCAGATTACAATTTAGGCTCGCTTTTATTCAAACGATGGGAATTTTCTAACAAAGGGAATGAGTTGACGAACAAATTGAAGAAATTATAACACCTACTTTGTCGTATTGTGGTTGAACTTTTATTCTCTCATAGTCCCAAGGGCTGCCAGATTACCTAAAAAGAACAATGAGTTTCTCAACAGAAAATTTAAAAAAAGAAAGAAAGGAAAAGAAATTACCGAGGGATGCTGTAACTTACAAAACAATTGTTCTTGCTAAGCTTTGTGCAGCTTTAAATACAACTGGATATTAATTCTATCAGACCCAGTTGACTTAAAAGCTACGATGGATCAGGAGCTGATTTTTGGCATTCCTTCATTTTTCCACTCTTTTGTTCACTTGACACACAGCTTTTGTACACTGGCTTTGCGGGAACCACTGGCGTGATCTCCGAACAATCTGTTCGAGGAGGAAAGGGCTCGTCCAACCAGCAGCCAGGGTTTTAATTAAATACTGTTCATCCTGCCTATCTCAAACAGCTGAAGAAATAGCTGTTGGCATAAAGGTATCAATGAACTTATGTTCTCTGGTGTTAATGGGGCCAAGAACCTTCTTGGCGCTTAAAAAGCAAGACGGAACAAAACGCACACAACGCACACACCCCACAGTCGTGTCATTATTATTTTTTAAGTTGAGAAGAATCACACCGAAGCAACAGTCCCGTTCTGCGGCGCTAGACTCTGTATCGTGTTGTAAGGGACGTGCAGGTTGAAAAATTATTTTGTTTATTAATTCAGGTTACACGTCCTGCCAGGCTGGCTGGACGAGAAAGGCAAGAGAGGTGTAAGTTTCAGCAGACACTGATTTGTGCTTATTACATCACAAAAGTCTATTTCTTTATCATGTTATCATTCGGTTAATAAAAATTAGCTACAATAACAGCATCAACTTAAAAACCCCTCAAAGTCCGGGGGATTTTCTTTCGCAATGAACACGAATACTGTTCAGAAATACAAACAGTCAAAGGATAACTTTAGGTCTGAAAGGGAAACCTGGCAAGGGTAATTGAATAAGCCTGGGTCCCTTGACTTTGTCATGGTGAGGGCAGTCAACATGTCATAATTAGGTTTATTGAGGGCCATTCCAACAATCTGCTCCTTTTCTTCCTGCCTTATTGTCCACAGCTAGGCAAATAGCCAGGGGACAAAAGGAATCAAGTGCTGACAAAACATGAAAGAGGAAAAAGATTTAGCTGCTTTTATCAAAGAAACTGAGAAGGACTTTGTGTAAATAAAATAAGCGACGGGCCATCCTGCATTTAGGCAATGCCGTTTTCATTAGAATTAATTCTTGACATATTGGAAGAGTTCCAAGGGAAGGATTTCTACTTCTGACAAGTTTAATTTGTAAATTAAAAACAGTTGGTTAAACATGAGCCTCCATCAACAAAACTTAACCAAAGCCATACACGGCCAAGGCCTAAGCAGGTGAAAAAGAAGATGACTTTGAAAACAGTCTTCCCCCAAATTATGCAAATTCTTATTACTTCATGACAACTGTTTCCCATTGAAGGCCTACAGCAGGATGTCTGCTCCTAGAGGTTTGTTTGGATCACATTTTCTTCCCCTCTAAGCCCCTTTAGTTGACATAACACTCACTCCGGGCTGGTTCTTGGGAAAAGTGGCGAGAGCGGAAGAGGTAGACTTCACGTGTGCTAAGAAGCCGAGCGAATGCGACTTTTGTAAGTCTGCAAATTGCAGGACGGGCTGCTCTGTTTGTTCTTCCCTGAAGGTGAGAGTTTCTTGCGAGCACGCTTCTGATTCCTAACGGGGGATAAAGGGTAGGAGCTGTGGCTGCTGTGTCTTCGGCACTAAATATTCATCAGATCTCCCGGGCCAGGTTGTCCGTGTGGAGGGTGGTGCGCAAAGCCAGCAAGCAGCTCAGCCCTGTGGTCATGAGTTGGTGAGAGAGGCAAAGTGCGAACCTTCAGGACAGAGGCCCAGCTGGCCTCTGGACAAGACTCCCGTTTACGTTTAGGAGAGCCCTTTAACAAAATAGCTATCTGTGACGTTGGGTGCGTTCCTGTTCCCGTGTTGGCACGTTGCAGGTTAAGCTTCAGAGAGGGGTGGTTCCCCCGGACCTGAGTTTCGGAAACTTCTTTTGTCAGCTGTGAATGGAAAGGTGGCTAGAGAAGAGAATGCTGGCATGAACCATCTGTCCCTTGGGAACACCGATTCTGCTGGAGTATCAAATGCCCCTGAGTTTGATGGAGAGTCACAGAGGAAATAAGAAACCCGTTACTCGGGCAGCGTTAAGGAGAAGACTGTTTAGATGTGAAAACTTCCCGATGCTTTCCTTCACCTGACACCAGGGCATATTCGAGATTCACACTGCTTCGTTCCTAGGGGCTTGACATGAAAGTGAAAACGTATTTTTCCCCCCATCTGAAAAAATAGAACGACATCAGGTAGTGGGTGTGAAAACACTTGTACGCGTAAAGCCCTGGATGCCTGTGAAGTATAATCATTACTATTGGCACTGCTATTATTGCTTCGTTTGAATGGAGCCAATCGATGGTTGCATCTGTATGAGGAAATTGAAATACATGGTCCAAACATTTCTCTTGTGGCCCATTAAGCTGGATTTGCAGTGTGTTGAAGTTTATTCCACTTGTGGCTGTCGGTAAAGAAACCAGAGCACGTTGGGCTGCCAAAATCTATTTCTGCACCAGATGTAACTGAGATTTCATGAAAGACATCGGAGTTAAATGACTGTACTTTCTGAGCCGGTCTACTCTCTTTACTAGCTGTGTGATCGAGGGAAACTCACTCGCCACCCTGAGCTGGGTTCTTCTGAGGTGGGACTGATGATATTTGCTCCACCAGCTCCAAGCATGGGAGGGAGGTATTAACGCCCTGAACACATTGGGAGTTCTGAACAGATATGAAGCATTATTTACTCCTAATCTGCTCCTTGCTTTTGTGCTTATTGAAACAAGATTTGGGAGCTGATTGAGTTGCCTTAATGCTTTCTGAGTACGGCCTAATAAGAATTAAGTGGATCTTCCTGTGGTCAGCCCAAAACAGAATTCCGTCCCTACGCGGGACTGAAGGGACCTAGTTGTTGAGATCACACTGCTTTACTGCAGAGCAGCACCCTGGTGCATTTCTGGTTGAAAAGCAGGATGGGAGAAAGTGCTGTTAGGGGTTTGGATCTGGGCAAAATAAGGCTTTGGATTTCCACATTGTTCTGATGCCTCTTGGCTCATGTCACAAGATTAGAAGGCCCAGCAGGCCAGGAAGGAGTTTCTCTGGAAGGAGTTGGAGATTTATGCAGATTGACTGCCTCTCTGACATTTATTTGCTGCCCTTTTCTCCCTCTGTTCTGGCAACTATGAACCAGAGGGACAAGCTCATGGAAAATAAGGCCAGTGAAGAGAAGGTGCTTTTGATTTCTTCAAAGATAAGCTCTCTCTCTCTCTTTCTCTTGACCTAGCAGTGGCAATTTTCTAAATTTTCTTAAATGTTTTTATTTATTTCTGAGACAGAGAGAGACAGAGCACAAGTGGGGGAGGGGCAGAGAGAGAGGGAGACACGGAATCCGAAGCAGGCTCCAGGCTCCGAGCTGTCGGCACAGAGCCCGACCGGGGCTCGAACTCACAGACTGTGAGATCATGACCTGACCCGAAGTCGGACGCGCAACCGACTGAGCCACCCCGGCGCCCCCGCAGTGGCAATTTTCTGCGCACGAATTCAAAATTGGCATCTCCCTTTCAGAGGCCGTTTGAACCATTTGAACAAGGACCTTCCTTGTTACGTCATGGAGAGTAAACTGAACTCTGTTTATCAGGCATCCGCGGGGGGGGGGGAGGGGGAGGAAAGTCCAGGGGATGGTCCAATGTTGCGTCTGCCAGAGGCCAGCCATCCATCCACTTTGTAGCCGGGCACCAAGGATGTTGTCTGAGCTTTAGTTAAGATGATAATTCACTGAGACTGAAATCCTTCCTTCAATCACCAGCCTCTCCAAAAGAAGAATGATGGAGAGGAGAAGCAAGGCTTACTCTTTCTCTATGATCACTTACGATTTGAGCAGTATTTTACCTTCTGTTGACCTCCGGTGCTGCTGATAGACTGAGTCTATTGTTGCAGCTACAGTATCACAAGGGGACAAATGAAGGCACCACCACATAGTGATTTCCCTGGGACAGATCTTGTCTACATCTAGAGATGACTGATAGAAGCGTTTTACTATTTTAGACTCAAACTAAATTCTCTGCGCTGGAAGGGTTAGTGAAGCATCAATCATTTCAACACAAATGTTCACATCCAAAGTAATTATGTCCGGAGCACTGGGACTTTTTTTTTTCTTTTTTTTTTTTCTTTTTTTGCGAAGGGTACGTGTTTTCCCCCCTACGTTTTAAAGTCTTAACATTTTACCTCGGTGTTACCAATGGCACAAAGCGAAAATACTTTATCTCCGGCCTGTTGTTAAGTCCCGCCCTTGGAATTTCAGTGTTGAAATATGGGATTAAAAATGGTGAATGGATTTGCTAACTACATACAGGGGTTTTTTTTTTTGCTGTTTTTTTTTTTTTAACGGATGTTTGGGAGGGGATGTGCGGCTCACGAATTTAGCCTTATTATTTATTTTATGTTGTCGCTGTTTGTAGACTTTTTTTTTGTATTTGTTTACTCTTGTTTGTTTGAACTAATCACTACTTAAGGTCTTTTCCTCCCCTTCCCCAAGCCTTTAGCTGCGGTGACCATTCAGGCATAAAAACGTGCTTATCTGCAAATGAATGGCAGCTCTTCGCTTCATTAAAGCCCCTTTCTCTTTTGGCACTCGCATTGTGACCCTTTGATATTAATTCAAAGGGCAATTAAAGAATGCGGCCCATCTTTGAAGTAAGGCATTCGGGGCAAGGGTAGGGATGAACCTGGGCCTCTGATGGACTGTGTGTATTCAACAGGCCTTTTCAAGGCAGTTTGAAGTGAGTCAAAGAAAATGGGCAGGAGAAGGTCAAAGAGAAAAAAGGGGCTAAAGAAACAGTCTGTATTTGTTCGGAGTATTAGCCAAGCAAACTGCAAATAGCAACAAAATGAAACAGTTAATAGAGCAGCCAGACAGAGCCATGTCAATCACTTAACTTGGACAGCATTAGGCCTACGGAGGCTCCCTCCGCTGTGTTACCTAATTATCTTGGGAAAGGCAGTAACTGGAAGTAATGGTATTGTATTTCTTTCTGCTTACTGCCCAGAAAAGGTGATAAATACTCACTGCTCCATAATTATGCAACATATATACATAAAGGAGGAGGAGGGGGTAGGAGGAGGCTGGAGGGGGGGCGGGGGCTGCATTGAAGTCGAGTTCCTAGTAAAAAGTCCGAATATGGCACAAATATGGGATTTTCAAACATTAGCATGCTGGAGAGTCACTTAACTCGATTCATCTGGAGCTGGCTGAAATATGCGGGATTTCTTCTTCAACAACCCTTAAAGACAAACATGTTTACCCATCTAGGAAAGTTCTTTAGGAAAAAAAAAAAAAAATTAGCCAGCAAAAGCTGTGCTTAAATAATGTGAAGGATTTGGCTAACACTCCACTCTGCCCCCGTGGAGAAGAGGAGATTCGGAGCGAAGGGGGATTCCTGTCTTAGCTTTCCCCATCGTGGCTGGCTGTTGACACACCCTTGGGGGGAAGCGGCTGGAAAGCCTTCCTGGGTAACCGCCGAGCTGAGCTGGGGGTTTGTAGACGTCACCTAGAGGGGTGAGGTGGGGTGGCAGGGCTGGGGGGTCTGATTGGAGGCTGGATCGGTTTCTATCAGTGTGTTGAGCGGGGATAATTTTGGATTCCACTTTTTATGGGTCATTTTGAAAGACCAAAAACATTAACCGAGCACTTCTTTGCAAGTGTGAGCAAACTGATTTTAAAAAAAGATTTCAAGGCTTCCCCAGGGGTGGATAGGTAAGAGAGGGAGAAAACCCCAAACACCTGTATAAATGTCTGCAGATAGGTCGAACCAAAGGTGTCTCTAAATTACAAAACACAGAGGCTGGCTTGTAAAGAGGTCCCTGAGGACGCTATTCGGATTTTTTGAAACATGGGCTGTTGCACATTGTCGTTTGATGTCGCGTTTTGTGCATAATGGACTTTGTTTGGAGGGACAGTAATACATCTGAAGGATCTGTTATGCAGCTTTTTGACATACTGTTCCAGAATGTAGCTATTAATATAAAAGTTTCTGCCTTTGTAAAAAGTCCATTATTGAAGTAAATACTCCATCACTCTGCCTTTTAACGCACCAATCATACCCTGGTGCTTGAAAACTTTCCTTGTTTTAAAAAAAAAAACCCTGATTTGGGGGGTCACCAATGATGATCGGTATACAAAACTAGAAAAACAAATTATATGGTTAATTTTTGAATCTAGTAGTGACTTTAGCTATATAGTAGAGTCAACCTACACATTCTCCCTCCTTGTCCTGTTTAAGGCTATGACAGAACAATATTTGAGGGGGTAAGAGGTGTTTTCTACCACAGAAACAGTCAACAGAACAGTAGCAGCTTAACTAGCAGGAATCAACTATGTGATTTTGTAAATTCCCTTAGGTGTCTTGGGAGGAAAGTACCTCCAAATACCCCAAATAATAATAAAACCTAAGTAAACAATAATTGTAAAATAAGGAAAAACATAGGCAAAAATAGAAGTAGAATAAATGGGCTAGGACATTTCACCAGTAGTAACCACGGAAACTTTTCTACTTCTAGAAGGAGGGCGTTTCTTTTATCAAAGGACTCCTTTGGATGTCCTTTTTCAGGGTGATTAAAAATCATAGTATCTGGAACTATTAGGAAATGTCCATGATCCTAGAATACTGAAAATGCTGGTGTACCTTTCAGATCAAAATCAGCTCTCGTGGGAAAACTGGGGGCCTTTGCTGTCACCATGCTCTCCCCACTTCTGGGTGATTTCCAGATTTCCAGCAACTTTTACCCTTCTAGCTTCTGTTTTCTTACTCCTTTTCCCACACGAACCCCCAGTTTCTGTTTCAGTGAGTGAAGGCTGGGGACCAGTGAAGAGCAATTTATGATCCTGTTTTCCTCCCATTTTAAATTTGCCCACCGGCCTGAACTATCAGAATCACATGCCCCTTTGGGTGAGACTGTGGTTCGGAGGTCCAGATAGATTATTTCATGTGCTCCGCCTATCCCGTGGTGCATTTCAGATTGAAAGGGCTGAATCTAGCTTACAGAGCAAGGTTATAGTAATTACACTTGCAGCTCCTGCTGTAAACAGGTTCGATGTCATATGCTTTCTCAGGTTTACGATGCTACCAACCTAGTTCTGTCATTCCAAAGCTGCATCCTAGAAGCACATAGGGAATTCCTGGAATCTGGATGATCTTTGGGATCTATTGGTGTTAATGGTTCCCCCCAATTAGAATTTATCCTTGAATTTACAGTTGGCCCTTTAGGGGCCAGACAGATAACAACAAAGCAATAATGAGAATGGACGTCCTATCTGATAGCTAAGGATGTGAAAGTTTAGAGAGGTTGGGTAATGCATCTTGTCGAGGTGGTTCTGGGCTCAGAGTCCAGGTTTGCCTGACTCCAGAACTTGTATCCCAACTGGCACGCTGCTTAACTGGGTCGTGGCTCCTGGGAGACAAGCCGCATTGAGCGAGTATTGAAGAGTGGGTCTGTTTTCAGGGAGTGTACTTAAGTGCTTCTGCAGCTGGTAGGTTTATGAAAAGGGGCCACTAATAGTACTTGCCATATAGAATCGTGACTGAAAATTATATGAGAGAGTACACAGGGACACTTTGTGCCCCGCAGTAAGCACCAGACTTTATGTTTGTTCATCTTATTCGTGGGGTGTGGCTCAGAGGCGGGATTCCCAGGAACTTACTTGAACCCCTGAGCGTGTTGGCTGTTTGCTGGGTGTTGTAAGGTGTTCTAGGTGGGGAGGGGAAGTCAGGATGCAGTCACGAATTGTTTCTGTGTAGTCGTTCCTAGCAAATCGCCTGGACAGAGACGCACCAGAGGGAGCCCCTAACTTATGGTGATTTTTCTCCCCATTCTAAGGATTTTGTATTTGTAAATCTATTTTATTTTTATTTTTATTTATTTTATTCTATTCTATTTTATTTTTTTATTTTAAGTTTTTAAAATCCCTGCAGTTAACACAGAGTAACGTTAGTTTCAGGTGTAACGCCTAGTGACCCACCACTTACACACAACACCTGGTGCTCATCACAAGTGTTCTCCTTTAAGACCCACCACTCATTTAACCTGTCCCCCTGCCCACCTCTCCTCCAGTAACTCTCAGTTCTCTGTAGTTAAGAGTCTGTTTTCTGGTTTCATCTCTCTCTCTCTTTTTTTTCCCCTTATGTTCATCTGTTTTGTTTCTTAAATTCCACATATGAGTGAAATCACATGGTATTTGTCTTTCTCTGACTGATTAATTTTACTTAGCATAATACTCTCTAGTTCCATCCCTGTTGTGGCAAATGGCAAACTTTCATTTTTTTTTATGGCCGAGTAATAGTCTATTGTATATATATGCCGCATATCCTCTATCCATTCATCTGTCAATGGATATTTGGGCTCTCTCCAAAACTTGGCTACTTTTGATACGCTGCTATAAACATCGGGGTGCATGTATCCCTTTAAATCAGTAATTTTGGTATGCTTTGGATAAATACCTCGTAGTGCAATTGCTGGATAATAGGGTAGCTCTGTTTTTAACTTTCTGAGGACCCTCCATACTGTTTTCCAGGGTGGCTGCACCAGTTTGCATTCCCACCAATAGTGTAAGAGGGTTTCCCTTTCTCTGCATCCTTGCCAACACCTGTTGTTTCCTGTGTTTGTAAATCTATTTAAAAAAGAGAATCTTTCGAAGAGGCGTCTGGGTGGCTCAGTCGATTGAGTGTCTGATTCTTGATTTTGGCTCAGGTCATGATCCCAGGGTCATGGGATCGAGCCCTACGTCGGGCTCTGCACTGAGCATGGAGCCTGCTTGAGACTCTCTCTCCCTCTCTCTCTCTCTCCTCCACCCCCTCCCCCCACTTGTGCACGTGCTCTCTCTCTAAAAAATAAAATTTTAAGAAGAAAAAAAAAGAGAGTCCTTCAAAACCTAGGTTAGCTACTGGATACTTCCGGAACTGTTGTGTTTGTCCTGCCTTTAAACCCTTGGAGAGAAACCCTCTGTAGGCACGGGGAGCCAGGTGATGGCAGGAGGTAGGAGATGGCTTACTTTACTGATTTGTTGATTGAGTTTGATTCATTCACAGGCATTAACTGAGAATTCTAGCTGTGCTGTCAGATTCTATGCATGTGTATGTGAGCTAAAGAAGTCAAAACCATCATCCTGTTCTGGAATTGTTTGAAGTCTGGCTTGCCAAATGTCCCAACTTCTGGTATTCTGAAAGAGCAGAAAAACCTTGTTCCAGATATTAGAAGTCCACACGAAACTAACTTAGAACCACTGGGAAAATATAGAACCTGGAGAATCAGAATTGATCACAAAGCAAGAGTAACAACCTGTGTGAATGAGGAGAGACTAGAACTTATTCAGACACCAATTCAGATTGTTTTATGAGAAACATACAACAATCCACACAAACCAACCACACTTATTGAATGTCTACTCTACAGTAGGTACTGGAAAGAATAATGATGAGCAAAATATGCCCTCTCCTCTTGAGAAGCCTATCGCCTGGGGGAAAGATGGTCACGTGAGCAGATCACTGCCAATCACTCGTTGAAGGGCTTGTAAAGCCCAGGGCACTGTGGGAATGCAGGGGGAAATTGTTTGGCCATCCCCAGCCTCAGGGATGCTTCCTGGACAAGATCTCAGAGCTGAGTTTTAGAAGATGACTAGGAGTTGGCCAGAGCAAAAAGCACTGAAGAGGAAAGGTATTAAAGGCAGAGGGAACAGCATGGGCAAAGACACGGAGCGGCCAAAACACAGTGTAGGTGGGAATTGGCAAGCAGCTGAACACAAAAAGGGGTCCTGTCACCAGAATTCCTCAGTCTTAAATGGCAAAATAAGGGGCGTCTGGGTGGCTCAATCGGTTAAGCGTCCAACTTCAGCTCCGGTCGTGATCTCGCTGTCAGTGAGCTCGAGTCTCGCGTCGGGCTCTGTGCCGACCGCTCAGAGCCTGGAATGTGCTTTAGATTCTGTGTCTCCCTCTCTCTCTTCCCCTCCCCTGCTCATGCTCTGTCTCTCTCACTCTCAAAAATAAATATATATTAAAAAAAAAAAAGCAAAATAAACTTCCCCCTTTTCATCTCTCTTCTGTTAAAAATTAACAGGCAGTATGCTCTAAACACAGCCACATTTTCCAAAGGCTAAGTGGGTTGCTTCCCCCCCACCCCAGCTTTATTAAGATATAATTGACAGATAACACTGTGTGAGTTTTAAGTATCTACCATGATGGTTTGATACACATTTATGTATTGCAAAATGATTACCACCGTAGCTGAGCTAACACCTGCGTCACGTCTCGTAGTCACTATTTCTCGTCCCTTCCCTCATCCTCCAGCCCCTAGGAACCACCATTTGGTCTCTGTTTCTATGAATTTGACTTTTTTAGATCCAAGGTAAAAGTGAGATCATCAAGTATTTGTCTTTGTCTGACTTAGTTCACTCAGGATAATGTCTTCAAGGTCCATCTATGTTGTCCCCATAGGTAGGTCAGTTTAACATGGTCATTAAGGAAGTGTTTGAAAAGAAAATGACTTTCAGACAGCTGAGGCTTTTTTTTTTTTTTAATTGGACACAACATTCTCCTCCTGTGAGTGACCGTCTTGCAGGAGCAGTTTCAGGAAGACCAGAGCCTAATGGACACAAACGGGAAGTCTTCTAGAATGTAACATCTTTACTTTTATGCTCTGTTCAAGGAGGTAATTGGAGCCTGGAGTTATCAACTCATTGCATTTTTATAATTTTCTCTTTTTTTTTTTTTTACTTTAAATTTATTGTTACAAAATTGTCCCAAATAGACTTTCTTGAATTTCTTGTATTTGTGAATTTCAAAAAAAACACGGAACAATTCGGTGGCGTTTAGTACGTCCGTGATGTAGTGCAACCATCAGATCTGTCTACGTCTAAAACATTTCCATCACCCCAAAAGGAAAGCCTGCACCTTTAAGGAAATGCTCCCTAATCCCTAGTAACCACTAATCTGTGTTCTGTCTCAATGTCCTTAACTCTTCTGGGATAGTTTTTATTTTATATAAATGGAATCATAGGATATTTTATATAAATGGAATCATAGGGTATATGATGTGTGGTTGGCTTTTTTCATTTAGCATAATGTTTTAAAGGTTTGTCCATGTTGTAGTATATATCAGTACCTCATTCTTCTTTATGGCTGAATAATACTCCATTGTGTGCACATACCACAATTTGTTTACCCATTCTTCCATTGGTGGACATTTGGACTGTTTCCACCTTTTGACTCTTATGGATGGTGCAGCTATGAACATGTGTGCTTGTTCTTTTTTGGAATTTTAACACATATATAAATTCATGTAACTGCCTCACAATCAGGACAGGGAATAGTTCTGTCACCCCAAAACTCTCTCTGCTGTCCCATTCAAATCATACCCTCCTCCCACCCCTAACTCCTGGAAACCACTGATCTGTTGTCCATCAGTGTCGTTTTGTTCTTTTAAGAATATCCTAGGGGCGCCTGGGTAGCTCGGTCGGTTAAGCATCCGACTTCAGCTCAGGTCACGATCTCACGGTCCGTGAGTTCGAGCCCCGCGTCGGGCTCTGTGCTGACCGCTCAGAGCCTGGAGCCTGTTTCCGATTCTGTGTCTCCCTCTCTCTCTGCCCCTCCCCTGTTCATGCTCTGTCTCTCTCTCTCTCAAAAATAAATAAACATTAAAAAAAATAATATCCTATAAATTGGGCTGCCTGGGTGACACAGTCAGTTGAACATTGGACTCCTGATTTTGGCTCACGTCATGATGCCAGGATTGTGGGATCGAGCCCTGCATTGGGCTCTGCACTGAATGAGGAGCCTGCTTGGGATTTTCTCTCCCTCCCTTTCCCTCTCCCTCCACCGCTCCTCCTGCTTGTATGTGCACCTGCTGTCTCTCTCAAATTAAAAAAAATAAAAAAGAATAGCCTATAAATCGAACCATATAATATGTAGCTTTTTAAGATTGGCTTTTTTCACTTAGTATAATTATTTTGAGATTCCCTGAAGTCATTGCATGTGTCAACATTTGATTCCTTTTTATTGCTGAATAATATTCAATTGAATGGATGTGTCATAGTTTGTTTATCCATTCACCTGTTGAACATTTCAGTTACTTCCAGTTTTTGTTCATTGTGAATAGAATTGCTATAAACATTTGTGTAAAGATATCGTGTGAACACAAGTTTCATTTATCTTTGCCCCAGGTTGTGGAATTGTCAGGTCACATGTTAAGTGTATGTTTAACTTTCTAACTTTGTAAGAAAGTGCCCAACTGTTTTCCACAGTAGCTATATCGGTCTGCCAGCAACATGTGAACATTCTTTTTTTTTTTTTTTAATTTTTAATCTTTATTTTTGAGAGAGAGAGAGAGAGACAGAGTGTGAGCGGGGGAGGAACAGAGAGAGAGGGAGACACAGAATCCGAAGCAGGCTTCAGGCGCTGAGCTGTCAGCACAGTCCCGACACGGGGCTCGAATTCACCAACCACGAGATCATGACCTGAGCCGAAGTCGGATGCTCAACCGACTGAGCCACCCAGGCGCCCCACAACACATGAACATTCTAGGTGCTCTATATCTGTGCCAGGCCTTTGTATTATCAGTATTTTTTTCTTTTTTAAATTTTAGCTATTCTAACAGATGTGCAGTGAAACCTAATCATGGTTTTAATTCACATTTTCCTAATGGCTAATGATATAGAACATCTTTTCATACGCTTTTTTTGCCACCCATATGTCCTCTTTGGTGAGTGTCTATTCAACTCTTTTGCTCATTTCTAAATTGCTATTTTGTTTTCTCATTGTTAAGTTCTGAGAGTTCTTTATATATTCTGGATACAAGTCCTTTGTCAAATATATGATTTGCTAATGTTTTCTCTCTGTCTCTAGCTTGGTTTTTGTTTGTTTGTTTGTTTGTTTCGAATTCTTCCAAGTGTCTTTTGCAGCACAAAAGTTTTGCTTTCAATGTAGTTCAGTTTGTCAATTTTTAATTTTATGGTTGTGCTTTTTAGCGTCACATCTAAGAACTTTTTGCCTAGCCTCTGGTCATGAAGATTTTCTCGTATTAAATACAGATTTTACGTTTAGGTCTGTAATCCATTTTTAGTCAATTCTTGCTTGTGGTTTTATGTGTAGGGCAAGGTTTGTTTGTTTATTTTTTTCATTTGTCCAATTGTTGCCACACCGTTTGTTGAAAAGACTGCCCTTTCTTCACCAAATTGCATTTGCTTTGTTGTCAAAATCAACTGGCCATATTTGTATAGGTCTCTTTCTGTACTTTATTCTGTTCCATTGATTTATGTGCCTTTCCTTTTCCTAATCCCACAATGTCTTGACCACTATAGTTTTGTCGTAATTCTTAAGATCCACTAATGTGATTCCTTCAACCTTTCTTCCTTTTCAAAATTGTTTGTATCCATTTTGTTGCTTTTCCATATACATTTGTCTGTATCTACTAACAATTTCTGCTGGGAAGAATTCATTTATTGAAAGCTATTTTGTTTTGGTCTTTAAACATTTTAGCAATCAGAGGGTGATAATAAAATGAATCTGTTTCTATTCCATGTAAAATTAATAACGTTATCTACCAAATGGGGGATGTCGTTCTATTACCAATTCTTCCTCTGTGTAAGTGCTTGATTTTAGTGAAATGTTTGGCTGTAAGTCAGAGAGGTTGAGGAAAGTCATGTCTATCCCAGAGATGAACTTTGAATCACCATGCGTTTCACCTGCTTCCTGCATTTGTCATGCAACATTTAAAATCGATCTCGGAGAACAAGGAAGGTATTTGATGTATGTTCATGAAGACCAGGTCAATCTACCCGTGGCTTTTTTTTTTTTTATCATTTATTAAATGTATATGGTTTGAAGTCTTTGGGTCCTTTCAAAAACATTTGTAAATGTGCAATATTATAGGGTTTCCAGGTCAATGGTCTAGCCCATGAGTTAAATGCTAAGATATCAGAAACTCAGGGAGGGGAGTAGGTGGCAGGAGGCTTTGCTTTTTTTTTTTCTTTTTTTTTTTTTAACGTTTATTCATTTTTTGCGAGACAGAGAGAGAGAGTGTGTGAGCAGGGGAGGGGCAGAGAGAGAGAGGGAGACACAGTATCCCAGGCAGGCTCCAGGCTCTGAGCTGTCAGCACAGAGCCCGATGCGGGGCTCGAACCCACGGTTGTGAGATCATGACCTGAGCCAAAGTCGGCCGCTTAACTGACTGAGCCACCCAGGCACCCCCTTTTTTTCTTTCTTGTTTTGAGTGAAGAAAGAAAACCACCCCTGCTCTGCTTCAGAAAGGAATAATGAGAGAGGTTATAATCTTGGTATCCTTTCCTCCGAGTCTAGAATTTCTTTGCCAAATTCCAGTGAACTTTGAATGCTCTGTCCTAATGTTTTATAGAAATTGACACATATGCCAGGTATTTAACATGGTTTTTTTTCCTCCCCACTTTCTAACATGTAGAGCAGAATTCACAGTGAACACTTAACCAATGATTCAACACGTGAATCTCAAACGTAATCAAGGATCCAACATGTGGCTCTCAGATTGGCAGAGATGGCTGTCAAACTCCTGGATTTTCTAGGGAGGTTGCTAAAACCGATCATCCTGGGCAACTTGGCAGCTTGTCATGGGCACTCCAGGTCTGCCAGAATAGTTCAGTGTGTCGGCCTGATTTTGGAAACTTTGGACCAGATAAGTCCGCTGAATTCAGGTTACTCCGTAAAAACCGTACGTTGAAATGAATATCCAAGGTTAATCAGTTAAGTAGCTTCAGGAATTTCGCCTTGAGACTGTGCTGCACTGAAGGATTCGGTGCTCCACGTTTGTGGCTACTTG
The DNA here is from genome assembly GCF_027475565.1 of Acinonyx jubatus. NCBI lineage: Eukaryota > Metazoa > Chordata > Mammalia > Carnivora > Felidae > Acinonyx > Acinonyx jubatus. The sequence continues at coordinate 202,633,464 of NC_069381.1, read as the reverse complement.
AGTTCATTTCCGTGATTTATGCAAAGTCTAGGTGATTCTTTAGTGATTCTAAGCATTACTCTTAAATTTTATGTTGCCAGAAATACTTCTAGTTTTGTTCCTCAGCTAAGACCATATGGTGTTGAAATATAGCCACCTGTAAATGAAAAGTAGTTATTGCATTTCTGAGTTAAAGAAAAAAAATAGAAATCTAGCTCAGTAAAACTGTCACAATCCAGCCATGATAATTATAATGTGTCATTTGGCTATAGTTCCTTTACATGTAGTTTTTAAAAAAAAATTTTTTTTTTAACATTTATTTATTTTTGAGAGACAGAGACAAAGCGTGAGTGGGGGAGGGGCAGAGAGAGACAGGGAGACACAGAATCCGAAACAGGCTCCAGGTTCTGAGCTGTCGGCACAGAGCCCCATGTGGGGCTCAAACTCATGGACCGTGAGATCGTGACCTGAGCCGAAGTCGGACGCTTAACCGACTGAGCCACCCAGGCACCCTTACCTGTAGTTTTTATTAGCCATTTCAGTGTTGTGATGGGCTGTAAAAAGGCATTTTGTTGCCCACCGCAGAGATGAAGAAAGCAAGGCTCAGAGAAGTTAAGTGACTGATCCAAGGCCACTGATAAACTTCTGATTCGAAGGCACAAGCTATGAGATTCCCTGTCTTCCCTCCCCGCCCCCCCCCCCCCCCCCCATTAAAACAAAAAGGAAAAAGGCAAAAGTGTTGAATTCTGTGGCACCAGCTCTGGTTTGGAACTATTTAAACAATATGGGCACTTGCATTTTCTTTCTCTAAACACAGTGTTATTTCCCAGTGTCATTTCTCTGTTTGGACTCGGAGTTATAAATCCCTTTTATTTTGATGTTCTTAATAGATGTTGATTGGTAGAATGCCATGCCTAGTCTTTATATTCGATATATCATGTATTACCTGCAAAGTTCTTCTTTGCTTTGTACAATCTTTTGGTTTTACCTTTTGATCTAAGATAAAACAGGCAGAAGCAATGTGATTCCTGTCTTTAATGTAATAGGATTCCAGACATTAGGAATTTGCACTTCAGAATGCAGCCGGAAGTGGGGAATGGGTTTATTCAACAATGATGTTTTGTTGGATGAATTGTGTTGGTTGCTTACAAGTATGTGTGTGTTCGTTTAGAAGCAGTAAGAGCAGGTTTTTGCTTTCCAACAAATCATTCTTGGAAAGTGGTTCTCAGCTGCTGTAGATAAGGTAAAATATAGAATACATTTGGTTTAGGAAAATTTTACATTTTAATTTTTTTTTTTTTCTTTTGAGGAAGCCATGGGACTTCCAATCTGCGGGGAAAAAGTTTCCTCATTCCAGTTTTCTTGTCGAGGTCAGCTTAGCGGCTCACTTATGCCTCAGGGGTTGAGATTTTTATAGTGTGTGTTAAATCAGTGCCATGATTTGTCCCAAGAGAATAAGACTTAGGGAAAAGAAAAGAAAAGAAAAAAAAATCTCAGCATTGCCAGTAAGATACTTTTTTTTTTTAAGAACCGAATTTCAGATCCACACTTTAGAAAGATATAGTCAGCAACCCAATGAAATTTAGAATGAGGCAAATTCTCCGTCTGCCCCCGAATATTCTCTCACTGCAAACAATACACAAGGTTTAGGAATCAAGCCTAAAGGTTAAAGGTTCTTGCTGTCAAGCCAAAAAGGGAGGAAAGAGGTATACTGAAGCATGTCAGTTTCCAGATTCTGGGGCCAAGCTGCTGTTCTTGAAAGGAACAAGGCATCTTCAGAAAAATGTGGTTATCAAACAAGGGGTCAAAGTTTATCTCTAGGTCAATGAAAAGGAGGGGGGGGGAGGGCCATCCTTCAGGCTCTGAATATAAGCTTTGTATTTAAATAAATTTGTGGCAAAATATTCAGTTCTTAAAAAATTACCCTATAAGGTTTATTAAAGGTTATTTACTAATGGAATAAAAATTGTTCTCACTTATAATTCATATGGAGTAATAATACTAATAATAGGTGTAGGAAAATAAATCTTCACATACGTAATTTAATCGTCAAAACAATGCCGTGAGGGACATACGCCCACTCTGTGGATGAAATACTAGAGGCTTAGATGCATGAGCATCTCTTCTAAAATTATAGATAGGGGCACATAAATACACTGTTCCTTCCACCCCTCTTCCTCCAAAAACAAACAATAAAAGGATGGTGACGATGTGAATTAGTCCTCATTTGATTTAACATAAAATACAAATGTGCCCCAGAGCGTTCCAGAAAACCAAGTGGGTTTTAGGATGGAAGGACGTCTCTCGAATATTCCTCTTCCTTGAAGCGGTCCTTTTTTTTCTCCCCTTTCCCCCAGAAGGGTCTGCGGTTCTGTCCCCGCCTGGGTTCCCACAGCCCTCCGGTGTGGGAACGCCTCGAGGGGGGCGCCACCACGGCCAGGCGGCGCAGGCGACCCCCGCGGGCCCCAAAGCCCCAAAGCGCAAGGTCCCTGCGCGGCCGGGAGCCTTCCAGCCCCGGAGGCCCTGGGCTCCGCGGGGCTCTCAGATGCCAAGGGCCCCAGAGTCCCCAGGACTCCTCATTGTTTCCTGGAAAAATATCCCAGTGGGACTTTGGGATCGGTGGCCACGGGCATGCATGCCCCTGGGCCTTCTAAACAGACCAATGAGCAGGTAGTTCATTTGGTGACCTTTCCTACACAGAATCACGAGTGACTTTGCAACAATGTCTGGAAAATAGGCAGTGAGTTGCTTCGTGGAGATCACAGGCAACAGGAGTCTCCGGAACGAGTGTGATAAAGCCTCAAAGAATTATTTAAAAGTTCACTGGTGATGCAGGTTTTAACTTCTCTGGTAGCTGTTGGGGCAGAAAAATAATTGTCCTAGGCTTGTATGAGTGCCCAAAACATGAAAGTGTAGTATTAATTGGCCCTTTATGTTTGGCTGCATGAGTTAAAAGCGAAGGAAAACAAAATCCATCTTGAATTACGATGATGTGCAAAATTCCAATAGGCAGACAAAAAGGGTGAAGAGTTAGAAATTCTGAAGGTCTGAACATGCGGAGCCATTTATTGAAGAAATATTGATTGGGTCCCTGTTGGGAGAAGGCACCCGGAGACATTTAAACGAAGTGTAGACAGTTTAAAGTGTGTATCTATGTGGAACCTGCTCCCCCCGCCCCCCATTTAGTACTGTTTTTCCTCACCCAAAAAAATGGCCTGTGGACTGTTGCCCCTGTTGTGTGCTCATTCTGTGAATATTTTCCAGATTTTACTAGCGGGTTATACAACATGTTGTAACTATTGCTAGTTGTATTTCACTGTCTCCAACTTGCCTTATTAAACAAGTTATCTCACAGCTCCAGGAGTCACTTCCGTGCTGCAGTTTGAGCTTTAGAGTTTAGGGTCCGGTGGCCGCATCTGTGCTTTGAGGGAGAGTCAGTCTAGGGACAGTGTAAAATTTCAAAATGGAGAGCCAGTTCATCAAATTCAATGCCGGCTTTCTGGGATGGAGTCAGGTTACTTTCCCCAACACAAGTTGTGTCCTGGGAGCATCGCATTAAAAGTACCCTATTGGCACTCACGTCCTGAGTTTCAGGAAAAGGAAATGTGAAAGACTGTCCGTTTCAACATCGCTGTTAGATACAGTATTTTGTTTTTGTATTTATGAGAAATTGAGACTTCCAGGCTACTAGGGAAGAAAAGTTAATTCCTTGCAGTAGAGAAATCAAAGAGCAGTTTCCGAGTCTCCTGGGCTGAGCCTGGAGGAGGTTAGGGGGTCTTTGTGCCTGGGGGATTGTCTCAGTGGGAGTGGAGAGAGGGAGCAGGAGGGATCAGGAAGTGCCTTCCTCGGTGTGAGCCCAGGGATCAAGGAGGGATGGGGGAGGAGAGGGGGGAGCGGGCTGAGAGGGAGGGGTGGCGGGGATCAGCGAACCTTCCAGGGATGGTGAGCACAGTCCTTGTGGCTGGTTGGAGGGAAGAATGGTTTTCTGTGCGCAGAAAAAGTCCCTCATGGGAACTGTGAAAACACTGAAGAGGATGTGCCTGTCGGGCCACTTTGCCCCCTTGGAATGTGATTGGTTCTGGTACAGCCCCAATCCCAGAAGGAAGGAAAGAGTCCGTGGGCTCTGATGCTTCCAATGACAGGACCTGGCACAAGCCATAGGGAGGTGATAGCTCATCTTCAAGGAGGCTCTTGAACTGTGGGTAAGGAATATGACTGGGCATATATATCATCACTGCCCAGTTAGGGACGTTTTCTCAAATGCACCTGAGCTCTCGTGGTAGGAAGGGTGTGCCTCTGTCAGTTCACGGAGGAGTTTTGGAGCACATCTCTTTTGAGTTTAATGTGTAACAGATATGCTATCCTCCCCCCCCCCCCCAAGAAAAGGAAAAAAAGAAAAGAAAGGCCATCATCACAACACCATGCAAATTAGGAATGATCACCCTTGTTTTACACATGAGTTCCTTGGGGTTGGAGGAGATCAAGTAGCCTTTTGAGGGCCATAGTGGCAGAAAAATGACAGATCTAGGATTTGACTCTCCACGCGTTAGGCGAAAACCTAGCCCAGTGGTACGCCAACTTCCGGAATCTACCAGTCACACATAAGAGAACCTGAGTTAGTGTATGTAAGGTGCTCAGAACATTGACTGACGCGGTAAACGCCAGACAAATGTTGTCATTATTACACTTAATTTCTGGGTTCCTTGCTAAAAGACTATTTCTAGGATCAATTTCAGGTGATTTGGATTTTGCAGAACAGGGGTCGGGCTTAGATAATCATCATTTTCCTCAAACACCTCGGGTGATTCTGATGCAGATGTTGGTAGATGATTTGCACAATATTCCCATGTAATAGTGATGCTAAGATTTTATCACCCAGTGAGGACGCTCCAGCAAGAAGGATACCCCTTTCTCCATCTCCTTGAGACTTTGACCACATTTAGGCAGGGCAGGCATTTCCTACCATACGCCTGACTCATTCTCAGTATTAAAATCAGATCCCATGGCTCACGGTTTTGAAGACTATATACATTCCCTCTTTCTCCGGTGAAATCTGTAAATGTGTTTGGCTATTGAACCAGGCAAAACCTCCATTTCTATTGATATCGCAACGTGCTCAACCGAATTGAGAATAGAACGTTTAATTGTAAGCCTTAAGCATAGGACACTGTGATACATGCGTTTTGACATTAACTGAGGTGTTTGATATCCTCATGCCCTAGAGCGATAGGAAAATACTATGAAAAGAAGATCTCGAAGAGGTCTTTGGGCGTTCTCAGCCAGCCACGATACTCTCTTGCATCCTAAGTAATCATGGCATTGGTGTCTCCATCAGTGGAGGGGCAGACCCAGAGGTGGGTCTCAGAGGTGCCTTTGTGGTAAAATAATACCCAGAGACTCTGGGAAACCTAGATTTCCAAAGGTCTTTCTGGACATGGAAGAGTCCTTGAATTTCAGACCTCCAGGGTAACCTTGTATGTTTAAAGCATCGATGGTTCTTATTGTAGGAGGAAGCATGTCATAACAGACCAGCATACTTGGATCCAACAAACCCAATCTAAGTGTAAGGGTGGGACAAGACTGTGACGGCCACCCCCTCCCATCCCCTGGCAAAGAATGTATCTACCGAACACATACTGGGATTGGGAGCCCAACTGTCTTGTGAATAAATGAATGTAAAATTAGAGAAAAATGTTGTGACGAAGTTATTAAAAACTTTGACCTTTTTTTTTTTTCCTCCCTGGGAAAGAGAGCATGTGTCTCAATGTATTTATCTTTGACAACTTGTTTTATTGCCGTTTCTGGTGGTGCACCATCTCGATTGATTGGTATCGACATCCGGAGTCTTCCTTAGCATGAAGTGTTGAATCCTTGAATCACACCCCAACGTGTCTTCAGTGTTCGAGAAAGTTAGCACACTAATGTCAAACCAGGATATACATTTTATACTTCAACACCGTGGCTTACCTTTAGTTTGCCTTTCTCTAGTACTCTGCATTTTTCAGAGACTATTCATACCCCTGTAAATTGGTTCCTCATAATCACCTCTGGCTTGTTATTACTCCTTTACAAATGGGGAATGTGAGAGCGATACAGTTGAGGCAACGTGCCCAACAGACCATCTGGGTTGAGAACAGGATCCTGGGAATAGAATATGTCTCTCTTCTGTGCTGCTTCTAGCTTCCTTGTTTAGCGGATTGGTAAATTTGCTGCCCCGGTGGTGGCAATTTGGATAAACAGGGTGAGAGTGGTGTATGGGGCATCAGGGGCATAGGATTAGGGAGTGAGGGGACAACTGCGTTTCTACCATTTCTGTGGGTGTAACCAGCAGTTCATGGCAGAGGTCATCGAGTGTATAACATAGAGATCCAAGATATCCAAGAGTCCGAAGATATCCAAGATAATCCAAGATATCCAAGATAATCCAAGAGTCCGAAGTCAAAGCAAGCGTCAACATGAAACTTAAGTAACCACAACAGCAAGACTCACATCCCCTGGGAAACTGTTGTCCAATCAGAAGAGTTTCCTCATTCTCTCTCTTCTTGTGAGCTGAGCAATAGCGTGGTTCTTGGGTGTAATTAGCCCATGAATTACATGTGGCACCGGCTGTATGAGGTTGAGTAACAACACAGGGACCTGGATTCTTGTGGGAAAAAGTCCCCCACAATTCTGGCTTCATTCATGCCTGGACACGAGGGAATGACAGCAGCAGGAGATGGGGCCAGGCATCCCCTCCTACACACCACAGGAGGATTGGGACTTGAGACATGCTAGGGAAAAGTGAGAGTTTTGGCTCTGTATTTTGCATGCCCTCGGATGGTGGTAGTGATGATGGGCTTTGGGGATGAAGCTTGGCCCAGAATCAATAAACATGAATCTCCGTATACATTACATCAGACCCCCCCCCCCCTCCACGCCATACTAGCTACCTGACTGTTTCTGTGCCTCAGCATTTCATCTGCAAAACAAGGGATGATCATAGTGTTCATTTGCTTTAGATGAATGAAAGCAAGTAAAGGTGCTTGACATGGTACCTGGTGCAAATTGAGTCCCCATAAAATGTTGGTTGTTGTATAGGCCAGGCCATTTTTTTTTCTTGCAAAGGGCTATAGAGTGAGTATTTTTGGTTTTGCAGACGATTGGTCTCTGTCAGCTTGCCTTTGTACACGTGATCACAAAAAATACATAAGCGTGTGGCTATGTCCTAATAATCTGTATTTATAGACGCGAAGATTTCCTTTAGTCTTTCTGTGCTGATGTTATTCTTAACAATTTTTAAATGTTTTTATTTATTTTTGAGAGAGAGAGAGCAAGCAGGGGAGGGGCAGAGAGAGAGAGAGGGAGACACAGAATCCGAAGCAGGCTCCAGGCTCTGAGCTGTCAGCACAGAGCCTGATGCGGGATTCGAACTCACGAACTGCAAGATCATGACCTGAGCTGAAGTCAGACACTTAACGGACTGAGCCACCCAGTTGCTCTTGATGTTCTGCTTCCTTTGGATTTTCCCCCCAACCATTTAAGAGTGTAAAAACCATCCTTGGATCACAGGACATGCAGATATCGACAGTGGTTTGTGTTTGGCTGCTCCCTGGTGTAGACCTTCACGTCTTTAATTTGGAAGAAATTATGTTATTTCCTAGCGCCACATCTTTGTTTGTGGTGATTCTCATGCTTAGGGTTCTTTCTGTTGGCATCTTCTGGTTATGCAGCAAAGCACGTGACAGTGGGAGGGGTGGGGGGTGGCGAGGGGGGTTGACAGTCTTACTCACCCCAAATTGGCTATCCAAATGGAACACTTCTAGAAGACCATTGAAGTGATAGGGTAGATGGTCCATAGGTGCAAATGTACATTTTTAATTTTGTGGAGTCTTAGCAAGGTTGGCTCAAAATTTCATATGTAATAAATCTTTCTCACGTGATGCGGTAGAATTGCTCTGAGATAAGCGGAAAGTAGTGTCTGATGTATTTACAAGTGCGAGGAAATGTAAAGGAATCTAGTCCCCAGTGAGTCATTTGGGGTAAAGCTATGTGACATCCTATACCCTATTCAGGATTTAAGAAATCTCAGATGAGAATAAAGCCACATCTTCAGATGCAAGTAAAGAAGAAATGCAGGGGAGCCTGGGTGGCTCAGTTGGTTAAGCGTCCGACTTCTGCTCATGGTTTGTGGGTTTGAGCCCCGCGTGGGGCTCTGCGCTGACGGCTCAGAGCCTGCTTGTTGGGATTCTTTGCAACTTCTCATAAGAAGACCCAGGCTTTTTTGAGGGTACTTCTCAACACTGGAACTGTTTCCATTATTATAAAAGTCATACGTATTTATTGCAGAAAACATCTTAAAGTAGACTTTCCCCAAACATTTCAATTGCATTCCGTTTGAGGCCCTAATGGGTATAAGCAACATGCACGTGGAAGGCACCACACTCGTGGCAGTGATTTCGCGAGGGTGTCACCAGGCTCATGAGATCCCTACCTAGGATATGTTCCAGGTTCCAGGATACTTCCTGAAGGTTAGAAGACAAAGCAAAATGGCTTCCCATATTTATCATGAGGTTCTCTGAACGATCTGTGAAGGGCATGCCTCCACTGTTATAGTTTATAGGATAAGCTTTACTCACAGGCTGTGGAAGTGGCTACGTCCAAGAGTTGATTTCAGCAGAATTGGGCAAGAAACGCCATGCCCCTGTGAAAGATTCTAGGTAGCTTATAATTATGACTACTGGTTGACTTGTCTGTCCCTGCTACTTGTGGTAGGATGGGTTGTCATTGCCGCTGTTGATGGGTGTTTAGACCTTTCGTGGAGGGACGTGTGGATGTAGAAGGCAAGCATCTTTCTCTTGTGCATTGCATTTAGGGGCTTTCTGGCTTTAGCAGCAATTCATGAGTGGTAGTGGGTTTACAACAAAGCCAACTTCAGAACCTTCACTGATAAGGATGCCTTTCAAATTCCTGCAAAGGCCTCAACAGTGTGTCCCATGGTCATGTAATTTTGTAAAACATGCAAAATTAAGCTAGTTTTATGTCATTTAAAAATATTTATGTATTTGTTATTTATTTATTTTTGAGAAAGAGTGTGCACACGCACAAGCGAGTGGGGGAGGGGCAGAGGGAGGGTGGGGGGAGAGAGAGAGAATTTTAAGCAGGCTCCCCACCCAATGTGGAGCCCAATGCAGGGCTCAGTTTCACAACCCTGAGATCATGACCTGAGCTGAAATCAAGAGTTGGACGCTTAACCGACTGAGCCACCCAGGTGCCCCTGTTCTTTGTTTAAAAGCAGCATTCCCAGCCACCAAATTGTAGAAACTTCAGGCTCCACAAAACATCGATCTGCTTCTGGCTCTATATTTTCAGGGTGGGACTTACTCAAACCTTTTTGGAAGGGAAGAAGAACGTCTTTGTTGAAAGATAAGTAGGATCCTGGAAGTTGAGGGTTAATCTTCCATAAGGCCTACAGCTGAAGAAGAAATTGTGAAAGGGAAAGATCTTCTCTGGGAAAGAAGCACGTAGACGCTGTTGGTGTCCTCCTGTATTCAAAGAAATTTGAGAAGTTTGGGAAAAAGAGGGGCACGTGTCTTTAGCTGATCAAAGAAGAACCTCTTATACACTCATCTTTTTCTTTTCCAGAGAAAGTGAAAGCCTTAATGTAATGCCATTTTAATTTGACATTGGCTAATACATTTTGTATAATTGGTGCTGCATCATCTCCTACAATAATAGTGACAATATGGCGGTGATGGTGATGAGAAAAACATGCATGTTATGCGACCGTTACAGTTTACTGAGCACTTTGCCGTATTTTTTTTCTCATTGGTAATAACCGAAACCAAGAGAAAGTCTCTTTACCTATGGCCTGTGGATGCCTTCCAAATTAACTGGAGTTCTATGAAAGATTGAGGTAGAATGGGGTCTCTGTGCTTCTTTCAATATTCTTTCCTTATTTTGTGACGGAGCCGTGACACCATCAGTCAGCTTCTCTTTTGCAAATTCTTCAGCATCATGGCAGTCAAAATAACCATTGAACTTTGACACACAAAGCCAGTGCTCTTAGAATGGCCTCTAAGTTTTTGCTTGCAAAACTACTCATCTGGCAAGCACAGAACCAAGATCCCTCAAAACCTGCTCTCGGTGGTGTTTGCATTCATTAGATTTGTCTGTATGGACTTACTAGTTGCTCTGCTGACCTCTGACTGTTTGACCCATTAAATGAAAAAGCACCATTGGGACGCACAACTAAATTTATAGTAATTCAAGGAAGTGGTCAGAGAAATGTATGGTTGCAAAAGAGCTGACCTCAAAGTTTAGTCAATAGTTCAGTTAAGAAGCACAAGTGCTGAATGTATGGAAATTATGAAGTGCTCTTGCAGTCCAGAGAAAGGAGGGGTATTGATGGGTGGGGGGTTCCTGGGAAGTTTGGGGACCTATGAGGACATCACGTTAAGATGGGCAGAAAGGGCACGCTAGGTTCAGTTAGTTTAAGGGTGGGAAAATCAAGATAGGACCAGTCCTTGGTCCCTTTTGGCAAGCTCATGGGATTCTGGAAAAGTATGTTTGTTCCAGTCCAGTGAAAATAGTTCCATACAGTGAACCCTTAGCAGATTTTTGCATATGTGTTCAACTTCGTGTTAATTATTAGTGTTCAGGATGCCTGGGTGGCTCAGCTGGTTAAGCATCTGACTTTGGCTCAGGTCATGATCTCACGGTTCATAGGTTTGAGCCCTGCGTCTGGCTCTGTGCTGACAGCTCAGAGCCTGGAGCCTGCTTCGGATTCTGTGTCTCCCTCATTCTCTGCCCCTTCCTGGCTTACGCTCTCTCTGTCTCTTTCAAAAATACATAAACATTAAAAAATTTAAAAAAATTAATAGGTTTCTACATTTTAAAGCGGATTTACTCAGAAATACACTAATCATTACTTCTTATAAAAATGGTTATTAGTCATCTATATTTGAATATATATGTTACTTGAGCAAAGAAATTTGCTAATGGTAGTAAGATGATAGAAATTATTTGCATGCATTTTAAGAGAGAAGGCCTGATGATTATCTTCTCAACACTTATTTGGCTAATGCCTAGCTGGCTTATTGAGACTTTGGGCAAATCCTTTTAAACACTCCGAGTGTCAACTTTATTTTTTTAAAAAGGATAATACTGTCTAACTCACAGAATTGTTAAAAAGATATAATAAAGAGGAACAAAAACAGCATCATTTAATGGTTAGATGTACATGGAATGGTTGAGAGGCTAAATGTTTACTTTTTTTCCCCCCAAGGCCCAATTTGAGTCTAAAGTCCATCTCATTTTGTTCATATTTATTTAAAAGTGTTTGTTTGTTTGTTTGTTTCAAATAAGCTCTACACTCAACGTGGGGCTTGAACTCACAACCTCAAGATCAAGAATTGCCAGCCAGGCGCCCCTGATTCATCTTCAGATTCAGTGGTTCTGGGAGGGGGACTTTAGCTACCAGAGCTGACTAGAATATAGAAGTCAATTCAGCCACAGAGCCACAGAAAATTATGCGTTGACACTGTGATAAAAAGGAAAGAACCAAAATTTAGAATTCAAAGATGTAAGTTTGAGATTTAACTCTGCCACTAACAGGCCAGGTGATGATAGAAGTATCATTTCATCTGTTTGAAACTCAGTCTTGTTTTGTTTTGAATCTGTAAGGTAAAGTACAGTCTGATGATCTTTAAAATGATTTCTAGCTTTTAAAGTTCCAATGCTAAGCAGCATGTTTAACATAAAGCATGACCACTAGTAAGTAGCGGTAAAAAAGATTTTAAACAGTGATGTATTCATATCCCCGTCCCCCCCACCCCCCCGTAATTTACATTGTTATTTACCTGGATGTCATCTTGCTGTGCTTCTGCTGGTTTTCTTCTCCAGCCGGTGTCCCGCTCTGTGCACATACTGATCCTGTTCTGGCTTCTATCAGGGAGAAGGAAGCATTTTAGGGGCCCCCTCTTACTTAGTGATAGCCTAGTTAGAAATGGGGATAAGGATTGGGAGGAATGGTCAGTAAAGACAACCACCTTGGATGCTTCAGGCCTTTGAGAAGCTTTTAAACAAGACTGGCTTATTTATAGTGAGATGTATGGGAACAGCTTCTGTGCTCGTTGGACTGAATTATATGCTGGCGTCCTGTGAATGCAGTGCGAGTACATGTCATTTATCTTGGTCCGTGTATAGAGAGATGGGCACATGCTTATATTTGCACCTTCAAATGTATCTGCAGGTGTATATGAGTAAACAGGAAGGAATAGTGCTACAGAATTTCAGAACTCAAGTTAAATTTGCACATAATAATACTATCAACTCAATTTGTTGTTATTACCAAAACGACAAAGATAAATTCATTTGAATGCTTGCTGGAGGGAAGAGTTTTATTTACCTTTTTAAGGTGTAATTAATCAAGAAAGAGTTTTTAAAAACTTACATTTCGTTAATAATATACACAGAACAAAAGAATGGAAAGAAACAAGTAAAGAAGTTTGGTCAATCTAGATCTAACTCTTGCTCTGTCCATCCATTCAGCCAGCCAGCCAGCCAGCCAGCCAAACGTCCATTTATAGAATCTAACTCCTTAATTTAAAATCAATAGTGATTGTTTTGGATTCTGGGGTTATCTTTTTTTTTTTTTGCACTGCCCAAATTTTATTTTTTACTGTAATGTACATTTACCGTGTGAAAACAAAAGTGCCCCAAAAATAGAAAATATATTTTGTCCATGAAACTCTTCTTAGGAATAAACTTATCGTTGGGTAGTGAAGAGTAGGACTTGAGTTTGAATTGGATTAAATATTAGCACTATCCTGACATGCTGATGGGGTGATTCCCAGTTAAAATCACTGGCTGGCGTGAGTGGAAAACATGAGTAGGACTATCTTTGGTTTCCATCCAAGAGGGTCTGTAATTTATTCAAAGCTGCCAAGGATCAGGACATGTTTTCAGACCCTCACTCTCCCACTCTCGTCCCTCAGAGCAGGCTTTCCCAACTCAAAAGGACTTGTCATCAGTCTTTTGGGAAAGGAGTGCCTGGGGTCAACCCACTGACTCTAAAATCACTTACTGCATTATTACTCGTCTTTGCTAGGATGGACAGCTAACCCTCTTCTCTTCTTTCTTCTCTCCCTCCATTGCTCCCTTCTACCTGGCATTTCCTTATTAATTTCCCTTCAGTTCTGAAAGATTATTCCTGAAAAGGCAACGTAAAGGGGCAAGGCAGTTGTCTAGTAATTCACATAGAAGCCGGCTACCGAAGACATCCTTGTATTTTTTTTTTTTTTTCTTCTTCTGAGACTGGGTGCCTGAGCTGTTCACACTGGCTGGGGACACTAATCAACACGATCAGAGAGTGAATTGCTTAAAACTATATTTCAATTTTGTTTTTTAGACGTGTATCAGTAGACATAAAAGCAGATGCGAATTTGCCTCCGAGCAAACATATTCAAAGCTCTTTCCCATGGAAACCAAAATGAATGTTGGCATAGAGGGGAGGCCAAGTATATTTAATTTCTTTTAGGCTAGTTGCCTGATTTTTGATCCATCAGCCTTCTTGTTCAGGCCCTGAGGTACTTGGGAGCACAGAATTTATTTACTTTCAGAGCTACCTTAAACATTGACACACAGCACAGACACGTGTCCTGGGTCAGCCTGGCCAACATTTTGGGTTTCTAAGGGAATTAGATATGGAGCAAGAGTTGAATACCCTTTTTAATTGGATACATGTATACTGGCTGATTATAGACAGGATCTTTGGAAGAGGTAGCAGATGAGACATTGGACGAGGCTCTTATTTCACAAATTTGGAAATTTCTACAAGGCTTCAGTGGCCACTTTTCCCTCAGTCTTAACCTAGAGAGAGCATTTTCCTCATGCTAGTCCTTTATGCCTGGTGAGCTTGGACAATATGGTGGTGAAGGGAGGCAGAGGGGGGCCATATTTGCTGAGGATATATTGTTCGTCGGGAACTGTTCTGTGCTTTACAAACGCTTGCCTTTCCTTTAAATCCGCCTTTGAGGCAGGTGTATGGAGCCACACTTACTAATGAAAGAACCGGTTTCAAGGGTTAAGCAGCTTTCCCCATATCAGAGAGGAAGTGGCCCATTGGGCATTTGGAATCGACTGGCCTGTCTCCAGGGCTGGAGGTCTTCTGCCAGACGGCCAGCTTTGTGTGCCCAGACCTCTGGAATCACTTCTGAGTTCAATGGTGACTGTCGCTCAGATGCAAAGAGAAGAAAACAACATTTCAAAAAGCGGGGAGGTTGATAAATAGTTCATACCCTCTACTTAGTCATCTTGACCGGTTGGCCAACTTCCCAGACCTGAGCCTCATACCTCTGCAGGCTGAAGGGGCGAAATCACTGTCTCTTCCTCGTTTTCCCTTCCCTCCCAGCCTCGACTGAAGTTTCTTGCGCAGTAGGTATTCCGTGAATGATTTCTGATGGTGACCTTGATGTTGCCACTAATTCCTGTGCCAGCGAGAATTACGCTCAGCCTCCTCTCTTGCCTCCAGGAAAAGTTTCCTCTTTCGCTTATGTTCAGTTATTACCTCTTTCTCTCTTCCAAGAAGCCATAATTGGCCCAGGTAAGATTTGGATTTTCAAAACAAGCTTCCTGTGCTGCCCCTTTTCTGAAACCCTCATGGAATCCCGTAGGAGACAAAAAGCGAAGAAACAATCTTGAAATGCCATATGGGAGGTGTCAGTGAAAGCATCTATGTATGAATTTGATCTCTATATTAAAGATCACAGGCTCACAGAATCTATGGCTCCGTTATTTGGTAAATAATGTATCTAGGTGTTTCAGCCTTGAGAGGCTGTTTAATCCCCCTGTTGCTGCAGGACACGGCTGGATTATCTTCTGTGTGTACCCAGGCTTGGCCTCCGTGGAGAGAGCACTGCGGTGGGAGCCAGGTGATGCGACTTTTGCTTTCTGACTTTAAGTCCACACATCATTCATCTTTGCATCCTTGGTGCCGAGGACAACATCAGCCGCTGTTTCCTGAAGCATGTGTGTGATTCTGGACAACCCTGCTTGCTCTCTGGGCTTCGGCTCTGAGATGAAGGGACTGGCCTAGGGTTTCTGATGGTTCAGCAATTGCAGGAATGCTTTCCCCTGGTCTGTCCAGGCTGTCAGGCGTCTATCTCTTTATGTAGGTTTCTGGCACAAAAGGTGTCGTATTTAACTTTCTTCTTAAATCTGCCTTTCTTGTGTTTGGTTTCCCCCCCGCCCCGAATATCTCCCGCCATGCTAATCCTGACAAAATTTAAAACAGCGTGGGTCGCGTGTGTCTTTGCTAGTCCTGTCTCAATAAGGGTGGCAAAAGCGTTCTTTTGTTTTTCTACCCCCTGAAAGGCTCTTTGTGCAACTTGTTATCTCTTTTATATATTCTGCTTTGGATTTATTTGTCGATGTGAAAGTGACTGATGCGCACAATGGCAAAAATATCCAGTCGTGGGAAATAAAGGTGAAGGCCAGGTGGTTCTTTGTCTTTGTCCACTGTGTCACGAATCAGGTGGTGTCTTATTTTAAAGCTCTGTATACATAGCTAGGGTTTCTGTTTCATAGCCAGCGATCTCTGTTAGTAACTGTGCATAACATAATTTTCACACACACCAACCACCACTGAGAATACCACTCACCTTTTATAGTCGTGTTTTCACAACTGATTTGCAGAGTTGACTGTGACATCTGAGTCCTGGCAGTGTAGACCAGGAAGAAAAAAAATGTGATGATATTGGCTACAGTTTTTCTTCCAGCCCACATCAGTCTTCCTCCTCAAATGGCAATGCTAATTAGATCTTATATTTGATATATACGATCTTATATTTGGATAACCTCTCTGCGTTCTCATGGATCAGGTAGGTTACATTACTCCCCAGACCTCATATTTTCCCCCCTCTCATCTATAAGATGGGGGTGACAACACTCCTCCAATAGGGTTTTGGGAAAAATGAAAGAACGTGTACATGAAGGAGGAAGGAAGCAGGAGTTGACTATACCAGGCAGTCAGTGAGTCAGAATAGCAGCCTTTCATATAGCACTGTTGCTACTGTTGACTCAATTTTGCCCAGAATGTTGAAGGGATCATCACAAGAAGGGCTTTGAGGGACCCATGTTCTGTCTCTGGGTAACCAGTTTACAAAGACATGATTTCAGAGGTAAGCTGTCCTGCATGGCAGTGGATGAACCACACTTGGACCGGGGGTAAAAAAATGTGGTTTCAATTCAGATGCAGTAACAAGAACATTAGCCAAATCTTCTCAGAAAGCAAGTCTTTTGCAACATGGTGTCCCCCACCCCCCACCATAGTAAAGAGATATGGAAGAAAGATACCTAATTACCACATGGAACATCATCTTGTGGTCCATTTCACAGGTTCCCGCCCCCCCCCCATTTGTAACATCTTAGAAATGCAGACTTAATCATGAGAGATTAAAAATGCCTATTGTTCTTTCAAAGGGTTTGCAGTGTTCTGATTCCTCCCCCTGCCCCAACTCCCTTCTGTTGAAAATCCAGGAGTTGTCCCATTTTTAGCAAGTAATAACTGTGTCAAGCTGTGCCGGCAAAAATGTCCCAACACAACTGTTAATAAGCATTGTCATTTTAAGCATGAAACAGTTTAGCTAATGATTTATCTCTTATAATGTAGCACTCGGGGCAGCTGTATGATTGGCCTCTTTAGCAAGTCAAGTAATTTCTTTAACAAAATGTTAAGCACAGATGGGCCAGAAGCTGTCAGTTAACTATTATTGTGTCTACATCTGCTTGCTCTCAATGCACTGTTTTATGTATTCAGTCAGTAACTTAGCCGCAGCTCCGTGAAAAGGCGAACCTACTCTGATTGGCAAATAAAATGTTCATTTGTCTCCTCTTCCTATTGTTTTGTTTTGGTAACACATGTCAGCAGCTCAATTACCCAGTTCATTAACAGCTCCCAAAGGACATGATGGCCAGCCCGTGATAAGAGGGCCATTGTGGCACATATGGTCAATAATGGCCTCTCTCTTGGCAATTGTAAATAAAAGTCACTTGGCTCTTTTCCTTCCACGAGAACTACCGTTTTCCTGTTCCCCTTCAGTGTGCAAATTACCTTTCTTTGCTCCATGCAGCCCAATCCCCGGGAAACCAGAACCTAGCTTGCCTGCTTTTAGGGCCATGGGGACCTAACACGGAGAGAGCGAGCTCTGGTTCTTAATTTTAATTATGAGTGACTTTTAAGCTCTTGAGGGGGGAAATTCGTATCGTGGGAGACTATTCTTAGAAAGCTGTTAACTGATTAATTAGTCAACTAATCAGTTTTCCTAATTGAATAGCAACACATTTTCTGGGGGCTTTCCTCTGTTCCTCTTTGAAATGCTCCAGTGGCAGTGACCGCGGCGTTTTTAAAAAGCCGTTAGACAACTGCAAATAAAAATCGTTTGCAGGGGTGGGGTAGGGAAGTGTCACTTCATCTTTTCCCTCGGCGAGAGAGATTCATGTTGTTGAGAGCAATTCTCGTCACGCGCACCTCCAGGTCGTAAACCAGAGGGTTCAAGAAGCCACCGAGGTAATCTGGGTCAGCGTCAGGGTCTCTAAGCAAGTAAGGATGCGTCCTGCACTTGAAGCCTGGGGAGGGAGGTGCTGAAACACTTTGGTCACGATTTTGCGGCTCCCCCAGACGAGATGCTGCTGTATCGCGGGAAGAAAAAGGGCCCAGGCAGGTTTTTCCTTAAATGTATCAAGTGCATATAGCTGTTACAGGCCACTTACTGGCGGGGCTGTGACGAACAAGGAAGCATAAGCCTTTCTTTCTGGCTTTGTTGTTACAAAGGAGGCCTTTGCGGTGACCGATGATCAGGCGAGGCCGTTGGGAGGAACTCCACTCCGAGGTAAGGTGTCTCAGCGTAACCTAGCTGCAGGTGCGCCGCGCACCTGACATTGCGCCGAGATGGAACCTTAGGCTCTGGGGGGTCTTTGGGGCCGTGCTGCTCATCGCCTAGGAGGCAGCTTGGCCGCTCTGGCGGCTCCATAGCTCTTATCTTAAGTAAACACCCAACGGTCCATGTCGTGCACTTGCGAGAACTCCGGGGCGGGTGTGCAGCACGCGCGGCTGGCCGGATTCATAACCAATCTGTACTCTCCTCCCGGGGCGGCAGGCACTCGGGGAGTTGTTGAGTGTCAGGGTTTATTTGTGCTATTTTGATTAGCACCAACCTGGCAGGAGCTTATTTTCCTTCTAATGACCCCGTGCTGGGAGAAGGCGGCTTCCGAGGGAAGGACCTGGGGGCGGGGGGAGGGGAATAGCGTTACATCTCTGCAACCCCCAAATGGGGACTGCGAGGCAGGGGCCGCAGTGGGGAAGTGGCTGCGGGTCTTAATTAGATGGAGTGTTCTGAAAAGAACCTTTCTTGGAGAAAGCCCAGAATATTCTTGCCACAGATCGTCCTACCTCCTTTTATTTTATTCTTATTCTTTTTTTGAGGGGGGGGGTACTTGTTAAAGATTCTTGGCTGGCACCTTTGGAGAAGTTGTAGAGGCGACAAAAAGCAAAACAGGACCCCCTCCCCTCCACATGGACCACCGATGAGGTGACGGGCCATTTCTCCCTGTTTATTCACCAGCAAAATAACAGCTCCTCAAATCGTCCCTGAGTCAGGAATTCTGGGAAGTTCTCTTGAATGCTTGATCCTTTGTTAGGTCACTCGCGCACTTTCTACGTCCACCTTTGGATTTGGTCGTCAGTCTTCCCGTGTGTTCCTTTCAGGCAGGTATCTCTTTTCCTTTCTGTATCTCTTTTCTTTTCTTGACCTAGATAGGATTTAAACACACTTAAAAAAATAATGTCGCCGATTACTTCTCAGCTTGTGAATTAATGTGGAAGAGAAGGTTCCAGGTGCTGAAGTCTCTAGACTGGCTTGGATTAACCCCTACTGTGCATCCATTTCAACCTCCCCCCGCCCCTGGAAGAAAAAAAAAAAAAAACAACCAACCTCCCCTTTCTCATCCACTCCCGGCTTTCTTTGTGTCTGCTGCTCCCTGCCAGGCAGGTGTCAGACCCCTGAATGAGGGTAAAATGCCCCGTTGATGGATTCCACAGATGGAGCGTGGAAATCGGTAGAATAGGCCTCAGCCACAGGCCATTTCTTGGGATCCAACAAAAGCCTCCAAATAAGTCAACAAAAATCCCAAAGATCACAAAGGGAAAATGTCATTTGTCATTTACTCTGGGTCTGTGAGGGAATATCAGTCTTGCCTCACTCCTGGCTTTCACCCGAGTAAACACGAGAGAGGTCATTCACATCTCTCTCAGTGAAGGGCCACTTCACGTCAGAAAACAGTTAGCTGTCCCATCGTCCCCTTCATGCTGGATGGCAACACTCACAAACGCAGGAGACATTCTGCAGTTAGCCAAGCGGGTGCCTCAAACTTTGAGCTGACCCGTGAAAGACCTTGTGGAATATACCTGCGAGGTCCCCTAAGACCCTCGGATATGGGAGGAAGTGATCTCAGGGAGCTCTCAGGCACGATTCTTACTTTAATTTGTGTTGTATTCTTGTTATTTTTTAATCAGCAAGACACAGCTTTGAGTACAAATGCTGATAGGTCGAGCTTGCAAAGATTAGTACAGACGAAAAGACCGTCTGATGTGGTCTGGGGCCATCTTAGAGTGAATGACTGATGATGACGTTCAGCCTCAGAGCCCGCAGAGAGAGATCCTCCCCACCTCCTCTGTGTCTGTAAATTGCATCGTATTATATCTGGGACAAACATAGAGTTTAAATGGTTGTCATGTTTTGATTCTTTAATTATTCAAATGAAAGGTCTTGCTGAGAAGAAAGACAGTGTGCCAAATTCATGCTTGTGAATTATTTTGTTTCTCCATTTTTTGCCTGTCTCCCATCCCTGAATTATATTGGTCTGGAAACCAATAATTATAGAAGTCCACGTGACTAAATCCCTATAAAATTGAGGTAAGATCTCATGTATAATAGCGTTAACTAGGATGAAATATTTCTTCAGGCTACAGAAGAGGTCACAAGGGGTTAACGGACAAAGACATACTCTCTAATTCTGTAATTCCTTCTTTAATTAAACTTCATGGTTGGTCCGCTGGTGGTAAATACTTCTGCCTTCTCCTCCCAGTTTGATTTGTTTCCGAAGGAAGAATTTGTAATCCTGTGGGGGTAATGATTGTTGCCTATGCTTGACCTCTCTCTCTCTCTCTCTCTCTCTCTCTCTCTCTCTTTTTTAAACTGATGATGTCCACGTTCCCAAGGTTAATCTTGGGAGTTAATGTGAAATCATTGGGGTCACTAAAAATTTGGCTCCTGAGACCTAAAATTAGCTTGAGAGGGAAAAGGAAGAAATGACCTTTCATACAAAGCACGGAACTGAAACACTGAGGCACCTGGGGAGAGGTGACTGTTTGCCTGGGATCACTGTGGGGCATCTACTGAATAACTTGTGAATACCCCAACAGATTTCAAGTTATTTATTCCTGCACTTTTGTCTGAAAACAGTTTGAGGTTACTTTACAGGGCTTGAGATCCTTTCACTAAGATGTTTTTAATAGCAAAAAAGAAGGATTTAGTAAAGCTGTAAAATGAGTGATCAGTTCAACTGCTTTTGACCAATAGTATCTTCTAGATTGACGCTGGATCTTATGACCAGGGCTCTGCAATGATTCTTAAGGGAGACTTCAAATGGTCAGACTATTTTGTTTTCTTAAATAAATTCATTCAGCATCTTGGCAAATGGATTAGTTTCTTAGGGCTTTACCCTTGTTTAATGACTACACTTGAATATACAAAGAATTCAATAAATGTTCATTGAATGGAGTTAAATTCGATCAGGAAATTGATTTGGTGTATAATATTAACCGGTTGTGTTTTCATAAATTTCATTTGATTCTAGGAGGTTTTTGAAAACCTGGGACAAATGAGTCATTGGTGGCAATCAGCTAAATAACTTGTATTAGAATTCCTGTTTGGATTTGTTTCTGGTATTTCTCTTCAAAAGGACCGTGTGTGTGTGTGTGCGCACGCACGTGTGCATGTGAGCACACACACGTGAGAGAGAGAGAGAGGGAGAGAGAGAGAGAGAGAGAGAGAGAGAAAGGAAGGAACTGAGCACCTATTTAGAACATACCAGGCTAGAAGAAAGAAAGTATGTCCTCCGAAGCCCCATACACCTGGGTCAAATCGTAGCTTCCTTAGTCACGTGATCTGAATAATGTTGTCTCTGAGTCTCAGTTTCCTTTTTTTGTACAAAGGGGTATTTATTTCACAGGGTTTTTGTGTACTTACATTGGTAAGAGAGAGGTTTGCTCCAGGCTCATTGGAGACATTGAATTACACTAATGTATAAGTCAGAAAATGGATTGTGAGGGGGTTTTGAAAATAGAGTCAAAACTTTCAAGGTCTGATAAGAATATGGATTGGGGTAAAATTGGAGAATTATGCAATTTAGAGCAATACAATCTCCGCTCAAAAAGTCATGTATCATATGTTGGTGTGGGTTTCTTATGAGAGCGGTTCTGGAATTTCAAGTTGGGGAACAATATCTCTATTTAATGAATAATAAAGCAAACTTTGTGAAGGCGTGTGTAGAATATGACTGAGTCACTTAAATGCCATTGAAAATCTCCTCTTAATATTAAGGCTAGACAGAAGAAGTAATCCAAAGAGATTATATTACCGAAGAGATTATATTTAATCTAGTTGTTATATCCCAGCAGTCTATTTTAGAGAACTGTCTTGTGGGGTCCAAGTCACAGCATTAGAAAAACTGTAATTTCTTTGTGTTGAGTTGTCTGAAAAAAAAAAAAGCCTTGTTTTTACTTTGCTGTAATATTTAGGAGGATTAGGTATTTTGTATCAAGTATCTAGAGGAAAGTTGAATATGTGAAATAGATGAACTTCAAAATATTTTTTCTTGTGCTGTTAAAATGTAAGTGTCAGACTTGTTTTTGGTAAAAACGGAATGATTCACATTCATGACATTATTGTGATTCGTGTTCTGCACAAATAATGAATCTTATTTCTATTGGTGATACAAGACACGGTAGTGTTTCCATCTTTAGAAGTAGCTAGTATCTCCTGGCTGGTAGATTAGTCTTGGGTGGCTGACTTAACATATCTTCAAGCCCACATCCTTTTGGGCTGTACAGATGGGGACAAGGTAGAATTAACTGGTACAACTGTGGCTTCATGTTGCCAGAAAGGATCCATTGGTTCGGATAATTTTCCCGCAGAGAAATCAGGCAAGTCATTTCCTCAGTGTCTTTTGAAATGGTGCTTTATGGAGGTTTTCCTAGTTAGGCACAACCATTGGACTGCTCTTGAATAAGCAGTCTAGAAATACAAGTAGCGACTTATTAGCTTGTCAAAGAAAATTTTATTTTTGGTGGCAAAGCCTGTATTGTTGAACTCCTAGACATTCTGAGTCTTTTTAATTTTTTTTTATGCTCATTTATTTTTGAGAGAGAGAGATACAGTGTGAGTGGGTGAGGGGCAGAGAGAGAGGGAGAGAGAGAATCTAAAGCAGTCTCCACGCTCTGAGCTGTCAGCACAGAGCCCGATGCGGGGCTCAAACTTGGTGAACCGCGAGGTCATGACCTGAGCTGAAGTTTGACGCTTAACCGAGTCACTCAGGCGTCCCGTTCTGAGTCTTTTTAATTACTAGCTGTTGGCGATCAACTTGTTTTTAAAAAAAAATCACAATCCTCAGAAAAAATTGATAATTATTTCCCAGAAAAATACAGTTACGCAAATACTTGCAAAAACTTCCAAATAATGTTTGAGGATTTGTGGACTCCTGAACCTCATTTCAGTCCATGCTGGGAGACTCAGAAGGGCAGCATTTCCATTTAAAGGTGCAAAATAGTGGCAGAGAAATCAGTGTTGGTCCAAAACTTAAATTCTACCTGGTGTTTCCATTCAGTCATCATGTGTTTATTGAGCACCTACGGTGTTCCAAGGCTTCCAACAGTGAACAAGATGGAGAGAGGCTCACAAAGCTTATATTCAGGGGGATATGGATTGTTCAGGTGGAACACGGTGGCCTTGACCCTCAGAATTAACTCTCACTGGTACTCGCAAATGTAAGCAGCCCCCTTTCTTCAGAAACTAGAGGTGATGTTGATTAATTGACCTGACAGTGCATGGCACATCATATTTACTTGGGAGGATTTAATAACCCTAGAGACTCCCAGAGGAAACATGAAAATTTCCACATACTATTATCCTAATGGGATCATAGTCAGAGAAAGGGGAAGCAAAGATTTAAGGTTCTCACAGGCAGAGGAAGCTGTTGGTCAGCCCTTAAATGCTGTTGGGGTTTGCACCTGAATTTACAGAAGACAGAAAAGTCAGGGCAACAGAAACTGGAAACAGGGAAGGGAAACATTTTATGGTACGCAATGGTCTTAGGAGAACAACTAATCCATTTCTTGAAAAGTGTATTATGTATGTGGAAGTGTTGCTTTGATAAATTACAGCAGGAAAAATATTATATACTGGGGAATTTGGGGAGAGAAAATGAGAGTCTGGAATATTCTGTAGAGGTGGTTCTCAAAGTATCGTTTAGGATCAGTAAAGTTGGCATACCACCTGTGAACGCAGAAAACTCTGGAACGAGGTGGGGGCAGCAATCTGTGTTTTCACAAGCTTTTCAAGTGATTCTGATGCTCCAACAGCTCAAGATCCACTGCCCTACAATGATGCACAAATTACCGCTCTTTTAATTGGACTCACATTTATCAAACACATACACACATAAGTTGTATTGGGAGCGTTTGAAGTTTATAATGCAACGTATGGCACATTTCTTAGCGTGTTACTGCTCCTTTGAAACATTCCCACACTTAAAGAAAGTCTGGTTTTATTTCCTAAGTATCCTAAAACAAGATTTATATCAAATTAGACCATTTTAGGGGCGCCTGGGTGGCTCAGTCGGTTGAGCATCCAACTCTTGATCTCGGCTCATTTCATGATCTTCTGGCTCGTGAGTTCAAGCTCTATTGGGCTCTGTGCTGACAGTGTGGAGCCTGATTGGGATTCTCTCTCTCTCTCTCTCTCTGTCTCTCTCTCAAAATAAATAAATAAACTAAGAAAATGAAACCATTTTATGTTAAATTAGACAACATAATTGAAAAACCAAGCCTCATGGCTAACATATAGCAGAGCATTATATATGATGCTTCCATTTTGCTTTTACGTACAGGAACTTGTTTTTCTTTAATTTGTCATATAGATTATTAATTCGCTCTCTTAATTTTCAAGTTTGAGTGTGAGTAAATTACAAAAGTATTAAATATTAAAAAATTAAAATTATATTTATGGGTTATGTTGGACGTGTACCCCTTTTGGGCAGCTTATAATTGATACTGAAGTCGAATGACATTTTTGATTTCTGTAGGGCAGAGTTGTTGGAGTTTAAGATAAATGAGAATTGGTACTTTTTTGCATTTTGTCATCGCTTCTGGCACCACCTGTTTCCTCGGGTCCTACAGCCTGGGTGTGCAAAGGAGTTACCTTGACAATGACATTAATGATCTACAATTCCTTCCTCATTTGCAGATAGCACACTTCAGCCCCTTCCCCAGAGGATCCCTCAGCTATTTGGGGAGTTTTCAGAGTGCATTTGGATATGCTCAGGAGCAAGGCCCTTGGGTGTCCTGAGCTCTGCTCAGAGTGTGTGGCCTGAGAGCCCTCTGATGGCCCCCTGCTACTGCCCTGATGTCCAGGGCCTCCGGGAGATGGCTGTGCTACTGCCCAGAGCCCTGTGTCTGCTGTGCCCACAAACCTCAGAACACTCTCCAGGCTGACAGTTACTGTGTTATTGCCAGAACTCACGGATGCCATATTGCATCATTAATGCAAATTCCTATCTAATTTCCCAGTTCCTTCCTCTCTTTCGGAGATGCTCACACACTAACTATGGAAAATCTCCTTCCCTGATGTCTGCTAACACAGACAAACTCAAACTTGCTGGGAAGGGGCCTGCAACGGGCCTGGCTTCAGGGACATGTGACCTGTGCAGTCGCTCACTCACGGCCCCATGCTCAGAAGGGCTCTGTGTTTGCTTTTTATGCTCTGTTGTGGCCATCTCACAACTGCGATAATTTTTGAACACAGGCACTCGTATTTTAATTTTTCACTGTGTTCCTCAAATGAGGCGACAGCCTCTGGGCAGCTGCTTGCCATTCAGCAGAGACCCAGACTTTGAACTTTTGGTGTAGGGACAGGTCACTAGACTATGCCTGCTTTTTCTGGAGTCAGTTCAGGAGGTTTACATCAACAGTATCTAAACTCTTCTTAAATATTTCTCAGTATCTGGTAATAAGATACTAACTATAAGTATGATTTCTTCTGTAGGAGCGGTAGAGTCTGTAAATTTGTTGGGATCCTGTAACAGTTCACTATTATTGGCTTTTTAGATACTACATTAGTTTTGGAATTTTTTTCTTTTTAAAAAAATTTTTTTAACGTTTATTTATTTTTGAGACAGAGAGAGACAGAGCACGAACGGGGGAGGGGCAGAGAGAGAGGGAGACACAGAATCGGAAGTAGGCTCCAGGCTCTGAGCCGTCAGCCCAGAGCCCGACGCGGGGCTCGAACTCACGGACCGCGAGATCGTGACCTGAGCTGAAGTCGGCCGCTTAACCGACTGCGCCACCCAGGCACCACTGGAGTTTTTTTCTAAAGAACCACCGTTTTAAACAGATTTCCTCATGTAAAAGTTGGAGAAAGTTAATTTGGAACCAAATTAAATGATTCATTCATCAAACACAGATGGAGTACCCATTAAGTGTTAAGGACAAGGGCCATAAAAGTGAAAGAATGCCGTCCCTGTTTGCTAAGATCTCATAATGGACCACGACTGACAGATGCAGAGAACAATGATTTCTGCCTGGGGGGCCTGGAGACAAAATAGGGGAGGAGATATCATTTAATAATATAATACTGCAGAGAGGGGCTTGGTGTCCCAGGGAAGACATTGGGGATGGACGTTAGGATTTGAATCATTAAGGCTTGGTCGCCCTTGTTTTTTGACCCCCATTTTATCACCTTCTCTCTCTTGTGCCTTTAGCCTCAGCACCCCAATCGGATGAAGGCTCCGACATTGACTCCGAACCAGATTTGCCCCTGAAGAGAAAACAACGCAGGAGCCGAACCACCTTCACAGCAGAACAGCTTGAAGAGCTGGAACGAGCTTTCGAGAGAACCCACTACCCTGACATTTATACCAGGGAGGAGCTGGCACAGAGGGCGAAGCTCACGGAGGCCCGAGTACAGGTACTGACTCCAGACAGCCACGTCCTGATTAAATCCGGACAGGAAACGAAAAAGTGTCCTCTCATCTAAAGCAGATTTGAAACCAAGAAAATAAATATGTTAGCGAAGGCACTTCATTGTGAACTGTAGCCTTTCGTAGTATAAAGGTCCCACCTTTCTCTCTAGTGCCTTTTTGAAAAGGTTTATTTATTTATTTTGAGAGGAGGGAGAGAGAGCAGGGAAGGGGCAGAGAGAGAGGGAGAGAGAGAATCGCCAGTAGGCTCTGTGCGGTCAGCAGAGAGGCTTGAACTCAGAAACCGTGAGACCACGAGCTGAACCAAAACCGAGAGCCAGATGCTTAACCGACTGAGCCACCCAGGCACCCCTCTCTCTGGTTAAGTTGCCTCATCTGGAAATGCTGTGTTCTTCCCGGCGGCTTGACTTTCATAGTCCAAGTGAGGTTGGAGACTCAGCAGTGAACTGCTCAGTTGACCTGGTCTCTAGATTGATCAGTGCGTCTCATATGCAGCTGATTACCTCTCCTGTTATAGCCTTTTTCAGAAATAGTCTCTTCCAGGTTACAAAGCCTCATCAGAAGAACTCTCATTCAACTTGGCTTTCCGTGTATCATAGTGCTAACAAAGTGAAGGAACGCTAAGAGGGATTAAGAGAAATCTCTCAAGGAGCTGCAGTGTAATATGGTTAATGAAGTCAGCACAAATAATAATAACAATAAACCAGATATAACAAGTACCCTAAGGCAGAAACAGAGTGCGGTGAGAGTTAAGAAGAGGAAAGAATGAGATCTTGCTGGAGTAACAGGAGAGGCTCATGAAGAAGGCCGATTGAAGATGAACTTTCGAAGCCAAAGAGAAATTCACTGGTCAGGGAGGGTGGGGTGAGTACAATGTGAGTCAACACATGAGTTACAGACCTGGTGACATTTCATTTCCATTCATGTTGAAGGCACAGTGAATTGTTCAATTTGGCTGGAGGCTAGGGAGAGGTAAGAGGGGGCAGGGAGGAATAGAGTTGGCCATCTAGGCTGAGCACATCCTGTGGAGGGCTTGGGTTTCAGGGGAAGGCTCTCACAGTTGATGTGATAGGCAGTGGAAGCCGTGGGCATGAAACGGGTCAGTGGCCATGGGAGTGGAAGGGAAAGGACGGTGGCCAAAGGTATCCAGAGCTGGAATGTAGGCAACCGATTGTGTAAGCAGGACGTGGATGGAAGGGTGAGTGAAGAGAAGGGCCACAGATCTGGGGAGGTGTTATGGTGCAAATGTTTTACAGCTGGAACTATTGAATCTCTCTACCTGTTACATTGGGATACGGTGTTCCTCTCCAGAAATGACCACCACTAACCACAAATTATGATACTATGTGTACATAAATACTGTATTATATATGTAGTGTACGTATTCTGTTATTACATATCACAGTGTTACAAATATGATATACCTCAAATCTAATTGTTTTATCATAGTTCTGTGATGACCTGATTTAAATCTGAAGTCAGATCCATTCCAATCTCTATTCTTCCAGCAAACTTTTATTGAGTGCCCACTAGATTCCAGGATTTGGTCCCTATACTCCCTGTTGGTCAAGCCCACATCCCGAGTCTGTCCTTTAGACAGACAGAAGACAGCTCTGAACTCGGAGTCAAAAAATAAGCACGGATTTTAAAGAAATCAAACAAAGAGAGTGACGGGAAACTAAAAGAATGTTCAGTGTTGTTGCACCTCGTTCCTGCCTTTGCCAAAAACAAGGACAGGGGACAGAATAAATCTCAAGCCCTTGCAATTTGCGCAGTGCCCCGCATTCACATCTGGCTCCGTGAATGTCAGAGGAGAATGAGAAAGGCCCATGAGCTTGCAGAGGACATGGGATCAAACCAATAAAGAGTGGTTCATATTTTTCTATACAGTGACCTCCTCTCCAAAGCAGGGCCCTCATTAACCTAACAGCTGTCCTAATGTGGCTTTAACCCGGTGACTCTTTACATTCCTTATAGCTTCATTAGTTCCCTTGAGACACATCATGTCTTGCACCACAGCTATGATCTACAGCCTAACAAATTCCCTACAACACCTGGCATATGGATCTTTTACTTAACACAGCAGGAAAAAGAAGGGAGTAGTTAATCACTGATTAAAATGCCAGAACAAAATCCTTTAGTTTTTAGAAGGATCTGGGAAAGCAGTAACAAAGTCAACTCAGTTTGAGTGATAGCCAGAAAGTGTGAGTTAGTTTAATTTGGGGCACCTGGGAAAACCAAACACCAAACGAAGCACCCCCCCCCCCCGCACCCCAAACAAGTCTACATTCTATTTTTTCCCCCTGAGTAAAATATTTCTAAAGTCTTCTGGGTACAGATGGCATTAACGTATAGTAACTTAGGCGTTTGTCAGGATTTCATAAAAATTTGTTTAGACAGTAGCTACGTCGTGTTTATCACAACCGAATCTGAGTACACAATCTAAGAATTACACCAAAGACTGATGTGCCCAGTTCCCCTCCTGGGTATTATTATGCAAATAATGGGAAGCATTCGTTTTGTGGGGAAGAATGCAAATATTTATGATGTGCAAAAGTTTTGGTAAATATTCCATCTGAGAACTCCACAAAGCAGAGAAGTATCACTTTTCCTGCCAGGATAATGGAAGACAGCAAAGGAAGCTGTTGGAGGAAACAGCATTTAATTAGGAGTCACAAGATGTGGGTTTTGGTCTCAGCTTGCCAAACGTGTTTTGTTGAGGAAGTCACTTGATTCTGCTGTAATCCTGCTGGCTTCAGTTTTTTGTTGTCGTTGTTGTTTTGTTTTGTTTTGCTTTCAAATATGGGATAGGTTAGATCAGATGATCTCAGTTTGGGTCCACAGATGACCAGGATAATCATGGAAGAACTTCAAGAAATCTAGGGGACTTGAGATCTGTACACACAATTTTGTGCCTTTGCCTCTGCCTCTGTGCGTGTGTGTGCGTATGTATGTGTATACACAAGCGTTAACCAGAGAGGGGTCCCTGACTTTGTCATATTCTCAAATGTCATCTTCCCCTCTCCCATCCCCCGATTAAAAATAACTAAGGGGCACCTGAGTGGCTCAGTTAATTGAGCAACCGACTTGATTTGGGCTCAGTTCACGATCCTGGGATCGTGGGATCAAGCCCTGTGTTGGACTCCACACTGCGCATGAAGCCTGCTTTAGATTCACTCTCTTGTCTCCCTCTGCCCCTCTCCCCTGCCCTCTCTCTCTTTCTAAAACAAAATAAGTAAATAACTAAATATCTAGGATGCATGATTTCTCATCAGTAATGTGAGATTCTCAGGGAAATCCAATAGGGACTGAGTGATTGATTGATTGATTTTAATTTCAGTATAGTTAACACACAATGATGTATTAGTTTCAGGTGTACAATATAGTGAACTTCAACATTTTTATACATTATTCAGTGCTCATCACAATAAGTGTCCTCATAATCCCTTTCACCTATTTCATCCATCCGCCACTCACCTCCCCTCTGGTAACCATCAGTTTGTTCTCTATTGTTAAGAGTTATTTTATTTCTCAGTTTTCACATGAGTGAAATCATATGGTATTTGTCTTTCTCTGATTTCACTTAGCATTATAACTTCTAGATCCATCCATGTTGTTGCAAATGGAAAGATTGCATTTGTTTTTATGGCTGAGTCCATTGTATGTATGTATGTATGTATGTATGTATGTATGTATATATGTATATGTATATGTATATGTATATGTATATATATATCACATCTTCTTTATCCATTCATCTATCGATGGACATGTAGGCTGCTTCCATAATTTGGCTATGGTAAATAATGCTGCAGTAAACGTAAAGGTGAATATAGCTTTTTGAATTAGTGTTTTCATATTCTTTGGGTAAATATCCAGTAGTAGAATTACTGGATCATATGATAGTTTTATTTTTAAGTTTTTACCGAATCTCCATAGTGTTTTCCACAGTGGCCGTACCAGTTTGCATTCCCACCAATAGTGCATGAGGGCTCCTTTTTCTCTACATTCTCGCCAAACACGTGTTTTCTTGTATTTTTGATCCAATGGGAGTTTGAAGCCATCCAGCAAATCTGTGTCATTCAGAAGTTAAGATAGGTATGGAACATTTGGGCCTGAATTCCGTAATGATGCAAAAATATCATCACCCTGAAATTCTCAGCAGGAGTTTGCTCTCGGGGTGAATGAAGATGCATGCAGTTGAATTTGCCTTTCTGTGTGTTCACGGTCCTCTGACATTCCTCAGAGCCTGGTGCTTCTCCTTGTCAACCTTACCCATTCTTCCCCCCGCCCCCGACCTGTTCTCTGTACAGTGGTCACAGCTGGAAAGCAGCACTGGGAGAGTGGGATGTGGAAAGAGAGGGGGTGTGGAGTGAATGAGAAGGTCCAGGGATATTGCAGCTTATCCTGAATTTACCTACTTGGAAAGTACTATGTTGGCCTTGTCACATTACACATCGCTGAATGTTGTGTTTAATCAAGCATTTTAAATGTTGTGAATTCCCTTTCTAAGCATTAAGTATTATATCCTCTCCCCATTTTTCCAATTACATTTGAAATAACCCATCTGGAATAATGTAGGTTAGCTTGCCTTTGAGAACCACACCAAAAATCTGAACCAGTAATTTCTTGATGGGCAAAATTAGACTTACACCATGGGATAATTAGCACTAATCCATGAAACTTGGAAGCAAATTTAACCCAAGTCTCCATTCAAGCCAAACTGGCTTTCAATTATTTGAGGTGTTATTTGGGCACTTTCCTGTTTGCTCATGGGCACAAAAGGCTTTGGCTGTAGACCACAGAGCTGGGAAGACAAAGCAAGGGTTTAATTCTTGGGTGTCTAAGATAGTGACGGCATGATGTTTATACTTCATAGCTAACTTTTTTTTATTAT
The DNA here is from genome assembly GCF_027475565.1 of Acinonyx jubatus. NCBI lineage: Eukaryota > Metazoa > Chordata > Mammalia > Carnivora > Felidae > Acinonyx > Acinonyx jubatus. Next base: position 202,602,299 of record NC_069381.1, on the reverse strand, counting down.
TATTTTTTTTACATTTGTTTATTTTTGAGAGACAGAGAGAGACAGAGCATGAGCAGGGAAGGGGCAGAGAGAGAGGGAGACACAGAATCAGAAGCAGGCTCCAGGCTCTGGGCTGTCCGCACAGAGCCCAAGATGGGGCTCGAACTCACGAACCGTGAGATCATGACCTGAGCCAAAGTCGGACGCTTAACCAACTGAGCCACCCAGGCACCCCAATAGCTAACTTTTATTAAACGCTAAATACTTCCTAGGTGTTCTTTCAAGGGCTTTAATTGTAGTGTCTTATTTAATTGTCACAACAATCTTGTGAAGTAGCTTTTTGTTTCTCCCATTTAGAAGATGAGAAAGCAGAGGCCCACAGATAGTCAACAATTTGTTCAGGGTCACAGAGGTAGCAAGGTGGGGGGCATGGGATTCAATTTTTGCCCGGTCTGCATTGTACCTGGGCGAATAAAAGGTATTATTGTATCTTTTAAAGCACAAAGCTTTCTTCAACTTGTATTGTTGAAAGTCTGGACAAATTGGTTATGACCCAAGAAGAGAAAAGTTTAAGAAAACCTTATTCTCTTTTTGTGGATCATTATCTTTTTTTCCCACAGTTATCATGATGTGATGAGGATCTTTCAATCAATTTAAATTTTGCTTCAAAAATTCATTGGATATTACAGTACCTCAGAAATGGGTCTGAAGATCATTTCCAAAGGCAGGAATACAGCTTTGTGGAAGGGGTCTGTAGAGGGACCAGTAGGGAAAGATCCGGGGGCAGATGAAAATGAACCAGGTGGCAGTTCATCAGATGAATTAAAAACTTGCTTTGAGGGAGGGTTTTGATGCCCTGTGGTATTATACAAGTTAATTATCAGCGTTTAGCTGTAGCTGATATCGTTATCAACCAACGTGTGCCTCCTGCCCCACTTCCTTACCATGTTAGGTGTTATGTGGGAGGCCAGGTAATGTGTGGGGAGGGTGAGATTACATTGAATTATAGATCATAGACTTACATTTAACACGTAGGTAGCCAACTTTGTAAAACTTGTTCTTTCTGCCCTACTGGCTAAGAAATTGATGCAAGACCCATATTCTCCTTTGGAACATCAGAGGCCAGTTTGTTTCTGTTGCCCATGCTATTCTTTTCAGAACAAAGAGCAGTTTCTAGTAATTGTAACAACTGAGTCATAAATGCATTCCACCCGTTTCAGATGAAGTTATTCAGTGTGGTGCACTCACCCAGCTCATTTAGTAGATGAATCATTGATGTTTAGGAATTAGTGATACAATATTGAATACAATGTTAGTGATACAACATAAGACCTCTGAACGCTAAGAGAATGTCTTTCAGTCAAAGATGGGGTCATAACAGTACCCCAGGATCCCTGTGCTTGGTCAGTTTAGATATTGAAAATGAAGGTTATTTCAAGGACACTTTTTTCCTATTAAAAACAGTAGCTATGTCTTTTATGAGTTTCAAAGTAGAAAGAAGGCAAGGACTACTTTCTTAAATATATATATACACACACACACACACACATATATGTAATTATAAAATTATATATAAAATATATATAAAATTATATATATTATTGTTAATATATATATTAATGTTTCTTTTGGCAGATACAGCTGGTTCTAGGAAATGCAATGGCAAGATAATAAAAAATCTGGTTAAATGGCTAGAGACAGGAAGGACAGTCCTTAGTAATCTCTGGTTCTCTCAGGAATAGCCCTCTGGATTTATTTAGCCTAAATTTAAACATCATTTAAATTCCTTCCACTGGCAAACTCTTGAACCTCCTGTCGAAGGTTTGTTTTGCAGTAAAGATTTGCTTCCCCCAACGATTTCTCGTCATCTTTTGTTGTAGGTATAATAGAAATCGCATTGTAAATACTTTAAGAACTTTTAAATACAACTCCTGGTAGGTTTACTCAGTGTCTTCAGTATTTGTATCATTTTGGAAAAATGAAAAGAAAACCCCCCAAAACCATACATCCCTAGTCTTTCGGATGCCTGAAGATATTTGTAGGAAGTCGTGATGTTTCTTATTACTTCTTGTTTGAGCAAAGACATTTTTCATGTAAAAAAAAAAAAGTGGGTTATGGAGGAGTTAGAGTGATCTTGGATCAAAAGTAGGTTGAGACTGAAGGAGTGATCAGGCATCACCACCCACTGGATAAATCAAACTTGGTCTACTTATCTAAAGGTTACAGAAGGAAGTTGGCACAGAGAGGTCGGGAGCATGTTCTGATAACGATGGAAGTACGGACTCAGTTCTTCATAAACGATCTCAACAGAAGAAGGGAGGATAGCTAGTCCGAATGAGTGAACTTTTGAAAATTCAGCTCTCTTCCCAGCCTACAGTGCACATAGGTGTCAGAGATCACTTCACCTGGGCCGAGTGTGACTCATTAATCTGAAGGGTTTATAATATAAAATACGACCACGGTGTGTGGGATAGTACAATACACTCAGGCTTGAACACAGCCCACATTCCTTACTCTCAGCCTCCTTCAGCCCCAAACAGCTTGTGCTAAGCACTTCTGGGAGTCATGATAACAGATGCTTAGCTTTGCGGTGAGAAAACACAGTTGATACAAACCTGAAATTGACTGCTTGCTGTTCATGGTTCTATTATCCCAGGTGGCAATTTATTAAGTTAAGTAAAACTCTAATTCAATTATGTATCAACATGGGAAAATATTGACTTCCCTTCTTTTCCTGTTGGAAACTTAAGGAGCATTAAATGCTAGTATTTTGAGGAAGTTCAAACAGCTTTCCTTACCAGTGTCTTACAACAAGCCAGGAGAACACCAGACTGCTTTCCAGGCAAACGCTTGGGTGAATCACAAAAGTTTAAGCAGATACCTTGGCAAGGTATTTGTTAAACTGGGTTTTCTTGCTCCAAGATGGAGAAAGTCTTCCCCCCACTCTGTTAAAAGTTTCCATGACTTAAAAACAAAACAATGAAGTTGTCTAGTTGTTAACCTTGCTCTGTAAGGAAATCAGGTCTTACCTTTTCTTGGACACTCTGGTCTCCTGTATTATCACCTCCATCAGGAGTGACCTTTTGTTAAAATCATATCCATATTCTAACATGAATTCAAATTCCGTCTCCACTCCAAACGCTCCCTGATTCTCTGCATTTCCAAATATGGAGCTTCTGCTTCCAGGGAGCGATTATTTTGGTTTCCTTAAGGGCTCTGTGCATTCCAGAGGACAAGTCTGAAAGCTGCTGGAGTGCAGGGAATTCTGGCTTATTCTGACATTTTATTCATCCCTTTTTCCCTCTGACCCGCAAGCACAGTACTTTATCCATGTGAAGTTTTCAACGAACTTCTGATATAGGACTTAGACTATCTTTAGTTGGTAGAAATACTCTCTAATTTTAAGGGAAACGTCACATACACGCTGTCTCAAATCATCCCAAGTTCCACATTTAAGGGGTGCCTGGTTGGCGCAGTTGGTTAAGTGACTTCAGCTCCGGTCATGATCTCATGGTTCGCGAGTTGGAACCCTGTGTCAGGTCCGTGCTGACAGCGCAGAGCCTGCTTGGGATTTTCTCTCTCCTTCTCTCTCGGCCCCTTCCTGCCCTCAAAAATAAATAAACAAACTTTAAAAAAAGGTTCCACTTTGAAGCTGCAGCTGTAAGAATTGAGCAAGATGATGGGTCCCATTAAAAGCCTTATATCACAGTTGCTTAACATTTGGGTGTAAAGTTACATTTCTCACCCCTATGGTTGCCATCTCTCCGGCTACTTACTTTGAATTCTTTCAAGGCATTTTACTATATTATACCAAAGTTTTTCTGAGTATATGTGGTTATCATAGTGCTTGGCATAGCGTAGATTAGGTGCTTTAAGCTGTTGTTGAGAGAAATAATAAACTAATTATTTAAAGGATCTTCTTAAATAAAATGCTTTCATTTCTTGAAATACTTACCTCTTTGGCATTTATTTCCATTAAGACCAGAACAATGTGTCAGCTTTGAAAGAGATGGTAAGATGGCTTCATTTAACCAATTATCACGACACGGGAGCTATGCTTATAACATAGAAATGCTAAGTCAGACTGATGAAAATATTAAATACAAAGTTAGCGTGATAGGCAAGCCCTAATTAGGATATATGTCACGTATGGGTCCGAGAGGTGCTTGTGTCCTCGCTTCGATGTGGAAAGAGATCGAGGTGGGTAGATGTTGGTGATGGGGACAGTGGAGAGCTCCTGTGGTTCCCAGTCATGCTCAGCCATCCCTGCCCATGGTCGCCATGGGGCTTGTGGGGGCTCCACGGGCCCATGGTCGGTCCTGGAAACCCCTCTCCCGACCCCTGACATTTAACTCTCCTTTCTCCCCTGACAATACAACACAGAAGGTCCGTAAGGGGCCTTTCATCTGTTTTAGCATGAAAAATTCTTTAAGAATGTACTATTATTTCATCAGTGAAATCCTCAAATTTTAAATTAAATCCATAGGTTTGGTTTAGCAACCGCCGTGCAAGATGGAGGAAGCAAGCTGGGGCCAATCAACTGATGGCCTTCAACCATCTCATTCCGGGGGGGTTCCCTCCCACCGCCATGCCGACTCTGCCAACATACCAGCTGTCGGAGACATCTTACCAGCCCACAGCTATTCCGCAAGGTATGGGGGAAGGGGGAGTCCAGGGGTTGAAGCGTAACTCCCAAGGCTTTCTCTGCTGCTTGTTTTACACAGCCAGGGGAACCCGGGGCGATGCTGACGTTGTTGCTACTTGTAGGTTGATTGCATGGTATCAGGTGATCCTACATGTACCTGTCACATTTCAGAAACATAGTTGGCTCTATGACATTATTTGGATCTCTCTAGATGAACCGTGCTATAATGTAATACGATTTCATTATTTTAAAACAAAAACAATGAGACCAAACAAAACAGCTCTCCTAAATCAATATGGGATTAGCTATGGCTTTATTAAAATTTTACTTCGTTTGTACTCCAGTCTGCAGTTAACTAAAGTCCTGTGATGGTTACTAACAATAGTAATCGAGCGAAGGTAAGCTTTGATAAAGTCACTGCTGGATGGCATACAGAGGTAAATGGGATAAGTGATAAATTACTTGGGATTACGAAAGATAGCACTGCAGACGTTCCACACGAATATTTAGGTGCTTTGAAAAGTACGTTTGACCGGGGGCACCTGGGTGGCTCGGTCGGTAAGCGTCTGACTCTTGATCTTGGCTTGACCTTGGCTCACCGTTGGTGAGTTCAAGCCCTGCGTTGGGCTCCGAGCTGGTAGCAAAGACCTTGCTTGGGATGCTCTTTCTCTCCCTCTCTCTCTGCCCCTCCTCTGCTGGTCCTCTCTCTCTTTCTCTCTCTCTCAAAAATAAATAAACATGAAAAAAAAAAGAAAGAATATTTGACAAGAAATGTAAGCCTTGCGATTCTGACACTGGTTAATCCTTACCCTGATTAATAACATTCGCTACCAAAATAGGCTCGTTATCATTGTTAACGTGATTTCTGCTCTCATTTTCTGGGTGAGTATGCCAGGGAAGTATGGACGTCAGTTACGTACTTGCGCGTAAGTGCAGGGATGTGGCTGTGGCTGTTATGAGTGGCTCTATACGCATGTTATGGAATGCAGTTTGAAATTACTGTTTGGTCTGAGCGGTAGATACCGCCGGTGGCTCGGTGATGTGACCGTCTTCTGCTGGCCTGCACCGGTGCCTCCGAGCTGACAGTCTTCTCCCTTGCAGCCGTGTCGGATCCCAGCAGCACCGTTCACAGACCTCAGCCTCTTCCTCCGAGCACAGTACACCAAAGCACTCTTCCTTCGAACCCAGACGGCAACACTGCCTACTGCCTCCCCAGCACCAGGCATGGATTTTCCAGCTATACAGACAGCTTTGTGCCTCCGTCTGGGCCCTCCAACCCCATGAACCCCGCCATTGGCAATGGCCTTTCACCTCAGGTCAGTCCCGTGTTTCCAGACAGACGATTTGCTGTATACTAGAACCGAACAGTCAATTCCCCGAGGCGGTCGTATAATGAATTGCCAAATTTAAACCATAATGTATTCTTTCTACAAGCCACATGATTTCAGTTTTCTGGTTTCCTTTCTCTCCACCCTTCCTACGGGCGCGTATCAAAAGTTGGAGCTTGGACTTAAAACCCAAGTGATTTTTAAGGTCATCGTGGATATTCTTTGTTTACCCCGAATTGTCAAGGCAGTGGTTGGCTCCACCCCTAGGTCTGAGCTTTGGGTCAGAAGCTCACGCACCTTTGTTGCTGTTGTTGTTGTTGTTGTTTTCAAAAAGGTACTTGATCAGCTGATACGGTTGTGAACAAAAGCACCCAATATGAAAACACCAAAGCTTTTATAAAGCGATCGGAGGGGAAGCAAACAAATTGCGTGGGGAGAGATCAGCTGAGGACTACAGAACTCTGGGATAAATGAGTTATAAATGCACAGATTAGGCGAATTACTGCTACTTTGGGAATATATAGATATTTGAATGTTGTAATTGTTTTTCTAATTTGCATTGGACTGTGAGCCTTTCTTCAGAGATCATATTAATAAATTGCCTTGGTAATTGCATGTTGGAGGGTTGGATAAATTTCCTACATGTGGCATCTGTGTGAGGTTGACATTATTAGCACTAGTTTAAATACAGATCGCTTGATTTTATTAAGAGAGCTCTTGGCCCAGGTGGTGAGGATAGCTGCCCACTAAATTTGGAGAAATGTCACAAAGGGGTTGCAATCTATAATTGCAATCGAGAATCTCTTCAGGGCGGAGAGTGAGAGTTTTAACAGCTTTATCTTTTCTTAACCCCCTTTTTCCTCTTGGTGGTGAGAAAAACAGAGAGAAGCTCAGAATGACAGAAATGAAAAGTGAAAAGACAATTATACTCAATTACACACTAATCACCGACTATCACCGCTGCCTAAGCACCAAGAGGGCATTCTAATAGGCAGAAAATGAGATTTTAATGGCACAAAGGGTGGCCAAAATAACGACTCATATATCTTCGCCTTCTTCGTTTTCTTCAACTTGTGGTTTGTGTGTTGGGAGTGCAGTTCCTGGGCTCTGCACGAGGGTGATAACTCTGAGCAGCTGAAAAGTTCAAAGCCGTCGGAGTTGAAAAGAATGAATAGCAAAGGCAATGAAATAAACATTTCTGCCTAAAGGCAAAAGTTCATAAATCCTTTTTTGTAACAGTCAATGTAATTAAGTTTCATAGATTCCTATAGCACATCCTGGGATAAGAAATAAGAGGTGGCTTTAAACCTCGGCTGAAAAATAACAACATGAAAACAATGAACGTGCTTCTTACAGGACTCTAATACATTTAATTTCCAAGTGCTGGCATTTGTAAATGTGCTTTTGCATGAAAACCATAGACTTCGATTAGTAGATTCCTCTTTAAAATGCCCAGATTTAGAGGGTATAAGCTTCTTCCACAGTTTAGAAGTTACATCAGAAGTAGTTATCTCTGCGGTTTTTAGCATCAGTAGTCTGGGGCCATAGCAGAGCTGTTTTGAACACGGTTTGGTTGAATGTTTTAATAAAAGTAACCCTCAATAACCCTAACTGCTTCTGTAAGGTGAGACCCAGCACTCCCTTGGCATTTCTTTCCTGTTCAGCGGCAACCAGAAGAATGACACAAATCTGTATTCTAGAAGTGAAACTCATGGCTTCGTGTAAGCGTATGAGCTTGTATGTTATAATCAGTATATTATATTATATGTTTTATAGTATATAATTGGAGCTATTAGCACTTAGTCTTGAAACTGTTAATCTTTCATTTTATGATTCCAGAGTTGACAGTAGAGTGGGAATCATTCCAATATCAAGCAATGGAAAATTCCACAGGCAACTCCTCTAGTATTTCTTTTCTATGCTCTTCCATATTCTGTTAATTTTCTCACCTATTACTTCATACATATTCAGGATATTTTGCATTTCAGCCAGACATTTCCCCCTCAAACTACCACGAGGAATCCATGTTGTTTTAGTCCTCACAACATCCCCAGTGAGTTGGAAAAGGGACAAATAATGCATGATGAAATTCCTCCTTCTTTCTTCAGGCAGAGCTGGGGAGTGAAAGATGGCGAGTGGATCAGAATCATGCCAAACATTTAAAAAACAACAGAGTAGGAGAATTGGAAATTAGAACTTGGATTTCTATAGCTTTGGGATTCATCACTTCTCAGGATCGCCTCTATTTAAGCAAGGGGGGAGGACCAAGCCTTGGTTGTTTGGCTTTGTTAGGAATATTGTAAAGACAACTTGAAGACGAGGCCACTTTGAACAGCCCGGTTTACCTATTAACCAAAGAAGAGAGTAAAGAAAGGGTCTTTAGGGGCACCTGGTTGGCTCAGTCAGTTAGGCATCCGACTCTTGGTTTTAGTTCAGGTCACGATCTCATGGTTCACGAGTTCGAACCCTGCGTCAGGCTCTGCGCCGACAGCGTGGAGCCCGCTTGGGGTTCTCTCTCTCCCCCCCCCCCACCTCTCTCTCTTTCTGCCCCTCCCCTGCTCACTCTGTCTCTCTTTCAAAAATAAATAAACAAAGAGGAAGGGTCTTCAGCCTTATGACTTATTATATAGAAGTGCTTATTAACATGTTAGATCATATGATATTCAAAATGGAACTAATCCTTCCATGTCTCCTCTTCCTCTCCTACTCCTCCATTTCCCCTGCTTCTCTCTGGACCATCTGATATGCAGACAAATCAACCGAGGCTCAGAGAGCTTGCTTGAGGCCTGCTGAAGACCACCAGATAGAGAGATTTGAGGGTGGAAGCTGGGAGGCTTGGCCCGTAGTAGGATCTCCCCCATGAAAGTACACAGTTGGGCAAAGAGGAAACAGTTTTCATGAAAAATAGCGGCGGGTCGGGGGGGGGGCTTTTGTCATATTTTAAAATCATTTAGTAGAGACAAATTTTCTAAACTTTTGGTTCAGGTTAACTGATACTCTTGCTAATACATTTTTTACATGCTTTTTCAGCTTCACTCAGTTTGTCTACCAATCTTTTAACTTCCCGCAATAATAAAGGTACTACATGGTTATTGTAGAAAATGGAAAACATTTTTTTAAGAGTGTCTTCAGAGTGGAAAAAAAAACTCCCCTGGGCAATACTGTTAATATTTTTGCATATTGCCTTCCAGCTTTTTTGAGTCTTATGCCTTTAAAGAAACACATAACTGGGGCACCTGGGTGGCTCAGTCAGTTGCACATCTGACTTTGGCTCAGGGCATGATCCCGCGGTTGGTGAGTTCGAGCCCTGCGTTGGGCTCTGTGCTGTCAGCACGGAGCGCGCTTTGGATCCTCTCTCCCCCTCACTCTGCTCCTCCGCTGCTTACACTCTCTCAGAAATAAATAAACTTTGAAATATATATATATATATATAAATATAATATATATATATATATCTCAGATATATATATATATCTGAGATACTAGTGTATATAGCTTTCTTCTTTCTATCGTTACATTTCATCAGAGGCCTTTCCCTACCTACTAACTTAAATGGAATTGGGCCTAATGGTTTTGGAGTTATTATGGTCAATTCATTGTAGATCTTTCCAGTGGAGGCTGGTTGACATGTTGAAAATAATTTGCCCATTTTATTTGACTCTTTTTCTAGTGGTGTTGGCCATTCACACTTGGAACTCACGAACTAGAATGTGTGTGAACTGTGATGGCGTGGGCTTTCTAGTTTCCTGTCAAGAAATTAATAGACACCACCATAAAGAAGGGCAGATTGTTTCTCTGTGTGTGCGTGCGTTTCTTTTGGAGCCTCCAACACGTCTGCTCCCTCAAGCAAAGATTCCTCTGAAGCTTGGAATCGGAGCCATTAGCCAAATGGTATTTCTTAAATGTCCTCAGTGCTTTTCTCAGGGAGGGTCTCAGCCTCATGAGGGACAGGTGTGAAGCAGTGACTCAGGAAGGTCACACTTGTCCAGCTGGCCAGATTTGAGCAGCAATGGACTGACACGTATCTGAACAAAATATCAGAATATTGACAAAAACTGTTAGGAACTTTGGGCATAGCCTTCCTCGAGTTGCTGAAAGGGTCTGTGCACCACCTAATCGTTGGCGAGTTTATCTTGTTCTGAGGAAATCAGTAACTATATCTGAGGAACACGGCCATTTTTCTTATGGAAAAACTGAGGCCAGTGCAACGCGGTCATCTAAATGACAGGGTGCGTTACCGGCGGACTTAAGAGCCAAATCTCTCTCTTCCAATTGTTATTCTTGTATAAACACAAAGTACACACATTTCGCTTGCTGAAGAAGCGTCATAGCCTAGCAAGTTTTCCATAGGCTCTGGCACTGACGATATTTGACCTGATTTCCCTGCAGGCGTGGCCAAAAGCTTCACAAATGGAGGGTTTGCCTTCATATTCCCCTAAAGACTGGATCTGTCAGGGGGACCTGAGGCAAGAGTCTCAGCGATGGGTGACAGAGGGGATAGGCTATGGCCCGAACCTTTTCTGCCGTCTCTGAATTGCATTTTGTTTGAACTACATAACGCCTTTAGGAGATGGGGCTTGTATCATGAATGACACTCTAGCGAGGGCTTTCCCCCGCCCCGCCCTGGTAGCAGCCTTCTTTCGAAAAGTTGTGTTCTCTTGGTGTGGGGACAATGCAGACAGAACGCAGGGAAATAGAGACCACGCGTTTCCCCCTGCAGACCCGGATGGCATGTTACCAGCACCTTGCTGCACATGCAGGAGAGAAAAAGGAATGTCGACTTGGAGTATGAAGTGCCGAGGAAATACTACCAGATGCTTAAGACATGAGACTAATTAACATTTGGCCCATGTTCTTCCAATTAACTTTCCTTTGCAAGAAACACTCCCCTCACTGCCCCCCCCCCAGAACACACATAGCCAAACCCCCAAAACAAGGCCAATTAATTTCACAAACTTCTGTCATTTCGTGCCCCACCCCCATCCCACGTCTACAGTCACCACAGTTTTTGGTCACAGCTTCTAATGATTTCTTGAGTAAAATACAGTATCGGTGGGGTTACATGGTTTCTAGAAAGCTCTCTCTCTCTCTTTTTTTTTTTTTTTTTACTGTTATGTTGTATACAAAAATGGGCCAACTTGGCTGCATTTAGGGTTCATCAACCATTGCAAATGATTCTTCAAATGTTTTGGGTTTGGTAAAACCTAAAACACATTTTGCCAAGCACTTTTCCTCCTTAATTTTTCAAACTGTGTATTTTAGGGAAAATTTGATCCATATGGTTTTGATTCATTTACTCTTATATCATGGACCTTTTTTTTTTCTTTTTTTTTTCCTACGGAGTCATTTGATATCCAAGAAGCTTTCTGAGCCTTTCCTATGTTCATTTTAAGCATTTTCCTCCTTAAAAAAGAGGAAATCCTCTTTGCAACCTCAGAGGCCATAAATTTTTAGTGCTCTCTCAATTCAGCAATACTCAAAAATACATTTGGTATAAATCTGGATTATTATGAACACATTTTATGTGTAGAGCAGATGGGCAGATTTTCGTTTCTGGTTTATGAGTGAAACCAACGACAAAATAAGAAAATAGGCTTAAATTACAAAAAAAAAAGTTTTGTGTTAAGCAACCTATAACTGTTATTAATAAATCCCCACGGTAAGAACTATGCTCCGAGGCCTCATCTCAAATTTTCGTCCCGGTCTTGGATAAGATGTAACTGAGTAACCAGTACACCTGTCCTATTTCATGGATAATCTGCTGAGGAAAGAAAAAAATTCTCCTGCAGACTCGTTGTGTACAAGGCTTAAAAATGCTCGAATGTTTGCTCGCCGCTCGTCACCCAAGGAACAAAGCACAGGTCTGCACGTCTCATCAAGGCTGTCGACCACTCATCTGTGAGGTCTGGTTGTATCCTCGCAGCTCAGAGGGGATGGGGCAGACCCAAGAAAGAGCCAATAGCTCCTCACAGTAATGAGATCGTGGTTAACGGCAGAGGACAACCAGGATCAACTTTTGTTCTTAGTCGCATTTTACAAAAGAAAACCTTTAGCTCCGCCACCCATCCAGTCGCTTTTAAAGAATAATATTAAAATTGAGATTATTAGTGTGTAATGTATGTAAATTGCATATTTGGTGGCAGCCGTGCCTGTTAGCGAGTGTCCTCATTTCATGCATATATGTATTAGACCGTCGTGGTTCCATTTTAAATTAGACTTCAATTGCTCAGCGCAGTTTCTTTTGACAAACATTTGTTAATCCCGAAACTTATTAGGGAGAAGCATTTGAGTGTTAATATGTGTACACAAAACTCAAGACTGCTTTTGATTTTGCTTGTCATTTTTTTTTTTTTTTTTTTTTTTGCACCACGGTGTTCGCATTATCTCAGATTCCTTAGCTGCAAGGCCAGTTGATGGTTCTTTGTCCAGCGAAGGAATAAGGGCTAGCTTACCGCGGATCAGCTTGTTACGTGGATGAGGTGTAGTCATTAAAAACGGTTGCAAGGGGTGATTTTCTGTTTCACGCAAGGAGCAATCTTCTTCACTGTGGCGTGGTAATTCCTTGACCTTTTCTTGTGCCGCTGATCCATGGAAAAGCAGTACGATTCACCCTGGTGGCGGGGCCGGCTCCTGTTTCAGGAGAGGGATTTTTCTGGACGTTTTCGGGCGTACACGCAGAAGCCGCTTCATGCCAGGCCATTTGTTTTCGGTTGCAGGATCTGTGCCCTCCGCCCTTTTTTATCATTGCAAAGAGCCAGCCCAGCAGCCCATGTCCCAAAGAGGCGCTTCCCTCTGTCTACACTTTCTAGAAAGTCACCTGTGGAGCAAAGAGGAGGGATTTTGATTAAAGAGATTGGTCCAAACAAAGCTCGGACGGACGGAGAGACAGACATGCCATGCAAAAGCAGCAGCCCTTCCGAGGCTCGAGTCTCATTGTTTCATTTCTGAAGCAGGCCGTGAGCTCAAATCCAAGGCTGCCAAAGTCTCCCGTGTTGAGGAAGGCTCCAGGATGTTTATGACCATAAATGAGCCCATTTCAGCCACACCAGGATCACTGTTGACTGTGTGCATGTTTCTGTCCTCCCCCCCCCCCCCCCCCCACCTAGGTTTTCAGATGTTCTCCGTGGTGAAAACATCGTTGCTAATCCATCTGTTGAATTCAGTGCAGGCTGTAATTGACCTGGTGCCTTTGGTTTTTCTCCGAAGGCTGTGGTTGCTACCCTTACAGAATATGAGGAAAGCCCTGGTTTGTGTCAGCTCTGGCCACAGCCTCTTGAGTTAGTTACAGATTGGGAGAATTTTGAAAGAAACAGCTACTTGGCCAAAATCTCCTTTTGAAAGAAGGGCGGGAGCAGCATCAATGACTGAATCTTACATCATCTCACTGAAATGAGCCACAAGCAAACCTTTCTCGCTGAATTAAATTTTTTGTGTGTCTGCTGAGTTGATTTAAATAGAAACTCCATCAGCTGCTTTCTCCTGTACATTGCACAAATCAAACGCAACACGCCCATGGTTTTTAGGCCCATTTGGATTTTTTTAGCTGTGGGGGAGAAAAAAATTGTGTGTGGTTGCTGGGTCTATAACGAAGCTACTAGAATAAAAAGTTTTTCTTTGTCGTCGGTAAAACACAGGAAGACCGTGCTGGGTCCTAGTGTGAGGCCACTGGTCTGAATCAACCCTTTATATGTGGTTGGAATGCAACGTAAAGCTTTTAATTTATTACTGCATTTGCAAAATGGCAATATCTACAGAAATCTGAATACTTGCATATTTATTCAATTAGGGGCTGAATGTGTGCTTTGTAGTGCAGACGCAGAAGACTGGCTTTAGTCATTAGTTGTGTACTATTTTTTGTTTTCTTTTTTTTTCTAAAGAAATCTGTTTTTGCGAAACAGTCTGGGTTTCATCAGAGGTGTGTATTTTTCAATGTACTGTATGATATTTAAAAATTACACTTGACATTTAGCTGGAGTTTGGTAAACCAGAGTTGCTGAGATGAGCGACAGCACTGTTCCTGCTGATTGTCCCTATGAGAACGATGGGAGATTGTGAGACAGTGCATTTTGTAGACTCACAGCGTAGTGTTTCCACCTGGAAGGGGGTATTTCCTCCTGGTGAGAGAACCTCAACCCTGAACAATGAAGGAGGCAGGCGTTCTTGAAAGAAATATCTTTTTATCTTACAACAAAACAAAACAAAACAAAACAAAACTGATGTCTCATTTTGGACAGTTTGCATTAAAAAAATTTAACTGAACTTCTGATTTAAGAACGCTCCGTAGTGGTGAGCCTCTATTTATGTGTGACTCCACAGGAAAATTTCTAGTTCAGTGTCAGCCCGTCCATGACTCTCGCAGGCAGAATTTTTTCTTTCAGCCTCTGTTGATGTACATCGGTGTGTTTGCACCTTGTTAAAACACGTACCAGGCTGTATTACATAACAAAGCACCCATTCCCCCTTTTACTGTGAGCTTCTAGAGGAGTGGTGCTAGGTCATAATCATCTTTGAACACCCAGAAACCAAACAGTGCCTCATAATCCAGGCTCATTCCCCATAGTGGGCTCCCTGAAACAGTGGTTTGGGGAAAAGGGATTCTGAGTCAACAATTTGATAAGTGTTATCTTTCAAAATCCCAGGGCCCATGAGACTACTAAAGGCTCTGACAAGGCTTGCAGTATGGAAGCACGTTTGTCTAATTCAGTGTTTTCTAATTCAACTGTGGAGCCCTTTTGTTGAGTATTAAACTACCAGGTTTTGTGGAACACTTCCTAGGAAGTGCTAAATGAGAGAAAACATGGGTGGAGATCTGCTCATGAGTTGTCCATTTCTAAAACGCCTCCCTTGGTTTTTTTCCGCAAGTGAATTTTCTTTCTATTTAATGTCTGATGTTATCTTTTACTTGGACACATTGTCCACACCATCCCCACCACCCGAATAATAATAACGTAGCATGCAAAAGAGTAATTTTAAGGAAGAAGCTATTAACTGCTTAATAATGTTTAGATAAGGCAGAGAAGGGTGTAAAGAGAGGCAAGAGAATTCTAGTGACTAGATTGCAGTGTGGATGTAACCCATTGATCTCAAGAAGGAGGCCTCAAGGTCAAAAGCAACTAGATTCCAAAACTGATCAGCTGTGTGTCTTCAGGCACGTTGCTTAAACTGTCTTCACTTCTGTTCCATCTTCTTGTTAAACTGGTACAGAAGTAAGGACTCCTTTTGATGTCCGCTTAGAATGCAGTAATTGTCATGTGCCTGAGACAGGAGAGTCCCCAGAAATACAATGTACAACACTTAGTTTTGTTTGAGAGATTCAGATCACGGGGTGCCTGGGTGGCTCAGTCGGTTAAGCGTCTGACTCTTGATCTCAGCTCAGGTCCTGATCTTACCCTTTGTGAATTTGACCCCATGTCAGAGCTGTCAGTGCAGAGCCTGCTTGGGATTCTCTCTCGCCCTCTCTCTGCTCCTTCCCTGCTTGCTCTCTCTCTCAAAAATAGATAAACTTCAAAAAAAATTTTTTTTAATGTTTTTATTTATTTTTGAGACAGAGAGAGACAGAGCATGAGCAGGGGACGGGCAGAGAGACAGGGAGACACAGAATCCGAAACAGGCTCCGCTCGGAGCCCGACGCAGGGCTCGAACCCACGGACCGCAAGATCATGACCTGAGCTGAAGTCGGACGCTCAACCGACTGAGCCACCCAGGCGCCCCTAGATAAACTTTTTTTTAAAGAGAAATTCAGATCGCAAGAATGTAAGAACACTCACTCCAGCAAGAATAAGGGCCATGATCCATCATTCCATGGGCCTTAGAGTGGGGAGGGGCAGGGTTATCCTAATGGTTCCTTTTCTCATCCTCATTTTGATTTATTGAAATACAATATTGACATGAACACGTTTTGAAAAATCTATGGTTCAGCTCCGATGGGACTGGAAAGATAAGCGAATCCGATGAACGCTATGCTTCTCTCTCATCAGTAGAAGATAAAGGTAGCTAAAATAACAGGTACAGTGGAAGGATCTTTGAAAGTAAGGGACAATCTGAGTAGTTGAGTTACTAATTGGGGAATAGTCTTTTAGTCAGTAAATTACAAAGACTCTCTTTAGTCAAGATCGGGAGGTGCAAGTTTAGTTTCTGTAGCTCAGAGAACCATGTAAGTGGTTTCACTGTGGGCCCCATAAGTTCCCAGCATCTATCAAGTTGCCTGTGCAATAGGAGACATAGCCACTGTCCAATTGATGATCGCAAAGTACACAAGCACATTTCAGGTAGATGAGCAACACAACATCTTTGTGTTGGCTCGGTGTCCCTGGAGTTGGGTAAGAAAGAGAATTAAGGTACATAGGATTTTAGCTTAGTGGGGTAGTAGCTTCTGGTTCTTGGAAGACTGTCTTCTCAGACGTCCCATATTGATGGCCTTGCTGCAAGTGTCCATGCATCTCGGAAATCCTGTGAAATAGGCAGGAACACATTTCTTAAAAGGTATATTCTTTGACGTTTGCAAGGCTGCCTTCTGCTTTCCCATGGTTAATAGAAATCGCCTTCCTGAGATCTACTCATTAAATTAGTATGACTTGGTCTTTTCAGTTGGCTCTTTTCTCTACCCTGAGAACATACCTTCTTTCACTTGAAGAGAAGGGTAGGGAAGCTTCTCTTCTGTAATTTTAGGCATTTAGTAGATGGAGCCTTAGGACTCCATCTTAGGACTTGGGCAGCCATAGAAATATTTGCCTACATCACACATGGTCTGGAAGGAAGAAGAGATTTCCTTGTTGAGATGGGCCACTGTTTTTCTCCCTTGGTAGGCTGGAATGTCTGTCCTCCATGTTGTTAGAGCACCGGGGGGAAGGGAAAATCTCGGGGGAAAGAGAATACAGTGTAGCCCAACATCCATGGTTTCAGAGGGGCAGAGTTGAAGCCCTTCTTTCTAAAAGCCAACGTGGACTTCAAGTTTATTATAAGTTTGTGTGTGTGTGTGTGTGTGTGTGTGTGTGTGTGTGTGTGAACCGTGTGCAGCAAGATTTGCATTTATGAATGGTTATGAAGGTGAATCAGCCCTCCAGTTCCTGGAATGCAGGTTTAGTTTATGGGCAATTAGAGATGAAGTTTTAATCCCTGAAGTACTGTGAGATACCCAAGTGTAGAGCTTTTCGCTTTCGTGATTTGGAATCCTAGATCCCAAAGGGTCAGTGAATATTTAGCAAACATGTCCTGAAGTGGTCATGAAAGTAAACCCAGATATGTGTTTGATTTTCTACAGTCATGTGCTCAGGCAGGTTTTTGAAGCGGTGATGGGTTTGAGTACTTACCTTGGAGAGGACTGTGGTGGTGATGGGAAGAGTTAACAGCAGGTAATGCCATTCCTTCCAGAGAGAGTTTGAGACTCTCTGTGGTAAGTGATGAATGAGGGTATCTGACCCACATCTGTTTTCCATTAGAATGGAACATTGCCCTGACATCGTTAGGAGCATTTGTCAAGATTCCCTGGACAGAGCTTCTGTAAATTACATGCTGCAAATGTGTCAGGGTCAGATAAGAGGATATCATTAACTCCCTCAAGTTTACTCAGGGCTCTGTCAGTCCCTCTTAATATGCTAACAGCCAACGATTTTCCTTGAGCCGTTTTGTTATATTTTTCATTCATAGAAGAAAAAAAGTCTACGCTATACTCTCCCCCCCCCAATATTGCACATGTTCTTTTCCCATAAATCATATTAATTGTAGACATGGTCACAAAGCATATTAAATGCAGGCATGCGTAAATGAATTAAAACATATGAGAATTTTATTATGACCCATGGTGGGTCTAACATAGTCAAATACCAACTGTTATTAACTGGCATACTTTTTCATTTAGGTGGAATAAGCGTTTTCTTAATGGGCTTTATTTTGTTGGTACTAGATGGACGTGCTCATCATTGGCCAGAAGTAAACACTGTATACGTGCATGTGTGTATGTGTGTGTGAATGCGTGTGCACATACACGTCATTACCGCAAACCATTTCTGTGCTGAGTCTTTGCCTGGTTTTAAGTGTTAGTCGGCAGGGCCCAAAGAGTATTGCTATCAATTTAACAGCTTAGCTCTATTGAGAAATAGGTGCCCTGGAGAACTTATGAAACAAAAGTTATTCTGTGATTGGCCAGAGGGCTGGAGATGAAAGGGCATCTAGAACTTAGGGTTTATCCGAGACAATACTTCCTGTGCTCTTTTCAAAAAAATCTTAGAAATACGCGCAGCGTATGAACCACCCTTGTCCGGCACTCATACTTTTGAATCATGCATTGAACATAGCTCCTTGCAAAATGTAAGCTAAGGATTAAAATTAAAAATAAGGATGTGGTAGCTGTTTTATAAGCACTGGTGTTCTATCTGGTTAGGTAAAGGTCGGCCATGCCCTTCCCATAACTGTGGGTGTGGGTGAGAAGGTCACCATACTTACCTTAAAGAAACTCTGCCCTCAGGCTACTTCCCTCTTACAGCTTTTAAACGGACAGGGCCAAAAATCTAATTATTTCGATACTAATCAACTGCAGGATAACTCCTAAGGCATTTGAATCTGAAGGCAATGTTCTGGTTCTCCCTTGTCCAAATTTAGGCTTTTAAGCCTCAAAGGTACAGTCACTGAAATATAACCATCAGATGACTCCCAGAGCAGCCGTGTTAGCAAAACACACACACACACACACACACACACACACACACACACACACTCTTAAACGTTTGAGTATTTTTGTTTCATTTTGAAAATAAATTAGAGCCAAATTCAATATATATACAACCAGTATATAGAGTTTGGGAGGGGGGTAGAAGCTAAAAAAAAAAAAAAAAAACCCAAACTAAAAAAAACCCCTTTATATCCTACATAGCTATATTTCACGACAGTTTTCTAAAATGTAAATAAATGTGCATGATTAAATGTGAAATCACAAGATTAGTTTGGCACAAACAAGAAAACAAAGACATGAACCAGGATTCCCACTAAGGAAAAAAGATGCACCGAGATATACACCATAATTTGCTAAATCATTTGAGATTTTTGATGAGCTCTGAGCCCTTTCAGCTGATGGCAAAAACCGTAACCCGCGAAGACAAATATTTTCCAGACACGTTGTTTTCAATGTAAATCTTCAATTGGCCCATGGTTTTTATCTTTTATATTTCATCTTACAATAGGAAAATTAATTCAAGAGAAAGATGTCGTGGAACAATTGTCAAGAGTTAGTTTTTCCTGAACCGTATAATCTTCCAGTCAAGATAGGAACACCCTGGTCGGAATTCTGAACCTGGAGAATGACTTTAAGGAGATCTTCAGAAAATGTCTCTGATCATTCGAATAACTGAGGCATCAGCATTAGCGTCGGCACATGATTCTAAGGCTTTGAATTTTTTTTTTAAAAAGCTTATCCTTAAAACAATCTAGAAACAGTGTCTGGGAAGTGTTTTTGGAGGTAACAGTTTAGAAATATACTTAATAGGCCTTTTCAGACTCCTCACCTGGGAGCTGTACTCAGACTCAAAGGAGTTGTATGTCCCAGGGGGACACGACAGTGATCTCGGTCATTGTATCTTCTGGGCTTCTGTGGCATTTAGTAAGAATGTGGTCAGTGTTCCGTAGACAGAACTGAATAGTTCCAAGTGCACTTATTTTCCTCTGAAATTGTGAAAACTGGGCAATTATTCCTCCCTTGACTCCAAATTAAAAAAAAAAAAATTAGCAAAAATGCCAGTCCTGTAGTAGAAATAGCTCACTAATGGTTTATGAGGGGGCAACATGCCCCACTTTGCAACAAATGGAGATTTTATTTTAGGCTTCAAATGACAAATTACTGTAGGAAAAACATGTATAAAAGAAATCGTGACAATATTCTTAGAAAGAAAATATGGCTAGAAGACATTCCATAGCCATATTGGGGGAGCTCTAAGAAGTTCGTTTACCAACTTCTTTGTGGAGCACAAAAAGAAATTTCCATAGCTTCTCTTGAACCACATGAAATACAAAATAGCTTTTAAAGAAATGTACATGAAAGTGTAATGGGACCCTTCCATAGAGATTTGAGGTTTTAAATTATGTTAGGGGAAAGTAATGCATGTTGCCTTGATATATTCACTATTTTACTTCCTGACACAGAGATCCTCTTCGGTTTTCAAATGAGAAGTTATTTGAAAAGATGTACATTTCTCAAGTTTTCTCCATGTGAAATCCTGAAATCAATCATGTTAGTTTAGAATTATTTGTTAGTGTCCATTTTGGGCCAGTGCCTCTTGCCCATCCTTAAATAATGCTGGAGAAAGAAATGATGGCAATATGTGACCATCACAGTGGAAAGAACTGGTAGGAAAATGTATATGTCTCTTAGGCTCTATCAGGGAAGACCAAAGTTGGGCTCTGGTCCTTTTAAGTGTTTCACATTGGCCGCCACAAGTCCTGGACTGCTGAGCGAAGGGCTCTTGCTCAAGCAGAAGCTGTCACTTGCTTTCTGTGTGTGACATTGGCAATACTGATAGGAAGACCCAGCGCGGATTCCTTCCTGTTCCGTCTACGCAGCGGCCATCCCTCCTGACCGGGTCCTGCTCTGCAACATCTTAAGGACGCTGTGCCTGGAACCTTAAGGAACTATCTTTCCAATGGCCCTGGAAAACGGCTCTGGCAGATACGGCTGGATCTTCTCCATCCTCCTGCAGATATACTTCTAGGTCTTAGATTTAAGTCTTGTCCTAAAGTATTTCATAAATTCAGAACTGCAAAAAGTTTCTCCCTGAACAACGTAAGCTGAATTTTGCTTACAGGAAGGACTCATTTCTTCTCTTTTCGGATCTTCAAGGTTTTCTCCAATGGACAACATTATTACCGCTTTCAAAGTTATGCAGACTAAGAAATATATGGCAGAGGATGAAAAAAAAGTTTATCACAAAAATGTACAGGATACCTCATGGGCGAGTGTGCATGTTTTGAATAACATTTCACTCTCACTCCTCAACCTTCATTGTGTATAGAGTACTCCTTTTCTCCCTTGAAGTGACATAATATTAACTATTTATTAATATTAATATATTATAATTACATAACATAATTATAATATACTATAATTACATAACATAATTATAATATACTAATATTATATATTTTATAATATACTAATATATAATATATATTATATTTGTAATTCTAATAATATAATATTATAACATAATATTAACTACAAGTAAGTATTTTCACAAGGGATGCTATTTTAGTTTAAAATGTATTTCCTTTTTACCCAGTGCCATTGGCCATTTTTCTTCTCTGGATTCATGTAATTACCAAACGGCTTTTTCTAAGTACTTGTTTTTACTCAGCACAGTTTATTTGCAGTAAAGTATTTGTGCCCTGTGTCCTTACCCCCCTTTCACTGAAATAGTTACATTTTTCATATCGTTATTTTCTCCATCCAGGTACCCATGATTTGAAGGGATGTGCTTGGCACTGAAAGACTTCCGTTTTAGATCCTTTTCTTCTAAGAGACACGAATGGATAATTTGGGCTGAAAGAAAATACTTAATAAACTAGACTGTCAATAGCATTTTTATGAATGTTCCAAACATATACTGTAAAATCATCTACACCAACTCAAAGGCAAAAAAAGAAAAAAAAAAACCCCATGCAGGTGGAAGAACATTCAGGAAATAACTCAAATGCATTCTGGGTTATGTTCACAGTTTTTAGAAGGAGAAAATGAAGCAATCAACTGACCGTAAACGGCGTCGGGTAGGGCCCATGAGAACCCCATGTTCTAGAGACCTCTGTCGTACTGCAGCTCTGAATCCGACTGATTCTTTATTTTGTGACTTTCGTTTTCTCCAAATGCCCAGTAAAATAAAGCTATCCTCTGTCACATATGATTATTTTTTAAAATATATGTAGTTTTTAAAGCTTTTTAAAAAGCTATTCTGCTACATAACTCAAGGAAATTTAGAGCCCCTGGAACATCTTTAAAAATTTGGGTATTGCTGTGTCCCTTTCTGCACACTGGCCCCCCTTTCTCACATGCTCACACACACAAGTCAAATGAAAGGCAGACAAGGAAACAGAGAATAGCTCTTAAGGGAAAAGGTGAGGGAAATCGGTGATTTGTTAAAATACAGGAAGAAAGGGTAATCCATAGAAGGTGGTAAGCAGACCCCCCCCCCCCTTTTGTCTCATGGGGCTAATTGAAGATAGATCTGTTTAAAGCTGCATTTCAAGAAGATTTTGTTTGGCTATGAGGATTATGCAGACCTCTCCCAAAGGGGATTGTGGCATCCTCCGTTTTGAAATCTAATTTAGGATGCCTTTTCTGGGATGCAAGAGTAGTCCCTTGCTGGAACTCCTACATCCAGGATTTTGTGGTCTGAATTACCTCGGGGGACAGCACGAGGCCAGAGATGGGGCTTGGGGTTCATTGCTACCCTCTCCTCCTGCCCTTATTTGTACTTTTAATTTCTTCCTCAGATACAACAGGAATATTTTTTAAATAATTTTTTAAAGCGTTTTTATTTATTTGAGAGAGAGAGAGAGAGAGAGAGAGAGCGAGCATGAGCAGGGGAGGGGCAGAGAGAGGGAGACAGAATCTGAAGCAGGATCCAGGCTCTGAGCAGAGCACAGAGCCCGATGAGGGGCTCGAACTCATGAACAGCGAGATCATGACCTGGGCCGAGGTCAGATGCTCAACTGACTGAACCACCCGGGCGCCCTGACACAACAGGACTATAATGGCATTGCCTGCAGTTGTGGGCTCCTACACTAAAATACTTGGGAAACAGGTAATATTTTGGGGGGGGGGGCTCTACACACAGTACCGGATTTCTTCTGCAACTGCTTCTTGACCCCGGCTGCTAGATCAGAGCAGCCGAGAAAAATCCCTCCCTCTCTCGGGTGGCAGTTTTCCAGCTGCCAAATTAATTAGCCACTTAACTTCCATCACAAGGGGCTGTAAGGGTCAGCGAGCTTGAGTTTGCGAAACGCTTCCCCATGCGCATCTGAAAGTCATTCTGTTACCACAAGGTGGTTTTGCTTTCTTTTCTTTTCTTTTCTTTTTAAATTTCTCTTGCTCTCCAAGGTTATTTACAACACCGAATGGACTTTTTAGAACATGTTTGCATTTCCACCTTTTCTTTCCTGTTAACACTTCTTATATATGAAATGTTTAGAGAAGAAGTGAAAAGGCAGATAATGGAGGCAGTTGGTTACTACTCCCTTCCTTCCTTCCATTCATCCATCCTTCCCCGCCTCCCTCCTTCCCTCAGTACCTAATATGTGACAAGTACCAAGTTAGGTTCTAGGACTATAAAGGTAACTCTCATAATTCAAAGTAGGTGAGCAAAGTCATGATCGCGTAGTGGGAGGGATGAATAAAACGCTTGGGAACATCGGGGAGGGAGTAATTATTTCTAATTACTGAAAGATGGCCGCGTTAGGGAGAGGAACCTTCTGGAGAGGGAACGCTATGAAAGTAGACCTAGACATCTGAAAATACACAACGAGGATTTCATTTGACTCCACTGAGCTTTTTAAAAAACATAAGCAAACGTGTGTTTAAAAATCACATGTGAAACTTCCAGATGTAATCTATGATTAGCCAGTGCTCTACATGAACAGATATAATGTCTCCCTCTGTCCTTCTGTCCCTCCTTCCTTTCCCCTTCTTTGAAATTCTAGTCCGATTTTATCACGAGAGGCATGGTGAGTCTCTCTTTCCACCTCTTTTTCTTTTCCCTCCCCGCTCCCCCCTACACCTTCCCCCCCCCCTTCCTTTTTTCTGAAACTGCAGTCAGATGTTATCACTGCGCACGAGGCGGTGTCCACGCCCCTTTGCCTTGCAGTCATCGTCTTCTGGAAGGCCCTATAACAGCAGATTTCTGAAGAAATAAAAAGGGGACCTTTCCGGTGATGCTTTCAGCTTTCGGCTCTGATCTGGTCTGCCCTGCATTCTTACTTCCTCCCAATCTGCCTGTCTACTTTAGGTAATGGGACTCCTGACCAACCACGGTGGTGTGCCCCATCAGCCCCAGACCGATTATGCTCTCTCCCCTCTCACCGGGGGCCTGGAACCTACCACCACGGTGTCGGCCAGCTGCAGTCAGAGACTAGACCATATGAAGAGCTTGGACAGTCTGCCAACGTCTCAGTCCTACTGTCCACCCACCTACAGCACCACGGGCTACAGTATGGACCCCGTCACCGGCTACCAATATGGGCAGTATGGACAAAGTAAGCCTTGGTCTTTCTGGGGGGGGAATTCCTCCTGAAAGGGCGAAAAGTCCCCACCCTTCCTTAAGAAAGAGGGGGGGAGCAGAGGCACCATTAGGTCTTACATCCCAGTATCAATGTTGCGGCAAAGCCAGCCGATTGTCCCGGCAAGGGCTCCCTTGTCTAATTATTTTCTTAACTGATGTCAACAACATCTTGCGGTTATTAATTGCTGAGATGTGAAACCTGATTGCCACTAGGTAAAACACGAGGGTTGGCCAAAATGAAATAACCCCTGGCATTAGAAACACATGTTCTTAATGGGGTCAGCTCAAGGATCACATGGGGTATAATCCCAAGGACACAGACTTGTGTCAAACTTGTCCCGGGAATAAAAATATTGGTCTCGATCCTTTGATACCATGGTATGAAATATGACATCGTCAGCCTGTAGCTGATTTTGCCTCTTGCTGTGAATTGTCCCAACGTGACCTAAAGAGCTGTGTGTGTTTCCTTACAGGTGCCTTTCATTATCTCAAGCCTGATATCGCGTAAGTGAACTGTCCACTTGGAGCTTGAACTGGCCTTGTTTCGGTCTCCCCAGCCTACACATGAAGAATCTCCTCAGAAAACAAAAACAGCTTTTTGGGGGGCAGTCTCGACAGGAGACCAAGAAGAGTGGTTTTTTTTCTTTTTTTCCCCCCTCCGGTAGTTGGTCTCAAATTCTTTTGAACATGTTGGACAAACGCGATGGAAGAAAGGAAGGCCTGGAACCGTAAAAAGGCAAACACAACATTTGAAGGCAATGATTTAACATGGCTACATATCAAATACCCCAACTCTTCCGTGCTGATGATCAAGGAGCTAAAACATTCCATTTGTGTGTGCGTGTGTGTGTGTGTGTGTGTGTGTGTGTGTGTGTGTATGTGTGCGTGAGATTTATCTGGACTGGTTCAGGCAAGCAGAATGTTTCTAAAGTCAAGTCAGAAAGTGCTCTAAAGTATGACATGTTTGATGTTTCAATGCTGACACTTCTACGATCTTAAAACTGCTCACGTAACGAAGCAGGAACGGAGGAATCCTTGACCTTTACACACTGGAAATCGATATAAAAATAAGTGGCACCATTTTTAGGAAGCTAGACTAGATGTAAAGGACCTCCCAAATAAATTATTTGTGATCTCACCCTCCTTTGTAACCCAGTTGTCAATAAATAATGTCCCGGGTGGGCAGCCTTGCTAACAGGATATGGGGTAACAGGAAGAAAAGCTTGTTTTCTTTCTCGGTGTGGGGAGAAGTATGTGACATCTTCCCAGTTCGTTTTCATTTGGAAGCCAACCTGGCCAACCTGGGGGGAGGGCGCGGTGGAGAAGGAGTGACGTGCGTTCCCACAGCTGCTTATCGGTGTGCAATACTGTGTACCTCACGGATGCTCTGGCAGTGGCCAGGGCCGTAGAAACAGAATCAGAACTCTATTTTTGCAGGTGCTTTATTTTCGCAGCCCATGATTCATTGCGGTAGAATGCATGATGTTCGCCATTTAATGGACAACCAACACCCGGCTTGCTCCTTTTGACTAGAGACCGTGTTCGAGAATAATGCTTTTAACATGACGACGTTTACATTCTTCTCTTTTCTATGAAAGGCAGGGCAAGAACAGAAATGTCCACGTGGCTCTCATGTACTTTTAAATTATACAAGGATACCCAACGTTAAAAGACCAGAGGAACTGAGGTTTACATACGTTTGTGTGGTGACATTTTAGAATGTCAATAAATTTGTTTTTTGAGATGTTACGAGGAACGAGAAGGTGGAAGGCAGTGTTATTTATTTCTTTCTATTCTTGGAACCATGAGCGAGGTAGGCACAGATACATTCCCTTTAGAGTTAAGGATGATGACGTAGTCGGTTAGTGAGATTAGGCATAGTTCCAGAGTAGTTCATACGTTGGTCCTAGAAGGCGATGGGCTTTGTGCCACAGCCTCAACCAACAACGATGTGTTGTAAAAATGTCTTTCATGTAAAAAGTGCAGTAAATATTTACTATTTATAATGAATAAACAGTTATGAAAACTTGCCCAATACTGCTTTTTTGGGGAATTGGTGACTGTAGGGTTAATAAAAATGCGGGTATGGGAAGTCCACACAACACACACTTCACTGACAATGGTGACTTTTGGATTAGACTATACCATGAACAGATAGGGTCACATACCTGACAATTGTATTGTCTTGAACAAGCTTGGTTGAGCACACTTTTTAAATGACGGAAGGTTTCTTTTTTTTTTTTTTTTAATGTTTATTTATTTATTTTGAGAGAGAGGGAGAGGGAGAATCCCAAGCAGGCTTCTTGCTGTCAGTGCAGAGCCCAATACGGGGCTCGAGCTCATGACGCATGAGATCGTGATCTGAGTGGAGATCAAGAGTCGGATGCATAACCTCCTGAGCCCCCCAGGCGCCCCTGAAGGTTTTATTTTTGTATATGTGGTGTTTAAGTAGACCCCTTTGCCCTCTTTTCTCTCTCTGTGGTTCTCCAAGTGATCGAATTCCTCAACTACCACTTGGGAGCGTGTCTTCCTCCAGACTACATTCTCTGTCTTCATCTTCAGTGGTCACCCTGCTGAAATTTTTATTGAGAGCTTTCATATTGTGTCATTTATTTTATTTTAGAAGTTGTCTTCACTCTTCATGAAAAACCTTACTGCCTACTTCATTCACTCTTCTGTCCTCCTTCATCCCCGCCCCCCGCCTTGAGAGAGAGAGAGAGAGAGAGAGAGAGAGAGAGACAGAGAGAAAGAGATTTCTAAGCAGGTTCCATGCTGTCAGTACAGAGCCTGATGTGGGGCTCGATCTCACAAACTGTGAGATTATGACCTGAGCCCAAATCAAGAGTTGGACGCTCAACCACCTGAGCCACCCAGGTGCCCCATGAGCACTGTTAGTATCGAGTAAATGGGTCATAATACCCTTGGAGACTCTTACTTGCATCAATCTATTTATTCCTCCCAATACCTTATATGAGGCAGGCATCATTAGCATTACTCTTTCACAATTGCAGAAACTGAGGCATAAGGCACTTTTGTGAGATCCCCCAGTGGCAGAGCTGGGATTTGATTCCAGGCACACTGCTTCCAGAGCCTGTGAGCTTAAAGTCACTCTTCTGGCTCCTCAAGTCCAGTGTGAGAGAAAGTTCTAGAAAAATCTAAAGGAGCGCCATCTAATTCCATAAGCAGCTAGCCACGTATGACTGTTTACATTTATAATAGAAGGAAATAAAACTAAAAAGTCCCTCAGTTGCACTAGCTACGTCCCGAGTGTACAATAGCCACATGTAGGCAGAAGCCACTATATCAGGCAGTGTAGACATGGAACATTTCCATCATTGCAGAAGGTTCTGTTGGTCAGCTCTGATCTAAGGCATGTCTTTTTAATTTTATTTATTTATTTTTTTAACTTTTTTTTTAATTTATTTTTGAGACAGAGAGAGACAGAGCATGAACGGGGGAGGGGCAGAGAGACAGAATCTGAAACAGGCTCCAGGCTCTGAGCTGTCAGCCCAGAGCCCGACGCGGGGCTCGAACCCACGGACCGCAAGATCGTGACCTGAGCTGAAGTCGGACGCTTAACCGACTGAGCCACCCAGGCGCCCCAAGGCATGTCTTTTTATTTCAACATTTATTTATTTTTGGGACAGAGAGAGACAGAGCATGAACGGGGGAGGGCCAGAGAGAGAGGGAGACACAGAATCGGAAGCAGGCTCCAGGCTCTGAGCCATCAGCCCAGAGCCCGACGCGGGGCTCGAACCCACGGACCGCAAGATCATGACCTGGCTGAAGTCAGACGCTTAACTGACTGCGCCACCCAGGCGCCCCAAGGCATGTCTTTTTAAAACCCCCAGGGGTTGAAGTGCAGGAGGTAAAACTTCCAAATTCTTTAAATGTGTCAGGTGTTCTTAGCTCACTTGTTTCCAGTCAAGTATGTTGCTCTTTTTTTTTGACAGTTATCTTTTCCAGGGGCACCTGGGTGGCTCAGTCAGCTGAGCATCTGACCCTTGATTTTGGCTCAGGTCATGATCTCAGGGTTTGTGAGAGCTGCGCTGATGGCGTGGAGCCTGCTTAGGATTCTCTCTCTCTCTCTCTCTCTCTCTCTCTCTCTGTGCCCCTCCCCCACTTGCCTACACATTCTCTCCCTCTCGCTCTCTCAAAAAAATAAACCTTAGAAAAAAAGAGACAATGATCTATTGCAAGAAATTTTTTTTAAATGTTTATTTATTAAAAAAATTTTTTTAATGTTTATTTATTTTTGAGACAGAGAAAGACAGAGCATGAACGAGGGAGGGTCAGAGAAAGGGAGACACAGAATCCAAAGCAGGCTCCAGGCTCTGAGCTGTCCGCACAGAGCCCGACGCGGGGCTCGAACTCACGCACTGTGAGATCACGGCCTGAGCCGAAGTCGGATGCCTAACGGACTGAGCCACCCAGGCGCCCCTATTTATTTTTGAGAGAGAAAGAGAGCAGGGGAGGGGCAGAGAGAGGGGAAGACAGAGAATCCCAAGCAGGCTCCTCACCGTCGGCGCGGAGACCCATGCGGAGCTCGAACTCACGAATCGTGAGACCATGACCTGAGCCAGAACCAAGAGTCAGACACTTAACCCGTTGAGCCACCCAGCGCCCCCCCCCCCCCCACAAATGTTTCAAGAACAGGGTAGGAAGGTCATCTTTACCACTTTTGTTATCCTGTTTAATCTTCATGCAATCCCGTGAGGTGGGCATCATTAGCCCCAAATTATAAATAAAACTGAGGCCTCGAGCTGTTTATCAGTTGGGCCGAGGTCATACACAGTCAGAAGTAGTAGAAGCAGGCTTTGACTTCTGCTCAGCCTGGTGGCAGAACCTGTCTTCATTTTACCTTTCCAAATCCTGCTTGCAGTCCTCACTTCCTTACGTCAACCTACCCTCGGGCCAAACTCAAGCTGAAAGCAGGTATTAAAAAAAATAATAATGATTCACTCCCAGGACATGAGAGCAGAAGTTCCAGGAGGTGGGATTACACGACAGAACCTGATCGTTCACATCACTTTCCCTTCCCTCCCAATCTCAGAACTTGGCGTGTGTCGCTCACGTCTCTTGCTGATACGCTTCTTGACGCCCTTATTTCTGCGTGTCTCTGAGATCTCTTGCTCGGCTCATGTTCCTCATGTTGAAAGTCTCTGTGAAATCATTTTTTTCCCTGACGTATTTATGTGTTTTTGTTTGTACCCAATCCATCTCCAGAGGAGCAAGGACTTGACTCCCCTCGGTCCTGACCACTCGTTGGAGTCCCTGCTCCTGTAGTTCGTATAGTAATACAGTTTAGCTTGAAAACTTACAAGGAAAAACTGAACATTAGAACCTCAAATTATTAAATAACGGATGTAGGAATGTCAGTTGCTGAGTCATTCCTTCCTTGGCAGCAATGTTCCTAGGAATAGCTATCATATTTCACATCTGCGATGGGAACAAACTTAATTGTTTTAGTCCAGTTTGGAAAGGGGTTTTCACACGCGCTGGGTATTTGGGGGAACATCCTATGTTCGGAGGGATCTTCTCAGTCCTGGCAATAGAACCAGTGGGAGGGACAAGGTCACTAGCTCGTGGGTGTGAGTTTAGAAAGAGTCTGAAATGGGGGGAGGGGATAGACTTATTGATGCCCTTTGTGCAGACATATGATGGACGACTCAATCCTCCAAATACATAATTACTCTATGGAGCTAGAACCAAGATGTCTATGGAAAGGAAATCTATTTGGGGACGCAGGCTTGGGCCTCATCCTGAGTAAATGATTTTTGGTGTTTAATTATTTATGGATAAGGAGAGCTGGTGTCGAACACTGAGGAGCAGAGCAAGTGACAAGGAGCAGGGTTTATGCAAAGAGATCTACAAGGCCGACCTCAGCCCCAGACAAGCACTCATGGGTCTGGAATCAGTGTTGGATAATATGTGAGAGAGAAGAAAGAAACAGAACTAGGCTCAGCCTTCTTGTCAATGCTGGTGATACAAACTAGTCTGTTTCTCATAGATCCACTCTTTGGTATCACCGGCCGTTGAATCCCAAGAGCCTAGCACCATGTCTGGCCCATAATGAGTACTCAGTACCTGCCGGTTGAGTAAATGAATAAACGAATAAATGAATGAATGAAGAGCGATTCTCTTGTACTGTACTCCTGACATGATCTGAAGAAGAAGCTCAATCTTGAGGGTGTGTGAAGTGGGGTGACCAAGTCTGATATTGCAATAATCCTTCGGGCGGGACCAGCTAGGTGGCTAATGTAAGACCAAAAAGGCACACAGATTATCTTGGATTGGATTAGTAGAAAAGCTTAGGGAAGGAGCGGGAGTCAGGGGTCTAACAAGTCACTCGAGAGTCATCTTTCTGGTGTTTCTGACCGAGGCAGATGGCACAAGGCAGTGAAAGAGCCAGTTGGTTGATGGCTGATGGCACTGGTTCTCACACCTACCTGTACCATAACCTAATTATTAAAAAGTAGTGCTGGGTCTACCCAGCCTTGTGACTCAGAATCCACGGAGATGGGCAGAGAGAGGGTCGATGAAGCAAGAGCTCAGAGAGAAGCCTTTGGCTGGATTGAAGTCTTGGCCACACTTGACCAGGGAACTGGCTGATGGGCTTTCTGGGGCTCAGAGCTACGGTCAGGGTCATTCTTCACAGCGCAGTCGAGGGAGGTCACTTTGGCATATGAGGTCACCTTAGCCTTATATTCCCCCTGTTCTTGAACCAGAGGGAAAAATGTAGAGAGGCGACAGTTGGGTGACATAAATGAGGGTGAAACGTGTGGAATCACTGATTGGCATTGTGTTATGACCCCATCACCTCTCCAGCTGGACATCACCACACAACAATCGGTAGCGGTGGGGCTTTTCCCCAAGTGGTGCATTGACATCTTGTGCCCCAGGCTCTTGTGATCCTGTGGCATTCGGGAGAGTTTGAATCATGGGACCGAAAACATGACTGTCGTTTGGTCCCGCTCATCTGGGACGCTGAGCTCCTGAGCTCCTGAGCATTGAACAGAAACCCACAAATGCCGGTTCTTTTCACTACTTGTAGAGTGACGGAGGGAGGTAGTGTTTTTTATTTCCTAATTAAATGATTTGTTGGATACTTACCGAGCTCCTCCTGTATGTTGGGCAGTGGGGTTTTAATGGAAAATAAGACAGTCCCTGCTTCCAGAGGACCCCAGCTCCGAATTAGCTGGCTCAGTACATAACGTGTTGGGACACAAAGCGATACGTAAGGGAAAGTGAGTGTGGGAACACCAGGAGACAGGGCATCACTCCGTCTGGCATTGTATACTTTTCAGAGGAAGGGACCCTGGGGCAGAATATCTAAGGAGAAATAGGAAGTTACTGGGCAGATGCAGTGTCAAAGGGCATGTCAGTGCCATTTATTTTTATTTTTTTAATGTTTATTTATTTTTGAGAGAGAGAGAGAGAGAGAGAGAGAGAGAGAGAGAGAGAGAATGAGTGGGGGAGGGGCAGAGAGGGAGGGAGACACAGACTCTGAAACAGCTGTCAGCACAGAGCCTGACACGGGGCTCAAACTCACGAACTGTGAGAACATGACCTGAGCCAAAGTCAGATACCTAACTGACTGAGCCACCCAGGCACCCCTAGTTTCATTTTTATATGATGTTAGCTGTGGGGGCTCCAGACAAAAGAAGCCAGAGCCTTCTGGGAGTCCCTAGTTTATAGAGTTCAAAGGATAGGAGATTAGGCTAAATGAGCAATTACTTTTTTTCCTTAATAATGGATTGAGAGACTTTCTACCTAGGGAGCCTGATAAGAAACTTGGGGGAGAAGGAACACATATCTATGATCATTGCCTTTTTTTTTTTTTTTTAAGTAGGCGTCACGTCCAACACGGAATCCAACACAGGGCTTGAACTCACAACCCTGAGATCAAGACCTGAGCTGAGATCAAGAGTTAGTTGCTTAACCGACTGAGCCACCCAGGCACCCCCCGATTATTGCCTTTCTAAACGGATCCTCAAAAGCTTGGGAGGGGTGTAATGCCAACTCTTGTGGTCCAGCTGCATTTTCATCAGTGGAAAGTTCTTTGTCGCACGTCTGGAACTTGCAGTACCTTTCATTACAGGCTGACTGAGACGATCCACTGTGACTGATTATCCAAATGTGTGTAATGGGGTGCTCCGCTGAGTTTGGGCCCCAAGATCTCTTTGCTCAACCTTGATGGGCAAAGATGGGAAGCAATACTTTTCTTCCTTTTTAAGCTCCACGTTTAAATTCTCTTTTTGGACAAATTGTACCCATTCCCCCTTCCCAAATGCACCCTATTGGGTTTCTTGGTCACATAGAAGGGAGCAAATATCCTCTCTGCGATGGGGAATAAAGAACATACAGGTGGAGGTACAGATGTCGGGAAACTAGGCAGCTTTGCGTGTTATATTTACTTGTAGGGGACCAGTTATTTCTTTCTGGGCTGACAGCAGCAGAGGCCTGCTTGAGAGAAGTCAACTGTTCCCAAAAGCACAGTGGCACGCTGAGAGTCCTTCTGGAAACGTTTGGGTCTTGGGTGGTGGGGAGGGGGCTGTGCTCTCAGGCAACCATGGTTTTGTCTCAGTCAACAGAAACAGATGCCACACTTGAATTGGAAATTTAGAGAAGGATTCCTAATAAGGAGATTATCTATAAAGTTGGAGGGTGTAGGGCAATCACAAGGGATTATGTGGAAACCTGGGGAGAGGAGGAGAGCTGCTATGGGACGGGAAGGGAGAACTTACTGGAACCTGGAAAGAGAGCGTCACGTAGAACGGTTGGCTCTGAGAGCGATGGCTCTTGAAAGGACACAGACATCCAGAGGCAACTGCGAGGGAGAGGGAGCCAAGGGGAAAATATCCTGGCTTCATTTTCCTCCTCTCTCCCAACTCCTCCTGGGGGTCCCATTGGCCGAACCCAGTTAGACGCCAGAGGGTGCAGGAGCCACGCATGTGGGCCCGGATAGCAGCCTGCTACGTGGAGAGCAGGGTGGGAAGGACGGAGAGGGATCTGGGAGGGTCCACAAATTGCACCTAGGTTTGAGTGCTCTGTTTTGTCGTCTTTTCCCGTTGTTCCCAGCTCTCCACAGAAGTCAGGCCTTAGCTGTCATCCTAAGGAATTAAGGGAAGGGTCCATGCCCAAGTTGGGGCTAAGGGTACACACAAGCAAATACTGTTTGCTGATATGGGGAGGGTAAGGGGCGTCATGCACAGCACCTTCCCAAAGTCAGAGGGTTGACTGAGGTGGCAGGTCAGATTTACAGGAGAGGTAGTCATCTGCCAAGAGTTTCCGGGGACACACGGGTGAGAGGAATCTAGTCACAGGATCGACTTCTTGGGGTTAAGCAGGATGGTCGTGTGCACTCTAAAAAGCTGGACATAAAAGGGGTGCCTGGGTCAGTCGGTTAAGCGGCCGACTTCGCCTCAGGTCATGATCTCGCAGTTTGTGAGTTTGAGCCCCATGTCGGGCTCTGTGCTGACAGCTCAGAGCCTGGAGCCTGTTTCAGATTCTGTGTCTCCCTCTCTCTGACCCTCCCCCGTTCATGCTCTGTCTCTCTCTGTCTCAAAAATAAATAAACGGTAAAAAAAAAAAAAAATTAAAAAAAAAAAGCTGGACATAAAAAAGAAAGGGACCATGTTCTTTTATAGTTATCATAGCAAGAAACCTGGAATATAAGCCTTGCCCATATAATTTTATAACTGTTTTAAACTTGTCTATCTCCTCCACAATTTAAGTTTCTGGAAGACAAGGCCAGCGGCTCGGTTATTTTTGCGTTTCCAG
Organism: Acinonyx jubatus; assembly: GCF_027475565.1. Lineage (NCBI taxonomy): Eukaryota > Metazoa > Chordata > Mammalia > Carnivora > Felidae > Acinonyx > Acinonyx jubatus. Next base: position 202,568,310 of record NC_069381.1, on the reverse strand, counting down.
CTTTATTTTGTTCGCTGTCAACCTGCTTGACGCGTTTATTGAACGGAACCAAATCGTCACTTACTATTTATGCTTGGTTGTTATGAAGCATTCGAACAGTTCTTTGCGCCTTGAATACAAGAGATTCACTTGTTTTCAGCTGTAATTGAGTTCAGCACTAAATTCTACAGCATTTTATAGAATTTTATGTAGTATTTTAGTGCTTATAGTTTGCTGATAATATAACGTGCACGGTGTCTTATGAGTGGAAAAATATTGAGAGTGTGTAGGGCTTCAGGGAATTCACCGAATCTACTCTAGTTCCCAGGACTAGGGAGCTTGAAAAGACAAAACAAACCATGATTCCTGCTTAAAGAAGCTCATAAATACATCTATGGATGAATTTATGATGTAGTTTGTAAGACTATTTGATGAAAGCTAAGTTTTAGTATACCTTTGTGTTAAAACCGAGGAAAACATTTGCCAAAAAAAAAAAAGTTATGGTGTAAATATGCTTATACCGATGTGATCAGCCTACTTAAAAAGCTCAGGTCTTGGAGATCAGAACAGGAATCATTAAAGAAAGAACAAAGTTAAGGGCGCCTGAGTGGCTCAGTCGGTTAAGCGTCCGACTTCGGCTCAGGTCATGATCTCGAGGTTTGTGAGTTCGAGCCCCACATCGGGCTCTGTGCTGACAGCTCAGAGCCTGGAACCTGCTTCGGATTCTGTGTCTCCCTGTCTCTCTGCCTCTCCCCTGCTCACGCCCTGTCTCTCAATGATAAATAAACATTAAAAAAAAAAAAGAATGAACAAAGTTATATGGTAGTTATTATTCAGAGGAACGTGTCTTTTGTTTTTAAAAGACTGATAGAAATTTATACCTGGCAACGTTTTATTTGTTGGTAATTGAAGTTACTATACATATTTGACAGTAATAAAACTGTTCTATAATAAAACAAGTTCTATCAGTTCAATTTGGTTCCAATTCTGAAACAAAAAAGACCATAGTCCAACTCTGGAGAACGTTTGACAAATATGTTGTTCCACCAACATAAGAGACATTTTCAGCTTTGCATATTCTTTTCAGTCTTTTTTTTTTTTTAATGTTTTATTTTTGAGAGAAGGAGCATGAGCAGGGGAGGGGCGGAGAGAGAGGGGGAGAGAGGATCCCAAGCAGGGAAGCAGGCTCTGCGCTGAGCAGCAGCAAACCCCATTCAGGGCTCAAACTCACAAACTGTGAGATCATGACCTGAGCCGAAGTCGGATGCTCAACCGACTGAGCCACCCAGGTGCCCCTGTCTTCAGTCTTTAACTAAGTGTACCGATATATTTTCATGATCATTCAATTACACTGAGAGTGAGTTTGAGCCGCTACAACAGAATAGCAAAGACTGGGCATCTTATAAACAACAACCATGTACTTCTCACAGGTCTGGAGTCTCACAGGTCAAGATCAAGGCACTGGCAGTTTCCGTGTCTGGTGATGGCTCACTTCCTCGTTCGTGGGTGGCTGTCTTCTGGCTGTGTCCTGACCTGGCAGAAGAGGGAAGGGATCCTCTGGTACCCTTTTCACAAGATCACTAATCCCATTTATGAGGGCTTCACCCTCATGACCCAATCACCTCCAAAAGGCCCCAAGGCCCCACCTTCTAATACCATCACATTGGGGGATTAGATGTCATCATCTAAGTGTTGAGAGGACACATTCAGTCTATAGCAACATTTAAAACTATTCTTTCAATTTTTTTTAATGTTTATTTATTTTTGAAGGAGAGAGAGAGAGCATGAGCAGGGGAGGGGCGGAGAGAGAGGGAGATGCAGAATCCGAAGCGGGCTCCAGGCTCTGAGCCGTGGCTCGAACTCACGAGCCGTGAGATCATGACCTAAGCTGAAGTCAGACACCCAACCGAGTGACCCAGCCAGGGGCCACAAAAACTGTTCTTTAAAAGCAGTAAAGTGGAATCATGGAAAGAAAAATAAATCATTTATATCAATCTCTACATCATAGTTGTCTCTTTCTCCATGTATGCACTGTAATTTTCAAGAAATGTAGTTACCCTCATGATTTAGTCTGATACAGGGCTTTTTATGAGTTCTGTTTCTTTTTTGTGTTCAGACTTCTGCTCTACCTACAGTGTACAATAAAGAAAATATAAATAAAAAAATAAATTCCTTAAATCTGTTTTTTTTTTTTTTTTTCCAAAATCCAAAAGCTTTTTTCTTTTGGGTTCTGTTTGGTTGGGCTTCTTACCTGACTTGAGTTCTTTTCCTTTCTCCTTTGTCTTTACTTTCAAATTTAACACTGGAAAAAGACATCACCTTGAGAATTGATTGTAAGAAAACGTCTCCATGTACTTGCAGACTTTGTCTTTCATCATAAATATCAAAGAGTTTGAGGAGTAGTATTTATGTACCCGCAATGGTCTGTATGACACTTGAGAATTTCAAGGAAGGTTCACACACATCATATTGATCTTCCCAGTATCTTCATGAAGAAGGCAGGTCAGGAATACAATCCTCAGTCTTTGGCAAGAATGTCAAGCAACAGGATGGTGAAATGATCATCCACAGTTTCACACTCAGCCGTTAATGGTAGAGTTAGGAATACAATCCAGATGTTCTGATTCTCAGCTTCTGATTCTCTACAAGACCATGCATCCAGCAGAGCATGTCCTCAGTGGGTTTTCAAACACAAACTCAACATTGTTGTCTGTCTCTGCTTACATGATTTAAACTTATAAGAGAAAGTAGCTTTCTGAGTTTTATGAGGCAGTAGGAATCATTGCTTTTTCCTATACTATAATACAGAGCCAGATAGTGCCAGCTGGCTGATACAAAGAGGAATGAATGTAGTCACTCAACTTTACAATATTGACGGCTCCAGAATTGCTGTGTAAATGCAGGTTGAGTTTCTCAAGATTCCGTATGAGTGAAAACATAGGATATCTGTCTTTCTAAGACCATGGGGGAAGGGAAAGGGCAAAAAAATAGTTACAAACAGAGGGGGAGGGAAGCAAATCATAAGAGACTCTTAAATACAGAGAACAAACTGAGGGTTGATGGGGGGGTGGGGGAGAGGGGAAAATGGGTGATGGGCATGGAGGAGGGCACTTGTTGGGATGAGCACTGGGTGTTGTATGGAAGTGATGAACCACGGGAATCTACCCTAGGACCAAGAGCACACTTTATACACTGTATATTAGCCAATTTGACAATAAATTATATTCAAAAAATAATAAATGCAGGTTGAGGGGGAGTGGGAGAGAAGAGCAAGGAGAATGGGACAAAGAGACCTAAGTTGCCTTTGAGACTTAATGATAAATATAACATCCGTTGTCCATACGACACAATGATGAGCTTGGAGAGGTGGTCTGGGTCCAGTCCAGAATGCCTTATATCATACCATGTTCATGGATTTCTATTTTATTTTATTTTATTTTATTTTATTTTATTTTATTTTATTTCCTGTGATGACTTTTTTTAAATATTTATTTTTGACAGACAGGGGAGACAGAGCATGACCAGGAAAGGGGCAGAGAGAGAGATAGAGATGGAGACACAGAATCCGAAGCAGGCTCCAGGCTCTGAGCTGTCAGCACAGAGCCCCATGTGGAGCTCGAACTTACTGACCGTGAGATCATGACCTGAGCCGAAGTCAGACGCCCAATCAACTGAGCCACCCAGGTGCCCCAAGGATTTGTATTTGATTTTAAAAGTGAAGGAGAGAGGGGGCACTTGGGCGGCCCAATCAGTTGAGCATCTGACTCTTTGATTTCGGCTCAGGTCATGATCCAAGGGTCGCGGGATTGAGCTCCGTGTCAGGCTCTGCACTGAGTGTGAAGCCTGTTTAGGATTCTCGCTCTCGCTCTCTCTCTCTCTCTCTCTCAGCCCCTCCCCCACTCACTCTCTCTCAAAATAAATAAACTTTAAAAAATGCAAAAAAAAAAAAAGTGAAGGGATGCCATTGAAGAACTCTTAACTAGAAGACTGACAACATAGATTCGTGACTTAGGACATTACTCTCTAATTCCAATAGTTATATTTTATTGAGCTTTTGCAGAAATGTATTGTCTAAAAACCTTCACAGCAACTCAACAATGTGGTAACATTATCTGATACTCAGAAAGCGTAAGCACCTTTTTTAAAGCCACATGGTAAGCTTTGTTGCCCAGTGAGAGGCTGGAGGTGTAAAAAAAGGAGGTGAGTGACGGTCAATGAGGGAAGCAAGTAGGCCCGGCAAAGTAGGAACGGATTGAGTGAGATGCAGTGCAGTTTTAGACAGACTGGCTTTATCCCGGATAGAGAGCATCATTTTAAACCTTTCCTGCTTAAGTAAGGGCAGTAGGGAAGAACACAGACGTGTGTGCCGGCCGAGAGGGAGGTCGTGGAATTGCGGGAGTTCACTTGTGCTGCCTGTTGTCTCCGAGGCTAAGGGCGGCGGGGAAGGCACAAGCATCTCCAGTGGTCTCAGTGGAGCGGTGCGGGCTCTGTCTTGGGACACGGAGGTCGTGGAACAGCCCTGAGGCCCGGGTGAGGGTGGAGTGCTTTTCTTTAGCTGTGCTTTGTGGCTCAGATATAAGGGACTGAGTGGCCCGGAGACCAGATTGGTTCTTTGAGGGGGATTTGCAGGATAGTGAGCAAGGTGTGAATGGCAGAAATGGCATCGGAGGAGGTGGCAGGGGCCTGGGTCTTGCTGGGCCTTTGAGGGCCATTGAGGCCATTGGAAGGTTTGCTCCTTAGTACATGTGAGGCTGCTATGCTATGGTTTGAAAGCAGAGAGAAACCACCTACAATACATTGTTGGAAAGATCACTAAGAGAGCTGCTTTTGGGGACAATATAACCAAGATGGGCTCCATGGCATGCCAGAGAAGAGACGAACTCACGTCTCGCTATGGATCCCCCAGACACCTCAAGAGGCTGGACTCGATAAGGTTCCAGAGCATCCGAGACAACCCTACCTCTTTAAATCTTCTAAGTCCTTAAAAATGGCGCGCCATCGTAAGAATAGTAGAGGACTGTGTAGCCTAATGCTACAGACCTCCGGGGACTCAAAACCTTGGTTTGAAATTCTGGATTGGCAACTCAAACATTTGTACTAGCTGTGTGATTTTGGATACGTTATCTGATTTCTTTTAAACTAATTTCAAATTCTATAAGGGGTGCCTGGGTGGCTCAGTCAGTTGAGCGTCCAACTTTCGCTCAGGCCGTGATCTCACGGTTCATGAGTCCAAGCCCAGCACCAGGCTTCCTGCTGTCAACGCAGAGGCCGCTCTGGGTCTCCTGTCCCCTTCTCTCTCTGCCTCTCTCCCTCTCTCTCTCAAAAAAGAATAAAACATAAACAAATATTCTCTAATAAAAGAAAAATGATGGTTTCTTCAATGGGTTCTGTTGAGGGTCAAATGTTACCTTGCATATGCCTGACTGATGGTGAGCTACTGGTAAGTGTTAGCAATGAATAGTGTTACTTTTTTTTTTTTAAATGTTTATTTATTTTTGAGACAGAGAGAGAGCATGAACAGGGGAGGGTCAGAGAAAGAGGGAGACACAGAATCTGAAACAGGCTCCAGGCTCTGAGCTGTCAGCACAGAGCCCGACGCGGGGCTTGAACTCACGGACCGCGAGATCATGACCTGAGCTGAAGTCGGACGCTTAACCAACTGAGCCACCCAGGTGTCCCAATAGTGTTACTTAATCACATTAATTATGATATGCAGATTGTACATGTTCCTGAGCTCTTAAACTTACTCATTCACTTATCTAAGTTACTAAAATAACTGAGAGATTATTTTTAATGACTGTGAATGGAAAAGTCACAAAAAAATGGCTTTTATGTGAATATAATTTATTGAGAAGATGTATTCATAGTTTCTTCTTCTTCTTCTTTTTTTTTTTTCCATGTGTGGTCATAATTTTTAAACGACTCCCTCTAACCACTGAGAGTTCCCAAAATAATGGGACTGAAGATACAAAGAAGAAAATAATGAGCTGCCCTCTGCTCCAAAGAATCTTTGCCAATGGTGGCTCATTTACCATTGCAACTTTAGTCATGAAAACAGGTATGTGTCTAAGACCCAGTGAAAGAACAGCAAGGATCAGTCTGAAGCTATAGTCTTCAGGGTTTCTCACCCCCTGGGCTTATACACTGGGGACTATCCCACTGCAAGACCGATTTCTAACAGTGAGGGTGGCACTGGGGTAACAGTTTTGGGGGGACTTCAGGAATCTCTTGGAGGGACGGCTCTTTTTGGTTTGGCTTTTACAGAATTCTGTCTTTGGCAGTGGGTGGGGGGCGGGGGAAAGGTGAGTAGATTTTACAGGCACAAGTCTGTGGGCAGGAGGTGGTCATTCCATCTGTCTTCTTCTTTGCTGAAAGAGCCCCAACTTTGTCCAGTTCCATGGCAGGTGGATGCTCAGGTCAGATGGACCTACTGGAATCCAGGGCAAGGGTTGGAGGTAAGGAAGGATTGTGTTCCGATAATTCCACTGACACACTCTTGTAGACGAGAGGAAGGCACATGTGATTGATTGATGACACAGTGGGACCCAGGCAGGCCAAATGACCTGGAAGTGAAGTAGAATGTGAACTGGGAGTCACCGGGACTTGAGCCTTTTATGCGTTTATTTGGCAAATACGTTGTGAGAATCTTCTGTCAGCCGGGAATCACTGAATGTCTTTGATGTTTTGGTCAATATGGTTCCTGGCAGATGCTGAACCTCACATAGGGAAGACAGACAAAAACGAGTAAAGAAGCGAACCTATAATTAGGCATCGTGCTGAGTGTGGGGAAGGAAAAGAGGATCGAAAGGGTGAAACATGGGGCCTTCTTACACCGAATCGTCAGGGAGGGCCTGGCAGGTATGATGAGCCTGGGGAAGTGAGCAGAGAGGTTTTCTAAACAGAGGGAGCAGCATGTGAGGTGGTCTAAATCTGAGAAAGAGCTTTGCCTGTTTGAGGTGCTGAAATTAGGTCCTTGTGTCTGGTATGCAGAGGGGGAGTGCGGCATGGGATGAGGCCAGCCTGGGCTGGGCCAGTGCAGCCACAATAAGGAGCTTGGATTAAATTCCATTTGCAATGGGAAGTGACTGGCGGCCTCCAAGCAGAGGAGGCACATTAGCTAATGCCCCTCCTCCATGGAGGATGTATTGGAAGGAGGCAGGATGGAAATACTGAACTCGTAGCATGACAAGGATGGCCCGCGTGTGTCGTACTGGAGAGTGTTGGCTGCGAAATCGGTCACGCGGGGGCTTGAATCCTGATTTGTTCTCCTGTTGCTCGTTTACTAATGTCCCTAAGGTGGTAGTTTCTCTGAGCTGCCACTTTCCAGATCACGTGAGTAAATACTTACAGCTCCCAAGATAGAGAGATTAACTGGGTGAATTTTATGCATCTTATTTCAGTTCCCGTGCACACGGGCAACTACTAAGAAATGCTAATTTTCTTTTCCTCCCTACCGGGTGTAGATAAAGAACGTTATCTACTTTTTGTTTTGTTTGTTTGTTTTAAGTTTATTTATTTATTTTGAGAGACGGAGAGAGAAAGAGAGAGAGAGAGAGCGCGCGCGCGCGCGCATAGGAGGAGTAGAGAAAAAGGGAGAGAGAGAATCCCAAGCTGACAGCAGGGAGCCTTACGTGGGGATCAATCTCAGGACCCCATGAGACCGTGACCTGAACTGAAATCAAGAGTCGGACGCTCAATTGACTGAGCCACCCAGGTGCCCCAAGAATGTTATGTACTTAATGAAGAAGAGGGTGCAGCCTAGAGGGCCCTGGGCTGGTGATAGTAACACAGAGAAAAGACATGAATCTTTGCCTTACAGGGTCTACTGCAGGGATAGCAGGGTTTGTTTGCATTTGCCTCACAACATTAAAAATTTGTTGTAAAGGAGCACCTGGGTGGCTCAGTCGGTTAAGCATCTGACTCAGCTCAGGTCACGATCTCTCCGCTGGTGGGTTCGAGCCCCGCGTCGGGCCCTGTGCTGACAGCTCAGAGCCTGGAGCCTGCTTCCGATTCTGTGTCCCCCTCTCTCTCTCTTCCCCTCCTCCACTCGTGCTCTGTCTCTGTCTCTCTCTCAAAAAGTAAATAAACATTGAAAACAACTATAAAATGTGTTGTAAAATGATAAAGGCCCATTAAAGAACAATAGAAAACGCAGCCAAGCAGAGAGATGAAAACAACCCTCGTCTGAGGAGCCACAACTCAAACAGAAGCACTGATAACATTTAGTGTGGTTTCCTTTGCCTCTCCGCTTCGGGGGTAACAACGCCAGATAGGTGCCTACTTGGTAGGGGTGCCGAAAGCAAAATGACATATTTGTGAGAAGTTTTGAAAGTTCTGGACAGAAGATAACAACGAGGGAACACCAATGTAGCACACTGCAGTCTTACTGTCACTTTCAAAATGGTCATAACGGTGAAGCAATGGCAAATGTGAGTCCTGGGGCCCTCTCGGATGGGTCAGGCTTTCAGAGCCTCGAGCCTTGCCCCATCCTTCGGGAAGAGAAGGCATCTTCACTAAGAGAACTTTGTATCTCATGGATTATTCTGCGAGCCGCGAAACGGATTTTCAATCTTTTGAATGCTTTATTTGATTTAAGAAAAAGTGTTGCCGTTGGCCCCCTGGGAGGTCACACCTTGTCGCTGTAGGTGTGAACGGGGAACTAGTCGCTTTTCCTAAAGATAAGCAGGTAAACTGTGTTTCTGACAGCTGCTGAGTGGAAGATTCTCAGGCACCGAGAAAGGAATTGGCTGAGTTGGGTACATATGCTGCGTCGTATAAAACCCCATTGTCTAAATGACTAATATCACATGACAGGAAGTCAGCGCTCAGGCGTAAATGTCTTCCAGTCTTCGGAAATACAGTGTATATTATCCAGTTACTCAGTCTGTGTCATGAAATATGAAAATAGTCTAGGAAAGACACATCCCACTTGACCTTTGCAGAATGATTTAATAAAGTTCGCTTGATACAAACATATGAAAGAATAATTGCTGATAAAAGAGGAATTGTGGCTTCCTCCTCTCACTTCCTCCTTTCTTTGGAAACACTTCACAGGCTTTATTAACTCTTTAATGTTTTTGTAATTGGTGGCATTTGTCCCTGAGGCCATGTTCCCAGCCCTGGTTGGGTTCCATTAAGGCAGAGATTCCACATCTTCGAGGTTCTCAGCTCCTTTCAACACTCATCCTGATATCTTTGTCTGTATAATTAGGCAAATATGTTTCCAATTGTTTTTATGTGTGTACACATTTCACCCCTTTTACTGCTATCTTGATGGATGTTTTACGGGATACATTTTCAATTCGTGGCCTCCTCCGCTGAGAGAGGTGCCAACGTTTGCTTCTGTATCCACTTACGACTCTATCGGTTCCATCTGCAGGTGTAACTGAATATGTTCTCCACTTTCCGGGGTTTTCTAAGTAAAGACTCCCTTACTCCCTCATTTTATCCACTGTTATCTATTTATTTTACGGTGTTATTCTGGTTTGAAATGAAATATAGACCTACCGAGAAACTTTGGAGACTACAGAGAAATTGAAAGAAACTTCTTTGTGGTTTTAGAACTCTCATCATAATTGCAACCATCAGCTGAAGACGTTGCTTCCCAGAGGTCTCTCTGACCTCCCGAACCAGTCACCGGGTCCCTCCCCAAAGCTTCAGGCGGCTTTATTTTCATTGGAGCACACCTGATGTGTGATGGGTATAATGTGACCTGATAGCTTCTTGCTCATTTATTTGTTTGTGTTAATTGTGGACGTGAGGATCCTGTCAGTCTTATTTGATGGAACTTCCCTGTGCCTCGGACATATTTGGTCCTTGATAAATATTTACTTAACTAACGAACGACCCAACTTATTATTTTAACACAAATCTTTTCCCTTACCATTTAAAAATATGAAACTGTTCCGGGACGCCTGGGTGGCTCAGTCGGTTAAGCATCCAACTCTAGATTTCGGCTCAGCTCACGATCTCATGTTTCTCGAGACTGAGCCCTGAGTTGGGCTCTGCACTGACAGCATGGAGCCTGCTTGGGATTCTCTCTCTCCCTCTCTCTCTGCCCCTCCCCACCCCCCCCCCCCAAATAAAGAAATAAACTTAAAAAAAATACTGAGAAGTTCTAATGTAATTGCCAGGGTTATGTTTTTCTATACACGAGCCTTTCTTTTCTATGTCGTATCATCCAGGAGAGGCTGGAGGAGTACTCCCCTCATCCCAGGCACTCAGGGACCCTGGCTCATGAAGGGTTTGATTCTGCTTTCTCCTTTCCGTGTGGCTAGGATGGCAGAAGGCGACGGATGCATTGGGCGCTGGCTCTTAGGACTTCTGTCTAGATGTGACACCTTTTATAGTTGCCCACATTTTATTGACCAAAGCATGACACATGGCCTAGTCTCAAAAAGGGTGGGGGAAATGCCTTCCCACTGTGTGCCTGGAAACAGATTTGGAATTATTTTAACTATAGTGCTCATGATGACCATGTAAGTTAATAATGCACTTGGTTAACAATACAAAGTAATTTAATTTCTTACTCTAGACCCCCCTGTCCTTCTCTCCAGTAGTAGCCCCTATTAACAGGCTCTGGTATATCTTGCTCCAAATAGTCTCTTCATATGCAAACATATGTGGTGTGTATTTGGATATATGTATGTATCCCCTTTTTTGGTACTCAAATAAGAATATATTTAATAAATACTATTTAATTTTAATTTTATTTATTAGATTTTTTTAAAATATTTATTTTTGAGAGAGAGAGAGAGAGAGAGAGAGAGAGCATGAGCAGGGAGGGGCAGAGACAGAGAGGGAGACACAGAATCGGAAGCAGGCTCCAGGCTCTGAGCTGTCAGCACAGAGCCTGGTGTGGGGCTCGAACTCATGAACTGTGAGATCATGACCTCAGCCAAAGTCGGACGCCCAACCGACTGAGCCACCCAGGCGCCCCTATTTAATTTTAATTTTAATTTTAATAAACACATTCTGTCTTTTTCTTCCACCTTGGTTGTCACATGGTTTTTTTCCTACGTAATATATGTTGAAAACCTTTCTCCATATAGTTTTTCCTCCATTACGTTCATCGTCAAATATACCATAATTCACCGCTCCCTTTTTGGTGGACAAGTAGGGTGTTTCTAACCTCTTCTTTCGACAACAGTGCTACCAGTACACCTAGGTAAAGCTGCTGTGGTGTCGCGTAACAAGAACCAACTTGGCTTGGCTTCAGAAAGACCTGGTTTGTAATCCCAAATCCCACTTACTCGCTGAACAGGCAACTCCTTAAACCTCAGGAGTCCTGGTTTCCTCGGTGATCGAATAGAGATATAAGCTTGTCTCTCACAGGGTTGTCATAAGAAATACACAAGATAGTTTTCCTGCAACCTAACGGCTGTTCCATAAATCTCTGAGAGCAAGCGTATGGGCACCCTCGAGATTCTCCCATCCTTTTTTCTATTCTTAAGTAGAAACCCTGAATTAAAAAATTTTTTTAACGTTTATTTATTTTTGAAAGGAGGAAGACAGACAGAGAACGAGCAGGGAAGGGACAGAGAGAGAGAGAGACACACACAGACTCTGAAGCAGGCTCCAGGCTCTAGGCACAGAGCCTGATGCTGGGCTCGAACTCACAAACTGCGAGCTCATGACCTGAGCCGAAGTCGGAGGCTTAACCCTGCAACCCTGAACTTTAAAGATGAGAAAGGAGACTGGGATTTATTAATTTTATGATCTTTCACTTCCAAGGCACACACGTTTGAGTAGAGGCTTGGACGTGGATGGGTAAAATGACACCATCATCAAGATCCTTGAGTACACGCAGAAATAAGCGTGGGAGGGGTGGTCATGACTGGGCCCTTCAGTCCTTTTAATATTATGTATCCCATATGAGTTATAAATGGCTGTAAAGAAAAAGAACAAGGCAACAGAGGGTCAGTGGGAGAAGAGTTGGCATTAGGTTGTGGCCTGGGGATTTTCTCCACCGATGTACTTTCATGTCCTGTGTCCTAACTAAAAATGAGTATCCTGTTATGGTAAACCATCACCTACTGGAAAGTTAAGTGAGATGCATTTGGGCCAAATCTACAGTAGTGTTTGTCAACCCATGGATTCGTGACATCACCCTCACTAACTGCCTTTCACACAGCTCCCCAGAGTGGCCGCGGTTTTTGTCAAGGACACATGCGGTACTTTTCACGTTTTCTATTTTACTCTATTCAATACAGTCAGATTCTTTTCTTTCCTTTTTATTTTATTAAAAAAATTTTTTTTGATATTTATTTATTTTTAAGACAGAGAGAGACAGAGCATGAACAGGGGAGGGGCAGAGAGAGAGGGAGACACAGAATCTGAAACAGGTTCCAGGCTCTGAGCTGTCAGCACAGAGCCCGACGTGGGGCTCGAACTCACGGACCGTGAGATCATGACCTGAGCCGAAGTCGGACGCTTAACCAACTGAGTCACCCAGGCGCCCCTTTTTCTTTCCTTTAAAAAAAAATTTTTTTTAATGCTTATTTATTTTTGAAAGAGAGAGAGAGAGAGAGACAGAGCACCAGTGGGGGAGGAGCAGAGAGAGAGAGAGGGAGACACAGAATCTGAAGCAGGCTCCAGGCTCCGAGCCGTCAACACTGAGCCTGACGCGGGGCTCGAACCCACAAACCGTGAGATCATGATCTGAGCCCAAGTCGGACACTCAACTGACTGAGCCACCCAGGTGCCCCACTCAGATTCCTTTCTACTCAGTTTTATCTAATCCAATATCATTAATTTCATTTTGGTAAAAGACTCCTGGTCACAGCCCCTGTACTCATTTCATGATTCTTCATTTCATGGCCAAGCTGCACAGTTTGAAAACTCCCGCCCTCAAAGATTTCCTTTTGTTCTATGGCTTTGCTAGCCGGCCATCTAGTGAGGTCACCCAGATTTGTGTCTTCACCAGGCTGGCGCACTTCACTACTGCCCATGTGCCATCAGCCAAAGCAGGCACGTGGTCATGTTGACTTCGAATTTATGTATCCGGAGCAGATTTCAGTATTCCCCCTCCGTCACCATCTCATTCTGTCCCGTTGCTCTTTATTTAAGTCAACGATGTCACCATTCATCCAGTCGGTCATGCCTGGAAATGGGGTGTCGTTCTGAGCCTTCTTTTTCTTTCCTGCTGCACATCCAAACGGTCACGCCTTCTGGAGCAGCTTTGCATTAGAAATATATCCTAAATTCAAAACCTCTTATGACTTCTGCTGCTAACGGTCTAGTGTCCTCGTCATCCTCTCTTACCTAGACCACTACCGCAACACCCCCCAAATGGAATCTTTGCTCCCACTCTTGCCGCGTGGCCCCCCAAGTCTGTTTTCCACACAGCAGCCACAGGGATTCTTTTCGATGTAGCTCACATCTTCTAGTGACTTTTTCTCACCGTTAGAATACAATCCGATCGGTGGTTTTCAAACTGTTGTTTGTGATCCCTATGTCTAGTCGTGCTTGCATGTGCGCGTGCGCGCGCACACACACACACGTTTTATAATCTGTCCCTGGATCTCTTTAAAAACTCTTTTCTTCCCATCTTGTTTATTCAGCCCTAACCACACTGGCCCTGCTATTTCTTAATGCTCCAAACATCAGCTACCTCAGGGCCTTTGCACTTGATGTTTCTTCCTCCTGAAAGCTTCATTCTCCAGGTATTTGCAACTTCTGTTTCTTTTACCTGCTTAGAAATCCTCCCCTCATTCTTCTTTGCCATCTTCAGAGGCCTAAAGGTTGGTTCAAACAATTAGATTCTATAACAAAGATTCCTACCCCCAGGAAAGATTCCTATCCCCCAGATAGCGGAAAAAACTTGTGTATTTTAAAATGATTCTTTATTTGAATACGTATGTAAAATTGAAATCACACTTTGTGTAACCATACCAGAGAGAGGCACATAAATAAAAAGCTGAAAGTGTGACTCATCTTTCTCTAGTCTCCCCAAATTAATAGTATTCTTTCACTAATTCTTTATGCTCATATAAACAAATACAACCTTCATTTGCACACGCGGAGTTGTTTTTTTGTTTTGTTTTGTCTTTAGTACCCTCTGCTTTAGTTTTTAACCTAACAGATGCTATCATGGACATCTGCTACATAATACTGCGGGGGAGGGGGGGGATCAGTCATAATTCATGACACCATTTCCTGATGGATAGATGGATGGACATCCAGATTTTTTTCTGCCAGTAAATATACTGTGGTAAACTTTCTCTCCTTCTCTCTCTCTCTCTCTCATGTAGATAGATGGATAGATAGATAGAATGGAGATATCAATATAGATATAGATATAGATGATATAGATATCTAATTCCATGTTGGCACTTTTGCTTCTATGAGATGGATTCCAGAAGCAGGCTTGCTGCGGTAAGGGCTCTATTTTCAATTTCCCACCCCTTCAGTAACCTGTCATCCTTCTTGCTCCAGCTGGGGTCACAGTTGCCACCTCCAACCATCTCACCAAAGTGCGCACAAGATGGCGACAGCGGGAGGTAAAGTAACTTCTGTGGCTCCTGACCTAAGTTGTTTGTTTATAGTGACACGCCTCAGAAGCGGCAGTCTGTTCCTTTTGACCACTGACAAAGGGAGCAATTAATACAAAATTCATTCACTTTTCTGGATTGTTGTCTGTGCGATTTGCCCTTAAGGGTATTTGAAGAAAACTAAAAGCATGGGGACTTAGGTAAAATTTACATAGTTTACCTGTGAGAGAGACTATATTAAATATACATACCTGAATGCCAAAAACATTTTTTATACAGTTCCACCACATAATTTAGAATTTAAATCTGTATTTTTATTAGAATTCATTTGATATTAATGTCCCATAACTACGTTTTGATTTCTCCCCTTTCATTTGTGCTTCTCTTTCATGATTTACTGTTTGTCTGCTGTGTCTTTTGGAGCACGGAAGTTGTTTGATTTTCTTATTTTTGAAGCAATTAATATTTGGCAATTAAACAGTTCTGTGGTTAAAAAAAGCCACCACAACAAAACCGAACATCTTAAAAGCCAAACCCAAAAGGAAATATGTGGGCCCGAAAAAGTGTAATGAGAAACTGCTATGAATTCACCAGGAATAAAATAAATTAAATGGTCTCACACACACACACACACACACACACACACACATACATCCAACGATAAAGTGTACACTCTAAGATGTACAAGATCAATTTCACCAAATTGATTAATATAAACAACCCAAACACTTTCTGTATTTTAAGGCAAACCTAAATGATTAATTCTTGATATCAAAAGGATAGGAAAGAGAAGCCGAAGAGGACGAGTATGCAAAAAGCATTGTTAAGTGACGGCGACACAGCAATCAATGTTGGCTACCTCATTTTACTCTACCCGAGATCTAAACCCAGAGCTAGGGCACTGATCAAATAAAAATCAAGAAATGAAAGGGAATTTCGTGACCTCATTATTGTTGACTACGTTGTCTTAGCCTGAGTTGTTTTTTTTTTTTTTTTTTTTTTCCAGGAGAGAAGTTTGATTCTAGAAAGTGGTGGGGGGTTGCACGAAACATGTAACTACAGTCCTATCGCTTCTATTCTGATCTTGCTCAAGTTCATCAGAGAAAATTAACCTTGGCAGCTTATTCAGTGACTAAATCTTGATATTTTTCTGGCTTAATTCATAACATAACTGTAAGCTATTGCTCCGTGTTTATAGTTCCCATCCATTTCTCACATTTCCAAAGCATGCTGATATGTGATCCGGGCACTTTAGCTACCATAATTGGCATTTTTCTTGGGCCAAAAGGAAACAAATTCCTTATCCTCCATACTTTTTTAATTTCTGAAAAACAACAAGTAACATGGTTAATCCTCTTTTTGATCTTTTTTCCTTTTGAATTTTCCTTCTATTCTTTCCCTCTTTTAATCTTTTACTTTCTTTTTAATCTTCTCATTTTGCCCCACCCCTTTTATGTGACTTCTCGTTATGTATTTCTTTAAAAGAGCTGGTCCAGTCTATGGAAATGGGTCTTCCGAGTCTGTTCAAAGAGCCATTATCCACATTTTGAGGCCCCACTGTTCCTTTCAAGAATCTTGTGGTGGCATTTGGCAAGATGTCCCAACAGACTATCTTTCACAGTATTAATAGCACACAAATCTTGTGGACAAAAATGATGCTTCATGCAATTGTCTCTCGTGATGAAAAGTTCCAAAGAAGTCAGATTTTTCACCTTCGGCATGGACGCGTAAGACAAAACGTTGTCACCCAGCAAGATCAGTCGTTGACCTGACAAGCCGCTTTTTCAATCAGAAAACATCCATGGACACTCTTTTCTTTAATTTCTGTTAGACTACTTCGGTGACATTAGTGGTGGCAACACAGGTCCGTTTCAGAAGCAGGGGCGATCGAAGAGCTCATCTTTACTTTCTTCTGCGGTTTGAAACTCACACAGCAGTGAGTCTGTTCCTGCATAAGGTTGGCTTTTACCAGCAGCCCACAGTTTGGACAGAAAGGAATAAAAGTCACGTCAAAAATAAAAACATATAGGCCTTCCATATAACTTGAAAGACTTACTTAAGACGAGTTGCCTATTTCTCTTAAACTCACGTTTTCAAAACACACTCATAAGATGTTTGGCTACTGGTCTAATATTACACCTTTCTTTTTCATCTCCTTTTTTACTGCAAACCCTTAATGACAAATGCAGGCAGGCCAGTGATACTGATATACCACAGCTTAGCATGTGAATTAGTCATCAGACAATCAGTTCAGGGGTCAGGCTTAGAGAAACAGTGCAAAGTTTGCGAAATGCAGGTCGACAGAGGTGCTCTACACTTCAAAGGGGGCGTGCTTGGCCGCGAGAATCCGGATCCCAGGCAGAAAGCAGCTGGGATTGTCGTTTGTCCCGAGGTGGAAGGTTTGTGTGTGTTTGAGCATGTTTGTAGCTGAGGTAGGGTTACACTACTTTGTAGGACAACAGTTTACTTTAGAGGCCTGTGCTGGTAAAACACCATAGGAAGTTAGAGCACCCAGCAGCCCAGGTCATTAATACCAAGCAAGGAGACCTGATCCGGGACCAACTCCCCCAAAAAGGACATCTGAAATTTCCCCAGGCAGTTGCCTTGTGCAGGACGTTAAGGATTTCATTTTCTGAGAAATTTGTGAAAGCATTTTCTATTCTTGGGAGTGAAGTTAGAACATGGTTTTGTTTGGGACCTGAAATGAAAACCTACGTTTTGAGTCTGTTTTGGGGGTGTCAGAGTATGCCTTTTCTAGCTCTTATTTTTTCAAGGACAAATACACAAAGTGAAAGGTAGGATTCGGATGTGTGTTTGAAAATAATACATACGAAACCAATGTATCCTTTTCCCCTTTCGTTTATTTTTCCTGGGGAGGCGGGGGGAAGAAGTCAAGCCTGCAGGTTACTCTAAGATTAAAACTTGTTTGGGTTAAAGTTGGAATGAGTTTATATTTGTATTCACGGTGTAAGTGCATTTCAGTTTGTTTTAAAAATGAGTTTACTTCTCAGGGTCCATCGGGTTTGGGGACGAATCGTCCGTGATCAAGTTGCCAGAATTGAGCGAGTGGGGAAGTCAACCACTTAGCAAGGAGGAAATGAACAGGACACTGGTCTCAGGCTGAAGCTACCCTTTTGTGTTCTCGAGAAAGGCTACGGCGTGGATCAGGAGAACGGGAGTGTCGCATCTCTCAGGGTTTTTCAACTAGTGGAAAGAAAACTGGAAAGCGAAGTAAAAAATGTTACAGAGGAGAAAAAAAATCCAAAATCCAAACCATATGACAATGCCTATTTCTTCTTTCCTTTGTCCTGTTGTTTTACTCTTTCCTGGCATTAACTGTCTTTTTGGGTTATAGTTCTTCCAAGAAAGCCATTTCAAAGAAAGATCTTTACCGGGGAGTTCAATGAGAGTAAGCACTGGAACAAGAATGTGACCTGTCCATGGCAGAAAAGTATTACTTTGAAGATGAAATCATCCTTTGAACACTAAAACAAGGGTACAGTGCTAAATGCTTATAGAAGGCTCCTATCTCGGGGAGGGGGGAACAAGACACCTTATTCAGCCAAATCCAGCTTGATAAGCCAAAATGATTGTCTAAAGGCAGACGACGTCTGAAGCAGAAGAAAAAAGACCAACTTTCTGAAAACCTGATTTATTTGCAAAAGACCTTTCGCACAACAGCACAACTTACAACGATTTTTTTCTTCCTTTATAAGTTGGTACTAAACACACCACTGATTTATCGTGGCACATCCGAAATGGAATTTTTTGGATTGTGTTCTTTTAAATCATGGGCAGAGAGAGAAGAAAACCGTTAAAATCGGGAATGGTGAATCGTTTGAAGGAATTTGTCACTTACGATATTATCTGGCCCTAAGGACCACGGGTTTTCCTTTCATGGTGAAATTAACTCTGGGAGTATATGCAGTATAGCAGGACATGTTTTATCCTTCCTTATGAACTAATACCACTGAATATGGAAATATATCAATTCCCTCCTCACACCCCCTCCACTGGATTGAGTTCATATGCAATGGGAAAATTATTAGCACAACATCTGCAGAACATAATTACGGTGCTGTTTTATATGCTTTTACTGGAAAGCTAGGAGTTGAAAGCTGACATTTTCCTTTCCATGACTTGAAAACATTCATAAATCTCATAACGCGAGTGTTTGTCTGATTTTCATTGGTGGCTGTTAATGGTCACTTGTGTCCACAAATGATTGCTATGAATATAGTAAAAAAGTGTATTTTTAATACTACTTAAGTCAACCCAAAGGTGCAGTATATTTAATGTGTATTTATTTACAATGTATCAGATTGTCTAACTCTTTTTGTCAACAATTTCTTTGACATTATAGACTAGTTTAGAGACTGTGTTTGTTTTGAATATGAGAATTTTCTCTCTTTTTTAAAAATAGTTTATTTATTTATGGGGGGGGAGCGCACGAGTGGGGAGGGTCAGAGAGAGAGAGAGGGAGAGAGAGAGAATCTCAAGCAAGGTCCGCACTGTCAGTGCAAAGCCTGATACAGGGCTCAGACCCATGAACCGTGAGGTCATGACCTGAGCTGAAATCAAGAGTCCGATGCTTACCAGACTGAGCCACCCAGGTGCCCCTTGAATATCAGAATTTTCAGTGGCACTCTCAAAGTGGCTTTAAGAATAATAACACCATCCACATTAGCAAACTTCACTCTGCAAAACTTAGTAGTAAATAAGAATGATTCCCACTATCTATGAAAGCATCACAATTATTGTGCTGTGGCCAACTTCCATCACTATGCTACATATTCATTAACGGGATGTCTAGTTTATGACAGACACACCTCTAAAATGTACAGATCTGTGTGGTGCCTGGGTGGCTCAGTTGGGTGAACGTCCAACTTCGGCTCAGGTCATGACCTCGGGGTTCGTGAGTTCGAGCCCCACACGGGGCTCGCTGCTGTCAGCCTGTCAGTGCAGAGCATACTTCAGATCCTCTGTGCCCCTCCCTCTCTGCACTCTCTCTTTTAAAAAATAAATACAGCATTAAAAAAAAATAAAAAAATAAAATGTACGGGTGTGCAAAACAAAGAGCTTACCTTCAGGGACCTTAAATCCAGATGGAGGAAACAGACCATAAATAAATGCCAGGCCAACTTGTAATGGCAAGGAGAAAACCAAAGCAGGGTAAAAGGTTTGATTTGGGGGTGCTGTTTTAGGGCGGGTCTTAAACCCAGTATGTCCAGGCAGGTGATATTTGAGCAGACTTGAATGATAGGAGTTAGTTACATGATGATCTGGGGGAAGAAGATGCTGGGCAGAGAGATCAGAAAGCGTGTAGGCAGTGTGGAAGGAAGAGTCTGGCATATTGGAGGAATAATTCCGCTGTGTGGGGGGGGTGGTGGAGGGGAGGGAGTGGTGAGCACAAGTCCGGGAGAGTGGGAAAGGTCCAGATCGCAGGCCTCACTGGTCACATTAAGCATGTTGGATTTTATTTTAAGCATGAAGCGAAGACACTGGAGGGTTTTGGCTTTTGTTTTTAAAAGATCGCTCCGGCTGCTGTCTGAAAAATAGACTCAGGGGAAGCAAGAGTGGAGTCAGGGAGATCAGCCAGGAAGCTACTGAAATGGTCCAGGTGAGAAATGACGTGTCTGGGACCCATGGCTGCTCATACAGCTGTGCAAGTTGTGCACAAGGTAGAATTCTCCAACGCAGCTTTGCTCGGTCCTTCCTCTGTGGACCGGTTCTATTCATGCTCCACGGCGCGGTTTTGTTTAATCTTAGTGCAAACTTGAGCCGTATGTGATCAAGACATTGCAATCATCCACATCAGTAAGAGGTGTTATTTTAGATCATGAAATTGTCATTCATTCTTTTAGTGCAATAGCGGTAAATGGGTTGGATCTCTGGTATGTTGTAATTTAAATATTCAGCTTTCAGGGGCGCTTGGGTGACTCAGTCGGTTAAGCGTCTGACTTTGGCTCAGGTTGTGATCTGGCGGTTCGTGAGTTCTAGCCCTGCGTCGGGCTCTGTGCTGACGGCTCAGAACCTGGAGCCTGCTTCTGATTCTGTGTCTCCCCCCTCTCTCTCTGCGCTCCCTCACTCGTGCTCTGTCTCTCTCTCTCAAAAATAAATAAAAACATTAAAAAAATATTCAGTTTTAAGATGTGCTGAACTCATTTAGGGGAGGGAGAAATAAAATAGAAGGATAAAACTAGGATAGGTAGTGATAGCAAAAATAGCCAAGTGCTAATTTAGGAGAAAAGTCCCCAATAAATTCCTTAAATCATTGCTATTGCAGAAAGAGAAAAAAAAATCCCCAGAACATCAGACACCAGTGTGTAGATGGGTGCTTACACTTTGAAATTACAGCATAATGATTTTACTAGCACAAATCAAATTCCCAGAGAAAAGTGACAATGAAAGCTAACTTTTATCAAATGTTTCCTTTGTGCTGGGCATTAAGTTAGCAGTGCACTGGCATTATTTTATTTAACCAGCACCAGGATTTAGGAGGGAGATATTACCCTACCCAACTTTACTGAGTCAAAGAGAGATTAAGAAATTTGTCAAGTGTCACACTGATGGTAAGTCAAGGTGAACTTGAGTTTGAATCCATATTTGTTTGAATCACAAGCTCTTTTTTTTTTTTTCCTTACTGTTAGTTACAGGGCCTTAGGCCTAGCTCATTAAGACTTCCTGGAGACAGGAAGGTTAGCATGGGTCCAGAGAAGGGCTGATGAGTGACCAGGATAACTAAACTCCACCTTTGGCATTGTGGTCCCTACATTTGCTCCTGCTACTGGGGACATGTTCCAGAGGCTGTGGCAATGATATGGCGGTGACCCACAAGTGGGTGTAGGAAAACTGTATGGGCAGGGACCTTATAGGGAGTTAGTAAAACACGTAATTAATTTTTTTTTTTTTACGTGTGTTTTAAGCTTGACATTGTACACTTGTTTAGCCTATTGAGAATGAACAAACAAGAAAAGGGGAATGCTCGCGTATTTACGGCACGATCTTCTTTTTTTTTTTTTTAATTTTTTAATTTTTTAATTTTTTTCAATATATGAAATTTATTGTCAAATTGGTTTCCATACAACACCCAGTGCTCATCCCAAAATGTACAGCACGATCTTTTAAATCTTTTTCTTTTTAGACTTCGAGTTTCTGTATGTAAGGAAACCACAAGGTTCTGTGGTCAATAATTGTGTCTTTTAAGAAGCCAAGCTCACAGGTGGATGGATTATCTGTGTGGTGCACTTGCTGGTTGCATTGTTAGTTACCTTGTTAATGGACCTCACAGCACCATTTCCTCCTTCTTCCTTCCCGGCAGAAAACTTTGATATTACTCAGGTATTTGGTCGACCCCGTGCAGCTGTGTATCTGGGGGGAGGCTGCCCCAGCCCAGGGTGGGCGTGACTGGTCTAAGGGGAAATCACATTCCTCTCGATCAGGATTTGTTTAAAATTGGGCACGTGACTTAATGCGGGGACGTCTACAAGCTGGTTTCCGGGAAAAGTTTGCCTCCAAAAAAAGTCAAAAGAAAAGACAGACGCTGTCTTTTTCTCCTGATGTTGTTTCATCATGTGATGTTTGGTTTTCACGTGCCCATTTGGATCCAACCTGGGGAGCGTCTGATGTGAGCAGAAGACGGCAGAGAACCTGGGTGCCTCTTGACATGGTTGGTCTACGGAATAACCAACGCTGAAGCTTTATTCAGCTCAGACTTGCTGTGATGTGAGACATTACAGATCCTTTTCGCTTAAGCCACTTTGAGTTTGGTTCTGTTGCTTTGAACCAAATAACATTCCCAATGATATAACCTGCTCTTAGTACCGCTGAACCAAAGTTTTGATATAGCTTTATTGCATCACCCATATGGCTGCTTGGATAATATTAGAAAGTATCCACATTTTTTTTTTTTTGACCTCAATTACTCCAAATGAAAAAGGGTTTCTTAGCTGGAAATGCTATCACTGGAGATTACTTTTTTCAACTTGCCTCTGCTGGGAATATACTGTTTGGAATTGGAAGAAGCCTGTTCATTCTTTCTCGTCCACATATCCTTTATTGAAATTGCCCACTTGATAGGGCCCTACTAAAAGGGGTGGACTTGCCTGGCCATGTTTTTATAGATGACCTTGTACTTTCTAGCTGCAACTTAATTGAAGAGACTGGACAATTGCCTCAGTGGGACTAATCATATTTTTATCCTGGGATTTTTCTTAAGCTTTAAACTTCAAGATAAAATACAGATATAAAAGAAATACAAAACAAATGCATAACTTGGTGAATAATAATAATAAGGAAAACCCCTTCCCCCCACCAGATCAAGTAACAGGACTTTGTCGGCCAACTGGGAAGCCCCATTTACTCAGCCCCAACAGAGGTCATGACATTTATAATTATCACTTCATTGAGCCTCTTTCTTATATTATCACTAAACCGTCCAGTTTTAATATTTAGTTTTTTTAAGTTTGTTTGAGAAACAGAGAGAGAGCACACATGAGCAGGAAGGGGCAGGGAGAGAGGGAGAGAATCGGAAGCAGGCTCCTAGCTGTTAGCATGGAGCCTAATGTGGGGCTTGAACTCCCATAGCTGTGAGATCATGACCTGAGCCGAAACCTGTCCCTAAACTGTCTGGTTTTAGACACTATGGTTTAGTCTTGCCCATTTTTAATAAGCTGTAGAGGTCTTGCGGATCGGTAAGTGCCTTCTATCATACAGGGTGTTATTTAGAGTGGAGACCGTGGGGTCCCCCCAGTTGCCCCTCAGGACTGAGGCTCTCATACATCCATCCGCCAGGGGGACCGTGGAGGACATTCATAGGCTGGCCCTTTCTCTTTGTGTCCATACCTTTGTATAGTCCTCTTCCACTGAATGCAGATAGGACTTATGGCTTGCTTCTAACCAGTAAAATATGGTGACAGTGATGGAATGTCTCTTCTGTGATTGTTACATATGTAAGGCTGTGTATCGTCAGCAGCCCACTCATGGCCGAGCATCTTACTGCTGGTTTCATGAAGTCAGGGACCATTCCAGGGAAGCCCACATGGCAAGGAACTGTGGGTGGCTGCTAGGTCATTTACTCCTTTCCTGGGGACAGTCTGCTTCCGATGACTGGTTGAGCAGAGCCTGATTCAGCCTCCCTCTGTCAGTTTGAATACGTGGGAGAGGGCACCCAGCTCCCTTACTTTCCTGTGTGATCAGCTAACCAAGTGGTAGCTCAGTCGCCCCTCTGCCCAGTCCTGCTTCTCTCTCTTTCTCACAGATGTTGTTCCTCAGTTCACTCCCCAAGAAACCTTCTGCATGCAAATCTGTCTCAGAGTCTGTTTCCAGGGAATCTCTTAAACCCTGTCTTTTCCTTGCAGTTTATCTTTTGTACACTCCGGGCTGTGTGACCTGTAAAGTCTCTCTCCATGTGGATTTTGCTGATTGAAACTCCTGGTACAGTTCAGTGTGTTCCTCTGTCCTTTGTTTTTCCTGTGAGTTACTAGCTGGAGGCGGGGGATGGATCAGACTCGGCGGATGGGATCATCGGTTCAGTAATGGAAGTGGGCCTGGAGGGGGCATCAACCATGCCTGCTATAATCCCTACCTGGCTTCACATGCGTGTATATGTATACAGACGCATGTATTATGTGTTTGTGCATATATATATGTGTATATATTTGTGTGTATGTGTGCATATATGTATATATGTGTGTATATATGTGTATGTATATATTATATCTGTGTGTATATATATTTGTGTGTATGTGTGCATTTATGTATATGTGTGTATATATGTATATATATGTGTATATACACATGTGTATACAGTGTATGTATATATTATATATGTGTATATATGTGCGTGTATATACACGTGTATATATATGTATGCATATACGTGTGTGTATATATGTGTGTGTACATATATGTGTGTATATATGTGTGTGTGTGTATATAATGTGTGTATATATGTGTATGTATATATATGTGTGTATATATGCATGTGTATATATCTGTGTGTGTATATGTGTATGTGTGTATATATGTATGTATATATGTGTGTATATGTATGTGTACATATACATGTGTATATGTGTGTACATATATGTGTGTATGTATGTGTATGTATATTTTTCTGTGTATGTGTGTGTATACATGTGTATATATGTGTGTGTATGTGTATGTATATATATGTGTATGTGTGGGTATATATATGTGTATATGTGTGTATATATGTGTATGTATATATATATGTATGTGTATATATATGCATGTGTATATATGCATGTATATATATATGTGTTTGTGTATGTATATGTATATATATATGTGTGTATATGTATGTGTGTATATATGTGTATGTGTGTATATATATACATATATTTATCTCTACATTCTATGTACATGGAACACACATACAGGTTTGCAGGTATTTCTATGCATCCATGTACATATATATATTTACAATGCATGTATATTATACATTAATATATTTGTATGTTTATAAATATATGCCTTTTAATTTTGGTGCTTTCCCATCCCACTTTTGGTCTATTTAGACAAAACTGGGCAATAGGTGGGCTTCAGGTACAGACTTGAAGAAGGAACAAGGCCGAGGTTTGACTGCAGGGAGCAGGGTCTGGAGACTCCAGTGACTTCTCCTAGGAACATGCTCCTGTAAGAACTGGTACTGGTACTTTTCTGGCTGGGAGTGGATTGTGGGTGGGGGTTTTCCCAAGAGAGATGAGGGGACAGAGTGGTTCCTTAGGAAGTATAGCCCCTCTACCAGCGATTCTGGAACCAAGTGGGCATGAAGTGGTCATTTATACTCATAGGTCACTTGTAAGTCAAGTTTTCTTTAAGAGGCAATTGCTTGTTTTGGAAATTTGTGGCATCTCATATTTTGAGGCTTAAAATGAAAGATATTCTTTGGGTTGTGGTGTGGGGTAAATGTGAGGGCAGCAGGAGCAGCTGAGTGATGGAGTAATTAATGTCTCAAGGTCAATTTCATCTTTAAGATTTGTGGTTCTGTGGTTTTCTCTTTGATTTTTTTCTTTCTGTAGTAAAACTTGTTAAAGAAGTGATGGAGATATATGGACCCTTTTATGAGGATTTCAAGTCAATGAAAAGCACCATTGAGTCTTTTGATGGTTTACATTATTCAGTTCAAATGTGTATTTTAAGTTTTTGTGGTGAGAAATTATACTTATTTGCCTTTTTAAAGAGGTGTTTATGGATGCTTGTGACATCTTAAGCCCCCTAAAGCTGTTTTAATATTTGGGTATATTAATAAATTATCTATAACTTACTGTATATGGAATTTGATGTTCCCTATCCGAGTGGGTGAAAAGAAAAAAAAAACAGGCAAAGGCATTGCTTTTTTCATTTTCTACTTTTAAGAATTGTCAAAACCTCTTTGTTGCCTTTCCCTGAGTGGACCCTGCAGGCAGGCAGTGTAGGGTAATTTTAGAACTGGGTGATACATAGGAGGCCCAAACTGGGGAGGTCATGACCTATGGCTTCTATAAGTAAAGAGTTTCTATTTTGGGAGAGCACTGTTTGTGATGTTCCCTGATTATCTGCAGATCTGACAGCGCGGGTGTTGCAGTTGGCCTCCAGCCTCTTTTTCCTACTGGGTTCCTCGAGATGAAAGACCCAAGCAGGGTGCATCTGACACTGCTTTTCTCTTTTTGTACTTGTGCATTCTTGTTTCTCCCATATTCTGACATGTCTTAGGATATTTTGTTAATATGCATATGTATATTCCCTTTTCACTCCTGAAAATTTTTTTCTTCTTTCTTTCTTCCTTCCTTCCTTTTCTTTTCTTTCCTTCTTTCTTCCTTCCTTCCTTCTTTTCTTCTTTCTTTCTACCTTCCTTCATCTTTCTTTCTTCCTTCCTTCCTTCCTTCTTTTCTTCTTTCTTTCCTTCTTCCTTCCTTCTTTTCTTCTTTCTTTCTCTCCTTCCTTCCTCCCTCCCTCCCTCCCTTCCTCCCTCCCTTCCTTCCTCCCTTCCTCCCTCCCTTCCTCCCTCCCTCCCTTCCTTTTCTTTCTTCCTTCCTTCCTTCCTTCCTTCCTTCCTTCCTTCCTTCCTTCTTTTCTTCTTTCTTTCCTTCTTCCTTCCTTCTTTTCTTCTTTCTTTCTCTCCTT
This sequence comes from Acinonyx jubatus, assembly GCF_027475565.1. Taxonomy (NCBI): domain Eukaryota; kingdom Metazoa; phylum Chordata; class Mammalia; order Carnivora; family Felidae; genus Acinonyx; species Acinonyx jubatus. The sequence goes on along the minus strand of NC_069381.1, from coordinate 202,541,710 downwards.
CCTTCCTCCCTCCTTCCCTTCCTTCCTCCCTTCCTTCCTCCCTTCCTCCCTCCCTTCCTTCCTCCCTTCCTCCCTCCCTTCCTTCCTCCCTCCCTCCCTTCCTTTTCTTTCTTTCTTTCTTTCTTTCTTTCTTTCTTTCTCCCTTCCTTCCTTCCTTCTTTTCTTCTTTCTTTCTTTTTTTCTTTCCTCCTTCCTTCCTTCTTTTCTTCTTTCTTTCTCTTTCTTTTTTCCTTCTTTCCTCTTTCCCTTCCTTCCTCCCTCCCTTCCTTTTCTTTCTTTCTTTCTTTCTTTCTTTCTTTCTTTCTTTCTTTCTTCCTTCCTTCCTTCCTTCCTTCCTTCCTTCCTTCCTTCCTTTCTTTCTTTCTTCTTTTGCCATTTGATGCAGACCTGACTTTTGCATTTACGGAGAGAACGTTGTTTGAATCATAAGGATCTGAATAAAGGGCATGATCTCTGTAATTTCTTTTCCTGTACGGGTTCCTCAGCTCTGGAGTTTTAACGTTTGAAGCTGCTGGGCAAGAGCAGAAGTCAATAGACTTTTAATGTTTGAAGCTGGTTGAAATTATTAACTTCTGTCATTTAAGAAACGTTAACAGCCAGAATGCTTTAATCCAGCATGAAATAGGTAGAGTGTGCACTTTTAAGGGCTCTTGGAAAGAGGTGACATTTTAAACAAGTGAACTAGCTTAGAAGATGGTAGCTTCCAGAATCTCAGGAGAGGTTCCAAGAAGTTAACTTTTAATCATGTGATATGAAATAACTTCTTCCCAAAGAATGGGTCCATTTAGGCAACAGGATGGCCCTCTTTCCCACGACCAGAAAACACTACACAATGTTTCTGATCACATGGCTTTATAAATACATTTCACAGTTAAGTGTGTGGGACTGGGATTGGGTGAGTAACATTTTCTTGTTTAAAACTGTCAAGGCAAAGAACTCTTTTTCCCCTGTGGTTTAAGAAGTGTTCTGAGACACCAATATATTCCCTCTTCTCAAATCGAATGTGCTCATCAGGGAAGCACTTGGAGTTCATAGGAACCAGCTGTTGGGACTAAAAAGTCACAAGTTAGAATCTCTAATGCAGGGGTTGGCAAACATTTTTATGTAAAAGGCCAGAGAATAATATTTATTATTTAAATTTATTTTTTGTAGGTTAAGAAGCAATATTGAAGATACTATGTAGGTACTTACACAACAAGAGAGAAAATACTTTTCACAATGTTTTTATTGACAAAGTTAAAAAAATAATAATAATGATCACTGTGTACAATTTTTGTAATGCAGGTCTACTAATGAGAAGAATGTTTTTGGGGGAGGGATAATGTTGCACTTAATTTGGATTCAAAGTTACTTGTCTGTCATCAAAGCAATTGTGAATGTGCATCTGAAAAGCCACTCTTAGCTGGTGGGCCGTAGGCAAACAGGTGGCAGAGGGGATTTGACTTGCAGGCCATGTGCTAGCAGAACTCATACTTTTTCTTTTCCTTTTCAAATGTTTATTTAAATTTTAAAGTTAGTTAGTGTCAAGTGCAATATTGGTGCAATATTGGTTTCAAGAGTAGAGTTCAGTGACTCAGTTCTTAACTTGTGACACCCAGTGCTCATCACAATAAGTGCCCTCCTTAATACCCATCACCCATCTAGCCCACCCCCTACCCACCTCCCTCCATCAACCCCCCAGTGTTTTCTCTGTTGGTAAGGGTCTCTTATAGTTTGTTTCCCCCTCTCTTTTTCCTTTGTTTCCTCCCCCTCATATGTTCATTTGTTTTGTTCTCAAATTCCACATATGAGTGAAATCATATGACATTTGTTTTTCTCTGACTGACTTATTTCACTTAGCATAATACACTCTAGCTCCACCCATGTCACTGCAAATGGCAAGATTTCATTCTTTTTGATGGCCCGGTAATATCCCATGGTATATATACACCACACATCCTCTATCCATTCATTAGTCAGTGGACATTTGGGCTATTTCCATAATTTGGCTATTATAGATAGTGTTGCTAAGAACATTAGGGTGAATGTACCCCTTTGAATCTATATTTCTGCGTCCTTTGGGTAAATACCTAGTAGTGCCATTGCTGGATGCTAAGGCAGTTCTATTTTTAACTTTTTGAGGAACCTCCATACTGTTTTCCAGAGTGGCTGCACCAGTTTGCGTTCCCACCAACAGTGCAAGAGGGTTGCCCTTTCTAGGAGAACCCATACTAACCACTGCTCTCTGGGCGCTGTCTCTGGGTTTATTTCTGCTGCCTGAGGGGACATAACAAAAGTAGAGAAATATGCATGTTCAAGGATGTGTATGTATAAAGCAAAAGTAGCACTTTATCTCCCACATGTTTTAAGTTTATGTATTTATTTCGAGAGAGGGAGAGAGAGAGCACATGCCCATGCGGGGGAGGGGAAGAGAGAGAGAGAGAGAGAGAGAGAGAGAAAATCCCAAGCAGGCTCCCCATTGTCAGTTCAGAGCCTGACGAGGGGCTCGATCTCACGAACTATGAGATCAAAACCAAGAGTCGACTGCTTAACCCACGGAGCCACCCAGGTGCCCCTCCCACTTTTTTTTTTTTTTTTTTAATTTAAGAAGTATGGCTCTCTCTGCATGTACTCACCGTGGTAGATTCTAGCTTCCTTTCTTTTCCGATGAGTGGGTCAGTCCCAGGATGTCATTCTGCTAGGTGTGGCTTCTGGGCTATCGGTAATTCTAAGTATGTTTCTTAATGTTTTAAACCGGCTGCCACATGTCAGGTGGTGGGGAGGGAGTGGGGAGGAGGGGTAACCGGTCCCACAGTTGGGAACTTGCATTTGAATGGACTGCTAACATTTGCTGGGCATTTGCCAGTGAGCCATGAGCAGGCTGAGCACTCCATGCTTATCAGCCAATTTAGTTCCCACACTAACCCCTTGATATTCTATTTTTGTCCTCATTTTATTTATTTTTTATTTAAAATAATTTTTTTAAATGTTTATTTATGTTTGAGAGAGATAGAGCATGAGCAGGTGAGCAGGAGAGGGGCAGAGAGAGGGGGAGACACAGAATCTGAAACAGGCTCCAGGCTCTGAGCTGTCAGCACAGAGCCCGACGCGGGGCTCGAACTCACGGACCGCGAGATCATGACCTGAGCCGAAGTCGGCCACTTAACCGACCGAGCCACCCAGGTGCCCCTAAAAGAATTTTTTTAAATGTTTATTTATGTTTGAGAGAGACAGATAGAGCAGGAGCAGGAGAGGGGCAGAGAGAGGGGGAGACACAGAATCCGAAGCAGGCTCCAGGCTCTGAGCCGTCAGCACAGGGCCCGACGCGGGGCTCGAACTCACGAACCGCGAGATCGTGACCTGAGCTGAAGTCAGACACTTAACCGACTGAGCCACCCAGGCGCCCCTATCCTCATTTTATATATTGGAAGTAGAATTCTAGATAATAGCAGAAGATAGCTGGGTCCTTACTATGTGCAAGACTCGGTTCTCAGTGTTTTACAGGAATCGTGTCATTTAACTGTAACCTAATGGAGTGGTACCATTGTCCTCACTTTATAGATGTGAAAACTGAGGCATAAAGACGTAAACAGCTGCCCGGAGTTGCTCAGTTGGTAAGAGGCAGAATGGGGCTTCAAACCCAGGCAGCTTCGGGACACAGTCACTTAACGTTACGCTGTTTTTGCGAAAGTATGTATTACTTACCCGAGATTTGGCCCAACTGAGATTTGAATTTCAGGTGTCTGACTCTAGGACGTCTCTCAATCACTGTCTTACCCAACAGTCCCCCATCTTCTGCTTTGTTACTGGGATTGATCCCTCATTCGTGAACGAGGTGGTTCCAGGAGGAAGGCTGTGGGGCCCATTCATCCTGCGATCAAAGCAACAGGCAGGGGGACAGAGCCCTGTTTTCACACCGGTTCCCAATCCACAGAGGGGAGGGAGCCGCACAGGATGGGTGTGCTCTGTGGGTCAGGACTTTGAATGAGGGAGGCCGGCTGATCTGCTTATGTCCTCCTTGATCCGGGGCAACTCACTTATCTTTTTTTAATCCTCAATTTCCTTATCTGTAAAACACAGCTCATACAACTTCCCTGGAAGGGAATTTAACGAGAAGAGGCTTTAAAATGTTCTTGTCTTCGGTGACACGTAGTTTTCTGTATCAGCCTGGCCAGGCTACGGCACCCAGTGATCTAATCAAACATTAATCGAGGTGGTGACATTTTCTAGATACGGTTAATATCTACAATCGGTTGACTCTCCAGAAAGGAAACTCATCCTTGCTGATGCGGGTGGGCTTCTTCCAATCTGTTGAAGGCCATAAGAGCAAAACCTGAGATTCCCCAAAGAAGGAATTCTACCTCAAGGCTGCAGTCTAGAGATCCTGCCAGTGTCCAGCTTGCCCATGTGGCCTGCAGAGAAGATTCTGGAGGACTCTGATACTTTCTCAGATAGGCAACTTCACCCATGGTCACCAAATAGTTGTAGCTATTGTGTCCTCCGCCCCATAGAAAATCTTTGGATCTTGGTGATATGAATAATTGAAGCAGCCACCTTTTACTTTCATTTGGTTTACACACTCGAGGCCCTGCAAACTCAAAGCACGTCTACCTCTGAATTTCATTCCAACTGCAAAATGTATTCGCAACACAATCTTCTCTGAGCGGCGCTGCTGTGGGAAAAGTACAGATACGGTTCCATCATCACGAAGCCTGGCTGATGCACTGATTAAAGGGAAATGGCATGGTGAATTGAAAGATGTTTTAACTACTATATCTAATTACAAAGAAGAACATGTTACCAAAATGTGAATGCGTCCTATAATAAAAAAAACAAGAGCAATTAACAATCAAACAGGCAACTGCTTTCTTGACAGACAGATGACACAGAGCAGGACTAACGAAAATGCAGGAAGGTTTTGCTTGACGAGGAAAGCTGAGATGTTCCTTCAAATTGTAAGGTAAGACCCGAGGAGCCTAAGACTTGGTGATTATAAGGCCAGGGAGGGACTCAGGCAGCACTGGAATGGCTGCTCTTGGTTCTGTATTACTGAAGCAAAGTCCTATTTATTTTCAGAATGGGGGGCCAACTTGTATTTTACCAGTTGGCAGAAATCTGGATGCAAAAGACGCTCGTTTTCCTGCGTGTAATTTTACTCGGAGATAAGGGAGTACTTATCTTTTTAAAACGCCCACTGAGATATTTGTATTTCTTTACTGTACTATCCTTTAGATATTTTGTTTTATAGTCAGAATGTCCTAGTCTGACCTCCTGCCTATCCCATAGGGATCTGTGTGGTTAACGAAGTTAACATCCGTAAATTACCATGAGCTCCAAGGATGAAAAGTCCTGGAGAAGTGAAGAATTTCCTAATCAACCCACTTCTTTCCTCTTTCAGGCGGGAGTATGTAAGGCGTTCTCTTTCTCTTGGCCATGCAGCTGTTATTGTCTCCAACATTATTCTCAATAAGTCTGAGAATGGGCTACTGGGCTGATCATGACCAACCAAGGGGATGGGTCCTTGATACTCAGTCTTTGGTCTCAGGGCACAGAATGTGCATCTGATGGCTCAGAGTCAGGCATGAATTTCTTGGCTGGAGGCCCTGGTCTGCAAACAATGGCATGCCTAAGAATCACCTCAAGAGCTTGCTGAAAGTGCAAAAACCTGGGCTGCACCTCCAGAGATGCTGAAATAGTAGTTCTGGGATGAAATTCAGAAATTTTCATTTTTAACAAGAATTTTTAACAGGCAGGCAGTTCATAAACCACATTAAAAAATGGTTCTTTATTTTTGAGAGAGAAAGAGAGAGAGAGAGAGAGAAAGTAGGGGAGGGGCTGAGAGAGAGGGAGACACAGAATTTGAAGCAGGGTTCAGGCTCTGAGCTGTCAGCACAGAGCCCATCACAGGTTCGAACTCATAAACCACGAGATCGTGACCTGAGCTGAAGTCAGACGCTTAACCGACTGAAGCACCCAGGCGCCCCTCATAAGCCACATTTTAAGAAATATGCCTCTACGGCAGAGTGATCTACCTCTCCTTTTTAAAAAATAAAATAAAACAAGAAAACCGGGCGCCTGGGTGGCTCAGTCAGTTAAGTGTTTGACTCTTGATTTGGGTTCAGGTCATGATCTCTTGGTTCGTGGATTTGAGCCCCGCATCGGGCTCTGCCCTGGTGGCGTGGAACCAGCCTGAGATTCTCTCTTTCTCTCTCTGCCCCTCTCCTGCATGCTCTCTCTCTCAAAAACAAATAAATAAACATTTAAAAACAAACAAAAATTACCCCCCCCAAACCCCTAGTGGTAAACGTATGCACATCTAGCTGTAACATTTATTTATAAATAGATTTATTTATAAACGATCTACTGCTCTATTTTTTTTTACATACGCACATTCTGCACATTGTAAAACATAGGAGACTGGAAGTTAAACATTTCAGGATGCTCTCAAGAAGAAACATAATATTTTATAAATTTTAGAACTTTATTCATCCTTGTGTATACTCTTTGCTCTCACCAGAACATTATTAACATATTTAACTCTTAGCTATCACTAGTTATATTTTAATAAGAGCAGTGTGATCAAACATGCTCCATTATTTTGAAAATATGGGTTAAATATATTATGAAGCAGGTATTTGACAATCTGTCTCAAAGTTCAGTTTATTTGGATCCTTGGTTATAACAGATTTCATAGCTGAAAAAAATGCCTTTCAGAGATGCATAAGTTCAAATGAAAGATGTGCATCCATGGTGGGGTCTTCTAAACTGTGATACTTAAAAATTCTGTCAATCATTCATTTTTATTGAAATTTGGTAAATTTCCAGTCTCTGATGTTATGTAGTTATTTTCCCAAGTTAATCAGAATATGCTGGATTTTTATGCTTCTTTTAAAAAAATTTTTAAATTATGTTTGTTTATTTTGAGAGAGAGCGAGCGAGAGAACAATTAGGGGAGGGGCAGAGAGAGAGGGAGACACAGAATCTGAAGCAGGCTCCAGGCTCTGAGCTGTCAGCACTGAGCCCGATGTGGGGCTCGAACCCACAAACCATGAGATCATGACCTGAGCTGAAGTCAGACGCTTAACCAACTGAGCCACCCAGGTGCCTGTGATTTTTTAAATCCTGAAATTCCTCATTTAGATGTTTTGAAAACAGGTTGGAAAGTTCTTTTCCAGGTTTGAGTGCACAGATCTGAATTTTTATAGTGACATACATTCTTTTTCTTCCACAAGATCGTGTAACAATGACAATATTTCTAAGCTTTTATTTTCAGATGCCTGAAATTCATAGCTTGAACCATTTTCTAAAAACAATATTATTTTTCGGTTATTATTAAACTATCACCTCAATTTGGAGGGGATAAGTGAAATTTAAATATATAGGCAGAGATAAAGAGACGTAAATACAGATACGTAGAGATTTCTGATATAGATCTGCTACATAGCATACCACTGAGAACGACCAGTCCTTACAGAAAATGTTGGCAAATTTGGAACACGTGTGTTGTAGTAAAAGAAAAATATGTCACTCTTTTTTTAAGTTGAGAAACTTTCAAGATTATAAGTGATGGCCGGGGAACCTCCGTGTTACAAAAGCTTTTCCTGATCACTCCATCTGATGACAAAGCATGATGAACATTTTGTTACAGGAAAGTCTTATTTTTTGGAAAACTAGGGACTCCAATGGCCTCCTGAAGAAATCTGTGCACTTCTGGCTTTCACTTCTTTGTTGCAATAGCTCTGAGCCGGGTAGGAGTTTCAAGTGCAAGCGTATCTCTGTAATCTTAGCCCAGAATTGTTTGTGCCAGACAAATACTTTTTGGCTCTCGTTATTATGCAAGAAACCTCCTAAGTGACTTCAAAACATTTTCCATTAAGGTTCAGAGAAATTTTGTAAAGCCCTGACTGTTCTGTGGCTTTAAAAATTGCTGAAAAAAAAAAAATCACAGTTTGGATTTCATGTTCCTGATGCTTATAAGGTTTTAAGTGCCTGGCTTATCATGACGACTTAAAACCCCTCCTTGTATAATATCTCCGGACACACCATGCACACTTAGGGCGAGGTCATTGTCGGGTATAGTGGATAAAAACTCGTGCTTCCAATCTCATTTTTCTGGTCATCTTTTTGGCAGATATGATGAGATTGTCATTGTTTTTACTACTGTGACACCAAAGAGCATGCATTAGGGACAAGAGAAGTCTCAGCTTTGCCTTTAAAAAAAAAAAGTTGTTCTGTTGTACCTCCATTATTTGTATTATCTTCAAAGCATGGCTTCCCTGCTGGACTCTTTTTTTTTTTTTTTAAGTGTATTTATTTATTTATTTATTTTTGAGAGTGAGAGAGAGAGAGAGAGAGAGGAGAGGAGGGCAGAGAAAGACAGAGGGAGAGAGAGAGAAACCCAAGCAGGCTCTGCCCTGTCAGCGCAGAACCCGGAGTGGGACTGGAAGTCATGAACCGTGAGATCGTGACCCGACCCGAAACTGAGAGTCGGACACCCATCTGACCAAGCCCCCCGGGTGCCCCATTGCCAAACTCTTTCTGATTCACTTGTTCATTTTGTTATTTGTTTTAGTTAAAATCAGGTAACACCACTCTTAAAACAGGTTAGCCTGGCACATGTTAACTGCAGAATTTTCTAGGATGCAATGCTAGAAAGCTGTGACTGTCAATCAGGCTCTTCCCTTAGGTCACGCCAGGGACTAAGGAGCACGCCAGGGACAGTTGGAGTGAGGGCACAGGGGCCAACCCATACCTTAAATATGAAGAAAGTGTAACCTGTCTTCTTTATTGTTACAAAATACAAGTAGAATCTGAAATTGTCTTCCTCCGCCCCCAAGTCACTTCGAGCATCCCCTGGGGTGTGTGCTATGCCTCTTTAGAGGGTAGCCAAGAAACGTGCTCACACATACAGGACAGATGGAGGCAGGAAGTCCAACCCTCACCCTCTAGATCCATCCCTGGGGCCGTGAGGCCATACTGAGGCACATAGTATAAAGCACTATCCTCACTCCACATCTGCCCTGAGAGTTTATATTTACATTGATTTAACTGTGATTTCAAGATAACGTATCAAAAACGAGGACGAAATGGCTGTTAAAGCTTCAATACAGAGGGCACTTTACATGCCCTTCATCTTTCTCAAACATACAGACCAAGAATGTGGAATCGAATGTCTTGGCCACCGCACTGTCCCACGGCTCAGAGCGAGCGCCAGCAGGCATCAGGTAAATATGTGTTGATTGAACTCACGGATGAATAAATAAGCCGCACACTTCTGGCCTCGCGTTATTTTCTTACTGTTGGTTTTCCTTTGCCCTGTTAACTTGCGTTTTTATTTCCTCTGGCGTTTTATTTCCTTTGCACTGTTAACTTGTGTATTTCATGCGTATTTGTAAGCTGCTTTGAATGAGTAGTACTAAGATGATTTATGTTATTGTAATTACAGATATTCTTTATTGAGTGCTTATGTGCTACGGGGTGCTATTTGTTTTTGCTAAGTACTCCACAGACACCTACTTAATTCTCACATAACCCCACAACGTAGGAATGACCACTTCCACTCTAGCACCAATGAGTCACTTGGAAAAGTTAAGTGACTTGCATAAAGTCACCTTGGGATTAGGTGGAAATTCTGCGATTTTAATTCTGATTTACCTTTTCCCAGAATTTGTGTTCTTTGTGCTTATAGCTGATCACTGAAACATTGTGGGGTGTGCAGATAAAAGAGGAAGACTTTTTTTTATGGCTTTGCAGGTGTATTTTATGGTTTGCTAATTGTATAAGTTTTCTTGGATTCATGATTCTGAAATGTCCTTGAAGATTTTATCTGCACTGGGGCCAAGTTGCATAGGCCACATCTTATATAGGCTACCTACATGATATTTGGCCTGATATGGTCACTTGAAATTTTATGCATCTGTGAAAACAAATCATTTAGTTTTTTGAAAGGAAATACTGCAAAATCAGTCCTGGTTACATCGTTAGTATCTTCACCATGTGGGAAAACAAAAATTTGTCCTTAATTTGTGAATCAAATGGTGACTCCATAGACCTAACAGGAAGCAATCAGAAAGCTGGGCCATTCAGAAGAATGTAATCTAGTATTGGGGCACCTGGGTGGCTCAGTAGGTTGAGCATCTGACTTTAGCTTAGGTCATGATCTCACAGCTCATGGGTTCAAGCCCCGCATCGGGCTCGCTGCTGTCCTCGCAGAGCTTGCTCTGGATGCTCTGTCCCCGTCTCTCTCTGCCCCACCCCCACTCATGCTCGCTCTCTCTCTCCCAAAAAAAGAATATTTTATTTTTTATTTTTTTAATGTTCATTATTTTTGAGAGAGAGAGAGCACAAGTGGGGAAGGAGCAGAGAGAGAGGGGGACACAGCAGGCTCCAGGCTCTGAGGGGTCTGCATAGAACCCATGAACCGTGAGGTCACGACCTGAGCTGAAGTCCGATGCTTAACTGACTGAGCCACCCAGACGCCCAATGAATAAACGTTAAAAAAAAAAAAAAAAAAAAAGAACGTAATATAGTATTTTGTCTGGGGGGGTCTCTATATCAGACACGCTTAGTTGGATATTCCAAATTTGAGTGTGAACAATATTTTTCAGCTTCTGAGCATGACCTTTTATTAATGGGATCGTTTTCAATGCAACAAGAGCTTCATGCAAAGGATTCGTCTTTTTCTCTCACAAGCACCTGCCATTCATCCCAATGTTCCTCAGTATAGATAACTTCCTTCTCATTTTGGAAAAAAGAGCCTTAGGTCTCTTCTTTACCCTTCCCCACCTCCTCAAAATGTGAAATCATCTATAAGCTTTAAGAGTCATTGTGGAAATTACTCACCCTTGCAGAATTTCATGGTAATGAGCACAGCCACATTCTGGCTACATTAAGTGTGCGTGAATGACCACAACCCCACTGCTCCACTCATTAGGCACCTTCCAGTATTGCTGTGTGTCATTAGCACATCAGCTGTCACAGTCTTCCTTAATCTCCATCCAGGCCCAGGTGATTTCAAGGCATTACTCTGCTTTTGGTTTTTAGATAAAACACTAAAGACAACTTTGTAGTCTCTCTGATAGGTTCTGTAGGGTTTAAAAATGAAAACGAAGTGGTTTTTGATTGTGTACGAGTGTTTACAAACATGTAGGGGACTCCAAGGGCGGTATCACGGATGCAACTTGAAAACTGAAGCTGTTTGACTTGTCCCTCGTTTCCGTACTGGATTTCTTGTTGGGGTGCATGGGATCCCCAAACCTGTAAATTGAGGCAAAGTTGAAAAAGAAATAAAGTTACCTAATTCTTGATACAAAACAGTGGGAGTGGTAAGAAGGAGCAAGTGTTCTAGGAACATGTCCTCTGTGAAATTTGCTTGAGGCTGAAACCATTCTCACTTGCTTTAAAGAGTTAAGGACTTGAAATAGCACTGTTTTCCTATGTTAAGATTCATGTGACTTATCACATGAAAAGAAGAAAGGAGAGAAATGCATTTTGTTGGGGAACCCCCGTTTCCCTCATTGTTCCTTAAAAAACATTTTCAGATGACTAGAGGGGCAAAGGGACATACACAGAAATGGTTAAATTCTGACTTGGAATTCCGTGGGAATTAGCAGTCTGTCGACCAAGGCCCTGGCCTAAAATGTCATGGTTGGCCCATGACTTCCTATGGGGCTGCTATTGATGGCCAGTTTCTTGTTTTTCTTTCTTCGATGCGTACATATGCCCAGAGGCTATTTGTAATGGGAGAATTTTAAGAAATTCATAAATTTGAAACACCCCACACATACAAAATTCTTTCTGAATGTGTCAGCTTAATGTTCTTTTCCCAAATTCACATAAAATAAAGCAACATAATAGCCATGTCTTTGCAATAGTCTATCTTAACATTTAATTTTTATTGATCTTTAACTACAATGCTAGGTAACATGAAGAGAGCAATATAAATCAGCCGTCTGAGTTTAAATGGCCAAAAGTTATCTTTTGATGTTTGTGTCTTTGAAATAAACGCACCTCACGTATAATTTCAAAACAAACATAGTCTAAAAAATAATACAAATTTGTCTGCCTTGACATGTACATTTTACAAAGTGTTTATACAGTATGAATTAACTTGCTTTGTATATAGAAGAAATGCAGATTCTTCAAAGGGCAAGCATCTGATCTTTAGGAACGGAGTTCATTGAGGTTAAATTGTGCTCAGGGAGTTTAAGGTAAAAAAGAAAGAAAAAGGAGATTATACCTCTCCTTATGGCAGGAAGAAGCTCATTTCCAGGGTAGAAACTTCTGAAACCCATAAAATACGTTCCAGATTCAAGACTTGATGAGTTCATGCATCATATCTGGACACTTCACTCCTGCTATAGACAAAGTCTTGGGACCAGTTCCCTTTCACTTACTGAGAGGGATAAAAATGCCCAAAGTGTATGCGAGAGACAAAATTTAAAAATTAAAGTAACTGTAATTCTGTTTTGTTTAACACTAATGCTCTCCTTTTATGCACCCGATGGTTCAAACATCAAGACCCCAAAACTCAATTGTGTGACAAAACCAGAAACAGAGCACCGATGAATATCAGTTAAGACCTAAGAAAGTATTCATTAAAATTTAAGAAGAAGGTAAAAATACCTGAACCAGAGGTTCCTAAGCTTTTTTTGTGTCGTGGACCCTTGGGCACTCTGGTAAATGGACCCTGTCTCAGAATACTGTTTCTACATGCAAAAGAGCAAAATACATAGGATTTCAAAAAACCCCAATTATATTGAAATATAATGTTGATCAAAATATGTGAAAAAAATACCACCCATCCAAATTTGTGAAATCATAATACTTGTGTCTATTAATGCATCAAATAACAAGAATTAGCAAGAGGTTTAATAACTGTCACGTTGAAGTAGGAATGAGCATAAGTGATACTTTGAGATCTTTACAAAGTTATAATGTGATATGAAAATATTTACGATTTCTACTGCTGGCAAGGTCACAGAAACTGCTAAGAATACTATAGTTTGTTGAAGGAAACATGAGATTTCAGTTAGACATTAGTGAAAATGAATGTATAATTCGTTTCCATTCAACTTCACGGACCTCCTTGGGATCTAATGGAAGAGTCCCTTAAGGATCTGTGGACCCCGGGTTACAAAGCCTTGCTCCGAATATAAGACATATGCCCTTGACCACGAATGTATTGTTTCATGGGCTTGGCTTTGGTCAAGATTTAGCTTAATATTTTGGTCATCTTAGCAAACGTGGAGAGTTCATCATCACATAAGCATTTATGCCAAGGACGTAAAAAACAAAAAAAACAACAACTGCCACATGGTTTATTTGTTTGGCTTGAGGTTGTTTCTTTAGACGTGCAGGGACATCTGTCCTTTTTAAAGGCCCAGACCCCATTTAAAGTTTATTCCATTTTGCCCATAATTACATTCTGTCAAAGAACACCATTTCATTTTTCTTCTATTTTGAACTTTTAATGTGAACGCGTCTGTTCAAGTAAGTTGTTGCAAACTCTTCAAGGGAAGGAATGTATCTTTTTTTTTTTTTTTTTTGTATTTAGAAAATTCTTAGCAGATATGCACAAAGCAGAAAATTACTGTTTGCAGGTTGAAAGAAATGACAGGCTCTGAAATATCAGTATTCATACTGCACCATTTGAAAAATCTTTCCCTTGAGAAGTTGGAAGTTCTTTGGATTTTTTCTTCTTCATCCTTCTATTCACTTGAGAAATAAAGAAGAGAAAGAGAAAGATGACAAATGGGATGGGTATGAATAAATGATTCTATCGAGAATCTGAGAGCGTCATGAAACCTTATCACTGTAGATTAAGAATAGGTTATTTGGCCGAGCTACTTATCAGATTAATGCCACATCTTCACTATATGGCCACCCAGTATCTAATTGGAAGCCCCTATGACAGGGATATCCTTCCTAAAATAGTTAATTCATTTTCTCAGTAATTATCTCATCGTTAGGAAAATTCCTCAGAATGAGGGATATTTGTCTTTCCTTTGCGCTTAAGAAATTTTCATGAGAGAATGGGTTGTAGAGTTCCAGGAGGCAAGAATTTTGCCCTGAAGGGTTTTGTTTGAATCCTGGAGAAAACAGACATTGATTCTCACTGTAGCCACAACTAAAACGATGGCAACAAAATAACTTTTAATGTGCCCATGTGACTAAGACATCATCTTTTGAAAAAGACTTGTGGAATCTATCATGTGACATGTGTGGTGTGATACACAGCCCAGTTTTAACTTCATAAACTGGTGTAAGTTACTAAGCTTTTTAAACCTTAAGTCCTCTTCTGAAAAATGGCGATAGTAATATCAGTCTCATAGGATTTCCGATGAAAATAAGTCAGACGATGCAAGAGCATCATCACTTCAGTGCTTAGTATATTAGCAAGAATGTTTTCAGCTACAGATAACAGGAAGATCCCAGTCAAAAGAGCTCACACGATGTGGGGTGGGGAGGGGGGGGGGTTTGTTATCCCACGTATAAGAGGTTTGGAAGCTGGGATATTTTAGGGTTTGACTTATGTCATCAGAGATCTAGGGTTTTTTGTTTTCGTTTTTAGTCTTCCCGCTTCGACTTCTTCATTGTGTTACTTTTATCCTCACACTTGTCAATATCGCCAAGAGGCTTCAAGCGTCATGTTCTTACAGCATAAGCCCCACCACGTATCTTCTCTTGCATCTGGTTGGTCAAGAGGCAACACTTGCCCATTTCATGAGGGGTTCGATGACTATAATTGGCTTAAATTAATAAAGTGTTATTTCCTGGGCCTGGGGAGGATCACTCCCACTCCTTTCCAGAGGATGGCTACCTGATTACTGAGCAAAACTCATGATCTATTAACAAGGAAAAAGTGGAGGAGTGGATGCTTGGAGATAACCAACAGTGTCTGCCATATTACCCTTCACATACTATGTTATATACAATCAAGAAAGACAAAAAATTGTGGTGCAGTGAATATAACTCCACCAATTCCTTACTGTATATGGTCTTAGACAAGGTCATGTAGCCTTTCAAGAATCAGTTTTTACATCTGCAAAATGGAGGTGAATAATTATGCCTATTCCTCAGGGTCATAAAAATATAATGTATGTGTGGGGCACCTGGGCGGCTCAGTTGGTTAAATAAGCATTGGACTCTTGATTTCAACTCAGGTCATGATCCCAAAGTCATGGGATAGAGCCCTGCCTTGGGCTCTGTGCTGAGTGTGGGGCCTGCTTAAGAGCCTCTCTCTTTCTCCCTGTGCCCCTTCTTTGCTTGTGTGTGCTCTCTCTCTCTCTTAAATAAGGAAAGAAAGAAAGAAAGAAAGAAAGAAAGAAAGAGAACATGGAAGCCATTTATCAGGAGAGATCTCTACAATGTTTATTTAAACTTGTAAATAGACAATAAATTATGATAACTCCTTTTTTTATGATGAAGAATATAATCATTCAGCTTTTCAGTTTCAAAGCTGGCAACTGAACCTAGCTCTCTTGTGGTTTCTCATCTGATCTTAAAAAAAAACCTTTTATAATTGTGTACAACAATAAATACACAGAAAAATGCATAAAATACAAAGAAAAAACTTAACAAGTTGATGTAAATTGAATACTGTTGTAATTCCTATCCAGGTCAAGAAATAACACTATCAGTGTCCCAGAAGCCCCATGTCTTTATACAACTTGTAAATATATATATTTTTTAGCATCATCGACACAGTTTGTTTCCAGTAGTTTGACACTGTGTCATACCTATCTCACGCTATTTTATGTTTTTTTATTAATCATTATTTTCTCTATTCTCCCACAGTAATCACTACTCCTGCACAAACATTAATTGTGTATGTGGTGGGCACCATGCCAGGCATGGTTCTGTCTTTTCATGAAGACACTCTTGCCATGATTGGAAGATCAGATTTCCGTTAACATCATCATTTCTTTTGCCAAACTCCAAGGGTCAGGATTTCAGATTATTGTGAACTTGAGCAAGTCTTTCACAAAATTTGCAGAATTATCTACCTCTATGTTTGTTGGTCTTTCTTTCTTTCTTTCTTTGCAAAGATTTGCCAATTGTTAACAAAAAAGTTTCTTAGGAGATTCAATTTTTTTCAGTATCTTTTATTCATTTTTCTTTCTTTTTGTTTTTCTCATAGAAATCACCTCCAAATTCTGCATTATGCCTTGACATGTGCTGCTGTATACATAATTAAGCAGTTTAGTCATGATTGGATTTGAGAATTTCCACTTCCAATCAAGATGGAACCATAGGGATTGGATTTATTTTTCCACCTAAAACAACCAAAAAACTGGACAATAAAATGGCAACAGTCAAGATATTGGATATTGGGCAACCAAAGCCAGTAATCCCTAACAGATAAGAAACAAATGAGGAGAGCTTTAGTGTTGTCCTTTATTTCCTTTAGGAAGTTTCCAGACTGCAGTACACAAAGTGGAACACAGGAAGATGTGCACAGTCTCAGAGTTGAGGAAATATCTGGGGAGGACAAGGCAGCTGGAGTAGGCAGGGCAAAGCACCCAAAGGAGAGAGCTGTACAGAGATAGAATGCCAGAAATTTGCAGAAAGTCTCTCCTAAACATTCATTTGAGCTGATTAACACATGTGTACGGGGAAAGTCCTTGAGGCTGGAAAAGAACCACTCAAGAGGATTAGAGAGAAGGGTGCCTGAAGGTCATCGCACAGGGCCAGGAGTAGTGCTTGTTTCCAAAAGCCAGAGTGGAAAATCTCATAATTCATGGGGTATCAGTTAGAGTACTAAGAGTTGTCTTTCGTCAGTTTCAGGGAAGGTAAAACCTAGACTAGACACTGCCCTGGTTCTGCCCAACTAAACAAGATCTGGAATGCTCAAACCATTTTCAAGTGATTTAACTGTGTCGCAGAATAAAGTTCAAGAATATTCATAGGAAGACACACATAACTGGCACCCAACAAGGTGAGGTTCAAAATGTTTGGCACCCAGTAAATAATTACCAGGCAGGCAAAGAAGCAAGCAAATACTATCAATAGTGGAGAGAAAAACAATAGAAACTGACCCAGAAATGACACAGATAATTGAATTACTAGACAAGGACCTCATAATAACTATTTGTTATTATTGCTGTACTTCATATATTCAAGAAGCTAGAAGAAAGATTGAATTTGTTACGTAGAGACATGAAAGACATACAAATGACTCAAATCAATTTTCTAGAGATAAACACCATAGCATCTGAGATAAAAAAAAAATACATGAGGTGGGATTAACTGTAGATTAGATATTGCAGGAGAAAAGACTAATGAATGTGAAGACCGCAATATTAACTACTCAAAATGACAGAGAAAAAAGACTGCAGAGAGAAAGGACAGAATTTAAGTGAGATGGGGGAAATTTCAAATGGATGAATATACATGAAATTGTCATGTCCATAGGAGAGGCTATGGGATATTTGAGGAAATGATAACTGGAAACTTTCTGAATTTGATAAAAACTATAAATTCACAGGTATGAAAAGATCAACAAATCTCAGGCACAAGAAACATGAAGCAAATTACATCAAAACACATTACAATCAATTTGCTCACAACCAGTGATAAAGAGATAAACATTAAAAATAGATACAATAAAAGGAATGATTGTGCTTGAAACTTTTCTGTTTTCCCCATCTCATACCACACAAGCACACCTCTCTCTCTCTCTTTCTCTCTGTCACATACACACACGAACACACACACACTTCAATTATTTGAGTGAGTTCTTTCGTTCCCCAGCATTCGGTTTGATTAAAATTAAGCATTTGCTTTGTGTAACTACAGAAGGACCATTTTTATTTTAAAAGTTAATTCATTTGATCTGATTTAAAAATAGCATATCCTCTTAACCATAGGAACTTAAACTCTCAAGTGAAACAGCTGTTTCCATACTCTTGCCTGGGAACCAGGCCACCAGTAAATGTTTCACATGCACGTACAACGCCTTTAAGCTCTTGATGATTATCGACAGCAATTAGGATGCTATGACATCTGGTGTCTCCTTGATTACATCTTTCATGAAAGTTCTAAGTGTTAAGAAATAAAATGGTGAGGATGAGCAGCCTCTTTCATGGAACAAAGGACCCTTCTTTAGATCAGACAACCATTTGGGAGTAGGACGGTCATTTTCCACCATGGATGATATGGGGCAGCACTGTAGAATCACGAATGGTTCCTAGAGATCAGCCCCCTTCCCCCTCTACAATTACAAAAGAATAACATACGCCCCGGGGGTATTTGATGACTAGCTTTGTTTCCAGATTAGAAATCATCGACTCCTAGACATTCTGATGTAATGAAATTCCAATTGGACCAAATAATCTGATCATCGCCTTGATATTGGTTGCAGTGGAGCTTGCTTCAAAAGTTATTGCCAGCCTGGATATTTCAGCAGTTGCCCTTGATCATCTGAAGCCCCAAGTCCCCAACAACGGCCCCAACTAATCAATTCTGAGATTTTTCAGACCACTTTTATAACTTTGATTATTCCCCAGTCCCCCTTCTCTTTATATTCTTTTGTAAGTGATCTTTCCATTTGTTCTCCCTTTGTGTCTACACTTTAGCAATATCTCTTTTCATAAAGCCAAATAACATTCTACAAGTTCCTTATAATGTGAAAATGCCATCTTACCATTGAACAATTCACAAACCTTTCATGGTTTTGTTGCTTCAAAGTTTCTCTGAGGCTACATATCTGCTGGGTGGCTTGGGTGCCAGCATTTCAACCTGGCAAGATAACCCACCAGGCAAGAATGCCATACAGCTTACGCTCACATCGAATGGTATAAAATTGAATGAAAATTAGAATGAGATACTAGAATATCTATAATATGTGAAATCACAGCTAAACATGTCTGCTATTTGGGATCCTTAATTACAAAAGCACCATTTACATGCATCTCATCCAAAGAAAGAAGATTCTCACTATCCTAGAAATGTTAATATTCAATTGTCTTCCAAACTTTTTGATTTTTATTGGAATATTCTTAAACTAATAAATCATTATCAGAGCATATTTGAATGTATTATATTCTCAAAAGTAAAAAAAGAATCTCTTAAGAGCATGTTTATGTAAAAGAAAACAAATTAAAGAAACTTGTGTAAAGTTGCAAGTGGTATTTTTCCTTCCTTCTTTCTTTTTTTTAGTGTTTATTTTTGAGAGAGAGACAGAGTGCAAGTGGGGGAGGGGCAGAGAGAGAGGGTGACACAGAATCCGAAGCAGGCTTCAGGCTCTGCAATGTCAGCACAGAACCCCACGCGGGGCTCGAACTTACAAGCCTTGAGATCATGACCTGAGCCGAAGTCGGACGCTTAACCGACTGAGCCATCCAGGGGGCCCTGCGAGTGGTATTTTTCAAAGAGGAAAATTATACATCTGCCTATGAGAAATGTCCTCTATTAACTTTTACTTTGTAGTTTACTTTGAATAAATTCTGTCCTCTTTTATTGCATTTGCATGCACCTCTTAGAATCACCAAGCAGAGGGGATCCCCATGAGACACTGTGTTGGGTGCCCCCTCAGAGGCGTGGGGATTCCTCCAGCTTTTCCCTCTTTTGATCTGCTTCTCTACTCCTCGCTAAGGGCAGCCATGGGTTCTGGTGTTGGCTTCAGCTTTTGGCTCTGCTTTCTACTTAGCAACCTTGGACTTGAATCATTTGGCCTTAGCTTGCGTGCGCATGCACATGTGTGTGCAAGATGGTGATCGTGGAGTTGATTTGCTCCATGTACTATAGTCCTATGTAAGAAGTGGCCCATCTTCTCTTCTATCCAGTTTTTGCCAATCTTACCTGTTACTAATTCCCTGCCGGGAGGGCTGCTCAGGTCTGTCATAGTGAAATGCTTCAGAATACCTGGAAATTATCCACACTTCTTACAAACTATCTCAATTGTCTACAAATGTTGTTAAGAACAATGGTTGATACGGAATATGTCAAATGCAGATACACAAAACAAAACAGTTTTGCATTCTGTAGGCTTTGGCGAGCCAATATTTATTCAATCCCTCCGATACAAATTCATTCAGTCATTCACTGAAGCATTGGAAAACATCTTGAACATGCTTGAGGCGCTGTGCTCGCTGCCATGTGATTGTACCTCTTCTATAGCCCTTATCACAACGCTATTTGTGCAGTGGTCACCTCTGCTAGTGTCTGGGATTGTCCAAAGGGTTGGGATTGTCCAAAGATGAGTTATACAGATTTCCTGAGTTAATAATCCGCTAGGTAGTGTGATGTCTTCTCGAGGTTGCCTTAACATCGTGGGGGAATTAATTACCATGATCTTTAACGCCTTCGGTTTTATCAAAGTAAAATGTCTAGACACCCACACTTTTCCTTCAGTGAGAGAATACACCATGTATCCTGCACTGTTTCTGCCAGAGCATTCAATCCAGATTACACACGCACTGAGATGTGGACATATAGCTGGGGCTTCTCGACTACTTTAGGCATCTGTCTTTCCTCATGGTCTCCCACCCCAGATGAGCTCCAGGTCTTAACTTCCCTGTGTTTGATGCCCACCGTTCTCCCAGTCACCCTGGAGTAAAGACTCAACATCATGTCTGCTCTTTCCTCTTGAGTCAATCCAGACCAAATAACTGTCAATTTTCTTCCACGTTGTTTCCTCTAGTTATGCCCTTCCTGTCCGTTATCTCCTTAGCTCACTGATTCATTGGTTAGTTCATTCATATTTACTCACTTTTCCTGAAAACCCTCACAGAGTGTGTGATTTGCAGGGTAATCTTGCCACTGAAATGTAAAGATAATGACGATGTAATTTTCATTCCTTAGGAGTTTAGAGACTGGCGAGGGTGACCGTGTATAAAGAGCTATACTAAGAATCCAGTGGGAGATAGAGGCCAAATGGCAAGAGGGTTGTGGAAATTCAGATTGATGTCCCCCCCCCCCCCCATGAAGTTTCCACAGTGTTTGCACAGTTGAGTACAAATTCCTCTCCCAGGCATCTCAACCCTTCAATAGATGGCATCACCCTAACTTTCCAAGTTCGTCTCCCCTTCTCCTGGGTTTGTGGTCCCCTACGTTCCGGTCAAATTTTCTCTCTCTGATCCCTGAAAAATACCTTCAAGTATTCGTCTCTCTCTTCTGTGACAGCAGATGTGCTGTCAGCGGCATGTCAGCACCAAAGAAGTTCATGAGGATTTCTAGGGAAAGTTACAAAATACGTTCAGTACAAAAAAAATATATACATTTCGTAGCTTTTAACTAAGTCTATAATTCAAACCCTTTGAACACGCAGGAGCTGTCACGTAGATCCTGAAAGCTTTTCCCAAAGAAATTTTTATACCAGAACATCTGCAACCAGTTCTTGAATTTGCACGTCGCTTTAGATATCAGGTTCTTTCTCCAAGTCCAGATCACGTCTTGTTTTATTGAAATAACATAAATGAGTGATCCTGCCTTCTTGCAAAGTGTGTCTTCCAACCTGGAATGTTCCATCGCTACCAGACTTTTAAGTTTTCTAAGATCTGCCATCAGTATTGTTATCACCGGGTTTCCAGATTTCTCTACTACTTCTTTCCATTCCAGTAACTTTTTTTTTGGGGGGGGGGCAAGGATTTAAGGGTTTTTGTTTGTTTTGTTTTGTTTGAGGTAGCTGTTTTTCAAAAAAAGCCAATTTTTCCCTACCACCTTCAAGAAGCCTTCCCTTCCGTCTCACCTAACCATGGTTTCTTAGGTATCGTTAAGATGAAAACACAACGCGGGAATTAAGAGGCAAGGCACTGGTGTGTGTTGAATAGCCACTTATGGACGAGGCACCATGCCAGACAATGTACATAAATAATCATACACAATCCTCACAACTGCCCTGCCAAGGGAGTGCTATTATTCCCTCTTTACGGATGAGAAATTTGGGGTTCAGAAGGATTAAGAGGCTCTCCCCGGGGCATGTCTGGATTCCAATGCTGCTTCGTCCTTCGGTGATTCCAAAGCCAGATTCTTCTTTGCCATGGTGCCATGCCTCCCCAGTGTTGTTTAATCCCAGGGATATTTCTTGAAGGGCTATTTAAACTCCAGTCTATAGTAAGTTTGCTGGTGGTAATGGTGGGGTTCTCTACTTTTTTATCCTCCAAAGTCCTTAGTACAGGGCTCTTGAATACCAAAGACTCATTGAGTTAATGTTGCATAAAGTGTGTCAAGGGAAGTTTTTCACCCTTATAAACTTGGCTGTGGTTACATTAAGCATTTTTGTAGTGTTGCCCATTTCCTTGATCGATTCTTACAGACTAATAATCTGTTCCTAAGTTTTTCTAGAATGAGTTACAACGAGTTAGCGTATTCACTGCTTCCTTAGCCTTGTGATCATGTGCTGATGGTTGCCGAAGACCATCAAGGATAGGCCCAAGTTCATGTGCTTTTCTGTGATGTACAGGAAAAGCACTTAAAAATTTCTGAAACATCTTGTAGACACTTGTTCTTTTAGTACAGCGTTTCTCAACCGTGGCACCTTGGCCTTCTTCACTCTTTGTTATTGGGGGCTGTCCTGCGCATAGCAGGATCCCTGGCCTCTACCCGCAAGATGCCAATGGCACCCTCCCCACGTGTGACAACCAAAAATATCTCTAGGCATCGCCAGGTATCCCCTAGGGAGCAGAATCACCCCAGTGGATAACTACTATTTTAGGATGTTACAAATATGTAGTAACTGAGAGAGAAAAGAGAACAAAGACTTCCGTCTCCACAACACAACCCAGGCTTCGATTAAAAAGCATCTTTTAAAGATGCCTGAATATGTCAATGATTAAGAAAGGGTTTCATTTGATTAAATTTGGACTATGAAATGAGGTCAATAGCCATCTTTCCCTTAACTTTATATATTATTCACTGGATTGCAAGTCAGGTAAATTTTTCTCCACCTTAAGCACTTATATTTGAGTCACCTGTTCTGTGGCAAAGAAGAAAACCTGAGAATTTTTGGTTTTGCCTTCTCCCCTCGGTTGTGTATTTCAATCTTATTGGGAAGACTTGAGAGTATGGTTGTTACTGACAGAGAGTCAGGGATGCCTCGGTCAAAGTGACTGTGTTTTCTAAGTTGATTTGCCTTTTCCTGAGTCAATTTAACTTCTAAAAAATTCATTACCCCATTTTATTTTTCAGTTGGAAGCCCTTTTTTACTTGACATTTAAAAGGTACTTTACCAAATGGAATGGTTAATTATCCAAAGGGGAAACAGCCTACCCATGCTGAAATCTAGAATGCAAGACAATTAGTATCGATGTTTTCACTAAGCTGTCAAAAACAAAAAAATCTATTCTTCCATCATAAATTTGGCAAACTCTTGATTTTCTGGTGATGTGTGCTTTCCCACTGTGTGTAATTAACAGTGGTTTCAGAGCAACAAACCTACCCCTTCACTGTGGTCCTTCCCGATGTTTACACACTCTTCCAGTAATACCGTCTTAACAATTAAAGGATTATTCAGTTACCTTGCATTTCTCATTCTTCAAACATTCACCAAACTTTAAATACAGATAACACATCTTCAGGTAATATTTTAAACTTTGGGTAGCACTATCTTATCCTGTCTTCACAACAGGTCTTATGGGATAGATATTTTTATTGTCATGTCAAAGAGTAAAAATAAAAAGAGACTTTGCAAGTTTAAAGGATGGGACCAAGAAGCCACAGTATGTATGTAATTTAAGACGTATTGGCCGCCAGAGTTCATCAGGCAGAAGTCTAGGCCAATGGTGCCGAATAGAACTAGAGTATAAACAGTATTAAAAAATTTCCAGTGGCCATGTCAAAAAACAACAACAGAGAAATCCTTCAACAAATGATGTTGGGAAAACTAGACAGCTACTCGCAAAATGGTGAACCTAGACCACTTTCTCACACCATATACAACAATAAGCTCAAAATGAATGAAAGACCTAAATGTGAGACCCGAAACCATAAAACTCCTAGAAGAAAACACAGGCAATAATTTCCGTGACGTGGGCCAAAGAAACATTTTTCTAGAGATGTCTCCTTGGGGGAGAAAAACAAAAGCAAAATGAAACTATCGGACTACATCTACACAGCGAAGGAAACCATCGACACAGCAACAAGGCATCTTCTCCTGCTGAACGGGAGAAGACGTTTCCAAATGATAAGGAGTTAATACCCCAAATATATAAAGAACTTCTATGAATCAACACCAATCCTCCCCCCCACATAATGTGATTTTTATAAGTAGAGAAACAGGGGCAACTGGGTGGCTCAGTGAGTTAAACGTCCGACTCTCATTCAGAACATGATCCCAGGATTGTGGGGCCAGGCTCCTCACTGAGTGTAGACCCTGCTTAAGATTCTCTCTCTCCTTTTGCCCCTCTCCCCCACTCGTGTGCATGCTCTCTCTCTCTAAAATAAAAAAAAAGTAGAGAAAAAAGTGAAATTAATTTAAGTAATATTTTATTAAACACATATATTGGGAAGAATATCATTGCAATAAGTAATCAATATAAAAATTATCCACGAGATACATTTCATTCATTTCTTCCTACAAAGGCTTCACGGTTCAGTTTCACAGATGATAACACATTCCAGTTCGAGGAGTCACTTTTTGAGTGCTCAATTCAGCTGTGTGTGGCTTGTGGTTGTGGTTGTGGGCACACGCCTCTAGGCATCGCGACATGTCAGGTATCTAAGACAGTTTTTCTCCTGATATAAAGCTCATCTTCCAGGGCAAGAGTCAGATAATAAATAATAACATGTAGGGAATAGAAGTAAAGCCATGTCTTCTGACTCAAGCTCACGAACATTTTTTGGGGGGACGCTTGATGAGTTGCCCAGGTTTTCAGACAGCGAGCATCAGGGCCGGGGTTGTCCTGGGAAAGTCGTCTGCGGAGAAGAGGCAGTGGAAAGCTGCGGTGAGCTGGGGCAGGTCCCAGGGCATGAGTGGGGCAGGCTGGGGTTTGGTGAGGAGGCTGTTCAAGGCTGAGACTTCCCGGAGGTGACAGGTGGAAACAGGAACGGACGGTCAAGTGCAGAACATGCTGTGGAAGACAGAGGACAAGAGGTCCTGAGGCCTGGAGCCTGGGGGTGTCAGGGCCGGAGAGGAGAGAGCCACCATGAATGGACACTTCCCTGGAGATCTGGCAGAGGGTTTTGGGCTCCCCCCGAGGCCCGGACATCTGCCCACCAGACCACCTGCTCTCTGCGGCCGCTCTGTTGTTCACGATCTCAGTCAAGGGCCTTCAAAAGGCAGAGCAAAGGCTGCTGAAGGTCTGGCTTCCTGTTTCGTTCAATGCTTTAAAAAGGCTCTTTCACTGTATCTGAAGGTTGAGAGGCCGAAACAGTGAACAAGTGAGGATCCGGCACATTTTTTTTGTGTAGACCTTTAGGAATGCTCAGCCTTCTGCACCTTCTCTTTCCTGCAGTGGCTGGTTTGTTAGTTTTCTCCCTTTCACTGGCAACAGCCCTGCTGGCTGGCGTCTCCTCTGGTGCTCTATCTGCTGCCAGCATTTGACCCACTCCCCACAATGCCCGCCTCACCTCACTGCCCCTGCCTCATCCGTGCAGGGACCCCACTGCTCCCTCAAGCGCCCGCGGGGAGGGGTGGGTCTCAGCCAACCTCAGGGACTCGTGTTGCAGTCCTGGTCCTTTACTGGGTGGATCTGCCCCCTCCGGCTCAGGCACGGACTCATACCTGTTCGGTTCCCAGCAAAGCTTGGGCGGAGGGCACGAAAATATACTTAATACCTGACGGATAGACCATTCCAACGGAAATGAAGAAACTTGGAATAAAAGATTCAGGCTGGGTGGCAGCTGGGGGGAGAGAAGAGGCCTCGCTAAGCCTCCCTCTTCTCTCCTCATACTGAGCGTGGAGTTGAGACGTGCTTTGAACTCACTCTGAAATAGTCGCTGTGGTATAGCCCGAGAGGCGCACTTTTTACCAGGCCGTGTGCAGCCCACATCTTTTGGGGGGAGATCGTCAACGTCTCCAAAGTGCGGTCGTTAGCACACTCCTGGCACGCTCCAAGTCACTCCTCATGGGCTGGGGAGCCGTGCCAGGGCCGGGGGCCGGACAGACAGCAAGCAGCTCAGTGTTTCGGTCGCCGCCCGCCGCCGCAGGCCTACTCCCCGGTTCCTGCAGGGGGGAGGGGAGGGGCGCCTGGCTGGTCGGGCTCCTCCCGGAACGCTTACGAGGAAGCTTCCCCTCAGGCACACCTGTGTCCAATTAGGAGCAGGCCTCCTTCCAAGTTCAGGAAGGTGCCAGCGTTTTCTAAGGGTCTTCATGTTGGTCCTCTAACTTGTTTGCACTGGTTAGCTGACCAGTCTGCAGTGTTTTCAAGGGCGCAGAGAAGAGCCGTTGCACGGAAAAACAGAGCTTGCTTTTATAAATGCTGCAGGGGCTGCTCAGTCCCAGGTAGAGTGCTGGTGTGTGTGTGCTTTGCATGTGCCTTAGAAGGTTATGTCTGGGCTAGCGGGTCGCCCGGATTCCACCACCATGGACTCCCTTTCTTTTTGTTTTCCGTATCAAGTTCTCGTTTAGAAAGGCTTACCGAACAACAACAAAACCACTTGGGTTTATTAAGGAATTAAAAAAAAAAATGACAACACGGTTGGTGCTCACTGTCCAAATCGAAGCCATATACAAGTTTAGAGTAGAAGAGGAAAGACCCTATTTACTCGTACCCACCTTTTCCCCTTCCTGGAAGGTAAGGCTGTTACCGGTTCAGATGACCTCTCCCCATTTCTTTCCCTCTGAATGCACTAGAAGGTACGTAGAGAATACGCCCTTGTCTATCCATATACCCATATTACCGTCCGTGTTTTCTTTTCTTTTTTTTTTTTTTAATTTTTTTTAACGTTTTATTTATTTTTGAGACAGGAGAGACAGAGCATGAACAGGGGAGGGGCAGAGAGAGAGGGAGACACAGAATCCGAAGCAGGCTCCAGGCTCTGAGCTGTCAGCACAGAGCCTGATGCGGGGCTCAAACTCACGGACCGCGAGATCATGACCTGAGCCGAAGTCGGCCGCTTAACCGACTGAGCCACCCAGGCGCCCCCTGTCCGTGTTTTCTTAACCTGGGTGAAAGCATCAGGCCTATAGTATCCGTGTAAAAAATGTTATGTGACCTGCTTATTTGATTCTATAACATAACTTGAAATGATGCCCGCCCTTTTTATAGTTACATAGTATTCTGTTGCAGGCGTAAGCTATTGTTTATTTAGTTACACCTTCATTGTTGAGCGTCTATTTCACTCCCTTTGCTACCTGAACTACAATACTGCAAAAAGTATAAACACTTTGGCACGGATACCTTTATGACATTAAATGATCATTATATTTTTTTTTTCCGAAATTTTTTTTTTTATTAACCAAAGACACATGCAACTCCCAATCAGTCTTTCCGATCAGTATGAGATCACTGTAGTAGTATTATTGCATTGAGCTGAAGTAATTCTGGTCAAAAGCTTAGGAATGTGATTATTTAATTAGCCTGTTCAGCCTAATCTGGGAGACATATTTGATATCTGTTAGACTCTTTGAAATGCTGAAAATAGTCTTCAGACCTTCCCCCGACCCCGTGCCACCTCATTACATTACTACCTTTGAGAACATGAAAGATCTGACCTTGATTGTGAATGTATTTGACACACTCATGCAACTCAGAGAGAAATGAAAAATTCAACCGGTTGTAGTTTTGGTTTGCAAAATTTAAAATGAAAAGCATAAGTAGTTTGGCTGACTTTCTTAATGGAAGTGTCTAATTTGCCTGACTGAGTTGACTTATTAAATAAGCTTAATCAACTTCTTCTTTGGCACTTTGTAAATACTAACTCTGTGGGCTTAACCACATATAGCAAATATACTACTGATTTTATTACTTTTAATCGTAAGTTTCATGAGAACCTAGTAATCTTTATCTTTCAGAACGTTTATGGAAGTGCTTTGTAAATTATAATTTTATTGGAAATTCTTTGTAATTCTGACATGGTAGAAATAACTCTGTACTTTGATCTTATAAGCAGACATGGGTTTGAATTCAGCGTACATCACGATTAGTTGTATGGTCTTGGGAAAGTCCCTTGATATCTTTGAATCTCCTGTTCTTCTCATATAAAAAGTGGATAAGTAATGATACCTACTTTAACGACAAAGATTGTGAGGATTAAATCAGATAATGTTTCTAAAAGTACCTAGTTTATTGCTTGACATATTAGAGGCTTGATATTATTATTAAGCTATTATTATTATTATTAGCCGATAAAAAGACCATGTGTTTATATTTCTTGAAAAGATATGACTGAAATCAGAAGATGCTTCGATTGGTATAATAAGTCTTCCTGTGAGAGTCTGGAACTCTTTTTAAAGTTTCCTTGAGAGAATAAAGTGGTTATTATTTTTTAATGTTTATTTATTTCTGAGAGAGAGAGAGAGAGAGAGAGAGAGAGATTGCATGATCAAGGGAGGGGCAGGCAGAGAGGGCGACAGAAGATCTGAAGCGGGCTCTGTGTTGACACAAGAACTCCCAAGAACTGTGAGATCATGACCTGAGCCAAAGTTGGATGCTCAACCGACTGAGCCACGCAGGCACCCCTGAAGTGATTATTATTATTATTATAGTCATGTTTTACACTGGAAAACTGAAGCACTGGGATTAAACAAGCGCTCCTGGTGATGCAGAATGTCAGGTGTGGGACCGGACCTGCCATACCAGCGGCGGTGACCTCGATACTTGGCGATTAGGCGCATTTTAAAGGACAGTGCCCCTTTAAGACCTTCTTTAAAATATTGGAATGGGGAGGCAAGTTTGATGGCCATGTGATACCTGGATGCAATCACTATTAGAGACAGTATACTTAGAAGGATATGGTTTGCCCAACAGTGCATCTGAATCTTTCTTTTTTCAAAAAATTTTTAAAAGTGTTTATTTTTGAGACAGAGAGAGATAGAGACAGACAGACAGGCAGAATGCAAGAGGCAGAGGGGCAGAGAGAGAGAGAGAGAGAGAGCGAGCAAGACACAGAATCTGAAGCAGACTCCAGGCTCTGAGCTGTCAGCACGGAGCCTGATGTGGGGCTCAAACTCACAGACCATGAGATCATGACCTGAGCCAAAGTCAGATACTTAACCGACTGAGCCACCCAAGCGCCCCGGAGTCTTTCAGATCCCTAGCTGCACTCTGACTGTGGGCTCTGATTTATTTCAGAAGTGTTTTAAGAAGAATGCAATTTTTATTATTCAAGGCGATCATTTTAATCCACATTTTTGATCGTTCACATTGCATCTTGCTAACATCTCTCCAATGATTCAAATCAAACTTATCGTTTGCTTCTAAAAAAGCAGTTTTTAGCATTAAGCTCGTGAACAGCAGCGATCAAGGAACCATACACGCACGTGCACTAGCTCTTGTGTGTCAATTCCTCAAGCTTAAGGTCTAGACCCACGTTTTACAAATGATAGGTCCTACAAGGCAGGTGTACTGAAAGAGGTAGCTGTGCAAGACTCCACTGGGACAAGGCCTTCTGTATGCAACATCCTGGGACTCAGTCTCTTCAAGGCAGTTATGAGGGTTGGCTCCCTGGGTTCTAAGGTTTGCAATGAGCGTGGGGTGAGTATATCTGGAGGAAGAACAGCCCAAACTCTGTGGATCCGGACCCCCTTAAGGCAGACAGACAGTTGTAGACACATCATTTGTTCAAAATTTTTGTTTTCTTTCTCATTTTGGACTCTGAAACACACCTCATTGGCTAAAGGCGTCTCATCAACGTCCCCAGAATGCTCCACATTAGAAATACCCACGGATAAGAGCTTAACGAGATGTTTTTCTGAACCGCTTTTCAAGATTTTATTAAGTGGTACCCGAGACGACCATTCCAGTGCAAACAGTGTGCTGGTTTCCAGGGTCCCTGATCAACGTGTTTCAAGGTGAGTGAAGACAGCATCCCAATAAAAATGGAGCATCCTGTTAACTCCCACTTTACTTGTTTGGGTTGGCTGCAGATGGGGATATTTTTAGGACCAGAACAAATATGTCACCTTCCTTGTGGGAGTAGATTGTATCTTCAGAAAAGTCTGTAATTATCACTTTAAACTTAAAGCAGGACATATTTCCCAAAGCTAGTCAGTAAACAGAACACTACCATCTAACTGTTCCTGTGTTTGTATAAATTAAAGAAACATCGGTCCTATATTACTTAGAATTTTAGGGATTTGGGCACCACCCAAATGCATAACAGATTAATTTCATGGTTTCTATATGCGTTTGCACAAATTAAAATATAAGCCCTCACTGGGTTGTTTTGAACCTCTTTCTTCAATTAATTCTATTTGCAGAGCTGGTCAGACGGTGGTTTTCAGGAACAGCCCAGGTTCTTCTGTATGTTGCTACTATGCGCTTGGATCCCTTTATGTTGTGTATGTAGAAGTGACAGGACCGATGTCTGAATGATAAGTTAACCAAGCTGTGTCAGTTTCCTCCCAGCGACAGGTCTTATATACTGAAAGCAAAATCTCTCCATAGGAATCTTTTTATACTATTGACAAGCGAGCATAAACTTTCCATGGACCGTGGTAGATTTCCCAGCCAAGCATC
This sequence comes from Acinonyx jubatus, assembly GCF_027475565.1. Taxonomy (NCBI): domain Eukaryota; kingdom Metazoa; phylum Chordata; class Mammalia; order Carnivora; family Felidae; genus Acinonyx; species Acinonyx jubatus. The sequence goes on along the minus strand of NC_069381.1, from coordinate 202,511,171 downwards.
GAAGAAACGATTCTTACCTTTAATCCTTTTTAAAGGAAAGCCAATTCTTGGTTAGAACGTTTTTAATTGTTAATTTTAACAACCTTCAAATAAGTTACTGAGCTCACAAAGCTTTTCAACAGCTAAATAATGAACCCAAGATCAACTCCGGTGGTCTCGGTTTTTAGTGAAGAATTAAAGCTTTTGGATCTCTCTCCTGTCAATGACCTGTTTCTGGACTGTAGTTCACCGGCCCATACCTGGTGATACCCGATATATATAGGACAGCTCTAAAGCTTTGGCTTGTGCTAAGTCAGGGACCTGGAAGCAATAGTGGGCTTCTGGTCTAAAGTCAGATTCACGGGCAATTTTCTTTGTAGTCTTGCCAAGGGTGATTTGATAGAGCACTTGCCTCATCAGTGAGTACAAAAGCAGGGAATAAACTGTGCCTGGGTATCTTTCCTCTCTAGCTCTTTCCTCTTTCTCCTTTCTGTCCTCTCCCCACCACCCCTTTCCCATTCTTCCTTTCATCCTTTAGAAAACATGCACAGGGAAGCTCATAAGACATAAACATTCTGCTTAATAATTATAAAACAAATATTCATGCATTCTTCACCCAGGATGCAAGAGAGTACGTTGCTAGCACTCCAAAGACCTTGGCAAGTCCCTTCGGTAAGTAACCCCCCTCCCCACCCCGCTTCCTTGCTAGAGATAACTGCTATCCTATTATGGTATCCTATTATGGGATTATGCTTCCCACACACCTATTATAGCATTTATTTCCTTGCTTTTAGTTTTAGTTTGATTACCTAATTATACATGCTTAAAGAATATAGTTTAATTTGTTGTTGTTGTTGGCAATGAAGTTTAATTTTGCCTGGTTCGGAGCTTTATACAAATGGAATCACATAAGATGTATTCTGTTCCATCTGTCTTATTTGATCAATCATATATCATTACATTTTTAAATTTGAAAACAATTTAAAATAAAAAAATTGCAAAAATAAAATAGCGCAGAGAACTCCCCATTTATTTACGTGCCATCCAGAGTTACCTATTTTTTACATTTTTCTTTATTTGCTTCGTTATGTATGTGTGCTCTCTGTCCCTGCATGTATGTAATGTTTCTGAACCACTTGGGAGTAAGTTATATATCATGGCACTTTTTGCATAAATACTTTTGTGTGCATTTCCTAAGAATGAGGCATTCTCGTACGTAACCACAGTATAGGGATCAGCTTCAGAAATTTACATTGATACAATAGAGTCTACTGTCCATAATCCAATTTTGTTAGTTGACCAATAACCTTTTATAACATTTTCCCCCTTCCAGTGAACATTTTTCTCTCTAGTATAGGACTCAGTTTAGGGTCACTTGTTATATTTAATTGTCATGTCTTCTTTAACTTCCCTTAATCTGGAATATTTCCTCACCCTTTCTTCTTTTTTATGTGATAACGACTTTTGTAATACATACATTTCCTTACTCCCTTTTAAACAGAGTATTCCTAATTTTGTGTTTGTGTGATTCAACCTTATTTCTTAAGATTCATCCATATTGTATTTCTTGTATGTTTTTTTTTTTTCATTTTTGTTGCTAGGTCATGTGTGTAACATTGTCAACATATGGATGCAAATGTAGCAGTTAATAATTTTTTCATATGCGTGCTTCTAACTTTTATTAAAGAGAGAAATTAACCGAGCTATTTTGATATTGCATCATTGATTTTTGAGAAAAGCCCCGTCAGTCCATCTATCAAATTGCACCTAAATTTACCTGGTGTAGCCACCTGATGCCTGAATAATGGCACGAGGAGACGTAAACAGCCTCTAAAGGGTCAGGATTGCAAACTCGAACCCACAAAATGATTGTAATCACTATCCTAAGACTTCAGCTTTAAATATCTGTTCTGAAAAGAAACAAAATGATCAGCCACCGAAGCCATTGAGCTAGGATCAGGGGGTATTAGGATGTACAGTTAATTGGAAAATGACTAGTGATGGATAAACCTCAGAAACTTTAATATTCAGGGATGCTTATGTGAGACTTTTAAAAATACTTTTAATCAAATGAACTCAAATCCTTTTGGTTAAACCCTTTTCCTCAATTACTAGTTCTCTTTCTACTCAAACCAACCAGAATTCATATGTTATTTGCTTTGCTTCCATCAAGATATTCTTTCTCCTGTTTAAGAGTGATCGTCTTTGTGATACTTCACTTTGAAGTCAGTACAGGGTTGCAGTACATGACGACTTTTACGATAATAACCCTACATTTGAGCCAAAGGAATTCCAAGAACTAAGCTTGTTCCAGGAAGTGGTTTTAACCTTCATTCTTCCATGTTCCAGTTCTGTATTTATCGTAACTTGCTTTAAAAAAGGTAGATGCTTACCCATTTAATATGCACATTTCCAACTTTGGAACCTAGCCACCTTCCTAGTTATTTTCAATTGATTCAAATATTGGGATCATAAACAATATTTCCTTCTTTCTAGACTAGATTTGTCTCCGGAAAAAAGTGATCACTGATGGCTGCAAAGATTGGCCATGTGCTAGGTAATTCTGGTCTGATCCTTCTAACAAAGGGGCATGGGGGTAGAATTTCGATTACCTTTAGAGATTTGAAATTGCTGGAAAGAAAAAATAATACATACACATATTTTTTTTTTTTTTTTTTGCAGTAGGGTGGAGGGAGAACTAAAAAAAAAAGTCATATTTGAAGGTAGCAGGCAAGTGGGCAAAAGGGTTTCCGTGTTGACAGATGACTCACTTCGAGAATAATAAGATGTAGGTTCGAACAATGCAGCTATACAAAGGTATCGGATTTCAAGAGAGTAAATTTTGGGGAATTAAGAAATCTGGTGAGGAAGGTGCAATAAGAGGAAGTATAAAATTCGCGAGCATGAAAGCAGCTGAAGAATCTTTTAAGACACCATAATTAAAGCTCAAAGAACTGCAGTCTTTCTGAAAAAGAAGAATGCGGGACTTAACAAAGATAGCATGTGCGTAACACGCTGGAGAGCGCACGCAGAGCTGTGTGAAGATCTTAGAGAGAGAAAATCAAATCATTGCAGAGCGATTGTCCGGCTTCCTAAATGGAGCTGGAGGGGGCTGCACAGAAAATGAATACAGAGAGTTATCTGAGGCACTGGCTAAGAAAAATAAATAAATGGACAGAAACAATCAAAATTGGTTATTTTTAGTCATTGGCGATGATAAAACAATTTTTATCTGAAACAAAAAAGCAATGACCAAAGCCAAAAACAAAACGATATGCTTGAGAGAATAAAAGCCGGAAATAGACGAACTGATTGATTTTGAACAACCAGGTTAGCTCTTTAAAGGGGAAAGTACATGGACAACTGGGAACAATTAAATTGTAGTTTAACAAATACATCGTGAGCTTTCGAGATTCAGTTAGAATGGATGATTCAAGTGAAAGGCCGTGAAGTGGAGGGTATTTGGAGAGAAGTTCAGGAAGATTATTTTGGGCCGGAGAAACAAATGGTTTGGGTCTAAAAGAAACCCAGAGATAAGAATCAGCATGGAGAAGCCCATATGAAAGGAAGCAGGAAATGGGGTATTTTCCCTTATTGAAAAAAATAAACGGTGGTTTTGGGGAATATCTATCGGTAAAGAGGGAGACACATCAGTGGAATATCAGATCTTTTTTTTTTTTTTTTTTTTTTTTTTTTTTTGATGATGAGGCTAATCTCACTCTTAACGTGTGTTGTGCTCTCACCTCTGGTTAGATGCTACCCATCTAAAAGCTCTCCGGTGCTGGCCTTCAGAGGTACAGCCAGCTGTCAGAGGAAGAAGTGAGACAGCAGGTGGTGGCCCTGAGGACTGGAAGGAATCTGAAACAATATTGAGTCCAACCCTGTCATGTACAGATGATGAAACAGACCACGAAAAGAAGAGATCTACCGAAGATCGATAATTGGTGAGTGTCTGCCATGAAACCTCTCCTTCTACATGGACCTTCCCCACCTCATCATTTGGCAGCACTCCCTTCTTGTTAATTTTTCTGGAAGGAAAATTTTCTGTGGCATCAGAGCCAAAGGAGACAAATGACCTGGGCTTGGCCAACTAGTTGCTCGGAAGTTTGGCTTCGAGGGAGGGATACAGAGAGATGTGGGAGGCTTAGGAGTCATTGTCACAACAGTGGGACGTTGTATAAACCAGGCAGTTCTTGTTGCAAGGTTTTTGTTGTGGGTTCAGTTGCCAGGTCGTTAGATTTCCCTAGTGTTCATCCATTTTCTAAGTTAGGTGTTCTGGCCTATTGATGATTTTGCATCCTTAATATCCTTTCAGTGATACTCTGTTTTGCTTACCATAAACAGAGTCTGTTGCAACCATGAGCCATGTTTGGTATACAAAGTTCAAGTAAATGGAGTAAATAAGTTGGGTAAATAACAAACTGCCTCTTAGTTCATTTTGCTCCCCATGACTTCCCTTCCCTTCCCTTCCCTTCCTTTCCCTTCCCTTCCCTTTCTTTTACTTTCTTTTCCTTTCCTTTCCCCTTTCCTTTCCATTCCTTTCCGTTCCTTCCTCTTCCTTCCTTCCTTCCTTCCTCTGCTTCTTTCTTTCTTTCTTTCTTTCTTTCTTTCTTTCTTTCTTTCTTTCTTTCTTTTTAAGTTAGTTAACATACTGTGTAGTATTAGTTTTAGGAGTAAAACCCAGTGATTCACCCCAACAAATGCCCTCCTTAATGCCCATCACCCATTTAGTCTATCCCCCCTCCCCACCTGCAACCCTCAGTTTGTTCTCTGTATGTAAGAGTCTCTTATGGTTTGCGTACCTCTCTGTTGTTTTTTTTTTCTCAATGTTTAGTTTTGAGAGAGAAAAAGTGCAAGTGGGGGAGGGGCAGAGAGAGAGGGAGATAGGATCCGAAGTAGGCTCTGCTTTGGATTTTCTCTCTGAAAACAGGGAGGCCGATGTGGGGCTCCAGCTCAGGAACTGCGGGATCATGACCTGAGCTGAAGTAGGACGCTTAACTGACTGAGCCATCCAGGTGCCTCTCCCTTTCTGTTTTTATCTTATTTTTTTCTTCCCTTCACCTATGTTCATCTGTCTTGATTCTTAAATTCCACGTATTATTGAAATCCTATGGTATTTGTCTTTCTCTGGCCAACTTATTTCACTTAGCACAGTACACTCATTTTGTTGCAAATGGCAAGATTTTATTCTTTTTCTTTTTTAATTTGCATCCAAATTAGCATATAGTACAGCAATGATTTCAGTAGATTCCTTAGTGCCCCTTCCCCATTTAGCCCATCCCTCCTCCCACACCCCTTCCAGTAACCCTCAGTTTGTGCTCCATATTTATGAGTCTCTTCTGTTTTGTCCCCCTCCCTGGTTTTATATTATTTTTGTTTCCCTTCCCGTATGTTCATCTGTTTTGTCTCTTAAAGTCCTCATGTGAGTGAAGTCATATGATTTTTGTCCTTCTCTGACTAATTTCACTTAGCATCATACCCTCCAGTTCCATCCACGTAGTTGCAAATGGCAAGATTTCATTCTTTTTGATTGCCGAGTAATACTCCATTGTGTGTGTGTGTGTGTGTGTGTGTGTGTGTATATATATATATATATACACCACTTCTTCTTTATCCATTCATCCATCGATGGACATTTGGACTCTTTCCATACTTTGGCTATTGTTGATAGTGCTGCTATAAACATGGGGGTGCATGTGTCCCTTCGAAACAGCACACCTGTATCCCGTGGATAAATGCCTAGTGGTGCAATTGCTGGGTCGTAGGGTAGTTCTGTTTTTAGTTTTTTGAGGAACCTCCATCCTGTTTTCCAGAGTGGCTGCACCAGCTTGCATTCCCACCAACAATGCAAAAGAGATCCTCTTTCTCCGCATCCTCGCCAACATCTGTTGTTGCCTGAGTTGTTAATGTTAGCCATTCTGACAGGTGTGAGGTGGTATCTCACTGTGGTTTTGATTTGTATTTCCCCGATGATGAGTGATGTTGAGCAGTTTTTCAGGTGTTGGTTGGCCATCTGGAGGTCTTCTTTGGAGAAGTGTCTATTCATGTTTTTTGCCCATTTCTTCACTGGATTCTTTGTTTTTTGGGTGTTGAGTTTGATAAGTTCTTTATAGATTTTGGATACTAACCCTTTATATGTCGTTTGCAAATATCTTCTCCCATTCTGTCGGTTGCCTTTTAGTTTTGCTGATTGTTTCCTTCGCTGTGTAGAAGCTTTTTATTTTGACGAGGTCCCAGTAGTTCATTTTTGCTTTTGTTTTCCTTGCCTCCAGAGATGTGTTGAGTAAGAAGTTGCTGTGGCCAAGATCAAAGAGGTTTTTGCCTGCTTTCTCCTCAAGGATTTTGATGGCTTCCTGTCTTACATTGAGGTCTTTCATCCATTTTGAGTTTGTTTTTGTGTATGGTGTAAGAAAGTGGTCCAGGTTCATTCTTCTGCGTGTTGCTGTCCAGTTTTCCCAGCACCACTTGCTGAAGAGACTGTCTTTATTCCACTGGATATTCTTTCCTGCTTTGTCAAAGATTAGTTGGCCATACATTTGTGGGTCCATTTCTGGGTTCTCTGTTCTGTTCCGTTGATCTGAGTGTCTGTTCTTGTGCCAGTACCATACTGTCTTGTTGATTACAGCTTTGTAGTATAGCTTGAAGTCTGGGATTGTGATGCCTCCTGCTTTGGTTTTCTTTTTCAAGATCGCTTTGGCTATTCGGGGTCTTTTCTGGTTCCATACAAATTTTAGGATTATTTGTTCTGGCTCTGTGAATAATGCTGGTGTTACTTTGATAGGGATTGCATTGAATATGTAGATTGCTTTGGGTAGTATTGACATTTTAACAATATTTGTTTTTCCTATCCAGGAGCATGGAATCTTTTTCCATTTTCTTGCGTCTTCTTCAATTTATTTCATAAGCTTTCTATAGTTTTCAGCATATAGATCTTTCACCTCTTTGGTTAGATTTATTCCTAGGTATTTTATGGTTTTTGGTGCAACTGTAAATGGGATTGATTCCTTGGTTTCTCTTTCTGTTGCTTCATCGTTGGTGTATAGGAATGCAACCGATTTCTGTGCATTGATTTTATATCCTGCAACTTTGCTGAATTCATGAATCAATTCTAGCAGTTTTTTGGTGGAATCTTTTAGGTTTTCCATACAGAGTATCATGTCATCTGTGACGAGTGAAAGTTTGACCTCCTCCTGGCTGATTTGGATGCCTTTTATTTCTTTGTGTTGTCTGATTGCAGAGGTTAAGACTTCCAATACTATGTTGAATAACAGTGGTGAGAGTGGACATCCCTGTCTTGTTCCTGCCCTTAGGGGGAAGGCTCTCAGTTTTTCCCCATTGCGGATGATATTAGCACTGGGTTGTTCATATATGGCTTTTATGATCTCGAGGTATGCTCCTTCTATCCCTACTCTCTTGAGGGTTTTTATCAAGAAAGGATGCTGTATTTTGTCAAATGCTTTCTCAGCATCTATTGGAGGATCATAGGGTTCTTGTCCTTTCTTTTATTGAAGCGATGAATCACATTAATTGTTTTGTGGATATTGAACCAGCCCTGCATCCCAGGTATAAATCCTGCTTGATCGTGGTGAATAATTTTTTTAATGTATTGTTGGATCCGGTTGGCTAATATCTTGTTCAGGATTTTTGCATCCATGTTCATCAGGGGAATTGGTCTATAGTTCTCCTTTTTAGTGGGGACTCAGTCTGGTTTTGGAATCAAGGTAATGCTGGCTTCATAGAAAGAGTTTGGAAGTTTTCCTTCCATTTCTATTTTCTGGAACAGCTTCAAGATAATAGGTGTTAACTCTTCCTTACATGTTTGGTAGAATTCTCTTGGAAAGCCATCTGGCCCTGGACTCTTGTTTTTTGGCAGATTTTTGATTACTAATCTGATTTCCTTACCAGTTGTGGGTCTGTTCAAATTTTCTATTTCTTCCTGTTTCAGTTTTGGTAGTGTATATGCTTCTAGGAACTTGTCCATTTCTTCCAGATTGCCCATTTTATTGCATATAATTGCTCATCATATTCTCTTATTGTTGTTTTTATTTCTGCTGTGTTGGTTGTGATCTCTTCTCTTTCATTCTTGATTTTATTTATTTGGGTTCTTTCCTTTTTCTTCTTGATCAAACTGGCTAGTCGTTTATCAATTTTGTTAATTATTTCAAAGAACCAGCTTCTGGTTTCATTGATCTGTTCTACTGTTTTTTTTTTTTTTTTGATAGCATTAATTTCTGCTCTAATCTTTATTATTTCCTGTCTTCTGCTGGTTTTGGGTTTTATTTGGTGTTCTTTTTCCAGCTCCTTAAGGCGTAAGGTTGGGTTGTGTATCTGAGACCTTTCTTCCTTCTTCAGGAAGGCCTGGATTGCTATATACTTTCCTCTTATGACTGCCTTTGCTGCATCCCAGAAGTTTTGGGCTGTGGTGTGATCATTTTCATTGGCTTCCATGTACTTTTTAATTTCCTCTTTAACTGCTTGGTTAGCCCATTCATTCTTTAGTAGGATGTTCTTCAGTCTCCAAGTATTTGTTACCTTTCCAAATTTTTTCTTGTGGTTGATTTCAAGTTTCATGGCGTTGTGGTCTGAAAATATGCACGGTATGATCTTGATCTTTTTGTACTTACTTAGGGCTGATTTGTGTCCAGTGTATGGTCTATTCTGGAGAACGTTCCATGTGCACTGGAGAAGAATGTATATTCTGCTGCTTTAGGATGAACTGTTCTGAATATATCTGTTAAGTCCATCTGGTCCAGTGTGTCATTCAAAGCCATTGTTTCCTTGTTGATTTTTTGATTAGATGATCTGTCCATTGCTGTGAGTGGGGTGTTGAAGTCTCCTATTATTATGGTATTACTATTGATGAGTTTCTTTATGTTTGCGGTTAATTGATTTATATATATTTGGGTGCTGCCACATTTGGCACATAAATATTTAAACTGTTAGGTCTTCTTAGTGGATAGACCCCTTGATTATGATACAATGCCTTTCTGCATCTCTTGATACAGTCTTTATTTTAAAGTCTAGATTGTCTGATAAAAGTATGGCTATTCCGGCTTTCTTTTGTTGACCATTAGCATGATAGATGGTTCTCCATCCCCTTGTTTTCAATCTGAAGATGTCTTTAGGTCTAAAGTGGGTCTCTTGTAAACAGGATATAGATGGATCTTGTTTTCTTCTCCATTCTGTTACCCTATGTCTTTTGATTGGAGCATTGAGTCCATTGACGTTTAGAGTGAGAGAGTGAGTCCTGAAAGATATGAATTTATTGCCATTATGATGCTTGTAGAGTTGGAGTTTCTGGTGGTGTTCTCTGGTCCTTTCTAATCTTTGTTGCTTTTGATATATATATATATATATATATATATATATTTTTTTTTTTTCATCTTTTCTCCCCTCAGAGAGTCCTCCTTAAACTTTCTTGCAGGGCTGGCTTAGTGGCCACAAATTCCTTTAATTTTTGTTTGTCTGGGAAACTTTTAATCTCTCCTTCTATTCTGAATGACAGCTTTGCTGGATCAAGAATTCTTGGCTGCCTATTTTTCTGATTCAGCACATTGAATATATCCTGCCACCCCTTTCTGGCCTGCCAAGTTTCTGTGGACAGGTCTGCTGCAAACCCGATCCATCCTCCCTTGTAGGTGAAGGACTTTTTTTCCCTTGCTGCTTTCATGATTCTCTCCTTGCCTGAGTATTTTGTGAATTTGACTATGATATGCCTTGTTGATGGTTGGTTTTGGTTGAATCTAATGGGAGCCCTCTGTGCTTCCTGGGTTTTGATGGCTGTGTCTTTCCCCAAGTTAGGAAAGTTTTCCGCCATGACTTGCTCACATAACCCTTCTACCCCCATTTCTCTCTCTTCCTCTTCTGGGACCCCTATGATTCTGATGTTGTGCCTTTTTAATGAGTCACTGATTTCTCTAATTCTTAAATCGTGCTCTTTTGCCTTAATCCCCCTCTCTTTTTCTGTTTCATTATTCTTTATAAGTTTGTCCTCTCTATCGCTGATTCTCTGTTCTGCTTCATCCATCCTTGCCGCCGCTGAATCCATCCATGATTGCGGCTCAGTTATAGCATTTTTTAATTTCATTCTGGCTATTTGTTACTTCTTTGATCTCTGCAGAAAGGGATTCTAATCTATTTTCGACTCCAGCCAGAATTCTTATTATCGTGATTCTAAATTCTGGTTTAGACCTCTTGCTTGTATCTGTGTTGGTTAAATCCCTGGCTGTCATTTCTTTGTGCTCTTTCTTTTGGGGTGAATTCTTTCATTTTGTCATTTGAAGGGAGAGAAGGAATTAATGAGGTAAAAAAATTGAAATTAAAAAAAATAAAATTAAAAAAATATTAAAATTAAAAATTAAACACACACACACAAATCGAATAGATGATGCTAGCTCTTAGGTGTGTTTTGGTCTGGGTGTTGAAAGTGGTTTGACAGATTAGAGAAAAAAGGTGGGGGGAAGAAGAAAAAAAAGGAAATCGTTTGAGAATTTGAAAAAATGAATACACTGAAGTAGACTAAAATGAAATGATGGGGGTAAAATAGAATTTGAAAAAATGTACACAAAAGTAAAGAATATAGTAGAAAAAGTTAAAGAAAAATATTTTTAATACAAATTAAAAATAAATATGATTTTTTTCTTTTTCTGTATTCAAGAAAAAAGAAAAAGAGAAAAAAGATAAAAAAAGAAAAAGAAACAAATCATTGAAAATTGAAAAAGTGAATACACTGTAGTAGACTAAAATAAAATGATGGAAGTAAAATAGAACTTGGAAAAATTTACATCAAAGTAAAAAATATAGTAAAAAATTAAATAAAAATATTTTTAATAGAAATTGAAAGTAAAAATGAAGATTTTCCCCTTCGGCATTCAAGAAAAAGAAAAGAAATGAAAAAGAGAAAAAAAGAAAAAGAAAAAAAAGGAATTGTTTGAAAATTTGAAAAGGTGAATACACTGAAGTAGACTAAAATAAAATGATGGAAGTAAAATAGAATTTGAAAAAGTTTACACAAAAGTAAAAAAATATAGTAATAAAAATTAAAGAAAAATATTTTTAATAAACATTGAAAATAAAAATGAATTTTTTCTCTTTCTGTGTTCAAGTAAAAGAAAAGAAGTGTAAAAGAGAAAGAGAAAAAGAGAAAAAAAAGAAAGTTGAAAAGATGAACCCGCTGCCAGATTGAAGTAGGACTGCAATTGCTTCGTTGTCCCCTAGAGGTCAGTCTGTGTAGCTCTTTATAGTCCATAAACTAAGCCCGCGGGGAGACTCGTGTTCTTGAAGAGCGAAGTTGGCTCAGTTGGGCGGGGCTCAGTGTAACGGCTCCGCTCTCCACTAGATGGTGCTGCTAGCCTACCGGGGTGGATTGTTGCGGTGGGCGTAGGTGCGACGCGCATGCGCGGGAGCCGTGACAATGCGCCCCCCCGCTACCCAGTCTGTTCTCCCCGATCAGCAATCGCACACCCCTCCTCTGTCTTCAGCTTTCGTCCACTCCCCGCTTTTTCACTCTCCGTGACCAGGCCCCAGGGAGCACGTCTGTCCCGAGTTTTGTCTCACCTGCGGCTGTTTTCCCTGGCTTCTTACTTCCGAAGGACTGCGGCCTTGACCCGTTCCGCCCCTCTGCGGGAGGGTCTCACCGAGCAATGGCCGAATGTCAGATGCACCAGGAACACTTGCTGGACCCTGCTGCTGCCGGTGCCCTGAGACTGCGGCCAGGTGCCAGCCCGCCCCAGAAAAAGTTGGCGAGACAGTGTAGCAGCAGCGTTTCAGGGATTATGGAAAATCACCGCACACTGCTGGCACCAGGCTTCACCCTTAACGACCTTGTTTGGGCACCAGCGAATGTGGCCGTTTTCGGGGTCTGCTGGGACCAGGTGGCTTCAACCGTCTCCACCAAACGTCCTTCCAGAAGTGGAACCGCTTTTCCCCGTATGGCCCGAGAACCTCCCAGACCCGACTCTGCTCCTGGGGACTCGCCCTTCCCACCAGAGCACCGCCAGGTAGGGAGCTGCGGAGTTGCAGCCGTTGCGCTCCCCTTGTTTACAGTCTTAATGGAGTTTAAACCCTCTCCTTTCTCCTTTCTCCCTTTTTAGTTTGGTCCCTGCGGCTGTTTCCCATTTTCCACTTTCTCTCCAGCTGCTTTTGGGGAGGATTGCTTTTCCCGTATTCTCCCCCGCCCTAGTCTCCATCCTCTCTCCGCCTGCAAAGGCGGCTCCCTGCCCGCCGCTGGCTTCTCTCTCCCCAAGTTCACCTCTGCGCGCTGCGTACCTGCTGAATTCTGTGGTTCAGGTTGTGCAGATGGTTGTGTTAATCCTCCAATCAGTTTTCTAGGTGTGTAGGATGGTTTAGTGTTGGTTTGGCCATATTTCACGGACGCGAGACACACAAAAAGCTTCTATGCTGTTCTGCCATCTTGGCTCCTCTGGCAAGATTTTATTGTTTTTGATTGCTGGGTAATATTCCATTGTATATCTATACCATATCTTCTTTATGCATCCCATGACTTACTTCTTTTAAGCAACGTCAGTATGTTTCTCCACCCTGTCCGCCATCACCGTTGGAGGGGGATTGTTGAAGGAGAAGCAGAGCTGTGATGTAATGAGCAAAGCTACATACATGGGGATGGATGAGCTCATGGAAAAGTGAACAACTCCTGTTTTTGCTGTTGTATCATTGTGAACAAAGGAGAGATATTCCCGGGGCGCCTGGGTGGTTCAGTTGATTAAGCGACCGATTTTGGCTCAGGTCATGATCTCGAAGTTTGTGAGTTCGAGCCCCGCATCGGGCTCTGTGCTAACAGCTCACAGCCTACTTTGGAGCCTACTTTGGATTCTACGTCTCCCCCTCTCTCTACCCCTCCCCTGCTCACGCTCTGTGTCTCTCTGTCTCTCTTTATAATAAATAAACGTTTAAAAAAATTAAAAAAATTAAAAAAAAAGATGTTCCCTCTTTTTTACTGTTAAGAAGGTAGCCATGGCTTTGTCAGATGGAAGGTATTCTTTTGCCCCAAGAGAGAATAGAAATTTGCATTTGGATTACTCAAGAAAGAGAGGGGACCAAAGGGCAAAGGAGAGGCTGATAGGTTCCCTAAAGGTAGGCACCTTAGTCCTGCTCTAACACTGCACTCTACAAGTGGCAGTGCCTTTGGTAAGACCCCACTGAGGCTGAGCAGCAGAATACCACGTAAGTACTTAAGCTTTAACTTCAGCAACCCTAGATCAGGGAAAGTTGTGACATATACCTGAATGTTGGGAAACAAATTCATACTTGTTACCTGTTTCATAATGCTAGGCATCCAAATAAAAACCATCCGGAGACATAGTCAAAGAGTCTGTAAGGTGTGAAATACGTGAATATTGGAATGCAGAGTGGGCAGAATTTGCCGCTTTTATTTTGGAAGTTTGATGTGGTGTGGTGTGGCTAGTGTCTGGCCCCGACCCTTGCTGAGAAAACCAGGTGGCTTCCTTTAGTTTAGAGAACAGACGACAGAGGGAAGTTGGTAAATGCTGAGCAGGGACTCGGAGTGGATTAAGGGCAGTTGCTATTAGGAAATCTCATTTCACACAAGGATATCAGAAGACCTTATTTTAGTATCACTGTGGAGTATTTACAACATTTCATTCCCTCATTTATGTCACTAATGTCTTCTTCAATTCCCCCAAACGTTACTAAACAAGGCACACTGGTGGGCACTCTTCAGATCATTTTCTTATTGGAGCCTCACGATGAAGGCCCCTTGAGTATGGTGGCCATTTTAGCCTCATCTTGAGTTGAGCAGGATAAAGTGGTAACAGTCACAAGAGTTGTGCGCTTTCATCAGCTAGTAAATGGCAGAGCTGGTGACACCCAAATCTTCAGATGCCAAGTCCAATGCTTACCAACCGTCACTGCCACCCACCAAGTTGTCACTCTGACTCAGTAACTGTGAGATTTCCAAAGCAGGTCTAGGCAACTAAGGCAGATTTGGAAATCCAGCCAAAGTGCACTGAAGCAAAGGCGTGGAGATATGGAAAGGGTCCAACTGCAGATGGTACAGTTTATGATGGGAATAATGGGACAAAAACGATAATAATGATACTTAACATTGATTGAGAAATGGGTTTAGCTGTTTACCTGAAATATCTTATTTAAGCCTTATAACAGACCCAGCTTCCCCACTTTTTAGATGAGAAAACTGTGGCTGAGAGGGGTTGGGTAACTAGTCCTAGCTCCCATAGCTGGCAAATGCCAGGGTCAGGATCCTATCCTTGTTCTGCTTGGCCCCAGTGCACCTGCTCTTTGTCATGGGAAGAAGATATGGTGTGTTGATTGGAAAAGAATGTTTAGGGGTCCCTGGGTGGCCAGTTAAGTGTCTGACTCTTGATTTTGGCTCAGGTCATGATCTCGTGGTTCATGAGATTGAGCGTTGCCTTGGGCTCTGCACTGACAGCAAGAAACCTGCTTGGGATTCTCTCTCTCTCTCTCTCTCTCTCTCTCTCACTCTCTCTCTGCCCCTACCCTGCTGGTGCTCTCCAAACAAACAAACAAACAAACATTTTTCTAAAAAAATCAAGAAAAACATTTAAATCACCGAATGAGACTAATCTTATTGGCTCAAAGTAAAATAGAATTTCTTCACTAATCAGACTGATTGAGGTTAATGAGGAAGACTGATCAGAGATATAAAGGAATCATGCCATCTCTGCTCATCTGAGTTGGTGAGCAGGTCTCAGAGGCTGCTGTTCTGGGAGCTGTTTGAAACAGTCTTGAAACACAAGGTGTCATTGGAAAATGGCATTTGAGTAAGGACACGCCTGCCCACCTTCACAAGACTAGAATGCTGGGAGGGACCTCCAGGATCATCAAGCCCATTTCTTTGATTGTCCAGATGAGGCTGGTTTGTTTTAGTGGTTGGCTGTAGGTCTCACTGACAGCTGGAGGCAAGGCTGAGACTAGACACAGGTCTTTCAGACTTCTAGAATCATGTGTTCTACCCTCCCACGCTGCATCTACACCCTAATTTGACTTCTCACCATGTCCTGTACACCAAAACTTGAGGCCATGGACTTGGTTATGCTTTCCCTTGGCATTATTTCCCAGTATGTGAAGTATGCTAACTGTGCATTTGAAATAAACTAGCTACTAAGATCTGCTGACAATGTGCACCCAAAATAGACTCGAGCAATGAAATTAATGCCGTACAAAATCCTTGGTCTGTTCAAGAATGTTTCTCTACCAACTCTTTGGAAAATAATCCTCCTAAAAAAATTCGATTCAGTCATCACCATTCCAGTTTGGAAGATTCTTTATCTATTTGTGTTTTCTTCAGGGCATAAATTAAAAATGCATATAACAGTAGTTATTATTTTCCCATGCCATTGAATGGGAAATTAAGAGTCTAGGATTGAAATATTGATGTAACATGATATAGATCTACTTTTCCTTTTTTCTTTTTTGAGAGAGAGAGAGAGAGAGAGAGAGAGGAGGGGCAGAGGGAGAGAGAGAATCTTAGCAGGTGCCACGCTCAGTGCAAAGCCTGACCTGAGGCTTGATGTCCCCACCCTGGGATCATGACCTGAGCTGAAATCAAGAGTCAGATTTTCAGCCGAGTCACCCAGGTGCCCCTAAACCTACTTTTTCAAGGAATAAATATAGCAACTCTGATAAAATACTGTGTTTAGAAATTCATTAATTCATACATCAGTGAATCTTCATTTACTTACATAGACAAGAAAGAACAGTCTTCCTAAAAATGTCAGGAGGACTTTGTGGGGTGAGGGAAATGGGATGGGAGGAAAAAAAAAGAATGAAAAATGAGTAACCGGTTAGCACAAAGACAATAATTCACATTTGTAGAAAGAGCTTCGAAATGTTCATGAAATAGAGTTTCTCTGGTCTGTCTACCTTTAGCCTGTACTTTCAGAGGCTGGTATTTCAAAATGATTTTGCTAAAGAGTAATTGTATCTGGTGACCAGCCATCTTTGTGGTTCTGTGGCTCTGTACAGGCCTGGCAAGTTTCTGCCTAAGATGGCTGTTGATATCACCCACGATGTCTTCTGTACTGCCAAGCTCTAAGTTACTGGAGGAGTCTTCCTGCCTGATCATGACAGTAGCTGTTGGAGCCTCTGACGCTTAATGAGTGACACTGACACATGGAGTCTTCATGGCCCTACAAAGAGCTGATCACAATGGAAATGAGCTTTATAAAAGGACCACTGGAAAGACAATCTGTGTAAATGGCAAAGATTTCCCATTGGTCAATGAGTGGGAAGGACAAAAGGGTGGGGAGAATTTCTAGCCATTCTTCCCTCATCTCTGGATTCATGGAATGACAGACTTACCTAGAAAAGCTAAGGAAAGCTTTCTTTTTCTCAAAGTTTGCCAAATATGAAAGGAAAACAAAGTCACTTAAATGGAGGGAACCTCACAATCCTCTTAACTGTTTCTTGCCTATTCTTCCAGAAGGCTTGTGCAAAAACAACTATATCTATGCATATAATTAAATTTCCTTGATACTTGTTCTTTTCTGCTTACATAAATGAGATTATAGAATATATATTTATTGTGCCTTAATCTTCGGAGACTCTTCTAAAGCAATGTATATACACCTAATCCATTTTCTTTTCACAGATAATCAATATTCTATGGAGTTATTATAATTTCTTAATGCAAGTTACTATTGTTTCTAGTTTTGTGTTATACATACATCTATTTATTTAGGAGACCATAGCCATTGCATTTGTTGTATGAGATGTGTGCATATTTAAGATTTTGATAGATATTGCCAAACTGTCCTCCAGAAAATGTCGCCCTACTTTACATGCTCACCAACAATCCATGAAAATGCGATTCTGCAACACCATCAGACATATCAGATTTTAATTAAACTTTTAAATACTTGAAAATTTTCAATTTTAGAGTTGAGAACATGAGTCCCTTTATTTATTTATTTATTTATTTATTTATTTATTTATTTATTTATTTATTTTTGAGAGAGATAGAGAGAGAGAGAGGCAGAGAGAGAGGGAGACAGAGAATCTCAAGCAGGCTCCACACCATCAGTGCAGAGACTGATGCAGGGCTCGAAATCATAAACCATGAGATCATGACCTGAGCCGAAATCAGGAGTCAGATGCTTAACTGACTGAGCCACCCAGGCACCCTGAGTCCCCTTATTTTTGATTTGCATATGTTTAACTATGTGTGACATTAAGCATCTTTTCATATACTTATTAGCTATTTGTATATCATTTTCTGTAAAGTACCCACTGATGCTATTTACTAATTATTTTTCTATTGGCTGTTCATTCTTTCTTATTGATTCGTTAAAGCCCTATATATATGATGGAAATCTTGTCTTTTTCTGTTTATCTTTGGGTTTTTTTCCTCTCTCTCTCTACACACACACACACACACACACACACACACGCGCGCGCATATATATATTTTTTCTATAGACGTCTTAATCTTTTTCTTTACGTCCTCCAGGTTTTGTGGAATGCTAGAAAGTTTTTAAGATTAGGGAATTTTAAAATTGGATTTAAATACAGTTCAATTTTATTGGATATCTTTGAACTTTCCTTAAAATGAAGGGTCTGTGAGCTTCTCTAACCAATGCCAATTTTATTTCATTTTCCTATGATAGTGTTCTGGAAGTAAATCACTATAGAGGTACAGGATGAAAATACACATCTCATCTGGGAATGATGATTAAGTTCAGTAAGGAAGGGCGGCTTCCCCTTCTACAAAAGAGAATTCCTCTGTGCTGGGGAGAAAAGACTTGAGCTTAAAGGTTAATGTGCTTACCCCTTACAAAGGAGGGGTCAACAAAGCACAATCTAAACTTGGGCAAATCTTCACTGTTCTCTGAAGGAAGGATGGCTTGCACATGGAGAAGGGCCAGAGGGGGACAACACCATTATTCAGGATGAAGGGGGTCTCTGTCATACCTGAAGTTTACATTCCAGGAAAATATAGCCTATACTGAGTCCACTTATACAGTGGACCCCCACTGTGATGTATACATCACACCGCAATTATTTCTACATCTACATCTAGATATTGGCACTCAAGGAGAGGTTGAAGGTGGTTGTGGCATAAAAGTCCTTGCTCTGTGTTCTCTTCCATCTTCTTGGAGAGCTTAAGCAGGGTTTCTGCAATACATCCTACTGTTGAAAATCCCATATGTGCTTTCCCTTCCAAGCCAGAACTATTGTGATCCTTACCAAAAGGCAGTAGTTCACTGCAAAATTTGTCTTATGCAGTTAAATGGTGTGGCTACAGATCAACTGGCAGAAGGTTGTTTCTAAATGGCAGGTCAGAGGAAGTGTCTTTTTTTACACCTAGGTTGTAGTGGAGGCATTCCGACTATCATTTTCCCAAAGAGTTGGGTTCATTTCTATAGCAGAGACATCTTCCAAGGCGGTTGTGATGGAAAAGGAACCCCTGTCAGGGCTGCCAGTAAAGAGCCTAGACCTTCAAGGAGCATGGGAGCTGGGTAAAGCCTGGGGGACATATGGGGTCCGGCAGAGCCAAATGGATGAGGGGGCTACAACCGGCTGGAGGGGGGAGGTGAAGGAGAAGGACAAGTGACTTGAAATGGTCAGGACTAATTTTAGAGGTACGTATGCCAGTATTGTTGACTGGCACTGTGGTAAGGAAGGGCAACAAGAAGGGAAGTTCCAGTAGCTCTGCACTGAAGAGATCTTGTTTTGCTCATTCAACAAGGAAGATAGAAGCCAAGATACTAAAACAGAAGCCAGAGGGACAATTCGTGAAGGAAGAGAGTGACGTTGCAGGGATTAGAAGTTCTATGTGTGGGATTTGCTGGCCCCTCTCTCTCTCTTGCTCTTTCTCTTTTTGTCTCTCTTCCTGGGGTTTTCCAGATCTTTCCCTCTTGCTAACCCTTTGTTTTTTTCATGTCCTCTGAGTATACCTAGTTTTTTCTCCCCACATTCATTAATTAATGGCACTCTTATGGCATAAAATCATAGCTATTTTGCTGAATATCGGCTCAATTTTGATTTTTCTTTATTTTTTTTCTAAAAATAAGAAAACTCACTAAAATTCTAAGTTGCTTTTTGTCATACCCTGGTTGTTTGCCCCGCTTTTACCCATGTCTATAGGAGAGACTTCTTAACCCAAACTTCCAGCTCGGTCCCAGTCTTCAGTGCTTGTCTTAGAGGGCTGGTTAGTGTCTCCCTGTTGTCTCTACCCAGGTGAATCAGCAACCGGGAATCCCTGCTGTACCTCTGGGATACTGGGCTTGCTGGGCTAGTATGTGTTTTGTTCTTGAATCCTGCCATGAGGCCCCAGGCATATATCTGGGTTCTTGTCGCGTTCCCTATGCCCAGTTCCTATTTGTAATACTAGGCCTCGTGGGATCAGCCCCTTACCTTGTTTTTTTTTGCCAGAATTAAAGAAGTGTGATCCCAGCAGGATTTGGTAGTAGACTGGTTATCTACTATCCACTTTAAAGACTGTGTTGCTGGCCTGGGTGTGCGCCCCCTCCCCACCTCCGTTGTCTAGTTCCAGCTCCTAGGGCCCCCTTGCTCTCCCTCAACCCTTTGCTGCTAATCTATTTGTTACAGGTCATGTCACAAGACCCCACAATGTTGACTTATATGTGACCTTCAGGTAATTTTTGTCTTCCTTTTGGACTAGTAGCCTGCAAAAGAAGAAATTCCTCTCACTGCGTCTAACATCTTTAAAACATGAGTGAATCAAAGCATTTTCCTTTTCATTCAAAAATGACTGACCGATTTGCCACAGGCTGGCTTTACCCACATGACTTTAAGGTACACGCAGGGCACATAGGGTGAGCTGGTCATTTTCATGAGGGTGGAAGATTTGGGGAGAGGGAGGGTGGGAGTTTGGGGGAGTGAGGGAGCTGGTTTGTTGAGTGCCAAACCCAAGGCCTCAAGGTTTCTCAAGGTCACTTGCTGGCAAAGTGGCTACTTTATAAAATTAGCCCTTTTATATGGGTATCCCTTCCCTGTTGTAATCCGAAAGTGCAAGGTCCATCTTTATTTGACAGAAGGCAAGCAATTCCACTAAGCACAGTGAGGCATCTTTATTCATGGCTGAGGCATCCCACTGATTCGTGATAATGAAAAAAATGGAATCCCCTCTTCCAACGGTGGCTTAAAAGGATCCTCCAGAATTGGCCATGTGTAGGAATCTTTGATAAATGAAGCCAGCCAAATACAAGTTAGCTGCGTTGGAGAGTGCATAATCTACTATTCTACCGAAAATGCTGTTGGAGAAAACATTTCCAATTAACTCATCAATGCAAAATTGTGGCTTTTTATATTTAATTAATAGAACGTTGGAACAAGGAACAGACCTCTTAATTTTTCTAGTACAGTGCCTTCATGTTCCAGAAAAGGGAAGTGGATTCCAAAGAGATTACATGCATTGTTGAAGGCTTGTCATATAGTTGGGTCCAGAATCCAATCTTCTGGTGCTCCTTCTGTTGTCACACTCTTTCTGATTCATCCCAGGTTAACAGAGGGCAATATCCCAAAGCATATGAGTTGTTCTCAAGGCTGGCTACACATTTAGAACCATCAGAGAAGCTTTTACAAAACAAAGATATCTGGGCCCTACATTCACTGATGCTAGCTTTTACTTGGCCTCCAGTGAGCCTTGCCAAGGAAAAGTTTTTTATAAAAACTACCCCCTTGTGATGGCAATTTATAGCTGAGGTCAAAACTCCCTGGTATTAGGGAACAGATGATTGAGAAATTCTGTTTCTCTCCTAAACTTTGTGATTCATGCTGGTAGAGACCACAGACTCTTTGTTAAACTTTGTACCATACAGGGGCACCTGGGTGGCTTAGTTGGTTGAGTGTCCAACTCTTGATTTCAGCCTTGAGTGTCCAACTCTTGATCCCAGGGTCGTGGGATTGAACCCCGTGTCCAGCTCCACGTTGGGTATGGAAACTGCTTAAGATTCTCTCTCTCTCTCTCTCTCTCTCTCTCACTCTCTCTCTCTCTCACTTTCTCTCTCTCTCCCTCTCCCTCTCCCCCTCTCTCCCTCTCTCCCTCTCTCCCTCTCTCCCTCTCTCCCTCTCCCCCTCTCTCCCTCTCTCCCTCTCCCCCTCTCCCTCTCCCCCTCTCCCCCTCTCTCCCTCTCTCCCTCTCCCCCTCTCCCCCTCTCTCCCCCTCAGCCCCTCTCCCTGCTGCTTGTGCTTTCTCTCTCTCTAAAGTAAAAACAACAAACAAACAAACAAACAAACAAAAAACCCCAAAACGTAATCTCCCATTAACCTTATTTTATTTTTAATAAAATTTTCTTTAAAAATTTTAAGTACATAGAAAAATAAAGGGAATAATAATTTATGAAAACATCTGTTTGCACCATCCAGCCTTGACACTTGGTAACATTTACTCAAATTTGCTGAGTCTTTTTTCATGACTAATAACTGAAATGAAACCCTGCAGACAAAGTTGAAGTATACCCGTTGGGGCTCTCATTTTATTTCCAGGTTTTTCTCTGTTATGATTAAGGTCAAAGAACAGACAAACAATTTACTGCCTCCTTTCTGCCCTTCTGCCCCCTCAGAACCCAGAGGGTAGGCCTACTGGCAATAAGGAAAATGCCCACTGAGCTATCAAAGAGCATTAGGACCCTCACAATAAGTGATGATGTGGTTACCGCCGTGGAGCGCAGCTGAGGCAGGATAGTAAATACCTCATCTGTATCTTGGAAGGAGGAAAGTGGCTTAGGGAGATGCTTATGGAGGTCAGTTTTCATGCTCACAAAAGGACTCGAGAATCACAGACCACAGACACGTATTTAGGAATGCAAAAATCTAATAGCTGAAGATACGCAGAGCTATTCTTTTTCTTGGCTGAGACTGATAATTTTCCTCTTTTCCCCATAAATTAGGGTTTAAAAATGTTGTTGCTACCACTTATTTCTCTTGGCATGTTAAATGACTGAGTTTCTTTGTTCCCTCTGCCTTTTCTGTGGCCCCTCTTGAGCTCCTGCTCTTGAGTAAATAATCTAGTTTTTCTGTGGCTTGTGTAGGAGCTTAGCACTCCTTTGGTAACTTTTTTCCTCTGGCGATGGGCTCCATTGACCACGTTCAGAGTATAATATGCTCTCCTTTTTTAGTTTCTAAAATTAAGGGCATTTTGTTTTATTGTTCTCCAATGGACAACTGTCCCTTCCCTCTTTGCTCTTCTGGAAGCACCTTGACCTAGACTTCTGTTCTGATTTCACACTCTGTCCATTTATAGTCAGCCAGTGATTCAGCCAAAGGCAGAGATTCCCCTGGTACACTCTGTGTGGGGTATGTTTCTGCTGAATGGCATCATGTCTATGCTCTAAATTTTTTTTTTTTTATTGTTAAGAAAACAGAAGAGAAAGAAGACAGGTGAAGGCTTCAATCCTTAACATATTTCGGTTGTCTCTAGTTTTCATTTCTAGTCTAAGATCACTCTGTCTCTCCTCCAGCCTTCTCTCTCTCAACATCTTGTCTTTCATCATTATGTTCCATACCACACCAAATGAACTTGGGCTAAAGCTCATTGTTTCCCCTTTCTGAGTTTTTCTGCTCAGCCCTTGCTGCATACTCCATAGTTGTCAAATCAAATTTTGGCCAAGAAAGAACAGACCTGGGAGATTCAAGGAACTCCCACAAGCAGATGCATGCATTTCTATAGGTTAATGTCAAGTACGCCAAACCATTGGGAGAAGAGGAAGGAGACCATGGCTGTGCAGTCCCTTGAAATACCACATCCACCCATTTAAGAAATTGTACTGAAAACACAGTGAATGCCTGCCATTCTGTTCACAGAAGTAATTTGCTCTCTTCTCAAAGCCTTTGAATTTTAAAGTGAGAGCTGCTCTCACTGTCTTACAGCTTGAAGATAGTGGCCACATAAACATGGGAAGAAAACAAGACTTGGAGCTTAAGAGTGAGCTGTTTCCCTAATGGTTGGGAAGCATTTACTCTCCAGGGAGGTTCAGGGAGGCTGAGAGCTTTGTCCACCAAGGCTGCCTCCTTCCTCTCTCCACCTGGAACATGCCTGTGATGAGAAGTTATGAGGCGTTAGGTCTCCGCATACGTCTCTGATATGCCTCTCAGGAACATATCTCAGGCTGCTAAACTGGGTTTATCCTTTCTTCGATTAAGCCAGGCTGGTTCTGGTAGAGGGTCTCGATGGGTGGGGGTGGTGGATGATGCCCACATTTGCTTTATGTTGTTCGATCTTATTTTGAATTCCACCCTTTAAAATAGCTTACAAATGGCTTATAGTCATTGACGTTGTTTTCCTTTTAAAAAGTTCCATTGCGTACTAATGAGAAGTTTAATGCTAACAGAAGCTACATTGCCTTGCGGGCTGAAGTTTGCCACATGCTTAACTCCTGTTTCACACAAGCATTAGGTTTGCAGAACGCAGAGTTGCCACAAATGTCCAAGTGCAGAATTAGGTCCCATGTACAAGTATGTGAGTGAGGAATTTGGCTCATGCATATACCCTTGGAAAAAAATTTTCCCATAGTTTTCTTTTCTCTAAGGTATTGAATGGGCCAACACGTGCGTCCTCATGTTTCAAACATTTCGGCCCCCCTGAAACATTTTGATTGCCTCTTACATTGACTAGAATTGCACAATACTATGTCCCAAATGATATCTTTTTCACTGGCTTCACATAATTTCAGAAGAAATCCTCTGCTTCATACCCTATGCCCTTCTGTGTATGGCTTCTATTTTTACTTTGCTTCTTCCTGTTTTCCTTCTACCATTTCATCCAACATGTTTCAAATTTGTGTAGTTGCTTATATTTGAGGCAATCATACTCGAAACTAACAATACTTACTTTATTTAAAAAATATTTGTCTTGATGCAATTCCCAATTGCAAGCCTTGGGAAGAAGGAATAAACCCATGATGTAATCGGCAGAGTTGATGTGTTGATTCCACCCTTGTGGGACTTGAATCTTTATTTTATTATCTTCAGAAGTCAACCATAATAGAAACTGACGGGTAGTCTTTCAACAGTAAAAGCTAATTGTTTTTTATGTGAATGAGACGAT
This sequence comes from Acinonyx jubatus, assembly GCF_027475565.1. NCBI lineage: Eukaryota > Metazoa > Chordata > Mammalia > Carnivora > Felidae > Acinonyx > Acinonyx jubatus. The sequence continues at coordinate 202,487,164 of NC_069381.1, read as the reverse complement.
TTGAGAATAAACACCAGTGGTTGTTTTATTCCTTGTTCTTTTCATTTCACAAGATCATCAGATATGTGCCGAGGTAACTTAAGATATGAGGGGTGTGTGTGTGTGTGTGTGTGTGTGTGTGTGTGTATGTGTGTGTGTGTTTGCATTTTATTTTATTTTTTTAAAATTTTTTAACGTTTATTTATTTTTGAGACAGAGAGAGACACAGCATGAACGGGGGAGGGGCAGAGAGAGAGGGAGACACAGAATCGGAAGCAGGCTCCAGGCTCTGAGCCGTCAGCCCAGAGCCTGACGTGGGGCTCGAACTCACGGACCGTGAGATCGTGACCTGAGCCGAAGTCGGATGCTCAACCGACTGAGCCACCCAGGCGCCCCCTTTAATGTTTATTTATTTTTGAGGGACAGAGAAAAAGAGCATGAGTGGGGGAGGGGCAGAGAGAGAGAGAGAGAGAGAGAGAGAGAGAGAGAGGGAGACCCAGAATCCAAAACAGGATCCAGGTTCTGAGCTGTCAGCATGTAGCCTTCGTGGGGCTCGAACTCAGACCGTTGGAGATCGTGACCTGAGCTGAAGTTGGACGCTCAACCGACTGCGCCACCCAGGCGCCCCTGTGTTTGCATTTTAAAGTATTCGATGTTTACTGGTAAGTTAACAATGTGCGTTACTCAGGACACCAGAGAACCTAGATACTAGATCAACGCCTCAGACAGAGAAGTCACCATGCTCTACGGGGTGGAGAGATGCCCATGAAGCTTGACTTCTTCTCATTGACAAAGTAAATTCAGATACCCAGTTTCTCTGGGGCAACTTGACTTTCAGGGGAAAATCCAGTCTCATGACTCTGCTTTCAGCTAAGACTCTACTGTAATCTCCTGGAAGGGTCATTAGTTTATGACGTGTAGACTTGAAGCCTGTCTCTTAAGTCTATCAGCTATTATCTAAATTAGCTTTTGCCTCGGACTTTTTCCTGCCTGGCTCACGTGCTCAGAGCTGGCCTTCAACTTTGTTTGACAAACCTTCTTCTGCAATCATTTCATATGCCTCCGTCTTGATCCTTGATCACCTGATGAAGTGGCAGGAAAGTCCGTCTCTCTCACCCACTGGTGCCGGTATCTGATTTTGGCCAGACTCATGCCTGAACATTTGCTGCCAATGGTCAGTTTTTCCTGTTTTAACTCGGTATCTAGGCTTCTGGAACAGACCTCTTCTTCCACTCCCCACCCCCCCCCCCAACCTTGAATTCTGATACTTCTGTAATCAAACGGAGTTTTATCTTTGCTCTTTGCTTATCTTGAATTGCCCCATGGCAAATCTCAGGCAAAGATTTGGGTATAAAAGTTAAGTGGGGAGATGATCTTAGGAAGCACAGAGAGGGAGTTAGGAAGGGAGACAGGGAGGAGAGGGGAAAGAAAAAAGAGCACATTAATTATTGGGGCCACTGCTGTGGGAAGATTCAGTCCCTGGGTGGGGGTCAAGGGGTAGGGGGACCCTCTGAGAGACTGTGGGAGAAACCGCCTCAGGATTATCCAACTAATGAGGTGCAAAAATTGAGGTACTTATCCACTCACCATCTCTCGTGGTTTGAGGTTTACACTTAACTAGGTGTTAACTCCTGACATTTCCAGCCTGCCCTGTGCTCGCTCCTCTGGTCAGATAAAGTGCGCTGAGAGATGGAAACAGGTGCTTGCGGTAAGATCCTGGCAGCATAATCAAGAAGGGTCTACCAAGCTGCCGTGACCTCTAGGGTGGACTGCATCAGACATGGGTGGGGTACTGGCAGCATCCAGGACACCGAGTCTCAATATTCCGTGCTTAAAAGAACCCATTAGAAGGAACTGTTGCTAGGAATCAGGAAGTGCTAGGGATGGAGAATTTCTTTCCTTGGAGGAGAGGGGATTGTCTTTCTGGATGGTCCTTTCCCATCAAAGCAGCATCTGAGGTTCCTCAGAGGTAACAAAATAGCCTTTTCCCCTGTGGGTGAGAGATAAGGAACAAAAGAAACGGGAAGGAAAGTAAGAGTATAGAAAGGGTGTTGCAAAATGAGTAGCATTAGTTGTGCCTCCGTCCTACCCACAAAGTTCTGGCTATTCTGAATTATTCTGTAATTTGGTCTATGAGAATTCCTTCTGTTTTCTAAATTAAGTGTTGTACAAATGCCTCCAGCCAGACATTTTTATAAATGATGGGTCAGGTCCACTTTATTGCTGTTTGCGCTTCTCTTAACTCACATATATGTTAACTGGCTTGATGAAAGAAATCTTTTGCTTATGTCTTAAGCTCAAAGACCAGCTCAGGGACTGAACCTGACATTCAGCTGAGCTGGACTCCTGTGCATACAGCAGAAAAATGAACAAAGACTCCTATCAACTCTGTTTCTAATTCCGCGTTGGGGGAAGTATGGGTAATCTAAATGAAACTCACATATGCATAGTTTATTTGTAGATATGGTTGTATAAGAGATTTGTAATGAGTTGTATATGCTTAATTTGAATGCTTGGTAAATTTTGGTTATACGCTTATGCATATGGTATGTGCATTAAGCCATTCCAAGGGTTTGCCTTTGGTTACAAAGTCTCAGCTTAAGAACTCTGGCAGGACAGACCCTGCTACACATCTGGTTGTTTCTTTGTTCCCAGGCAGTGACTAATTTTGATCAGATCTACTTGTACCTCCTACCTTCCAAGTAAACAGAAGATAGACTCCAGAATATAAATCCCAACACTGGTATTTATCGAGTGAAATTTAAAATTCCCCTACAGGTCAGAGGTTCTCAGCATTCTGTGCTGGAAATGAACTTTCGAAAGATGAAGAAACAGAGGCTCATGGAGGAAGAGTGATTTAGCAGAGGTCACAGAGAAAATGGCTTATCTTTAACTTGTATATAATTTTGGTGATACAGTTGCTTTGTTGATAACAGACTATCACAGGTTTGAGTAATGCTAGTGTCTGGCCTCATGTAAAGTTAAGACTCATTTATGGATTCCTTTCAACACAGTAAAAGCTATTGCAGTCATAAATTTCCTCAACGGTGACAGCTGCTGTGTAAGACAGTAGTAAAAATTCTAACATCAATCTCTCTCTTTTTTTCTGAAGATCTCAGTACTTTATGGACTTTTAAACCATCCTTTACAAGTTGAACTGAGGCCATATGGCAGTAGCTTTTGCTAGAAAGCAGCCAGTGACAAGAAGAGCCTTGATCGATGCACGTTAAGGAAAAATGCTGGAAGAAACGGAAGATTAAGAGCTGTTAACTTGGGGAAGGGGTATTTATACGAAGCTTTCAATCCTGGCCAGGAGATGCCGTGAAGGAATGACTCCGTTGGCAATTGGCAAAAAGAAATATGAGGCTAAGAGTCATAGTAAACACTCTTTCTTTGTTTCTCCCCGAAGAGTGCCAACACATTTTTAATTCTCAACAGATACATTATACCTAGAGCTAAACAAGGCACAGATTTATCTTTCTGGGAATAAGTATGTGTTAACTCTGTAACAGTCTGGAGAAGGATTGAATCATTTATTCCATGGTCAGTAATAAACAAAAACACACAAAGGGAAAATTATTCCCCTGCACACCATAGACCTCTCACTGTCTGCTTTTGTTTAATAACTATTAACGTTCATAACTATCAAAGTTTTCTGACTTCTTGTCAGAAAAGAGCACTGCATCATAGTTACAATGTATCCAAACAAATATGACAGATTTCTTTGATGCAATGGTAATGTGTTTCAGAAACGGATTCCTTAATGGATTATAGGCTTCTCTTTTCCTTTGTCACATTCGAAAGGCTGAACAAAGTATTTAAAATACAACATGCTAATGACAAACACCACATCCATAAGGTAAGCAGGAAAACAAAGGATCTCCTATTAAGGCACAAAAAATGTGTTGATGCCTTCAGTTCAACAAGGGAAGATAAAATAAACATAGAGCTGTAACTGACGATTTAATCTAATTCATCTTTAAAATCCATGCAATAGTCAAGAGTTAAAGACACCTGCCACAGGGATGCTGAAATCTGAGAAAATGTTACTTGCCCTTGATGGCAATTGGAGCTAATTTAATTGCAATTACTGCACAAGATTTGTTGAATGACAGTCTAATAAACTCTGCTGAGGTAAATATCATATTATTACAAATATAATTTCTGATTTTCCCTGCTTGAAGTAGATGAATGACAGAATTAAATGCCATTTCCTAAACATTTAACCAGCAGCCATCATCACAGCTGTTTATAAGGTCTTTAGTCTGTTTTCTGATTGGTGACTCAGAAGTCAGAAAGCCATAGACCTGTGTCTATTTACATGCCTGAAAAAGTCATTTCTCTCCCCTGGAGGAAGGAGGAAGGAAGGAAGGAAACACATTTTCCCGAGCTCTTCGACTATGAGATCAGTGGCATCAGAAGATGATCAGAATGGAAGTGATATGGTTTAGACTAATATGGATGTTTATGTTCAAGGTTGAATCTAAGTGTTGGTGCGCAAGTGTGAGGTTGAGAGCCAAGCTAAGCGATGAAACCGAACTTCATCTTCCATCTTCCAGTTCCTTTCAGTCAAAGAATATTTCCTGGATAACGGAACAGTAAACGGGTACCCGTTTTATGGGTACTGACATAGTTAAAATTTATTTGAATTTACTTGAGTCTTCAATCACAAGGAGACTTGGAGTTGAATTTTTTGGAAATCATACCTAGCTGTATTTCCAGAGAGGAGGAGTAGTGAAAGAGCAGGAAGTCAATGGGAGAGCGTGGTTGGTTTCCTGCCTTGATCAAATTAGCCTGGTGACCCTAGAAGACACCCCTGTGAGCACAGAAATCGGCTTGTCTCTAGAAAGTATTTACTCTGGGATAATATGGGATTTCTGTCTATAGAAATCTGCACCATTAGATCATTGTTTTGGCTAAAAGAGAATGGATGGTGTATTAGTTTGCTAAGGCTGCATAACAAAGTACCATAGACTGGGTGGCTTAAATAACATATCTATCGTCTCACTCTCCTGGAAGCTAGAAATCCAAGATCAAGGTACCAGCAGGATTATTTCTTTTGAGGCCTCTTTCCTTTGTCTTACAGGTCTATCTTTTCACTGTGTCTTGACATAGTCTTACCTCTGTGTCTATCTGTGTTCTCTACTCTCCTCTTCTTAAAAGTACCAGTCATATTGGATTAGAGACCATCCAAAGACCTCCTTTTAGCTTAATTATCTCTCTAAAGACTCTATTTCCAAATATAGTCACATTCTGTGGTACTGGATGTTCAGCATATGAATATTTGGGGGCATAATTCAGACCACAGGTGTTGGGTTATGGAAGTTTTATTGAGGCAACTTGGTTGCCTGAATAATGATACTTTGTGTTGTGGGGATATTGAGAAAGGTAAGTGGAGAGTTAAGATAGAAATTTAATTAATTAAAAGATTTTCTATTGAGGGAAATGGTTACTTTAACCCTTGTCCCTAGATTTCCTCCCTAACACACAGCCCTGTCCTTTGAGTGCCTCCAGAAAGAGGAAGTAGCATAACAGAGTTGTCATGGACCCCTGTGCCACCTATGGAATAAATATGTCATAAGTACCATGGGAAGTCATGTCTTGTCATGGTTGTCACGATGGGGAAAATTTTTATCACTTCCCTGATTATGAGTTTCTAAGAAGGGAAGGTGGCCAGCGCTCCTAGTGTAGTTCTGTTTTTCCACGTCTAGCCAGCTGCTAAGCCATCAGCCCTTGGGTTGATGCTTGGGAAGTTTCTTTATTAACTAAAGCACATGTGTTTTAGGAGAGAGCTCTGCCTTGACCCTGCTTGCCTCCCAGTAACTGTGTTACCAGACCAAAGTGGACCCCCTCCTCGGTGAGCTATAAATAGAGACCACACCAGGTGGAGATGCCTCACAAAGTTGTACAAATAATGAGACCACCAGGAATAATTTCCAAAGCTCTCTGAATTTCTCAAACTCTCTGAACAGGGTTGAGCAGGCTCCTTTTATTGAGGCTTGGGGATGAATATTCAGAGGGGGATTTTAACATTATAATGAAGCTGAGGTAACTGCTTGCCACTTTCTGATTCATCTACAGGGGTCCTCCTCAAATATTTCTTGTCTTGGTCCGGCAAGGCAAGCCGTTAGGTAGTTTCTAAAAGAGGAAATTGGCAATTAGGCAGAAGCTTCTAGGAGTTTCCTGAGTTCAGGGGGTCAATCCTGAGTTTAGAAGGTCAAGTTGTCTCTCCAGTGACAATTGTTTCATCAAGTCATTTGTATTGGATTAGATAATTCTTTTATTAGATAAAATAAAATAAAATTCTTTTATTAGATAAATTGTGCGTTTATCCATAGAGATTTCCACTCAAATCTGTAGTTTGCAAACAAGACTGGCTTAAATAGTCTGATAAGTAGGTTCTTTTAGTAATAACTTTCTCATAGTTTTCCATTCCTTAACTCTTTAAAAAAATTTTTTTTAAATTTATTTATTTATTCTGAGAGAGAGAGAGAATGAGCAGCGCAGCGGAGAGACAGAGAAAGAGAGAGAATCCCAAGAAGGCCCCTCACTGAGAGTGCATAGCCCGATGCAGGGCTTGAACCTACGGTTTGTGAGATCATGACCTGAGCCAAGATCAAGTGTAGAACGCTTCACCGATGGAGCTATCCAGGCGCCCCTCTGTCCCTTAAGTCTTAAAATCGAATGGGATTTCTAGCTCTGGGCCATGCTGTCAGGACTCTACAAAGCAATGTTTCCAGGTGCTTATTTTAGGATTTACATTAAGGGTGACTTTTAGGTCACCTATATAATATACTTAAAATACTTCTTCCCATAATGAAGGTTAGCAGTAATACAGATGTGGGAAATGTTAAGGTTATCCAATCTAAATATGTTTGAGTTACCTTGCATAACTTGAACTTTAATAGCTCTTCACGGTGTATAGGACTTAGGGTTGGTAAAGAACATTTGCATCACTTGTTTGGAGACTCATAGCATCCATAGGGGTGGGATGAAGAATTTTGCAGATGAAGGCATTTTGCTTCAGAAGTCAGATGATTTATCCAAAGCAATCTGTCTATTATTGAGTGGAGGTACCATGAACTTGGTACCATGGCTCCACGTTCAGTGGTCTTTCTATTTCCTTGTGTTTGCAGAAAACTACGTCAGTCATTGAAACCCGATTTACTGTGTAGGAGAGCATTTTTCTTTGACTACTCACAGTAATTGACATAATGTGTTAAAGAAGACTGACTTAACCTAAGTTCCTCATAATATAGTGAAAAGAATCATCCTAGGCCTTTCATCTTCATTTGTAAACTTTAAAGATACTTTCTGTGCCTATTTCTCAGGGTACTGTAAAAGAATGATATAAGGATACTCAAGTCTTAAAGAAAATTAAAACTATTTTCCTTTATTTTTGTTTGGGTATACCTTTTTTTATAGTTAATATGGTTGGGAATAAATAATCATATTCAAAAGGAAAAAAAAGCCTAATATTTTACGGGGAGCAGGGGAAGGCTCAGAGAGCCCTGGAGGAAGAAAAATGAATTGGAAAGATGACTCCATTGGAAGTAATAACTTCTCAGAATTTATAGAACGGTTTGTCAAAATCACTTATTATTCACTCATTTAATAATTTCCTTGCCCAATTTCTTTTTTTCTTCACAAACTTTCCTTCCCAGATTTTCTGTAGCTCTCAGAAGCACCCTACACTTTGTACTATGGTTTATTTTCAGTAGTTTGACCTAGGTGCATGTGATAGGGCTCGGCCCTGACCTGAGATGAGAACCCATGTTCTTCTACAGGGTCCAGGCTCTATCCAGAATATCTGGATGTTCCTGATTTAGATGTTCACTTATATCTGACATTTTCCTGATTCTAATATTATTTTCCTCCTGTGTGAACAATTTTCTTTTCTGAGATTTTTAGTCACATGTACAGTATCTTTGAAGGCATCCTAAGAGGCATCAGGTACCAAGCTCTCTCAATGTTTTATGTGTTCCCCTCTTCATTTTTTTTTTTTTTGGTTGCATGATATTTAAAAGTTGGTGTACTCAGGTTGTTTAGGTTGAAGTGTACAGAAGCCCAATTCAAAATAACTTAGGCGAAAATAAGAACTTGTTAGTTCATGAAGCTAGGATGCCTGAGATCAGGTGGGTCTTACTTTACGCAAGGTTGAAGTTGGGGTTTCAAATGAAGGTGAAAGTGAACTGAAGTTCATTCACTCTCTTTTTTCCTCCTGTATCAGTTGTGTTTACCTCGGTTTGGCTTCTGTTCTAATTACTATTGCCACAAAACAAAATACCTCAAGCTCTCCACTACATGCCTGGTATTCTGTGGGTCACAAATCAGAAAGGGCACAGCAGGGATGACTTTTCTCTGCTGTATAATGTCTGGGGACTCAACTGGAGAGAATCTGGAGTTCTGAGGGCTGGAATCATCTGCAGGCACATTCACTCACATGAATGGTGATTGGTGCCAGTGGTTGCTGGGAAATCAGCTGGAGCTGTCAGCCAGAACACTAACACGGATCCTTTCCCTGTGGCTGCTTGGCTGGGTTCCATGAGCAAGCATCCCAAGAGAACCAGGTAAACCTGATTTGCCTTTTACCTCCTAGTCTCTGAGGTCACACAGTGCTGCTTCTATTTTCCATATTCAAGAGAAGGGAACGTAGACCCCGTTGCTTCATAGGAGGCATGTCATAGAGGAGCATGTGATGAGAGACATTTTTGTGATCATCTTTGAAAAAATATGATCAACCATGGCTTCATTCTCAGCCTGGTTCTGCCCACATGCGGTAAGGAAGGTCCACAGGAGCTCTGGCCATACATGGTCCTAATGCTGGAAATCTCTGAAGGATAAAGACTCTCTCTATCTTCCAGTATCATTGTCAAGCCCCCCCCCCCCCAAAAAGGGGCTCTCATTGGCCAGCCTGGGTAACATGTCTCTGGCTGAGAAGTAGGGCCACTGACATTAGATGCTGAGAAGGCTACAGTGAGCCAGGGGCAGTCAATTCCCAAAAGGAAAACAGTTCTTTTGACACCAGAAGAAGGCCTACTGGCAGACAATAACAACCAATGTTCACTACAATTGGTTTCCTTAATCACTGAATATTATATGCTGTTCCCTCTTTCTTACGCTAAATCGACTTGTGTGTGTCACCACCGGACCCCCGCCCAGACCTACTAATTCACAAACTTTGGGGACTGGGGTGTGCAGCACTGTCTTTTTTTTTTTTTAAGTTCTTATTTATTTTGAGAGAGAGTGAGAGCGGGGGAGGGACAGAGACAGGGAGAGAGAGAGAATCCCAAGCAGACTCCGCACTGTCAATGCAGAGCCGAACATGGGGCTCTATCCCATGAACCACAAGACCGTGACCTGAGCCAAAACTGAGAGTCGGGAGCTCAACCGACTGAGCCACCCAGGTTCCCCAGCCCTCTGTTCTTTTAACATGGTCTTCAGGTGATCCTGAAGTAGGCTAAAGCTTGAGAACCACTGCTCTAGATGCTCCAAAGAGTTCGTTGAGTGTTGAACGGGCAAAATGTATCTCCCAGAACTTTCTGTAAAGAAGTCCTTTGGCCAGTTGTTTGGATTGCCTGGGCATTGGACATTTGTCTGTCTAGTTAAAAGAGAACACTCTGTCAGAGATGATAGTTGCTACCGGCAGAACTGGAACCAGGACCGGACATGGACGCCCTGCCCCTCTGATCCACTGTGAATGGAGGCGGGGTCTTCCAGGGGCGGGCAGGGAGAGGGGGCAGACAGGACTCTTCTCCTGGTTATGCATAGGACCTGCAACTGTGTTTAGACCAGCTATGCCAGGAGCCAGCAGCACTAAAAGCAATGGAAGGAAATGTTGCTTGTCCTTAAATTTACATTTTCTTTTCATCATGTTGACATGAACGCAGTATGGCAAAAAGATAACTCATTCCAAATAGCACAAGATGTTTCCTCTATGCACCCCAGCCCCTGTGCCTGTATTTGTGAAGAGACACATGGACACAAAAGCACATGGGGCCAAATTATCTCCTGTTTCCACATGTACAACTACTAATGATTTCAATGGGAGTGGCCCATAATAACCAAGGGTAGGATTTGGCCCATGCGATTTAAATTGAACTAAAGCCCAATTTGTAATACTTTAGTTGAAAACCAGCAGTGATTATAAGACTAGCATGTGATTAAAGCTTCACCTTCAAAATCTGCTGGCCAGAAATAAAAAAAAGTTTAAAAAACCATTATGTATTTTTTTTTCAACTTGTAGTAAAGGATGAATTGTTAAAACTTCCAGCCTAAGAAAAGAATGAAAGTATTGGGGGAAATTGGATATTCAGGGTGACTGTTTTTCATTACTCTGCAGCTAATGAAAAAACGTGAGACTTCAAATAGGATTGTGCTTTCATTGTTTCTATTTCCCCAAAAGGACCTTCACCACGATTTCTGAGACAATATCTACAATTCTTTTTCTGAAGTCAGTCTAATCCTAGAAAACATTTTATGAATTTTCAAATTCTTCAGTTTTAATGATTACGATTTTTCATTATTATTGTGCCATAAGTGATCCAGCAGTTAGTAGCTTAGAACAGCCATTCATTTTGCTTATGATTTTGTGGGGTAGAAATTCACGGAAGGCTCACTTGGCCATTTTTTTCCTGCTCCACCGGGCATTAGCTGGGATGTGGGGCTGAAGGGTCCTCTTCCAAGATGGCTTCTTCACTCCCTGTGATGCCCCTCCCTCCCTCCATGGCCTCTCCACATGGCTTGGGCTTCACACGGCATGGGAATCTCAGGGAACTCTCTCTTCTTTCCCACTGGCTGTTTTCCAAAAGACATGCTAGTTAATGCTTCGCCTAAAACTGGGACATCACTTCTATCATATTTATTGGACAAAGCAGTCACAGGATCCACCCAGGCTCACAGGGAGGGACACCAGATTCTGCCTACTGATGGGAGAATGACAAGGTCCCAGTGTAAATGCATGTGGGGGATGGGAGATAGCATTGTGTCTATCTTTGATACACATTCTCAATACCTGAATTAGCTTAATATGTCTTTATTTTGACAGCCATTACAAACTTTTGTACCCTGTTTGTGATTCCAGGTTCTGTGGTCACAAAAACCAAATAGCATATCATTTCCTATTGTTAAACATACCGAAACCAATCATTCTTTATGCAGAGGAAAAGCTGTAGCCATATTTAGGTGTTCACGTAAAATTACTAGATTATGAAAGTATAGATTACTCTTTTCATATGCTAATTGGAAATGTGAACAAAAATAAGTAGGCTGACTTTGGAATCATGAAAGTTGTTCTGCCCAGTTACCCTATTTTATAGATAAGATGATCTGATGAGATTGCTAAGCACACACAGCTAGTTTATCTTAGTTTGGGTCTCTCCTAAGGCAGACTTTAAGATGGGGACTTGATTTGGGAAGTGATCACAGACAGCAGGTGTGAGAAAATGGGGAAAGGGACTGGGAAGGAGGAAATCCAAGAAAAGCAAGTCAATTAGTGGGTTACTCAGGTGGGCAACTGAGGCTTTATCACACTGGGGACCCCCCGCCCCCCCAAAAAAAGACCGCATGAACACACCTCAGCAATGTGCTGCCGGAGGATGGGGAGACTGTTTGTTTATCCACTTGCCTTGGTGGGTGCTTGCCTCTGACTGAGACTTTAGCTCCTGCTTATAGTTGAGCAAGTCTTTGTGATGCCCGATAAATCTTTTAGAAAGAGAAGAGGGACCCTGGTCCTTGTGTGGAGAAGTTGATTGTACTGGAAACTGTCCAACAGACCAGCTGGTGAAGTCAGGTGTGTCAAGGGGGTGTGGGAAAGGGCATAAATGGCATCTGCTACATGGTTGAAACTGGACCAGTTGGTAGAATGGATTTTGAAGTGTTATAATCACTAGCGTTCTGGAGGCACTGACTATATTCCAGGTGCTTTACATGTATTTAATTGAAGCATCATAACCATCCTATGGAAGAAATATTACCCCTTTTTGATAGATATGGAAACTAGGATTCACAGATGTTTACTAAGCCTCCAATGGCTTTGGAGAACCACTGATCTGCTTTCTGTCTCTATGATTTTGCTTTGCTAGAAAGTTCCTACAAATGAAATCTTACTACATGTGGTATTTTATGTCTGGTTTCTTTCACTGGGCTAAATGTTTCCAGGTTCATCCATGCTGTTGCATGTATCAGTAGTTTGCTCCTTTTTGTTTTAGGGATAAACCACATTTATTTATCCATTGACCAGATGATGGGCATTTATATTGTTTCCAGAGTTTATCTAGCTATTATAAATGATGCTGTACGAAAATTTGAGTAAAAGTTTTTACTTTTCACTCCTCTTGAGTAAACACCTAGTGGTAGAATTGCTGGGTAAATGCTAAGTATATGTTTAACTTTTTCAGAACCTGTTTTCCAAAATAGCTGTATTATTTTATATTCACGTGAGCAACCTGGGTGTTGGAGTTTCTCCTCATCTTTACCAACACTTGGTATTGTTGGTAACTATTTCAAGGGGTGTGTAGAGGTGTTTCCTTGTTGCTTTAATTTTCATTTCCCTAATGACTAGTGATATGGAGCATCTTTTCATATACTTGTTAGTTATTTGTATATCTTCTTTGGTGAAATGTCTCTTCAAACCCATTTTTTACTTGGTTGGTTGTCTTCTTCTTAAGGCTTAAAGGACCATAATATTTCTAATGCTCTTCTGTTTGTGGCTTTTCTTTACCATTGCATAGGATTGTCCCTTGAGTGATGGTTAGATAATGTTAATACCTTAAGTGGCCTTGGAGATCATTTTTAGTATTTCCTAAAGTGGTGTTCCAGGGAAGAAGGTTCCAGGAGCTGTTAAAAAGTTTCTTTGGTTAAAGAAATATGGAGAGACGTGCTTATACTATCCCTCACCCGAGAGGGTCATAATATATGGCCCTATATTAAAGGCCCTGAGAAGTTCTGCAATAAAAATGTATTAGCTCCTTGACCCCAAATCTTTTAAACTTACCTGAGCACAGACCACATCAACAATTAAGATTAGTGATATTAGCATATATTTGTAGAGTTTGAGCTGTGTTCTATGGATCCAGTTAATAGATGAACAATGAAAAGAGGAGGTCCAGAGAGTGTAAATGATTTGCTCAAGTTAGTGGCAAAGTTGCTGGGGAAGAACATAGTTTTCTTGATACCCATCTTGGACCTCTTTCTGCAGTGTCCCCTTGGGTTGCCACTAGCTACTGCCAAGACTAAAAGAAAAGTCAACAAGTGAGGCTGGAATGTATATGATCAATTCCAGCCAGTGGTTTGGCATAGGGTGACTGAAGCTTCTTTAATAGAACTGATTCTAGCACAGGAAAAACTTGGGCCTTCCTCTGCTTCCTCTTTTTCTTGCAAGATTCTTTAGTATATTATTTCAGTAATTGCTTATTCATATCGGGTATTTATATCGGGTAACAGGCAATGCCTTAGGGACTAGGGGTACAGGAGTGAAGGAAGCATAGTCTCTGTGTTCATGTGGTCAGTTTGAGGATAAACGTGTTCCAGAAGTAAATGGATAGATAATGTCAGGCCACATAGTGTTACGTGCTATGAGGAAAAATAAAACAGGGTGGGGGAAAAGGTATAATAAAGAGGGAGTGATTTTAGTAGAGTCTTGGATGAAAGGAGGGAGATAGTTATGTGACCATCTCTGGGAAGGAAGCTGAAAGCATGCTAATGGGAAATGGAAAATCCCAAGCCTGGAGTGGGGTTGGTGGGTTTGCATGGGGCTAAATGGAGTGACAGGAAGAAGGGAGGAAATGAGTGAGGTTGGGTGGGTCACTAGAACCACAGTGGGGGATTCGAAGAATTGTAAGATGCAACCATTGGGCCCCAGGAGTTTATAATTACGGCAGTTTAAAAATATGAAAACAAACTCTAGAATTGAATTCAGTTCAGAAATGTCTTTTTCTACATAAGGTTTTCATGGAACTGATTCATAGTGGTTCCAAAAACAGGTGGCATGGGGAGGAAATTTTTAGATACTTTTGGGAACCACATACGCTTATCTTGGAGATTCTCAATGTACGTGCATGTGCACGTGGTTCTGAGAGGTTCAACAATGAAGAAATACCTTGGCTTTGTTTAATTCAACATACACCAAAATATTTTATTGTGGAGATCTTGTGTTTCGTAAAAAATGTTTACCGGTATTCTGAGTGACAGTAATATGAGGCCGTCTATTTGTAAATTGGTGACCTCCTCTTTGATGATCAGACTTCTCAGGAATTAGTTTCTCCAGTGTCCTATAAACATATTCTTGTTCTCTTCACAGAAGGTGTTAAATGCAGCACACTCGATGTGCACTAAGCTCACGGCAACAGGAGAGTGTATGAGGAGTTTAAAAAGTTTTATCTTTATTTAAAATGATTCAACTGACACTTTTTACTTTGAAGTATTCCCCACAGTTTTATCATGTCAGCTGCAAAGATCGAACTTAATAAAGATGAGAAATGGATAGCCTTACTAGATCCCGGCTCAGCTGTTTGGGTAGCTCTTCTAAAAGTCTAGTCTTCTGATTTATGATTCGTCTGAAACGTAATAGTTTTAGAGTCCATCATAACAACATTGTTAAAATGCTAGATAAATTCCACCATGGGTATCAGATGAGAAATGTATCCTCTATAAATAATATACTTCAAGACACACACAAAAGATGGAATTCACATGAAATTTTATGTGCTTCAGAATGAAATAATCCCTGATTCATGTAGCAAGACCATAAACAATACTGTATGCATATTTATGGAACAAAGCTGTGAGACTTGGCACACTGCCCCCAGCAGTGGTGCCTCTTCTGAAAATGGCAATAAAGTCCACCTGTTCTGACTCCAGTAGACCTTCTGCAAAAATAAAGTGGGCCAATGAAGCCCTGAGGCTGCCTTTAACATGTAGCCTTCAGAAATTGCTCTCATTACCTTGTACCCCACATCACAGAAAACCCAGCAGCTCCAAACAGATTTATCTGGGGTAAGAAGACAAATGAGTAAGAAGCTAGTCAGCCAAGTCAACATCCTGCTTCCCTTCCCAGGTACTTCTTCCTTAGTCAGATGGTAATGGGTCACTGTGTGGTCTCTGCCTGGGATCTTCTGGAACGATGGTTATAAAGCATTGGGCTTTCCTGCCTGGGGCCTCACGGAGGGGTGTGTCTTCATAAAGGTGACCACGTGGAACATCTTCTGAACTCATGCAGCTGAAAGAGCACGGCCTCAAGAAAGCAGAGACTTGGATCTCCGGTAAGACACCGGATTAAGGAGTTGTGTGATATCAGGAAGGCCACACCTTCTCTCCAGACTTCAATTTCCTTTTCTGAAGGGAACTTCTGAGTTCTAAAAGCTCTGTGATACTCCTTTTTTTTTTTTTAATATTTTAGTGTTTATTTATTTTTGAGAGAGAAAGACAAAGGGAGAGTGGGGGAGGAGCAGAGAGGGAGACACAGAATCCGAAGCAGGCTCCAGGCTCTGAGCTGTCAGCACAGAGCCTGATGTGGGGCTCGAACTCACGAACCGTGAGATCATGACCTGAGCTGAAGTCGGACGCTCAACCGACTGAGCCACCCAGGTGCTTCTGATTCTACATTTTTTAATGCCAAAATTATTTTCAGGTTATTGTTACTTTAAATGGTTTAAAGCCTAAGTAAATACAAATGGTTAAGAAATTCTGTTTTGGCAAATGTTTCATGTTTCTATATTCAATATTGCACATTTTTGAACCAGAAATCAAAAGTGCCAAATCATTATTGCACTATATCACCCTTTATATTTATAAGCCTTATGGGAATTTAAAAGTACCTACTCATAGATATATATCAGTCTCCTCGAGATTTTTGGATAGCCTGTTCTTCCAGCTCTCAGTGGGACGTGGAGATAGTTTACTTTTCCCATTTCTTCCAAATTGGGGCCACATGGCCTTCTCTCTCAGTGCCTGTTGGAAGAAAACGGGATTTTAATCTATGAGAGTTATTGCCATCAAGGTTGGTCTTTTCTTCTGCTGAAACGAGTCCACTTTTCTTAGTCTCAGCTTTTCCAAAAGGCCGGCCTCATCTAATTAGCCTTGTAGAGGGAAGGGCCTGTGTGCCTAAAATGCCTGTGTTCCCAGACTTATCTGTTACCTCCCGACATCCTCTTGGTTGCTTTCATGTCTACCCCTATTCTCAACAGGTAATCTATGTTTTTACATTTGTGTGTGTGTGTGTGTGTGTGTGTGTGTGTGTGAGAGAGAGAGAGAGAGAGAGAGAGAGGGAGAGGGAGAGAAGGGAGAGAGAGAAGAGAGAGAGCGCACAACCTGGCACCAGCATCCTCTGAGCTGTGTCTGCCCTCCGGGGTCAGCTTCATGACCTTCTTACCTGAGACACTGAGGTTATCCAGGTGGAGACTGGCCATGATGGAAGGTTAGATGATTAAATCACTTTATAATGAACATCTTTGAGCCCTTTGGCTGCTTTGTAAATGTTTTACTGTTCCTTGACTTCATTTTCTGTTGGCATAGCTCTGTTTTATTGGAAATTGCTGAGAAAGTGCACTGCCCGTCTTGGTGCCATTTTGGTTGAATTCACGTCCTTAGGGCAAGGAAGGTCTCTGGTAATATTGATGAACTTGTCGATGTTAGGATGAGCACCTCTTTTTGTCCTGCCTCATGCTTACGGGATGCAGGAGACGTGGGTAAGACCGAAGTTCCTGTTGCTCGCTGGCCCACTTCCATTTGTCTCCAGGGGGTGAAGAGGGGCTATCTGATGGGTTAGTTTGGGAGAAAGAACATGCTGCAGGCTTTTCTTTCTTTTTCTCTGTTTTCCTGTCTCTCGCCCTACTTTTTTTTGTGTCTATTGCCCGGCAGCGACAGTGCATTCTGGTCTATTGCTGGCCAGAGGTTTGTATTTGCTCAGCTCCAGGGACCAAAGAAACGGAAAAGCCTGTTAAATTCAAAGGGAGAGAAGTAAATTCAAAGGTGAAGAAGTCTCAACACTTTCAGTCATAACTTTAAAGCCACATCCTCTCATCTAGCCTTGCTGCCTTCCTCGCTTTCTAAGCTAATATTGATCTCCAAATATCTGATTTCCTATGTCTTTCTTTTTTCTCTGAACTCTGGAGAAGTGGGATCATTGGCACTTGGTCCCTTTGACTGAGTCTCAGTTTGGAGACATAAGGGATTTTCTGCTCCTAAGTTTCCCATTTTTTGGAACATTTCATAAAACAGAAAGAAACTTCCAGAAACTTTTTACAAATGCAAAGTAGATTAGCTTTCAGAACCAATTAAGACAAATAACAATGACACTAGGAAAGTTTACTTAGCAACACAACAATCCTCAGAATGGAATGATTTAATCATGTCCACAGAAGATGGAAATGGGAATAATGACCCAGCGTCACAGAAACGTCTAACGTGCATAAACATATGTCCTTTTGGCCTGTAGTTTTCCAGTAATCAGTTTCTGGTTCTTACCCACCTGTGCAACAGTAGGGATTAGTGGAAAACTTTCAATTACACATCATACCACACGCATGCCATGTGGGAAATGTAGCATATAAAAAAACAATTTCTAGCTTTCAAAACAAACATACAAAGGGATATTATACAGGGTAATTATGGGAAATGGAAGAGAGACCATAATGGTTATGGATGTCTGGGGAAATGTGATGTTAAACTGAACAGAGAGAGAACCGGCACTGGACAAGGGAGGTCATCCTTAAGTGGCCAACTAGTTGAGTTAAGGACTCTAATCCTCTTCAGGATCACCTGTAATATGCACAGGTTTTTCATTTTGAATATTTCAGAGGCAAAAATATTTCACATACAATATTATGCTTCAGTGATATTTTGATTGTTTGACCCCTCAAGAAAATGTCAGCTAGTGAAGGTTTCTTGTTGTAGATTGTTTCTATGGAACTTTAAGTTGACCTAAAAAGGTCTACTCTTTATTAAGCTGGGACCGTTTTGGAAATGGAAGTGTAGTGTTTTCCAAAATTTCCCTTGTTTTTCAAATGCGGTAACATTTCTTACAATTATAAAGATATGTATGAATGGAAAGAGTTCCAAAAGTTTTGAGTTTTCTCATAAATATTTTACATGGCTACAGATAGAATATTTTTCTTTCTCTGGTGATCCTGGCATAACTTTTCAGTCCCTGGAAAATAAAGAGGAGACTAAAAGCATTGGGGGTGGCGGGGGTGGGGGGAATATCTTCTCTGGTTGTGTAGGTCAAGAAGGCTTTATCCAGGCGGTTTCTGATAGCAGGTCCCAGGTGAGTGTCTTTTTAGTTGGAGAGTGAATTTTTGTCCCTTGATCTGGCACCTCCTCGTCTGCTGGCTGAAACTCTTTCCTGTGCACCTGCAAGAAAGCCCAAGAAAGTAATTCACAGTTGTTCTTGGACTTCTTGGAAAATTCACAACAGCTTGATTTTAAAAACATGGCTGCTGGAGTGCAGCCTGATGTGAAGTGTTTTTAAGGTGCTGTGATATGCTTTGCAAGCCCCTCACGTTAGGCACACACATAAGTAAAAAGTTCAAAACGGAGCTGTGCATAGGTAGAAAGCAAATATTTGAAAAACAGTAATAAAAAGCTAAAAGTAATTGGGTGTGTGGGGAATTGTGTCTGGGACTGCCTTCCCTTACTATTCGCAAAAAAATTTTACCAGACTTAAGAAGAAAGTAGAGTTAATGTGCTTTTACTGATGTTTCCCTAGCAGATTCCTTTACAGTCAACTCAAATGAGTCATGCGTGTTTGAATGCAAAATACAATCTGTACATGAGGAAACTTGTGTTCTTCAAGGGAGCATGTATCTTTGGGAGAGGTGCATGTTGAAGAGAGAAGCAAGAAGGCGGTGTCTACTTGCACTGAGATGGTCGTTGGTGTGAAAGGCATTGCTGATTTGCTCCCAGCTTCCACTTCACCTTTCCCAACTGAATGGCCGTAGTTGGTGTAGGACTGGTTCCCCCCCACCGCCCCCAACTTCTTGGGTGGACCCTGAAGGGCCTGGACTGAGAGTAATTCTTCCACATGGATTGCTATAGTTGAGTGGTTCACATTTGGGTATGTGACTAGTAGAGTGAACTCAGGGCTTTCGTTTAACAGTAGCCAGAGTAGAAACGCTCTCTCTTCTAAACAAGTGGGTCTATGGATGAGAGGCCTGGAATTGCCATTGCCATTTTGTTACCATAGCAGGGGAAGCCAGCTTGAATAGAACCCAACTAGGATTGAGCCAGCCAATGCATATTATTTTCTTGGCCATTGGAATTAGTTCAGAGGTGGATTCATTATTAGCTTTGGTCCTTAATGGAGAAGCTAGTGACTTTTGTTCCATGGTTTCAAGGACGTAAGTTCTCACTTCCTCTGGGTGATATGGTATGAGAATCTGAAGCCATTTTGCTGCAACGAAGGAAGCTGACCTGAGGACGCTTCCATGAGCCAGCATGTGGGGGAGGCAGAGTCTGAACAACTGTAGAGAAATGGGGCTGAAATCTTGACCGAACTTCTCCTGAAATTTTTCACTTTCCTTAACTTGGAATTTTGTGCGTCAATATTTTCTGTTACAGATAAATTAATTGGTTGAGTTGGAAACACGAGTTGATTTCAATACACTTGTATCCCTGATATTCCCCAAAGAAGAGTCGATATGCTATATGGTTAATGCTATCATACACACAAAAATTAATTTTTTAAAGTGTCCTAAGAGCAGCATT
Source organism: Acinonyx jubatus (assembly GCF_027475565.1). Taxonomy (NCBI): domain Eukaryota; kingdom Metazoa; phylum Chordata; class Mammalia; order Carnivora; family Felidae; genus Acinonyx; species Acinonyx jubatus. Next base: position 202,467,484 of record NC_069381.1, on the reverse strand, counting down.
AATATGTAGAAGACAAAGTACAAGAAAACATGCAAATTTAAATCTACACCTTCACTATGTAGGTCAAATGTCACAGTCACTTAGTTTCAACTGATTTCCTGGAGAAAACACAAAAGCATATAATAAGAATCAGATGTATTGCAAGTTGCATACAACTAATTGGATTCAACAAAATCTTGGAGATGTTTCTGCTTGTTTTTTGAGCAATCCAACAATTTAGTCAAAATAGAAACTGTCTTCTTTCAATTCAGAGCAACAAATGAAAAATATACAGTACAACATAAGAAAACAATGCAATTTTGTTCAGTCGAAAGATACACACACATACCAAGAAAAACTCCACACATATATACACAAACACACAGAAAAAAATTATACAATGATACACACACACAAATAATTTACCCAAACACAAAACTAAACTGTCTCACATGCTAAAATCCATGGGTACCAATATACAAAAGCAGGGTATCTGCCCTATCTCAGCAATTACAGTTTGCTCTAAAGTGACAATCCAAATAATTGAAATATCCAATGGTTATTAAATGTATGATAAATACTTTAATATTTGCATGCTTTTCCTTCTTAAAAAAACAGCAAAAAATCAAAGGACAAAGCCATTGTATAAAATTGTTCTTGAACAAATCAAACCCTAATGTAAAACTAATGGAATTAGAAAGTGCCTTGAGCTTTATTTTTTTATTAAAAAAAAAAAAAAATCTAAGACCACAAGGCAGGAAGAACAAAGTAGGAGGAAGAAGAAAAAAGAGGGCTGGGTGGGAAGGAACAAAGAAAAAGGAAAAGGAAGGCAATGAGAACTAGAATTATGCAGCAAATGACTAGTGGCTAAATTAGAGTGTCAGAGGGAAATGTAAGCACTATTTTCTTCAGGATCTTTATGACTGACTATTAACATCATTATTATCAACCAATCCATCAGTTTAGCTATGATCATGCTCATATCAAAAAGACATTTGAGTGAGTCAAATCAGTTATCTTGATAAAAAACTCCAGAGTTTTTGGGATTACAAAAGCAAAACCAAAAATTGTCCTGAAGATGTCACTTGTTAATGTCTGTTTTACCCACAGCATGGTCTAAGGGGAAAACGCCCTGCCCACAGTGTGTGTTTCATTGGCTCTCATGTTTAATGCCTTGTTTATCTAGGCCCTGTGCTCACAGATTAGTAAACCAGATACAAGCATCTGATTCCAGGGCAGCAAAGCCATTCGCTCTCCAGTGAATTTGAGCATGACCCGGTCCCAGGAGACAGACTGGACCAATCAGATTTTCCACCTCAAGGACTGAAGTAAGAAAGACAAAGGAATCTGCCAGTTGGCAATAAAGTAGAAGCTAAAAAGTTGCCTTGAGGTGAATCTGAGGCATCATAAGCCAAAGCCATGTGCAGCCAAATGTATGAAGAAGCAGATACTTGGAGAAGGGACAGAAGGAAGCTGACTGGGGAGGACTCTTCCTAAAGAGTCATAAAGCTTAGTCATACTGAAGACAGAACATAAAGAGCCACAAACTTCTGCTTGCTGGCATTCCTGGAGATACTGTGATCTCCCAATGCTTTCTGAGGTGGGGATCTATTACAACACCTGTTGGGGGAGGGAGCTGGGTCCCCCAGTGATGCCAAGTGTATCTTTGCAAGAAACTTCCCTATTACTTGAGCTAACTTGAGCGTCTCTATTCTTGCAAAGCAAGGGAATTGGCTGAAATAATTCTCATCTCATTTTGGGCATTTCTGCCTCTACGCCTTCAATTACATACAAAAATTAGCTGGGGAGCTTGTTAGAAATACAATTTCCTTGGACAGAACTCTGAAGATTCTGAATCCGTGGGTATGGAGAAGGCCCGAGAGTCTGTGTTTTTTTCTGAGGTAGCTGTCCAGGAACTGGTATTTGGGAACCATTGCCTCAGTTCATGTGGTCCTTTTACTGGGAAGCCTCTAGTTCCGTGGTCCTCAAACTTTTTGCTCTCAGGATCTCTTCTCACTTTTAAAAATTAATGAGGACTCAAAGAGCTTTTGCTTATACTCTCTATGTCTGCCGGTATTTGTCATATTGGAAATAAAAATTGTGAAAATAAAAAATATTTTTATAGAGTCATTAGAAATAATAAACTGATCACATGCTGTATTAGTTTCCCAGATGCTGCCATAACAAATGAGTAGCTTAACATCTTTATTCATTGTCTCACAGTATCGTAGACTAGTAGTCTGACCAAAATCATGGTGTAGGCAAAGTTGATTTCTTCTGAGGGCTGTGAGGAAGAATCTGTTCCATGTCTGTCTCTAACTCTTGGGAGCCTGAAGTGTTTCTTGGCTTCCAGATGACATTCTCGCTGTGTCTTCGTACCATCTTCCTACTGCGTATGTCTGTCTCTGTGCCCAAATTTCTCTTTATAAGGACACCAGTCATATTGGATTAGGGCCCACCCTAATGATTTCATCTTAACTTGATCATCTGCAAAGATTCCATTTTCCAGTAAGATCACTGTCATAGGCATTGGGGGTTAGAACTTCAACATTGTTTAGGAGACATAATTCAACATACAACACATGTTGATATAACATATTTTGTGAAAATAACCATATTTTCCAACATAAAAACATTGAGTGAGAAGATGGACATTGTTTTACATTTTTATAAATCTCTTTAACATCTGGCTTAATAAAAGACAGCTAAATTCAACTTCCCAATTTTCTGGGATATGTTGTTTTGCTGAAGTATATGGAGAAAATCTGATCTCATGCATAAATATAGTTGGAAAGGGAGAGGTATTTTAAAAGAGTTGCCAGATAGTTGTGGATAATTTTCTATGATACTATACCAAATCTTAACAAATCATAGTTTCATAAAGGTTATTATTATGTGAAATTTGAAATCATGCTGAGAAATTTTCATATGTTTTTGCTTCAAAATTCAATGGTATCTCTCGCAATTTGAAGAGGTCTTTTATCCATACATGATTTTGTAACACCATGAAATTGTCATGTAAAAATTATCAGTTCTCTGAATTTTGCAGATTTCCCAATAGTGGAGTTTTCCACTGTACCTTTATAAGAGAATGAGAAAGAAAAGGGGAACATACTTCTTAGCGTTTCTATGAAATAATTTTTACTTCTTGGATCAACTGAAAGGGTCTCAGGAATCCCTATAGATCCCCGGGCTATAGATTGAGAATTTCTGTTCTAATACATCTTTGCTTGAGGAAATCTTAGCAACATTTCAAGTACCCTCTTAAATTCTCTCTTCTCCATGGCATCTCAACTGTTCCCCATGTAGATGGAGAGACCTCTTCCTCTGTGCACACTTGCTATGTGGTCTTCTGGAGGACTACAGGGACTGGATTTTGTTCACATTTTTCTCACCATAGGTAGAGAACACAGTGGAACTCTATTCTAGCTGGAACTGGATTACATTGGTTATCTTACTTTTATGCAGAATAGCTTTTCATAATCAAGGAACCCAGATTGTAATTAACTGTTGCTATCACTAATGTTTATCATGATGTAGTCTTCATCAACTAAAATTTTTTTCTCTAACTTCCCTAACCTGGGAAAGTAAATAGTCTGTAAAACTAAGTAAGTCACATATGCTTTCTTGAAATTCTCAGCTTTTATAAGGGCTTATTAGTACCTTGAGCTTTTATAAAGGCTGTTGCCTCTGTTTAGATTGCTGTCGGCCTGGCAAACTTCTACTCATCCTTCATGACACCAGTCAAGCCACCTTCCTTGACATCATGAGACACTGCTCATCTCATAAAGTCATTTACTTATTCTCTATTGTGCTCTAAAGTCCTTTTATCATTTTTCTCTTGTAGGAGTCTCACAAAGATGTCTGAGCGGTTCAGAGAGGGAGAAATCTGTTTCTCACTTCTGTTGTGCGGTTGCTAAGGGCAGGAGTGCGGTACGCTGTTACTTGTATCTACATGAGTAGAAGAGAGCGCTGCCCGTTGGATGGGGTTGTCTTGGCCATTTCAACAAGTTGATGGGTTATGGTTTCAGTCAGACACCATTGGTTTCCAGAGACAGAACTTCAACTCCAACTCAAGTAAAATGGGGAATTCGTGAGTGGATGTTGGTTGGATGGAAGGTCATAGAATTGAAGAGCAGCCTCAGACATACAGGGGCCAGGGCTGCTCAGGGAATTCGGAGACTGGAATTAGGATGGCAATGCTTTCAGGAATCCATTTTTCACCTTTATTTCTCTCTGTTGACCAGCTTTCTCCATGAAGCTAGAACTGTGGCTCGGCTACCAATAGCTCCTGGGATCATATCTTATCAGCATTGCCGTCCACAGAAAGGGACTTTTCTCCCAGCATTAGCTGAACCATCAGATGGCCTTGTTTTGGATTACCTGCCCAATTCCTGGACACATGGCCTTGGACGGGAGAGTGGTGAGCTAGACTTGGCTCAGGTTGGGTCATAGGCCCATCTGAGGGACAATTAATTGCTGTGTCCAGGGTGAGGAGCCATGAAAGAAGATGGCAGAATCCTTTGAGCCTAATTATTAGAAAGGGGGAATGCAGAGTGGGGAAAAACAGTTTATTGAAAGAAGGCAAGCTCTGTTTTCAAGAAAGAGGAGGGTCCTAGATGGGCTGATCATTAATTGTCTACCACAATAACTGCCTGGTCTGTCTTTACAAAATCTTTTGTGAAGACATTTGAAAACACCATGTTAGCCAGCCCTGGCCAATTTAATCTTGTTGTATGCTTTGGAGTAGTGACATCAATTAATGTCTGTGGCTGAATGAACTTAGTTATTTAATAATTGCATTTTAATATTTCAGGTTACATGCTTTCCTAGTATTGCAAATCAGCACTTCACAGGGAACTGTTTGTTATTATTTTCCTATGGTGAATAATGTGATGAAATTACACGGGTACTACTGGATTTTACACAGAATTGGCATTCACATTAGTTTCCACCAGTTTCCCCAGGATTAGTCTGGGCCGTAGAATATGGCCTTCCTAGGGGAGCTATTGACCTGTAAAGATCTTCATAAGGTCTGGATGGGTGACTCAGAGCCACTGTGCAATTTAGAGGACTTGTCCTTTCAGTCTCTCTTTGGAAACCAAGCACAAGACTTGGCACAATGAATATAGGTTGAAAGATGACTTCAGAGCAAACCTAGTGTCTAATTTCTTCATCTGCAATAATCCAATGTCATGAATAAATTCATACTCCATTTTCACCTTACTCCTTTCTTATTTATCAGTTATCTCAATTTTTGATTGCCTATCAGTTGTCGACAGCCTGGTTTAATGCTGTGCGTATAGAAGGTTCTCAAATATTTCTGCCCTCATCATTCTATTATATCTGCTTTAGTTAAAATCACCAATGTTGCTCTCTAGTTAAGTGGCAGAGGGTTTAGGTGGTTCTGTTGTGCAATGGATAGCGCATTGGACTTCTCTAAATGGCAGAGGGTTTTCTTGGGTTTCAATCTACATTAATTTCCTCTGTTAAACTATTTATCTTTCCCTTTTTTCTTTCATAGGACTTAATATAATCTATAATTATATAATTCTATTTTTATTTGATTAATATCTTCTAACTGCCACCTCATGAACACAGGTACCATATTTTTGTTCATTTTGGGGGTAACCTCCATCTAACACAGGACTTGACATATTAGGTACTCAAAAAAATATTTTCCCCATGACTGAATGAATAAAAGAGAAAGGACATTTTGAATCATATTCCTCCAGGAAATAAAACCTGCCTCATATGCAACAGGTAATTCTAAGTAATGGAGGAGGGCCAGATGAAGAAGAAATGGCAGGCAGCCAAAATACGAGGGCAACATAGGTTTGATTTTTTAAATATTGTCTCCAAAAATGGCTTATGCCCTGTGATGCTCTTGAACACTGTCTGTGAATATAAAGTCCACATGTTTTATATTTGAATACATGGAAGCAGGAAGCATCTGGCTCCCCACTGTGAGCACTCATAGGATGGGTGGTAATGACTAAATGCTGATCCCCATGAATTTGCCTTACTTCTTCCCTTTTCAGACCAAAGAGATTGACCAACAGAGGCCAATGGTGTGACCATCTTCTGGGACTGGTGCCCAAGGCCTTTCCTCCATATACTTCATCTGAGGGCAAGCGGGAGGAATACACTGAGGAAAGAATCATCTGTACTGAAAACCTCTTGTTTTGAACTCGAGCATGTGTTTTTCAGTTAAATTGAAATCTTTTTTTTCAATGGAAACAGGAAAGCTATATTTGTTTCCCAACACTTCAACATCAAAGTATTTACCAAGTTCTCATCTGTGTGTAGCACTTTGCTACTTGTACTCTAGTTCCAGCTCTGCCGCTAATTAGCTGTGTAACTTGGGCATGTCATTTTGTTTCATTTCATTGTTTTACTCTAACTTCCTCATTTGTGAAAAATCCAAAAGGTCAGAGTAAGGTCTTTCCAGGTCTAACAATCAAGGAAGAGAAATAGGCATCGTCTCTCTCTCTCTCTCTCTCTCTCTCTCTCTTTCTCTTTTAAAATTTTTTGTAATGTTTATTTACATTTGAGAGATGGAGAGACAGAGCGCAAGCAGGGGAGGGTCAGAGGGAGTGAGGGAGACACAGAATCTGAAGCAGGCTCCAGGCTCTGAGCTGTCAGTACAGAGCCCAACATGGGGCTCGAACTCACAAACCGTGAGATCACGACCCGAGTCGAAGTGGGACACTTAACTGACTGAGCCACCCCTGGGCATTGTATCTCTTATTTGTAAGTTTATTCTATATAATAAAGCAACCGTTGCTCAAGGAAACTAGAACATTTATTTATTTATTCATTCTGCAGTCCTGTCTAGACCTGTAGTGTAGTGAGTAAGAGCATTTTCACTGGAGCCTAAAGCTTAAATTCTGGCTTTGCTGCTTCCCCAATTCTGAGCAAGTTACTTAACCTTTTTGTGCCCCATCACCTCAGATATAAAGAGTGAATAATGGCACTGGTACTTAAAGGATTGTTGGGAGAACTAAGTGGGAAAAAATGTGTAAGGTGCTTACAATATATAATAGATATTCAATAAATGTTAGCAATTATTATTTTTTGAGAACCGACTCGGTGCCAGGCACACTGTTAAGCACTGGGATATAAGACTAAATAATGGAGAAGTTAGACTTTACGAAATCCAATCACACCTCTAAATCAGTGGCCCTTAAGTCAGGCTGCACATTAGGATGAAGCTGAAAAGCTTGCAACATTCCTTCTTTGCGTCACTCTGTGGGAAGTGAGGCTCAAGAAGGAGCACAAATGCTGATACTCCGGCTACGGTTATTGTTGTAATAACTGTCCTTTGTTTTTGACCCAGGAGTCTCATGTCTTCTGTCAGTGTCCATGGAACTGAGGCAGACTGATTTGTTAGCTTGCAAGAAGGATAAAACTTCAGACCCTTCACAGTCCTTGACATCATCTCGATCTAATCATGAGTTTATAGTAAATACAAGGGAAAGAGAACAAATGAACAACACTAAGAGGGTATAATCAGCCAAACTCAAAATGTGGGACTTCGACAGGAGAAATAATCCAGTTTCTTCAACAAATAAATAGCATGGAAATAAAGGCTGGAGGACAGCTATTTGTTAAAGAGACATAAGAGACCAACATCAACTGAATGAAATGCATGAACCTTGTTGGACCATTGTTCAAGTAGAATTTACCATTAATTCATTTAATAATTCATTTAATTGGTCTAGGAGCTGGAGATACAAGGACGTAAGACATAGTTTCTCAAGACATGATGCCCACAGGTAATATAGGAGCTATGATGGAAGTAGGTACTGGGAGCAGTGGAGGAGGAAGTGGCCATTAATCCAAGGGGACTAGAGAAAAACAACAACAAAAAATAATTCGTGCTGGGGCTGAACTTTTGAGCTTCATTTTTGAAACACAACTTATTTGGGGCATTTTAAGTAATCACAGGCTTCACTCATTTCAAGCATACAATTCAAAGTTATTACGTAAATTTGTCAAATTGTGCAACAATCACCATACGTCAGTTTACAAACATTTCTTTTGAGTTGGATTTTGAAGGGTGAGACAAGGCAGGAGAAAGGTGTTCCGGGAAGAGTAGAAAGGAAGAGCAAACGACTACAATATTAACTAGTATTCATAGAAGTTTTCATTCTGTGTCAAGCTAAAAGCTTTATGTAGATGATTTCTTTAATTCTTCGTAACAACACAATGAGGTGGGTAGTATTATTATAACCTTCATCTTATAGATGGGGGAGCTAAGGCACAGTGAGTATGTTGCCTTAGGTCACAACATCGAGTGGTGGGATGGAACTGGAACGTAGACCCAGCTGGTCTGACTGTAATGACTGCTCTTACGCATTCTGCTTTTCTGCTTGGAAGGTCCTGGTCTAAAACCAGAGTAGTCTGAAGGAATTTGAAATGCTTGAGTGCAGAGGAAGTACGAGTGGGCAGAAGTGGGCTTGCTGAGGCAGTGATCCAGCTTCTCGGGTCTGATCGATGGGTTGATCATGGGGATGAAAAAACAACAGGAGGAGCAGGTGATACTGAATCTGAGTTTCCCATGGATCATTCAGGTGGAAGCATCTGGAAAGTGCATACACACAACTGGGACTGCAATAAAGAGACAACCCTCACTGACATGTAAATGGTAGCTGAAGCCAGGAATGTAAATGAGACCACCCAGGAATGGCCTAAGGAATGAAAAAAGGAGGCATGGAACTGACTGTGGACAATGTGAGCTTACAAAGATAGAACAAAGGAAGATGTTATAGACTGAATTGTCCATAAAACAAATTTCACCTGTTGACTCACTAACCCCCCCTATGACTGTTTTGGGGAAATGGGGTTTTTAGGAGATAATTAAGGTTAAGGGAAGTCATAAAGTTGGGAGTCCCAATCCAACCAATAGTCCTGGTGGCCTTAGAAGAAGAGAAGAGAGAGAGAGATTTCTCTCCATGCACACACACCAAGGGAAAGCTTTCTGAGGACACAGCAAGAAATACGCCATCTGCAAGTGAGGGAAAGACCTCTCTCTCGTAAGAAACTGATCCTCCTGGATCTTGATCTGGGACCTCCAGCCTCCAGAACTGTAAGAAATAAATCTTTGTTGTTTAAGTCCCCCAACCTATGGTATTTTGTTACGGCAGCCTAAGCAGACTAAGATAAACGTGGAGTTGGTCGTGCAACGTAAAAATGGGTGATCAGGGAAGGAAAAAAAGTACCAAGCGTAGTGTCATGGAAGTCAAGGGAGAAGTTTCACAAAGAGAATAGAAAACTGTATATGCCTCCAAAAGGCCATAGTGTTTGACACATATTCATTAGATTTGACAAATTGCCAGGGTGTGGAGGTGGTGGGGTGGAAGCCAGATTATAGTGGATTGAAGAATAAATGTGAGTCGAAGAAGTGGATTGTCTAGAGACCCTTTCCACTGGCTTCACCCGTCAACTTGTCAGAAGTTCAGACTCTGCTACCCCACTAGACCTACTGAATCGTAATCTCATTTGCTAGACCAATCCTTCTAGGGAAATACTTGGGAATAAAAAGAGAGAGAGGATTAGAAAATAGCTAGGGGGAAGCAGAAATGACTTTCAAAATGTGAGGCACTTGAATCTATTGACAGTCTGTAAGGAAGAAATCAGTTGAAAGGGAAAGACTGAAAATAAAGGAGAAAGAAAGCATAATCAATGGAGGTTTCAGGTGGAGAAAATAGCCTTGTTTGAGAGTGGGACCACTTCTCCCCCTGGCCTGGGAAAGAGGCAATGTTGGTTATGTAGACAGAGATTTAGGAAGGGGTTAGGAGTTGGGGGGCAGGTACGTGTCCAACAACCTCATATATATAGTTTTTCTCTCTGAAGTTGGAGTCATAAATACCTGCTTATGGAGGGGAGAGGACTGACCAAAATGAAAATGGTTAAAATGAGGGTCTGTGGGGTGCGGGCTGCACAGGCAAGTTTGTCTCCATGAATGTCTGGAGCAATGAGATGAAGGAGAAGGCTGAGAAGGTAGCGTGTTTGCTGAGAGTCATGAGGTCAAGGGCATGTGGTTAAGGATTGGTATATTGGAGTCAAGCATGCAGGGGTGAAGTAGTTCTGGACAATGTCAACATCTTGGGGGCAGCCAAGGGAGTGGCCAGAAGATTGCTGGAATCACGAAGAGTGGAGAACTTTGAGCAGAGCACGTCCACTAGATTGTCCCTGCGGATGCCGAGGTCATGATTGTGACGATCGGATGCAGACAAAAGACTGAAAGCTGGACTTGGCCCTCGAAGATCTCCAAGGGAGGTTCACCGGGACTGCCAGGAGAAAGGTGTAGGGGAAGCAACAGGGAGATGGGTTGAATCTCCACAAAGAGAACGCTTTGTGTGATGGTTTGAAAGTAGCAATGGCGAGCGAGTAGAATGAGGACAGGGATTCTCAGTCCTGCCTGTGATACGGAATAGAGGTACCAGGAGGGCAATAGCGCAGTGTGTCCCATGCTGCTCCCAGTTTACCAGTTCCTGTGTGAGCTCTTGTCTTGCTGTCTGCAAATCACCCTGCTTGTCCTTACCACCCTGTTGGTTCCTTCGACTGGCACCGGTAGTCACTGGACTGAGTTGCTCTTCATCCGCAGCCTCCAGTAAACCCCATACAGGGAGAATGTTGGTTTCCACTGTCCTACCTCAATACCTAGGGTATGTAATGGGCGCCTTGTTGGTCCGTGGGGACTCTAGTGCACGAGGGATGTTCTGTGAATGGTGATCCTCTTTCTTCACTCATCCTTTTTCTCTTTGTAAGTTTTGTAGACTTGGAAGTGGAATTTGTGTGGATGGAGAGACGTGGGGGTCAGGAGGGTTTGAGGAAGAATCTGCTGGGAGAAGAGTCGAGAGAGATTGGTCAGAGAGACTTATAGAGGTGACATTTGGCTGTCAGGCTTTACAAAATGAAGGAAGCATTAGAGGCTTTGAACTTGAGGTGTGACAGGAACCATTTTGTATTTAGGGGAAATAATTCTAAAGCCAGCTAGAAAGATGGATGGGTGGATTGGCAGGCAAGAGATTAGGAACCAGGTCATGAGTTAATACGTGATTCTCAGGACCGATTGGAGCAGAGTGAGTTCTGGATCAGAGAAGTAGTTAGAAGGTAGTGTCGAGTTTTATGGTCTCATGGGGTTAAGGATGTAAATCAGTGTTGGGGCACCCGGGTGGCTCAGTCCGTTAAGCGTCCGACTTCGGTTCAGGTCATGATCTCGCGGTTCGTGAGTTCAAGCCCTGCGTCGGGCTCTGTGCTGACAGCTTGGAGCCTGGAGCCTGCTTCAGATTCTGTGTCTCCTTCTCTCTCTGCCCCTCCCCACTTGTGCTCTGTCTCTCTCTATCAAAAATAAATAAATGTAAAAAAAAATAAAAAAAAAAGAATGTAAATCAGTGTAGCTCAGCAGTGGGAAAGAAAAGGAAAGAAGGTATGAAGGTTAGTGCTCCTTGAAAATATGGAATCCAAATTGGGTTATAATTACCTTATGACCTCATTACTTTATTTTGCAATTATTCTTCCTTGGATTTTATTTTATTTTTTTTTTTAGCATGAGACAGCGTGAGTGGGGGAGAAAGGTAGAGGGGAGAGAGAGAAGGAATCTCAAAACAGGCTCCACATTCAGTGCAGAACTTGATGCAGGGCTAGATCCCACAACCCTGGGATCATGACCTGAGCCAAAATCAAGAGTCGGGTGCTCAAACGCCTGAGCCATCCAGGCGCCTGTGGATTCTTTCCATTGTTTTTGTTTTTATGGTCCTAATAAACTAGAGCAGAAAGTTCCACTAAAGTTTTGTACCAGTTGTTATGTCATAACCCAAGAACTAAAGCACTTTGATTTGTGAAGTAAACATAAAGCTATGAGGAATATTTTTGACTGTTGAATACATCTTACATTCTTGTATTCTTCAGCCATCCATTTTTTAGACATATCCCAGACACTATTTTAGGGGGAATTTCTGAACTGGTCTAAAACTATACGAATACGAATCTGTCAATATTAATATTTTGGCGACTGAAACAGGGAGGCAGGGGTGAGACGGGGAGAGCAGCACTGTGGGAGTTATAACCGAGAGATTGCTAAGACCCAACAGTCTGGATTTCCTTATCGTGTCTCTGCTTCTTGGTGAAACGTCACTGCGTGATACAGTTTTATTCTCTAGACCCTTGGTTTTCAAAAAGTAAGTCATTAACAAGATGCAAGTTCTTGTAGTAGAGGCACATGGTTCTGTAAGTAAAGCCACTTGGTTAAACACCCAAGCCTGCCTTACTTGTTGGTAAAAATTGGCCCGGGGGTGGGGATCTCCCCCTCTAGGTAATTCTCATGTGATGCCGGAACAAGCGGGTGCAGAGGATTGATAGAGCCAGGGTCAGATGGCCTGGGTTTGGGTTCTAGCTTCCTGCTTCCTTAAACCAGTGATTTGTCTTTAAAAAAATTTTTTTTTAATGTTTATTTAGTTTTTGAGAGAGAGAGCGCGCGAGTGAGCGCACAAGTGGGGGAGGGGCAGGCAGAGAGAGAGAGAGGGAGACAGAGAATCCCAAGCAATCTCTGAGCTGTCAGCACAGAGCCCAATGTGGGGCTCGAACTCACGAACTGTGAGATCATGAACTGTGAGATCATGCTGAACGGACTGAGTCCCCCAGGCGCCCCGCCCCCCCCCCCCCCCCCCCCGCCCAGTGATTTGTCTCTTTAAGCTTCATTAGCTTCATCTGTAAAATGAAATGTGCACCACCAGAACCCACCTCTGAGAGCAGTCAGAGGTGAACGTGATCATCTCCACCAATGTGATGGATGTGATGACTGTGATCAGCCTCACCCCAGTGCCTGGCTCCCAGAATCGGTTCAGCATTGTTAGTGACCTTGGTGCCCCTTTTCACAGAGAGCTGCCGAGTTTTCAGCCAGGAAAATTCTTTTTTCTATTCAGCCCAACAGTGCTGTAACTAGGAAGCCTGGGAGAATTGAGGGGAAGAGCTGAGATGAAGATATTTCTAGATACAAGAGTGAGAAGATTATTTCAGGGAAAGGGAAAAAGGATGAACAATATTGACAGTGATCAGGGTGCTGGAAAGAGAGAAATAAATAGAAGTCTCGAGCCCTGGGATACAGTGGGGCAAACAGTCAGCAAATTGAGTTGCAAGATCACTGAAGTGGCCTCAGCAAGTTCCTGGCTCTTTCTGGGCCCCAGTGTTATTATAAGTAGAGTAGGAACCATATTTCCTGGCCTGCCTGACCCAGAAGATGAGTGGGAACATCTAAGGAGAAAGTGCTTTGCAAATATAAAGGGGGGGGGGTGTTGCCCCCCCTGCCTGAATGCAGGTGTTTAAGAAATGAAAAACACGGCATGTTTTTAAAAAAAAACCCTACAAATTACTCACCTTCTCTTATTCAAGGATCATTTTTGGACTTCCAATCTACCAGCACAATTTGAGAGGGATGACCAACGTGGGAACCAATCAACTAATCTGGGAGTTCAGATTATTTGGTGATGTTCCCTGAAGGCAAAGAGTCTGTCATGGGGGAGGCCTGCATTCAGGAGTCCGTTGTTCGGTCTGGATTCTGTCCTTCAATTTCCTGGATGTGTGACTCTGGACTGGAGACTGCACTCCTCTGGGTCTTCTTCCTTAGCTATAAAATGAGAAGCCTAGCTGCTCTTTTCACCTCCCTGGGTCATTTCAAAGACCGTGCATGTTGAGAAAGAGCCAACAGAAACGCCTTAAACCAACAATCCACTGATTAACTCATTTGAATGGTAGATGTTATAAAAACTAGGTAAGGCACAGGGTAAAAACTTATGGCCCCGTCCCCGGGATGGAATAGTATGCCCGTTGTGTTTAGGAAGGAATTTGATGACGTGGGAGAATGTTCATAAAATAACACGAAGTGGGTAAAAAGACATGTGCGTGCACCCACGCGCGAGGAAACCTCAAAACCCGAGCAGTATACCAAAACATCAACAGCGATCGCTTTTCTGAGCATGAGCAGTTTAAGTGATTTCTCTGCTTATTGTTGCTTCTTCCAGTCTTCCCGCATTTTTCGATTTTTCTCTTTATCAGAAGCGCGTACGGCTACTTCACAGGAAAGAAAAAATTGTCTCACAAAATGAGATGACGTGTGTCAAAGGTCTGCAGAATGCCAGGCACACAGGGTTGGGATTTCATAGATGTCAGTCGAATCTGAAAGAAGTCTTAAAGAAAGAGACCTTGGACGGAGGGTATTTGTCCAAGGCTCTGCCAGCAGATGACGCCGTTCAGAGGTGAGAGACGGAAAGACAGGACCCGTCAAACAGGCCACCACTATGATGCCTGGACAGGAGCCTTCTAGTGGATGTTAGGAAAAACTTTGACCCCCAAGCCCTGAAGGGGTATTGTGACTACTTCTACTTCCTTCAAGACAAACAATTCACATTTCAGCTGCTCTTGTTCTGGGTTCAATCAGAACCACGTGAAGGACTTAAAATATCCCCGGGATTAGACGTTACAGAGCAGCTGGCTGGCTGGAGGGGTCCCATAAATGTCACAAGGAAACTCATACCAATAGGGAAGGCAGGAGACAAAAATAATAGCAATAATTCCTTGCATTCACATGGCATCTTTCATCTGAAGAGCTCAAAGTATCGTACAGATGTTATATCCATTAAAACTTATGTGGCAAGCATTATTCTCCCCGGATTACAGATGGGGAGGGGACTGTAATCCTGTCATTCAGACTAAAAGTGGAATAAACATGTAATTATCTTTGAGAGGAAATCTTTCTAATGTAACCCTTTCCTCCTGCAGCTCTCTGTTGCTTCTGAGTGAATGGGACAGGTCACAATCTTGGGTCTGCAATATCTACTGCAGGTATCCAAACACTGAAATGAGATCACCTCTCAATCTTTTTTCCCAGACGAAACATATTTAAGTTTTCGAGTCTCTCTTCAGAAGTCCAAGCTTCCCCTTTTCTCATTTCCCTGCAACCTGGAAGTGGTTTTCAAGTTGTGTAGGGGCACCTGGGTGGCTCAGTCGGTGAAGCGTCCGACTTCGGCTCAGGTCATGATCTCGTGGTCCGTGAGTTCGAGCCCCATGTCAGGTTCTGTGCTGACAGCTTAGAGCCTGGAGCCTATTTCAGATTCTGTGTCTCCCTCTCTCTCTGACTTTCCCCCGTCCATGCTCTGTCTCACTCTGTCTCAAAAATAAATAAATGCTAAAAAAAAAAAAAAAATCAAGTTGTGTAACTAGAGCCAGTGCCTGACGCTTCAGCCCGAGTCGGGCAGTGACTTTACCTGAATAAACTCACAATCTTGAGGTTAGCTTTGTGTTTTTGCAGCTGCGCCTTCCACGAAGATACATTATTTTTGGTTTTGGCCATTTTTCTGATGGGGCAATGACTTCTATTTCTGATGTCCAAAATCTCCCCCCCCGCCCCTTTTGATTTGGGAATGAAATTTCTTCTACAAAGGCAAAGTATCCCACTTTCCTCACCTAGCAACTATTATCGTTTTCGTACATTCTGTTTCATCTCTATTCATAGTAATCTTTTGACACGGCTAAAGTAATTAACCATTTTGCATTCTTTAAATTGTATTCTGCTTTTTAAGATTCACATTATATTATAAGCATCTTTCTCCATTGCTCCTTGGAAAGTAAGGACAGTGCTGACCATATAATCAGGATTATAGGGTTGTAATAAAAGTTGCTCAGTTATACTATTAGAAGATACTACAATTGCCTCCAGTTTTTTGTTACTATATATTTTTCTTTGTTGAACATCTTGAGCTTAAAGCTTCTTTTATGTTTTAGGTTATTTTGTTGGGAACTTGGTATACATATTTTCAAATGGTTTCCTCCAATGACTGAAGCTAATTACAGTGTCCCCAATAATGCTTGACAATACTATTTTCACTATACTCTTGTTAGAACTAAATTTTATTATTTTTTGAATTGGTGAAAATATTTACCTTGTTTTGCAATCTAAGTTGCATTTCCTTTCTTTTTCTTTTCTTTTTAATGTTTATTTATTTTTGAGAGAGAGAGAGAGAGACAGAGAGAGAGATCATGAGCAGAGGAGGGTCAGAGAGAGGGAGACACAGAAATCGAAGCAGGCTCCAGACCCCAAACTGTCAGCAGAGAGCCTGACAACAGGGGGGCTCCAACTCACAAACTGTGAGATCATGACCAGAGCCAAAGTTGGATGCTTAACCGATTGAGCCACCCAGGTGCCCCTTTTCTCCCTCCCTTTTTTTCTTTTTCTTTCTTTCTTTCTTTCTTTCTTTCTTTCTTTCTTTCTTTCTTTCTTTCTTTCTTTCTTTTAAAGCAGACTAAATAAATGTATTCCTTCCTTTTTAGGAGTTACACATTGGATGAAGGATGTGGTATAAACAAAGGGTGTTAAAAAAATCTCGATATGAAAATAGCAATAATAAAATTTGATATGAAAACAGTATTAATAATGAAATCTTGCAGCATAAAATCCTTTTCTCTCTGGAGCTCCAGCGTGCTGTCTTATGCTTCCAAGTGCTTCTGCAAGGTAAATGAGGAGTGCTAGGAATCAGCTCTTTAAAGGTGAGGAAAGTAACAGGAATGACACTTGGGGCCATGACTTAGAGAAATTGCTCTCTGGCAGCGAATGGCGCTGATCACATTTTCTCACCGTATTCTCAAAGCAACAGGATGTCAGGCTCTGGCTAAGCCTTATTCAAACTCTTCAGGCATTAGTACTTTTCCCTTTGTGTTTTAAATATACATATGATTATTTGTCCTATGCCCTGATAGAGGAGGAAAAAAAAATCAGTTGAGCCAGTTTGGCCAATATGTGGGGGTTGGGAAAGGCACTTGTGAATTCAATCTGTTCTTAGAACTAAAAAGATTTTCATACCCATCAAAAAGCCAAACAAGTTTGTGCATGTAGACACCAGCTCAGACAGACGGATCGTTGTTAGTGATATATTTAATATTTGGAACTAACTCGGATCCCTGTGAAACCTTATTGATGATTTAGCTGTGTGAAAAATCCTGGCCAGAAAACAGGGATCTGAAATTCTTTGACAGTCTGAGGATCAGCCTTTCCAGAACAGTGTTTTCTCATTATCTCTGTGTGAAGTTGTCTTAGCTCATAAATTCAGATGGTTTCTCTCGTTGGCTATCACGGGAACGTGTATATTTGTAAACCGGCACCTATGTAAAATCGGCTTCCTCCAGAGGCTCACGGGCATATGTTGTTTGTCTTTAAAGTCTGAGCACGGAAGTATATTCTTCAACCATCAATAGCCCTGGATCCTTTGTCAGGGTAGGACTCTCTTCCATTGCACCACTGGGAGAGAACTGATTTTTAATAGCATGCTGCGCAGTGAAATTTTGGGAATTTAACGAAGTAGCTGAGAAAATAGCCAAGTATCTAAACAAAGAGAACTGGCTGTGTTATTTATTTCTCTACGGTACCTCTCTCCCATAACTGTGCCTTGTTCAAGTTTATGTGAAGCAGAATGAGGAAAGAAAGTGACGCTAGGACATGCTGCTCTTATAGCTCAAAGATGTGGACTGCATTCATTTCTTGAAATGCTGCAGATCATTAAATAATGAAACCTTTTCCAATGAGAGATAAAGTAATAAGACGTGGCAGGGGAGAGAGAAGAATGCAGAACGCAAAACAGCAGAGAGAGGCTCTGATAAGATCTGAGGGAGTCTGAGACCAATCGGATCCAGGCTCGCGATGCCCTCTACCTAGTGCCTCGGTGCCTTGTTCAGCCTCTGCCCGTGACTTGGTCCTGGCACTTTCTGGTAACTTCTGTCGTGAAAGACACCTGGCTCAGTTCCTTCCCTTATGGTTCATGTACCTTCTCCTCCAGGGGGGCTCTGAGCCCGCCTACCTGTTCCTGGCAGCCTTGGGTTGCTGTGAGGCTAAGACCCTGCTCTCTCTGTTTCTGCCTTGACCACCTGAGAGCAATTACACAGCCTCTCCTACCTAGAGCTGAACCGACTGGCTCCAAGATTATATTTTCCTGGAAGGTCTTGTTGAACTGGAATGCTTTGGCAGTTAAGAAACCCCTGCTCACACCTGAACAAATCAGCCTGTTTTTCCTGAAATGTAGTACATGTTCACCCCCCTGGCACGCGCTAAGGTAACTGGCGGATCCAGTTGTCTGGCTGAAGCCGACCGCGGTGAGATCATTATATCATCATAGAGCCCCAAGTTAAAGATTGCAGAAAATCAGGAGTTATACTGATTGACTTGTAGTCTAATCATGCAAGCAGGTCAGATGAAAAAAAAAATCAGAGAAAGGAAAGACTAGTGAGCATGTCCAAAAATAGTGGAAAAGGTGAGTCTACCTCCAACACGCTCGATTTTCCAAAGAAATAAGATTCCTGAGATATAAAATAATTCTTATGTGGCATATAACACCTGCAAGCACACACACATACACACGGAGCTTCTGTTGCCCACACCCTAACTCTTTGGTTGGAAAATGAGTAAACTCTTTCAAGATTCAAAGTTCTGTTCCGTATTTGTCTTACCATTATTACTATTGGCCTTATCATTGTTACTATTTGCCACTTCTTTTTCTCTGGGCAAAAGGCAGTAATTCCATGCTAATTTGTAGGAAAATCAGAGGAAAAAGAGTGTGGCCAACTTAAGTCAAAACAAAGCTTAAAAAGCGCTTAACTAAATGAACCTTTGAATGTGGTTCACCCATCTCCACACCTGAAGGTAAATAATTTTGAAAAAAAGAAAAAGGAAAAGAAAACAAATTGGAAGACTTTAGAAGACAAGTTTATTAGAACTTAAATGCATGATTTCCCCCCTTAATA
Organism: Acinonyx jubatus; assembly: GCF_027475565.1. Lineage (NCBI taxonomy): Eukaryota > Metazoa > Chordata > Mammalia > Carnivora > Felidae > Acinonyx > Acinonyx jubatus. The sequence goes on along the minus strand of NC_069381.1, from coordinate 202,448,713 downwards.
TTGCATTTCCAGGGATTGAGTTGGTTCCATACTTTCTTCTCACTATAGGGGAAACTGCTCTTTAACTGTCTCAAAGAACCACTGAGATTAAACACTAAATACCTTCTGGGATTGGCCGCCTCTCTGTCTCCCTGTCCCGAAGAGAAGTCCTCCTTGTAGCCCATAGAGCGATACTGGAGAATCCTGGGGTCACTGCTTGCAACCAGTGTGTTAATTTCCGTACCCTGGGACTTGGCATACTGGTAGGGTACATTAGACATGGCAGCCGAATGCTTTTCAAATGCCACATGGAAATAGATAGTCCTTCTCAAGTAAACAAATAAATTCAGCTAAAGAAAACCCAGAGCTGAAACACATTCCTTTTGTGATCCAGTCTTATTTCATTCTATCAAGCATTTGGGGTTTTGGAGAATGTCAGCCCATCCCTTCTCAGCCTGCCTCTCCTTGCATGGATCCAAAAGTATTTGGCCCAAAGCAGTGGAGTGGTAACACACATTTAGAATCACCTCCTGAACTTTGAGAGTTTATTTCCTTTTTTCATTTTCTTTTTCTTGCTGGTAAAAGAAAATCCCTGTCCTTGTATTTGTGACAATCTTAACTTTAGGAGATGTAATAAACATCTGGAAGGTTGATTGATCCTGGATGAAATTTTAGATTTGGGGAAGCTAAACACAAGTTGGGCTTTGGATGGTAAATGGGGGTATACATATTTAGAATAAACAATCAGATTCTACACACTCACACGTAGGGCTGTTAATCATGGCTCTAAGAGTGATTCCTTTCACAGGCTGAGAGGATGGGGCTACCACATCCTCAATGATAACCAGCCACATTCCTTCCTTTTGATCCAACTGATAAATACAGTAGCTGGCACTCACTGATTTATTTTATGTAAGCTTACATGCAGTAATCAAAGCTACGAAAAACTAACAGCAATAATACGTTTCATGCCAAGGGTATACAATAGTAGGACTTCAGTAATGCTCGGAATATATCTTGGTTGTGTTTCTTGCTGATATGTTACTTCAGTTGCTAATATAATGAATGTGCTTGTTTCAAGAGACAGTTTTAAACCACAGTTACATTTTATTACTCTCTTAAAAATACTTCTCACGAATCCCATATCACTGAAGAGTGTGTTGGTTCAACCTTTTATTGAATAGAGCCCTTGTCCTATTTAATGACCCACAACTGATGCATTGGTCCCAAAATGTGATTTCTCTGAAGCTCTGCAGGACAAGCATCTGAGCTCCTGTGGCAGGAAGGCACTTTTCACAGAATCATTTACTGCTCTAACAATACTCCTGTTGCCAGCATCCCAGATAGGAAGTAAAGCTTCTCATGGCTTATGCTTCTGCAGGAAAAGCACAGAATGTTTTAGAGAATGTAGTTCTAATGGGCGTAAAACATCTCGAGTTGCTAAAGTTCTAATGGACTTGAAAAAGCCTCTGGAGAATCAAAGGAACAAAATGATGTAATGGTCTTTAAAAGATAAAATACAAATAGAATGAAAAAAGCTTTAATTCACTTCAGAAAGAGATGTCAACTCAGTGTTTGTGGATAAAGTTGCCAGATAAGCTTTCACATTTCAAAATCAATTTTGGGGGCAGGGATGGGGTTGGGGGTAGGAGGGGGGCAGAAATCCTGGAGCAGCAAGAAGGATAGCAGACAGCCAGTGCCATCTAGTGGTTGTAGAGGATAAAGAGAGACTTTCAGCAAAGGGAGAGCTGGCTTTTGGAAACGTACTGCCTGAGCAATGTACAATCAGGCCAAACCATAGATTCTGGAGAAGACTGGCTTGGATTTTTACCTCCATTTTCTCACTAAGTAACGGACATCAAATGATGTGGCAGCTGTTTTAAATAGTTTCGATGAAGCCTAAACAGAAAAGAGCTAAGCCCTTCAAGTCACATAGAGCAAATAGGCCCTTCCACATATTTTAAATACGTGAACTTTGCTGTGTTTCAACTACATCGGAGTTAAAACTATTGAATGATATTTAAGAAGGAAAAGTTGCATCTATTTCAAAATACCGTGTTACTGAGAGTTTTGTGAACACTAAGCAAATACTAATGGTAGACTCCTGTCCTTCCTCAAGGTCTGTTCAAGAGGAACAGAATAGAATCAAAGGGTCCACAAATTTGGATAGGAAAAAATGATGTCTTTACTTTCAACATCCTAAGTCTGAAAGTTAGCATTTCCCTTAATTAAGAAAGTAGGCTAGAAACCACAGCAGTGTTAGCAATAGCTAGGATTTTGACACCAAAAGAAATCAGGTATTTTACCATTGTACATGCCCTTCACCATTTATAAAGGATAGTAGTTGTTAGACCTGACACTTGATATTGTTCTTCAGTGGGTAATAAATAAGCAAACCCATTTTTGTGTCATAAATTTAGTTTTAAAAACATTTAAGGGGTGCCTGGGTGGCTCAGTTAAGCATCAGACTCTTGATTTCAGCTCAGGTCATGATCTCACAGTTGGTAAGTTTGAGCCCTACATCTGGCTCTGTCCTGACAGCAGGGAGCCTGCTTGGGATGCTCTCTGCCTCTGTCTCTTCCCCTCCCCCCCTCAAAAAATAATAAATTAACATTAAAAAATAAAACACTTAACTGCTTTCAATATAACTTATTCTCTTTGCACTGCTATGTATTTTATTTAAGGCATTTACAAACTTCACTCTGAGAGGGGATCCATACATTTATTAGACCGCCAAAGGGGTCAATGGCTCAGAAAGGTAAAGAACTCTGATCTATAGGGATGGCTAAATCATGAAGTTGAAACACACATAACTTAGTAATTAAGAGTCAAGGCTTCTGATTCAACTACTTGGATTCAACTCCCACTCTCTGGGGTCTTTTACTTAGCTTCTCTGTGCCTTGGTTTACCTATCTATGCCACCAATCTCCTAGGAGAGGTGTGCACTTGCAGTGAGTTAGTATAGGTGACGTGCTGATGTGAGCACCTGACCCAGAAGACATTCTCAGGGAATGTTAGTGCTTGGCATTGCACAATGTTGTTACCGACTCTAGAAACTGCTAGTCAAAAATGACTTGAATTTATAATCTAAACTACCAGCAGTTTTGATTAACAAGATGCCTTGAGAAACAACTATCTAGGAAGTAAATAGTTCAACTATTTAATAAGAAGTAAAAGCATACATTTCATAGATTCTCTTAACTAATACTTGTTATAACCCTTAAAAGGGTAATGGTATCTCCCTTTTCAGAACCTCGGCTAGTTAAGTGCCTGATTCAAAGTCATAAGTCAAAGACTAGAACACAGATTAAAATATTTGGGGAATTGTTTTTCACCCACCTAATCTTCAGAATCCAAAGGCTTTAGGAGTTCTCAAAATGTACTTAAAAGATAAGACTCAAAAGTTGAAAGAGGGTCTATAGCTCTATGTGTAAACAGAACTCGTTTAGAAGGCCAAGCTAGCCTAATCTTAGGGTTTATCCCACACCAGAATGGGAAGAAGAAAGAGTAAGTGGAGGGCTTTCACACTATGAACTTATTTGAACTTATCTGATCTATGGATCATGGATGTTTCTACAAAAGTATTGAAGTGCATACCATGTTTTAGACATTTGGGTAAGAAGAGTGAACAAGATAAAGTCCTTGTCCTCATGGAGTTTCATTTCTAAAGGTGAGGGTGAGAAGCAGCTAAATATGCCCATTTGGCTGATGGGAAATGAGAGTCAAGGGATAAATACCAAATTCACGTAAGTTCATAGAGCTACTGCGATGCAGCAGAGGATTGGAATTGAGTTCTTGCTGGTTGTGTGGCTGTGACAGTTTCTGGGAAAAGCCCTGTGAAAGTAAAGATTCCTTTGGACACTGACATTTTGTAAATAGACTGTTCTGCCACACTGTGACCGTGAATATGACCTTCCTACTTTTGGTTTGAGACACAACTGTATTTTAATGGCAAAGCATTGAGACTGCGATCAGGAGATCTGGGTTAGACTCTCGGCTTTGCCACTTGTCAGTAGTATGGCTGAGTTCTGGCTTTCTCACATCAAGGGAAAAATTAGAGTTGTCTCACAACGATTTTGTAAGTGAACTATGTTCACGAACATCTGGAACATCTGAGGCTGGTCCACAATAGGTATGCGATAACTCTGCAGTGGATGTGGCACTATCAATTATTATTAACTCGTGGAATTAACCAGGGAGGCAGTCGGTCCCATGAGGGAAATAGTTCTACCTACCTGTGTGGAATCTTACCTTCATCTTTAATGTAGGTAGCAAGTCAAACTGGGCAGTGGTTAAAGTATTAGCCATAGACCATAAAACACCGAGCAGAGTTTCTGGCACAAACAGTCATGAAATCGTACTTATTGTGATTATTACTGCATATGAGTCTAATGAAGCATATATTAAGGAGGCACTTTGTAAAATGTGTTACAAATTTGGACTGAAATTCTGTTGATGTGTTTAGTACAAAGACTTTGGCTCAAGAGCCTAAGAAATGAGAAAACACAAAAACGGGTAGAAATGTTTAAAGGAAAATATAAGAATAACAACTAAGTATCGGTAGCCTTTTCTTTGTTAATTAGGAGTTTGTAATGTCTTCTTAAAATTTTTTTTTTAATGTTTATTTATTTTTGAGAGACAGAGGGAGAGAGACAGAGTGTGAGTGGGAGAGGGGCAGAGAGAGAGAGGGAGACACAGAATCTGAGACATGCTCCAGGCTCTGAGCTGTCAGCACAGAGCCCGATGCGGGGCTTGAACTCGGGGCTTGAACTCAGAATGTCGAGATCATGACCTAGGCCGAAGTAGGACGCTTAACCAATAGCGCCACCCTGGTGCCCCAGAGTTCTTAATGTCTTAATGAGCATCCCTCCAAAAAAGCCTGTCTTCAGATTTTGATTTTTTTTTTTCTGGCTTCATGCATAAATGAGAAATTGTGTATATACCATGCATGAGGTGTTGGCTATTTCTAGAAGAAAGAGCATGTTTGTGAGGGACCAGATTTTCCCACTGACCTCACAATTACCTGTTAAGTGTGGATGTATTAGTAGCACAGCAGGACTGAATATCTAAAATTAAAGTTTTGGGGGCACCTGGGTCCACACTTGGTTAAGTCTCTGACTTTGGCTCAGGTCATAATCTCACAGTTCCAGAGTATGAGCCCTGTGTCAGGCTCCATGCAGACAGCTCAGAGCCTGGAGCTTGCTTCGGATTCTGTGTCTCCCTCTATCTCTAACCCTCCCCTGCTCGCGCTCTCTCTATCTCTCAAAAATAAACATTAAAAAAATTAAAAACAAATAATATTGAGAAAAGTTTGGCCCAGTAGGCACAGACACAAAGTTGGGGAAGGGGGGGGGGGGCTGGGGGAGGGAGGGAGGGAGTTAAGTGGGTGGGGAGTTTTATTTTTACACAGTATTTGGAAAACCAGAATTCAAATGTAAATACCTGGCCTCAGGGCATCTTTACAAAGGTAGTGTCCTGGAACCAATCCTTAGGGCTGGGTCTGGATTTCATCCTGCAGGCAAAAAGCATCTTCCAACAAAGGAGAAAATAAGTAATAATGAATACATTATGGCCATCAAGCTTTTAGGCTTTCTGTTTGGTTGAACGGTGATCTCCTCCTCCCAACACACGTTCTGTCTCTTTGTCTCTGTCTCTGTCTCTGTCCCCCAAATCCCATCGGCTCTCCCTACTGTGGGGTAGTTGGCCAATCAGGATCTCAACCTTCACCGCATTCCTCTGGGAGAAGCAAGGCACTTCCCTGGCAAGAAGGCGGGAAGGAGATAATGGCCATGGCTGTGCTGTTCTTTCAAGTGACATTGAGTTCTACAGCTGTTTGAAGGCCTTCCTGGAAGCCAAACCTGGAGGCTAACCTTGGGACGTCCAGAACAGCTAGTTTCAGAGTGCATCAGACCCTCCCTGCCTCCTCCCTACCGCCTGCGGGAACTTCTCTCTTCTGGGATCATAGGCAATTCCAGCTCCTTCTGGACTGCTCCCTCCTTAGTTAGGGCACTCAGCTTCCCTACCAGGCCCAAGAGCCTGGCGGTGCAATAGTGATGTTGTTTGCTTACCTCTGCCCCGGGGAGGTGCTGTGGCCAGCAGCCTTCTCCTGTTCTGCTGCCCTTCACTGCCCCCTACTGGCCAAAGCGGTTCAACTGTCGTTAGCTTTTGAGGTTCAAACTTTATCCCAGAGAAAACAGAATTACAGCTTTCAGATGTGTATACAGTCAGGCTTCCAAGCGGATAGGTTAGAGAGAGAGAGAGATTGTAGAGGCTGAAATGTTCTTGTTTCTAGTTGAATCTTAAACATAGGCAATTCTATTGGAAAAGGTACTACTCAGGTAATCTGGTTTCACTGGATTAAGCAAACACAAATGGTTTATTCCATTAGAGTAGCATCTCTTCATCATGCTCTAGTTAATTGCACGACTCTGCATTTTACATAGTTTGGAGGGTCTCACACACTAATCAGAGCTTCGGACACATACTCACAAGCACCGGAGAACCAGTTTTTCCTTATACCTGGGTGTACCTGGGCTGTAACTTGGGTGCCTTGGAGAGTTGTGTAATCTCTCTTTCCCAATACAACAGCTAACCGCCAATCACCAGGGTTTGAGTTATGTTAATTCTCGTACATATGTTGTTACATGGTCCATATTTCAACACGGTCAGATGAATTTCGCAGGCTTTAGCCATCCATGGCACACTCAGGTGATTTCTGGTGGAGGCAGGTGTTGGCAGGCCACCGGGTCCTTGGGAACATGCTAGAGGGTGAATATGTCTTTGTTGCCTTCTCCCATATTCTGCAATGCCTCCCACCTACGTCTTTCAGGACATCTAGGAACCCGAACCCTCTCTTGCCTGAATTGGTCACGTTTGCCTTTTTAGAACTGCCGAGCCTCTCAGGAGTCCCCGTGCGTGTGAATCACCCGGGGATCTGGGCAAGCTGCAGAGTCTGCTTCAGGGGTTTAGAATGGACCCCAGAGTCTGCATTTCTCATAAAATTCCAGGTGATGCCTATGCTGCTGGTCTTTTGTGGACCGCACAGAGTTGCAAGGCAATCAAATCATCTGATTAAAGGGATTCCTTCTAATTAAAGTGTAAATGATTGTTAGGTCCAACACAGCTGGTGTTTGCATTTTAATAGAAGTTGTGTTCTTCCCAGCAACCCTTGGAGATTTCAGAAAGAACAGTGGTGTGTAACCTGTACTCTCCCTGTTAAGCCCCCTTTTCTGAAGAGATGGGGGGAGGGTAGGGCTAATTGTAGGAAATTTGCAAAGGCAAGTCTTTGGCTTTCCATCTCTTTTCTGTGTCTCTTCCATCCAAGGCTCATCTTTCCCCCCACGCCCCTTTTCTACTGTGTGGCTCAAAGACATGACAAAGCTGCAAGTTTTAATAATATCTAATATTTAAATTTTCTTTTGCATGGTTAAAATGTTTATGCATTATTGGTAATGGATGGGTTCTTATCGCAAATTTGCCATAGAATTTGAGTGCATATATGATATCTCTTGACTAAGTGCTTAAGTAGCCAATATTAGCTTCCAAGAACTAGTCAGTCTTCAATAATCTTGAGATAAAAGACCAGTAAAGAAACAAAGTCCAAAGTTTGTGCTATTATGAACTAACCAACATCCATTTAATAAGGATGTTGCTCTAGAAGAAAGAATACTGGAGTGAGGCTAAGAGAATTTGGTCCTGTTCCAACTCTATGCTGGCTGGCTGAGTGATCCCTGAGCGATAGCCACAGAAACGGGGCCTTGATTTTCCCATCTGTCAGACCTATTCATTAGTCGAACAAATATTTATTGAGTACTTACCATGAAGTCATTAGACATCCACTCATTACTCAATAGTAAAATATTGATCAAGTTCTTAATGTGTATTTACATCACAGGGTTTTTGACGTTGGATTTATTTGCTCCCAGGAAGGGATTGAGGCATATAGGAATAAAGACTCTCCTTTTCGCCATATACTCCTTGATGTGAGAGGAGGCAACCCTCCCCTGTTTCCTGTTGCTTTCCTGAACCTGAGAGTATGTCTGGAAGTCCTGAAGACTCAGCAGGTGGTTCTTGTAGCAACTTTCCCTTTTGGGCGATGGCCAAGGAAGGTGTCCAGTTGCATATGAATAAACTGTGTCTGGTGAGCTGGGGCTGTTATAACCTGGGTGGGCTCAGCTGTGAGGGATGCTGGCACTGGCCGAGAGGAAGTGTTGGAGAAACCCAGGACCAGATGGGACCGGGACTGGGGAACTTCCTCAGCTGAAGCGCCCTCTCCAGAGCCAATGGTACAATTTGCAGTGTCAGAAAGGTCAGCCACGTCACGGCTCCTGAGGACAAGCACATTTGGAATGATGCCGCTGCCAGCGACTGGGAATAGACACAGCAAACTACAACTTCCAGGGGAGGGACAAGGGCGAGGACTCCGCAAGGTATTGGATCCTTGCCCGATGGGCTATGATGGTTCTAGGCAACACTCCAGACCCAGCAGTGGACTGGAATACTAAGCAGGAAATTGAGAGCTACAGCCCTGTGCTTGGGGCTGTGACGGCAAGATGAATTCCAGACTCCACACACTGGTGTTAATCCCTGTCCTGGTCAGGGCTGATTGACTCAGAGTCTAGGCAGGACCGTGTCTGTAACTGGCCAGGAGTGGGAAGGCAGGGGTTGTGCGGGGGGAATCAAAGTGGGATGTCTGGTTGATATCCCCAGGCCCCCTATTGCTACCTCCTCTCCGCCGTTTGCCGGCATGTTGTGCTAATGCCGGTGGGGAATCACCTCTTTGTCTCAGGAAGGTTTTTAAGCAAGAGCAATTTTGTCAAGTGTTAATACTTCTGAGAGATGTAACATCTTAAGCCCTGCGTCCCTTTTCCTGTACCGAAAACGCTGGGGCAGATGTACGTTCTAGGTCCCCCAGGCGAAGACCATCAGAGACACACGTGTAGGCAAAGAAGTTGAGTAGATCATTACAAGGAGAAAGACGTAGACCGTGAGGATTTGTGGGATGTCTTGGTGAGAAGGTATCAGAAGGGACTTTCCATAGACTCTGGACTTCGGTTGGATGACTTTAGGGGAGGGTCGAGGGAAGCAGGGCTTCGGTCTGGAGTGGCTTTTGTCAGAAAGGGGGACAAGTCTATGATTAGGCATCTGGATAATATAGTCTTATCCATAGGGAGGAGAGTGAGAGCAAGGATGAAGCTGTAATTGGCAAAGAAATAGCAGTCAATCCAATTAGCCAGGAGCAACCGGAATAGTCGGTATTTTGTAGATTGCAGAATGACCATTTTTTTTTTCTGTACTTAGATGCAATTATGATGTGCTCTTGTTCTGTCTCACTTTATCACGGCCTCAGAGTGACTGTGTCTGAGATCAGTGTTCTGTGAATATCTTCGATGCCCAACAGGAAACACCATGCTCGCGAGCTGTGAGCATCAGGCCAGCCCCTAACGACACCCAAGCCTCACTGGAAGTGGCAGACCAGTTCTCAGGATGCCAGTATACTCTGGTCCATCCATTCCTAGCAGGTTGGAAGAAATGGGGTCTAATGTGTATAGTTTTGATAGTAAACCATCGGGGGCACAGAGAAACTCACGTTCTCATGCTAGTATTTTGCCGTCAGTTCTCATGCTTGGCTTTGCAGTCAGGAAATATAGTATATTCCATAACATTTTATTAACCCCACTCAGATGTCAGTGTTCACATTTTACAAAAGGAGAAGTGGAATATAGAAAGTATAGAAAGTTAGGGAAGTTATCACAAATCGTGCGCAAAGTGAATCAGGCACAACAAGGAAGGACACAGGTTAAACTTCTTTCCTTTATACACTAGTGGTTGGTCACCAAAGTCATGGGAAGGCTGCCTTTTGCTAACAGTTGCATCCGAAGTGGCTTCGTAGGGGAGCATGGTGTGTGCAGATGATGAAGAACATGGTGATAGTCTTCAGAGTTAGGAATGCATCCTACCTGACTTCTCTTGAACATTGATATATTCATTCTTTAACACGATATAACTCATTGTATCGTTATCTATAAACATTTTGAGCCAACTTATACTAGCGGCCGGTTTTGTCTCTTTGGACAGTACGTCCCTTGAGTTTAGTGCCTATTCATTTAAGGAGTGTATTCCTATCCCATTTATTTACATTTTTATTTAATTCACTAGATTGTGTGTCACTTGAAGGCAAGGACAGTATCTTCATGAGCTACTAGAGTGGAATACTGAATAAATGACTATAGATGAATGATACGTATTTCTTGTCCAAGTGACTATATCATTGCAGTACCGAGATTTTATGACACACTCAAAATTTCATCACCGCCGTGACTACAATTATGGTTTCCAAATTTCCTTGAGCTTAAAGAAACCCCTCTCCATTGAATGAAAACAAATATCCACAAAAGGCTCGGACATGAATGTTTCTAGCAGAGTTATTCCTCAAAGATCTAAGTGCAACGACCCTTTGAATGTCCATCAATAGATGGATGGATAAACAAATTGTGGTATATCCATACTATGGAATGCCACACAGCAATAGAAAGGAAGTAAGTACTGATTCATGCATCAACACAGATAATTCCCAGAAACACTATGCTAAGCAAAGTAAGCTGGCCACAAAAGGTGACATCCTATAATTCCATTTATGTACAACTCTCAGAAGACAAATTTCATTTCGAGTAACATAAAGCAGATAAATGGTTTCCTGGGTCTGGGGGTAAGAGGTTGAATGGTAGAAAAGGGCACAAAATGTTCTACATCTTAATGATGGTGGTGATTGCTTAGGTATATACATTTGTCAAAACTCACTGAACTGTGCACCTGAAATTGGTGAGTTTTATTGTATGTATATCCCACCTCAATGAAGTTGGTTTTTAAAAAGTTTCTTTTCATGGGGGAGGGGAAGAAAAAAAAAAAGAGGTTAGAGTGGGAGAGAGAGCCAAAGCATAAGAGACTCTTAAAAACTGAGAACAAACTGAGGGTTGATGGGGGGTGGGAGGGAGAGGAGGGTAGGTGATGGGCATTGAAAAGGGCATCTTTTGGGATGAGCACTGGGTGTTGTATGGAAACTAATTTGACAATAAATTTCATATAATAAAAAAAATTAAAAAAAATAAAAAGTTTCTCTTGACTCCACACCCCTCTTCAGCTACCACCCCTTTCTTTGCTCCCCATTTAGTGAAACTTCTCAAAAGAAGTGGTCTATATCCATTTTAATCCCTTTCCTCTTAATCTCTTGAGAAGAAAAGACTCTTGCTAAAGTCATCAATGACCTCAGTGTCGCTACTCGAAGGGTCAATTCCAAGTCCCCATCTCAGTCAACCTTGATAGAGCTGCCCACTCTCTCCTCCTGGACACACTGTCATCAGCTCTCAGATAGTTACCATGTCCTGGGCAGCTCTTTTTTGGGCTCTTTCTCCACTTCCCCCTCATTGCTTAGACCATTAAATTTTGGCAGCTTACCCATCCCTCCATTGATTTCATCCAGTCTCAGGGTATATGAAATGCTATCTCTCTGCTCATTATTCAAGTGCAGAGCTGTCTCCTGGACTCTAGATTCATATAACCAACTATTTACTCATCTTGCCCACTGGGATGTCTAATTTATACTCAACATGTCCCGTTCTGAACTACTAAATTCCAGGGTGCCTGGCAACTAGGCTTCTCACACTGTGCTCCTTACCTTGGTACAGGGCAATTCTGTTCTAGTTCCTTATGTCAAGGCTTTGGAGTCCTCCTTGGTTTCTTTCATATCCCACACTTATTCCATTGAGATCCTGTTGACTCTGCCTCAAAAATGTAGCCAGAATCCAACAACATTCACCGATCTTATTTTAATCCAAGCCATGGTTGTTTTGTACCTGGATTATTGCAACGGTAGCTACTTGATGTCCTTTGATGAATAAGCAATTGACTTTGTGCTCCTCTGTAGTCTCATCCCCATACAGAAACTACCATGAACCTTCTAAAATGCAAGTCTGATCATGCATGCTGCTGACAACAAATGTTCTAAACTCTGATGTTCTAAGTCTAATGCTTTAACCCCACATACCTATAATGACCTAAAAGGTCCAACAAAACCTGGCCTCTGTCGTCTCCTCTTTGCTCACTCTGCTCCAGCTACACTGGCCAGCCACCTTGCCACTTCTGGAATGTACCAGGCATCCTTGTATCTCAGGACCTTTGCATTTCTTTTCCCATCTGCATCCTTCTGGAATGCTCTCCCCCAGATATCCACATTGCTTACTCTCTTACTCTTTCAGGACTTTGCTCAAATGTCACCTTCTCAGGAGACATCTCAGGCAGCCCTCTTGAAAACTGTAATCATTTTCATGTCCTTCTTCACTGGGATTTTCCACTTTCTTTCCTGTTTTATTTTCAAAGAACTTGCCACTATTTGACACACTATATGTCTTTGTTCATGTACACTTTTCTCGACTTGAACATAAGCTTTCGGAAGCAGGGTTTTTTTTTTTTCCCCCATTTCTTTAGGCATTTTATCTGCTGAGCCTAGACTACAGTTTGGAACATAAAAGACTCAACTAAATATACTATTAATTAATGAGTGGAGGGATACCGAGGCATGGGGGGATTAAGCAAGTTGATAAACATCATCTAAAAGAGGTAGAATTGCTTTTAAGAAAATTCAGTACCCTGGATTTGGACCTGCTTCTTACACTATAGAATCACACTAAAATTCATTTTTTTGTAAACCTCACAAGTATGTATAATAAACTTCCCCACAATGGTAAGCTGGTTCTAGAAATTACTTACCATTTCTAAGTTGATTGACTTGAACAAAACGTTTTGAAAATTTCTCAGGTGTGATCATTGACTAGTCAATGACTTGATCAATGACTAGTCAAATTCTCCATTGTCAAGAGGTTTATGATCACTGATGAAAAAATATTTCCATTCTCCACCAGCCTTGGAAATAACTATATTTGCAGGTAGTTCTGTATTATATATGTGTAAAAAAAGCTGACAGGATGCTCAGTGATGGAAACACTGGTGTGAAATTTCAGCCCAATTTCTTCAAACAGGACCACTTGGTGATGAGGTCAAGGATTCCCAGGCTTGGGTCTCCTTGGGTGGAGTGGTCCCTTGTTGGGGGGTTGTAAATCTGGACCACAATCTCATGTTCCTGAGCTAAACTTATAGGTAAAAAACACTTTTGAGATCCACACTACCCTAAATAAGAAAGAGTGAGCTGGTCCCTACAATGTGGTTTTGGAGAAGTGGTTTAAGCCTGCACACAAATAAAGCAAGAATTCTGACATATTCTTGTGATTAAAGATAATAGTTTTTTAGTGACTGTAAGCTTACTCAGGTGTGCCGTTTGTTCAGTATGTCGTAATGCACCCCTTAGGTCTGGAGACCAGGCAGGTTTGCTCAGTAATTACCTTACCGAAAACCAGATTACTTATTGCTTAGATGTCAGCTACCTGAGAGTGTGCCAAATAGCTCTCAGACAACTGGGAATTACCAACAATACTGGCCCGATGAAGGCGCCTGCATTTTCATGTCATGTGTCTTGCCAGGGTGGGCAGACTGGTTCAAGGGAATGAATGAACTTCATTCCATGCTGCAGTAGGCCTTCACTGACCCTCCTCCACCCCGGCTAGGGAAATATCAAGACAGTCATTTTCTCTGATGAGCTGGTGCTCTCTGAGACAGCTCCTGAGCCTTCAGCCAAGAACAAGTGATCTGACATTTGTCCCTCTGGCAATCTCCTTTGCTTGGGAACTTCTAAAGTGCTGTTGACATACGACATCAGAAAATTTGATATTCTAGAAATTAGATCTGCTTTGAAAACTTGAAAGTAAACAGAAGGTACATACATAGGAATATATATATATATATGTATATATATACATATATATATATATAAAATATGTATTATATTATATACACATACCAGTATAAACACAAGTCTTAGAGATGTTTGTCTGCTTTCTGTACTGAAGGACTATTAAAAGTCAAGAGTTAGCTTGCCGGATTGAAACCTCCTTCAAGCTTCTACTTGTTACTTAATCTCTCTAAACTCATCTTCTTCTCCTTAAAATGGGGATAAAATAGTTATTCGCCATAGGATTTTTTTTAGGACAAAATGAGGAAAAATATATGTAGAAATATCTGAAAAAGAGCAGCCGAGTTCCAGCAGAAATCCAAATGCAGGTAGATTGGGGTTTCGGTTGACAGGACACTTTTCAGATCCCCTAATCTCACTAATACTGTTTCTTCATTTGCAGTCTGTGACTATTACTGTTGCTTTATGCTCTCACGTTTAGGAGGCAAAATCATCCAACTGATAAATGATTATGCTAAGTATTTGTTAAATGCTTACTGAGTACTTACTGAGTGCTTGTTAAGTACTGGGGTAAGAGTGAGGGAAGGAGAAGGACTTAAAATATGAAACTCGCAGTTTAATTGGTGAGATTGACTTATACGTATTTATACACACCTGGGTAGAAGTCCTGGTTTTTAAGAAAGAACATGAGGTATGGAGTTAAGAGACTTCCGTTCATGTTCTATTCTGGTCTACCACTTATCAAGTGGATCCTTGAACAATCCAGTTAATTCTGACCATTAGACGCCTCCATCTGTGAAATGACCATAACAGAAAACAGGTTTGTGGTCAGGATAAAATGAGACCATGTACATACAACTCTTTCCTAAAGGGTATCTACATATTCGTTATCGTCATCAGGAGGTTAGAAATTGACATCTTCTGTAACAAGTGTCTAATTAGGCAGAAGTAAAAAGTATGCAGAGAACAGGGAGATCACTGTGGGTAGAAAAATCTCAGTTCCATGGAGAAAATGGACCTCAAACTAAGCATCAGAGAAGGATATGGTTTAGGGAACAGACAAATAGGCAGACAGATATAGGGAAGTAAATTTTTCAGGAGGAAGGCAGTGTTAGCAAAGGCCTGGAAAGAGAAATGCAAGAAATATGGCTAGCACCTATAAATACATCAGTCTGGCTAGAATATAGAATTCAAATAGGGAAATATTGGCTGTCAGGGTAACATGGTTGCTGTAGACTATGGTGGTCAGAAATGATATAGTAAGAAGGCAGATAGCCCAGGGGTTGATCTGGGCTCTGCTGTTTACAAACTGTGTAGTCTTGGGCAAGTCAAATTTTCTTCCTGGAAATGATGGCTAACTCTCAGGATTGTTGTAAATATTACATGGGTCAATACATATAAAGCATAAAGCTCTGTGCCTGGTATTTAGGAATCACTTAGAAAATGCTAGAAATTGAATCATTCTGACCCTTTCACATTGATCTTTATTCATTTTTCTCAAACAACCAAAAGCAGGACATATTTAATTACTCAGGGCATGAATCACAATCATTAAAAAACACTTACAATTCCTTCAGCCAAACAGATCAGTTTATTTTTTCAGATGCCCTTTTGATCACTTATTTTTCAATATATTTTTCATTGTTTTAAAAATAATTTGAGGGTAAATGTTGTGTTTTTTCCCAATTACACATTCAAATGCCGTGTGTGTGTGTATATATATATATACATATATATATATATATATATAGTACATATATATATGTACATATAATGTATATATATATATTTTTTCCCCTAATCTTGAGTCTACTGGAATTTTGGCAACCCCAAAACTTGAAGATATCTTTGAAGTTTCAGACCACTTCTATCTTTGCAAGGGAGATTTTGTGTCTTAAATTTGTTTATTGTATTTCTTTATCTGTATCCCTCATCTGACTCTCTGGGAATACTACAGCATGGCAAAAGACCTACAGGAGTGGTTCTCGACCATGGCAATTCCACCCTCCCACCCCAGGTAATATTTGGCCATGTCTGGAGACCTCTTTTGGTGACAAAACTGGGAGGTGGTGGGGAGGATGATGCTATTGGCACCTAGTGAGTAGAAGCCAGGGACGCTGCTAACCATCCTATAATGCATGAGACAATCCCTCCACTCCTAATCAAGATTCATCTAGTCCTAAATGTCAGCAGTGTTGTGGTGAGAAACTCTGACTTGGGTAATTTCTCTCATCCTCATTTTCTTGAGTTAGATGTTATGACATGGTCAAAGGTACATGAAATAGGGAACTAAGCCGTAAATGATGTAATGTGGCAATTTTGTTCCTTTACTCCTTTGTGTCTGTGTTAACCACCCTAAGCCTATTGTCATTGGCCACAGAGGAATAGGAGCTACTGGAAAACCCTGCTTCCCAACCAGCAGACACAGTCACTATGTTTGTGTTTAATTAGGTACGGCAAAAAGCATCATCACTATTCAGTGTTTGTAAATTGCAGATTGAAACATTCAGTTGGAACCTATCCAACTGCCCACAAACATCATCTAACAGAGGTGTACTGGATGCAAGGTGCTGTTGTAGATGCTGATCATACTCTTAATATTTTGGTTCCTTTCTAATGAGATATTTTGGCAAATTTAATGAGCTTTTAATTCTAAGATGCACATTGTTTCTTTCCCAGTAGTGTGCATTCCATTGAGAAAGAGCAAAACTGCTTCCAATTTTAATTGTAAGATGCCATTTATGGTAAGATACATGCCAATTTAATGTGGAAAAAGCATGCATTCTAAAGTTTATAAAGCATAGTCCTTATTGCCCATATTATTGAAAGGGCACAGTAAACTTATTTTCCTTTAAAAATATCATATCTTTTCAATATTTGGATTTTACTTCTGGGTAACCTCAGCATTTCAAAACCGTAGTGCTCTAAAATGTGACCACAGTAAATATGAGTAAAAAATCAACCATAGTAGATTGCCTTTCTGGGTGGAGGGGCACATACCCAGAAATTCCTGTATCTTGAAGAATATGAGTGAGAAAATGTTTTGAAACCCCTGGAAAAATTATATGACACTATGATGTGTGTGTGTGTGTGTGTGTGTGTGTGTGTGTGTATTTTTCTTTCTGTTTCTGTTCATTAGCATGTATTCTATCAGATTTTAGATCACGTTTCCTCTCTCACTCATTTTGATTTTCAGAATTCTATCCAATTGTTTGGTTACAATTCTTCAATCTTCCACAATAATATTGATCTATTCCTACAAGTTTCTCAGTCTCTACTCAATAGCCTTGGTTTAGAGCCACGGCTAATTTTCGCTACAATGAGAAGAGCTGATTGAGTCCTTTTGGCTCCATGGAATTTACTTGTTCTTTGCAGCTATTGGAAAAGTCACGGAGAGGCAGAAATGTCAGGGGGCATAACAGGTAATGATCGAAAACCAAGGCCAAGTCCACTAATCTGTAACCTTCGCCAGCCATTGAAGGGAAGAAAGCATGTGTTGTTTGTGACGGAGTCCTAGGTTAAATCTGGAAATCTGAAAATGATGATCCTTATGAAACAGCCAAGTTCCTTAATAGGTCATTGAAGAGGCTTGCCAGAATCTGGGCCCATCAGCCCTGCAGCCTTGGCAATTCATACATAGTGAGAGTTTAGTTTGGACTACCTACTTTCAGACTCACTAGGAGAATATAATTTTTTTTAAAAAGTTGCCATTTGAGTGAAAACATGCAAAACTCCTTTCTGTGGAGACATTTGCTGTGTTCAAGATTGCTTTCCTCAAGTCTTCTCCTTAAAGTGAACAAAAATACTTTTTATTGTGAAAAACAGTTAAGTGAGAGTATAGCTTACACTCAAAATGGCTGACAAAACCTCTCATTTCCTGTAGAACAACAGCCTCCAGAGGAATCAATCCAAGGTGCTTACATCTCTATACAAAGAAATGCTAAAAGATAGAAAAGGAATCATTTTCATATATTTACACCTAATAAACGAGAAAGAAAAAGAGTTGTAGTTTTTGAATATTGTGCAAATAAACATTTGTAGCTGTTCAGCTTGAAATGTGGAATCAGAAGATAAAAATGATTCTTATGAGAAAGAAACAAATCATGGCAAAGCTGTTCAGTAGAATGGCTCAAAAATCAGTTTGGATGAAATATCTACTAACTTAACTGGGGATCTAGAACATCGAGACTGGTAATTTTCTAATTGCAATGAGAACTTTCAAGTTTATTTTAAGCTGTAAAAACACCTTCTTCTTGGGGTGCCTGGGTGGCTCAGTCAGTTAAGTGACTGATTCTTCATTTCGGCTCAGGTCATGGTCTCACATTTCATGGGATCGAGCCCCACGTGGGGCTTGGTGCTGACAGCACAGAGCCTGCTTGGGATTCTCTGTCTCCCTCTCTCTCTCTGCTCCCACTCCTCAATAAATAAACATTAAAAAAAAAAACCCAGCTTCTTCTTGACAAGGAGAAAACTAAGCATGGGGCCCTGTATTCAGCCCTCTGGTGGTAAATACAGATTATGATAGGGTAATTGAAAAAATTGTATATAAGACATTTTTCATAGAAACAGAATTTTCTCTGATATGTAATTTCTGAGGTTTTTACTTAAAAAAATCACAATAGGTGTTTGTAATTGCAAAGCGGAATGTAAATGTCTTAGATTTTGGAGTGTAAAAAAACACCCCAAAAACCTGTTGAAAAATCCCTTTTTTTGCCTCCTACCAGCTACTTCCAGGTCCCTCAGACAAGGCTCTCAACCCACAGAAACCTGTTTACAAAGCGTTTGGGATACCCGGGGCGGTGGGGGGGGGGGGGGGGTGGTACTTGCTTGACAAACTCAACAAGGCCATCTGGAGGATCAAATGAAATAATTCACACAGAAGCATTTTTAAGCTGTAAAGTGTCACTAAGGCAATGTATTATTCAACTAGCAAATGAAAAGTGACCAGTTACACACCCTTAAACTCATCAGAGACACTGACTGGAGGCGGAGAATGTTTAGGACACCCTTCTAATCTCCAGAGCCTTTCAATTCTGAAATATCTCCATTTTAAAGTAAACTACTTTTCTTTGCATTTCTTTTCCTCTTTTAATTTTTTAAATTCCTCTGATTTCCTTTCAACGTTTTATTGGCTTTAACAATATTTATCTTTCATATCGTGTGTAACATGTTTGCTGTTCCTCGTGGTGATCATATCACTTCTGGTCTCACCTTAAATCATCATTTATAGAGTCCCTGGTCTCTTTGTAACTGAGTGCCGACGTGACAATTGTTGTTCTGTGTTCCGGAAACACAGAGGTAAAAAGGCAGTGATCCCCCCCTCATGGGGAGACATACACTTATCTCTCTCTCTGTGTCTCTCTCTGTCTCTCTGTCTCTCTGTCTCTCTCTCTCTCTCTCTCTCTCTCACACACACACACACACACACAATGCTAGGTAGCATTAAATACTATGAAGAAAGAGAAAGCATTGGCTCAAAAATGATGGGGGTAAGGTGGAGGAAAAATTATTCTAGGCCGAGGGAAGAGCAAGGTGGCCAGTGTTGGTGTGTGAGGGTTGCAGAGACCGGGAAGGAGTTGAAGAGAGGCCAGTACCAATCACGAATACTTAGTCTCCCACGGATAGGAGTCTGCTTTATTCCGAGTGGATGGAAATCACTGAGGGGAATATAGGATAACGATACAATCTCATTCATACCTACTCAGTTCACATGCCTGCCAGCCATAGGCCATCAGACTGTGAGCGCTGAAACGGGAAGTTGCAGTTTCTTTACCCAGTTCTCAAAATCAAAGCCAATTGATAGACTGGGAGCCCACTGGCAGAAGGGGAGGTCAGTTCGCCTTGAAGAACTGCCATGGATTGTGTCTTGAATGGATGGATTGAATGGACGGTTTGTGTCCCCTCAAAATTCATGTGTCAAAATCCCAGTGCCCAATACGATGCTATTAGGAGGTGGGGTTTGGGGGAGCTCAGATTATGAGGGTGGAGCCTCCCTGAATGGGATTGTGCTTTTATGAAAGACACCCCACAGAGCTTCCTACCATGTGAGGACGTAGTGAGAAGTTGACAGTGTGCAACCCAGAAGAGGCCCTTCACCAGAACCTGAGAATCTTGGACTTCCAGCCTCCAGGACTCTGAGAAGTAAATGTGTCTGTTGTTTATAAGCTGCCCATTCTGTGGTGTTCTTCTGTAGCAGCCCAAAGGGATTAAGTCAAGAATGTTCCAGTTTATATGTTAAATATTCTCCTGAACTTTCCCAGAAGAGGCCGGTGGTCCTGTCACAGGTAACAGGCTCCTGGGAACAAGGGATGCCTAGACTTTCCAACATCCAAGGCTGTCTGAGCTCTCAGAAATACAAGGAGAACCAAGATAGTATCATGGCCCTGTAGGTAGAGTGGGCCTTTTGGAGACCAGGTGACACATAGAGGTCTCGTCCAAGGCTGTCCCCTGGTGGGGCCAACACTAGGAATGATCATTCCTGGGGACATCCATGTGGCTGCTGAAGTCACTAAATTTGAGAGCAGGTAATAGCAACCACGAGAAAACCATGGAAGCCCATCAGAGGACAAGGGGTAATAGCCAGGTGGTGGCCAGACTATTGCTATGGGGGACGGTAGCAATGGGACTGGTCTGATGATGTGGGCTTCAACAGCACTGGGATTCCTGAGGGAGGAGAAATGTTCTGGAGGCACGCGGCAAGAGGGCATTTACCTCACTCCAGACCCACTCTGGAAAAAAAAAAATAGCCATCGCTTTATGAAAGTATGAACGAATACGTGGCACCGTGAGATGGTGACTGTGAAGTATCCTTCCCAGAAACACGTGTTTTGCCTCACAGGTCACTTAACCCTTTTGTCTGACAGCTTCCCAGATGGTTTTAGTGAAACACCAGTAACCACTAGGGCTCAGAAACAGAATGGAGACTGTCCACTCATTGCTGTTCAGCTCGAAGTCAAAGAAGATGCTTTTCTGCCCCCAACCCCCCGCCCCTGGTACCTCCTGGTAATTGAGAGCATTAATGAGATAATGTTCATAGGGCTTTAAGCTCATTGGAAGAAAGACGGTCCATAACCACAAGGTATCATTGCCTCTCTTGCCCAGGTGATTCTGCACAGGTGTTCCCTTCCTCAGCTTCGCTTTCATGATGCTTTGTCACACCCACAATGGGTGTCACAGCCGGATGGGAAGAGTCCTGGGTGAGGGGAATCTGTACCGTGTGTTCCTTACTTGTCCCCTGTTCCCGGAGCACATCTTGACTCCGGGTCTCAAGCGGGTGTGATGTGCCACTCGTCAACGACGTCCCCGGCAAAGAGTTTGCAGAGACAACAAGAGGACTAGCCGGGCCAAACGGAAACCAGTCTATGGAATGACTTTCCGTTCAGTTTATGCTGCATCAACACAAAGACGCACACACAAACACAAATCTATTGGACATTTATTTGTTCTCTCTCTCTCTCTGTCTCAATCGCTTCTCGGCCTTTTGGCTAAGATCAAGTGTATTTGTTCTCTCTCCATATGTAAACAGGTACATATGTATACACAGCAAATGACACCAAACCCTGCAAAAGGTCTAAGGCTGGTGTTAACTCCCCACTCAAGTGCTGGTGAACCTTTCCGCCAGGAAGACCTAAGAGATAGATGTGTCTGCTTTTCTGTTCAGACCACTTTTGGCTGCTCACTTTTGATCTGTTTTGGTGTCTCTTGCTGCTTCATACGCCATCCTGATTCATGCGGATAATTTAACCTCTTGGCAATGCTCAACGTTGAGACTTCAAGGGATAGAGTTCTGCCGTGTTCTTTTTCCGTTAGCTTCTGTGTAGGTCATAGCAGTGCTGGAATGTCAAAAGGTGTGACGCACACTGAAAAATACCAAGCCGTGCTGCTCTCCAAACAGCCCCCAGATGGCCTGTCTCCTGTCTGCCTGCAGAGGTGGAAAGGACTGTCGTCCTTTGTGGCATTGCGGGCGGGTGTTTCGCTTGGCAGGCTGGACGCTGCCTGAGAAGGTCAGTCTCTCCCCAGACTGGCGTGAACTGAGGGCACAGCATGGGCTAAACCCTGGGTTCAGGCTGGTTGAAATGCCACCTTCTTTTATGTGCTCTTTTTCTGTTGCACCCCACATCGTCCTCCTTAACCTCCGACCAAAATTGTGGTTGAAACTTTGTCGTTGCCTCCCTTGGGTTTCCCAGTTTCCCTGTCAGCTTCACTACATGTAGCTGATGGTTTATGCATTTCCCAGTATTTCCTAGAGCGAAGTTACAAGAGTCGAATGCAGAGTATTCTAGCCTTAGAAGAAAGTAAATTCTATGCACTCCTATACTCTGTGTAGATCTGAGCTGAGCAGCTGACTGATCATTTGAGGGGGGACCCTGAGTACCTGGTGAGGCTTAAGCTGGGGCACTAGAGTCTGTCTTGTCTCTCTTCCGACAGTGGCTTACACTTTCAGTACGTCCTGTCGTCTCTGTTCTCTTGGCCCGGCTTAATCTATGGGGGTTGCTCAGGATGTTCTTTAGAATGTTCTATCATGGCATCTCCAAAACATTTAGTCTCTCAGTGGCCAGTACTTGGGATTTCCATCTTCTTTAAAAAAAATTTTTTTTTTAACTTTTATTTATTGTTGAGAGACAGAGAAAGACAGAGCATGACCAGGGGAGGGGCAGAGAGAGAGGCAGACACAGAATCCAAAGCAGGCTCCAGGCTCTGAGCTGTCAGCACAGAGCCCGATGTGGGGCTCAAACCCACCAACTGTAAGATCATGACCTGAGCCGAAGACGGACGCTTAACGCACTGAGCCACCCCGGCGCCCCGGGATTTCCATCTTAAATGTGGTCTGCCTTGGGGCGCCGGGGTGGCTCGGTCGGTTGAGCATCCAACACTTGATTTCGGCTTGGGTCATCATCTCGCAGTTGGTGAGTTCAAGCCCTGGATTGGTCTCTGTGCTGGCAGTGTGGAGCCTGCTTGGGATTCTCAGTCTCCCTCTCTCTCTCTGCCCCACCCCGTTCGCTCTCTATCGCTCTCTCAAAACAAATAAACATTAAAAAAAAAATGTGGGCTGCCTTGTCTACAAATCCCAGGGTGGGGAGACATTTTGGGTGTGTAGGGCAGCCAGACTTCTCCATAGCGTTGAGGGCAGTGATGCCAAAGCAACAACAACAACAGCAGCAACGACGACAAGAGCAGGGTTGGCAAACGTGCGAAGGGCCTGGTGTGGCTGGCAGAGGCGTTTGTGGAAGAGCTTAGTTCTTCGTCCCCCAGCAGCCACCCACGTGGGAGGAGAAGGGCCTCCGTTCTCAGGCTTTCCCGCCAGCCTCCGCTGACCAGGAAAGCTGGGTGACAAAGGGACTCCAGATGTGCCGATGCTTCTCCGGCTTGGAAAGCGGCCCCAGTGGTGACCTGGGAAGTCACTTTGGCCACCAGTACCGCCAGATAGGCCTTTAATTTGATTCGTCCAAAATGTACGATGACACTAAGATCCCCAGATTCTGTGCTAGGCACAGGATTCCTGAAGATAAAGATGGTCCAGTTTGGCAGAATTTGGTGCTCCATTGGACTTGGGATGTGGAGCAAGGGTGGGGTAGAGGAAGACTCCAAGGTGTCTGGCTTAGGCGATTGGGAGGCAGGTGCTGATGTTAGTGAACAAAGGGACCATAGCAGGAACAGGTTTGAGTGAAGCGGGGCTGGGAAGGAGTGGGGAGCCATATGTTTGTTTGGGTAGGTGTTGGCTGGAGCATGCCATAAGGCCGCCAAGTGGAGATTCCAGGAAGTGGTGGAAGCAGAAGTCCAGGGTTTAAGAGAGAGAGCTCAGAATCGGAAACTTGATCTGGGAGTCATCCATGCAGGTAGAGCCAGCTGCTGAAGTTGCTTTGACTTTACACTTCCTAATAGGGAGTAAGGGAATACATATCTGCTGTGCAGGAACACAAATATGTGTCGGTTTTGGACTCTGGTTCCTTGCACAGAGCTCCTAAAAGCATTGAAATTTCCTAGCTGATAAGGAGGGCACCAGGAACCTCTTCTGTTCGAATATCCGTTCCTTGGTTCGGTTCCTGACGCCAGTCTCCTAAATCCCTTGGAATTCCCGAGGTGATAGGAGGGTCTTTTGTTCTATCCAGGCGATTCCTGGTGGGCTATTCAATGGCTTCAGGATAGGGGCTTGTCAGCAGAAAGACCCAGCCATGATTAGAAGCTTGGAACTTTCCACTCCACTCTCCACACTCCAGGAAGGGGAGAGGGGCTGGGGGCTGAGTTAATGACCAATCATGCCTATGTAAGAAAGCATCCATCAAAATCCCCAAAGTACTGGGGTGGGAGAGCTTCTGGGTTGGTGAACATATCTCCATGCTGGGATTGGACAGGAGCTCCTGGTAAGTAGTGTCAGAATTCAGTTAAATTGCAGGACACTCAGCTGGTATAAAAGAATTGCTTGATGTGTGGAAAACCCACACATCTGGGGTCAGAAGTATTGTGTGTGAGAAAAGCAGAACCACAGGAGTGTTTTTCCTTTACATCTTCCCTGACAAATTCATGGGGTCACTGAAATAATCAAATGACATAATTTACATGAAAGTATTTTTAGCATGCGAAAGAATGCAATTATATGATATAAATAGTATTGTTTGATCACTGTGTTTATAATATGACAGTTTGGAATGTGAAGTGACAGAAGATGAAACCTTTCTGTCAAAGAGCTTGCAAGTAGTGCAGCGTCTGGAAAAAAAATCCCCGTGCCTTCAAAACGATGAGGAAGGTTCCAGGATTTAGATTCTCCTAAAATTTGGGAAGAGAGGGGTACAACGTGGGGAATAATTCCTGGTGGGGAAGTGATAGTAGTTGAGCTCCACTTCATGATCAAAAGTCCGTTTCCAGGGTTGTACAAGTGTTGGAAGAAGACTTTGTTTGAACTGAGTGACTTTTTGAGTCTCCCTCCCATTACGCAGGCAATGTATAGGATACCTCCTGTATTTGCAAGATGGTCACTTGTGGAAAACCTTGAAACACCCAGTCAGCGCCTTCTCCACAGGGATTGATAGTGTCTGTTGGCAAAGCATAAAAGCCATAGCCAGGACTGCCTACATAGTTTGTGAGGCTCAGTGCAAAATGAGAACATGAGCCTCTTGTTTACAAATATTTGGGAATTTCAAAATGGTGACAGAGCGTGAGGCCCCGTGCTACTGTAGAGGATGCCTACACATGAAGCTGTCTATAGTGTTTCTGGAATCTACTACGGGGATGTCACCTGGGTCACAAGTTGAATTGAGGGGAAGGTCTTGAGTCTCCATGCACTCAAGGAGAAGCTGTTAAACCTTTGCATCAAGCATCTCTTCTGTGTTGAGCCAGCCCAGGTGTGGGCACAGAGAACAGGAGAAGAGATAAAGCTCTCTTCTCTTGAGGAGTGCATTTGCTTGCTTAGTAAAAACAAAACAAAAGAAAACACACATATATAAATATATATAATTTGTAATATATATTTATAATTAAATATATATAAATATAGATATTATTGTTTGGTCTCTGTGTTTATATGACACCTAGTATGGAACGTAAGTGAGAAAGATGAAATCCTTCCCTCAAAGAGCTTGCAATTAAAGAAGGGTTTAGAAAAAATACCTGTGCCTTCAAAATAATGAGGAAGTTTCTAGGATTTGGATTCTACTAGGATTTGGGTGGAATACACACACACACACACACTACACACACACACACACACGTGTGTGTGTGTGTGTTTGTAGTGTGTGTGTGTGTGTGTGTGTGTGTGTGTGTGTGTGTATAGACACAATGTATACTCTTGTCCGGGAGGCCTTTCCATTAGCAAGACTTCCCCAGCAGCACATGCCATGATGCAGTCATGGTAATGAGGAAATACTGGTTCCCTGGCGGGCAGCCAGGTGGGGCCATGACAGTTGAAGCCCCACCTGGTCCCTCTGGCTAGGAGCACTCTATTTTCTATGCATGCCACTGTCTGGGCCATGTCAGGGAGCCCTGTGCTCCAGTGCAATCTTCTCT
This sequence comes from Acinonyx jubatus, assembly GCF_027475565.1. NCBI lineage: Eukaryota > Metazoa > Chordata > Mammalia > Carnivora > Felidae > Acinonyx > Acinonyx jubatus. Next base: position 202,422,933 of record NC_069381.1, on the reverse strand, counting down.
GGCACCAACGTTGCTCAACCACTAGAACTCTCCCACCCATAGTCATGTCCGCCCTTCCTCCAGGGACTTCTTGTGGTATCTTATCTCTTTTCGTTGTCTTTATATTATGGCATCTTGGGGCTTGCAACAAGGCGGGGACACAGGAGCCATGGTCAGTGGGCCAGGCCACGGCCTCACAGAGCATATTTCTATAGCTCTTTCATCTTTTTAAATTTAGGCAGGCATTTGAAATCTAGAAGGGATTTGGCCAGTCTTTTTTTTTTCCTTCCAGAAGAGAGAGACAATGTTAGGACCAGACTGAGGAAGGTGATGACTGTTAGACCAGGTCCTTTCTCTGCTTCCTTTCACCTCCCTCTGCATCTGGAAGACGTGATTCTGCCCTGCGCATCCGCTCCCTTCCTTCTTTCCTCTCTCCTTCCTCCTATCCACACCCTCTCTCCCCACATGGCATTGTCTGACCTCTACATGGCTTTGTCCCTCATGGGACCCCTTTCCTCAGGCTGAGCTTTGCCATTGGACTATTCGTCTACTTTGAGAGAATTTAAAGGCCACAGACCCCCAAAACCTAGTGCTGAATTTATTGTTAGGGGTGGTGTTGGCTTCAAGTTGAGAACTGGGAGAAGAGACTTCTCAGAGGCATCGATGCCCCAAGAACTTGGGCCTCTGTCTCTTTTTCTTTTTTTAAAATTAAAAAAAAATTTCATGTTTATTTATTTTGAGACAAGAGAGAGCACGCTTGCACGTGTGAGCAGGGGAGGGGCAGAGAGAGAGAGAGAGAGAGAGAGAAAATCCCAAGCACGATCTGCATTATTAGCACAAAGCCGCACTGGACCTCACAGAACTATTACATCATGACCTGAGCTGAAATCAAGAGTCTGATGCCTAACCTACTGAGGTGGTGGGTTGTATGTGTGTGTGTGTATGTATGTATGTATGTATGTATGTATGTATGTATATGTATGTATATATGTTACAACTGGGCCTCTCTTGAAGAGTTTGATTTTTAATCTGATGTAAATTGTGTAACTGACTGTTTCCCCTTCTGAATGGCTTGCTGAGAACCAAATCTGCCTGTGATTGTACAAGCTTGCCTGGTATTCAGAAATATTTTCTAGAAATAATTTGACCAAACTCTACCAAAATGTATAGGGCTTTTTCATCGCATGCAATTGGAATACTAATCTTTTCCTTAATTTCCCCTATGAATTTCTATTTCTCTATTGATGTGGTATTTGTAAATGTCTTTTCAGAGAGGTAACATAATAAATAAATATATTCATGACCTAATGCATAAATAGAAAGTAAATGAATTTCTAACCTGTCTTCAAAAACCCTCCCCCTTTTCTTTTGTTGTGTGCCCCGCCCCCCCCCCCATTCTCTTCCCATTGCACCTGTTACACAAACCCGCCCCAAAGACCGGAAACGCGAAGGAAAAAAAAAAAAGCCCTATAGGTTCATGAGTGTTTGCTGGAGAATAACCGAAGAACACGTGACTAAATCATCCAATCACAACAGTCGTTGCCCCGTGTCTCGTGGGTGGCTGGCTGGTGTTTTGCAGGAGGAGGCAACAGGTGCACAGGGGGGAAGGAAAACCCCACGAAGGGGGAGAAGGAGTGTTGTCTTTGATCAACTCCAGGCATCTGCTCCGTTCTGGCCACAGGTAGAACGTGCTGCTGAGGAGGCAGGTGGGGCTTCTGTAGGAGGCTGTGGAAATTTCGGACAGCTGTAAACAACGGGATAGACAACTCTGATTTTAAGATAACTTAGTCCCGAGTCTGTGATCAGGAGCTGGGAGGGGGATGTGATGAACCTTTAGAACGATGTCAGCCTCACAATTTATGTGCTGGGGGTGGAGCCACACTCAGCTGTAGATGATATCCCTCGTGGCCTGTCCCATAAATTTAAATCTTGCTGCTGATACAATGTACAGGGCAGGTGCCTCGCAACTTTCTGCAACAGCTACGATTCTGGGCATTTCCATGTAAATTGAGCCCTTGTGCAGTAAATGGTGTCATTTAACATACAGCTGGGCAGCTCTTAGTTCAAAAGAACCTCGGAGTGAATCCTTTTGGAAGTCACGATTCCTCTGTGACTTAAGTCTTCACGTTTGAATTTATATTTTCTCTTAATTTGGGTTATAACTTAGGATTTCCTTTATAAATTTTCACTTAGTGTAAGTAAATAAATTAGTGCCTAGCCTATAATATTTTCCCCAGGGGCAAAATGGTCATAGCTGTGTCATATTTGTAATAATATTTTAAGTGAACGATTTAATCATAGCCTTAGGAGAGATAAGGATGTTGTGAAAGGTTTCTTCTCATTAGCACTTATAAAACAGAGAAGGCCAGAGTCTAGTTTGTTCATCTAAGAAGGGCTCGCCTGGCTATCGCTCTGGGCTGTGGTGACTTCTTTGACGAAAGCCCACAGAGGACTCTGGGAGATGCCACAAGAAGAAATTGTACCTTGATTCAGTCACTTCTCTTAAAATCACTGGTCTCTTAAAATCACAGAGTTTCAATTTCCTCAGCTTAAAAATGGGCTAAAATATTACATAGGCTCTCTGTGAAAATATAGAAGGACAATTTTCATAACACTTTATGAAGAGCCAAGTACAAAGCACATATTAGTCATTGATCGACAACAGGGTGGTTTTGTTTGTTTGTTTTCGTTTTTCTTTTTCTTTTTTTTTAAATTGACCCCTGCTTTTTGAACAGTGGTTTCCTAGAAGACTCTGATTCAGGCTTTTCTAATTGAGCCTACCCGGCTGTTCTGCAGGTTCCCTGGAAGCGAGCAATGGTCCTTAGAAAATACCACCTTTGAAAGCGTGTCCAGTAGAAAGATTTCTAGAGAAGAGAAAGTTCGCCCTCTAGTGTGGCCCATGAGAAAGACAGAATGTGAATCTATGAACTAGTCTCGATGTGCTTTTTAAAGAGATTGCTCTCCGAATTAGTATTTTAGTCTGCCCTTGGAATTGAAACCCTCACTTCCTCACTAACTTAGCTTGGCTACCAGATAGTCACTCTGTTGTTCCTCAAATGATCTATTTATGTTTTATAATAGTGAATATTCTGCTGACTTTTAAAGCCGTTGAAGACAAGTAACATTTTCAGAATTAGTTCCATTTTATCCTACCGGGTGGTATTTTTATAGTCAGAGTTGAAATGTGAATGCTAAACAGAATCCTGCCTTGCCTTATTTTGCTTTGATTTAATTTCAAGTTAAATAACCTCAGTCAAGATTATGAACTATAGTGGCTGACGCTGTGTGTTGTAAAGGACCCTGCTCCTGGTGGGCAGACAAATGGCAGGGAAATAACGCTGTCATAATTTCAGAGTAACGATAGGCATTTAATCACATTAGCATACAATACACTGACACGTGACATTTTTTTTCTGTGGAATTACTGGCCGCTCATACTGTTTTAAATTGACCTGGGTGCATTTTCTCCAAGCTTTGAACTTTATGCCAACATCTTCCATTCCCTTTTTGGAACACCTCAATAAAGAAAACCTAGCAATGTAAGTTTCATAAGGTTAAATGTACAAATATTTCACTATTTTTCTTTTTTTTAGGATTAAAAAAATGTATATCATTTGAGAGAGACAGTGTGAGTGGGGTAGGGGCAGAGAGAGAGAGGGAGAGAGAGAAAATCCCAAGTAGGCTGTGTACCATCAGCACGGAGCCTGATGTGGGGCTTTGTTATTATGTGGGGCTTTGTTATGATGTGGGGCTTTGTTATCTCACGATGGATTACTGCTGGGCCCTTATTAGGACTTGGTGGATCCGATAAGTCTCAGCTCATAATGAGAGTCATCCTGGTGAAATGGTTACTTGTGGTCCCATCTCTAGCAGGGCGAAGCAGCCTGATGGAAATGTATTTATTTATTTTTTAAATGTTTGTTTATTTTTGAGAGAGAGAAAGAGAGACCAAGTGTGAGCAGGGAGGGGCAGAAAGAGAAGGAGACACAGAATCCGAAGCAGGATCCAGGCTCTGAGCTATCCTCATAGAGCCGCATAGAGCTGTCAGCACAGAGCCCGACATAGGGCTCGAACTCACCGACCATGAGATCTTGACCTGAGCCGAAGTTGGATCCTTAGTAGACTGAGCCACCCCCAGCTGCCCCAGTGAAATATACATATTTTTACATGCTTAAGGAGATGTGAGCTCCTAAAACATGGGAATTTACTCTGTGATGAGAGTGACCAAGGTACTTTTTGACTTTTGGGCTTTTGGACTCCATCTCAGGATGGGTACTGGTTGTTAGTGGAGCCAACCAACCCTTAGAGGTTTGGAACTTTCAGTCCCACACACCTGACCTCCTGGGAGGAGGGGAGGTGCTAGAGATTGAGTTGAATCACAACAGCCAGTGACTTAATCTTTGCAATATAGCCACCATCAAAACTCAAAAAGGTGGGATTTGGAGAGCTTCTGGGTTGGTAAGCACATGGAGTTTTGGGAGTGGCACACAGAGAAGCATGGGAGCTCTATGCCCTTTCCCTATACCTTGCCCTGTGCATTTTTTCTTCCATCTGGCCATTCCTGAGTTATATCCATAATAAACTGGTAATCTAGTAAGTAAAATGTTTCTCTAAGTTCTGTGAGCTGCTCTAGCAAATGAACGGAACCCAAGGAATGGGGTTGTGGGAGCCTCTGACCTGTAGTTGGTTTTTCAGAGGCACAGGTGACAGGTTGAGCTGGTGACTGGCATTTGACCTGCAGGAGGAGTGGGCAGTCTTATGGGACTGAGCCCTCGACTTGTGGAGTTGATGCAATCTCTGGGTGGTGTTGAGGATTGAGGTGAATTGTAGGACACCCGGCTGGTTGGAAACCACATCTTAGCCAACACATTGGATTTAGGTTTTAGAGCCTATAGCACATCTTTCACATTTGCCACCCTCCAGGGGGTACAGTATTGCTTTGGATTTATTTTCTTGGCCAGAGGGAACTTGTGTTCCCCTCTTTGGTAGCCCTTATCCCTCAGAACAAAGTAAAGACTGCCAAGCATGTTGATCTCATTTATACATTTTGGGATGGGAGAAATGGCACAGAGGAGGTCTGTAGACCCAGTGTGACTGCCCGTATGCCAAATGTGGTCAGAATTCTATTTATTACATGGCTTCTACATGGCCCAACTGTAACAGGGAAGAAGCCTGGGATGCCTCAAGGGTCTGGGTCTTAATTTCTGATATTGTGTTCAATAATTCTTTTTTTAAGTTGTTTTATTTATTTGGGGGGGGGGGGAGGAGGAGGACAGAGACAATCCCAAGCAGGCTTCGCGCTGTCAGTGCAGAGCCTGACTTGGGGCTCGCAACCATGAACCGTGAGATCGTGACCTGAGCCGAAACCAGGAGGTGGACGCTTAACCGACTGAGCCACCCAGGTGCCCCAGTGTCCGGTCGTTCTTGAGATGTCCGGTTGTCCAGTCTCTCCAGCATGCAGTAACGTGTAAGCGGCTGTGGATCCCTTTGCAGAAGGAGTGGGAGAATCATCAGAGTGTGTACTTGGTGGGACGTTGCAGGGTCCTTCCTTCTGGGAACCTGGTCATCAGTCAGAGGGTTCAAGGGCAGACAACCGGCTCAGGTCTGGAAACTGGGAATGGGATTGAGACTGTGTATGGGGGTGGCTGCCCTCCACCTGCTGGTCATCCACCCTGGTTTTCTTCTGCTGGTACAGACTGAGTACCATCTTTGTCACTTGTCCACTTATTTCCACCCAGGGCCACTTTATTCTCTTAACCATCTCCCTAACTAGTGCAGCTGGGATCCCATTGGCCGCCACTGCAATTTTGCCAGCCGTTCTGAGACCTTCCAGACTTCCGGCAGTGAAGACGTACTGACAGATCTCCGTTGTCTTGGCATCCTACCATTGCATTGCTGTCAGGGCACCAAGTTCTGTAACAGCATCTCCTACTATGAGCCTGCAGAGGACAGCCACCACTGAGCTTCCTAGTGATGCTGGTGCCCTCTCACTGGCACGTTCCTATGGCCTTGGTGCGTGTTGTGTCCTCGGGTCCCTCCCCTGGAACTGACCATATGCAATATCTCCACTCCTGCGTATCCACTTCCCTGAGCCTTTTAATCCTTTCCTCCACCATCTGCTGCCACAATCCTGGTCTTTGGGCATTGGCTCTTGCTTTTTCATGCCTCTGGGAGCAATGCTAGTAATGACTTAGCACTCTCTCCTGGGATCATTGCCAGGGTGTTAAATCCTATCTCCTGGGACAGACCGATGGGATTCACTTGAGTCAACAATTTTATGTCCTGCCTCCCTTAATCAAGCATTCTCCGAATTCAACCCCAGGCATGTTTCCCCTGCTAGTGTAGTCTTTTTAGTCTTACCACTCCTGTGGGATATAGTCCTTTCCATCCTTATCAGCTCAACACATTCCCCAGCTGGGTCATGCTATGACTTAACCCTCATTATAAACTCAGTGGCCGGGATCCCAAGAGGGCACCTACCAGTTTTGTTTCTAATACAATCTCTATAGAGCTTTCCCTGGATTCTAGACTCCTGGCTCTCCCTTTCCACAGGACTTCGCCTCAATTCTTGGGACACTTGTTGCATTACACAGGTTTTCCCCACTAGACTGTAACCACCATGAGATGGGCAGGAGCAACCTTTGCTTTCTCAACTGATGTCTTCTCTCTGCCAAGGTCTCCGCCTGATATTTACTTATTTCGTGATTTTATTTTATTTTTATTTATTTTTTTAGTTTTAAGGCTATTTTGAGAAAGAGAGAGCGTATGCGCATGCGCATGCACAAACGGGGGTGGGGGGTGCAGAGAGAATCCCAAGCATGCCCACGCCGTCAGTGCGGAACCCGACTTGCGGCTCAATCTCACGAACAGCGAGATCATGACCTGAGCCGAGATCAAGAGTCAGACGCTTAACCGACTGAGCCACCCAGGAGCTCCTGACATAGATACTTAATGTGTGGCTTCACTAGAACCACAGGTACTGAGTGTTCACCACGGATGAGGCTCTGTTTAAACTCTTCCGTGTGCATTAGTTTATTTGACCTCCACCTTAATCCTCTGAGATAGGAACTACCATTGGTTCCTATTTTGCAGAGAAGGCTGTTAGCTTGCCCTCTCCTGTGTCCTTACAGCATCCTATACGTTCCACCGTCATAGACAGTACTCGTTGCATCATGTACCTTGAGTTATTTTCTATCTTAGACTATGAGCAATATGTGTGTATGGGATCACAGAAATTCAATGAACTTTTGTATGTGTATATTTGTGATGGAATGAGTGAACGAATTAAGTCACGGAAATTAACTAGAGGGATTTAAGCATTTTATAACTTTACTCTTTTTGTTACAGGCGTATCGCATTATACGTTGTTCTGAATTCATGTGTGCTGTTAAAGAAAGGTCACAACTTTTAATTTGAGGTTCATTAAAGCCAGTATTACACTCACCTTTACAATCATCTGTGACTAGTAAACAAGCTGTATGTTTTATGGGCCAGGATATGCAAAACTTTATTACACATGAGGAACATGCTTCTTTTATGTGTGCCTTCCTCTTGCAAATGCAAATCAATTTTTTATGTCTGTCAAATACCAGCACACATTCCAGTGATTAACAGCCCAGTGTTAATGTGATGAAAGAAATTAATTTTAGATGTGTTTGGAGTTTAAAGTAATTTGTGTAAAAATAAGATCCTGCTGTGATTCAACTATTTCCTACCAATCTGAAATACGCTGTCCTGGAAAATCCGTTATTGGCACATTCATCATAGATCACAGCTCATTATTTCAAGGGCTGACAAGTGTCTCATTGCTCGTTTATTAGGGAACTGAGCCTTAATCATATCTGTGGTTTTAAGAGTTTCTGTCCTATTAGATTTGTGACTTTTTTTTTACAGAAGAATTTTAAAAGGGAAAAATCTCCCAGACCTGGAAATGAAAAGATGATAATTTTATAGAGTATTAAAAAAGAGTTATAAGGACTCACCTACATAGAAAGGATGGCTCCTATTTTATTTTTATATTCTGATGAGCAAACTCATTTTTTTTATTCCATTCAGTCGCTGTAAGCACAGTTATATTCTGAGTTTGTAAAACTTCCTGCCTTCTAAAAATTTCACAACACTTGCTTTTCCTTTTTTTTTTTCTTTCTGGATTTTGTTAAGGATCAAATAGGCAAAATAATAAGTTAGAAACACAAAATCAAGGATGAATCTACACTACCCAAAACAGTACTTTCACAGTGTTGCTAAAACCTTTTTGTTTAATTATTTCAACAAATATATGAGCCTCTGCCATGTAATCTGTCACTATTCTGAGTGCCTTAGCCATATCAGTGAAGAAAATGGCCACAATTGTGTGCCTAGGGGGAGTCTTACATTCTATTAAGACTAGACATTAAACAATAAGCATGATAAATAGTAAAATTATAAACTGTGTTCGAAGGTGCTAAATGCTATGGGGAAAATATAGTAAGACAAGTAGGAACAGGAGTGTTGGGGAAGGTTGGCAATTTTAAATGGTATCACTCTTAATGAGATGCTGACATTTGAGCAAAGACTTAGAGCGGGAGTAGGCCTTGGAGCTATCTGGAGAATGTTCTAGATATAAGGAACAATGAGATCCAAAGCCCTTGTTTGGGTCCGTGTCTGGAATGTTGAAGGAACTGCCAAGAGGCCAGTATGGGGCGAGAAGAGTCATCAAGGAGGAAAGTCATCAGACATGAGCTCAGAGAGGGACCCAAGGAGCGAGACCAGAGAGGGTCTTGTGGGACATGATAAGGACTTTGAATTCGACTCTGAAGGAAATGAGGGAACCAGTAGGTCTAAGAAGAGGAATGACATGATCAGTCGTGAGAATGACACTGCTGGGTTAAGAATAGACTGTGAGTACAGGGGTTGATACAGGGAGACGGGTTAGGAAATTTGCAACAATCTAGGTGCAAGATGATGGTGGCTCAGATCAACGAAATGATGGTGTAAGTGATTAGAAGTTACTGGACTTTGGATGTAACTTAAATATAAGAACAACAGATTTTCCAAAAGATTTCGTATGGGACGCGATAAAAAGGAAGAAACGAAGGAAAGACCCAAGCATTCTGGCCTGAGGTAGTAGCAGGATGGGGATGTCAGTAACCGAGATGGGTGAGACTGTGGCTTCCGGGTGGTGATGGTCATGGGGGGGGAGGGCCGAGGCTCAGTTTTGAATCCATTCAATTAGCCACACCTATGACACATTCAAGTGAAGACGAGCTTGAGGAGTGATCCAGATAGGAGATCTGTCTTTGTAAACTATCATTATATAGATGGTAATTTAAGCCATGAGATTGGTTGAGATCACCTATAGAGGGAATGCGGATTAAAATGAGCAGAAGTTTAAGGACCTCTTTCATTCCGTATTTATATTTTATAGCTGACATGATCATTAGCTAGCGTAATGCAACAACAAGTACGACTGGCATAAGCAGCTTTAGAAACAAATGCAGTGACTCCTGGGAAGGGGGAGACTCACCTGTTGAGAGCAGAATTGAGTGGGAGGCTGCTGGGTGGCAGGCAGGATGTTGTATAGAGGGGATGAAGAGAGTTGGTTAATCTGGTAAGGTGGTTAAGAGGAGATTATTTCAGAGGATTAAAAACATTTTTTTTTTTTTAAGTTTACTTATTTTGAGAGACAGAGAGTGCGGAGGAGGGGCAGAGAGAGATGGGGGAGAGAGAGAATCCCAGGCAGGCTCTGTGCTGTCAGCACGGAGCCCAACTGGGGGCTCCAACTCATGAACTCTGAGATCATGACCTGAGTCAAAACCAAGAGTTGGACGCTTAACCAGCTGAGCCCCCCAGGCACCCCCTAGGATTTTTACTTTATTGATGTAAATAAGCCAAGAAAGGGAATAAGAGAAATTATCAACTTCTTCATTGGATCGCTTCTTTCAATCTCTACTCCACAATAGACCCAGGCACAACCAGGGCATGTGCTGATTTTCATCTCTTTGGCCTTCTATTCTCTGTCCCTCTGTAACTTCCAGAATGCATGGCTTACACACCCTTGCATTCTGGCTTCCAGGTGGGTTCTTCTAAGGGGAGGCACCTGTGGGAGACTGAGGGCGGGAGGACGAAGCCCGAAGACTACATTGCCAAGACTGAGGAGGGAAGCCTGTCCCCCATCTTTGTTGCAATTCATTCAGTGTCTATGCCTTTCCACGACCACAGCTTCTGTCGAGTGGGGGCTTCAACGCTCAACTGGGCTTCTGTCACCTGTTGCATAACGTTTCCTCCCCCTTCCCCTTCAGACCTAGGGGGCTTGTATTCTCTTCCTGTTGTTGATAGTCCTTGGGGGGCTCACCATCCATTGTCCACAGCCTGTAAAAGTTCCGTCCTTAAGCTTTCCTCAGCTAAACTCTGAGAATGCCATCTGTCTTTTTTGGGGGGGGGGGGGGCGGTGCTGGCATCCTGGCTAATACAGGGGAATGGCTCAACAGAGTTGCTTTTAGCTACATAGTATTATAAGCTAATAAATATAAACTCCCGCTTCTTCCTCCTCTTCCTTTTTCCTAATATTTCTCCACTGGTTCATCTCGCAAGAGATCAAGGAGAAGTCACTGAGGAATTGCACATTAAGCTAAGAAAAAAGAGTTCACAAAAATAGGATTCTCCTTATACGGGAAGATATAAAGACTGTCTATAAATAATATTTATTATTTGACTTTGGACAATAAATGTCACCGAGTTATTCATCTCAGGAAAAGATATTTGTTAAAAATGAGGCTCCAAAATGCCATCCCCGCTTACAAATTTATGAGGAAGAAATTCTAGAATGTTGTTCTGCTGCATTACTCCACAAAATAGTTCTATGTACGGAGTCTGCAATAATCGACAACCACCACTCTTTAATTCGTTCGATAAACTTTTATTGAATATCTTGTATATGCCAGCCACAAAGATAAATAGAACATAATTACTGCCTCAAGGATTTTACAGTCTTGAAAGAGAGCCATATTGACAGATAGTTGTGATACAATGTGATAACTGCTTTGATTGAGGAGAATACAGGGTATGATGACACAAAGCCCCACTGAACAGAGGAAATCAGGAAGGGCTTCCAGCAGAGGTGGCACTTGAAGTGACTGCTACAGGATGAATAGGAGTTAGTTAAGGAGGGGGGCTAGAGGACAGGAGCTTTGGAAGGATGCTTGGTTTTGCAATCTATGATGTATAAATAAACAGATATGAATAAAGCCAAGGATGTGGATGGGATCTCCCATGGAAGGGGTTAAGAGCAGAACCAGGGAGGGCTATGATACTGGTAGATTGGGACTATAAAGAGAAGCCAACAAGGGAAAAAGCTGAACAAAGGAAGAGGTTAGCAGAGAGGCTGGAGACAACCAGAAGAGAGCAGTGTCACAGATGCTGAGGGAAGGGTTCAAGGAATGAGCAAAGTCAGGTATGACTGTAAGATCAGGGATACTGACCTAGGGATAGTTTGGATGGTGCAAGGTTGAGGAGTGGGATCCAGTGCATGTACGTCAATGTTTTGGAGGGATTAACCGTGAAGAGAGTGAGGGAGATAAGACCTAGCTGAAAGAGACACCAGGTAATTCAAGAATTTTCTCTGTATTCAGAAAGATATAAATATGTCCAAATGCTGTGAGAAAAAAAAAGACAATAGGACAGGATAGAGTAAGAATACAGAATAAAGGGAGAGCTACTATGAAATAAAATATATTCCCGCCCCGACGGAGAAAGAAGGGAATATTACCACATGCATGGACAGAAGAACTATCTCAACTATAAGCAACAAAAAGCCGACTCAATCTCCCTTAATCATAAGGAGAAAGTCCTAGGTTTACCTAACTGGGCAATCTTAGGACAGGGTCTAGGAGTTTATTGAATAGTGTTCTTTCTTATCGCTCAGTTCAATTTTACTTAATTATCATATATGCTGTTTCCATATGGAAGAAAGCTGGCATGAATAGAGCAAAGACTAAATTACCCTTACAGGGCTTTTTCTTTGCACATGAAAATTTATGTTTCTGGCTTACTCCATCAATGTTCCTCAGAGGTAATGCAGTTGGCCCAGGTTGGGTCACTTCATAACCTTGAACTAATTACTGTGACCAGGAGAGAGAATACTCTCATTTGCCGCGTCAGAATCAGGTGCCGGCACTGAGAACCAGGTGAAGGTAAAGGTGGGATCAGCCTCCACTGAACCACATTTAAAAAAAAATTTTTTAATGTTTATTTATTTCTGAGACAGAGACAGAGCATGAGTGGGGGAGGGGCAGAGAGAGAGGAAGACGCAGAATCGGAAGCAGGCTCCAGGCTCCGAGCTGTCAGCACAGAGCCCGACGCGGGGCTCGAACTCACGAACCATGAGATGACGACCTGAGCTGAAGTCGGATGCTTAACCGACTGAGCCACCCAGGCGCTCCTGAACTAACTAGAATTTAAATAAAAATTTGAAAAAAAAAAAAAAAAAGTAACTAGATAGGTTCTGACCAGGGACATGGGAAGGTATTGCTGAATTGTACCTAGAGCCCCCACAATTTAGTTGTGTGGGGCGGCAAAGTTAGGTTGTACTGACACTTGCACTTACTTGTACTGACCCACATATTTAGCATTTCAGATGCTTTTTATTCCTTTTTGAAGATCCGGGTTTCCTTCTGCAATTATTAGCTTTCTGCCTCCAGAACGTCCTTTAACGTTCCTTGCAGTGGCAGTCTGCCTGATGACACATCCTTTAACTGAAAGTGCGTTTTTTGGCCTTCATTTTAGGGGGATAGTTTCACTGCGCGTGGAATTCTTGCTTCACAGTTTTGGTTTTTTTCTTTTAGCACGTTAAGGGTGGTGTTCCTTGTTTTCGGCTTTCCGTTTGTTTCTATTGAGAAGTCATTGTCCATTATATTATTTGTCTCTGGTGTATATGTGTTGTTTTTCTCTGGCAGTTCCAAGATTTTCCTTTTTAAGTTTTTCTGTGAGTGGGGTGTGTGTGTGTGTGTGTGTGTGTGTGTGTGTGTGTGTGTGTGTATACTTATCCTGATTAGAGTTTGTCAAACTTCTAGAATCTGTAATTCAATCTTGTTCATCAAATTATGGAACTTTTTATCTATTATTTTTCAATGGATTTTCAGGCTCCAATTCTATCATTTGATATTATCAAGCAGATCCTTGAGACCCTGCTCATTTTTCCTTTCTCTGTTCTTATATTGCATGATTATCTCTTGACCTGCCTGCCTGTTCACCGACTCTTCTGCTGCTATCTCTAATTGCTGTTAAGTCCATCTATGAGTTGTTCATTTCATCCATTGTACTTTTAGTTCTAGAATTTCTATGTTTCATACTATCCACTTCTTTAAAAAAAACTTTTTTTTAATGTTTAAACATTTATTTATTATTAAGAGACAGAGAGAGACAGAGCAGGAGCAGGGGAGGGACAGAGGGAGGAGGAGACACAGAATCCGAAACAGGCTCCAGGCTCTGAGCTGTCAGCATGGAGCTTGATGCAGGGCTCGAACTCACAAACTGAGAGATCATGACCTGAGCCAAAATCGGACACTTAACCGACTGAGCCACCCAGGTCCCCCTTTAAAAAAACTTTTTAAAATGTTTATTTCCGAGGGAGAGAGAGAGACAGAGTGCAAACCTGGGAGGGGCAGAGAGAGAGACACAGAATCCCAAGCAGGCTCCAGGCTCCGAGCTGTCAGCACAGAGCAGAGCCTGACACAGGGTTTGAACTCACAAACTGCAGGAACATGACTTGAGCCAAAGTCGGCTGCTTAACCAACTGAGCCACCCACGCGCTCCTCTGCTATCTGTTTCTTTGCTGAGGTTTACTACACACAAAAACTGCTCTTGAGGGCACCAGCTGTGCACATTGTATTCAGAAACTGGCTCTTTGCCGAGATCCCAGCCATTCTATTGTCAGATTTGGTCTATCTCTGGACTTCCTGTTAGGATAAAAAAAACAAAACAAAAAACAAAAAACAAAAAACTAAGACCCAGTTAATTATTAGAGACATTGTAAGTTGAGTTTTTATTATGCTGACCTTCTTGCTGTTACATAACTTTCAGATACAGACTATTCATTTCTGAGGTCCAGCATATCATAATACCCACCCTGTTAAGCACTGTGGAGTTCAGAGGCAGGACATAAGAAATCCCAGAAGCCCCTAGTTCTACTCCTAGGCTTAGCTATGGTCCCCTCTCCAGCATCTCACCCAAGAGCTTTAGTCTCTGTTTGAATAGCTCCAGGAACGGGAAGTACGATGCCTTGATAAATCTTTTTTATTTTTGGACGACTCCAGAGGTTAGAAAGGTCTTTCTTAGATTAGGCTGAAATATGCTTTCCTGCCTTTTTTTCTCCAATTTTCCCCATTTTTTCTCAGGACCCATACTCTGCAGCAGTGGCTTTGGAGTCCTGGTTTTTTGCTTCCCTGGGTTTAGCACATTCTCTCACTTGGCACTGCTGTGTATGTGACATTGAGCAGACCCTTCTTGATGTATAGTGTTTAGAATTGAACACAGCACTCCCTGTGTGATCTGAGAAGCCCAATCTAGAGCCAGACCCGTTCTCTCAGGCTGTGACCTCTGTCTGCCATTGCTTGTTTTCAGCAGTGCATTCATTGAATCCCACCTTGTCCTTCTTTCCTGCTTCAGATCTTTGGCTTGGGAAGTTTAGAAGTTTATACAAACCGAGGAGTTTACTACCTCCGATTTTCTTATGCCAATCCCTTTCCTCATTTCAAATTGTTTTTATGCCAAGCGCTGCTATTATTTCTATGCAGAATTTTTGACACTGGATTCTTAGAAAGAATAGATCAACGGCCTGGTTAGAACTGATTCTGTGGAGGCCTTAAAACTGAGGACTGGGAAAAAAGAAAACACTACCTTTTCTATACTCTGAAGCATAACAAACTCAGAAATATTTTTGTTACTTTGTTAAAAAGTCTCAGCTTTTGGATAAAAGGTTCGGCCCTAAGCATTGAAGGATTCTTGCAGATGAATAGTTCTGTTGGAAGACTATGACATGCATCAGAGTATTTGCCACATTCATTTATGTCCAGAAAAAGTCATAGTAATGTAAAAAAAAAATTAAATATGCAAAACTGAAAAGCTACGAAGGAAATAGCGAATTTAACCTGCAAAAGAATGTAGGTGGTGAGAGGCTGGATGGTTATTTGCTTTGCCTATGTCTTCCGGGAGAAATATATTAAATGGGGTAGAGAACCTGCTCAAAGAGTAGACGCTGTTGAATTTGCCCTGGATTGACTCTCCCTATATTTGGTTAAGATTATGTATTTATCTGTTTCAGCCATCCCTCTTAGTTCATTATTGTTCAGGTCCTTCAGGAAATGAGATCTTCCCAAGGAAGGATCTAATGACCACATTCAGTAAAGGGAAAGTAATAGAATTTTTGCTGACTGTTTTTTTTCCCCCTTTCACCATTAATGCTTCCTTATGATCGTAATGAAAACCCTGAAATATTAACTCGATTAAATGTTTTATAGTGAGAAGGAATTACCATTTTATAGAAGTTGAATTTCTGGCCCAACAGGGTTTTAGTGGGTTGGCGAAAGTAAGAGAGGTGGTAAAAGAATCAATGAACGAAACACAAATCTCAAGGCGAGGACATCGGAGGGATTTTTAACAGTCATATTTTGTTCTGATTAACTCTCTTCTTCCCAGAAGCAAAAAGGATGTCCTTTGCTGGGGCAGTGCAGCGAGGACAATCTGTCATCTGTAATAATGCCACTTTTAATAAGAAAGCCATTTTCAGGCTCTTTTGTTTTAATTAGATGTTGGGTAGCTATCATCATATCTCATTCTATTCTTCCTTCAAGAGCTCGTATATTACAGCTTTTGTGGAAGTAGAAGTCTTATTTCATAGACAACTGTCTAAAGTCATTCTGGCTAAAGCATGTAACTTTTATATATTATTCATTAAAGGAAGAATTTTGTATTTTTATTTTTTTTGTGGTATGAGTGAGCCTGCCCACCAGAGCAGATCAGGGGTGTGACCAGACCTGTATTGACCTGGCCAGTCATAAGCATTTTGGATTTATTTTGGTAGACATCAAAAGCCTTCACTAGTTGGAGGAAGGGAAAGGCTATAGGTTTCCTCCCCTCCAGCCTTGCAACCATGTGGTGTCATAACTTCATACTCAAGTCTTTCCCTCAGGCAAGCAATTGTCCGCAGGCAGCCAGAAACCGACCACTGGCTCTCCCTGCTCTTGCGGTAGTGAGGTCCCATTCTCTGTCCTTCGGTCTCTGCCTTTCGTGGTGTCAGACCCCCCGGTAGCAAGTTCTCTGTGCGAAACGTTCTCTGGAGGCAGATTCAAAGCTACTCCAACAGCAGGATTCAGCTACTCCTCACGTTGGAATAAGGGGACGGAATCCTTCCCGCAGCTGTGGCATTCAGGACGGAATTGGAGGCCAAGGACACCGCTGGGAGAGGTGTCAGGCTGCTGGGCTGGCCAGATTCCTATAGCTAATCCGCTGCAGTTGAATAGCACTCATTTCACCCATGAAATATTATGTCTTTATTTTTTAAGCTTATTTTCTATTCTGTGAGAGAGGGAGGGAGCGGGAGAGGGGTAGAGAGAAGGGGAGAGCGAGAGAATCCCGTGTAGGCTCATCACTGACAGCACGGAGTCTGATGCAGAGCCCAAACCCATGAACCGTGAGATCATGACCTGAGCTGAAACCAGGAGGTGGATGCTTAACCGACTGAGCCTCTCAGGTGTCCCCATGAAATATGGTTTCTGATATTCCTTATGCAGATATGTAAGCCTATAGGGCTGGCCTAGATAAAGATAGTTCAAGTGTTTGTGGTTCAAATGCTAGGTAACCATCGTGGGTTATTTATGAATCGGGCCGCTTAAATATTAGCCAGTTTTCAATCTATCTGTCTGCCTATCATGTATCTATCCTCATTTATCTATCCTCTATCATTATCAAAAACATAATCGTCATGATCAGGATCATCAAATGTAGCCATCTATCTATAACTCACACTGTGTATAGACTAAATTACAGGTAATATAACATTAAGATCCATAAGATATTAAATCACCACGAAGCTTCTACTTCTCTCTTGTTTTCATTGCTTTTCCACCCTCCCTCCCTTCCTCTTCCTCCCCCCTCCTCTCTCCCTTTTTCCTTCTTTCCATTTTTCCCTCTTTTCTTTCTCCAAATCTCTCTCTCTTTCAACAAGTGTTCATTGAAAGAATTCTTGGAGAGTCCGAAGACCTGGGTTGGAAACCAACCATTATTTCTTTATTAGTATTAGGGTGACCATTGGTCCTGATTTGCCTGTGGTTGAGGGGTTCTCCGGGACCTGAAACTTCCTGTATTAAAATGAGAATAGTCCCAGGCAATCTGGGATGGATGGTTACCCTACTTCTAACCCTGCATTATTTCACTTCTATAGCTCAGGTCTCTTACCTTTAAAACAGGATGTGATAATACCTACCTAATAATGTTGTGACGAGAAACTAGTAAGCGTTTATATGAAGTGTGTGAAACATGATGTCACAATGTAGAGGATACTCACTGCATTTCCTTGGCATCAGCTTTTCCCCAAGGAAAAGGCCTGCTGGTTGGATGAATAATTTGATAGGCATTTAAAGTAGAGATAAAACAACCTGGAGGCATGTGCGAGGGGAAAAAGATGACATGTGAACTGTTCCCTAAGGGGGATTGGGTGGGGTGGCCACCTGGCTTTGTCTTGCTGGGTGAACTTCATGCTACGGGTCTGGATAAGTGGATAATTTCTGGAGGCTCTATGCATGAAGAGGCTCATGTCCCGAGAACTGAGATGCCTCGTGTGGAAGTGGATGAAGCCTTGCATGACGCATGATGTATTTTTCCATCTTCCTGTGAAAGTCTTCCTAAAGAACATGCATCGTGCCCTCGTGTGTTTGCGGTTACATCTTATTTTGGTGGCGATGGAGAACTGAGTGTCGCATCAAGAGAGGCACAAGACGAGAGGCTGCCCTCTGAAGGATAACAAGAGTGCCTACCTCGCAGGTGCATTGTGAGGATCACATGACCTTTTGTGTATGTGACACGCTGGCTAGAGAAAACCCACTAAAACAGTGCCTGGTACATTTTAAATACTCTGTGTTATTATTTTTTGTTTCATTATTAATTAATTAATTAATTATTATTATTATTAAATAGCCTGCTCTCAATGAACACTAACTTCCTTTTCCCTCCTCTTGGGCCTTGCTCCCACCCTCTGCACATCCCTGTTTTTCATCTCTCTCAATATTGGGTTAAAATCTAGATGCTGTTTTTGCAGGAACCTCAAAAATCCTGGGGAATGTTACCCTTGTCTGTGTTGGAGACACTGCCTCTCCTTGGCTCAGCAGGGTCCTGACAAAGTCTTTCTCCCGTGGGGACCAAGCTGATTATTTTCAGAGGCCCCATTTTCACTTTTTCAGAATTCCCCAGGCTGGGTCTCAGACATGGTGGAATCTCCTATGTTTTTATAACTGCTTGGTTCTTTTTTTTCCTCTAAATTGGAGGAGAGGAAGTAAAAATAAATTTGGTAAAGACATGCCAGCCGACATGTAGAGCAGGAAAAATAAGTAATTTTTGGTAGTTATTGGCGTCCTGGATAGAAGCTAAGTCTTTTGACCTCCAAGATCTCATAGGTCAAGCATCCACATTCAGAGCCTCATGAATAATTGAAGTAATTACAGAGATAGTTCTGTTCGAAATCCCTCTTGATTTATTCAGCTTCTGGTTGTCTCACTTCTGGGTTATTCATTCAGAACTGCTTCTAGATAAAAATGATAGCTTCAATTACCCAAACCCCAGATCTGTGTATTGATGCTTATAAATTTGAGTAATTTAAAGGGTGGCTCTTTCAGTCAAACCCAGAATATATTGTGATCACATAGGAATCTCAAATGTTTTTATATCCTACCCCAAACTCCCCTTGTATAATGGCTAAGTTGTCACTAGACAGTTCCAGGATGCTACCATTAAAAGCTTAAATGATGGTGAGTGAATCATACCCAATCAACAATGCAAGGTCAAGCTAGACTTTATATGGGACCTTTATTAGCCTTGGTAGAAAGGACCTCCAGGGACAGAAGGCACAAACATTATTTGGAAAAAAAAATTAACTTTTCTTAGAAAAGGAATCTATCTGAACAATGACAACTACTGGGTACTTTTTTTTTTAAATAGCTATGTAGCACAATAGCTAAAGAATTCTTTTATAGGATTGGATGAGGTTATCTATCCATTCATGTTTTTCAGTATTTAATGTAGATGAAGTATTTTGGAGGTAATAAAAGTGCTCTTTAAATATTAAACCTAATTCAGCAGTCAGAATAGTTTTCTTCTGCTGTGTTGAAAATCAACCTGGCCATTCATGCATGCCTAAAGTCAGAATTTGTGACATCCCAGAGAAATATGGAAACACGGAAGGATCTGTTAAGTGCTTCCTTATGCTTGTATACAACAATAACAGAAATAAGCATTTTTATACTTTTAGTTATATAAAGTTATATGAAAAATGGGGCTCATCTTCTTCACGTATAGAAAAGGATCTATACTCAAACAAAATATTTGTTATTCTCAACCACTTTCTTTTTTTAAAAAAAATTTTAATGTTTATTTATTTTTGGAGAAAGAGTACAAACAGGGGAGGGGCAGAGAGAGAGGGAGACGCAGAATCCAAAGCAGGCTCCACGCTCCTAGCTGCCAGCACAGAGTCTGATGTGGGGCTTGAACCCACGAAGCATGAGATCATGACCTGAATCCCTTAATGGACTGAGCCACCCAGGCGCCCCTCAACCACTTTCTAATAAAGTCATCCTAGCAGGTTTGTCTTACACAATCGTTCTAATGCTTCTCTCTCTCTTTTTATTTATTTTTAATTAACTATTTAATTTTATACTTTAGTTAACATATAGTGCAATATTGGTTCAGGAGTAGAATTCAGTGATAGTGATTCATCACCTACATACAACACCCAGTGTTCATCACAAGTGGCCTCCTTAATGCTCATCGCCCATCTAGCCCATCCCCCACCCATCTTCCTCCATCAACCTTCAGTTTGTTCTCTATCATTAAGAGTAGTCTCTGGTGGTTTGTTTCCTTCTCTTCCTCCCCCCTTCCCATATGTTCATCTGATTTGTTTCTTAAATTCTACGTATGAGTGAAATCATATGGCATTTGTCTTTCTCTGATTGATTTATTTTGCTTGGCATAGTATACTCTAGCTCCATGCACATCATTGCAATCTCTCTCTTTTTAAATTATTACTTTATTTCTTAGAGAAGTTTTAGGTTCACAGCAAAACGGGGGCAAAAGTCCAGAGAGTTTCTACAAACCGCTGCGTGTATATCTGCATAGCTTCTCTTATTACCAGAATTTCCCACCACAGTGACACATTTATTATAATTGATGAGCCTACGGTGACACATCTTAATCACCCAAAGTCCATAGTTTACATTAGAGTTCACTCTTAATGTTGTGAATTCTATGGGTTTGGACCAATGTATGATGACACGTACTCACTATTCAAGTATCATACATAATTTTTTCACTGCTCTAGAAATCCCCTGTGCTCAGCCTATTCAACCCTCCCCATACCCCAGCAAGAAATTTTGCCTTTTCCAGAATGTCATACAGTAGTTTAAGTCATATGGTGTGTAGACTTTTCAGATTGACTTCTTTCACTTAGTAATATGCACTTAGTGTTTCTCCATGTCTTTCTATGGCATGATAGCTCATTTGTTTTTAGCAATGAATAATATTTCATTGTCTGGACATACCACAGTTTATCTATTCACCCATCGATAGGCATCTTGGTTGCTTCCACGTTTTGACAATTATGAATAAAGCTGGTATAAACAGCTGTGTGCAGGTTTTGGTGTAAACATAAGTTTCCAACTCCTCTGGGTAAATAGCAAGGAGCACAATCACTGGATTGTATGGTGGGGGTATATTTAGCTTTGTAAGAAACTGCCAAGCTGTCTTCCACAGTGGTTGTACCGTTTTGCGTTTCTATCAGCAATGAATGAAAGTTCCTGTCGATCTGCATTCTTGGCAGTATTTGGTGTTGTCCGTGCCATTTTAATAAGTGTGGAGTAGTACCTCGTTGTTTTAATTTACATTTCCCTGAGGACTTACGATGTGGAGCATCTTTCCATACATTTGTTTGTCATCTGTCTGTCTTCTTCGGGGGAAGTCTTTTGCCCATTTTCAAATGGGATTTTTGTTTTCTTTTCTTTCCTTTTTTTTTTTTAGTTTTTATTTTTTAAGTGTTTATTTTTGAGAAAGCAGTTTTTAAATTTAAGCAGTTTTAAATTTAATCAGTTACAAAGTCCAGCTTAATAGTTACTTCTTTCAGGGATCGACCTTTGGTGTTATATCTGGAAAGTTATTCCCTTACCCAAGATTATTGATACTATCTTCTGGTAATTAGATAGTTTTACATTTGACATTTGAGTTTGGGATCCATTTTGAGTTACTTTTTGTAAAAGGTCTATGTCTAGATTCATTTTGTTCCATGTGACTATCCAGTTGTCCCACTTGTTGAAAAGATGATTTTTGCTCCAATATGTTGCTTTTGCCCCTTTGTCAAAGATCAGTTGACTGTATTTATGTGGCTTTATTTATAGGCTCCGTATTCTGTTCCGCTGATCTGTTTGCCTCTTTCTTTTGCCAATAGTGTCTCTTTTTTTGTTGTTAAAAACACATTTTGGTTTGATACACCTCCTCCTAAAAAGGCAAACAATTTGTGAGTGATGAAATTTTACTTGCTATGAAAAACTAAAGATCTAGTAAAAAAACTGGAAGACAAAAATGTGTTTGGGGGCTATCTTTCATGTCAGTAAGCAATGTGATTTTATCAAGGGCTGTATAATCAATATTGATACAAATGAAACACAACAGATAGATTTCCCTGATAATTCAGTCTGAGAATTATATAAATATTTCTATTTTTATTAGGAATCTGCTTAACATGTTGGGGAATACTAAAAGCTATAAGCATCAAGAGAATGAGAAGACAAGCCACCGACTGGGAGATAATATTTACAAAAGACACATCTGATAAAGGACTAGTATCCAAAATATACAAAGAACTCTTAGAACTTAACAATAAGAAAATAAACCGCCTGAGTAGAAAAATAACAAAAGACCTGAATAGACATTCCTCACCAGAAAAGATATACAGATAACACACCAACATGTGAAAAGATGCTCAACATCATATGTCATCAAGGAATTGCAAATTAAAATGAGATACCACTCCATTCTGATCAGAATGACTAAAACGCCGAACGCTGACAACACCGAACACTGGCAAAGATGTAGGGCAACAGGAATGCTCATTCCTTGCTGGTGAGAATGCAAAATGGTGCAGCCACTTTGGAAGACAGTTTGGCAGTTTCTTACAGGACTAAACACATGCTTCCCATGTAATCTAGCAATCGCCCTCTTTGGTATTTACCCAAAGTTGTAGGAAACTGACGGCCACACCAAAACTGTGCATGGTTGTTTACGGCAGCTTTATTCAAAATTGTCAAGATTTAGAAGCAACCGAGGTGTCTTTCAGTAGGTAAAAGGATAAATAAACTGTGATGCATCTAGACAATGGAATATTGCTCAGTGCTAAAAAGAAATGAGCTATTAAGCCATGAAAAGATATGGAGGAAACTTCAATGCATATTCTTAAGTGAAAGAATTCAATCTGAAAAGGCTCCATACTATATGGTTCCAACTAAATGATGCTCTGGAAAAGACAAAGCTGTAGAGAGGGTAAAAAGATCCATGGGGATGGTAAAAATGCCAGTGGTACCAGGGGTTAGAGAGAAAGATGAATAGGCAGCACACAGAAGACTTTTAGGACAAGGCGATTATGCTGTATGATAGTATAATGGTGGATACCTGTCATTATACATTTGTCCAAACTCATAGAATGTACAACATCAAGAATGAACACTAATAATGTAAACTGTGTTGGTGACAACGGTATGTCAGTGTAGGTTCACAGACTATAAGAAATGTACCACTGTGGTATGGGATGCTGATAGTGGAGGAAATTGTAGACGCGTGGGGACAGGGGGTATGTGGGAACTCTGTACTTATCCCTCACTTTTGCTGTGTACCTAAAACTGCTCTAAAACAATAAAGTTTACTAATTAGAAAAAGAACACAACTACTAAGCATAAATTTATTCTAAAATCTTCTTGAGAAAAAAAGAATATATATAGCAAGGGTGTAAATATGTCATAAATTCTATTCATAAGTAAAAACAACATTCTCTTTAGTGAGCTATAGTTTGGCTGGCGTTATACTGTAAACTTAGGATATTTAATTAATGCTAATTATAACAATATATTGAAAGGAATTTATAAGCAACAAAATATGTCTTATGTCTATATTTCCCCTTTCCCATTCTATTCCTTTTCTCTTCTTTCCTTCTTCTTCCACTTTCTCTTATCCTCATCCTTCTTTCATAATAAAGCTAAACTTTCAGTGTTTTAAAAATGGGAACATGCATGTTTGCATGTTTCCAATAAGAAATGAACCCATCCAGGGGCACCTGGGTGGCTCAGTCGGTTGGGCGTCCGACTTTGGCTCAGGCCATAATCTCGCAGTTGGTGGGTTCAAGCCCGGCATCGGGCTCTGTGCTGACAGCTCAGAGCCTGGAGCTTCCTTCAAATTCTGTGTCTCCTCCTCTCTCTGCCCCTCCTATGCTCATGCTCTGTCTCGCTCTGTCTCTCAATAATAAATAATAATAATAAAAACGTAAAAAAAAAAAAGACAAAAAAAGAAATGAACCTGTCCAAAATCTCAGGAGAAAGATCTTGTTGAAGACTTCTCAACTAGAAGTCCATGTAAATATGCATACTTTTCAGAAGGCTCATGCTTTGTGGTTTTTTGTGTTCTTAAAATAAAATGACATGTTGGGAATTGGATACAAATAGCTCATCTAATGAGCAACTCTGTCCTCTCTTGAGTATCATGAGGATAATCAGGGAAGTGGCCAATTATCTTGGATTAATGATATACACTGTAAAAAAATGGGTAGTTTTTCAGTGCATATGTGCGCATGTTTGTTGGAAGAGGGGACTATATGTGACCTGACCCAACTTTTCTTATACTTATGAATCTATGCTTTAGACTTTTCAACAGTGTTTTATAAACTGTAAGTTTTGACATATTAATGGGTCATAAAATCAACTGAGTAGATTGCAACCAGTGCTTTTTTTTTTTTTTTTAAAGAGTGAATAGAAATTATCAGAATATATGGCCCTTAGGAAGGGTGAGTAATAAACCATGAAACTTTAGTTTCAGGGCTAGTTATTAAGGTACACATTATATATATATATATATATATATATATATATAGATAGATAGATAGATACACACACACATATATATATACACACACACATATATATATACATATATATATATATATATATATATATATATATATGGCTTGCAAGTAACATAGATTGAGAACCCCTATTTTAGATCTCACTCATGCTGCCCTTTATCCACTAAGAATAAAAAGTAATAACAATGCCATTACCTTGAATGTACCCAGTTACTCTTTCCTCCTACGGACACCTGGTACTTCATGAATGATATGATATCCTGTCTAGTGATGGTGGTCTTGTAGGCAATGCAGAGAGCAGCTGCCGCAGACTGCTGGGAAATGGAAACCCACGAAAGACTCCTATGAGGGTGGTGAGTGAGCTTGACCAAAAAGCCTTTAAGTCACCCCACCTTCTCCTTAATTGCATGTAGCCCTTTTCACCACCTGTCCAAAGTATGTGCTCCATGTTTTAAATAAATCTGGTACAAGGGAGAAATAGCTAAACCCAGCTAGAAGTCATAAAGAAGCCTGGAGATTCAAGTGTACGTAAATATTCTGCTCCAGTAGTTCTCGGATTTTATTTGTGAAACCTCTAAGGGTGATCATTAATGCTTAAGTGGGTGTTATCTTCGTGAAAGGTTAATTTAGCAAGAGAAGAGAAAGACAATTGTGTGACATTCATCAGGCACTGGATTAGAGTGTCCCACAGAGGCTCATCCTGCTCAGCAAAAACTGAGAGATGCTTCAGACAAAGACAATGTCCCCACCCACAATGATGACTGCTTCCCAACTGTTTCAGTAACTCACCACCCAGCATCAATCTTTTCTGTGAATATTGGTGTTGACCCCCCAGATGAATGAATGGTTTGCTCCTTAAGAGTTCATGACTTATATTTCATGTGTAGCACTCCCTAATTGGCAAGCTCTGGCACATCTTTAAATAAGTTGCTGGTGGTCACTGGTGAAAGAACACCTTAGGATCAATAAACAATTGGGACTCCATGGTAAGTGCTGAACAGAAGAGAGAGGCAAAGCAAGGGAGTAGTGATACAACCAGCGGACATTCGTTTAGTGTTTGTTACATTCCAGCCACTTGACATGCTAAGAGGTCTGAGCACTTAATTCCACCCTGGCTAGGGGCAGGGGTGGGCATGTTTCCCTGTACCACCAAGCCATGCTTTGATGCCAGCTGGGTTTCTTACAATTCAACATTCAACTCAATGCAACATTCAACTCAATGCTGACACTATCTACCCAGATGTAGTGTCAGATTCCAAAGGGTAAAGTCTCAGTCCCACAAAATTACCCTGCTCCCTCCCTGCTCGGACAGAAGTTGCATGCCTAGGTTATCACCTGTGCTTCTGGTTGTACATTGGAGGTTCCAAAGACTCTCTTCTTGGGTTAAATTAGTTTGCTAGAGTGAATCACAGAACTCAGAGAAACATTTTGCTCACTAGATTACTGGTTTACAGGATATACTCAGAAATAGCCTGATGGAAGAGACACGTAGGGCAACATATGGGGAGGGCTCAGAGTTCCATGTCTTGTCCAGACATGCCACTCTTCCCAAATCTCCAAGTATTCAGCAACATGGAAACTCTCTGAACCTAGTCCTTTGGGTTTTTATGGAGGCTTCATTACATAGACATGGTTGATTAACTCACTGACCATTGGTGTTGATTCAACTTCTAGCCCCTCTCCCCTCTCTGAAGGTCTAATCACATGTTTGGCTCTCTGGCAACCAGCCCCCATCCTTAGGTAATGTAGGGGGCATTCCAAAGTCACTTGATCCTTTTCACCACTTGGGGAATTCCAAAGGTTTTAGAAACTCTTTAGAATGGGGATGAAGACCAAATATATATTTCTTATTATAAATTACAATATCACACATGCATTGTCTCCACCCAACCCTTTCGAGTTGCAATCACCACACATGCAATGATCTCTACTTTACAGAGAAGAAAATTGAGACTCAGAGGAGTGAAGTAATTCACTCAAGGTCACCCACTGGCATAGCGGCTAAACTGAGATTCTGGATGTGCCTTGCTCCAGAGCTGAGCAATTACCTCTTTGTGTAAATCAGGCCAGTGACCATGTTCTGTTTGCTGAGGCAGGTGGCATCAGGTCCTGCCAGGAGATCCACTGTTTATCAACATGTGATCTGGGGCAATGTGCTTCTCTTTTTAAGCCCTGGTCTCTTCTGCTAAAGGAAGATAATGATACCTCCGTCATTGATTTGTGAGACTTCATTTGAGCGAGGGAAGTGGCAGGAAGTATTGAGTCCGTGTCTGGCACACAGACAAGCCGGTAGGTTGGTTTCTCCCTAGAGCCAGTGTTTCTTAACCTGAAGTCTGTCAGTCGGTAGTTACAGACTGCAGACCATGTCCAGGCTCATCCAGAGACTTGTTGGGTGGAGATGTATATTGCGTGATGCACTAGCTTATCCATTGGCAGGAGTAGACCCTTGGGGGTGGGCTGTGGACCCGATGCACCTCTCACTTTGCTGCTGAGGACTCCCAAGCCTGAGTGCACAGCTTATAGACACGGGCCTGACTCGGGGAAGCCCTCCTTTCACAGCTGCTATTTTCCTGCTGTGATCATTCAATGTCCCCTTCCCTACATCTTCAGACAGCAAGGGAAGTGGGGACTTAGCTCTAATGCACTATGAGTAAAAAAACACCCCTCTGTTGCCTCCTGTCGACTGTATAGCAACACTCACCATCTGTTTTATGATGCTCCCGCCAGGTATGATTTCCTCTGTTCCGTGAATACCCCGGGTTCTCTCCTTCTAGCATTTACGCCTTGGTCTTCCTTCCCTAAGAAGCTCTTTTCTTTTCCTGGCTTTTTACATTCTTGGCTCTTCTCATCCTATAGATCCCACCGGGACACCTTCCTGACAGCTTCTTCTATGGGGGCAGGGTCTCTCAAGTGTTACTCCCTGGGAACTCCCTTTTTTTATCTCTTTATTTACTTCTTTAAAAGTAAAATATTTATTGATTCAGTTTTGGGAGGGTGGGGAAGGGGCAGAGAGAGAGGGAGAGAGAGAAAATCCCAAACAGGTTCCGCCCTGTTGGCACAGAGACAGAGCCCGATGCAGGGCTCAGACTAACAAACCATGAAATCATGACCTGAGCCAAAAACAAGAGTAGGACGCTTAACTGACTGAGCCACCCAGGTGCTCCTTTCTTTCTTTACTTTTAATAATATTTGAAGTTGTAACATAGACCCTATGAGGCTGTTTTGGTTTTGTTTGCATGTTTGTTTGTTTTTTTTGTTTTCTGTTTTGCTCACAGTCTCTAGTGCTGAGGACAGAATTTGATAGTTGGTATCTGTTGAGTGAGTAAATGAATGCATACATTGGGTCACTAGACATTACTTATCTTCTTTTGTTGGAGTGTAAGCTCCTTAAAAGCAGGACCTCATCTGTCCAGTTTGCTGCTGACCCCCAGGGTCTAAAAAAGTACCTAGCATGACACAGGGACATAATAAATAGTTCTAACAAATCAACTAGACTCGAGCTCTACACCTACCAGGCCCGATGCTCACATTACCAGGGTCCAGGGAGGAAGTAGAAATGAACACCTATATACCATATTGAGTAATTAAGTTAATATATTAAATAAAATGCATTCTGTTCTCCTACCTTGATAGATAATCGTTTGTAATAACCTAGGGAAACAGAGTTTTGGATTCTAAGACTCCCTAGAGTCCATAAATTGCATACTGAAATGCAACGGCACGGGCAGATTTGGCCCTGGCTGGCCGTCCATGCAGATGGCTCACGCTCTCCTCCTCCTGCCCTCTGGTCCATCTCACACTTTGAGGATATTAAATAAGCACATGTTTGGACACTTCCGGCCATATATTCAAATTGTCTGTGTCTCTCTTGCCAACAGTTACCCCCTGGTTGGCCCTCAGGCCTGAAGGTCTACCCACGGAAGGAGGGACCCCACAAAGAAGCCTTGTACAGGCCTCGCAAGTAGACTTGGGGCAGCATTTGAGCGACAAACTCCAGGATACTGGGGCACGGCTCGGTGGGGGTGGGGGTGGCTCCAGGCTCTGAGCGGGCACGATGGTGCACTCTCTATGCTAGGCCGATGGGGCACAGCTGGAAGAGGGCAGAACAAGACCATCCGGAGTTCATGGCCTTGATCCCCAGGCAGGAGTGGATGTGAAGACAGGGAATGAGCTGATCCGAATGTAAGCAGGCACAGACAATGGAAGGGCAGGAAGAAAGAGAAGAGTTATCTGGAACAGGTGTATGGATCACTTGGTGGCCGTGCCAGTCTCCCTGGATGGTGTGATCCCTGCCTCCTGCTGGAAGACACTTGGGAGGGAAGCTCATGCTTGGAAGCAGACAGAGGCAGGATGGCATGGTTGGGCCCAGAGCACAGTTTCACTGATGTCCTCCAAATCAAACCAAATAGGTTAATCCTGCTGGTGAATCTGCTTTATTTCTCAGTAAAATAAAACTGACGTGAACAAGTGTTTTCGCAATGGCGTTCAGCAAAAACTTGAGTGGGAAAAGCCCACGTCCAGAATAACCTGGGCTATTAAATGTAACACCGAGAAGAAATATCCTTAAATGAACTCATGGAGGCCCATATGACCTTTGAGCTTATTCAGGACACTTTGTCAGAGAGCTGAATTCCATGAAGGAGTTTCCGTCTTTGAGCGCCTTCCCAGCGCAAACACATGTTGAGCCCTGGGGCCCCAAAGACGCACAGTTTAGGAGCCCAGCCCTTGAGGAACATGCCGATTTTGAGATGATCAAAATGAAGGTGTGTTGCATGCTTTTTTAGACACATGCTCGCAGCCTGGGCTATTTATTAATTATTTTATAAGTAAAATCTTGAAAACATTTTCCTTGGCCCCCTAAAAACTTTTCAGTGAAAATGAACAGGTGGGAGATTTCATTAAAAGAAATAATTGTACTCTTTAAATCAAAATTCTACCAATGCAAATATTGAGCCTCTTTCGTTTTCATTAATTTGACTGAAAGGGTCTTAAAAAATGCATTACAGTTCCACAGTGCTTCACTCTAATTGTAATTTATGTTTCTTTTCTCTTCTCACCTTTATCGTTCAGGCTCTCTTTTTCACTCTTTATTTCCATTTTACCTCTGAGCAGTGTACATATCATCACCTTTCTCAGTAACAGGGGTTGCGATAAGTCAATAATTATGTGATTTTAAAAAATGATAAGTTCTTCTAATTGCTTTGGCTAATAAAATGACATAGAGCTGATAAGCCTGAGACAGGCTGCTTAATTGCCTTTGCTAAAGATAGAGTTGGCTGGCATTGCTTATAGTCTTTTAGCTTTGAGGAGGCAATCCAAGTGTTGGAGAAAATGACTGCGAAATCTTGAGGAAAAATGGCTCTTAGGTTGTCTTCTTGTTGGTAGGAGAAAGATATGAGTGTCTTAAATACAACTCTGTTGAATAACCCCATAGTTTCATAAAAATCGTTCTTTTCTAAAAGATAGTAAAGTAGAGCCACAGAAGAAAAAGATAAATCATGGGGCGCCTGGGCGGCTCAGTTGGTTGGGCGTCCAACTTCGGCTGAGGTCATGATCTCCCTGTTCATGGGTTCGAGCCCCGTGTCTGGCTCTGGGCTGACAGCTCAGAGCCTGGAGCCTGCTTGGGATTCTGTGTCTCCCTCTCTCTCTGACCCTCTCCCGCTCACGCTCTGTCTCTGTCTCTGTCTCTGTCTCTCTCTCTCAAAAATAAACAAACATTAAAAAAATTAAAAAGAGATAAATCAGATATGATGAAAATTAAAAAAAAATTAAGAACACACCATCCAGAAAGTGAAAAGGCAACCCACAGAATGGGAGAAAATGCTGGTGAAGCATATAACTGGTAAGGGACTTGTACCTAGAATCCATAAATGAGTCTTTAACTCGACAATAAAAAGACAACTAGTCACATTTTAAAACAGGCACAGGAGACAGGCATTTCTCCAAATGGAGGAATAAATATTTCTCCCAAGCAGATGTGCAAGTGGAGTGTTAGTGCTTGAAAAGATACTCGGTATCCGTAGCCACCAGGGAAACACAAATCAGAACCACAACGAGATACCAGTTCACACCCACCAGGAGAGCTGGAATCCAAAGGACGGACAGTAACAGGAGTTGATGAGGATGCGGGAAGATCAGTCTATGACAATGAAAACGGGGCAGCTGAAGACAATGAAAACGGGGCAGCTGCTTTGGGAAACAGCTGGGCAGTTCCTCAGTGATTAAATACAGGACTTAAGGTGTCCAGGTATATTGCCAAGAGAAATGCAGATGTATGTTCCCTCAACTTGTACACGAATGTTCATAGCAGCATCGTTCATAATAGCCAAAAAAGTGGAAACCACGCAGATGTCGATCAATGGATGAATGGAGAAACGAAATGTCGTTTATTCTTGCAAGGGAACATTGCCCGATGTTAGAAAGGAATGGAGTACGGATGCATGTGGCAACACGGATGGGCTTTGAAAACATTATGCTAAGAGAAAGAAGCTAGTCACAGACGGTCACGTGTTGTATGATTCTGATTATATGAAATGTCCAGAATCGGTAGTAAAGATTAGTGTTTGTCTAGGGCTGAGGTGGTTGGGAAGAAATTAACAGTGACTAGTCATGGGTAATGGGTTTCTTTTTGGAGTATGAAAATGTTCTAGAATTAGATACTGGTGATGAGATACACAACTCAGTGAAAATACGAAAAAAAAAAACAAACGTTAAATGAATGAAGTTTTGTAAATGAAATGGACTAATTGTATGGTATGTAGAGTATATCTCAAAAAGCTGTAAGGGGCACCTGGGTGGCTCACGCATTTGAGCTAGCTTCTATTGATTTCCATTCAGGTCATGATCCCAGGGTCCTGGGATTGAGCCCTGTGTCCAGCTCTGAGCTGAACCTGGAACCTGCTTGCGATTCTCTCTCTCTCCCTCTGTCCCTCTTCCCTGCTTGCTCTCTTTCTCTCTCTCTCTCTAAAAGAAAAAAAATGTTATAAAATAAGATAATGATTGTCTCTTAAAATTTTGTTAACTTTTATTTTTGTGTTTCAGAGCCTCCTTGGAGCTTTCTAAGGTAACAAATGCTCTTTTAACAGGCTAGCTTGAAAGAGATAGTTTTACTGTTTCTACTATATTATACATGTATAATTTCATCCTTTGCTTTTCTCCTCAATAGTAAAATTTAACCAAATCCATTTTATGATAAGCTGTCTAGAGCAACCATAATTTTAAGGGGATGCCTTTTTTAGTGTTTTAATGCTACCTGAGTATTTAGTGGGAGTACTTAATCCGTTTGGTTCTTAGGAGTTCTAGGAAGAATTTAAATTTGAATCTACCCAAATTCTCCCATGTGCTTTGTCCCTCCCCTGTCCAAGCTCCCAGTATTTGTTTCCCGTTCAGATTAGCCCCCTAAAAGGCCTCCCCACATCCTGGCCTCAGTGCTGTCTACCCTTCACACTGAAGCTAGACATTTCTGAAGATGCAAATAGAATCAGGTCGCTCCCCAGTCATAAAACTCTTCAATGCCTCTCGGCTGTTCTCAAGCTAAAGATGAGATCATGGTCCACCAGGCTCTGCAGGGTGTGGCCTTGCCTACCTTTGCCAGACCATCGCCCACTCTCCTCGCCCACTCTAGCCAGGAGCCTCCCTGTTCCCAGGAAACACACACTTGTGCCCCAGAGGCCCTGTCACTTGTGGCTCCTACCCCGGCACCTCCAGGCTGCTGGCTGTCTCCCACCATGTGTCAGATCTCAGCACTGTCTATGTTTGGCTTCCTTATCTTAATTTACAAGTGCACATTCATTACTGAAGGGAAAGCAGGCGTTGGACTCCGACCATCGCATCGCACTATCTGCCAAGTACATCACGGGACTTCCAGCACAGTAGAAGACTACAGGGAAGGCCATGACTGGCTCGGTGTTGGGGGGAAGGGAAAGTCTCCCTCAATGGGGATGACATTCTGACAGGGTTCAGGAGGGTAGGTTTAGCCAGCAACGTCTGGAGTTGGGCGATCATATGCCAAGACACAAAGGCATAAAAATCTTGTGTTTAGGGAAAAGCAGGACTTCAGTGTGGCTGCCACATGGACGCTGAGACAAGTGGTGAGTGCTGGGTGAGACAGGAAACAGGGCAGGGATGCCTCTGGAAGGTCAGGCTGGTCCCATGTTGCAAACAGCCGTGGGGGCAATGGAAAGTCCCTGAAGATTTCTAACAGGAAAATGGTTTCAGTAGGCTTTTGTGCTAGGAGGATGACCTTGGGAGAAGGGTAAAGGACAGGACAAAAGAAAGAGCCCTAAAGCAGGGAGACTGATCCAACAGGAGAACAGTCCAGAAGCAGGTGGCCATGTTCTGAGGCCCCAGAACGGCTTACTGGGAGGCCAGGCAGTCAGGGCTCAGCAATCCAACAGCCAAGTGATTCCAGCTTCCGAGAGCAAGCCAGACCTCTGGGCAGGTATCCAAGTGCCTTTTAGTCATCCTATGAATAAAAGAAGGCAAAATGTCTCCTGTTCTTGTTAGGTTTTGAGAAATGTCTATCTTGCTTCTAAAGAGGGTTCTGCTTGCAGACAAGGGTTAAATTCTGATTCGATTCCCCTCGTCATCTTATCTCTTTCCAAGAACACTATAAACAAAGTGACAGGATTAATCAGTATTAAAACTATACAGATGTTCTTTCATAGCATCCTTGTTGGTCATTAAAATAATGACTTAAAAAACACAAATGTGTATATAGATATAGTTCAAAAGAGTCCAAACCACAAGGTGAAGCATGAAATATTTTCTCTGCCCCTAATAATTGCCTCTGCTAGGTTTTGTAAAATCCACCCTTTCTCCCTGGGTGGAAGGTACCTCTAAGTTCAAATTAGTATGATTCGATACATCTAATCCTATTCGGTTATTAAAAGTCTGTTCTCGGATATTAAAACTTGCTTCTAGTCAACCTACAACACTTTCCCCTGCTTTAGCAGCGAAGGCCAGCTTTGTGGTTACAGCAGCCAGCCTGGGAGTGAAGATGGTGAGTGGTCTCTTGCTTCTTGCTCCCCCTGCCCCTTCTTTTTCTTCTCTGGTGTTGGGGAGGAGAGACGGGAAGGGGATGGTGATCGCTGCTAATATGACTCATGCTTATGAGTCCATAGGCTCATGGTGGATTGGTGCAGGTCCTGAGAGATTCATGGAAGAGAAACTCAGCTTCTAGCAGTTTCTCTGGGTTTTGGTGGTTGCTCGTCAAGCTCAGCCTGTCTTTCCTCTGAAGCCTGTGTTGGCCGCCCTCTCTGCTTCACTCGATTCTTTGGCCCAGGTTGTGGTGGTTCTCGTCAAGGGTACCCCATTTGTCCAGTTCTGGAGATTAGAGCTGTCACCTGTGAATTGGGATTTGACAAACTGATCCCAGATCCCTCGTACCCCAACACCATCTTGCCCCGTGCTCTTCCCCTCTCTTCCGTAGTACCAGGACTGGAGATCTAAGCCTGGTGTTGAGTAAAGGTCCAATCAAGTAGAAAAATGCTAAGTCCTCTTCTTGCAGATACACGTGAGAATTAGTAATGATGTTTGTGGGTACTCCCTTCCCTGGCACTGGGGAGGGAAGTATCCTCACCCACTTGAGGGGGAAAGGAAATCTTGCTTCATGAATTGCTGTCTTTTGCCAGATTTGTGGGATTTGTCTGCTAGCTTTCATGGTAAAGCTGTCAGCTGGGTCAGCATCCCTCACTCCATGGCAGGTGGGAATCTCAAGCAGAGACGGGGGCCTCCTTTGAACTAGATTCTGCAGACTTTAGTAACTTTATTTATAGCGGGTAGCCTTTCTGCTGCAGTCTTCCTATGTTCAGTGACCTCAAGGGAGCAGACAGAGGTCCCGATCAGTGTCTCACCCTCTATGTAAGTCTCCCCACTCCCACCTCTTTCTTTAGAGACGCCACTTCTCATAACTGATGGTACTCTCTCCAAATTGCTCTTTTGAGCATGTAGATTCCTGTATCTTCCGGGACTAGAGCAGAGGTCTCATTTTGTCTGTTCCATCTGCTTACCCGTCCTTCCTTTTGTATTTTCAACTGCCGTTTTTTCCTAGAGTTTGTAAGCATGCTCAACTCACGTTCAGCTTAAAAAGAAGACAAAAGAGGGGCACCTGGGAGGCTTAGTCAGTTAAGCCTCCGACTCTTGATTTCTGGTCAGGTCATGATCTCATGGTTTGTGAGATCTAGCCCTACATCAGGCTCTGTGCTGACAGCCTGGAGCCTGCTTGGGATTCTCTCTCTCTTCCGCTTGCCCTCTGCCCCCCCCCCCCCACCACTCTCTCTCTCTCAAATAAGCAAATAAATAAATAAATAATAATTAAAAACGAAGACAAAAGGAAAAAGTCCCTTTCTGGACCCCACATCACCCAGTACTGGCTTCATTATTTCGTTTCTTCCCCCACACAGCAAGGTTCCTAGAAAGGGTAGATTATACTTTCTTCCCATTTGCCTGTCATTTACTCTTCCATGCATTTTCCCAGTTATGTCAGAAATCTATTTTCACTGATAAATTTTGGTAAATACAAAAGAGCATTAAAAAGAAAATGAAAATTCCCCAGCATCCTATCACCACAGACAATCACGTTTACTGTTGTGAGATGTTTCCTTTTCGTCCTTGTGCAGCCATCATCCAAGAGCCACCCTCTTCAGGAAGTCTTCCTCTTTAATCATTCCTTCTGTGTGTATTTCACCTGCACACGTACTGGAGCCATCTAGACCCCTCCCCATATCTCCTAGTAGTTTGTAAACTTGTTGAGGAGAGAAACGGTGTTTTCCTCATCTCTGTATCTCCAGCATTTAACCCAATATCTGAGACACAATAAACGCCTCGATTTTCAAGATGTCTAGGATATGACTATGTACAAAACAAATTCAAAACGTTGTTTGTTCCGGCGTGCCAAGGCAGGAAGGGTAAATAACATCATCTTGAGGGCCAAGCCTGATCCATTTGCGATGACCTTCTGTGCCAGTTGTGTTGACAACCATTTGTGCCAGTCCCCGAAAGAGATCAGCAGTCCCTAGGCCCAGGAGAGGGAGATCCCAAATGGTATCAGAGTGTATCTGAAAACTGTTGTTAAAGATAGGCAATTTTATCAATTTTGAGTGAATACCGTCACTGTAGATAGGCCACGTGCGGTCCAGTTGAGGACCTACTTCAATAATTAGACGAGCTACCGACATTTAGCATCTAAGCAGTGTTGGTCTCTGCATAGATGGTAACTGGGACGTATAGTGGTGTTTGTGTGTTTTCCAGTCCTGAAGCACGCCCTTGGGAACCCTACGTCTGCTCTCACTTCACAGATACTTCTTTTGCACACAGTGAAAAGGTCAGTGCTAGCCCAGCTCCCCCTTGAACTACGGCAAGCTCTAAATGGATGAATCAGAATTAATGAGGTTTATTGTAATGCCACTCGTTTGCAGAGTTTTGTGTCCTTGTATTTGTTGAGCAGCTGGCTCTGTGCTTGGTGTTGACTTTTTTGTGTGAACGCCTTTGTTAGTGTTGCCTGTTTTGGAGTGAAAACTGTGAGGGGTCGCAGACATCATCAGTTTCGCTTCATCAAGAGCGGAGGTTAAACATGTGGGCTCTGGGGTGACGTTACCGGATGTGAAACTCTGCTCGACCGTTTTACCACTTTGGGCAAGTCTTTTGGCCTGAGCGTCTTTGTCTGTGAAAAAGGGTTAAAAAGGATGATTAAACAAGATCAGATATATAAGGTGCTTTGTGTTTTCTTTTTTAAAAATCACAGTGCTTAGCACGTGGTAAACGTTAGCTGTATTTGCAGTGGTAGCATTGGCCCCACCCATTAGAATAATGTGCACGTAAGCACTTGATAAGCGTAACACGATATTACGCAATACCAGTACAATAACAATTCTTAACCGGGGTTGTTTTTACTGCCAGGGGACATTTGGTAATATGGGGAAGTTTTGGTTGTCATAAGTGGGGAGGAGGTACTTCTGCATCTTTTGGGTAGAGGCCAGGGATGCTGTTAAACATCCTACAGTGGTACAGGATGGCCCCCAACCACACAGAATTATCCTGCCCCAGATGTCAACGGCGCCAAGGTCAAGAAACTCTGTGGTAAAGGTGTGAGATCACTTACAGGAGGCACTATAACAATCCTGAAATACACAAAGAACAACGAAAACTACGGTGTCTCATTTTTCTCGACTAATATAAGAAGCTAACAGTTTTGCTTCCTTTTTGTAGCTATTTCTTGCTAGTAGGTGATACTTGAAGTATTGTTCCAATGGCTCAGAACAGTGTTGTCCAATGGCTTTATAAGTATGAAATGTGCTTCTTAGCTATTCTGCTGAACTCACCCACATGGAGTAAAATTTTAAAAGTAAATTATTGGGCATGGAAGGTCTATCTGACTTTGTGTTATTTATATTTGTTATGATTTTTTTTGATAATTACCAAATTGCCCACTTCCAGTGGAACCAAAGAAGAGAAGTTGTTTATTTGCGTATTCTTTTCCTTGACCAGGGCCTGGTCACAGAAAAAAAGAGGATTGTGATTCACTTCTCTTCTAAAGAGAAGTGTGATCCAAAGACTCTCTGCTCAGAATCACCGAACATTCCAGTGCCACGAGAATCCATCTTTGGAGGGTAGGGCCAGGGAATCTGTATTTTCCAAAAGATTCCAAGTGGCTCAGAGCATCCTAATGTTTGAGAAGCTCTGGAATACAATACAAGAGGTGTGAAAGAGCTGTGGTCCTGTGGTCTTAGTTTTTGTATCAGACAGTCTGCGAACCTGGGGTAGAACGTACAGATCCCTAGAGGTCACTAGTTTAGCATTTTCTTTTACTTTTGCCTGGAAAAGGCCTTTAAACTATTCTGCACCTGAAGATATTCATTCCATTTTTAATAAAGGAACCTGCTGTTTGAGTCCTTGGTGAAGCTGTTAGAAGAGAAAAGCTGTGGACAAAGACAAGCTGATTCTATATTTAGAATGTTCCGTGGGGCCAAGTCTGTGACGAATTCATTCTTGTTCCTCTTAGAATTGCCTGGTTTGTAAAGCAGAGAATAGTTCACTATATTCTAGCCCTTCAAGCCGGGTAAAACTTAGGGTGATTTATGCGTCCCTTAGGAAGGATGAGAAATGTATAGGCCCATTTCTCTTCCTTCTTCACACATCCATTCTTAAGTTAAAATAACATCACACCTATGGTTCTTATTTTATGAGTTGGTACACCTTTCCAAGTGCCAGTGTAAAGTCTACTGATGCTAATTGCTAATAGAAATTAGATGTTTTGAGGGTAGAGTGGGAGGGGGGAGCACATTCATTCAAACCTAATTTGCATTCCCTTGCCCAGTTTGAATTGGGACCAATTTGCAAACTGAATTATCTCTCTCGCCTTGATAGAGTTTATAATAATGCTGAAAGTTTCTTAAGTCATGGCAGTGCCTTTTTAATAAAGACACATTCATAGCTGCAGTCTTGGTGCCTTGTAACATATTGCTAATAATTGGGCTAATAAGATCTTAAAGTTAATTAAAAGGAAGGAAAAACCCATAAAGTCTGATGCAGCTCAAACTGGTTGGTGTGTGATAGGCTGACCAAGCAAAACTGCAAAGAGAGAAAAAGAATAACACTTGTTCACTAGTCATTTGCCAATGATCGTCTTTTTTTGTTTTGTTTTGTTAAAAGTTACCACTTTCGCAGTTCTCTTAAAACAACAGATGACCATTTAACAGAATTATTCAGTGCCTATTACCTTGTTTCTTTCTATAGAATTTCACCAAGGGGGACACGTAGGTAACTTACCACTTTGTAAAACTGATGTGCCGTGAGAGTCTGGGTCATGTGCCACTTCACTTCATAGGTCAGAGGGAACTTGAATGATCCAGCCTAGCTTTTATGGTCCAGTGCTCACAGGACCCCTTCATAAAAGGATTCCAGGACCAACATGGTGAACAGTAATATGGTTTCTGTCTGGTTTTTCAAAGGCCCTTCAAGCTTCTCCATTGCAAGCCTGCCCTCTTGCACTCCCTGTGTGTCCTTTTTCAAAGTCTGCAGCTTTGCCCAGAGTGATAATCCTGGTTCCCCTGTGCTAAGGTGCTGGTGTCCCATAACATAAGGAGGGATAGGATCCTTGCAATGTATGCTGATTTCAGTATGGAATCCAGGCGTAGCTTGACAGAAGGGACAGATACAGACTATGGTACCATCTATCCATTTGTAGATGGTAAGGTTCTGGGGTCCCTGCCTGGTTTGTGAGCTGACTTGAATGCCTATGAGTCTTCAAGTCCCTCAGAATATTATCCTCTGGCCCAGTAGAACCCCAGTATATGACTTACAGTTCTGAAGTTTTGTTTTGTTTCTTCTTTTTTGGAGGCTCTAGATAATTCTGCTAGCACTGTGCCCAGCTTATCTTCCCGTAAGTCACACGGGACTCTCTTCTGATCATTCCTAGTTTTGATATCCTTCTTTAGTGACTGACCTCATCAAAAGCAGCATGTACGTGACATTCCAATATGAGCTTAAATTAAATTTAGGTCATCGACATTTTGAAA
Source organism: Acinonyx jubatus (assembly GCF_027475565.1). Lineage (NCBI taxonomy): Eukaryota > Metazoa > Chordata > Mammalia > Carnivora > Felidae > Acinonyx > Acinonyx jubatus. The sequence continues at coordinate 202,384,080 of NC_069381.1, read as the reverse complement.
TCCTGCGTCACTCCCGCCCCCGTCCCCCCCCCCCCCATCCTGTGACTGTGAAATTGTTAGTGGGTCAATAATAGGTAAATAGGCATTTGCACAATAATCCATATCTACTTCTCACTTATTGTGTACCTATCCTATCTTCTAGCCTCAGATTCAAATCTGAGCAGCTTTTGGTGACATATCGGTTCTGGCAGAGGTAGCCAGGTGTCCCTCAATGTCCATTCTCCCATTCTGTAGAAATGATATAACCTCTACCTTGGAGCTTGGCCTCTGCTGTTTCCCTTCCAGCTAAGGACTGCCAGGGGACTAAATTCCAGTCAGTGATGTGTATACTGAAACAGGTTGTTGAACTTCTGGAAAGTGCTCTTACAGGGAGGCAACATTTCTTTCTCCTCTGATTTTGTCCATTCTGCCAGCTGGAATGTGGATATGATAGCTGGAGCTATGGCAACCATCTTACACAGAGGTGATCTAGGGAACGGAACCACGGACTGAGGGGCAACAAGAGAGAAGGAAACTGGATCCCTGGCGCTGCCGCATGCCAAAGCCGCCCTGGGCCACCCACCCAGTGCCAACTTTCACCCCACCCAGTGCCAACTTTCGTGAGAGAAAGATACGAATATTATCCGGTTTATTTTGGCTTTTCTGTTATTGCCGGTCAAAATGAATACTAAGTAATTCATTAGTGTTCTTCAGTTCTCAAAAACTTCCTTTACGAATCTGCTTCTTTACGTTTGGAATTCCTTCAAAAAGGCCTAAGGCCCATCATCTCAGAGTTTAAAAAAAATTGAACATGGGACCCTGAGGCGTTATAAACATTGGCTTAAATATTCATTAAACGGCGGGGGGCACGTGGGTGGCTCAGTCGGTTGAGCATCTGAGCAGACTTCGGCTCAGGTCATGATCTCATGGTTCATGAGTTCAAGCCCTGCATTGGGCTCTGTGCTGAAAGCTTGGAGTCTGGAGCCTGCTTCGGATTCTGTGTCTCCCTATCTCTCTCTGCCTCTCCCTTCCTCTCAAAAATAAACATTAAAAAAAATTTTAAAAATATTCATTAAAGGGTGATTTACTAACACAGGGTTTGTCTTAGAGACCATGGTCCATATAGGGCCTCTCATATTGAAATCTTCCTTCTGAAGCCTGAGGCTGGGAGGAAAATGGGTCATAAACTTGTCTAGTCCTGGCTCTTTTTAAGGGTACTACATTGGTCTCTTCACATGAAGGAGGGGGAAGACGAGAACAAAAGCGTTGAAATCCTTTTCAGTTTTCGTTGAAGTATGCTATAGCATAAGAGTATGCTATTGACCAACAGTTTCTAGATAGTTATTAAGTATCTCTGTTATTCAAGCGTCCATGCCAGGTTGTGTACAGGGCAATAAGACAGGGGACCTGTTTCTAAGAAGTGAAAATCTAGTCAGGGAATGTCTTAGCTTAGGTTCTCCAAAAAGCAGATCCTCAGATGAGGATTTAGATACTAGTACTTTGTTTGTGAGGGGATCCCAGGAAACATGAGGAGGAAAGGAAGGGTGGTAACCAAACAGATTTATCCCTAGGGCACCATCATGTTAAGAATCTTCTGAGGAACTGTGTGGAACATGCCTCAGGATCCTCCCACCAAGAGCGAGGAAGTTGGGGTATTGACTCACCAACTCTCATCCTTCACTGATTGAGGGTTGCCCCTAAGGGTTTTCACTCATTGGCATTTCTGGCCCATTTTGTCCATGGGCTGGGAACACAGCTGGGGGCAGGCAGGGATTCAGGTTCTGGGCATAAGAAACCGTTAGCATATATGAGAACTCTTCATCAAGCTAAAAGTGACCTCTAGGGTCATTCAAGGAGCTCTGAGTAAGGCTCCAGCAGCATCTGAAGAAGTCTATCTGTTGCATTGTTTGGGAAACACATTTAGCCTACTGTGTCCTATCATGAAGAGACAGCTGCTGATATAAGGCTATATAATAAATGCTTGATAGTATAATCTTAGAATAGCTAAGAATGGACAAATCACTTTAGGGTTATAATGCTGAAGGAGGGGGTTATGTATCAAATGAAAGTCACTTTAGCTTAAGGCTGGTGAAGATTGAAATAAGAGGAGGGAAGAGGGGGAAATGGATACCAGGAGTGAAGTATATTATGGGCTAGGGCTTGGATGTAAAAATGCGAAAGGTACAATGTGGGAGTTGGTGGCTGAAATCAAAGGTCTAGAGTGGGAGGTAAAGTTGCAAAAGTATTAAGGAATGTTTTTTTCAGGGACCTTATAGTTAGGACTAAGTGTTCTGGCTTGACTTCCTGCCAAGATATTCTTTTCTATTTTAATGGGACTAAATTTATATATAATTAAAAATTTTAGTCCCAATTTAATGGAAAATATTATATGCTCTTACAGGGGCAATTTTAAAGCAACTGTTCTCAAACTTTTTTTTTTTTTTTCTATCGTGGTAGACATAAAAAAAATGATGTTAGCCTACAGCACATACATTAGAGAGGATATTTCTAATTTCTTCTGTATGTTAACTCCACCCTTTTACCTCCAGTTCAAAGATGCCTCTAGGGATGCAAGTTCATAACAATACAAGCGTCAGCACAAATGGAACAATCAAATTCATTAAAAAGAAATAATTAGCAAATGTTAGAATAACAAGGTTATTTATGATACATGTCAACACTGGTTGGGATATAACAGTGTTTCTTTTCCTTTTTTTCTAAATGGCTATTTGAGAGAGAGAGAGAGAGAGAGAGAGAGAGAGAGAAAGAGAGAGAGAGAGCGCACACGCGCAAGTGGGAGAGGGTCAGAGAGAAAGGGAGACACAAAATCTGAAGCAGGCTCCAGGCTCTGAGCTGTCAGCACAGAGCCCAAAGTCAGATCATGACCTGACCCACCCAGTTGCCCTGATATAATGGTGTTTCTAACGCAATGGTGAACAACTAATGCTTTAAAGTCAAGGTTGCAAATGGGTGACCCACTGGCAGAAGCCACAGGCAGACCTTTTGTGATTATCCCATAGTGTTGGCCTCAAAGGGATGGGGAGGGGGCCCTCCTTTAACACTAAGGTGATGACAGCAAGCTCACTCCATAAAACCAGGAGTCAAAAGGACAGTCAAGACCCAGGGAATTTTGTCACCTGTGCTTCAAATATCCTCACAGTCCAATGTTCCCACTTGGAACCGCACTGGAGCAAGGAACACAGTGGCCTCTCTGGATGGGGCTTGTACCCTCCAGTTTATCCCTCTGGCCTCCTCCATCTCTTGCTTTACCTGAATAGTCTGTAGGCATTTGAGTGTGAAATGTCACCTTTGGAGCATAAAAGGAACACCAGGTTTCTATAGGTTCCCAAAGCCAGTTAGTACTTGGCCTTGGAGTCTGAGAGCTCATGTTCTCCCTTCACTCTTAGGCAATTGCTAGGTAATCGCAATCAGGGTATCTCTAACGATCGATCGTAGCCTTTGTACCTTAGTGAAGACTATTTTCTATTTGTATAATCCTATCACATGTATTTTCTATCTCTTATATTTGTAGCTGGAACCAACTTGTTCCTCTCCTCAAGGATATAATGGGGATCTCCAGGGCCCCATCAATTTGTGAATCCTAGCTGAGGTCACCGGAATGATTTGTTAAGATAGGATCAGTTTTGTTGATTGATTAACAGCTGGGTCAATAGCTTCCATCCATGCAACACATGGCTACGCTCTGTAAAACTTCTGTTGACCCGACTCAGTCTTAGGTGCTGAGGATACAGCAATAACCTCCACATAATTATTTGTCCTTAGTGAGCTTCTAGTTGAAGAAGTACCATCCATCGCAAAAAAACAGAGGGAGGCAAACCATAAGAGACTCTGAAATACACAGAACAAACTGAGGGTTGCTAGAAGGGTGTTGGGTGGGGCGATGGGCTAAACGGGCGATGACCGTTAAGGATGGCACTTGTTGGGATGAGCACTGGGTGTTGTGTGTAAGTGATGAATTATTAAATTCTACTCCTGAAATCACCACTGCATGGTATGTTAACTAACTTGGGTTTAGATAAAAATTAAAAAGAATTAGCCTTGAAAAGAGAAAACCAAAGAAGAATCATTCATCACAGACAAGTGGATATTTAAGGTATCAAATGGTGAAGGTACTAGGAAGAAAAAAAAAAGGGGGAAGAGGAAGATGGGAGGTGCGTTGTTGTGTAGAGAATGAGGCAAGGCCTTTCTGATGGGGTGATATCCTATAACCTTGAAGGGTCCTAGGACAAAGGTATGCAGAGATTTGAGAGAAAAGTATCTCAGGCATGAGAACTGTAAATTCTGAATTGGGGGTGTGCTTGGCTTTTTTTTTTTTTTTTTTTTTTTTTAATTAGCAAGGAGGCCAGCATGGGTGGGTCTTGGTGAAAAGTTAATAGGAGACCAGATAGGAAAAGATGTTGGGGGTCAGGGCATGAAGCATTTGCAGGCAAGGATAGGGACTTTGGGTTGTATTCTGAATGATTGGTCTGACCAGAGAAGAGGCATGATTTGAATTATTATTCAAATGGATTCCTCAGGCTGCCTTGGGGGGAAACGGTCTGTAGGAGGGTGATGGTGAGAGCGGACATAGGGAGACAGTTGCAATATGGCAGCTTGGGGGCGAGTGCAAGTGGGAAGGTTCCAGATAGCGGTAGAACTGAGAGGTTTGATTCGAGGTGTGACATGAAAATAAGCCTCAAGAAGAACTTCAAGTTTTTGGCTGAGCATCTGCACGGTAGACTCTGGGGCAGGGAATACTGCAGGAGCAGTAGTTTGGGGCAAGTGTAGCTGTGAATCAGGTTCTTCTCTCCTTCACGCATAAGGTCTCCAAGAATATGGCCCCAAGCCTAGAGTTTGGTCTGGGACACGTTCACTTTGAGATGTTCAGTCAACTTTCAAGTGGAGATGTCAGATAAGCATTTTGATATATGAATCTGTTCAGGGGAGATTTGGGGAGGGGGGCTGCTGAATTAACTGAGCAGCCGCCGGGGCACCTGGGTGGCTCAGTTGGTAAAGCGGCCGACTTTGGCTCATGATCTCGCGGTTCGTGGGTTCGAGCCCCGCGTTGGGCTCTGTGCTGACAGCTCTGTGCTGCTTCGAGTTCTGTGCCTCCCTCCCTCCCTCTCTCTCTCTGCCCCTCCCCTGCTCACACTCCGTCTCTCTCTCTCTCAAAAGTAAATAAACATGAAAAAAGTAAAGTAAAATAAATTGAGGAGGCACCAGCCTATTCAAAGCCGGTGGGACTGAATGAGGTTATTCTTAAAGCGAACACACATAGGGAAGGGGTCTAAACACTGTGCCCTGGAGTGAGCACCGAGAATGGGTGGGAGGGTTTGACAAGAGCAGTGTCAGCGAATGAGGAGGAGAGCCTGACTGAAGAAGAGAATGGAGAGCGGAGAACGGGAGGGGAGGACATGGAGGCAGTGACTATGGGCCATTCCGTAAGGAGAGGGAGACATGGCCATATGCTCCGTGAAAGAACTTCAGGTCTTTTCTTTCCTTGCATTCTCTTGAGGACCCTAAGATGTGATTAGGGAAAGATGGCAAGTTTCACGTAGGGCACATCTTCTTCCATCTTTCCCTTTTTTTCTGCCTGCAGCTAGTCTTGTCCTACTAAATCCAGACCCTCGTCCCTGTTCTCTATTCACTGCGTTGGTGCTGCCCACTGTGACACTCACATGCCAGCACCGGCCCACAGTGACCAGTGACACCTCTTGAGCATCCGTTTCTGTCTGTCTCCCCATCATTACTGCCTAGAGCTTATCCTCAGTCGGTCCTTGCATTGCACACGCCTGTTGTGTTCTTTGGCTGTAGGAAAATGAGTCTTTGGTCTGCCGTTGTGTGTCTTATGTCCAATATTTCATGATGTGCTATGGGGCAGTGAGAGAGGAAGAGAGAGAAGGAGAGAGAGAGAGAGAGAGAGAGAGAGAGAGAGAGGGAGGGGATGATAGATTAAATTAGAAAATGTGGCTGGATACAGGTGGGGGTGTTGTCTCCTGGCATATTAAGTCTTGGTTCTATCAGAGCTGTTAAAGCGAATTTACTTATTAGGCTTTGCAAATTTCGCAAATCAAATCAATTTAAAAATATCAGTTAAAATTTTTGTGTTCTGAGGCAAACAATTTTGTCTCTTGTGGCAAACAATTTTGTCTCTTGTTTGATTCTTCTGGGGCCGTGAGTCCTTTTCGTATGGTTGTGGAAGTCTTTAAGTTTCTGAGAAGGAGAAAACGTGCATACGTATGAAACGATCTTGGACTTGACCAAGGTAATCCTTGCTTGTCTGGGTAATTCCTCACTAGTTTTTAACTCCCTCTGTTCTGGGAAATGGAGTCCTGTAAGCAAGGATTACAGAAAAGCTTAACTCAGATGGTGAATTTGTCCCCATTCTCTTCCATTTCTTTCCTCTCTAGAGAACATTCTTAGTTGATAGTTCCAAGTCTCAGGCAGAAAACAGGGAGGATTTTCCCTTTGCTCATGCTGATCAGGTCCACAGGAATAATTTAGTTGTAAAGTGGATGCGTCTCCAACAACAGAAGATCAAGTGAGCACTTTTGTAAAGGCAGCATTTCAGACTCTTACGGGCACTGGGAAAACTCTTCCCTATGGCTCTTGCTCATTGAGAAACCCATGGAGCCCTGAATTTGAAGGTGGGGGACGTTCTACCTGTTCCCCTCATAATGTGATTTATAAACCATTTCCTAGGTCTTCTTGCTTCGAAGTTTGTCCGTTTTTGACGGTTGCAGGGTGCGGGGCGGATCTTAGTTGTAATTTTGCTCTACTTGATCCAAGGGTGCTCTGAGGAGTTAGGAAACTTGTAGCTTATTATCAGTTAAAATTTGAAGACTTTAAATAATTTTTGTAAATGGCAATTTTGATTGTACCCTTTGGGAAAAGAGCATAATACAAGGAATCAGATCATCTGAATTCTTCTTGGACTGTAGATTAAATTGTAAACTAGCTAATATTTGCAAGTTATGTTTGTCCTTTTGGGGCCCGCTACCTAGGAAGGTGGTAGTTTAGTCTGATCATCAAAACAAACACACAAAAAAACATCTACAAAATGGTCACTGTGTTATGCAAGCAAAGCCACAATTTTGTGCTCTTTAGAAACACCAATTCAACCTTTCTCTCCCTTTAGGGGGAACCACTCTTCCTTGCTCTGTAATGACCATCCTTCATGTTATTAGTCAGCTATGCAATGTTCCTCTTTCAAGTATGAAATGTGCAAATGAAAATGTAACTTTCCCCTTCCTTCCTGGCAGTCAGTAGCTTAAATTTAAAAGCTGGCCTGGCCAAGGGAAAAATACACATCAAGTATGCATACTACAAAGACAAATGAGCCAACCTAGAACAGACGCCCCGGGTCACTGCAGGGGGTGCAAGTGTAGCTGTGAATCAGGTTCTTTTCTCCTTCATGCATAAGGTCTCCAAGAATATTGCCCCAAGCCTAGTAGAAGACAGTCATTCGTGCTGCTCAGGGCAAAAACCAAACCAAAACAAACCCTGCTATTTAAGATGCTTCTGAGGTTTTTTAATAAGCAATACAACTTAATAAATGGATGATAACCAAAGAAAAGGGCACGACTCTCATTTCAGACTTGAAGAAACTTGAACCAGTCCAGCCAGTTTCTAATTATAATGTGTGTTGTAATTAGACGAGTGATTGATCCGAACTTCACCTAATCCGAGTTTCGGTTCAGAGGCTTAGAAGGGAAATTTTTCTAGTCTTTGGATGACTAACTTCATTTTCTTTGCTGAATTTCATTTGAGTTTCTGGGTCCAGATGGAAATAATAATGTTTCTATTCTCTCCTTTCCAGGTAAGTGATTAGTAAGGGAAATGCTACATCTGACTTTGATAGAAATCAAACCCATTGGAAAGGAAGGTCGTGTGGCTCAATTTATTTCCCTGACTTTTGCTCAGTTTTGGGCCTTTGTGATCTGTGGATAGGTGGAGAATTCAGACTCACCCTACATCTCACTTTCAGTGACTACTTTGATTGAATAGTCATGACAATTTTCTATTTCCTTTTTTTTAATATAAAGGTATTTTCTATTTAGTATCATGAGAGCATGTGAATATTTTATGCTAAATGCCACCTTGAAGACAGAAAAGAAGATGGAAAACCATAATAAAGTTAGATAATTGGTGTAGGAAGAGTATTTAATCTAAAGCTTGAAACTTTTTCCAGCTTGTATTGTGTCTATGATATGAATGATTACTTTGTGTGATTCTTCAGGGCATTTCCAGGCATTTTATCAAGGTTGGTGAATTGATTAGTCAGCCCTCTCAGCAGATTTGAGATGTGGGCAGCACACAGTCTGTAAGAATGGGCAGGAAGTTTCTGTAACACAGGACTGGGACTTTCAAATCTCACTAACATGATCATAAAATCAGAACCCTTAAAATAAAGACTTCCTACCCCAGCATCATTAAGATTAGCCCAATTTTCAAATTAAAAAAAAAAAAATAAGAGGATCTTATTAAAAAACCAAAGTGGAAGCTAGGAGCTCATGTGTCCTAAATTAAGTTAGTGTTAACTGAATCTTACTGTAGTAAGAATGTAACATAGAATCTCTACACACGGCTCTACATGCAAATTTCATTCCACAATAAGAGATTATTTCAGGGTAATCTCAACGAGACTATACAATAATATTAAAATGTAAAACACAACTGGAAATTGATATGATTAAATTATAGGAATTAAATAACACACATTTACCCAATTATAATGGGAAAGCATATGCCAGCTTGCTATAGGACCCACCCAAAGTCCAATCACTGGAGAGCCTGCTTGTGAAGAGATTTGCCCAGATCATTTTTTCTAAGCTTTCTCTGTAACTCTCTTGGTGCGTTTTTCTTTTCACATAGAATTAATGCATTCACCAGCCTACAGCCAAACTCTGAAAAATACCAAAAAAGTATAAAGCACAGACTCTGCTCTCCTACAGTTTATATCATAGTTGGAGATACAAGACCTCTGCACAAGAAACATTTGAAGTGAGTATGTGATTGGATATCTGAATCGATTCTGTAGGGACTAGGAGATCAGAGGGGCAATGTGATTGGAATGTTAAGAGAAGTTTGGATTTGATGGACGGATAAGATCTGAAAAGGTGGAGAGAAGGTAGATAGACTGTGTATATGACAATCTAAAAATGAGAATAAAGGAATGAATTCAGAATGTATTCATTCAGTAATTATTTATTAAGTGCCTACTAGAACAATATGATGATGGATATGATGAGGTCTTGTCTCTCATGAAGGTTCCATTCCAAATGTGATGAGGTAGACAATAAAAAAAAAAATGGAAACAAACAAGCTATTTATAGATTGTGAATGTGCAATTAAGGAAACAAACAGGCAAAGTGATAAAGACAGGAGGGTGGGGGTGGCGGTATATTCAGTGTTTCTCAAATTTTAACATGGGTATGAATCTCCCACAGATCTTATTAAAATTTAGGTTCTCATTCAGAAAGTCTAGGAAGGGCCCAAGAGTCCGTATTTTCAAAAGATCCCAGGTCTTGCTAATGCTACTGGTTCACAAACCGGTTTGAGTAGCTGGGCTTTACATGGAATGATCTGAGATTTGGGGGGAAACACGGCTAGTTGGAACACAGGAATCCTGGTTGACTAGGCTGGGGAGAAAGCATGAAAGAAGGTTTAGAGGAGGATTTGGACTATCTGGAGGTGGGATGTCAAGACTGGCAGCTAGGATCTTCGTACCAAGGCCAGTGTTGGAAACGTCTAATGCGTCAGACACACGGAAGATGGAGTCCAGCAGGGCTTACCGCCTCATCATGTTGAGGCACGCATAGAAAATGATGCTGTCGCTTTGCAGTGGGGAAAAGGAGGCTTCTGCTTCTGGGACGATGTGGGTTAAAAGCACAAAAGACTAAAGACATAGGATTATAATGATCCAAGCATGCCGTGACGAGCCCCTTGCGGATGGAAAGGAAGGAGTGAGTAGGAAAAACAGGAATCTGTGAGTGTTGTATCATTCATGGTGAAGAAGGAGGATGGTCGTAGGGATGGTGGGACGGCACAAATTCCAGAAGGCACCCGGACACACATGAATGGCCATTCAAGTGAAAGTTCTGCCCCGGAGTTAATGATTTTTTAAATCAAACCCTAAGAGTTTAAGATGTGTAAATAAGTAATTCCTTCCAGGGCAAGAGTATGAAAAAAGGAGAGCAGTTGCCTTGCTTGAGGTGGGGGTGGGGATATTTACAGCCTATGGAAGGAAGAAGAGAACATAGAGAAGACAGGAAGGGGCTGGTGAGAAATTCAGCAAGATCAGAAAGCAGTCAGGAGTAGGGCACATCCAATGTGGGCACTGTATACTGTGTGATGTTAAGACTTTGACCACTGTCACTGTCATTGCAGACAGGCTGATCGTGAAGACAGGTCTTTAATTCTCACACCACTTTACTCTCACCCCCGTGCCCCCCACCCCCCTCACCAAGCCAGGTGGTCAAGCATTTCTATCTGAGAAGTGCCCCCCAGCTCTGGGGCGGCGGGGGGGGGGGGGCAGGAAGACAAGATCATGACAAGGAAGAGGCCGAGCTTGAGACCAATGCCAAGTCTGACCTTACCCAACTAACTGCAGTCCCAGAAGCCCACAGTTCTCCCCAGGATGCACTAATATGCCCCCTCCAGAGAAGGGTGAGAGAGAGGAGAGCTTTCCTTTGGCTTTGCCCACATTTTATAGAAAGGTTCAGTCCCAAAGAGGCTCAGTGGATTCTCAAAGAAAATTACATGTTAGCTTAGAATGAGAACTCAAGCTTTTTTCACTCAGTACAGCGATCTTTTTATTGCAATTAAAGTAAATGGAGACAAATGTTAAATATAGAGGGTATATATAGCAATACCTCGTCCCTGAGTCGATGGGAGGCTTAGTTTTCGCATTCATTGACATTAGTTTCTAGCCTTTCTGGATTCAGGACATAAGGTGACATTTTGTGTTTACTGTCTTCAGCATGTGATGAATATGAGAAAACCTTCCGTGAACCTTTTGGGCAGCTCCGCTTTGAAACACTAGGTGGCAGTGTAACACTACCTTTGGTATTTAGAACTACGGTGTGGTTCTCAAAATGGCATTTTAACGGAAATTTTTTAGAGATGTTTTAAAAAGGATAACTTCAAGAGAGAGCTTTACAGAAACAAATAAGTGATGTATGATACATTTGTAAATTACCCTTCCCCAAACCATATTTTTAGTTACTAAATAAACATGCAATTGAATGACATACTAAGAACTTAAGACTTAACCAAAAAAGAAACAAAGGACATTAATAGATATTTCACAGGAGGAAAAATACATATGGTCAATTAACATATGCAAGACACCTAATCTCTCTTAATAAAGAAAATTCAAATTAAGTGGGGACGTTTTTATTTCTTCCGAATTTGACAGAATTATTTTCGAAAGTTCTATCTTGAAGAAGAATTAGAGATGTGGTCAAAGATTTATGTGCAAGCATCTTCCTTGATGTTTTATTTATGATAAGCTAAAGACATTAACGCTTAGAAGATGGGATTTCTTAAAAATGAAATATTATGCATTCTTAATTTACAACACTTTGTATTTTAGTTAGCCCCTAACAAAATTATATTCATTATGGCCAATCAGTGTAAAAATGCAGCCACATGAGGTTTGAAAGAATGCAGAGAGGAAGTGTAGGTTTCCATTCCTCGTTGGACGCAAAGGGTTTCTTGTGCAGATTTGGGGTCTTTGGAGCAGTGATCGGATCTAAATATGCATAACTAGGTGGATGCCTGGGTTGATGGTGAATGAGTGAAATCATAACCGAATGGATGGCTGGTGGCTGCATTCAGCTGCAGTTGGTTAACTCACCTGCAGGAAAGAAGACATGGAAATCTAGGTCCCTTCCTTCAAACACTTTTCTGGAATCAAATGAGTTGAGTGCACGTGTGGGGCCTTAATGCCACCTCAGGGCTGTCTCCAGCGCATAGATTTCCCGGTAGCAACTAAGAAAGGAGGACTTTGGTAAATTAGAAGCCAACCCAAATTTCCTTCCTCAGTGATTATTATATTGTCATTCATAAATATTTTGCCATGATAATGAAAGTATTAATCTGCCTTCAGTTTCTTTCTTAACACAGTCTTTCTTATGTATTTATTTTTCTGGCCCAAACCAAGAGATTATAATTGCTTGGTTTGCTGTTTGCTTTATGTAATAGTATGGGATAAATAAGACTAAGGAAAAGTCAATAGAATTGTCTGGCCCAAAATGTTGCTTGTTGCATTCTGTAAGAAATTTATGAATTGGGTGATCAACTTGTTTATTCACTTAATTTATTGATCCAATTACTCATTGCCTTTATTGTGGAAATAGTAGATAGAAATGAAGGAAACCTTTGGCAAATGGTTTGACCCCTTGGAAATTGTAAAGTATATGGAATATATAGAACCTAATCTTGGAATCCAGGACTCAATAAGAAGTTTTTTTTAAGCCCTTAATTTTTGGATGAACATATTTTAAAAATAAGAGCCACATATGGTCCCAAATGAAAAACATAATCATAATCTAAACATAATCAAAATTCTGGTGCTTCCATTTCACAAGCCTGAAATACATAACTTGTTGAAAACCTGGTTGGGAGGTAACTTCCGTGATGACTCTGGTTTCAGGTGTTTGTGACTTTTTTTTTTTTCTGTGACTAACAGAAAAGTTCATTAATAGCATTTTTCTTGATTCTGCCCTTTGACAAGGAAACAGACTGTGAGAGCTATAAGTTCTTAAAATTATGGCATGATTAGAAAAACACATGATTAAGCCTGTGAAGATTTTTCTGTAACCCTGCCCTGTTTAGGCACATCCTATTTCCAGGCATCCAGCCTGCCAATGAGGTCCTACCCTTTTTGTTGTAAAACAACAATGCTGCTGACCTATTATGATCATTTCCATGGAGAATCATAGAACATTCCATGGGGGAGGAGACAGTGGCGATTGTCCCCCTGAGTCCTCTCATACCACAGATGAGCTTGCACATTTGAGTGGTTTTCCCAGTGTAGTTCAAAACCTGCTCTAATGAGACCACTAAAACAACAGATTTTATTACAGTGGAACATAAAGGAAGCTTATAATATTCTTCACTATTTTAAACATTTGCACATTGAAACAAATGTTTAGTCTGCCTCTTGTTTGTACAATTGGTAAGTTCAGGGAGGGGGAGAAGGAAATAAATCTCAGCAAATGCAAAGTTTGAGGGTATCTGGAACACTGGGAAGGGTAGATGTTTGTATCTCTTTGACGATAACACCTCAGTGCAACTTGAGGTCATCTTGATAAAAGTGATCGTGTTTGGTAAGGGTTACAGAACCTCTCTTTTAGTTGTTTGAATTTACTTATGTAATATTTATGTCAAGGGTTCCTATAGCATAAGGGCCTGGGTTATCTGTTGTTTGGTGTAATTTCTTGCCTATGATTCTCCTTTTTCAGAAACATCAGAAATGAGCCCCATTTGACTTTCTGGAGTCTCATGAACTTCTGAGGCTGCGAGATCCTAAAGAGACCCTTGATCCAACCCTCTCCTTTTTTTTTTTTTTTTAGGTTAAAAAATGTTTATTTATTTATTTATTTTGAGAGAGAGAGAGAGCAGGGGAGGGGTGGGAAGAGAGAGAGAGAGAGAGAGAGAGGGAGAGAATCTCAAGCAGATTCTGAGCTGTCAGTGCAGAACCCGAAGCTGGGCTTGAACTCACAACCATGAGATCATAACCTGAGTTGAAATCAAGAGTCAGATGCTTAACAGACTGAGGGACCCAGACGCCCCAACCCTCTCCTTTTATAGGTGAGAAAAAAAAGCCTGGGATGTGTTTGTCTGAGGTCAGTGGCAGAGTTGAAATGAGGACCAGGGTCTCTCGCCTGCCCAAAGTGGGCACATTTTCCCACTACATCATTCTTGCCTTGCGGGTCCTTCTTTTTCTCAGCAATGTAATGACTATGCTAGCCACATTTCTCCCAGAGACTGGCTCGCATGCTGGAGGTTTTCCTCGGACTACAGTTTCACTGTGAGCGCTCACTGTCCCTTACCAGGGTGACTGAAACCTTACCCCAATCCATTTGTCCTTCCTACCTCCTTCCAACAGGTGGTGACAAGGTATTCTCACCTCTCGCTGGGCATTAAGAACTATGGAAGCTGTGAGCAGTGAGTGTTAGTGGTAGTTCCTGTTCACCAACCTTTCCTCTGGAAGAGCTCTTCTAGAGGCTCCCCAAACTACCTACCCAGGGGATCCAGATGGAAACAGTGCTCCTTTGGTGCATGAAGTGTGGATACAACGAAGCGGGGAGCACAAGGCTCAGGATGCTTGTTTCAAATTTTGGCTTTGCCACTTGGGCAAGATACTTAACCTCTGTGTCTCAGTTTCCTTGTGTATAAAATGAGGTTGAGAGGAGTATCTCCTTAATAGGATTGTTATGAAGATTCAATGATTTAATACATATAAAATATTTATTTTTATTAAAATTTTAAAAAAATGTTTACTTATTTTTGAGAGAGAGAGAGAGACCAGGGGAGGAACACAGAGAGAGGGAGACAGGGAATCTGAAGCAGGCTCCAGGCTCTCAGCTGTCAGCACAGAGCCCGACACAGGGCTTGAACTCACAAATTGTGAGATCATGATCTGAGCTGAAGTCGAATGCTTAACCAACGGAGCCAACCAGGTGCCCAAATAAGCTTTTTTTTGACCTAGTCCAGGTACGTTTGTACAAATCATTCCCTTTGACTACAGGGCTTTTTTTTTTCTTTACATCTTTAAAATAGATATTTAAAATTGTTTTTAATGTTTATTCATTTTTGAGAGAGAGAGACAGAGAGACAGAGCAGGAGAGGGGGAGGGGCAGAGAGAGGGAGACACAGAATCTGAAGCAGGCTCAAGGTTCTGAGCTGTCAGCACAGAGCCCCCGACGTGGGGCTCGATCTCACGGATTGTAAGATCATAACCTGAGCCGAAGTCGGATGCTTAACTGGCTGAGCCACCCAGGTACCCCTAAAATATATTTTTTAATGTTTGTTTATTTTGAGAGAGAAGAGGCAGAGTGTGTGTGGGAGGGGCAGGCGGAGAGAGGGAGAGAGAGAGGGAGAGAGAGGGAGAATCCCAGGCAGGTGCCACACCACCAGAGCAGAGCTCGATGCAGGAGTTGATCCCATGAACCGTAAGATCTTGTCCTGACCTATAACCAAGAGTTGGATGCCTAACTGACTGAGCCACCCAGGAGCCCCTCTTTCTTCACTTTCATCATCAAGTTAGATTCTACTCGTCCTTAAGAATTTAAAATCAGCATTACGTCTTCAGGGGAACCTCCCACGACCCCCTAATACTTCACTATTCATCCTCATTGAACTTCTCTGATAGGACTGTATTTGTAGCACTTATAATAACATAATTTGGCGTGTCTATGAATGAAGATTGGATCAAAGCCTATCTTCCCCACTAGACTGGAGACTGCATTAAGTAGCATAGGGATTTTGTCTGCTTTTACTGACCATTGGCTTCTGAGTGCCTGTGCGGTGTGGTACCCATGGAAGGTGTTCCATAGCTCTTTTTAAAATGAATGAGCAAAGATGGGTCTAATAGACTCCTCATCCTGAGGTCAAATTGGATGACCCTCAGGAGGTGTAGCTCAAATAGGTGGATGCCATGAGATGAACACCATCACCATGTTTTGTATAATCTGCCGTGAGAAATCAGGCTCTGAAGACAAGTAGGTCTGGAAACCCACAGAGCCAGAAGTCATTCCCCCTTTTTGCAAAACGGAAAAACTAACTTCATAATTTTATAATATCGAATAACTCACGTGCAATCCAACGCATGGTTTTAGGCGCACATTTCGGTAAGTTCTGATAAGTATATAACCCCACGACTGCCTAAGCTACTTCTGTCTATACCTACTGCCGTTGTCTCAGTCAGGTTGGTGCTATTCCTCTATTGGTCTTCCCACTTGCACTCTGTTCTGCTCTGATCCATTCTCCTCCCGGAGCTATCCACATCCTAATCCCCAGAAACCGCGACTTTGTTACCTCACGTGGCAAAAGGTGGCTGTGCAGATGCACTTAAGTTCAGGCTATCGCGATGGGACCGTTCACCTGGGGGATCTGGGTGGCCCCAGTGTACTCAGTGAGGAATCAGTGAAAGAGGGAGCAAGAGGGTCAGAGTCAGGGAAGGAAACGCGAGGATAGAGGGGAAGGTGATGTGATGCTGGGCCACGCGCCCAGGAATGCAGGCACGGCCTCTGGAAGCTGGCAGAGGTCAGGGATGGATTTTCCCCCGAGCCTCTAGAAGGAACGCAGCCCTGCCATCGTCTTATTTTAGCCCCCCACGTAAGACTCATCTCAGACTTCTGAGCTCCAGAACTGTAAGATAATCACTTTGCGTGGTTTTAAGCCTCCTAAGTTTGCGGTTATTTCTTACAGCAGCAGTAGGACACGGATACAAGGTCTCTGCTTAAAATGCCATCTTCACGGGGTCACCTTTTCCCAACAATCCTGCCTATGATAGAGCTCCTTGCTGCTCCCACCTCCCCACTTTCCATCCCATTCCTACCTCCTTGTCTCTACTTTGGTCTCTCTTTGGATTTTTTTATAAGAAAACTCACCCCTGGCAATCTTCCTTTTACTTATTCTTTGCCATCTTTGCTAGTATGTGCAGAATGTGTGCTCTTTGAGGGCAGGGATAATATCTCATCCACCATCGGATATTCAGGAACTAGTACAGCACCTGCGACTTTGCACGTATGTGCTTATAAATATGTAGAAATGATCCAGGTCTGTGCTGCCCGATACGGTTGCCACGGGTCACATGTGAGACGGGCTACAAGTATAAAACACCAAATTTCCAGGTCTTCAAATGAAGCAATAATGCAGAATATCTTTATGTCTTAAAATTAATATCTTAAATATATATTTAGATATATTAAAGACTTTTTAATTAAATGTTGAAATGAGGATATTTGGGATTGTACTGGGGAGAATAAGTAATTTAACTTAATATTACATTATTAAAAGAGTGTTACCTATTTGTTTTTTTCTTTTCTTAATATGTCTACCAGAACATTTAAAATGATATATGTGGCTTACCTTTTATTTCTATTGGAATGTTGCCCTTATTGGATTGTGGATTTCTTAAAAGTGAAACGCCGTATTTCACTCCTCTTTGTATGAACTCAAATAATTTGCCTCTCGTAACTCCTCAATAATAGTTGCTGCATAAATACTTGTTAAGTGTTATTTTATAAAAATAGGTATGTATCGTTGCACCAATGCAGAAAATTGGGCCAAAAGGAATTTTCATTCAACAATTTCTACCAACTGTATTTGTGGCTATACGTGATATTTTTCACCTGATAGATTTTCTAGTTGCTTTAAGATTAACACTCTTTTTTTTTTTTTTACACTCTTAATACGTGTTCCAAATTAGCCACTGTTTGGGTGGGGGGCACCTGGGGGGCTCAGTCGGTTGGGCATCTGACTTCGGCTCAGGTCATTATTTCATGGTTTGTGAGTTCGAACCCCGCATCAGGCTCTGTGCTGACAGCTCAGAGCCTGGAGCCTGCTTCAGATTCTGTGTCTCCCTCTCTCTCTGCCCTTCCCCCCCCCCAAAAAAAAATAAATAAACATAGAAAAATTAAACAAACAAAAAAGAAACCAACCAAATCAGCAACTGGGCACAGAACAAGATGGCAAAACGGTACATTTGACCTTCTCGTGCTATTTGGCACAGTGGGACTGTACCTTGAGGGACACGGTCTTTTTCCTAAGAACACCCACTTGCCCGTGAAACGTCCAAAGCCATATCTGAGGACATCCATTAGACAGTGCTTCTCGATCATTGTCCACAAATTATTCTGAAGGCCCAAAAGAGAGAAAGCGTACTCATGGTTGGGAAATGGAGCAGTTAGGACCTAACTGCACGTTCTGCCCAATTCTGCCCTATCCCAGCTTGCTTGAATTTTCTTTAACATCCACCATTTTATCTTACAAATTTGACATAATTTGTCTGTATTTGTTCCAGTATCGAAGTATTGCTCTGTCCTCCAAATCCTCCAGGAAAATAGATATTCCACATCTTTGGTCTCAGGACGCTTGTGCCCTTGATGTACTGATGCACCCAGGGACCCTGGCACTACATTCTCTGAGTAGCATGGAATTAGGACTGATGTCTCAAGCCCTGAAGTCTTGAGGAGTCCTTGCATGGCCCAAATGACAATTGGTTCAACAGTGAGCTGGGCAGTAGCTGCTGGAGAGAGGATGGCGTGGTTCTCCCAGTTGATGTGGAGGCAGAGGGTGAGGAGAAGTAAGAACAATAAACTGTCAACAAAAAGATGGAGAGCAGCTTGAGGCTTGTGTGTATCACCAAGGCAAATTGTTGGATCTGTCTTGTCTCTGGCCACTCTTCGTTTCCTGGGTTCAGGCTGCCTTTTGAGATTGTATGTGTGTGCACGTATGTGTTTTGTGTGTGTGTGTGTGTGTGTGTGTGTATGTGTATACGCTCACCCTCACCTTTGTATATATGGGTTGCTTTAAAGCAACCGTTGGGATCCATTTACCTATATAAAAACTGGGGAGGGGGGCGCCTGGGAGGCTCAGTCGGTTGAGTGTCCGACTTTGGCTCAGGTCATGATCTCACGGTCTGTGAGCTTGAGCCCCATGTCAGGCTCTGTGCTGACAGCTCAGAGCCTGGAACCTGCTTCCCATTCTGTGTCTCCCTCTGTCTCTGCCCCTCCCCTGCTCATGCTCTGTCTCTCTCTGTCAACAATAAATAAACATTAGAAAAAAGTTGAAAACGTTGGGGGGAAGGGAAAAACAGAGTGTCATTTTTCTAGAGCGTTTTCTCCCTAGCCTAAATCTATTTGGAGATAGGCTGGCTCATCCTCCTTATTTTGGTAACTGGCAATTTGCATTCACTGTATTTTTAAATCCCATTTCAACCCTGTAAGGTAGAGGTTGGTTATTACCATTTGAAAGACAGGCAAACTGAGTCTCAAAGAGGTTATAAAGTTGGCCCATAGTCTCTTCAGCCTGTAAGTGGCAGTCAGGATTAAGAGACTCTGGCTCTGTGCTATTCCCGGCACACTTTTCTGCCTCTCCAGCAGGTTTAGAGGCCATTTCCACTGGATGCTACAATTTCTTTTGAGTGCCTCCTATGTCCCAGGGACCAGGCTTATGAATAAAGACATGTTCCCTGCTGGCTCCCAGGCCAGAAACTTTTCCCTTCCACGACTCTCCCAGCAGCATGTAAGAAGGATAGTAACTATTAAATTACTTTCTCGGGGCAATTCATTGCGACTAGCCCACAGTTAAACATTTCTTCTTTAACATTAGCAGATGGTGAATGAGGTAACAATGTCTGCGCTGGAAACAAAACAAAAGTAATAAAAAGAATTGGCACTTGACTAGAAAAGACGAACCACCATTTCTGCGCGTCCTTTGTCTCAATCATTCAGGAGAACGGAAAAAAAAAATCACTTCATAAATCAGTCAAAGCTGGTCTCATTCTGCCATCCGCAGAACATGGAATCACTTGCTGAGACTGATAAATGGATGTCTTTGCCACAGCACTGTCACCGAGGCTTATATAACTTACAGTGCAATTATTACTTATGTCCTAGGAAGGACTTATTTATTTTAGCTTATATCATCTTTTTATTCTTGAAACATGTTTTTTATGTGTTTGCTTGTGAAAACTGGAGTAGATGCCAGTAGGAAAAGAAGCTTTTCTATTACTGTAACTGAAGTATAATTTTGCAAGGGAGTGATATGAAACAATGCCTTGATTCTTTGCATTTTATCACCAGAGACCAGAGCCAGAGGAAAGTACCAGCTGCATTTTTGTAAAATTAAGGCTAATCTGAAATTATGGTTGGATCCCGAGATGTTCTCAAACCAGGGTGGGTGGAGTGGGTAAGACCTAAATTTGTTAGTACCCGACAGACTGATTCACTATATCTGAGTTGTTCAGATCCAGAGGATAGACACAATCTATCTACTTGGAAGAACGCACACATACATACAATATATCTATGCATGCACGTATATGCATATACATAGAAACTTGCTCAAACCACCCCCCCCAATTCTATTTTAATCCTTTAAAATAAGTAAAAGGCTGAGTCTGATTTTTGCTCTGTATCCTGTGATCTCAATATTCCTGGGGAAGCAAGCTGAACTGAAGCAAATACATAACCTGTTAACTGGGCACATCTTTCAGTCACCTTCTGCGATTCCCAAGACTTTTGGTGAATGTTGAAAATTAATCTCTAAACCATTTTTCCCATTCATCTTTATATTTTTAACATGTGTTATAAATCTTTCTCTCCTTCTCCCTAGATTATGGCATATCTACTTTGAGAATGAACTCAGAACTTTGCCTTGGGTGATGGCTCTATTTTGATACCCAGTCTGAGATTGCCCAGTGCCCATCTGATTCTCAGCCTAAACGAAAACCGAGTAGTAGCACCCATCTGGCTTATAGCCAAGTTGGCAGATCTGCAACAATTTGAAACTAGAAGACTTTTTTGATGTTTTTGCACGTAGTGCATCCTATATGTTCCTGCAGAAACCACTGTGTGTTTCTTTTTTTTTTTAAATTAATATTTATTATTTGAGAAAGAGACAGAGAGCAAGCAGGAGAGGGGCAGAAAGAGAGGGAGACACAGAATCAGAAGCAGGCTCCAGGCTCTGAGCCATTAGCACAGAGCCCGACGCGGGGCTCGAACCCACAGACCGCGAGATCATGCCTTGAGCTGAAGTTGGCCGCCTAACTGACTGAGCCACCCAGGCACCCCCAGAAACCACTGTGTACGTTCTTTTTCTAAATAATAAATAACTGCAATTCTTCAGTAAAATCCAGGATTTACCCCTTCCTCCCTTATTCTTAATTACATTTTGGTTTAGAAAGTCACATTTATAGTTATTTTCCCCATATTTGTAAGAACTACACTTCTACGTCTTGCCCCACGTCCCCACCTAGCCACCAGCCCAAACAGGATTGCTTAATCTAGTTGTTCACTTACCTTTCTTCTGTTGTTACTTTTCTAAAAGAAGGTTTCTACTTGATCATTTTGATGGATTTTAGGTAGCAGCTCAAAGAACAGAAAGGGGAAATGTCTGTTGACTTTTATCTGTAACCCAAGCTCACCTACTTCACATACATTTTGCAGGTGCGTAGGAAACGACATTACCTCGTGTCCTTTGGCCAGCTCTCCTCTTATTTTCTTGCCATCCTTCTTACTTATGCCAAATGGAATATTATGGAAATGGCAACTGAAGAAGAGTGGGTCAGAGCCAAAATCAAGAGCATTGTGTGACTTTTTTTTTATTATACATTCTATGTAGTTTGAATTTTTTGTTTTCAATTTTTTAAAGATCCAGCAATAATAAGACATCTTTTCTGTCATTTTTCAAACTCCCTTACTTCGTGGCTGCTCGAAAGACCCTTTTCTTCAAACCTACACTTTACCTTCCTCCCTAGCCTAGTTCCGGGAGACCTTCCCCCTCCTTCCCTTCTCCCTTTCCTCACCCCAGTCTGATTCTGTGTCTTGCTCTAATTATTTGACCTGCTATGCATCCTGAAAGCCTAGAATAAAAAGAAATTACTATGTGGGATGGGGAATGGACAGATGAAACTGAACGGCCAAGATAAAATGTGTTCTTGCGTGGGGTAGAAACATATAGAAAGTTTGGGAACCCCCACACTTCAATTTTGTTCCAATTATGCCTAAATTGAGACATCTGATTTTCCTTTGTCCTGCAGCACATTTCTTTCCCCACTCCCAAACTTACTTATTTCAAATTCTCGAATCAAAACCAGGGCTTCCAATCTCCTAAAAGGAATTCGTCTATAGCATTTGAATAGAAATACTGTATATACTTACATATACTATGTATCTGTTCCAATTCTTCCCATTATTATGGGTCATGGAGTGAGGCAAATCCCCAACAGGGAGTGGCTACACCCAAGCTGTGGACATAGCTTGAAAGGTAAACTCCTTAGAAAGCCAAGATTTTCTTGATATTCTGTGTAGCAGTTCTAGTATATGACAGTATCCTGTAAAAATTACATAAAATGAAATATTCTGTAAATATTACAAAACATAAATCCATAGTGTTTGATACCCTGTTCAGGCCTAAATGAAATATTTTCTTCTAAACATAGGATTAAAGATCTTCCAAAAGTAAGGCTAATGTCTCCTTTTTAGGATTCTTATAAAATTATTTACTTATTAAAAATTTTTTTTTGTTAATGTTTATTTCCTTTTAATAGAGCGTGAGCAGAGGAGGGGCAGAGAGAGAGGGAGACAGAATCTGAAGCAGGCTCCAGGCCCCATGCTGTCAGCACAGAGCCCGACGCAGGGCTCAAAGTCATGATCCATGAGATCGTGACCTGAGCCAAAGTCTGACACTTAACCGACTGAGCCACCCAGGCGCCCCTACTTAATTTATTTTTTATTAAGGTATTCTCTTTTAGGACTTAGGCATTTCTGAAGCTACACTTAGAGAAAATATAGCTACACACAAAGAAATGAAAATACAACTTGAATACATTTTTTAAACCTATGGAAAATTCAGTTTCATGAAATTTGAGACGCAGTTGAAAACTATCATTATCTTATATCACACACACCTACACACGTACACAAAACTGAGATGTGCTTACTAGTTACGAATTTATTTTCACCTTTGCAAGATTTCTTTGAGACTTCATTAGAAACGTATTTTGTTTTAAAATCATACTTCAGTCTTCTGCACACATCGAGAGGGAAATAAAGTAAAAATGGTTAAGGCGTTCCTAACCTGTTCACATCCTGCCACTGTGGCTCAGGGCTGCTGGTGTCTGTGGTTTTTCTTTCTCCTCGTCCTGTCTTCCCTTTTTGAGACGAGACGAGACGAGACGAGACGAGACGAAATGAAACGAAACAAAAACCCCGAAGAATTAAAAGCACTGTAGCTCTGGTGAGTCTACTGTTGTCTCCATCCCACGGTCTCCTACCTCTGTATGGGGGTGAACGTGACCTCCAGCTCACTCTTCACGAAAAGAGGCTTTGTTCTCGCACCTGTTGGTTCTATTGTGTCCTTGCCATTCCTCGGAGAGATAGATAGAGATAGAAAAATAGAGAGAGAGACAGAGACAGAGACAGAGATAGAAAAGACAGAGTTCCCAGATGGTCCCAGTCTCTAGCTCCCTTCAGGAGCACAAAGGGGCTCATGGGGAAGGGTCTTCCTTGTAGTTCTTAGAGAAAAGCAAGTCCTAGAGCCTGGTGGTGGCGACACTAGGTCTCCATGGTTTGTCACTCTCCGGAAAGGCATGTTGTGCTGTTTGGTTCCAGGTTCCCCATGTCGCCCGTCTCTAATCCCTGCACGTGTGACTTTCTTGCCAAACCTGGACAATTCCCTCAGAGCGCGTCCGTCTCCTTACGCTTTTGGGTAGTGCTGTAGATGTTTTTCATGGGAAGTCTTTCTCCTAGCCCATACAGGAGCTCCTTGGCCAGAGCTGGAACAGGCTGGTTTGTAGTGATCAGAACATTCATACAATCACACAGTCCTTTCTGGGTCGGATGAGAAGTAAGGACTTGGATGTAGTTCCTAACCAGGAATCTGTTAAAACGTCAACTTCTGCTCTTAGTCTCTGTAGTTAGTGCAGGGGTGTTTGGCTGGCCCAGCAGGTGGAGCCTCTGTCTCTTGATCTCAGGGTTGTGAGTTTGGACCCCATGTAGAGGGTAGAGATTAGGTAAAAAAAAATACACCGGCTACCCAGAGGAAAAGCTCTTGTGCCCTTGTTTGATTTGGGGTCTGTGATTTTTTTTTTTTTTGACTCCCGCCATCCGCTGGGCCAGCTGGCCTGTTAATGATGAAGGATTTCTTGAAAGGGTGCTCCAATATTGTGTCTGCATTTTCTTCAAAGCAGCTGCTCCCTATTTGCGAGTTTTGAGGCCTGTTCTTGATTGTACCAGAAGGTATCAGCAGAATATTTTCAGACAATAACTAGGACCTGTGTTGCTTCTTCAGATGGACCTTACATAGTTTGTTGACTGCACCATTAAGGGGTTATGACTGTCCCATTGGGTCACTAGGAAGTACAACTGACTTCCTACCTGCACAGGTAATGATAACTACTTTGCACTTCTCGCCAGCTGATGACAGTTGTAAGATGTACTCTGTTATAGATGTAAAATATGAAAAATGTTCACTTCAGAATCGATGAGAAATGATGGACATTTTATTAGATGCTAGATATTATATTTGATTGATTATTCTACAGAAAGGAATCGCTAATCTAATCACTCATTTTACCATTATGTATCATTAAACATGGCCTTATTCTAAAGTTTAATGAGCCTGATATCTTCACTTATCTTATTTTCCTGTTGATTCCAGCTCTTACAGAAATTATGGGATATTGAAATATTTTGTGGTAAGATTTCAGGTCTGCTTCTCAAGTAAGAGTAGACTGAAGCACCCAATAATGGAAGATGTTCAGGT
The DNA here is from genome assembly GCF_027475565.1 of Acinonyx jubatus. Taxonomy (NCBI): domain Eukaryota; kingdom Metazoa; phylum Chordata; class Mammalia; order Carnivora; family Felidae; genus Acinonyx; species Acinonyx jubatus. Next base: position 202,359,597 of record NC_069381.1, on the reverse strand, counting down.
CCATTCCCTGGGAGCCGATTCTTAACTTTGGGGTCCGTGCAAATTGTAACAGGGGCAATGGCAGAGAATTTGAAGACCGACGGTCTTGGGTCCAAATTTGGCTCTGAAAACAGTAACTGGAAGATCTTGAGACAGTCTCTCAATTTCTCTTCCTTTTCTACCTAAAGAGGCATGTTAATATTTATTTGTAGTATTACTTTAAAGATTGGAATTGTTGAAACCTGGTGGGTTTAACAAAGGGTTAGCTGTTATTTTTTAAAAATTTTTAGTGGTTATTTATTTTTGAGAGAGAGAGAGAGAGAGAGAGAGAGAGAGAGAGAGAGAAGGGCAGAGAGAAAGAGGGAGACACAGAATCTGAAGCAGGCTCCAGGCTTTGAGCTATCAGCAGAGAGCCCAGTGCGGGGCTCGAACCCACGAACCGTGAGATCATGACCTGAGCCAAAGTCAGACATTTAACCGACTAAGCCACCCAGGTGCCCCAAGGGTTAGCTGTTATTATATATGGTCTGCCCCTATTGGGTATCAGGATGATGACTTCAACTGTCATTTGGGTGTATTCAATTCCATTATCTTTGTTTATCTTTTACTCAAAGTGATATTTAACTTGTGATTTTACGAAGACTAAAACTTAAGCAGAATGAAGTAAGCCGTGCAAAGTTTGGAAAATGACTTGTACTCAAATATACACATATGTATGAACTTCAGATGCTGTTATAGATCAATTATGACATAGTTTTGGCACTTACTTCCAGGTCCCCCTCATCAGGCTGGGTTGGTTGAGCTTTTAACTAAGAATGACAATGGCCGTATTTCATGTCTGTTCCTGCCACGAATTCCCTTCACTCAGTATGTGACTGTGCAGGAGCTTTTGCTCCAGTTGTAGTGACTCTGCAATCTCAGACGGACTGGTTGTTATCCTCTATCATTGGTTGTCTACCAGGAGCTGAGAGTTTTCATTCTGTGGTGTGCAAAGCAAGGGTCTTGAACTTGTCGAGATTTATCAACTGTATTTATTTTGTGCTAGCTAATGCTCTTGGCTCTACCCATTATTGAATCATTTCTTCAAACACATACAGAGTCTAGCCCCCTCCCCATTGGAATGAATGTCACCAATGGCCTTCTGTTACTAAGTGATAGGGGTTTCTAGAAGGTTATCGTCTTTCATAGCTTTTCGCTCAGACATCTTTTCTTCTATGTCTGCTTCTGTCTTCAGGCTCTTTGAAGTCCCCATTGGCTACGGCAGCTCGAGTCAAAGCCCGCTTGTCTCCTTGGGTTTTCTCTTACGATTTACTTACACTTGGGTTACATTTATACAGAGGTTCTCTTTGACAAGTGGCACATTGCTGAAATAGTTTTCTCCACCCATCCCAGGGAACAGGATAGTGTCCATTAACTATTAATTCAGTTACCTCTAATTGTGAGCATAAGTGCATAATGAAGGAGCATGGGGATTGGACGTAGGCAAACTGGGTTTAAATTTTTACTCTGCCACTTGCTAGGGGTGTGACCTTGGTGATTCAACATAATATCTCTACACCTGAGTCTTCTCATTTATAAAAGAGAGATCTTACCTCTCCAGGCTAATGTGAATATTAGATAAGATGGTATTTGTAAAGTACTCGGCACAGGAAAAGCCCCCAGTAAATAGTTGTAATTATATAATGTGCCATCATCTTGCATTCAATGAACAAGTTGGTATTGAGACCTCCCCTTTGGAATTTATTTCACTGCCCTTATACTGATGGGCTTTCTGGATTCACCTTGAACTATCTCATTCCTCAAAGGATTGCCTTTAATAGTATAAATGGTGCACCCATGCTACATATATATATTTTAAAAAGTGAAGCCCTATTAAATTTAACAACTCACTTTCTTCTGTCACTTGAAATGACGTTTTTGCATTTAGTGAGGAAGACGCTTGTAAAACAGTGGCTTGTCGGGATGTTGAAACATTCCGATATTGAATACTGAAATGTTGGAAATACTGGTTTGAATCTCTTATCTGTGTTCCATGAAGACCGGCATTTTACCACTATGGGTGTCAGATTCCCTGTTATCACTAGAGCTAGATGTTTCAATAGACCCTTAATCTTCATCGTCTCTGTTTAAAGGACAGCATCCCGCCTAGCACACGGGCTTCTGAACAATTCACTTGTGCTTGAGATTTCCATCATGGAGGGAGCTTTCATTCACAGAACTGCCAAAAAGCTTAACAGAAATGGGCAAATATTTCTATTTTCTCATACTTTCATAGAGATGGAAGAAACATGTCAGGAACAAAGCTTGCCTTTAAAGGATAAAACATTATATCAGATACGTGAAAATGTGAGTACATCATTTAGGAATTAATATTATATTACAGTTCCCACCAAGCATTATTCAAGCAACTGTTTATTCTGTCAAGCAGGCATGACATGGACCCCTTTCCATCACAACCTGTGAAGACCTTGGCAATAACAGTGGGCTTACAGTGCCAGGAGCTAAGCCCTGAACTAAGTTTAGAACTAAGTTTGTTGAGACATATAAAATCACTGGTATAAATGTTGGCAGTTCCTTAACCAAAGTTGCGATAACAAGTGTTGATGTAAGGAAAGCAAATGAGATTAATGATCTTTTCCAGGTTTTTATCTGGCAGTGTCTTGCGAGATTGAAATTCCTTTTGCTTTGCCTCAGCCGTGGTTACTCCCCCTGCCCCCCCTCCCCGTCTCCAGTCGAAATGAAGTAATACAGAATTTATCTTTTGGGTGTTCTTTAGAATAGACACATGGTCTCACGCATACCATAGTATGTATTCATGTTGAGAGGAACTGTACAAATACAAAGTAGTCTTAAAGAAAAAAAAGCTTACAAATTCAATGGGGGAGAAAAAGGGCATAGAGTTCCTCTTGCAAAATGAGCATCATTTAATGCAAATAACAAATTAGCAAATAAATTAATCTTTCTCTAAATATAGCATATATCATAGCCAGAATAATTCAGGTTTTAATGTCAAAGCATAAAGTTATTTTAGAAATGTATTTTGACTGACAAGTCTTTTTTTTTTTTGCAGTAATATAGAGGATATAGATGATAAAATGACAGTATACAGCTGATGTCATAGCTTAATTAAATAATTGCACTTTGGATATTACACTGTTGCTTATTTGCAGTAATTCATGCATTACTGCAGCTAATTCATGTATTAGACATTAGGTTCCAAACTAAACAGTAGAATTTGCCTGTCTAAAAGATTTATTTAACCAAAGTTTTCATTAAATAATGGAGAGATCATACATAATGAAGGTATTTTCTCCTGTGCTAAGAAATGGTACAATCCATAGGTTTCTTCCAGGAGTGTATCATGAGATTACACAAATTTTCATTACTGCATTCGAGAACAATATTGTTGAGTAAATATTTGTACTAGTTTGTTGCCATTTTAGGCTTTCCTGAGGTGTACAGAGTCTCAAAAGAGAAATAATTAAAGGATCTTCCTTCCTGGGTAGCACCAAGCAGGGCTTGATATAGGTTTGATTATTTCACTTGTCTCTTTGATAATCCATAACTGTCTTCTCAATTATTTTCATCATCCAGCCAAGCAAAGATAAAAGATGGAACACACTTCCTTTGCCTACTCCCAAGGAAACTCCATTATCCTTGAAAGGCCATGTGACTGCATAAAGCCCAATGTGGGTCGAAAGAAGCAATCCACAAGGACAAGCTTAGTGTGAGCCGAAAATGAAGTTGTTACCAGACAGCAAAATGCAGTCCTCACTTCTTATGAATATTTGAATGAGTAACTAAAAACAGCTCAGTAAGCTCTAAGCAACTATGACAGCTGAAACTGTCTGGAAACCAGGAGTCTGCCAGGACCGTGATGAAAAGATCACCAGTTACCTTGTGCCTCTTCTTCCTGTGGGTCTTCAGAGGGATGGTATCAGATCTATTTTACTCAAATATAAGTTATGAAAAATCTGATTTATCTCTGCACATTCAGAAGCTAAACAGCCCCCAAATCTCTTGCGTTATTTTGAATTCATTAAAATGCAATGATTTCTAACAATTTTTTCAAGGCGAGAGAATGCCATGTTTCTGCAGACCCTGAAATATTGATGCTGTTGTTGTTTTTGCCCATAGAAAATTGGCCCTAGTCAATCTTCCGTGAGTATCTTTCAGATTTTTCCATGTGGGAAGAAAGACAATGAGAACAGAGTCCCTAAAGCCAAAGTTCTCTGAATAATTCTTCCAAAAGCTCTGATAAAAAGAGTTACCAGGTACATAGCCTGACTTATTTATTCCCACATAGGTTGTTGCTTTCCTGTAAAAAAAAAAAAAAAAACAGATAAATTGCTATTTTTATTGGAGCAGAAAATTCAAAACAGATTTTGTCACATGGAGGGAGTTCTAGAAAATATTTATAGAAGTTAAATTTATTTATTTTTACTTGACTTCCTTGGATATGTAGACAAAACAGGACTACCTTAATTTTCATGTCCAGGGTGCTGAGGAAGTCGTGTACAATTTTCCAAGTGATGCCTTTAAGTGGAGAGAGAGAGCCAGTTATTCAGTTTCTCTAAGTGTTATAGTCAATTCTACTTAAACCCACTTAGTTTTGTGCACGTTGATGAGCCGTGTAAATAAAATAAAGCCGTCTGATAGTCCATGAATTCCTGGTGAAGAAAGAAACAATGCAGGTTGAATATCTAATGCAGACAGTGCTGCAATTCAAACCTAGTAACTGACTGAAGATAAAATCACACTGACGGGACCTTGAGGACGATGCCATTCATTCGATGGTTGTTTACACAATCTTTATGAAACATGAAGTTTCCCTGAGAAAGCCCATTTAGAAAGTTCCAGAAAATATTGGTCATTGCTTTAACTGCGAAGAGTTTGAGAACATTTTCAACGACACTGGGGTCCACAATGCCTGTCCAAGAGGCCACTGCTGGGACTCCTCTGCTCATCACTGGAAATGAGAGTCATATTTCCATCTTGATTGTTAAAATACAATTCCAGCTCCTTGGTGTATCTGGACAATGGCAGACACTCCATGGCTGTTGGCCGTGTCCTTTCTCTTTAGCCATGTGTGGATTTAAGATTAGATGTTACCAGGTTTTCAGGTTTTCAGTAAAAGTGGTAAGGAGCATGCAAAATGCCATTCTAGCTTGTGCTCATCCAGTGGAGAGAAGGAAGGAACTAGACTGAATTTGCTCACCCCCACATCAGAAGCCCAGCCCCTCAAGCTGGACAGGAACAGTCACTCTGAAGCAGTGTGAAGAGAAAGAGCTCCATTTGAATATTCAGAGTTAGTCGGATTTCATGCCAGTTGCAAAAGCTCACTAACCTCAGCAGGGCTGTGGAAAGAATGTTGAATCAGCGGTCAGAAGTGTAGCTAGCAATGTGGCCTTCGGAAAGTCACTTACACGCCTCGGACTCTTCTCTCAGCTGTGCAGGGTGGTGTGACTACATTGACAATTACAGAGGCAGTTCTGGGAATGGAATGAGCACAGCTTTTAGGTTCAGAAGACCTGGGATTGCCTTCCCTATCCATCACTTACCCATTGTGGCAGCTTCCGGAACAATCTAGGTTTCCATTTAGGAGGCTCACACGGCTCCCCTCTGGCAGGGTGGCTTGAGAAAAATGAAAGACACGATGGACGGAGAGAGCCCCACACATGCAGGTGCTGTGATAAATGTTAGTTTTTTCTCCTTCCTCATGCTAAAGTTTTTTTTTTTTTCTTCCAATTTCAAATCCTGCAAAGAATTCGTTGAACAAGATAAAGTCTTTCCTGCGGTGTATTTGAACAGAAGTGCTGTCTTGGTATCTCTTACCCACGGCATAGGTGAAAGATTGAAAATTTAGTGCTTGGGATGCCCGGGAAATACCAAGAGACGAATAGATGGTGAAGAAGGACAGGGTCACTTGAAATCACTAAATATGATAATTTTGATACTTTCCAACTCTTTCGTCTTATGGTCTATGATACAGAATTGTTGCATGTCAAATGTAAAGTTTAATTTCAAAGGTCACAACTAGGTCGGTTTAAAATGGAAGTGTCTCCAAAGACTTACACAATAAATATGTATTTGGGTGATAACCATGCATTAACAGGTACTCGTTTTTCTCGCATTACATTGATTTTCAAAATTAATGGGAAAAAAGGCAGCCTTATAATCAAGTGATCTTAAAAGTGGCGTCAGAAGACAAGAGAATAGTGCAATCAGATCCAGCAGTAGTGAATTCTTAAAAGTTTTACTTTAGGGCACCTGGGTGGCTCTGTCAGTTAAGTGTCTCCCTCTTGATTTCACTTCAGATCATGTCTCATGGTTCATAAGACTGAGCCCCATGTTGGGCTCTGCCCTGACAGTGTGGAGTGTGCTTGGAATCCTCTCTCTCCTTCTTGTTCTGCCCCTCCCTTGCTCACACAGCGCTCCCTCTCTTTCTCAAAATAAATAAAAAAAAAAACTTAAAAAAAGTTTTACTTTAACGCACGGGAAAAATTTCCTCCCAAAAAAGCCACCTGTTTCAAGTCCTGTTAAAATAATTCTAAGACCTGGTAATCCCACTTTTTGATATTTGGCCTGAAGAAATACCATTATAATAAAAGCGGCGGAATTTACATGGTTAGGGCAGCATTTTCTCTAAGAGTAACTAATTGGAAATGCCCTACTTTTCTCTCATAGGAGAATAAATAATAATACATACGTGCCATGAAACATGATGTTGTTATTAAAAAGAATGAAGCAGACCTATTCATGCAGCTAAGAGAAGATGTCTATGATTTGTTGTTAGGTGAAAAAAGAAAATGACTGACCAATATGCTTAGTATGTACCCGTTTTGAAACAAAAAATACATATATGCATTATATAAATGTGTGTGTGTGTGTGTGTGTGTGTGTATGTACCAGGCTAACAAAGAAAAATACCTGATATACAGGTGTCGCTGTTTACAGTGACTATCTTGGGTTCGAATTTTTTTTTTATTTTTTTTTTAAGTTTATTTATTTTTAACAGGGACAGAGAGCGAGCATGAGCTGGGGAGGGGCAGAGAGAGAGGGAGACACAGGATCTGAAACAGGCTCCAAGCTGTCAGCACAGAGCCCGACGCAGGGCTCGAACCCACAAACCGTGAGATCATGACCTGGGCTGAAGTCGGATGCTTAACCAACTGAGCCACCCAGGCGGCCCCGGGTTCGAATTTTTTTTAAATGCAATCCTGTTGTGGTGTAACATGCTACCACAAATGTAATACTTTTACAATTAAAAATTAAATTTAAATATGAGTCTAGGTATTAAAATGACTTGGAAAATCAACACATTTCTTCTGACATTTTTTTTTCTCCTAGCAGCTTAACAGTGATGTGCTTTAAACACTCAAGGTCCGTATGTGAAATGAATTAGTGGGTGTTGGCGCTGTGTTTTTCTGCCCTGAATCTAATATTGACTCTTCCATTAGCTTTCTTTGACTCTCAGAAAAACTGGTTCATTCTCAGCTTCCTCATCGAGAAAACAAAAAGATTTGAAATAAACGAAGGGATTGGGCAGAGAAATCCCCTTCCAGCTCTGAGATTTGGTGTTTCTGTTGAAATTAACTAATTTCATGGTCCTTCGTGGTGTAATGCTTTTGTTCAATATGCTTCATCTTTTACTGTAAATAGCCGATTACTTCAGTGGAGAAATGACCAACAATACTCTATTTGGTCGTGATTTTTTTGTTCTGAATAACTGGAATGTCAATTCGTGGATCAGGAAGGTCTTCAGACCTTCACAGTCCTCACATAAGGATAGTTCACAGGTCTGACCTTCCATTTGGGGAATGGCGGTCAAGTGCGTCCCGTGTTTGAAGTGACACGGATTGAGGGCACACTGTTCTTCCTCAAAGTCTTCTGCGATGCTTGGATTTCTGGGATTCTGGGATTGCAGTCTTTTCCCTCCCCCCTGGAGGGCGGCGGTAGGCAGATTTTGTAGATCCCTGTGTCACGAGCCTTGTTGATCTCATTGTTCATCTGGTCTGTGGCATGTATTTGTAGCAAGCCGGCCTTTCAAGAGAATGCATTCTGAATAAAGGCCACCACAATTTGTCTGACACCATTAAAGTTATTTTGTTTTCTCTGGCCACAGTGAGATCATGAATTATTCTCCTTCTCTGAAAAACCGAGTAAACATGGCTCTAAAGATCATCCGCTGTGTGCAGGAGAATGAGAAGCACAGAAGACATTGTGCCTGCCCTTGGAAGTTTAAATTGTACTGAGGGAGACAGAATGAAAACAAAATAAATCCACAAAAGTAGAACACAATGTGCTATTAAAAAAAAAAAAAAAAGCACCAAAGATAAGTGTTCTGAACAAAGAGATAAGGAACTAGGTTTCAAGGAAATACTGAAGTGGCCTCTTGAGAGCTTGATAGCACTTTCCCTGGAAACATATAAGGGAGAAAAGTCAGAGATTTTTATTATATCACTATTACAAAGGGATTTCTGGGACAATTTTTTATAAAGATAGCTGAGGCCACATTGGATAGATCTGAACGTAGAAAGCTCAAATCAGATGATCGCTTTTATATTGCGAGTGGATTAGTGGTAGATAGGAGCTCAGACAGACAGAAATCTCAGACAGACAGAAATCGAACAGGTTCCCTCCGTGGCAAGTGTCCTCAGGTGGGGTCTGAACAAGACCATCTATTGGAATAAAGAAAGGAAATACTTGATCTTTATAAATTCATCCTTAAGTTTATCCTTCAAAATATTCCACCTTCGTATTTGTTTTGTAATGCGACATACTGGTAAGTATTGCAAGAATATAATTTATAAATAAATATTCCTGGTCGGGGCTGCATACTTAGACATTTTATTTCTTGAAATACACATTTGTTCAAGTCTACCTTAATTCAGTCATTTTGCACATTTTGGTAAATAGTTTAAATGACGTTTATCGGACTGCATTAGCCAAAAAAATCTGGAACTCAATGCTTTTGAGAAAAATAACTCCTGATTTAGTTTGTATTATAAATTGTAGATTTTTTTTTATAAGGAAATGTACTGAAAACAACTCTAGTGTTTCTTCTGAATTTCTTACATACCAGCGAAATTTTTCAGGCTGACAAAGTTGGTAGGAACATCAGTGATTCATGGATGGATAGCTCTCCCTCCTTTCAGGTACCTCTGGCTTTTGAGCTAAGCCATTAGGGATTTTCATGTGGGTAAAGAGTGCCCAAGGTAAGAGGTTTGTCTTTTATCTTTAAGGTTTGAAGGCAATGCCTTCGGGGGTTTCTGTGATTTCCTGGCAGTGCAGTAACTGTGGTAAGCTAAGGCACTTGGTACTTCCTTGTCATTATGCTGGCAGGAACACGGTGGAATCCGGTGGAATCTGCTCTGAGTCCTGTGCCCTTCCCCCTCACCATGTAGACTGTGATCAATGTCACCAGCTTTGTTTCTCTATTCTGTCAGATCCCCAGCCTCATCCTGTGCAGGTGGGTTACTCTTGTTGATTTTCCACCTAATTATGTGACATTTCTTGAGCACCAATTGGACGTTTGGTTCTGGTCAAGGGATTATTTACTGATCGTGTGGCTCATGGAAGGTGGGGCGGGGTATTTCTATCTTCTTTCAAGAGTGTCCACAAACAAGAAAGGGTCAGCAGGTGTTTGGAAAAACCACTGCAGTTATAAACTGGCATAACCTTTGATTTATAAAATGACTTTTCTCCATTAAATAAAAAGTGAGAGTAGATTTTTATCAATAAAATAAGCATGGTGCAGGATATTCTTCATACCTGTATAAGTGTTCTTTAGAGAAACAAAACCAATAGGAGATATCTATACTTATATTGATATAGATATAGGTATATCAGTCGTTTTTCTATTAAGGTCCTCAAGCGATTAGATGAAGCTCGCCCCGCATTATGGGGGTAATCTGCTTTACTCAGGGTCTACTGATTTACGTGTTAATTTCATCCAAAAAATATACACTCACGGAAATATCCAGAATCGTGTTTAATACAAATATCGTGTACAGCAGCCTAGCCAAGTTGAGACATAAAGTTAACCATTACAATATGCTCGCAAAGTCTTGGACTACTTAATGAATTACTGCTCTGCCATACATAGTTGACAAAATGCCTCTTGTTGTACTCCTGCATGCTAGAAATAATTCTAGTTCAGTGATGTCACTTTCAACAAAAGCTCTCTAGTTATTTCCTTTTCAGAGCAGTTAGAAATAGGCTTTGATTACTGAAGGCATGAACTCACGATCTACAACTCAGTTATTAATCAGGTTCTGTCTAAAGAGTCAAAAAGAGTGTGTGATGTGGATTAAAATGTTGGACGCCCCCTCCTGTGTGGTGCCAAGGAAGGGACAGCAGGTGATATGAGGGAGTGGGAGTCTCCCCTCGGCGTGTCCCCAGTGAACAAAATCATCACTTTTACTTTTGCTAGATCCCTGCATTCTCAAAGCAATACACTTTTGTCAATGTTAGTCCCTTTGATATTTAGCTATTTATTCATTTATTTATAAAATAATCTCTGTCCAACAGGGGGCTCCAACTCACGACCCCCAGATGAAGGGTCGCACACTCTCCCGACTGAGCCAGCCAGGCACCCCGATGTTAGTCCCCTTTAAGTTGGAAAACACTCGACTTACTGTGAGAAATTAATATCATTACAAGTCGTAGCTAGCACTTACTTCTAAAATACCTTCAAGAGTTCAGCTCCAAAACTGCATCTCCCAAAGGCTCACATTTCTTTTCCTGACCTGGATATGCCTTAGGTAAAAATGTAGAGAAAGAATGGTTCTTGCCTTTTATTTAACATTACCAGGATACAATGTCCTTGCCTCCAAGCTGTTTTGCTGGTATACCCGAAGTGCCAAATGCTGTTCTATTCTTCTGCAGGAGTAAGTCAGGCGTCCACACTGCCAGCTCCCTTCAGGAGTCACCTCCATGGGTACATATTGGACAATGCAGCAGCTGGACACTTGTGTCTCCTGAGTCATCCGGTAGCTGCTCGTCCACACCTCATCCACTATCTCATGGCTCCTAGCTCTGTAGGGGATACTGCTTAATTTGGTTCACTAGTTTTAGCTCATCACTCTTGGTGGTGTCCACTGGGGAGGGCTGCTTCCTTCCTGGGCCCAGCAGAGTGGGGAATTGGGGGTAGAACCCACTTCTCTTTACTGCCTTGTTCCTTGTCCTCTATGGTACATTGCCCCCAGATGTTTCCTTGGCTCTCTCATTGGCTTTTTGGTGGAGCAGGGGAAGTCAAAAGGAATAAGAACACAGGTGGGGAAAAGAGTGAGGGCAACTGAGCCCCTACCAAAACAAAGCCAGTATTCCTTTCTTCCTCTGCGCTAAGTTGTTTTCCTCTGGAAGGCGGCTTCCCTCAGTTTCATCCATCTTTTGGAAATGCTTCTCCTAACCAACGAGTGATCTCTCTCCAGGATTTCTTCCCTCATCTGTCTTTTCCTCGAGTGAGAGCTAAATGAGTCTAAAATACTGCCCTGGAGGCTCCGCTAGGACTGGATTGATGATCTTTGATGCCCTGGGTCTCACGCCACAGTAGAGGCGGGTGTGAACATTTACGTTTCCTCTCTTCGAGAGCTTCCGCCGGTGTGAGCAGCAGATAGGGTTCCTAGTTCTTCCGGCATCAAGTGGGTATCCGCTGGTAGGTGCGTGCACACGTATTCATACTCGTATCGAGGATAAACTGAATCTCACAGAGAGTGAAATCTAAATATATATGGAAGTGACATTTTTCTAGCCGGCTCATACCAAAGCTCTGCTCGGAAAAGGTGCCAGTTTTTTGTTTTTTTGTTTTTTTTTTTAATATATATTTTGCCGAACAGACACACTTACTCTTTATTTTCAATTTCACACCGTGTCCCTAGGCTTCCTGAGCCCAGGCACCGGCTAAAAGATTGTGGCCAGAGCCGAGTCATTTGTTTGTTGAGAATGCCTCTTAGCACAGGAAGCCCGGCTTTGAAATTGCCCTTGGTTTTGAGCTGGGCCAAATCAAATCTTGGCAAAAATGCATTGGCATTCCATTTTCTTTGGTTAGCTGAAGAAATATGGTAGGATAATACCGGACTGTCCATTACTAAAATGCCATAATGGTGCTCCTGGTGGTGTAGGTTCATCATGCTTTTCTACCTGTGCAGAAACAACGAGGGATTACACTGAGGTGCTCACAATTTTGTCTGAAAGAGCTTAGTTTTTCAGAGTTTCTTTACATAGGGAAGTTACTAACATAGTTTCCTGACTGGCGATTTCTTTCCTCCAAGGAAAGGATTGTATTTGGAGAAATAAATGCCTTGATAAAGTGATTGGAAGTGGAAGGTTGGGTTTTCGGGAAGAGATTGGATGGAGGCAATAGAAACACAGCTAAACTTCAAAGAAAGGAGTTGACGGAGGGAGTGGGTCATCGAGAGCTGATCAGCTCTTATGGGGCAGGAAGGGAAACTATGGGCTACTGGGCCAATTTTGTGAAAATTTGCACCCCAAGTTGACAGTCATTATTACAGAACTAGTTAAAGGATAGAAAAAAGAAATACCCAATTTTAAATTGTCTGCTGAACCGTTCTGTTGCATTATTTCTTCTTCCCCGGTGAGTTTCTGTCTCCAGGGGCCATCTTTTATGAGTAGGATAGAGTGTGTTTGTACTGAGAGGAGAGGAGTGCAGTAAAGAGAAGCCCCGTTGAAAAGGAAAAAGGTGCAGTCCTAGACACAAAGTACGGAGAGAGAAATGGACGGAAGTTGGACACTGGAACCAGAGGTGACTAAGGAGTAATGGGATTTCTATAATTTTGAAATATTCCCTGTGAGAACTTTGGACTTCCCACAGGATGTGAGTTGGTAGTTGAAAATCATCTTATAAAGATTTTAAGTGGCAGGGTGACCCCATGACACCTTGGTTACACTGAGCAAGTACCGAATTTTTGTCACTTAGAAGGAATAATTCAGGAGCACTCGTTAAAAAAAAAAGCCAAGTCTCACAAACACAATAGGACAAAATAGGTGGTTTGAAGCAATGACTTGGGTGTACGTTTTGTCTTAGGTTCATTTGATTGAACGGAACGAAGGTGTACTCAAGAAATCATCAGTCGGTGTTTCCCCAAATCCTCATCAAATTACTGTTAATTACAGCGGAGAGTAAATGTTCTCCCTCGGGAATCTGGAACTCAGCCTCCTGTAGACCGTCACTGTCCCTTCTCCTCTCCAAGTCTTTGAAGGCGCATGTCCTATCCTAAACAGTCATTAGATATTTTTATAATACTATATAATACTGCCTTTAGTTTTCATACAAAAACTCCCCCACCCTCGCACACAGTATTTATGGTCAAACCAACACGCTAAGCAAATTTCCCATCCCTGGGTGGGAAGCTTTCTCCCCCTTTCCAACTTTAAAAATGTGGTTTTTTTTAACCTAGTTATTTATTGACTGTCTCCTTAGGTAGAATGCAAGGTCTGGGAGAACAAGGAATCTTTGTTTTCTTTGTTTGTGTATCCAGATCAGAAGTTTAATACACATTTATTGAACACATGGATAACGTGGCATACCTACCCCAGCCTTACTTTGCTTTATATCCCCAGGGATGTACATAAACGAGACAGAGAAGTCTTAGGAGAGGGGGTTTATTAAGAAGAATCTCCACCCTTCGGTTCTAATTCTAAGCCATTCTGTAGTCTCTCCTAGGCTATAGTTGGTATATAACGAGTCTTGGTGCACATTATATAAAGGTGCTGTCGCAAAACAGGTGGATTTTTAAAGGTCTCTCTTTTTCTGGGTTGACAGAATTGCTGCTAGGGCTCACGGCTTGGCAGACTGAGCTAGGTCTGCAGGGGCACTGAACAGTCTGGGCTCTCTCTGAACCTCTCAAGGTGTCCTGATGGTCTCTGCCTCCTACCTCCCACCTCCTCAAGCAAGGAGGGATCTGATTGGTCCCCTCAGCCACCACGTGACGTGATACCGCTTTATTGGCCTGTCCCTGGCTCACGCTCCTATCCTTGGTCCTATCAATGCAGGCGCCTTGGTAGGATGGCCTGGTTTTCGCAGAAAAGGACCAGAGCAGTCTGCGTAATTTACGGGATGGTTCCACTGTGGCTTTCATGATGGATACAGCTTTTTGGCACCAAAGCCATGTCAATAGGTGAGAGAAGGAACCATAGGTACCATCAAATTTTGCTAGTGGTGAGAAAACAAATTGTCATGGAGTTGATATCCAAAAGAGGCTGGCAGCTTACTTTGGATTGTTTCGGCATGAACGGTCTTCAACTGCCTCTTCCATTTCTTCTCACAAACACTGTGCGCATTATCCCTATTTGATGGCTGAGGACACTGAGGCCCAGAAAGTATCAGTGCACCTAAAGTCTCACAACCATCAAATAGACTCGACAGTCGGACCCAGATGTCTTGTCTTCTCATTTCCGTCTGTTATTGTATTTAACATAGTGCTTTCATTTCAAGAACAGCCCACAGGGTGAAGGTGCTGGAGATGGTGACTTAAATGATAGGGTTTTCTCGTATCTGCGAAAGGAGTTGCATTTTTAAAACGCCTGATCAACTGCCTGAAATGACTTAAGGCCACATGCATACTTTACATTCAAATATTCATTTATTTTTATTCTTTAATATTTCCTGAATTCCTTCATTGTAGTGGGTCACCCTTGCAAAGACTTTTCCAAAAACCATTAGCTTTGTTAACAAGAGAAAGAGAGACAGAGAGAATATTCTGGAAAAAATAGCATTTTAAGCCCTGATGACATTTATTTATTCTGTCACTCTGCCACCTTTTCTTCCTTTTCTGCTCCTAATATCAGAGCAACAACTAAATAGAAATGCTCTCTAAGGTCTTCCTTAATCTTAGTTCTCAAGAAGACAAGCGAAGTAAGTATGACTGATAGATGCTTTGAAGATCTGCTCATACATTCTCAGTAGCGCTATAGGAATATCTTTATATCTTGGGCACAAAAGTCTAGCTCTTCATGGGGAACAATTTTCTATGTGGCACAGAATAAAATGGTCGCAGGAAATGCTTCCAGCCCTATAGCTTTGAGCGCCTCAGATCACATGATATGCATATCAATTCACAATAGGCACATCATGTATCTTTTTGGCTTTGTTTACTTTTATTTATTAATTTGCTTATTCATAAATTTGTTCATCAGCTGCTTCATATTTTCATGTTGACCACTTTCCAACCTAAAAAAAGTGTCCTTTTGTCCCAGGGATTTAAAATAATGGAAGGAGCACCCCACTGAGACCGCCAACCGCATTCTCCTTCAGGTTTACATGGTCAAGTGTTTCTTTTTTTTTTTTTTTTCAATATATGAAATTTATTGTCAAATTGGTTTCCATACAACACCCAGTGTTCATCCGAAAATGTACCCTCCTCAATACCCATCACCCACCCTCCGCTCCCTCCCACCCCCCATCAACCCTCAGTTTGTTCTCAGTTTTTAAGAGTCTCTTATGGTTTGGCTCTCTCCCACTCTAACCTCTTTTTTTTTTCCTTCCCCTTCCCCATGGGTTTCTGTTAAGTTTCTCAGGATCCACATAAGAGTGAAAACATATGGTATCTGTCCCTCTCTGTATGGCTTATTTCACTTAGCATAACACTCTCCAGTTCCATCCACGTGGCTACAAAGGGCCATATTTCATTCTTTCTCATTGCCACGTAGTACTCCATTGTGTATATAAACCACAACTTCTTTATCCGTGCATCAGTTGATGGACATTTAGGCTCTTTCCACAATTTGGCTATTGTTGAGAGTGCTGCTGTAAACATTGGGGTACAAGTGTCCCTATGCATCAGTACTCCTGTATCCCTTGGGTAAATTCCTAGCAGTGCTATTGCTGGGTCATAGGGTAGGTCTATTTTTAATTTTTTGAGGAACCTCCACACTGTTTTCCAGAGTGGCTGCACCAGTTTGCATTCCCACCAGCAGTGCAAGAGGGTTCCCGTTTCTCCACATCCTCTCCAGCATCTATAGTCTCCTGATTTGTTCATTTTGGCCACTCTGACTGGCGTGAGGTGATATCTGAGTGTGGTTTTGATTTGTATTTCCCTGATGAGGAGCAACGTTGAGCATCTTTTCATGTGCCTGTTGGCCATCCGGATGTCTTCTTTAGAGAAGTGTCTATTCATGTTTTCTGCCCATTTCTTCACTGGGTTATTTGTTTTTCGGGTGTGGATTTGGTGAGCTCTTTATAGATTTTGGATACTAGCCCTTTGTCCGATATGTCATTTGCAAATATCTCTTCCCATTCCGTTGGTTGCTTTCAGTTTTGTTGGTTGTTTCCTTTGCTGTGCAGAAGTTTTTTTTTATCTTCATAAGGTCCCAGTAGTTCATTTTTGCTTTTAATTCCCTTGCCTTTGAGGATGTGTCAAGTAAGAAATTGCTACGGCTGAGGTCAGAGAGGTCTTTTCCTGCTTTCTCCTCTAGGGTTTTGATGGTTTCCTGTCTCACATTCAGCTCCTTTATCCATTTTGAGTTTATTTTTGTGAATGGTGTGAGAAAGTGGTCTAGTTTCAATCTTCTGCATGTTGCTGTCCAGTTCTCCCAGCACCATTTGTTAAAGACACTGTCTTTTTTCCATTGGATGTTCTTTCCTGCTTTGTCAAAGATTAGTTGGCCATACGTTTGTGGGTCTAGTTCTGGGGTTTCTATTCTATTCCATTGGTCTATGTGTCTGTTTTTGTGCCCATACCATGCTGTCTTGATGATGACAGCTTTGTAGTAGAGGCTAAAGTCTGGGATTGTGATGCCTCCTGCTTTGGTCTTTTTCTTCAAAATTACTTTTGCTATTCGGGGCCTTTTATGGTTCCATATGAATTTTAGGATTGCTTCTTCTAGTTTCGAGAAGAATGCTGGTGCAATTTTGATTGGGATTGCGTTGAATGTGTAGATAGCTTTGGGTAGTATTGACATTTTGACAATATTTATTCTTCCAATCCCTGAGCACGGAATGTTTTTCCATTTCTTTATATCTTCTTCAATTTCCTTCGTGAGCTTTCTATAGTTTTCAGCATACAGATCTTTTACATCTTTGGTTAGATTTATCCCTAGGTATTTTATGCTTCTTGGTGCAATTGTGAATGGGATCAGTTTCGTTATTTGTCTTTCTGTTGCTTCATTATTAGTGTATAAGAATGCAACTGATTTCTGTACATTGATTTTGTATCCTGCGACTTTGCTGAATTCATGTATCAGTTCTAGCAGACTTTTGGTGGAGTCTATTAGATTTTCCATGTATAATATCATGTCATCTGCAAAAAGTGAAAGCTTGACTTCATCTTTGCCAACTTTGATGCTTTTGATTTCCTTTTGTTGTCTGATTGCTGATTTTAGAACTTCCAACACTATGTTAAACAACAGCGGTGAGAGTGGACATCCCTGTCGTGTTCCTGATCTCAGGGAAAAAGCTCTCAGTTTTTCCCCATTGAGGATGATGTTAGCTGTGGGCTTTTCATAAATGGCTTTTATGGTCTTTAAGTATGTTCCTTCTATCCCGACTTTCTCGAGGGTTTTTATTAAGAAAGTTGCTGAATTTTGTCAAATGCCTTTTCTGCATCGATTGACAGGATCATATGGTTCTTATCTTTTCTTTTATTAATGTGATGTATCACATTGATTGATTTGTGAATGTTGAACAAGTCCTGCATCCCAGGAATGAATCCCACTTGATCATGGTGAATAATTCTTTTTATATGCTGTTGAATTCAATTTGCTAGTATCTTATTGAGAATTTTTGCATCCATATTCATCAGGGATATTGGCCTGTAGTTCTCTTTTTTTACTGGGTCTCTGTCTGGTTTAGGAATCAAAGAAATACTGGCTTCATAGAATGAGTCTGGAAGTTTTCCTTCCCTTTGTGTTTTTTGGAATAGCTTGAGAAGGATAGGTATTATCTTAGCTTTAAACGTCTGGTAGAACTCCCCTGGGAAGCCATCTGGTCCTGGACTCTTATTTGTTGGGAGATTTTTGATGACTGATTCAATTTCTTCACTGGTTATGGGTCTGTTCAAGCTTTCTATTTCCTCCTGATTGAGTTTTGGAAGCGTGTGGGTGTTTAGGAATTTGTCCATTTCTTCCAGGTTGTCCAGTTTGTTGGCATATAATTTTTCATAGTATTCTCTGATAATTGCTTGTATCTCTGAGGGATTGGTTGTAATAATCCCATTGTCATTCATGATTTTATCTATTTGGGTCATCTCCCTTTTCTTTTTGAGAAGTCTGGCCAGAGGTTTATCAATTTTGTTTATTTTTTCAAAAAACCAACTCTTGGTTTCATTGATCTGCTCTACAGTTTTTTTAGATTCTATGTTGTTTATTTCTGCTCTGATCTTTATTATTTCTCTTCTTCTGCTGGATTTAGGCTGTCTTTGCTGTTCTGCTTCTATTTCCTTTAGGTGTGCTGTTAGATTTTGTATTTGGGATTTTTCTTGTTTCTTGAGATAGGCCTGGATTGCAATGTATTTTCCTCTCAGGACTGCCTTCACTGCGTCCCAAAGCGTTTGGATTGTTGTATTTTCATTTGTTTCCATATATTTTTTAATTTCTTCTCTAATTGCCTGGTTGACCCACTCATTCTTTAGTAGGGTGTCCTTTAACCTCCATGCTTTTGGAGGTTTTCCAGACGTTTTCCTGTGGTTGATTTCAGGCTTCATAGCATTGTGGTCTGAAAGTATGCATGGTATGATTTCAATTCTTGTATACTTATGAAGGGCTGTTTTGTGACCCAGTATGTGATCTATCTTGGAGAATGTTCCATGTGCACTCGAGAAGAAAGTATATTCTGTTGCTTTGGGATGCAGAGTTCTAAATATATCTGTCAAGTTTTTCTGTCGTCCACTTGACTGGCAGAGAAGTTGTCAAGATAAAGGAGACCGTGTTCCTAAGGTGCTTTTAGATTTCTGAAGAAAGAGTGGTGAGACACACATTGACAACAATGATGATACTGGTGATGATGATGTGTGTTAACGATTATATTGAAAAAGGGAGAAGGTGGTTTTAAAAAATAAGTTAATAACCTTAGATAACACTGACGGACAAAAAGAAAGTACTGTATTCTTATGAAACTGCAATATGGTATTTCCTCACAGTTGCTAAACACTGAGTCTCCCTTTTCAGGAAGTCAAGGTAGTTCCCGTTTGTGAAGGGACCACCATTTTAGAAAATATTTAGTTTAGGTGGCTCAATACAACCGATCGATAGATCCACCAACGCATCCTGTTTCCCGTCCGCTGAATTTTGCAGTTCAAGGTCCTCCAGGGAAGATCGAATGGAAATGAATTTAGAGTCTGGGATGGTAAGGAAATTTGGGTTTGTTGAGAGTCTGGGTTATAGACTGAAAGTTTGTGTCCCCTCAGAATTCATGTTGAAGCTCTGACCCCCCTTGTAGCTCTATTTGGGGATGTAGCCTCTAAAGGTTAATTGAGGCCAGAAGGGTGGAGTCCTGATCCAACAGAATGAGTATCCTTTTTTTTTTTTTTAATTTGTTTTTAATGTTTATTTGCTTTTGAGAGACAGAAAGAGAGCGGGAGTGGAGGACGGGCAGGGAGAGAGGGAGACACAGAATCTGAAGCAGGCTCCAGGCTCTGAGCTGTCAGCACAGAGCCTGATGCGGGGCTCGAACCCACGAACCACGAGATCATGACCTGAGCCAAAGCCAGACGCTTAACTGACTGAGCCACCCAGGTGCCCCTAGAAAGAGTGTCCTTGTAAGAAGAGACACCAGAGAGCTTTCTGTCTCTCTCCTGTGTGCACAGAGGAAAGGCCGTGTGGGGACACAGTGAGAAGGAGACTGTCTAAAAATCAGAAGAGAGCCTCACCAGAAACTGAGCCTTTATGGAAACTGGTCTTAGACTTTCTAGCTTCCAGAGCTGTGAGAAAATAAATTTCTGTCTTTAAGCCACCGCGTCTGGAATTTTGTTAAGGCCGTCCAAGCTGCCCACTGCAGTCCGCTATTGTTGATACTTGAAAACAAAAGCAAGGTGTCCTCAAGAACTCAGAGATGATGGAAACAAGACCGTGCCTGTGGCTTCAAGGCCACCAACACTGGACTGACACAATGTCAGCAACATCAGGGACACAACTATTCCATTTAACATCCACTAGATGCTAGGCACGAGCACTGGCACTTTACAAGTATTAAATCATTTAATCACTCCAAACGTCTGTTAATAAGTCTCTCTTTTAATGTGCAACTTTTAAATGTGGTCAGAGAATCTCAGAGTGATTAGGTCACACTCAAGGTCACTCAGAGATACAAGGATTCAAGCCTGGGCTGTCTAATCCCCAACACCAAGGGCTTCACGTTGTCCACACTGCAACTCAACTAGATGCATTTAATACTTAAGGAAAGAGTGTGGCTATCAGAAGAGTAGTTAGTTAGCAGCAAAGCACAGGAAATGAAAATTATAGATACAAAGCTGGCATAATTCATCTTGGCACATCTGAGATCTCTGTCATCTCAAATGAGCTTCCAAACCTGTGAAAACCAAGCTTGGGCTTATAATTAACAAAAGTGCCCTCTGTTCTGTGTTACTCACATTCATTTTGTGCCTTCTACTAGCTAATGAGCTCTATGAGACCTGGAACTAGGATTTGATGTAAACTTCTTCAGGATTGTCCTTAGCTGGAAGCAATGATGGGTAAGTAGCAAGTGCTCAATAGATGTTGATTGAATCTTATTCATCTGACAGCTCACAACATCAGGTCTACTGTAGAGATTCATGGATTTTGCCTCGGTTACTGTTTGTTGCTCTTCAAGCCCCTCCTCCCTGGTCTGTAGCTCAGCCCAGTAATGTCAACACTTACTATGCCAGGCTGAATATTTCCTGGGATTCTGCAGGCATACTGCAGACAAGAAACAAGCCATTTTTGTCCCTGAGGGCTTTCGAAAACAAAGGCGTCTCCTATGTGCCATTTCTTTGTAGCATCAGAATATCACAAACTTCTTAAAACTACAATCAATAAATTATAAATTTAAAAAATGTCTGTATTCACAAAGATGTCTTTTGACATCCTATTTTTATCCCCTGTTTTATCAGCCCGTACCTTCTAAATGATCCTTCCTCCTCGTGTCCTCACTCAGAGCCAGACTACAGGGTCACACAGGTATTGCCTCGTTCGGGCTTTCCATTTTCAAAGGTCAAATGTATCTATTTCTTTTATTCATTAGGCTTTTAAGTAAATATGCCCCTGACTTGATTCTGGTAAGTAAAGTGAGTCTTTGAAAGATATGCCAGAAATATGCAAAGCAATCTCAAAAGTGGGAGGTTTACTATGTTAAGAAATTTTGAGGATGGCGAATACGCATCTTCATGAAAGCTTGGTAGTATGGATGCGAAGGGAGATTATCCATTACTTGTAGATTGGAGTTTAGTCTAGAATGTTAATATCGCAATGCTTATTTGCTATCACCTTATAGATTTGGAGTTTATGAGGCAAATATTTGAACACACTTTATCTCCCAGAGATTGGGTCTGCCAGTTTAGTGCAAACAGTGGGTTTTTTATTGGCAAAACTAATAGGGTAGAAGAGATTGTACGCAGATTTTTTTTATTGACTATATTCCCTATGCTGTTCTTTTCATTTCCGTGACTTATTTGTTTTATAACTGAAAGTTTGTACCTCTTAATCCCCTTCACCTTTTTCACTCCTCTCCCCCACGCCCATCCCCACTTTCTCTCTGGCAGTCACCAGTTTATGCTCTGTATTTAAAAGTCGATTTGTTTTTTCCTCTGTTTGTTTGTTCCTTTATTTTAGTTTTAGATTCCACATATCAGTGAAATCATATGCTATGTATCTTTCTCTGTCTGACTTACTTCAGTTAGCATATACACAGATTTTTGATGAATGTTTTCTCTAACAGTTGTTAAATGTCTGTCCATATCCTCCTGGCCGACTTCTAAGTTTATTTGTAGCTGTGGTGGGCAGTTTCTGTACATACTGTTTTCTGCTGGAGGCTCTCTCCAGTGTGATAGGAGCTGCCCACTTCTCATGCAGGCAATGCCGTCTAGAGGGAGAGGGGTCAGTGTTCCTCAGTGGGAGAATTCTGCAATGTGAATTGCATGATAGCTCACATCCCATGACACTGAGCCTTGGTTTCCTGCAGCTATACCCCACTCATTAATATACCCTCCTTTGGGTTTTCTCTCTTGAAGATTAGATAAAGCAACGGAGGTAACGCATGTCTGATTTAAATCTGCGGTCCGGTTTCTAAAGGAAATTTTTGTCAATGTCTCTTAACCAATGCAACCCCTTTGTTCTTTGTTGCTATTGTTCCTCCTGTTCTTCTTTAGTAAACTAAACACACTTCTTTAAGACCACCCATGGGGAGGGGCGCCTGGGTGGCTCAGCCGGTTAAGCGTCCCGCTTCGGTGCAGGTCATGATCTCGCGGTTTGGGAGTTCGAGCCCCGCGTCAGGCTCTATGCTGACAGTTCAGAGCTTAGAGAAAATGACTGCCCACAGGGGGCCAGAGCCATGGCTGTTTTGTTTGTATCTGTGTCTCCAGCTGGTAACAAAAATTTAGCACATGGCAGGCCCTTAATAAGTATGCTCCAAGTGGAAATTTATGTGTATAGATGTGCATGGATTTATTTATTGCAAAATTCAGCGGGTTTTATTATAAGCACAAAGTTGTGCAACCATTGACTAATTCTAGAAGATTTCCACCCCCCCCCCAAAAAAAAAAAACCTGTACCACCAAATTCCTCCCTTCCCTAATCCTCAGGCAACCACTAACCTACTTTCTGTCTCAATGGATTTGTCTACTGCGGACATTTAATACAAATGGAATCATATAATTGGGGTGCCTGGCTGGCTCAGTTAACCATCTGACTTCGGCTCAGGTCATGGTCTCACGGTTTGTGAGTTCGAGCCCTGTATCAGGCTCTGTGCTAACAGCTCGGAGCCTGGAGCCTGCTTCAGATTCTGTGTCTCCTTCTCTCTTTGCCCCTCCCCCACTCACACTCTGTCTTTCTTTCTCTCTCAAAAATAAACATTAAAAGAAGTAGCATAGGATTTTCAAGGTTCGTTCATGTTGTGGCACGGATCAGTGCTTCATTCCTTTTTATAGCTGAATAATGGTCCCTTGCATGTATATACCATATTTGTTTACCCATTAGTCAGTTAATGGACATTTGGGTGGTTTCTACTTTTTGGTTATTATGAATAATACTGCTACGAATATTCATGCACAAGCAGCTGTACCATTTTAGGTTTCCATCAGCAATGCACAAATGTGCAGGCCTTCTGCATCTTCACACCTTGTTATTGTTTTCATTTTTATTATAGCCTTCCCAGTGCCAGGTTGAATTTGATTTGAGAAGAATGGTCTTTGGAGGACATCTTAGCATTCTTTTTTATCTAGCAACTTGCTTTCTTGGAGACCTCTTGGCATTTTGCAGCACTACTGGAAAGAAGCTCCATGACGTAACCAATATTGTTGACTTATAAGAAGGCCGTGATGGTCCTTCAGCATTCAACATTTTCTCTGGTGCCCCTTTTCAAATCTAATCAAATCAGAGGTAGTTCAGCATACAGTTCTGAGCTTATCAGATTGTGTGACCATGGGAAAGCCCCTTTTTCTCTCTGGACCTCAGGCACTTTACATGTATATTGAGTAAGACATGTTCAATGTCTTACTGGAAGGTTGGAATAAACCCTCTCAAAGCTTACTTTTAAAGTTCAACGCAAGGCAGTAATCGATGTCTGCTTTCTAGTCTCCTCCCTGATCTGCCTCCTTTCTTTTTGGGAATTGGTCCTCATTTCTGGCGACTGATTCTTACGGGAACCTTCGAAGCAGCATCCCTCACTCCAGAAATGGACCTAATTAAAGTACTTTCTTCTGCCTGGACAGAGCGATCAGTTCAGAGATAGGTATATGGCACAAGTGAGGGAAATTGGAGTCTTTCGTGGGATTGTGAACCTAAGCTATTAGGGAGGGTGCCCTCTGCTGCTGGGACTCGGTAGCTAAAGGAGTGTGTCCCCTGTGGTGCTGGTGGCCATCATGCCCTCCACATGGAAAGTAGAAATGATGAGACACATTGTGTTGTTCGAGGTCCTTGATTCACCTGGGCCTGCAGTTAAATCCACCCCTACATTTTTCTGTTCTTCCTTCTGTGTGTGTGTGCATAACTTATCTTAGTTGAATTTCAGTCACTTCTCTTAATCAGAAAGTGTCTGACTAATATATACAGAAACATTTACTGAGTGTCCATGGTGGATACTTTGGAGTCAACAAAGAAATGTAAGTCCACAGTCTCAAGGAGCTTACAGGCTAGGTTAATGGCCAAGCCGCAGAAATAAGAAAGCCCGCTGTGCAGTCAACCTTGTCTGTATGAGGAAAGGTGCTTTGACTGTCCAATTTACTGATCAGTATTTTAACTAATGTGCCATTTCAGAGACTGAAGTTTCATGGCACAGAGTCTCACATAGTTTTCATATCTGATGGCCCTGAATGGTCTACCACATATTAGCTGCATGACTTTGGACATGGTGTTTTAATGTTCAGAGCCTCATTTTCTTGGTCATCCATAAAATAGGGATACTATTATTTAGTTCATGGGTTGTTTTGAAGATGAAATAAAACAATTCAGACAACGCGGTTCCTAATACCTAATTCGTCTTCATAACTCTGCTCCCTTTCTCTGTCCAGAACCCCCTCCAGTCTTGAAAAATCAAACTAATTCAGAATCTGCCTGTAAAAAAAAAAATACCTGTAAACAGGAGAAAGCTTTTTTTGAAACAGTGATATAAAATAGTTCTTCATCTAAATCTTAAAATAGTAACCATTTATTTGGGATAATGAATTCACAAACATATTTAAACAACATAATTTAGTGGTTTGCCCAGGTGTTGGCACAGTTTAGGAAAGCTAGCAGGCAGAGATAGATATTCATTGAATGTAATTATTCCTCATACAGAATGAATAGGATTACTAGAAATTAACAACCAAAATGTGTTTATTAAGAATTCTTTTGCCTGAAAGCATGGGTGTTTTGATTCCGCGTTGTAACTGTAACAGTCTTTGTATGACATTGGTAATGTAACCAACACACCTATTTGTCATTGACTCTAGGACTTGTTGACACATAAATAAGAAATGAAAATAATGTAGTGACCCAAAGGGCATCCTGGTGAATCACCCCCATATTGTTATTATTGTTTAATGAGCACGCATGATAAATTAATGTTATGCTAATGGATAATCAGTTTATATTCTGCTGGCTCAGGGCATATATAACATGTTCACTTGACTTTTAGTTGCATTTCTAGTTTTTCCAAACATCAGTTACTCTTTTTCAAACCTTAGTTGCCCTTGTCTTTATGAACCTGACCCTACCTACAGGGTGACCAGAATTTGTTGAAGTAGTGAAGAAACAATTAAAATATTTAAAGATATTTCCTGAAAATAAGTATTCATTAGTGTACATGTATAAGGTAGAAATACGAAATGGCATGAGGGTTGCTCTTACCGTCTAAAACAATGGCAAGTTTGTTTATAGAACAATCATCCTTTGAATCAATTATTTTTCTGATTAGATTACCCTCATAAGGAAATGAATACAGTGCCCTTTAGAAATGCAATATAGTTATGAAAAAAAAAAAAAGCCCACCCTCTCCCTGTACATTTTAATGATTAGCAAAGCTATCTCATGGTTTGGATGGAGGCCCAGGAAATGATCCAAATGGGATTATATTTTCTTAATCTATTAGGATAATGTACAACTTGCTTCCACTCTCCACCCTACCCCATCTAACTTGGCAAGTATTGTTAGCAGACTCTGAAATAGTTATAGTCCAGAGACAGACTCACATACAGTTTATCATCTCCAGACGCTGTGTCTGTCATAGCCTGAAATCTTAAGAAGAAAGTATTGCTGACTAGAAGAGAATTCATGTGTTTTAGAATTTGATTGATTATGGGCACCCAGTTAACAGTCAGTGTGATCAGCATTATGCAAACAGATAAGGGTCATGGCCTCTGTTTGCTAAAAGTGTTCGCTTTCCACATGCACCCCTTAAAAAGTTACAGCGAGTATTGAGTTTCAAATTTATAATAAAAATTCAGGAAAATCTAAAGTGATCATTGTTTCTTAGCACCCGCTCTTAATCTGCCTGCATAGCCCAATGCAAGTGTAAGCACTGGGGAGGAGAGAGATGCTGTTTTTGTAGTGATCAGGCGGCTTAAGGTAGGCAGTCATCTGAACGGCTTTCAGAATTAAAGAGCTCTGGATGAAAAAGTGGTGAGCCCTGCTTGGGGAAGACACCAAGACTTTGCCCTCTGCTCAGATGATTTTGCCTAGGTGCGATCGTGATCGTGATCATTGAGAGACTCAGAGATAAGAGCCAAAGTTGCCAGTCACGCCAGAGGAAGGGGCACTGCTCTTTCTTCTCCCTGCAGATACTTATTCCCAAGGGACCTTGCAGGGCCCTGGGTTTTGGGAGATGATACCATGGACTTGGAAGAAACCTTTATTTGGTGTCTCATTTGGAACCGGCTGCTGAGAAGACCATGCCGACTACCTGGAGAAAGAACTCCATCAGCAGATCCTCCACACCTATAGGACTTGGGGAGCCACTCTGACTGCCAGAAAGGCAAGGAATCCAGGAGGGGGGAGATCCTTCAGTCACTCCTGTGCCATTTTGAACCTTTGCGGGTTCTTTGAGAGACAACGGTATTATGGGTAATTAACGTGTACCATTGGGTTATTGACTGTGTTTTATCCTAGTTTAAAACTCTCGTACAATATTTTGGTCAGGGAATTGACCGACACAAACATGTCCAGCGGGCACTCACTACCTGTTTTCCGAGTGGGAATTTAAGTGAAGGAGCATCTGATACCCCCTGCTCCCCCTCACCAAATAACTGTGTCTTAAAAAAAAAAAAAGAATCCACAAATTTTTCTACCCTCTCTTTTTATTAGAGGTTTAGTTCAACTGATTAGTATTTAGTGTTTATAATATCCAACTTCTCCCTCGGGGGGTGGCGTGGGGTGGGCTGAGAGCAAAACCAAAATACCCTAAAAAGAAAGCAGGCCCGTTTCTTTGCCCTTTCTTGAAACTTGACCTTTAAAACAGATCGCTTCTCTGCAAATACCTTTCCTATTTCACTAAAAATGTACCCCCCTCCAAAAGTCCTGGCCTTCCCAACCTCCTAAATGATGAAATAGAATATACCCCCAAGCTCCCGCCACTGTGGGTAGGAGAAGGTAGGAGTAACATTCTCCACCCTGCTCCAACAAGGAGTTCATTCATCACAACGAGGCACCTTTCCTCAAGAAGAAAGCAGGAGACATGGAAGCTTTCCCCCGAGTTGGCTAGCAGGGCTTGCAAGAGGAGGGATGCATGCAGGGTTTGAGATACTACTGTCTTTAAATATAAAGAGTCCGATCACCAAGTGTAGAGGCGGAATGCATAGGTGGAGGTGAGTGGGGAGGACGCTTGCTGTCTAGGGGGTGGGTTGCACTGGAGAAGCACCCAGTCAGGAGCTGTCATGCAGGTTTCCAGGGAATGGACGGGACCATTTGGGCAGAGGAGGGGAAGGTCCATTCTCCTCCTGAGGAACAGGACCAAGCCATTCTTCCCCTGAGAATGGGTGGCAGAGGCGAGGCTCTATGGGCAGCTGGGTTTGTTTTGCTGGGATACGTTCTCTGAAAGTCTTTATATTCTTCTGGAGCAGGAAAGTCTTCCACTAGATGGGAAGAATACTTTGAGTCAAAATCCAAGAAAGAACGACAGTGGCAATAGAATCGCTGTGGCCATTCCTCAGTGGTGGTGGTGACGGAGGAGGCGGGGCTGGCCCAGCTGGCGTCCTTGTGGGAGGCGTGGTGGGGGCTTGCCTGGGCTCAGGGGTTCTGACCCATGCATTCGGCGTGGCAGTGGGGAAGGCGGAGCATCTCTGGAACCATTTAGGATCATGGGTGAGGGAGTGGGCGTGGTACTCCCTGACTGCGAGAGTCCTGGACTGGGGGAGGTAGCCGATTACTCTATAGCGAGGGAAAGGCCCTAGGTGGCCTCTGTGGCAGCTCAGGGACCCACCCCTTCCTTGGTGGGACTGGAGGGTCCACTGGGGACCCCAGGAGGCTGGCAGCGAGATGGGGGAGGAGAAGCCAGACACTGGCCACGTGGTCCCATTCTGATATTCACAGGGGACAGAGGTGGTTTTGACAGGGTTGGAGAAGGAGGTCCCTCTCGACCAGGGTGCAGCCTGTGTCCGGGTGTGGGCGACATGGGTTTCTCTTTGTCCTAAGACTGGG
Source organism: Acinonyx jubatus (assembly GCF_027475565.1). Taxonomy (NCBI): domain Eukaryota; kingdom Metazoa; phylum Chordata; class Mammalia; order Carnivora; family Felidae; genus Acinonyx; species Acinonyx jubatus. The sequence goes on along the minus strand of NC_069381.1, from coordinate 202,331,355 downwards.
GCTTTGTTGCGGTGCATAGGCAGAGGTGGAGCAAGAGGAGCCCAAGAGCTGTGCTTCCTGCCTGTACTGCTGGTGGTATTAAGCTGAGAGAGGTCTAGTAAAGAGGGTCCCTGCCTCCCGGACAATTCTGGGAGGGAGGCTAGGCTTCTGTCTGTAACATCTTGAGCACATCCATTGGCTTGTAGACACCGGTGACCTTTGGGCAGCAGCTTGTGAACCGGGGACTTTAGGGCCAGCTCACCAGCTAGGTTCTCTGAAAGGTCCTTGGCTCCCGCAGGCCGAAGGTGTGGCACTCCTCCTAGAAAGAGACCTCCCTCGGGCTTCAGGGCAACTGCTCCAGAGCCAGAACCATCACTGTTTCCTTTGGGTTTCTCGAGGTTGGGAGTGAGCACTCTGATGGTTAATGTTGGTCACCTTCTTCAGCCGTGTGTTTTATTTCAAGAAAGTTGTAGTTGAATTATGCTCACATGGAATCTTACGGTGGCTGTTCATTTTTGTGTGTATAAAAGTAGCTTCAAAGAATAGGATACAGGTGTGGTTGAAGAGAACAGCTTCCCTTTGATGTTAAACACCTCTGTCTTTATTTATTTAAAAACAAGCCAACCTTAGGGGCGCCTGGGTGGCTCAGTCAGTTAAGCGCTGGACTTCAGCTCCAGTCTTGATCTCATGGTTCATGGGTTCGAGCCCCGCATAGGGCTCCATCCTGACCCCTCAGAGCCTGAAGCCTGCTTAGGTTTCTGTGTCTCCTTCTCTCTCTACCCCTCCCCGAGTTGTGCTCTGTCTCTCTCTCTCTCTCAAAAAAAAAAATAAATAAATAAAATGTTAAAAAAAATCAAATAAAACAATCCAGCATTAGCTTGGATTAAGATTTTAGAATTAAGACACAGAGGAAAATTAGCTCCACTGTGCAATTGAGAGTTTTTTTCCCCCCACGCATAGATAGAGCAGCTACATGTGAGGTGGAGAAGTCTGCTAGGGTAGATCTTTGAGGCCTGGCCTCATGAAAATAGGTTAAATTTATTGAGCCTACAGAATTTCATATAGAGGAATTATTTGGGGTGGGCTGAAGCAGGGTAGCTTGGAGTCAGTTTGGCATTCACTCATTTATTTGTTCAATAAACATTTGTAGAGCACCCAGTTTGTACTCGGTCCTGGGTTAGCTATGGGTTCTAATGGAGAACAAGACATAGTTCCTACTCACATGTAGCTTACAATCAACAGATCAGCGTGTGTGAATTGAGCATATCTCATGTGCAAAGCAGCGGGATGCTCTGGGTGAGGTGTGCAGATGAACAGCAACTGTCTTAGCTTCAACGAATCCACAGTTTAATGGTGAAGTTGGATCTACACATTAATTATCACTCCAAGCTGTGTGTGATTAGGGCCGTATTAAAGGACTAGAGTGCCTAAAGTTCTTCTCATCCTTTCTTTGTCGCAACTTTTTATTTCTGTAGGGCTTTCCTCTGGGACACATTGGTTTTATAAATATTAATTCCATCAGAAAAGAGCCATAGAAAGCAATGGAAAGAACACTTTGGCTTTAGCCTCTGTGTTGATTGAGGCACAGCTCCACTGTGCTCATGTAATACTTCCTGGTGAATAGGATTCCTGAAGTTTCCTTTTGTCTATGAACATACAAATGGAGCCTTTTTATTCACGGTGCTGGCTTTGCACGAGCCAGCGACTGTAGACTGCTGAGACCCTCTGAATGGATGCTGGGACGACAAGCCAGTGCGACAGCTCATTGAGCTTTGAGGCTCTTGCACTGCCTCCAGGACTCGTGGTCTGAAGCCATTGCTTATGAGCTAACTCTTCTTGTCCTGCCCACTACCCACAAGGCTATGACCAAGTTATCCAACAGTTCTTAGAATGTCACTGGCATGACATTTCTGGAATCCACTCATTTCTCTGTTGGATGTCTGTAGTGCAGAGAAGCAGGTGAATAGCTAGTCTTGGGGCACTGTACAGAATAAAGAAAGCTCTAATGGAGCTAAAAGTTTCTAAAATCTCTACCAGTTACATTTTTCATCATTGTCCCATTGAATATTTCAATATTTCTGGGAATATATGTAGCAACTAAGCCAGCTATTTAGGAGTATAGAGGTGGGGTTGCCTAAATTATTATTCTATAAGAGCTGATTTGTGCTTTCAAGTATGTGTTTGTCTTTAGATCCTTAACCTTTACCCAATTCCATGTTTGTCATGATTTATTTTCTGTATATGTTTTTGACCTTCTCTTGGCAGATGACTCCAACATTATCTTCGTTGAGAATGATTCTGACACTGGCTGGAGAGATACAATTGTGTTCTGTTTATGCAATATAGAAAGCCAGAGCACTTTTTCTAAGCTGTCGTCATACATCACTGTCAGTATTTTGAACCACTAAATTGTTATTAAAAATTCAGGGACAATAATCCATTTTGAGAATACCATGAGAAAAGCAAATACTGTAATGACTGATTGACATTTCAAGAATAACATCATTCAAGACATGCTAATTTTTCTGCAGCCCATTTTCTTGGATAAGTGTCTATTGTATAAATAAGTTTGGTTTCCAACCCCTTCCCAGCATTTGCTTTTGACGAGGGAGTCTTTATATTAAAAAAGAAAATCATCTGAAATGAAATTTGCTTATGTTCTCCATGGCTTTACAGGGGGGAAAAGAAGCCTGCTTCATGGCTAGAATAAATGACTTTCTTTACCAACAAGGGTTTTATATCACATGGTTTCCACTATGTTTCAAGAAAAAATCTGCTATAATAAGCACCTAAATTGGCTTGTGTACTTGTTCAGGAGTAATGAGCCATGATGAGAAAAATACTGGATAGAGAACCAGGAGATGGGAGGGTTCTGGTTCCGACTCTGCTCTGACAAAGCTGCGCTCATAACCTTGAACACAGGATTTAATATCTCATGGCTGTAGTTGACTTTGGGGTTTTGCTTCTTTTCTTTTTTCTTTTCTTTTCTTTTCTTTTCTTTTCTTTTCTTTTCTTTTCTTTTCTTTTCTTTTCTTTTCTTTTCTTTTTCTCTCTTTCTTTCTTTCTTTCTTTCTTTCTCTTTTTCTTTTCTTTCCTTTCTTTTCTTTCTTTCTTTCTTTCTTTCTTTCTTTCTTTCTTTCTTTCTTTTCTTCTTTTAATTAGCATGTTTGGGTGTTTTCTGGCTCTGGTAGGCTATGATAGGATGCCTAGATAAAAATGCAAGAGAATGTTTCACTGATACCCTTTCTCATATTTTTTCATGTTTATTAATTTTTTGAGAGAGAGACAGAGCATGAGTGGAGGAGGGGCAGAGAGAGAGGGAAACACTGAATCCAAAGCAGGCCCCAGGCTCTGAGCTGTCAGCACAGAGCCCGATGTGGGGCTCGAACTCACGAACTGTGAGATCATGACTTGAGCCGAAGCCAGATGCTTAACTGACTGAGCCACCCAGGTGCCCCTCTCATGTTCTGTATGGAAGAATTTTTTTTTTCAGTCAAGAGTGGGAAATTGACCTTCCAATACTATTGTTTTCAAATACTTTTATCCATTTTGGCAGGTCAAAAGGGTCATGGACAATTTATCCTATAACTTTCACTTGTCACCACAACAGAAAATAAAAAATAAGCAGGTTTATTAATAGCAAATATGTTGTTTGTTTCAATCAGATGCTAATGAGAATGAGCATAAGAAAACTTAATGCTTTTTTTGTGCCAGAAAGTACAGATTCCAGTATCATAAGAGAATTGATAGCAATAATTTGCATTTATGTAGTGTCCAAGTTTACAAAACACTTGCATTAAAAAAAAATCTCATTTGACCCTCACAAAATAGAATGTTATCCTTTCTGCTTGATAGATGGGGAAATTGAAGCTGGGTTATGAGGGGTAGAGCCAGATCAAAATCCCTGTCTTCCATTTCTTAATTCGGTTTGCTTTGCATCATACCATGCGTCCCCCAGAATCTCATAGCAGGGCAATATAAACCATGAATTATTGAGTGCCTCCAACGTTACTTTGGGATACCGGATGACACATTCTTCATGATAAAGTGTGCATTTGAAAAAACCATCAGGAGAGAACAGTATTAGTACTGGAGGGATAATTGGGATAATAAAAAGCCTCTAATATTTGTATAGAAATACACAGTTTACTGAACCCTGATTTTAGGGGCTCCTTGAATCAAAAATCTGACACGAGCTCTATTATCCTTTGGCTATAGATGTGGAAATCTGTGATGTGAGGCTGAGTGCATGGTTTACACAACGGCATGTGGCAGGTCCAGGTCTGTCTGTCTGGTGTGTTTCCAATGATACTACATAGGTTTAGACACACTGGGGAACCCAGTTTGGCTGTTCTTACTGATTGGAACTTTTCAAAGCACAACACAATGAGCTCTTTACCAGTAATGATTCTTTCATGGAGGAGAGGGGGGATGCATAAGAAGCAGGCAGTGTAGAATACTGGTTAAAGATATGGGCTCTGGAGTGAGATAAAATTCTACATCTTGCTGACCTATTAATATCAGGATAATAGATACTATTACCCACTTGTACCCTTTGAGGGCTCCTTTAAGGTGGAAATGCCTCCCTAGAATGGGCTTCCTTTCTTGTGTCCTACTCAGTTGCAAGGGCATTAAGGTCTGATCCTAGGACTCGAAATACTCCTTCCCCTTCCAATGAAATGGAGTTCCCCTTTTTAAGTTGTCAAAACAAAAGTGACCATATGTCACTTAAGCAAGCATCCTTTTTTTCCCCCTTTTAACATCTGGAATACATTAACATCAGAAATGATAAAGTGGGGGCCTGACCCCTTCCCAGACATGATAATTGTGTCTCAGTCAAGAATAGTCCAGAATCCGATGTCCAGAGTGAGTTACAAGGGGGCTGGAGGACTAGGACTATGACAGGTTGAATTGACATCTATAGATTCTGAAGACTCTAACCTCTTCCAATATGAATGTATCCTTTTTATGTACACTGCATGATTAAAAGACTCCCATTCAAAATGGAAAATGGATTCTGATTGATCATTCAAAGCAGATGACAATCATGTTCCTTCTATTGGCAGCACGTAACAAGAGAGATGTGTAGACATGAGGGAAGGTCTGGAATCGGCCACTCCGTGGCCAATATTGGTTGGCGTCATGAAAGAATAAAGCAAGAGGGAAGTTAAGATGTATCCAAAAGGACAGAAATGGGTTGAGAAGAATGATACACGCTTCTTATTTGTCGCTTTCTAAGGCATTCCTCGGTATCCCTTGGCTGAAATACAAAATCACTTTCCAGCTTTAAACACCAACTTATAAAGTTGAAGGGCAGGAAGTTAATGACAAAGACCTAGTTTTTGTGTGGATAGACATGTATGCACTTGCAATACATTGAAAATGCATTAGTAGACAACTGCATACATCCACAGGGTGTGTGACAATTAAATGAGACATCACCTCTAAGGCGCTAAATATTACATGCATTGCCAGACATTGCTTTTTCTTGTAATGATGATAACAGTAAGAGCATAACAAGAATAATTATTGTTCAGATATTGAGGCTCACAGGGCAGAGCCAGGAAAATGCAGTGCCTGGGGGTAGAATAAAGAAAAGAGAGGAAAAGGACACTTGCATTGTCTACTTTGAATTCTGGTCCCAATTAGGTCTGAGGTGTGGGTTCTTTCATTGACTGCCACCATTAGGCTTTATGATTTAATGCTTGTTTCATGGCCTCACATGAAAACCAGAACAATATCTCCTCCCACTAAATGCCAGTAGGATCTTTTGAATGAGATATGGGCCGTGAGGTCGGAGCTGGAGTTCAGCAATACAGATTGGGGTTGCTGGCATTATGAAGGCTAAAAACGCAGAATTGAAGACCAGATATTTCTGGGGGATGGGAATCAAAGGCAATAGCCTTACCATTGACTTCCATGACCTCTTCAGCCAGAGCATCAATGTTTCATATCAGTGGTCCAGAGACAGACATCCTGGGAACCAATGGTCCTTCTCTAATGGGCCATCAATACAAAGAAATGCCTGTCATTTTGGGTCTGCAGTGAAGGTTCACTGATAAATGCTTGTTAGTATTCTACAGGAGAGTTACAGAAATGGAAAGTACTCGTGAAAACATCTTCCTTCTCTCAAATACGGTCCCTGCCCCCAACTCATTTGTCTTAGGTACAGTAGATCATGAGCTTCCTATTCAATTAATTTAGGTAAGAGCAGAATCCATTCTTTGTAACCTTTTTTCTGCCCCCAGGGAAAAATGCTTTTGAAATTGCCATCTGCTCCCTGGCATCTCTTTGCCTTGCTTCTCTTCTGTGTGACTTCAGCCAAACCCAACAGGAGGGCAGAGGACTCAGAGGTAGGTAGGTGTCTGACAAGTGTCACAGAGTGTCACAGAACCACGACAATGAAGGTGCTCTCCAACGTTTGGAGCCAACATGCTCCCCAGTTCATTGTGCATCATTTGTAAAGATAGCATTGGTCCCCTTTAGCTCAGGGAGTCCAAGGATGTATCTCTGAAAGATGATTTTTCTTGCCAAAAAATATGAGCATGTTCCAGATAGAAAGTCTTTTTCTTCCTTTTCTCCTAAATACAACTTAATGATTGGGGTGATTTCAGAACTGCCTAGGAAAACAAATCAATTCTTTTTGGTTTTTAAAAACTAACAAGAAATGCTGAGTGAGTCAAAGGCAACGAGGCGGTGTTCAGTAAATGCACCCGCATCAGAAAGGAGGTCAAGTTAAAATTGTGTTTGACTGTTGGAGTTTACTAAAAAAATTTAAGTACCATTACTGGAGATAAAATATTGTACGTGTGCATTAGCTCTTGGCTAGATAGCCAGTACTCATGTACATGGTACAATTTTTATATATAAATGGATGCACTACAAATCAATGTTCTCTAATCTCAGCTGCACCCTCCATGACGCTTAGAAACGCTGTTATTCATCTGATTTCTTATCACACTCCCCCTCGGGGCCAGTACAAGCCTTTTGTAACTTCAGCTGGCTCCACTCCCCAACACACTCTGGCTGATGGCTCCTTCTCCAGAGGCTCCTGCGATTTTCCTCCTCCTCCAAGCAAGACCCTTTATGTGCAGCCTAGGTTTTATCCCCTTCCATCCTTTTGGTGTTTGGGGATCTAAAATCTTGTTGTTCAAGTCCTCCAGCACTGTTTTAGAGCTTTGCAAGGTTCTTGCTCTCTCTTGCTTCTCTTTGTAGGAATTTAGCCTAGCTAAAGCTTAGACGTCCTTGCAAGTGGGACCACTGGTTTTAATGACCCCCCATGGTAGCACCTGACCACACCTCGGGCAAGAGTATATCCTAGGTCCTTGCTTCTCTCTCCTGCACCATCAGTGAATCTTATTTATGGAATTCTCGTATGACAAAAACACCTTCTCTCAAACCTGATATGCCTTCTGGCTACTGACCACCTCTCTCCTTGCACTTCTGACAAAGGAAGTTTTATACCGATTGCTTTTGCTCTCTTCCCTCGCAGTCACATCTCAAGCCCTGACACACTGGCAATAAAAAGAAAAAAAAAAAAGATCTTACTTTGGCCTTTGGGTTACTACATTTTTCTGGTTTTTCTTTCTCTATAGTGGATCCTTCTCATGGTCCTCATTTTTCTCCCATTCCCCCATTCCATGTGATTCAATGTGAAGAAAGCTTAGATGCCTAATTATTTCCCTATTTTAACTAATTGCCTTATGACAGTCATCCCCGAATCTACATCCCTGCCCTTTCTCTCTCCAGAGCTCCGACTTCCTGTTCTCAACTCCATTGATAACTTCCACTCTTATGTCCATTGATACTCTTTCATTTTTTTTTAACTCTGCCCAATTATCTCCTCTTGAAAAACCCCTTCTCCTCTTATCTTTCCTAATTCTGTTAATAATGTCATAACAAAAAAAAAATCACCATTGAAATCTTAGTATTATCTTCATTTTCTCCTCCTTTCTCTTGCACCTTGAATTGATCACCATGCTCTAAACAATCTCCTTCCTGGGGCGCCTGGGTGGCTCCCTCGGTTAAGCATCCCACTTCGGCTCATGCCATGATCTCGTGGTTTATGAGTTCGAGCTCCACGTTGGGCTCTGTGCTAACAGCTCAGAGCCTGGAGCCTGCTTTGGATTCTGTGTCTCCCCCTCTCTCTGCCCCTCCTTGGCTTATGCTCTGTCTCTGTCTCTCTCTCTCTCTCAAAAATAAATAAATATTAAAAAAAAAAATCTCCTTCCCTCCTGTCTATTCCTGCTTCTCTATTTCCTATTCCTGCTGCCTTCGTCCAGACCCTCCCCTTCTCTTCCTTTACCACCAGAGTTCTCCTCACTGGTTTCCCTGACTACACTCCATCCCCCAGACTGCCCTTGGAGATTGCCTTCTCAAACCCAGCTATTACCACACCAAGTCTCCGTGTTTAAGAAGGTTCTGCACTCTTCTGCCCGAAGAGTTGAATTCAAAACATGTTTCGTGTAATTTCAAGTCTCCTACCTGGCCCCACTCTCTTTCCCCTTTACTTATCCTCCCATCAGCCTCTTTCCCCTGCCATTTCTATATGTTGATGTTGAAGCCATATTTCAAGGATTAGACCAAGACTCAAAAGACCCTTGTACAGACCTTCTCCGAACACCCTATTAATAGCAGCTTATTCCTTATAAGTTCTTCTGCTGAGTCTTCCGCAGCCCTTTCCTCTGCCTTGCATTGCTGGCAGGTGAAGAACTCCAGAGTCTATGTTTATCTTGACCTCTCAAAGTACCCAGCACCTGGAGGAGGCACTCACCGCTTCATGGATCAAACTGAGTTGAGGCTTGACAATGATGGAAACAAGAACCTGATGCTTACGATTTTGAAATCATTTAAAAAGGTGAACTCTCTCAAAGATTTTATTCAGCAATGTTCAAATAAGGGAACTGTTTCTTTTTCACGGTTTGTAATTTATTCTGTCAGACAGGTGTAAAATGGCTGTGGAAAGGCACAGATGCAAATTAATTATCTATTTAACCTCTGACAAAAGAAAATAATCTGACTCCTCTTTAAGAGTCTCCCCCCCCCCCCGCCCCCCGTCTCAGTCAGGATAATCATGTAAAATTTTACTGGTATCTTTCAAGGACAGTGTCACATTTATGGCCCCTTTGTCACACAGTCTCCTGCAACTGAGCAGACTGTGGGTAGGTGATAAGGCTGGGTAAACAGAGCTCTTCTGAGAGGGGAGGGATACATATATGTGGTACATGGTGATCAAGGAAAAAGCTGGGTTATACCTGGTGGGACCCACACGTGCATTCACAAAAAAAGAGGAGGGCAGGGTTAATGATTATGTCTGAGGAGAATGAGTAAACATAGATTAGGATTGTATTTCTGGAAACTGCAGTATAAAATTAACCGAAGCAGCACTCTACCGTCTGATCCTGATGCCAAAGAATTTCCTTGCTGAATTACAGAAGTTGCCACTGGGGGGATTAATACACAGAGAACTTTGAAGGGTTTTCCTTCCTAGGTTCTTAGTTTCTTTGCTAAGAAGGAAAAGCATTCAGCATAAGCCATTCCTTTTTAAGACTGCTTTAACAATATTTACCACAGAGCATCATCTACTCCCTATCAAGGCAACATTTCTCTGGGTATTGTTATTATTATTATTATTTTGGAGAAAGAGAAAAGGGGTTTGTATCTCAAGTGGGTTTTTGAAGCATTATAAAAACATGGCATAGTCAACTATCTGTATGAAAATTCAGTCACCTTAAAAACCGAGAGTGAGTGACTCCAAGGTCAGCATCTTGAGAAATTATTCCTTAAATGGAGTGGCTTTAAATCTAAATTAACTTTTTACAGAGTCATTTATTCAGCAGGAAAGCATTGGTGGCTTTCCTTTTCTTATTTTTATCTTTCCAAAAAAAACAACCAATATGTAAGTCATCTACTTTGTATGGTACTGATTAGAGAGTTTTTTAAAAAAGTTTATTTAGGGGCGCCTGGGTGGCTCAGTCGGTTGAGTGTCCAACTTCACCTCGGGTCATGATCTCGCAGTTTGTGGGTTCGAGCCCCGCGTCGGGCTCTATGATGACAGCTCGGAGCCTGGAGTCTGCTTGGGGTTCTGTGTCTCCCTCTCTCTTTCTGCCCCTCCCCTGCTGATGCTCTGTCTCTCTCGCTCTCAAAAATAGATAAACCATTCAAAAAATTTTCTTTTAAGTTTATTTATTTATTTTGAGAGAGAGAGAGAGACAGCGCGGCACATGAGCAGGGGAGGGGCAGAGAGAGAGGGAGAGAGAGCGCACGTGAGCAGGGAAGGGGCAGAGAGAGAGGGAGAGAGAATCCCAAGCAGGCTCTGTGCTCTCAGCACAGAGCCCAATGAGGGGCTGGATCCCACAAACTGTGAGATCATGACCTGAGCTGAGATCAAGAGTTGGGCACTTAACCAACTGAGCCATCCAGGCGCCTCTGATTAGTTTTAAAAATCGAAGCCCTGCTCTATTTTTCTACTGAGCATGCACCAGCTCATGGGAAATCAGAATATCTGTAAGTGTCCTGATTTTAAACAAAATTAAGATGAACCATAAGCAAACACAGGTACAAAAGGAGAGGATGCGGGAGGTGGAAGGCTGGCTGAGGTGTGGCCCCTGTCACATTCCCGTACGGCCCTGGTCTTCCCAAACAACCACCGTTACCAGCAGGGCTTTCAGAAGAAAAATGAAAATATGAGGACCCGCTGCTCTATAAGAGAAATGGTCCCATTCCCCAGACCCACCCCAGAAAGGACTCTGGGGGAGTCCCAATGTCCGGGTGACATCAGCCCTGGCTGCCAGGTGTGAAGCTATACCCCTCTCTCCGCAGCCTTCCGTGGTACCCTGTGAAAATGCCATTCCGTTGTTTCCTTCCACTGCTCTGTTTTGGAGGGAGTTGCCTTTACTTACTGCTTACATTTCCTCATCTCCAGCTTGAAATCTTTGACCTTCACCTATGTACGGCGACTACATTTCAGATCTTCCCCAGCGGGCTCCGGGTCACCCATTCTCACTCTACTCTGGCTCCCTGCCGTGTTGGACAAGAGTGGATTTATGGCTATGTTTCTGTTCTGGCTTCCCCCCAGTGATAAAAAGATAGGATTGTTCACTCCACACGCAGGCCCTCCTCTCTGTATATTTTTAAATTAAAAAAAAATAAAGCTATTTTATGTATTGTAATATCATATACTATATATAAAATACATATAGGTATATAGAAATACATATATAGGTATACATAAATTGTATAGAGATATATGAAAATCCACACACAGATATATGAAATAACAGAAAATATAGTTATACAAAAAGTATGAAAAATAGCCCATATTTGTCCTCACCTACCACTGTTTTAAACACCTTGGTGTATAATACCTCCTGACTGTTCAAAATGAATGTGAATATATACGCATATAAACAACCTGTTCCGTGTTCTAGAACTTTTTAAATCCTTAATATAAATGAAGATCTGTCCATGATAACATGTATATACTTGCTGTGCCTGCTCTTTTCCTGTGAGCTCTCAGGTCTTTTTTCCCCTGTTCCCCAGCCATGCCTTCCTTCTTGGGACCGATCTCTCCAAACTGTACCTCAGTTTCCCCAAGAGCGTCCATTTAAGTTAGGCTAATGGGAGACTGAAGCGGGGGGAGAATGGGACCACCTGGGTATATTATCTTAGTCTCCCTCTGCTTTGGGTGGAGTCCCTGGAGATTATGGGGCCCAGTGCAACGTGAAAATCAGATCTCTTGTTCCAAAACAGATCTCTTGTTCCAAAGTTATTAAAAATTTCAAGATGGCGGCAGAGAATCGCACCAGGTACACCCTGGGGGCCCTCCTGAGTGCAGTGTTCTGTGTGGCTGCACAGATTTCACACTGACAAGCTGGCTCTGATCTCTGGAGGGGGCTCCGTCTCTTCTGTGACTCTGCTTCTGCGGCCTCGGGCAAACAGCTCATTGGGTAATGGTTTGGACAGCTCCCGTCCAGTGGTCTGCTAGCCCTGGGGGTGGCAGTGCTTGGAAATCTTTGGGTTGTTCCTTTTCCCCTGGTTCCTTTGTGGCTCTTTCAGTGCCTCTGTGACTAGCTCTCCCTCTTAAATTCCTTCTAGGGAACTACCTGTCTTAACCCTAATAGCTATGTTAGGAATGCTAAGAACGAGGCCATTGTACCGCCACTCTCTTTATTCTACTCTTCCTCGTCAGTCATGGGGAATAGCTTGCTTTCTTCAGGAGGAAATTCAGTCTCAGGGGGTGCCTGGATGACTTAGTTGGTGAAGCTTCCAACTTCGGCTCAGGTCATAATCTCGCAGTTCATGAGTTGGAACCCAGTGTCGAGCTCTGTACGTGGATCCTGCTTCGGATTCTGTGTGTGTGCGTCTCTCTCTCTGCCCCTGCCCCCCCCCCCCCCCACTTCTCTCCAAAATAAATAGACATTAAAACAATTAAAAATAAAGAAATTCAATCTCAGGATCCTTAACACTATGTTTGACTGCAGTTAACACATGGCCTAAAATCCGTGTGGCCTCCCAGCTCTACATCATCCTTTTAAACAATCTCATGGTTTCTACTGTGGCTACAGTATTTTTTATTTAACTTATCCCTAACTGGTGACAATGAGTCTGTCTTAGTTTTTCTCTACTTCGGTGATGAATCGTGTTCCATAGGTATTTTTGTTTACTCCTCCTTTTATCTGCAGGATGATGTCTTTGAAGGGGAATGACTTCAACGGACAGAGGGTATGCACATTTTACATTTTGCTACATATATCCATCTCCGAATGGTTGTATAAATATTAGAATATTTAAGTATGAAATGTCTAAATACGCAAAGACCGATCTTTTCTCCTTTCGAAGTAGTTGGGAGTCATTACACTTACTTCAACAAATCATTTTCGTGATTCTTGAAAATTATCTCCAGATCCAATTTCGAAGGTGCTTAGAAGTCACCCCTTTGTGTTCAACTTACAACTTATTTTTAAAGAAAAGCAGTATTACTGAGCTTCACCACCTCTCAGTCTCCAGACTTCCTTCCAATGGACTTTTGATTACTTTTCAAAAATGAAAATCTATTTTCATGTGTTGAAGTTCCCTTATTTTTGAAGATAGTCAAAACGATAGACTGCTCTCCCTGAAGGCTGAAACAGAGAAGTCAGAAACTCTTTCAAGAAATTGCTGCAGCCTTATTGAAAGCTTATAGCTTCGTAAGGTAACCCCTTTGGGAGAGGGAAGCGATATTTATTGAAATGTGTTAAGGTTGGTGTATTTGTTTTAAAACTCAGTTGCTTTATGTTGTTGAAGACCCTCATCTTCATCAGCGGCAGGTTGTCTCTACCTGTAATTCCTTTAATCAAAGCATTTTGTCAAAAGGGCTGTAAAATATTTATTTGGCTTGCTTTCATCAATAGAGCTATGGAACTATCTCATCTATAAGTACCTCATCTTTCACCTGGAATTGTTCTGACTGAAAACAGTGTGTCTTCTAAGTACACAGTAAATCATGCTGCTTGATTTAAAAAGATAGGCCACCCTTCAAAGAGCTTTGGGTCATTCCATTTTGCACACTCTGTCCAAGATAATTTCTAATTTGCCTTTCTCAAGGAGAGCGTGGAAAAATGCTCTCGGAAGATGCAATGTTTTCTCTTTCTTTTCTTCCCAAGAATGTCACGCAACTTTCAAATCATCACAAGGCAAACACAAAACACCCTCCCGCCTCCCCTCTGGTTAAAATCTGTCGGTTTAAAGGCAATGTCTGGTTTCAGTAATATGAAATTCTTTGTTAGCCTTAGAAATGGGGGATCAATGACTTATTCTTGTAATCCCTTAACTCTTAAACAGTCTACCAGAAAGCTGGTTTCAAGAAATAAGGCCAGGCTTTGCATTCAGATAGAGACGCAAGTGAGTCACTGGGAATGTGTGAGTTCCTTTTGGTGCTGTGCTTTCTTCCCGTCAGACCAATAAATTCCTACAGGTCTCAGCTCTGTAATTCCCTTTAGGGAGGACTGGGATAAAGAATATCAGCCCATTCTAAAAAATCCTGCTGTTTTCATGACACACAGAAATAGCTACAAGAAATACCTTCATCATTTTTATTTGCAGGGCCATGTAACATTTTTTTCCCCCTCCAAAGTTAATGATCACTAAGGGCCCGCACACATGCACACAGAACCCTGGCCCTTGGGTCTACCTAAGTCGCCTTTACGGTACAGCCCCAAAATAAAACTTTGCTTCGTTCTCTGAATTTGCGCTCCTGCTATCCACTTCAGGGTTTATAGGCTTCCATTTCATTTCCTCTGCTAGCCATGTTGCAGCTATAATATTTCAGTTCCTGAGCAAGGTACTTAGCAGGGCCAGACTAATCCAGCTTAAACTTGCACTCATGGTGTAAAATTGACTGAGGCCTGTCTCCATTCATTGGAGTCTTCTAGAGAGTTTGGACCCCTCATTCTCGCATCGGTACTTCTGTAAAGTCTTGTCCCTGGAATGATCTTCTTTTTCGAGTGCATTTAATGATACTCGTTCTTCTATCAGCCCTCAGACAAGTCTCACTTCCTCCCAGGAGGTTTCTCCAGCGTTTTAAAGGATCAGAGCTTTACAATTCTCTTTCTTCTTAGAAACCCTATAATGCAAAATATAATGTTTTCAACTTCTTATTATTGGTAATTTGGTAATTATTTTCTGAAAGGGACTACCTACCATATCTGGGCTGAGGGCACTGTGTCTCTCCCGGCAGCCCCCTTCTCCAACACTTCTCAACGCAGGGCAAGTGTCGAACCAGGGTCCTCACACATTCTCATTATCATGTTCAGTGGTTCAGCCTTCATGCAGGAAAAGATGTAAAAACACAGGGATTTTATCTGAGTTACAAACAGAGGCTTGATGACAGTAACACTTTTGCACGTTTTCAGTGTTTGGATGAGTAATTGTATCAAACGTGCAATATCCTACTCGTGAATTTTATGTGCATTATATGTAACACAAGCCTACCCTTTTTCATGGTTTCTAGTTTTTAAAAATGTAAGCCAGCCACCTCTTGGGAAAATTTCCATTTCTGTTTTTCTTTTCAGCGATGTATTTTTTTCTAAGCTCTTTTCTGAGATTCCCTTTTATATTTTCCGTTTCTATCATGTTCTCAATTTGTACTCCTGCTCAAGAATCTAAAGGATTCAAAAAAGAACATGTATATTAAATATATACCTAAAATATATATATATAAAAAGAACATGTATGTGTATACTCAAAGCTTACAAAACTTGATAATATTTTCATCAGTGAGGTAAATTCAAGTAAAAGTGACATTTTTAACAATTGAAATTATTAGCTTAACTTTTCCAAGCAGTACATTTTTCTCTAAATTATTTGTAATTATCTACAAGGTTAAAAGGGAAACCTAGTATTAATAAATATCAATATTCCAAATAAAATAAAGTGAATCACAAAATTTAAAAATATTTTTCTTTGTTTTCTTGAAAACTTTTTATTATAGAGAAATGCAAACATACAAAAGTAGTTGGAATAGTATAATGAACTCCCATAGACTTATGACCTAGCTTCAAATAATTGCTCTGCTCGCGACCAATCTTAACTCATTTCACCTTCCGGTTTCACCCCTCCCCCATTACACTGAAGTAAATCCCACGTGCCATCTAATCTGATTTGTAAATATGTCAGCGGTGTTTCTAAAAGATGAGATTTTTAACACAACCCCAGTATCGTTATCATGCCTTAAAGGTAATAATTCCTTAATATCAGCAAATGTCACATACATATTTATTGTATAGTTGGGATCAAAATCCAAATCAAGCTCATACACTCCAATTTGTTGAGACACCCTTTTTAAAATTTATTTATTATTATTATTTTCATTTAGGAGAGAGAGAACACAAGCTGTGGAGAGGGACAGAGGAAGAGAAGAGAGAGAATCCACGCTCACTGCAGAGCCCAGTGTGGGGCTCGATCCCATGATCCTGGGATCATGACCTGAGCCGAAATCAAAAGTCAGATGCTCAACCAACTGAGCTACCCAGGTGC
The DNA here is from genome assembly GCF_027475565.1 of Acinonyx jubatus. Taxonomy (NCBI): domain Eukaryota; kingdom Metazoa; phylum Chordata; class Mammalia; order Carnivora; family Felidae; genus Acinonyx; species Acinonyx jubatus. The sequence goes on along the minus strand of NC_069381.1, from coordinate 202,315,362 downwards.
CCCTTGTTAAAATACCTCTTCAGTCTCTTTTAATCTTTTAATTTTCTTCTTTTTTTCTTTTTCCGTCTCTGTTTCTCTTTGTCTCTGTCTCTCTTTTTCATTTAGTTTGTTGAAAGAACTGCCTTATTTGTCCTATAGAATTTTCTGTAGTCTGAGTTCGGTAGATTGCATCTCTATTGTGTTATTTAACATTTTTTATACCAATATTAATTGCAGCATTATTTACAATAGCCAAGATTTGGAAGCAACTTAAGCATCCATCAATAGATGAATGGATAAAGAAGATGTGGCACGCGCGCGCGCACACACACACACACACACACACACACACACACACACTGGAATACTACTCAGCCATAAAAAAGAATGAGATCTTGCCATCAGCAACAATATGGATGGACCTAGACGGTAATATGTGAAATAAATCAGACAGAGAAAACAAATACTATATGATTTTACTAATATGTGGAATCTGAAAAAACAAAACAAATGAACAAACGAGACAAAACAAAACAGAAACAGACTCATAGATACAGAGAACAAACTGGCGGTTACCAGAACGCAGTGGGGTTGAAGGAACCAACAAAATAGGTGAAGGCTATTAAGAGGGACAAACTTGTGGGGTGCCTGGGCGGCTCAGTCGGTTAAGCCTCCAACTTCGGCTCAGGTCATGATCTCACAGTCTGTGGGTTTGAGCCCCTCATCGGGCTCTGTGCTGACAGCTTACAGCCTGGAGCCTGCTTCGAATTCTGTGTCTCCCGCTCCCTCTGCCCCTCCCCCGCTCACGCTCTGTCTCCAAAAAATAAATAAATGTTAAAAAAATTTTTTTAAAAGGGGGGAAAACTTTCAGTTGTAAAATAAACAAGTCACAGAGAAACAAAGTATGATGTAAAGAATATAGTCAATAAATATTGTAATAACTTTGTATAGTGACAGCAGATAATTGGACCTATTGAGATGATCATTTCACAATGTATAAAAATATCGACTCACTCTGTGGTATACCTGAAACTAACATCATACTGTATGTCAACCATAATTTAATAAAAATATTTAAGTAAACTTTATGCAACATTTTGTAAAATTACAGGTGTTGCAGTGTTAGCATCCAACACCCAGTTAGTTGCTGACGCAAAAAATTCGTGTGTGTGTACTTTTCACTTAACACTACAAGTTCACTTTGTACTCCCCCGGATCACAAATTGGAATCTGACATAACTACAAAACCATGCTTCGTTATGTAGGAAGCTATTATATTTATGTTGAGAGGAAGATCTCACAAACTATTTGATTTGTCTCTTACCTGAGCGGCCCCCATCCCATTCTATTCCCATCATCCTTCTCTGCTGTCAGGACCAGCACAACACATCTAGCCCCACGGCCATCAGGTTTGGTTTCACAGGCCATCGGGGGAGAAATAGGTGAAAACATTTCCCTGGAGCCTGACTGGTGTTAGCCACGAGAGAGCAGATGTTTAGATTTAGCAGATTGGACTGGGCTGGCATTGAGTGAGGAGCTTGGCAAACATTTAAAAATAAGACTAAGTGGGTCTCCCATCAACCATCAGATAAGTGAGCTACAGGACTGCAAGAAATCTAACAGAGCCGTCCCAACAGAGAGGCGTGGCTTCTGTCCAACATGTTTCTGTGCTGATTTTATGGGAAGCCGAAGGCTTTCGGACAGTGACTAAAGGCTGGGTTAGGAAAACGATCCAATCCATAGATTGTTCTGTGTGATGGGAAGTGTTTCAGTGCCACAAAGATTATCCAGGAGACTAGTCAAGTCCTCAGAGATATGCCTATCATCACTCATTTTACCATCTCTTCAGGAGAAACACACAGACGTCTGGTACTAATTAGATCTCCATGATACCAAGCAAGTGATTAAACGTTTTGGCCTGCAGGTTCCTGGGTTGTAAACTGAGGACGCCAAACCACATGATCTGGAGGATACATTCTAGCAGTTTTGCATCCTGAACTAGTCCCAGAGGTGTGAAGAAAACTCAGTTCGGCTGTGACCCAGTCTTGCACGTGGTTCCACTTGTGCTAATTCATAGCCAGCCTATGGAAAGATGTAGGAATGAGAAGTCCCTACAACAGTGCCTAGCACATTGCCGTTTCTAATACTTATTTACGGATCGAATAAATGTTTCCTAGGTTCCATTAATCAAGATCACTCCTGTGAGTTCTAAAACACATCCCGTACCTGCAGTCCTGTGGTCTTTATATGTTTCCAATTCTCTCTCCATTCTGTTGCCATTTTGAGGCAACATTTTGAGGTACATACTGGCTTCGCCAAGGGAAAAAGGAAGCGGCACGTCTTGTGTGGGGACGCGCTTTATAAAGATATTAAAGTAACAGAGGCATCAATTATTATGCAAAGCAGTATGCAAATTCAGTAAAAGGGAGCATCATAATGGAAGTTTTCTAAGCTTTGACTTGTGTCAGCCTGGAAGAAGTTGAGAAGTGCTGTGTTAAGCTAATACCGGTCTGCGCAAGCTTTTTCAGAATAAAAATACACCGCTATTAACCCATCAAAGCATCGTTTATGAAAATAAATAAAGCAGCAGCATCACCTGCTTCTCATTAATAATAGAGGTTTAATAATTATAGAAATATCTTGGTAAAATTATTTGAGTCTTTATGTCAAAATAAGTATATTTTATCCTCTTTATATTTCACTACATTCCACAAAGCCATTATTCTCTTGGGCTTTTGTTCTCTGGATTTATATGGTATCTATGCCTGGGAATACCATTGTCAGGCTATAGCAGTGTTTTGTTTTTTTAAAATAACTTGTTTTTTATGAAGTGCTGCATATATACATACACTCGGTACAAATCATGGTGCACAGCTCAGTGAATTTTTACAAAGTGAACACGCATGTAGCCACCACTCAGATCGTTATGCGTAAGTCACAAGAGTCTACCAAGCTCCCCTTCCCAGTCATTTTGGCCCTGCTCAAAGGTAATCATTATTCTGACATCTGCCGTCGTGACTGATTTTTGACTGTTTTTGAGCTTTTGATACATAGAATCGTTCAGTAAGCGCTTTTCTTTTTTGTCTAGGTCTCTTGCCTAATGTTATATTTGTAAGATCTTTCATGTTGTATTTTGTGATAGGTCGTCTATCTGTAATGGCTTACAGTGTTCCATTGTATGGCAGCCATGGGGGTGTGATGTCGGCCTGAGGAACACAGGTAGCCAACGTCCTCCAGCTATGGTGCTTCGGCCCCACTGCTGCATGCAAACCTCTAGGACATGCTCTCTGGGAGCAGTATCCAGCCAGTGACTGAGAATGGCCTCAGGGTGCTGGTCTTGACTCCTCCATGGGCAGTATTTGCACGGGGATGCCCCACTGGACTGGCTAGACCTTCTCAGGGCCACCCTGTGTCTAAGCTCCTCCCCTAATCTTCCTTCCTCCCCTCTTTCTTTTCCAGGTGTCAGGTCTTCACTGCCTTCTGAAGAGTTACTCTGCTTACTCCTGCTTCATCCATCAATAAATGTCTTGCACTCCTAACCGTATCTGATTGTGTGCTTCCCAGAGGATGCGAAGTGACACACATTATACAACTATAGCACAATGTATTTATCCATTCTACTGCAGATAAACACTTTCTTTATTTCTACTCTTGAAGAGCTGTGAACAGTGATGCTCTAAACATTCCCATACGCGTGCTTTGGCGCACTTTTGTATGCAAAGCAGTTGAATCACCGTGGCATTGCGGGTCATAGGTTACGTGTAGATTTAGCTTTAGTAGATCCTGTCAAGAGCTTAACCAAAGGATTGTGTCAGTCTGCATTGCCACCAATAGGATATGAAAGTTCTAGTTGCTTCACATACTTTCCCCACACTCAGGACTGTCAGTGTTAACACTTTTCAATACTTTGATTCTCTCATGTCTAATGGTGTTGAGCACATTTTTGATACATTTTTAAATGTTTACTTATTTATTTTGAGACAGAGAGAGAGAGAGCGAGCAGGGGAGGGACAGAGAGAGAGGAGAAAGAGGATCCCGAGCAGGCTTCGCACTATCAGTGTAGAGCCTGACACGGGCCTGGATCCCACGAACCATGAGATCATGACCTGAGCTGAAACCAAGAGTTGGATGCTTAACCGGTGGGGCCACCCAGGTGCCCTGAGCACATTTTAATATATTTTTATTGGTCATTTATTCTTTTATGTGCATGTGACTATTTTTGTATTACTTATCCATGTTTTTCGTATTGACTTATAAGAGTTCTTTATATATTCTGGGTATTACTCCTGAATATCTTTCCCCACTTTGCGCCATGCTTTCTTTCTTTTTTTTTTTTTTTAATGTTCATTTATTTATTTTGAGAGAGAGAGACAGAGACAGAGACAGAGAGAAAGAGAATGAGTGGGGGAGAGGCAGAGAAAGAGGGAGAGAGAGAATCCCAAGAAGGCTTCCAGCTGTCAGTGCAGAGCCCAACTCAGGGCTCGAACCCATGAATCGTGAGATCATGACCTGAGCTGAATCAAGAGTCAGATGCTTAACTGACTGAGCTACCCAGGTACCCTATAGGCCATGCTTTCTTAATGATGATTTTCTTATCTTTTCTTAATGATAATTTTGATGCATTGAACTTCTTAATCTTAATATAGCATAATTTATCAATCTTTGCTCCTTTTTAAAACCTTTTTTCACTGACTACGTCAAATTTATTTTTTAAAAGTCATGAAGATAGTTGCCAGTATTTTCTTCTAGAAGCTTTTCCTTTCCACATTTATTTCTATTTTATTCATTTTAGGTCTAAAATGGAGTTAATTTTTGTGTATGACATGTAGTAGGGATCATTATTCATTTTAGGTCTAAAATCTACCTGGAGTCAATTTTTGTGTATAACGTGTAGTAGGGATCATGATTAATTTTTTTTAATATATGGATAACCATTTGACTCAGCATTATGTATTAAAAAAAGTCCTCTCTTCACTGCATAGTGCTGTCATTTTTGCCATAAATCATGTCATCTATTCCTTTACTTTCTCTTTTGTTCCATTGATCTATTTGTGTATCTTTGAAGTAATGCTATATTCCCGTAATAACTTAACTTTATGTTAATTCTGACTATCTAGTGATTAATTATTTCAGTTTTCTCCTTTACCTTAAGATTGTGTTGGCTATTCTGGCATTTTCATATGAAGTTTATAATCAGATTTTCAGGTCATGCAGATATGCTGTTGGAATTAGAAAAATTTTTTTAATATTTATTTATTTTGGGGAGACAGAGAGACAGAGTGCAAGCAGGGGAGGGGCAGTGAGAGAGAGAGAGAGATACAGAATCTGAAGCAGGCTCCAGGCTCCGAGCTGTCAGCACAGAGCCCAATACGGGGCTTGAACCCATGAAGTGTGGGATCATGACCTGGGCCGAAGTCAGGCGCTTGAGCAACTGAGCCACCCTGGTGCCCGGTTGTTGGGATTTTGATTGAGGTTTATTCACCCATAGATTAATGTGAACAAGCTGACCACATTGAATCATCCAGTGCAAGAACATGGTATATCCCTCCATTAGCTCAGCTCCTCTTTAATTAGTCTCAGTAATATTTTCTGATTTATAGGTAGACAAGTTTCACAGGGTTCATTTGATTTATTCCTAAATAGAGGATTATTTTTAGTAGTATTATGAAGTTTTATTTTCAAATTTTATATCCTAATTATTTGTTTCCAGTGTACAGAGATGAACTTGACCTGCTAGGTAACAACTTTCACTTATTGTTTATTGGTTCTTTATCATTTTCTATGCACACATTTATATTTTCTACAAATAATGAGTTTTATTGTTTTCTTTAAAGTCTTTACACTTTTTTTCTTGTTATATTGCATTGGCTACAACAGTGTTGTATAAAATTGTGATGTCAGATATGCTTGTTTCATTCTTGATCTTGCAAATGGCAAAGGATATGCGTTTAATGTTTCACCATTAGCTCTTGTTTTGGGAAAATATGTTCTTTGTTAGATTGAAAACAATTTCTTATTCCTGGTTTACCAAAAGTTTTGTTTTTATCATAAATGCATATTGAATTTTATCAAATGCTTCTCTGCATATATTGAGAAGTGTTTCCCTTTTATTTTGTTAATTGGTGAATTACGTTGATTTATTTTAAAATATTAACTCAGCTTTAAAGAAAATTTTTTTTAACGTTTATTTATTATTGAGAGACAGAGAGACACAGAGCATGAGCAGGGGAGGGGTAGAGAGATGGGGAAGCACAGGATCTGAAGCAGGCTCCAGGCTCTGAGCTGTCAGGACAGAGCCTGATGCAGGGCTCGAACTCATGAACTGGGAGATCATGACCTGAGCCGAAGTCAGTTGCCTAACTAACTGAGCCACCCAGGTGCCCCTTAACTCATCTTTTTTTTAAAAAAAAAATCTGGAATAAATCCTGCTTAGCAATGATGTATTATCCTAATTATATTTTTACTGAGTACATTAGCTAAAATTTGTTGAAAACTGCATCATTTCCTCTTTAGATACTTGGGATATTTCACCAGTGAAACCACCTAGGCCTGTATTTTTCTTTATTGGATGAGTTTTGAAATTACCAAATAAATTTCTTTAGGATAGCCTATTCATATTTTTGATTTTTGTGTTAATTTTGTTAATAAATTTTAATTTGTGTTAACTTTTGTTAAATAAAACTTTTCAAGGATGCTTACATTTTATTTAAGACTTCAAATTTACTGGCATAAAGTTGTGCATAATACCCTTTTACTGTTGTTTAAATTTCTGTAGGATCTGTAATGCTGTTTCCTTTTACTGTCCTCATCTTTTGTTTTCTTTTTCTGTATAGCTAATGATTTATCACTTTTATTAACATTTTTGAAAAATCTCTTCTTTTTTTTCCTATTATATGTTTACCTTCTATTTAACTAATTGCTGCCCTTGTCCTCCTGTCTTTTTTGAGATTAATTATACCCCTTTCCTTGAGAGGGAGACTTGGATAACTGTTTTTCAAATTTACATATATGTGTGTGTGTGTATATATATATATATATATATATATATATATATATATTGAGATACTTTGAGACTGAAATGTGTATACACACACACACACACACACACACACACACAAAGAGAGAGAAAGAGAGAGGGACTTTGAGACTGAAATTCAAGTTTCGCAAAGGGTTGTCTATATTCAATTTTCTCTAATTCCTAGGATGTTACTATTCAGGAATCTTAACTAAAAACCTGGAATGTTAATCAGAGCTCCTTCTGCTTGGTAGGTCCTGAATGCCAATTTTTTTTTTTCTCCCTAGCTCAGTGGTACAGTTAAAAGCTCTTCTGAGGCTTTTTTTTTTTTTTTCAGTAAATAGCTTTTTACAGAAGTTTTAAGTTCATAGTAAAGTAGAGTGGAAACACAGAGCATTCTCACATACTCCATGCCCCCCACCACCACACTGACCTTCCCTACCATCAACATGCTGTGCCATGGGGCACATTGGTTATAACTGACACATCACTGTCACTGACACATCATTATCACCCCATAGTCAGTGCATAGTTTACATTGGGGCTCACTCTTGGCCTTGGGTAGTCTGTAGGTTTTAAAAATCTATAAGCACACGTATCCACCATTGCAGTAACGTACAGAATACTTTCACTGACCTTAAAGTCCTCTGTGCCTTACCTATTCTTTGTAGCCACTTTGAAGTTGAACATTCTTCTTAATTTATTGGCCCCTTTCTTCTAACATATTAGGATTTATCAAATGCAGAACAGTTAGAAGCTCAATAAGCTCCATTTTATGTTAGGCTCCCTCCCTTCTCTGAGAGTCTCTTTTTCTTTGATACTCCTGCTCTTAAGTCTTAGAAATTTTGGTTGTTTTGCAAAGCCTTAAGTAGCTGCTGTTTTGTTTGGTTTAGTTATGTTGTATATTGTATGAAGCATTTGTTTGTTTGTTTGTTTGTTTATTTATTTATTTATTTATTTAGGGACAGGTTTTATCTAACAGAAGCTAGTCCTTCCACCATGTCAACTTTGTAGAACTACTAATATAATTGTTTTCATCTGAGCTAATTATTTTCTTGACGTATAAAGACTACAAAGGTGTCAGAATAGAGGAAAAATTATTCTTGGTGAATGCCTATTTTTCCCCCAGTAGAACCCACCTACTCATTAATTCCACTTATTTATTCATTCTTCAGCAAATAAATATTTACCGAGCATACCTGATGTGCTTCTAGCAAATGTAAAATATGTGAGTCTCTGGAGAATAGGGAAGTAAATTTATCAATGGTTACTGGATTTGAGGGGCTTTCTGCCTAGTAGATTACATGAGTGGAAAGATTAGGGGGAGGACGATATTGAATTTTGGACTCAGATGGACTAAGATTATTTATTAGTTGTGACCTCGAGCAAGTTTGTCAGCTATTTCCCAGCTTCAGCTGGGCAAAATATTGGGTGTTATAAGATTAGACAAAAAGTATGTGATATGCCTATCACTATGCCTGCAACATAGTAAGATATAAATAATTTGTATTTCTTATTATTATTCCAGTTGGAGAGACACATAAAGTGTAAAGTCCCTGGGAGTGTTTGTGGAAGACAAGGGAAGATTTCATAGAGGTTAAAATATAAAAGAAATATAGGAGATCACCATCCAAAGTAGGTGGTGATGGTAGGCCTAGTGTGTGCGTGTGTGTGTGTGTGTGTGTGTGAGAGAGAGTGGGGGAAACAAAATAGGTTTGAAAGTTGGGAAGAAGGAAGTCCTTGATACGGAGGGAATTAGACAGGCCTCTATTTTTTTTTTACATACCAAAATGGGCATTTGTAATGTGTTTGGCATAGAGTTCTATGAGGATATAATTGTGAATAAGATAAACATGGAGATTGACCTATTTTACAAAGTTTACTGATAATCAAGGATATAGACATACAAATAAGTAGGCTAGTTACAAATAGTATGGTACTTTGCATCTTTTGGGATGATAGCTCATCACATAGCCATTGCTCTCTTCTCTACAATGGGCCCTCGGTTAGATGCTTAACTTAAATAGGGCCAGTAAAATTATGGCAGAGGGATGCCCGCGTGGCTCAGTTGATTAAGCATCAGACTCCTGACTTCGGCTCAGGTTGTGATCTCACGGTTCGTGGGTTTAAGTCCCTCGTTGGACTCTGCACTGAGAGCAGAGCCTGCTTGAGGTTCTCCCTCTCTCTCTGCCCCTCCTCTGCTCTCATTCTCTCTGTCTCTCTCAAAAGAAAAAAGAAAAAGAAAAAAAAACAAAGGAAAACAACAAAAAACCCCTAAGAATATGACAGAAATTTGAGGTTGTCATTCAGAGACATTTAGTTTTCTGCATGTGACTACAGCCATGCCTGCCGTAGTCTCCCATATGGCTAGAGAGAAAGCTGGTTTACAAAAACCAATAGAAAGGAAATAGATATTCAGAAATTAGCAAAAACATGAGGGAGAAAGAGTCCTATCACCTTTTAATTTATGGTGCTAATCCTTCCTTAAGACCCGGATGGTGAAAGATAACACCACATCTGTATATTGCTTATAGTCCCTCAAAGACTCATTTCCACACCTTGCAACCCAAAGTCTTAACAAATAAATTTATGATAAATGTTAAGACAGAAGACCTATACTTTGCCAGAAAATTAGATATGAAGGGCACATAATGCTACTGAGTTGGTAGGTCAGGGAAGGACCTGGTTGGAAGAGATGGCTAAACTGAGATTAAAAGGATAAACAGATGTTACAAGGAAAGGACAAGATTCCTCCGAGGAGAGGGAAAGAAATGTGTGAACTGGAGGGGTAACTACAGAGGGTGGGTCTGTCGCGGCACAGTGTTGGGAGGCTGGGAAGGAGAGAGCAGGAAGGCATTAAGTTGGAGAGGTGACCAGCTTCAAGTCATACAGCCTCCTTGCTAGGACGTGGACCCCCATCCTCCCAAGCCCATGTGGAGACATCTCCCTACACTCACAGTCCCCATCCATTACTGACTTCTCTGCCGAGGAAAACGAAGGTATCTGGGGGGCGAGTAATGGCCGTTACTCCACGTATCTTGAGAGTGAGTTCTAGAGTAAGAGCTGGGTGTTCGGTCTCATTCCATCCCTCTCTGCCTTCCTTTCTCACTTACTCTTCAGGAAATACAATTTGTGCCAGTACGACGGTGGGTGACGCTTCCCCTGATGGCTGATGAAGGGAGAGTTAGAGACTCCGTTCATGACATGGGCAACCTAAACATAGCACCTTGGTTAGGACTTCGGTAAAAGATTCTGTGGGTCCTCTGAGGACATCTAGCATTGATTTATTCTAGAGACTGCTAGGCCAAATCAGATAAGTGAGTGAAAAGTTAGCAGGAAAACACTTGGGTTTTATTAAAGTGTTCTCTTTGGTGTTTTTTAGCCTGTTTATGAACAACTTGAGTTATTTGGAGAAACATGTTAAATGAATATGCAGTTACTAACTACTTCAGTTCTGTAATTGGTGCTTCTCTTAGGTTGCTATTAAAGAGTGTGACTGTTATTTTTGTAATTTTGGATGTGGGAGAAAGCAGAATTGCACCGTACATTGCTGTTTCCCCCAGGCTCCACAGCAAGTCTTTCTGGAACAGGACTGCAATGCCAATGAGTGGTAGAGACCATGTCCGCATTCCTTCCTCCTGACAGGAGGCACCATATTTCTCCACCAGTTAGAGACCTTCCCCTTCGGCTGCTTAATCAGAGACAGGAAAAGCCTAGATCTGGTGTGTTTCCACTTTATCTTGGAACTCTGTGTGACCGACCGGACTCAAACCCAGACGACTCATCAGTCATTACAGATGGCCTTGATTGTGAATCCCAGGCTAATACTAGTTTATCAGGAGCGGCTACTTTCTCTCCAATCAACATTTAATATCAAATGACAGCTAGCTTGAGAAGGATTTGGAGGATGATGAATTAAATGGAAAAATCAAGGAAGACAGGGAGTAAGGAATCTCTGTAATCGATGCAGGTGCATGGCAATACTGAGAGGTATATCCAGTACATTTCAAACATGTGAAAGCAGGAGCTAAATGGAAACCTATGCATTTAGGGGTGGTGGTGGTGGTCATGCCTGGCTGCCTTTAACACACAAAATAATGACAGATGCCATTTTTAAAGTGCTTACAATTTGGTAAGTGTTGGGCTAAGCACGTCGCGTGGATCGTCTTAATACAGGCAACTTTATGAGCTGGATGCTACCCCTTGCTCCGTGTAATAGAGAAGTAACTCAGGCGCCTGGGTGGCTCAGCCAGTTAAGCGTCCAACTCTTGATCTCAGCTCAGGCCTTGATCTCAGGGTTGTGAGTTCGAGCCCCCGCATTGGGCTCCACGTGACAGCACTCCCAGGCTGTCCCCAAGGTCAGCTCTCTCTCCCTGCCCGCTTGTGACTTCTTCTCACCCCTCAGTGGAGCCTTAGCAATGCCACCCTGTCCCTCCCAGGGGCCCTGCCGTGGGCGGGAACGAGGAGGGGCTGTGACCAGTGGGCTAGCTGTCAGTCCTTTGTCCGTGTCTCTGCTCACCATTTCAACACACTTGCTGAAATGGAATTGGAATGCTCAAAAGGTTTAAAGAACATTTCTCAAACCCACAACTTCCCAGCAGCTTGAAAGCCTCTTAAAACATTACCTTCAACCTGCGGCTCGTGATGAGTGGATGTCGAGGGCTCAGGAGCCCGGTGTCCTGATGGTCTGTCGTGAGCTGCCCTCCGTGGCTCCCTCGGCTCAGCCACAAGCCAGCACGCACACCAACCAGGCTCCCTTTGGTTTCTTGGAAGAACAAACCACTTCTCAGAAAGCTGATAGCCATGGAGTCCCAGCAGAGAAATCGTTCCCTCCAAGTATAAGGGAGCCTCATCTAAATAAGGAAATGGAAAGCTGGATGGGAGGGTGCAAGGTCACAGGCAGGAATTGCAGCCGCCGCAGAGAGAGGGCATTTCTCTTGCCCCGCTGCCTCCCCTGGGCTACCCCCGGGGTTGATACCTTGTTAGGACCCATCTCTGGCAACAAGGTCATTTTTATTTAGGGTGAATGAGGCCTAAGAGGGACGACCATGGTCAATTTCTGCATTAAAGGACCATTAAAATAAAGTGTTACTGTAAGAAGCTGTCTCTGCTAGACATTTCTCAGAAGAGCTTTGTGCCTTCTCCGAGGGCTGTTTGCTGCTTCTTTCCATTTTCGGGAGGGGGCAAAAATGCCCCTAACGAAACGGAGCCTTTTTAATTGATGATAAAAACAGAAGAGAACACAGCAGCGGGAATTGTTGGCGATGCGTTTACAGCAAGTGGCGAATCACTGCATATTCATTTGTTTCTCATCGGCCAAGATGAATCCTCTTTTGGTATCAAAGCAAATGTGCTGTGAAGGTGCAGAGGACAGGGTTTAACAACTTCTCCTGGCTGGAGGCCTGGGTGGTTTTTTCGGGGGGGGGTGGTGGGAGGGCCAGGAAGCGGTGGGGGTGGGAAGCTGAGCCGGGTTGGGGGGTGGGGGGAGTGGCGTGGAGGAGTGTTTTAGGGAAGGCAGGAGCTGTGGAGTGCTGAGGGAGTCTCTGAAAGAATGGTTTTATCTGTGTGGGTGTAAGTGGGGAGAGAGGGCGGCCATGCTCGGCATATAACATGATTATTTCGGTAGACCAGAAAATAAGAGTGAGTTGGAGTCTGTTATGGCAGAAGAGAGGAAGTAGTTCACCCAGCCTCTGTTCCTTTTCACTGTGGACTATCTGGTTCTCAGGCACGTGGAAGGGAACCTGACTACGTCTTGTATGAACTGAGATGCAGATTCTGTTTCCTCCCCCTGTCTTCGCGCCCTCGGTACCCGTCTGTGACCGCCTTTCTGTTCCATCTCACTGTCTTCACCTCTCAGTGTTCGCTTTCTGCTCCAGCCAATCTGGACTCGCACAGACAATTCAGTTTCTTAAAAGGGTCAGTTTCAGGGGCGCCTGGGTGGCGCAGTCGGTTAAGCAGCCGACTTCAGCCAGGTCACGATCTCACGGTCCGTGAGTTCGAGCCCCGCGTCGGGCTCTGGGCTGATGGCTCAGAGCCTGGAGCCTGCTTCCGATTCTGTGTCTCCCTCTCTCTCTGCCCCTCCCCCGTTCATGCTCTGTCTCTCTCTGTCCCAAAAATAAATAAACGTGGAAAAAAAAAGAAAAAAGGGTCAGTTTCTCCCTGTCTCAGGACCTTTGCACATGCTATTTCTTCTACCTGAACTGTTCTTTTCCAGTACCCTGCTCCTTCCCGTATGGCCAGCCTGGCTCCTCGTTATCCTTTCAGCCATAACTTGACACTTCCTCCTCAAGGAAGACTTCCATGGACACTGTGTCCAGAATGAGTCCCCTTGCGAGGGTGCCTTTCACACTATGCTTTCTCTTTAGACCAAGAGCTATAACTTTAATTGAATGATAACTTGCCGACCTAGCATAATGTGCATATCTCTGGCAGATTTAATACTTATCAATAAAAAATTCACACGCTGTTTGCCTTCATTTATACATTTCATCATGAAAAGTGATCAACACTTTGGGTCTCAGGTGATCAACACTTAGTGATCTCAGGAAGCAATCCTTGAGACGATGGCATGGAATTATCCCTGCCTGATTCTGGGAAGAATTAGAAAATCTGGTTAGTCGTCTGTTTTTGTAACCAATCCAGGGGCCAATAACTTTCCTTCCTGAGTTCCATGAAGTTCCAGATAGGTGATGCGTGTTGAATGGCACCTATGGTAAATATTTTAAGAAAACTTTCTAAAGGTTTAAATGAGTGTGTACTTAAAACATTAGGCAATTTTTAGGGGCGCCTGGGTGGCTCAGTTGGCTAAGCGTCCGACTTCGGCTCAGGTCACGATCTCGCGGCCCGGGAGTTCGAGCCCTGCGTCGGGCTCTGGGCTGAGGGCTCGGCGCCTGGAGCCTGCTTCCGATTCTGTGTCTCCCTCTCTCTCTGCCCCTCCCCCGTTCATGCTCTATCTCTCTGTGTCTCAAAAATAAATAAACGTTAAAAAAAATTTTAAAAAAAAACATTAGGCAATTTTTATAGTTAGTTTGTCACGTGTGACTTATAAACCTGCCAGCACACTTCCCCCCGATCACTGAATGCCTCATTCTTTGCATGGGGTGCCTGGAGAAAAACCATATGCAGTTGAACCTCAGAATTTTGTACAATAAACTCTTCACACTCAGAAGAAGCACTTTCCTCTGAATCATCTAGGATTAGCAGCTGGTTAAAGCAGTGAACGGTGGTAGGGGTGGGGATGAAACATGTACTTAAATATTCCATTTTAAGTTAAAACAGAAATATGCATCCATTTTCCAATCTTGTGATGTAGAACCAGGACTTTTGCTTCAGTTTGGGTCTATTGACTAAAGTTTTCCATCACCTTTCTTGTATCAGTCACACACAAAATGCAATATCTACATTTTCTAGGTTTTTTTTTTTTAAGAGAACCAAAACACGTTTTAGAGGCCATATGAGATCAGAATCCCTTGCATTTTGTATTTTTCTCCCCAGTCTTTTACAGTTGCCTCACCCACGCTTCACTTAATAAACCCTTTTAGTGGCATGTCTTGATTGGAGCTTTCTATAGCTTTCTCGTAGTTTTCATAGAAACAACTCCTTTCACACTCTTGTTTCATAGGATTTGTAGAATATGTATCTAAGTTATTTAGTGACAATAAATTATACAAGGGGCATCAATGGTTTGGGAACCAACACAGCTGAGTCTTGGAAAGCGTAGACCCTAATCAGTGGGATCAGGGGAGCTGAGCATTCTGGCAAAGAGTGGTCCACAGGCTGAGAGCATCACCCGGAAGTTTCATAGAGCGAGCGGAGAGTGTTGGTTAATCCCTCAAACTGTTAGGTAGTTAAAAGAATTTCTTCGATGTCTAAATGGTTTACTACTTATTAGGGCCAGTCTCCCATAAAGGCAAGAACAGTTCCTGCGTATAGTAGGTACTCAGTCATAACTCACTGAATGAATGAATGGAAAAACTCACCCTCCAGTCCATGCTTTGGCTGACGGTTTCCTTCAGGGCACTTCCTATCCCTAACACGTTTTGCGAAATCAACTTTATGGTTTAATTGATTGAGTGCTACACTGATAAGACTGAGAGCCACAGGAGCAACTATGGTAGCCTTAAGTTAAGGCAAGACATTTTAATTTTCTTTTTTCAACCGAAGAATAGCAGAGAAAGGATTGCTTGCCAACTCAGAGGTTTTCATTTTTTAAAAAGTTTCCAAATATGCCTCGTACTCACAACTATATCATAAATAAATTGGGACAAATAAAAAAA
Organism: Acinonyx jubatus; assembly: GCF_027475565.1. Classification (NCBI taxonomy): domain Eukaryota; kingdom Metazoa; phylum Chordata; class Mammalia; order Carnivora; family Felidae; genus Acinonyx; species Acinonyx jubatus. Next base: position 202,300,092 of record NC_069381.1, on the reverse strand, counting down.
TGTCATCACAATTGAAACCACAAAATTACTGGCCCAGGAGGCGGATATTGACAACATGCGTAGAAATACCTGAATCAAAACCAAAGAAACTTTGTAAGGTTTGATTATCTCTAAGTTCTTTTGCAGCTCTAAATACTGATATCAGAGAAGTGACTCGTGCTGCGTGTCTCTGAAAGTAGGAGCAGACATTTCATGAGCACCTGCAGCTTGCCAAATGCCTTGACTGTGTCAGGAGCCCTGATGGCTACAAGTGACTAAGGTATGGCCTCTGTTCTGTGAAAACTACCAGCCAGGGGACCAGACTGGTTGGAAGATAATCCTTGTACAAGGCAGCGTGAAAAACTGCTGTGATGAAGAAGCATGGAGGAATGAGAGACCGTATCCAACTGAAAGACTGAAAAAGAGATATCTGAAGCTACCCAATGATTGGCAACAGAAAAAAAAAAATCAACATTTGACCTGCTTGGGAATATTACCAAAAGATGTGGGTTTCTGGGAAAGAGAGAACAGAGAAACTGATCACCTGGAGGCCTGGGTCCAGCTGTCATCCCTACCCTCTGTCAGGACCCGAATCGAATTTCTCTTAGTAAAGAATAACAATAACGTCAAGACAGTCACTCTCCATGCACAAGGTCAAGAGTTTCTCCTGACTAGTAGTAGAGGCTGAAATGTGGACAGATGGGTGGTGGGAGACTTCCATGCAGAAACAGCAGATGAAAAACCAGAGGCTTCCAAATCTGCCACAACTTCAAGTGTACAATCGCTAGTCGAGGCTTTTCCAGGCCATCTGTGGGAGTGATGCTCACTGTGTCTCCTTCCCTATGGTCTGAGGTCGTGCGCTGAAGACAGATAGTACCAGGTTCCCCCCTTGGGTGAGGCGACAAGCATATTCATGAGAAATGTCAAAGATGTATGTGATAGAATTAAACGAATATAACAAGAGGTTTTATTGACAAGAAAAAAAGAATTTATGCGAGCAGGCAAATAATAAAAGAAAGAATCTTAACTCCAGAATGAACACTGGTGGTGATAGAAATTTGGCTTGTGTAATTACCACCGGCAGCCTGGTGTCCTATGATGTTGATTTTGATCTATGATTATCACCAAGTGTCTTCCAGATTGCTCTCCAAAGATTTCCTGAGTATAGTAAGGAGACAAATTAAGAGACACTCCATTAACTGTTTGCACTCTCTTTTTGGTTATATGCTACTTTGTTTCCTACAAAGTTTTGTTGGTGCACAGAAGGAACAACTTCACTTTTAGGGAGAATAAGCTTAAAAAACATTTTTTTTTTTTTACAAGTTGCTGACAGCCTATCTTTGGTTATAAGAATTTCTTCCTTTTTAAGAGAATCTTCTAGGATCATGGAGGAATCTTCAAGAAGGTAAGGGATGTAGAACACGAAGTGAGAAGGAGTCTATTACGCTGATAGGTCTCCTAGGATTGTGCTGCTTGGGTAGCAGTAGTTAACTTTCTTGGGTCCCCAGATACTGGCCAAACACTAACCTTGGAATAGATAAATCTATCAATATTCTTCAAATGAAGGTTTCATAGGTTGGTAAGTTGCCAGAGTCCAGACACATTTACCTTCAGTTTTAAGGGAGATCCAATTTTTATGAAACATCAAGGGGAAAATTTCAAGGAACCACAAACCTCAAGTTTATTAATATTTCAGTTCTAGAAAACTCTGCCTCTACTTCTGATTAACTAATGGCCATGTCATGGTCAGTGAAAAAAACCCTAAAGAAATAGCATCTTTGTGATGAATAGCCCAACAAATTATCCATGTATTTTAAATATGCTGCAATATTATGAAGCAGCTAAGAATGCTCTTACGTGCTCCATTCCCCCCCTACATTTTCTTTCTTTCTAGTTATTGCACCCCCTTTATCTTCTTCAGGCATTCAGAATTCTCAAGACAAGTAATCTCTGTTCCCTCTACCTTTACTTCCTCCTCTCACAGACTGTTCTTATGAAAGGGTCTAATCTTCTGCGCATCCTGATGCAAATTTAACTCGGTCTGTTACCAGGCACTCAGGGAAAAGGAAATAAGGAAGGGGGTGGGGGAGTGTTTCACATTTTAAACAATTGCAGAATGAGGTTGTATTTTTAGTTTAAATTTTGAATAGGTAACACATTCATATAATTTACAGACCTTATTTCTTTGGTATGGTTCCAGAATTTGTATGCATGAGAGAGGAAAAAAAAATAAATATAAATATAATAATTTCTGATCTCTTTTTCCTTAAAAGGTCCTATATTATTTACACTGTTCACATTTTACTTTCTTCGCTTCATCCATCTTGAAGGTCTTTATCAATACACGGAAAGCATGCTTATTCTTTGTTTTATTTTTACACTCCAACAGAATTCCGTTTTACGATATGCCATGAACTAATTAATCACTTTGCTTTTTAGGAACACTTGAGTTGTTTCAATCTTTTGCTGTTAAAAACAAGGCTGCAGTGAGGAGCTCCTTCATAAGCCATTTTGAAACACGTACAAATATGTCTGTAGGAAAACTTCCCAGAAATGGAATCTCCAGGTCCAAGGGTATACGCATTTGTAATTTGAACAGATAGAGCCAAATCACCCTCGGTTGGATGTGTACCCATTCACACTCCCACGGGTAATGTTTAAGAGCGCCTGTTTCCCCACAGCCTCAACAATAAAGCGTGCTATAATGAAAGGTTTTTAATCCTTATTAAACAAATTTCCAGGATTAGAGAGCTTTTGAAGAGCAAAAGGAAATTTGCTTTATACCTAAAAACCTTCTCAATCTTCTAAAACCACTTCCCTTGGGCAGAAACAAGAAAGCAATACTTGCTATGCTCCAGGCACCGTGCCAATGATTAGGAAAACAAAGGTAAATGTGTTTGGTTTTATGCTCCCTTTTCCTTCCCCTCCCAGGTCCCTTCAAAGTTGCCAAGCCTGTTGATTTTTTGTTTCAAAGTAGAAGGTTTATTCATTAAACTTACCTTCTCTCCATCCTTATGTGTGCGATTATTATAGCTTCCTAACTGCTCACTCTCTGTCCCTCCCAGCTCTAGTCTACTGTCTCTCTTTCCCTGAAGCATCCTTCTAAAAAACGAATTGAACCTTGTCCCTCTTGCTCATCCCTGTATAGCTTGACTTTTGGGACAAGGTCTAAGTTTCTCAGTCCAGTATCTGTAGTCTCGCATGATCTCCCAAGAAGCTGTCTCTTCAGCCGATCTTCAGAGCTCAACTCTGATGGGCCATGTGACTTCCTTCGCTAATTCTCTTCCTTTTCTTCTTTGCCTAGAGAATTTTCTCTCAGCTTCTAACTTTCATTTTTAAGCACCATCTCCTTTTTGGGGAGGGGGGATTCCCCAGAACTCTGCTCCAAAATCTGCCATGCTGGTTAAAATTATCACTCCTTCTTTGGATATCTGTAATATTGTTCTATATGTTTGTTTCCCCTGCACAACTGTGAGGTCATTGAGGACTGAGGCCCCTTCTTTTTCATCTTTAAGGAACGAGTGCTCAGACTGTGGTCAGAAAGCCTCGATAACTTGGGTTAATTATTGCATAATAGTTGGTTGATAAATGTTCTGAACCAGTTCCAATATCATATTTTAAAGACAGATTGTCTTGTGGGTGGTGGAAATAGAAACAAATAACCTTGAATTCAATGAACTTTTCTCTGCATCTGTTTTATCACAAACCTGGGTTGAATTTATAAGTTCAGATTCATGAATCTACCCAACATCCGGGTAAGACATAGATAATAAAGCAACTTTGCACGCGGTGGCAGAGAATGGTTTAGACGCTCACCCAATCCACCCCTTTTCTTTGGACACGCAGCTGATGGCCGTTCCCAGCTGCCCTTGAAGTTAGGTGAGGCCATGGACTGATGCAGTAGGTCTTAGTGGAAAACTCGGAGGCCTTAGAAAATGGTGGAGTTGTGTATATTAGAATCATGGATATTAGTGAATATTAATGGATGGTGTACATTAGAACTACACAGAAGGGCACTCATCAAATATCCAATTGGATTATGATAAAATTTAAAAAAACAAACCTTTTATTGTACTCAGCCGCTAAGGTACTAAGGTTGTTTGTTACAGGATTTAGCTGATTCCGAAAACACAATTGGAACGACATACATATTCATGTTCTTTAATCTACATATTCATGCTATTTGATCTACATATTCATGCTATTTGATCTACTGGCCACTCAGATCCTTCACCCAGAGGAAAAAGGTGCAACACACAAGGGCAAATAGAAGCAGGTCAGAGCGGAGACATCATGTATTCTCCTCCAGAGGGAGCTCTAGAAAGAAGTCCCCATCAGGCATCTTGGCATTTGAATCTTGACTAAGCACTGTCACAGTGGGTGACAGTGGGTGACAGTGCTTAGTCAAGATTCAAATGCCAAGATGCCTGACAGTGACGGATGGTGTCATTTTAATAAATGCCTTCTCTCCCAACCTGTAATGGTTGCTCTTCATGTGCAGACACCACTTTGATCGTCCTTTGCACACAGACACTGTGGTTCCACATAAATATCTTTGCGTAACTTCTTTTTAGGCTGTCCTAATTTGCCAGTGAAAACTCATTACTCTGAATCCACTGTCACCATAAACCCTGCTTGCCAGCTTCAGAATATTGAAGAGAAGAGGGTTCACCACGGTATTTTTCAGCATAACGTTTGTCTGCCTTTTTTAACGTGAGGTTTATCAGCACAAGTTGACCTAGACATCATTTCTAGAATCTGCATTCTTTGTCACTAGGCATCATGTCCATAGGTTTCCTCCTTCTTCTGTAATACTCATTCCCTGGGTATGCAGTCTTGTGACTAAGATGATCTATGGGCTGGTGACTCTCAAACAGACACCACAAGCCGTTTTTCCCAAACTTCAGAAGCTTATCTCCAACTGCTTACTAGATATCCTCGCTTTGAATGAGTAATAGGCATCTCTAACTTCAAACTGAGTTTCTGGTCTTTCCCCTTCTCTCAGCCTTCCCATCTCAGTTGATGGCAATTTCCTCCTTCTGTTTGCATGGAAGAAAAACCTCCGTTTCTCTTCTCAGAGACAGAATTCCAGCATACTTGGAATTCAACTATTTCTTACTACCTTCACTGCCATAGACCTTGCCCAACCACCACTGTTGCCATCTGGACCAGTGCCGTGGCCTCCTACCTCATCCCTCTCCCTGTCCAGTACCCCCAACCCCTAACCTCCTAGACTATTCTTCACATGGCAGCCAGAGTCACCTTGTTAAATGTAAGGTAGATAATGTCAGTCCTCTCTTCAAAACCCTCCTAATAGCACCACATGGGACATAAAGTAGCAAAGCCTTATTTTTCGTTCAGGTGAAGTCAGAGGTGGGTCAGATGGTTGTCACTGTTTGCATTTGGAACATTTGGATGGAAAGGTCATGGTGGTTGAGCAGAGAGCTACAAAGGAAGGGCAATGCCTCCTCACTACCTTGACTCAGAAGTGACACACATCACTTCCGCTCAGAGCCAGGTGCATGGCGTGGCCCCCGCTACAAGGGACACTGGGGTATGTACAAGGGCATGCAGTCATTCTGTGAGTACTGACTCTGCTCACACCATTTCGTTCGGAGGACGAACCAAAGTCTTCGCCATGAACTACAAGGCCTTATAAGATCTCCCCCTTCTGGCGTTTATCCACTCCTACCCTGTGACTCTCTGACTCCATCCCCGCTGCTGTCTTCAACATTTCCACTATCCCAGCCCCACTGGCGTGCTACTCTTTGCACATGTCAGGTACTCCCCTGCTACAGACCCGCCGTTCACTCCACCTGGAATGCTTTTCCCCCAAGACATCTGTATGCTTCACTCCCTCACTTTAGATTCTAATTCAGAATTCGTCTTTCAGCACCTGCCCTGACATTTTACATCCCCTATCCTTACAGTATTTTTCATCTTAGTATAGTATTATCCAGCATATATATTTTTCCTATTTGTTGGTTATCTCATCCATCAAAATATAAGCTCTGTGCGGTCAGACATGTTTGTTCCAACATCTAGAAGGAGCCTGGCAGATAATCAACATGCAAATAATTGTTTAATGAATGAATTAATCATTCCTTTTCTAGACTCTCTTATCCTTTCTCTCACTCGGAAATGATATAATCCTAGACTTCTAACTTTAGCTACCTTCAGGCCAGACTTAAGCAAACAACCTACAACATATGTCTGTGACAAAAAAAGATAAGAAAATCAATTCAGAGGATGTGGCTTGTTAATGATAGAAGTAATGATATACGGTATACGGACCACAACATATTTCACTATTTCTAGCTATCTGTTTACCTATCTCTGCTGAAATGTAAATACTTCCGGCAATGGTCTTTCCATCACGTGTTTCACCCACACCCGATTTAAATGTTTTTCTACTTTGCTCCCCTGCAGAATGGCACCACTCTCTAAACCGTGGTCTAAATGTTTGAAGAAAAAGAAACTCTTCAACCCAGCGGCTCTACATTATGCTACACAACTTCTCTGATCTTCCTCATAGGTGCAATTTCATATCCTTAAAATTATTTTTAATCATTTCTGCTGCTTGTATTGGGGAATAAAAGCATACATGTGGACAGAGCCAGTTGGAGGTAGGAAGTAAAATCATGGTCTAGATTCTTCCACAAAAAGAATTATTCTGCTGGGAGCTGCCCTCATTTAGTGAGGGATGGTTAGCACCTCCTGTTGGTTTCCTAGCAACACAGACTTTTCTTGCAGCTAGGACAGAGGGTCATTTTTGCATCTTCTCTACAATTCTCTTGGAAATTAGTCTGGAAAATTGCCGCCACATAGGATGTACTGAAAAGGTGTGTCGGTGGGGGGAGTCACGGGGGTGGGGGAATGGCCGTGCATCTGGAGGGAAAGATGAGGAGGAGAGGAGGGGAAGAAGAATGACGGGAAAGTTCGGAGAAAAAAGTCTTAATGGGAATGTCAGAAGGGTCAGAAGAATTTTTGGAGTCTATGTATTCTCATTGTAGCTCAAATAACTGGTATTCTAACAGAGGCCAAGACAAATGATGCTTCCTCACCAAAGCTTCTTTTGTGGGATGGATACATCGAGCAAGTAGGCACCGTAGACCTCTGCTTTCCTTTCCTTTCATGTGCCAAAGCCACAGACTTTTCTTTCCCTGTCTCATTTCTGTAGGTCTTTCCCACAAGAGCTATGTTTGAAGGTGGTTTCCCGATTGCCTCTGTTCCCCTCCAAAAGAACCTGCATTTTGAACAAAATACATTAGTTTTGAGGCCCCAGATAGGTCTGGCTTCATTCTCTGATATCCACCTGTTAGTTATGTGATGTTGACTAAATATTTATCTCTGAAATATCAGTCTCCTCATCTGAAAATTGGAATAATAAGACCTGCATGGGCAGACACTCCTAGTCACTTTAGCACTAGCCATTTACCCTTTCTCTTTATCAACCTGGCCCTGCTTTGGTTTGGAGCAACAATGTGTCTGACTTTGAAAGAAAAGATAGTCCAATTCAGTTTTCCAGGGTTGCTTGTGGGACAGTTCCGGCCAATTAGATATAAGCAGATATGAGCAGAAGAAGAGCTTCCAGGAAAGACACTGTTTTCCTGATTAAAAAAAGAAGAACTGACCCAGCTGGAATGAATCTTCTACCCTTCTCAACCTCCTTCAGTCCTGGAGCTCAAACAAGGTACTGGAGGTGGCAGTGCTGAGTGATCATGACCATGAAAACCATTCACTGAGGCTGGCACAGCATGAAGATTGCAAGAGCCCAAATCCTTATAGATTTCCTTATAGATTTCCTTCTATCCTTATAGATTTCCCTCTGTGCCTGGACCTGCTGTCTACCTCCAGATGGAGGATAAAAACAAACCTCTATTTTTAAGCCACTCTTTGCCATTTTCCTGTTTGTTGGGTCTTCCATTGGCCATCAAACTGATACGCTGCATCAAACTGATACAATTACAGAGTGATTGTGAAGATTGACTCAAGATGATAATTAGCCACGCTACTTACCACTAGGAGTTCCCTGTCTGTAATGTCTCTTATTCTGCATTATAGATCAATGATCTTGTTTTTAAAAATATTTTGAGTCAACATTAAAATGAAACCAGATGCCTTTCATTCCTTACAACTTTTGCCATTTCATGTGTAGCTCACCTGATATAATTCGATGGTTAATCATAATCTTCCCTCATCCTTCTATTATTTCCTAAATAATGCCTGGGAAGTGGAGGAAATTCTGATTTTACTGTGCTAGTTCTGTCACTGGCTTGCTTTTTAGTTTTACATAAATTTCTCTCACAAAGTCTCTTTCTTCACTTTTGCTAAGAGGAAACCAAACTAGGTCAGCAATTCCCAAACTGTATTCCAGGAAATGTTCATAGATGTTTCAAGAAGAAAGAGTTTGATGATGAAATAATCCTGTGAAATGTTCTCTGATTTCCCCATTCTTTTTTCTGGAGTGCTATATTCTTTTTATATGCCCCTCTTGGAGGCAGACTGTGTATGTTAGCACTTTAAGGGCTGACCGAAGTGTAACAGAACATAGGTGTGGTTTTAGTTTATTTAGCCAACACTTCCAAAATTTATTTGATTTCTTGGCCTTTGTATCAGCAAGTATTACATAATATCTGTCAACCTAAGATTTTTATGATCACAACGTCAGCAAGCTAAGACCAATTAATCCCTAAATTTCATCTCATTACCAGCATGCTGCATTTATCTAGGTTTTTAATTTTCTGGGACTCTTGGGATTTCCCACCAACCTTTCTGATTTTCACCTCCATTTACTCTAAAACACCAAGTTACTTGGAGTTACACATCAATGGGTGGCAAATTTTATTGGACTCAAAGTATCCAATATGTCTACTTTTATTCAGTAATTCTGTAATGCTTAAAACGGAAGATTGCCTTAGGCAATCCTTATTAGAGAATTGGAAAGGGATAATTGAACATCAGCTGAGTGTGGTGAGCATAAATTTTCCTTTTTTTCTTTCTTTTTCCTTTTCTTTTTTTCTTTTCTTTTTAAAAGATCTGCAACTCTGTTGGTTCTTTACAAAGAAAGTATCGACTTGGGTCCTAAGTCATTACTTCTGTCAACCAAAAGATTGAAAACATACTCGAGGATGGCACACAGAAGCCATCGGCCCACAGGGAAGAGGCAGGGCCGGGCAACCACGCAGAAGTGTGGATCGGGGGTTCCACCTCTCGTCTGAAGTGGCAAGCAGTCGTTATAGTTCTTAACTTTTGTTCTTTCCCAGGAAGGTAAAGCACTGCAGGCTTTAACATGCATTTGTTCAGGGATTAAACTGGAATAGAAGAGGGAAAAGTGAGTAGATCAGATTTATTCCGATGTAAGTGGATGTTTCTATGCACGTGTGTGCAGAAAATATACCAGTGGTGCAGCCTATGAGTAGACAAGGTGGATAAACCCAGGTGATTATTCCAGCCTGGGATTTACAAATGGATTTCTGCTTTAGTCTTACTGGTGTTCATGGTTTAAACTTGTTTATTCTAGGGCAATACTCAACTTTTGCCCTTTATCTTATTACTGGTCGGATCTTGGGAAATTAATTGATTTTCACCAAAACCTTAAGAATCTGATATAAACGCAAAATATCAGTTTATTCATTAATACTGTAAGGTAGACTTGACCTAACAAAAAGATCAGTTTTGGGGGATTACCTTCACTCAGAAAATTAGATACTTTCGTGGTAAGCAAAGATTGATCCCTCAGGAAAATTAGATTTAGCTAGGAGACAATTGTAACAAAGAATTTATTCCTGTATGAGGACTCTTTAGGGGTGTCAGTTCATTTGTTCATTAGTAATTCACACTAATTGATCCACTATTTATTGAGTGTCTCCCAAATATAGTCCAAGAATCTTTCACGTAGAATCATAATATCAATATCTACCAACCAGTGCTTGAGATGTTTAGTATCCCAGTCCAATGTTTAGTATCCCAGTCCTTTTTATTCTGTTCTTTAATTTTTGAAAAAATGTTTATTTATTTTTGAGAGAGAGGGAGAGAGTGTGAACAGGGGAGAGGAAGAGAAAGAGGGAGACACAGAATCCAAAGCAGGGCAGGCTCCAGGCTCCAAGCTGTCAGCATAGAGCCCGACACAGAGCTTGAACCCACAAGCCCACAAACTATGAGATCACGACCTGAGCTGAAGTTGGACGCTTAGCCAACTGAGCTACTCAGGTGCCCCATTGTCTCTGTTCTTCATTCAATATACAAATTTCATATTCTGGCAATAAAAATCTTATGATTTATTAAAATATCCAGGGTTTGGGCTCATTTTACACTATTTACAATTTAGAAAGATTCTTTTTTTTTGTAAATGTTTTATTTATTTTTGAGAGTCAGAGCACAAGCAGGGGAGGGACAGAGAGAGAGGGAGACACAGAATCCGAAGCAGACTCCAGGCTCCAACACAGAGCCCCACGCAGGACTTGAACTCATGAACTGTGAGATAATGACCTGAGCTTAAGTCAGACCCTAACTGACTAAGCCACCTAGGCACCCATAGAGAGATTCTTTTAAATTATGAGCAATAAAAGTAGGGAAGAATATTTACTTTAAAAATTGTCAGTGTCTATTCCTTCACTTGATTATTTGCTTTTTGGGTGTTGAGTTTGATAAGTTCTTTATAGATTTTGGATACTAACCCTTTATCCGATATGTCATTTGCAAATATCTTTTCCCATTCCATCAGTTGCCTTTTAGTTTTCTTGATTGTTTCCTTCACTGTGAAGATTTTTATCTTGATGAGGTCCCAATAGTTCATTTTTGCTTTTGTTTCTCTTGCTTCTGGAGACATGTTTAGTAAAAAGTGGGCAAAAGACAAGAGCAGACACTTTTTCAAAGAAGACATACAGATGGCAAGCTGACACATGAAAACATGCTCAACATCACTCATCATCAGGGAAACACAAATCAAAACCACAATGAGATACCACCTTACACCTATCAGAATGGCTAAAATTAACAACTCATGAAACACCAGATGTTGGTGTGGATGCAGAGAAAGGGGAACACTTTTGCTCTGATGGTGGGAATGCAAACTGGTGCAGCCACTCTGAAGAACAGAATGGAGGTTACTCAAAAAATTAAAAGTAGAACTACCCTACAACCCAGCAGTTGCACTATTAGGTATTCATCCAAAGGATACAAAAATGTTGATTCAAAGGGGCACATGCGCCCCAATATTTATAGCAGCACTATCAGCAATAGTCAAATTACGAAAAGAGACAAATGTCCATTGACTGATCAGTGGATCAAGGAGACATGGAATATATATATATATATATATATATATATATATATATATATACACACACACACATATACACACAATGGAATATTACTTGGCGATCAAAAAGAATGAAATCTTGCCATTTGAAACAACATGGATGGAACTAGAATGTATTATGCTAAATAAGCGAAGTAAGTCAGAGAAAGACAAATACCATATAATTTCACTCATATGTGGAATTTAAGAAACAAAGAAACAAAAGAAACAAAACAGATGAACAATGGGGAAGGGAAGAAAAAATAAGACAAAAACAGAGAGGGAGGCAAACCATAAGAGACTCTTAAATACAGAGAACAAACAGAGGGTTGCTGGAGGGATGTTGGGTACGGGGGTGGGATAAATGGGTGATGGGCATTAAGGAGGGCACTTGTTGGGATGAGCACTGGGTGTTATATGTAAGTGACGAACCACTAAGTTCTACTCCTGAAACCATTATTACACTATGTGTGTTAACTAACTTAGATTTAAATAAACAAAAAAATAAAACATTTTACAAATAAGGAAAAATAAAAATAAAAATTGTCAGTGTCCAAATGACAATTCAAACGTAATTATAACTAACTCTATTTATTATCATTAATACTAATTTCAGTGTTGGAGAATGATTTTTTTTCTGATGATCTTTTTCCTAGATTCTGGATCTGCAACTCATCTGGTTCCTACAGCTTATTACTCACATTTTACAGATATGCCTTTGAAAATATTTTTTTAAGAAAAATATTGAATTATGTTTTTCAATTCTCTTACAACATCAATATAAGGATGCTGTTTTTTTAAAAATCTCTTATTATTCTATTCATCAACTGTTAAAAGATTTTAATTCCTTGGTTTTGTCTTTTTCCAGAACTCCTAAACCACATCACCTCTTCTTTCAATATTATAATAGGAGGTTATAGGTAAACAAAGCAAAAGAAAACAAACAACTATGATGGTTTCTTTTAAACAGGTAGGAATCTTTTGTAGCACAAATACTGTATCAATTTAGTAAAATCTTACTTGATTATTAGGGTTTTTTTTTAAGACGTTCAAGTCTACATTTAGTTATTTGAAAAACATCTTGTTAAAGCTCATTTTTAATGCTTTTTTTAAAAAAAAAGAAATTATAAGCCGGGGGTTGAATTGTTATGTTTCCAACATGTTTTATTTTTGAAAAACATTCAGGACTTTTTTTTTTTGTTTACAAATGTATTCCCACTCACTTATTTAAAGTTGCCTGAATGCTGGGTTTTCATTGAAAACCTCTTTGGTGTTTGAGTATCTTCCTCCCTTACGCCCACATTAAAACAAATAATAATTTATGATAGCCAGAAGTTTCTATAAGATTCAGGGAAACAGACCTCATGGAAGAATGGTCTAGTGGAAGATATCTTGGGGCCTGTGGAAAAAGCAACTTCTCAGCTCAGTGCATTTTGCTCTGTTCATCCTTCACTGCTTTTCTTTTACAGCTTGAAGGCCCTGTTGAAAAAAAAAAATAAATCATATTCCTGCATTTATGCCTGATAGCTTATTTTGAAAATTATTTACTTTTTATCAAAAAAAAAAATTCTCAGGAGCTTGGGTGGCTCAGTAGGTTGAGCGCCCAACTCTTTATTTCAGCTCAAGTCATGATCTCACTATTGGTGGGATTGAGCCCTTGCACTGACAGCATGGAACCTGCTTGGGATTCTCTCTACCCTCTCTTTCTGCCCCTACCTTCTCTCAATCTCTCAAAATAAATAAATAGGCATTAGAAAAAATTATGTCTCTACTAATGCTATTGTAGTGCTTTATTACATTCTTTTTTTGGGGGTTTCTATTTAATTCTGTTGATGTCACATTCACGTGAGTAACTCTTGTCATTAAATCAAAGTTAGAAAATTGGACTCATATAAAATTGTTATGTCTGTTTTCTGACATCACTCCTGACACAAAATGTGTGGTGTTTGCCGACACTAACCAGTTCTCCAATTTTCTAACTCTGATGCTAACTGGATATCCTACATTTCAATTCAGTTTTGACACTAACCGCCTGGTGTTAGCAAAGTCTCCACAGGTCAAGGGCTTGGCCCCTCAAGATGCCAGCTGTCAGTGAGGTGCCCAGACCACTCCCACTTCTACTTGGCTTACTACATAGTCAAACATCTCCTGACCCCTTGTGTACATTTGGTAATTCATTAGACAACTCACAGAACTCCGGAAAACACTTCATGCTAACCTGTTTGTTATAAAGGATGTAACTAGGAACAGCCAAATGGAAGCAATACAGAGAGCAGAGGGGTGGTAAAGGGGACAGTGGAGACATCTGTCCAGCACTGTCAAGTGTTCACCAACCTGAAAGTTCTACCGACTCTGTCAAGAGATTTTCTGGAGGTTCCATAATGTAGGCATGACTGATGAAATCATAGGCCATTGGGGATTAGATCTCTAGTCCCCCTCTCCCCAGAGGTTGGGTGTGGGGCTAAAAGTTCCAACTCCCTAATCATGGCTTGGTCTTTCTGATGACCTACTTCCATCCTGAAGTTTTCTGGGGTCTCCCACTCCCAGTCAGCTCCTAAGCAATTGTTATCGTCCCAGAAACTCCAAGTGTTTTAGGAGACAAAGACCACGTATGTATTTCTTAGTATACTGCAAAATATATTAATCATGCAAGCATTTATTAATTTCTTGCTCAATTCAGCTTTGAACATTTTTCTTAGTCTGAAGAGTTAAATACTATTATTTTGTGTTCTTATCTCAGCCACACATAATCTTTCTGTTAAGTAGACTCTCATGACACTTGGCAACTCATTGCCAGCACACATTCTCCCTGTTATCATTATCTGAGTATCTTCCTTTCCTTCCTAAACCATAAGTTTTCTAGAGCGTAAGATCATATATTCTTTTTATTCAGGCCTTACTCAGTCTAAATATTCCAGATTCCCCATGGAATGTTAGTATGAGGGTAGAAAGACACAGGCGTTTGCCCCCAAAACGCCATTCTAACGGGCAGTACTCGCTTCAGATCATTCTGTGCTTGGTTGAGAACCTTCTGGGCTTGAGTTGTAGTTCAGCATCTCCCTTTGCCCAGTCTTGCTCCCTCCTACTTCCTTTCACAGGTATCGATCCCCAATAAACACCTTGCACCTCAAAATGCGTCTGCTTCTGGTGAACCCAGCATCTAATATGGTCCCTCACACGGACGATGATTAGGTTGATAAAACACCCACACCCATCTTCATCAATCTGGTTGAACAACTTCAACCGGAGTTGGCTTGAGAGGGGGGGTAGCCTTAGGCACTGACCTCAGGGTCAGAGGGTTGAAGATCTGGCTGAAGAGTCTTGTAATTGTGGTGATGATGAGATTGAGGATGGTGATGGCAGCAGCTCTTACTATGTGGTAGGTACACTTCTTTGACGGTACTGTGAGAGAGGTACTGTTACATTCTCAGTTTAAAAATGAGAAAATTGGGGGGCGCCTGGGTGGCTCACTCGGTTCAGCGTCTGACTTCGGCTCAGGTCGCGATGTCACAGTCCGTGAGTTGGAGCCCCACGTCGGGCTCTGGGCTGACAGCTCGGAGCCTGGAGCCTGCTTCGGATTCTGGGTCTCCCTCTCTCTCTGCCCCTCCCCTGCTCATGCTCTGTCTCAAAAATAAATAAAAACATTCAAAACATAAAAATAAATAAAAATGAGAAAATTGAACCGTGCAGAGATTCAGAAACATAACCTTCCCCTCGTAAGTGATAGAGCCAAGATTTGGGCCCATTTCTTAGTTGTTACTTACTTTGCGTATCTAATAATGAATACTCCATAAAGGCAGGGATTTCTGTCACCTGCGTTCATTACTGAACCATTCAGAACTGCAACAGTGCCTGGTATATATAGTAGGAGCTCAGGAAATATTTGTTGAAAGGAGTAAATTCGTGACTGTCGATTAAGACTTCCAGGTAAATTTCAGAAAACATTTGCTTTGATGGCAGGAATCAGTTCTTTTTCTCTTTTTAATAGACCTATGTTATAGAACATATTGTTTTGTGCATAGTGTGAGTACTGTTGTGTTTGCTGAATTTAATCAAGTAAAAATAGATCTTTCTATTGACGGACATGCTAATTTTGTACTTGCTAAATTAGTTTTTGTAAATTATTTTTTTTGAATTTTTGTTAATGTTGATTTATTTTTGAGAGAGAGTGGGAGACAGAGCAGGAGCAGGGGAGGGGCAGAGGGACAGAGACAAGGAATCTGAAGCAGGCTCCAGGCTCCAAGCTGTCAGCACAGAGCCCGACGCAGGGCTCAAACCCTCAAACCAGAAGATCATGACCTGAGCTGAAGTTAGACGCTGAACCAGCTGAGCCACCCCGGCGCCCCTAGTGTTTGCAAATTAAACTTGAAGTGTCTTCTGGGCCGTCATCCTTCTGCAGAGCCTCAGAAGATTCACTGTTGCTGTTCTTGGGGCCTGTATCTATGAGATACCCCTTAGGAAAGTACAGCAACTTTCCTTTCTCAGGGCATAATTCCCAGTATTCAAGGTTTGCCTCTTGGTAGTTAGGTGTGCATTCAGGGACCCTCCTGAGCCAAATGAGGAAACCTGAGGTAACCTCCTAACGAACTAACGAGGTATTCCTTCCTGAGAATCTAGCCATGGAACAAAGAGACACCAAATCTGAAAGTCTTTAAATTTGAATCCTACTAAGTATAGAATGGTGACTAGAGTGTCCATGAATTCTGGAGCCTCCCTGGTTCCTGCCCTACCTGAGGTTTGATTGTGACTGGGAGATACCTCAATGACTTCCTAACAAACATGTTCCTTAGCCGAAACACCAGTGTTGGTTTCTGTGACTGGCAACAGAAGAAACCACGCGACCACCTTGTGGCTCAGGAGGTATCTGTGCTCGTTGAGTGTTAGGACATAGCATAGAGGACCAGATACATTCACCTGATCCGGTAAAATGGGAAGTGCCTGATTTTAGATTTTATAGGATACAGAGTAGAGGTGGGATAATAGGTGTGGATGTTCAGGGTCTCTTATTTATAACTTCAACTGGCCAGTTCCAATTCCTGTGGGCGAATAGCTCAGACAATAGTCTGAAGGATTGTTGCTTTAAGTTTTGGATTCAGAAAAGAGCCAGGTTTCTTATGTTACCATAGGCTTATAGGGTTTGCTTAAAAGTATTTTTAAAGTCCCACTGATTTTTTTTTTTGTTTTTCTTGTTTTTGTTTTCTACTCAAAAAAGATCATTAAAGTGAGCTCTCTCTCTCATGCCATGCTGGCATTCCCAAGGAAGATTCATGATTGGATTATATTTCTGAGCAATATAAATCAAACTTGGTGGCAGGGATATGTTGATGGCTTGAAGTAAGTGAAAAATAAATTAGAAAGGGAGAAGGCCTGGGGTAGCAAAGACATAAATTTAAAATTTAAATCTCAAAAGATGAAAAACTATGAAAAGCCATTTTGAAAACCTGGCTCAGATGCTTCTAAACGAGTGAAAAGGGGAGTGAGGGGAATAAGTTAGGAGCACGTGAATGAGTCTGGTTTACATATAAGTCCTTATAACTCAGAAGAAGACAGTTTACGTGTTTAAGCAATACCAGAAGGTCCTTTCAAAAGGTATTAGAACCTCAAGAGAAATCACTTAGAATGTTTTAAAAACACTGAAACATTGGAATAGATTACTTTTGGCATTTGAAAAGAGAACATTATATTGAAGGTATACAGTCAGCAGACTAGGCAATGCTACTATGATGAATTTATTATATTCATTCTCTTATATTACGTTCCTTCTTTTTCTCATGAAGCTAAATGCTCATGATTCAGAATTTACATTAGTTCTTGGAATTAAGGAAAATAAATACCCTTAAGAATGGCAAAAAAGAAAGAGGTTGAAGGCTTTGAACTCCGATGGACCTTGAATTTGAACCTGTCTCCTAAGTGGCTGTATGATCTTGGGCAAGTCACTTGGCCTCTGAACCTCGGTGTTCTCAACTCAGAGGTTTTGCCAAAAATAAAGTGAGATACCTGCCTAAACCAAATATCACAGTGCCAGCTTACAGTCGATACATAATAATTGTAGATTATTAATAGATCCCTTGTTCCTTCCCTCTGAAACTTGAAACTTAACAAAGCAAGATTTTAATTTATGTAAATTTGTCCTAGTTTAGAGAGAAACAGCTCCCTTGTGGCAGAGATAAGGAGGATGATTATAAAGTTCCACTAAATTAATAAAAAGTGTGCATTTCTAATCTACAGAGGTTTCATCCTGCTAAAACTTATTCAAAGTTTCCATATCTTGGTTTGGTTTGGTATGGTTTACACACCCAGTATGCACACCTGCTACTTTTCTGCACATGCCTTTTCCAGGGGGTAAGGTCAGGTTGTATATTATTTAAATCAGAATTGGAGGTGAATTGCACCCACAGCTCTTTAGATTTAGGAAGTTTGAATACACTGCAAATGAGTGCTTTTTAAAAAAATGAAATATTTGACTACCCAAACTTTCTCTCTAGCTCCCTTTCATCTTCTTTTCTTCCTCAAACCATGATATGAAGATTAAAATGTTTCCTTTACAGCGCTGTAGATATGTGAATCATGTCTTATAAGAAACGAATAGCATAATGACAAAAGTGGCTCTCGAATGCTTGATTTTCACCATCGGGGGGATGGGTGTGTCTAGCCAATCAGTAAAGATGATTTGGGTGGAGGTGGGGTGGTAAGAAGAATTTGATTTAGTTTACATAAAAGTTTTTCTTTTCTTGAAAAGGACAGATGTCTATTTCAAGTAATTCTGTAAGTTTTTTTCTGAAAGATGATGGTGCTGATGTGCACTCTTTCATATTTCTGTCCTCTGCCAAGATCATTCTAGCATTCACTAGGGGGCTCCTCTGTGTGGGCCACTATTTAATAAAGTATGAAGCCATGGGACATCCCTGCCCTGGGTCAGGAGCAGCTGGAAGTGATTTCAAGTCTACTGTACCTTATAGATAAAGTGATAAAAGGACTTAGTTTTAAGTTGGGGGGGGGTGCAGTTTAAATAAGCTTATATTTCTTTTGTAATGTGCATGTTTATTCTAGAAAAAAATAGAAAAATTAAAAATTAGAAGGAAGAATACCAATTCCCCGTAAGTCTAACACCCAAGGAGAGCCACTATCCAGTAAATGTCTTTCCAGAACACTTCCCAGGTGTCCCAGCAATGGCGGAATGAGGAGCCCTGAGCTATTGAAAGCTCATTCTCTTAATCAGGTTATGTGGGAATGATAATCTCTGATGGGTGAGGAGGTCACATGACGATGTCAGGATGATGAGTCGTGGGTTGCAAGGACTTAGCTCATTTCCTTCTGCATTATCCTGGATCCAACTGATTTGTCATTTTGGCTTAGAGTGATGAGTAATGCTCACCTCCTTCCCTCTTACCTTATGGTTCTAGTCTCTTGAACACATGTGCATCCTGCTTGTCAGCTGGTTCCTGTCAGCTTTGCATATAGTTGCGGGGGTTTGCCAGTCCCCTTAGGGCTTGCTAGCTCACACATGGTCTGCATGAATTCTTGGAGAAGTCTCCAGAGGAAGGGTGTAATGGAGCAGGACAGAGCATTAGGAGTGCCAGTACTCCAGAAAACATTTGCCAAAACTTTCGTTCAGAAAGGCTGAACTGAGATTTCTCTAGGACATGAGAACTTCTTAAGCAGCCAGTCATGGTTCCATGACAGCTGAGATTTGACAGGGGACGTTTCTTTCTCTTTATGCCAGGGAGGGCACAGAGCCTGTTCCTTACCATTATGGGAAAGTTAAACCACTGGAATTTACTGAAAGGGTTGTGGCTAATGGCATAGACTTCTAAGTAAATAATGCATGCTGGGCTGGGGGGCACAGAAAGATCTTCAAAGCACACGTTCCCTCTAAACTCTTGGTATGGAAAAATCTGAATCTGGGCAGAGAGAAAATAAACATACAAACAAATTGTAAGAAACTTGTGAACAAAAACCTTACAGCCTTCATATCCTTCTTCCATACATCAGAACTCTTTCTAGTGACAAGCTCAGGAAAAAAATATTTGGAAGTAGGAACATGCTGTGAATAAACAATCTGTGCATCGCTTTTCTTCTCCCTGAATTGGAATGCTCAAAACTGAGATTCTTTGGGATCACAGACGCTCCACTACAAGGATATAGTGACGGATAATACCCTGTTAGCGAGTCTAAGTAAGCCACAAAAATGAAGGAGAAGCCTGTGGGATGACTGGAAAGTAAGGGGGAGGGTAACCAGATAGAGAGTGAATGAGCTCAATGCGTGACCTGTTCAAAGACCTTCACTTCCCTAGAATCCACAATCGTTTACACGTCTTTAACATCCAGGTGAACGGCCGTTTTGACAATCTGGACCCTCAAGTTTTGGAATTTTTTCCAGTTGACCATTCTCTCCAATTATCTTCATACTTCCACACTTACGACAAAAATGTGCGCCTTGTGGTCTTTTCAAAGGGTTCCACATGTGAGACCCTATACAAAAAGACCTACCGTCTGACCACCATTTATTTTCCTAAAAGCTCTCTGTTAGTTATTCCCATGGTCCCTGCTGTCAGATCCCACTGAGACCTCCAAACTCCCATGTCCCTCATTGCTGCTTACTACCAACCACCTCTGCTTGTCCCTCCTTCCCTGCTCAGTGTCTAGGCTTCGTCACTATAATCCTTCTCTTACCATTCATCTCACACCCTTACCCTCTTATTTTTTTTCTAATACATCTGCCTGTTAAAAACCCAAATCTAGAGTTCCATATTAAAGTGCCCATACCTGGACTGAGGCGCAGTGGAGAGAGAAAATCCATACAACTGCAAAGATAGGCCATAAACTCAATTCAAGAGTAACTCAACGAACGTGTGGTGGTGAAGGCCGTGACCTCTGGGATCACGCTGACTAGATTCACACCCCTGCTCATCACTTCCTAGAAGTGAGATCTGGGCCAAGTTACTCAACATTCTTTTTTTTCTATGACTACCTTTCTTATCTGTATCGTGGGAATCTAAAAGAAATTGCCTCACGATCTCTTGTGATCATGAGCTCTCATGTGCAGGGAGCAGTATCTGACGTGAACCTCAAACCCGTCACCATCTACTTCACTTTCACAAATGACACTTCCTCTTTGTAACAAAAACAGAAGCCATTAAACGAGAGAAACTCATCATTGGTTCATAAATTTAAGGAGCTGTTGTTGTCTTTAATTTGCAGGGTTTGTTTTAATATTCTAGGAAGGACATGCAGAAGATAATCTCGGTATTGTTCATCTGTCCATGCCCAGAGGGGGGAATAGAGTATCTTATAGACTATGGAGTTGGCATTTCCGTCATTTCAAATTATAATATTAATCTAACAAATATGCATTGAGTAGATGTTTGGTTGCAGACACACGGTTAGGTAAAATGAGGGATACATGGGTAAGTGAGATGGGTATTAGCAAGTGGAATTGGATTTTTCTTAAATGTCTAAATCTGGTCAGCTCTGACTTGATAAATAACCTCATTTGCTTTTTAAAAATCTTATCTCTTCCTTTTCTTTTCTTGTTCTATCTTGAAAAAAATTATCCCCCATGTTTATAACTCCATTTGAGAGGTCTGCTACTACAGCATTCAGTTTAAAACAAAACAAAACAAATCACACATGTGTGGGTATACAATGGAAACGGACTGTGTTTGTTAAATTGAACCATAGCTTCTTGCTCTCCTTTTAAAATTCAGGGATGTGAACAATAAATATGCAGTCCATGAAACTAGAAAATTTCAACCTGGGGGCAAATCAATTGATGCACTTGTGTATGCTTTTCTCCTGCAGTACCTGCCTCTATAACACCTGCAAACCTTACTACCGTCCAAATGATTGACAACCATGCAAACTGTCAACTGTAAGCGATATGACAAAATATCAAAATTAGATGCTCCTCACTGCTTCATGAGCTACACTGCTTACAAAAATAGTTTTTTGGTGGATTCTTCTCTCTACCGCAGCTGTTTTTGTGGTGTAAAAGAGGATGTTCTAGGTAACATCAGTAAAAAATGGTAGATAGGCAACCCCATGTCCCCGTTCTCCCACAAAAGCAGTGAATACACTGACAAATACTGTTGGAATCAACTTTTTCAGAACTCTGGGAACTAGCCAAAGTTTTACAGCATCCAGACAAACATTTGACCAAGCAAAAGGTGGCTGAATCTCAGTGCGAGAGCTTTGGGGTATTTTAGCTTACCTTGGTCCCAACCTCCCTCCCCAGCTCAGGAAGGGTCTTGAAGATGGCATCCTGCATTCCTGGTTTGGGTTTCCAGTGCTGGCTAATGCAGAGAAGATCTGCCCTCAAAGAATTATGCTTATGGGTTTTGGCCCATCTGGTGGTTCCCTGAATAAGGCAATAAAGGGTTTGCCTTTATTCAACCTAGCTCTCCTAAGGTGAGCTCTCCTAAGGTGGAGAGATGACCACATGGGGACATTCGTCAGAAACAGTTAAGGCAACCTTATTAGCTGCTGCCACTTGGGGCAAGGGATAACAGTTGGAGCAAATAATAGATACACTGAAAAGCATATCTACAAGGCCAGAGGCACATAGGGCGGGATGCATACTCAGAAAATATACTCAGAAAAGCTCTAAACTCTCATCCTGCTTGGCCTTCTGAATCTGTACTGACAGAAAGTGAAGGTTAAAGCAGATTGTAAGTTGTCCAGCTGAGTATTGAAGGTTAACCCTGGAAAGTTTATTAGTAAAAACTGTGAGGTGTTTTTGTTTTGTTTGTTTTTAATTTTTTAATGTTTATTTTTGAAAGAAAGAGAGAGAGACAGACAGACAGACAGAGCATGAGCAGGGGAGCAACAGAGAGAGGGGGAGAAACAGAATCCGAAGCAAGCTCCAGGCTCTGAGCTGTCAGTACAGAGCCCGATGTGGGGCTCAAACTCACAAACCATGAGATCATGATTCGAGCCGAAGTCAGACACTTAACTGACTGAGCCACCCAGGGGCCCCTGTTTCTTTCTTTTTTGAGGTGGGGGGGATTCCTAGATGTTTAAGAAAATCTCTGCCAAATCACTAGCTTGACCACTAAGGTAACCTAATACAGACAGCAGTGACTACATATAACAAAAAAATACTGATTTTACAAAATTGGTTCAGAAAACAAACAAACAAATGCAGCCACAATCAGTGGCCATAACAAACTCTGGGAAAGGAAAAGAATCTGACTACAAGAGTCGCCACATTGGAATAGTCAAAATGTACTCCAAAAGCCTAGCTTTCAAAAAATGTTATAAGGTATTCAAGAAACAAGAATGTATAGTCCATATACTGGAAAAATAAAAATGCATACGCACTGTATCTGAGGAAGCCTAGGTATTGTACTTAGTAGATAAAGACTAACTCAGGTACCTAAATATGCTCAAATGCTAAAGAAAACAATGTATGAAGAATTAAGGGAGAGGTGAGAATGATGTCTCACCAAATAGAGGATATCAACAAAAAGAAGTTATGAAAAGTAACCAGATAGAAATTCTGGAATTGAGAAAATTACAATAACTGAAATAAAAAATTCACTAGAGGGATTAATAACAGATTTGAGCAGGCAGAAGAAAGAATCAGCAAACTTGAACATAGGTCATTGGAGATTAGCCAGTATGAGGAGAAGAAAGAAAAAAGAATGAAGAAACATGAACAAAGCCTAAAATACCTGTGGGACACTATCAAGTATGCTGACATAAGCCTAATATTCTCTCCCATAGAAGAGAAAGGGTTAGAAATAATATATGAAATATATTAGTTATTATATTGATAGAATAGTTGAAAACCTCTGGAATTTAATGAAACACGAAAAATCACACATCTAAGAAGTGCAGTGAACCCCAAATAAGATCAACTCAAAAGAGATCCACAGGGAAACACATTCTAATCAAACTGCTGAGTGCCAAAGGCAAAGAGAGAGAACACTGAAAACAGGAAGGGAGGAGTGATTCGCTATGTGCAAGTGATCCCTAAGATTAATAACTGATTCCTCATCAAAAATCATGGAAGCCAGAAGGCAGTCGGATGCCATATTCAAAGTGCGGAAAGAAAATAAAGACACAAGAAACTTAAGCAAAAATTCTGTATCTGGCAAAAGGGTCCATCAAAAATGAAGGAGAAATTAAGACATTCTCTGAAGAGTAAAAAGAGAGGTTTTTTGTTTGTTTGTTTGTTTGTTTGTTTGTTTGTTTTTCCAGTAGATCTGCTGTACAATAAATGCTAAAGGAAGTCCCTCAGGTTGAAATGATAGGGCACTAGAGAGTAATCAAGTCTGCATGAGGAAATAAAGAACACCAATAAAGGTCTATAAAGTCAGTATTAATGTGTTTCTGGTTAGTAACTTATATGTTTTTTCCTAAATTATTGAAAAAACTACTACATAAAACAATACTTATAAATCTATGTTGCTGTACACACAGGTATAAAGATGAAATTTGTGACAATAATAACATAAAATGTGGGGGACAGAGCTCCATAGGAGCAAATGTTTTATATAGTATTGAAACTAAGCTGCTACTAATTCAAACTAAATTGTTACAAATGACGATATTAACTGTAGTCCCCAGAGCAACAACTAAGAAACTAACTAAAAACATATATGATCAAGGAAATGAGAAAGGAATCAAAATGGTATATTAGGAAATGTTTACCTAACACAAAAGTAGATATTAATGGATGAATTCAGGAAATAAAAGATATAAGACATATTGAAAACAGCAAAATGGCAGAAGTCCTTTTTTATCAGTAATTATATTAGATGTAAATAGATTAAACTTTGCAGTGAAAAGGTAGAGATGGGCAGATGGATTTAAAAAAATGAATCCATCTATATGTTGACCCCAAGACACCCACTTTGGAATCAAAGACACAAAGAAGTTGAAAGCAAAAGGATGAAAATAATTATTCCATGCAGGCAGTAATCAGAAGAGAGCTAGTATGACTATTAGATAAGATAGACCTTAAAACACAAATTGTTATAAAAGATGAAGAATATTATAAAACAACAAAAAAAGTGTCAATCCCTTTAGAAGCCATATCAACTATAAGTATATATGCACCAAACAACAGAGTTTCCAAATTTATGAAGTACAAACTGACAGAATTCAAGGGCAAAATAGGTCAATAATAATAGTTGGTGACTTCAACACCCCACTTTCAAGAATAGCATAACTAAACAAAAGATGAAGAAGGAAATAGAAGACTAGAAAAATATAAACTCACTAGCACTAACAAGACATATATAGAACACTCCACCTAATAATAGCAGAATACATATTCCTTTTTTGGTACATGAGACATTCTCTAGGGTAGACCATATCTTAGGCCACATATGATTATAAATAAATTTTAAAAGATTGAAATTGGAATGAAATGAGAAATCAATAACAGAAGGAAATTTGGAAATAAAGTTGATTGATGATGATTTAGATAATCATCTGACCGAGAGAGAGAGAGAGAGAGAGAGAGAGAGAAAGTCTTAAATTACTAAAATCAGGAATGAAACAGGAGACATTATTACTGACCATAGAGAAACACAAAACAATATAAGACAATACTATGAACAGTTGTATGTCACTAAATTAGATAATCCAGCAAAATGGACAAATTCCTAGAAATATGCAAACCACCAAAACTGCCTCAAAAAGAAATAGAAAATATGAATAGACCTATATAATAAGAGATTGCATCGTAATCAGAAACCTCTAACAAAAGAAAGCCTGGAACCAGATATTGTCACTGTTGAATTCTATTAAATGTGTAAAAAAGAATTATCACCACTCCTTCCCAAACTTTTCTAAGAAGTTGAGGGAGGAGAGGCCATTTCTTAACTCATTCTGAGGCCAGCGTTACCCTGATACCAATGCCAGACAAAGACATCACAAGAAAATAAAATTGCAGACCAATATCCCTTATTAATCTAGATGCAAAAATTCTCAACAAAGTAGTAGCAAACTGAATCCAGCAACATATTCATAAAATTATACACCATTACTAAGTACTATTTATCTTAGGAATGTAGGGTGGGTTCAACACAGAAAAATCAATCAGTGTAATAGAATAAAGGGTAAAAACACACACACACACACAAAAACAAAAACAAAAACAAAAACAAAAACAAATAATCCAGTGAAGAAATGGGCAGAAAACATGAATAGACACTTCTCTAAAGACGACATCCAGATGGCCAACAGGCACATGAAAAGATGCTCAGTGTCACTCCTCATCAGGGAAATACAAATCAAACCACACTGAGATACCAGTCAGAGTGGCTAAAATGAACAAATCAGGAGACTATGGATACTGGAGAGGATGTGGAGAAATGGGAACCCTCTTGCACTGGTGGTGGGAATGCAAACTGGTGCAGCCACTCTGGAAAACAGTGTGGAGGGTCCTCAAAAAATTAAAAATAGATCTACCCTATGACCCAGCAATAGCACTGCTAGGAATTTCCCCAAGGGATACAGAAGTGCTGATGCATAGAGGCACATGTACCGTAATGTTTATAGCAGCACTCTCAACAATAGCCAAATTGTGGAAAGAGCCTAAATGTCCATCAACTGATGAATGGATGAAGAAGATGTGGTTTATATATACAATGGAATACTACTTGGCAATGAGAAAGAATGAAATATGGCCTTTTGTAGCCACGTGGATGGAACTGGAGAGTGTTATGCTGAGTGAAATAAGTCAGGCAGAGAAAGACAGATACCATATGTTTTCACTCCTATGTGGATCCTGAGAAACTTAACAGAAGAAAATGGTGGAGGGGAATGGGGAAAAAAGTTACAGAGAGGGAAGGAGGTAAACAATAAGAGGCTCTTAAAAACTGAGAATAAACTGAGGGTTGATGGGAGGTGGGAGGGAGGGGAAAGCGGGTGATGGGCATTGAGGAGGACACCTGTTGGGATGAGCCCTGGGTGTTGTATGGAAACCAATTTGACAATAAATTTCGTATTAAAAAAAAGAAAGTTACTTAATTTACAATAGTATCAAAATGAATAAAATACTCAGGATTAAATTTAACCTAACAGGTGTAAGATTTATACGCTGAAAACTTAAAACACAAACAATGTTGAAAGAAATTAAAGAAAGTCCAAACCAATGGAAAGACATGCCATGTTTGTAGTTTGGAAGACTTAACATTTTTAGGATGGCCAAACTACACAAAAGAATCTATAGCTTTGATGTAACCTTTACCCAAATCCCAGTGCTCTTTTCTACAAAAATGGAAAAGTTAACCCTGAAATTCAAATGACATTGCAAGTGACCCATAATAGCCAAAACAATCTTTAAAAAGAATAAAGTTGGAAAACATACACTTCTTTTTTTTTTTTTAATGTATAATTTATTGTCAAATTGGTTTCCATACAACACCCAGGGCTCATCCCAACAGGTGCCCTCCTCAATGCCCATCACCCACTTTCCCCTCTCCCCCACCCCCCATCAACCCTGTTTGTTCTCAGTATTTAAGAGTCTCTTATGGTTTGCCTCCTTCTCTCTCTGTAACTTTTTCTCCCCCCTTCCCCTCCCCCCTGGTCTTCTGTTAAGTTTCTCAGAATCCACATAGGAGTGAAAACATATGGTATCTGTCTTTCTCTGCCTGACTTATTTCACTCAGCATAACACTCTCCAGTTCCATCCACGTGGCTACAAAAGGCCATATTTCATTCTTTCTCATTGCCAAGTAGTATTCCATTGTATATATAAACCACATCTTCTTCATCCATTCATCAGTTGATGGACATTTAGGCTCTTTCCACAATTTGGCTATTGTTGAGAGTGCTGCTATAAACATTGGGGTACAAGTGCCCCTGTGCATCAGCACTCCTGTATCCCTTGGGTAGATTCCTAGCAGTGCTATTGCTGGGTCATAGGGTAGATCTATTTTTTAATTTTTTGAGGAAACTCCACACTGTGGAAAACATACACTTCTTGACTCTAAAATTTACTATAAGCTAGAGTAATCAATGTGGTACTGCCATATATATATCAATGGAATAAAATCAAAAGTTCAGAAATAAGACTTTATATCCATGGTTGACTTTTGACAAAGGCACCAAGATGATTCCGTGGGGGAAAGACAATCTCTTCAATGGATGATTCTAGGACAATTTGATAGACACATGGAAAAGAATGAAGCTAGACCCTTACTTAGTTCACACCACATACAAAAATTATCTCAAAATGGATCAAAGATCTAAATGTAAGAGATAAATATATAAACCTTAGAAGACAGCATAGATGTAAATGGTCATGAGCTTGGATTTGGCAGCAGTTTCCTATCCATGACAACCAGAGAAAAAGCAACAACAGCAAATAAATAAATTGGACCTTACGACAATGAAAAACTCTTATGCATCAAAGGACATTATCAAGAATGTGAAAAGATGACCCACAGAATGGAAGAAAATATAAATCATAAAGCTGATAAGGGTCTAGACTATATAAATACCTTGTGAACAACAAAAACACCCCCCTCCCCCAACACAACTAAACAACGGGCAGAGGATGTGGATAGATATTTCTCGAGAAAAAGATACACAAAGGGACAATAATCACATAAAAAGATGCTCAACATCACTAGTCACACATTGCGGATGGGAATGCGAAATGGCATAGCCTCTGTGGAAGACAGCTTGGTGATTTCCCAAAATGTTAAAGAGATAGCATATGACCAGCAATTCTGCTCTTAGGTACGTGCCAAAGGGAATTGAAAACATTGTTCAGGCAAACACTTGTCCATGAATGTTCATGGCAGCATAATTCATAATAGCCAGAAAGTGGAAACAACCCAAATGTCTATCAACTGAAGAATGGATAAATAAATATTTTACATCCCTGTTATGAAATATTATTCAGCCATAAGCGAAGGTAAAGTACTGATACATGCTACAACATGAGTGATCCATGAAAATAGTATTCAAGAGGAAAGAAGACAGACACAAAAAGCTACATATCATATGATGCCACTTATGGGGAATGGCTGCTTGGTGGTAATACTACCTTTTCGGGGTGATGGAAATATTCTGGAATTCGATACTGGTGATGGTTGCACAACATTGTGAATGTACCGGAAGCCATTGACTTGTACATTTCAAGTGAATTTTATGCCATGTGGATTTTACCTCAATTAAAAAAAAAACCAAACAATCAGGGACACACTAAAAAAGCAATGCTTCAAATGAACACAAATAAAATAATGGTTAAAAAATGGCCCCAAATCATCTCGACTCTTTCTTCTCGAGTCATAGTCATTTCCTCACTAACGCAGCCTTTGCAGCAGAAGCATGTATCAGGCTGCTGTAATTAACACAATTTCTTTGTGAAATTACATTTGCAAGACTATAGATGTGTTTTCGGTTGTCTTTTACTCATTCCAGATAGCACACCATCATCGTGAATTATGCCAGGGACTGCAATAATTTAATCAATACTATAATTAAACAGTCCCCAGTATAAGTATATATTTATATACTATGGCGTTGACAACTGGCTTTTAAAAGAGTCTAGAGTTTAATAGTTTTGCGCATCATTTACAGTTCCCTTGCACCACTGACATGATTGATTAGCACCACAATAAGAAATTATGTCTTCTGCAGAATCTATCCTGTATTGGGAGAATTGATTATATTTCCCTGGGGAGGTCAGGTCTCATAATGCAAATGTTAATTAATTTTTTTGTATTAAAAGCTAAATACAAAGCTTGAATCACTTTTATTAGGAACTTCTTTTAATGAATTCACTGCCCTTTGAACCCAAACAGTTTATCTTTTGGCACATGCATCCTATTAAAGAGCAAAAACAATTGATTGTGCAATCATCCACATGGAGTGTCCCAACTAGGTTACAGACATGCTGTGGGAGCCTCTCAGGAGCCGTTAAATTTAATCGTAGACTGTTAGCAGGTTTCCTTCCATCCATTTTTTTCTTTCTCTCTTTTTCCCCCCTCCCTCTGTGGAAAAAAAAATACTGCGAAGAATAACTTAGGAAGTTAAAAGAAATAGCATCATTTTAACTTTTAATGTGAGGGTATAGAATGGAATGGAATTACATATACTGTTTATTTCAAATATATTATACTAGAAAAACATCATATGAAAGAGCATTATGGTTATGTAGATGGTACAGCAGTCTGTAATTAAACTAGATTGCTGCTAGGTTATATTTCATCGGCTTTTCTGGGTAATGAAAGTTCATGACTTTAATGGAGACCACCTCGAATGTATTTTACTAGAAATTTCACTGGAAATTTACATTCAAATGTAGCAAGGGTGGTTTGCAGTTGACTGGTCTTTGTAATGGCCAGGTCTATCTGCAAGGCGTGCAGGGTTTTGAAACTCTGTTACAATCTAGCATTTCTGTATTGAAACTCTTTGTTAATTAATTTGATGAAACATACTTTGGTTCCCATCCTATTTAAATTCAGATTTCTGGAACCAAAGGTATCTTACTCAATTCTTCCCAGCATGGGGTCATTGGCATGGTTTATTTTCTTAATGTTGTTTCTGTCTTCTTTTGAAAACTTTTGTAAGCCTGCAATTAGTTTGAAAAATCTCATTAGGTATCAAATGAGAAAATCGTTAAATGTGCTCACTGCCGAAAGCATGCCCCACTTGGAAATCAACATTGCTTGGAGTGTTTCACTTCAGAGCCCTGTGCTAACCAAACCATTAGAGGAGGCTTCATCAAGGGGTACATCTCTCATTTCTGAATATATGTGATTCATCGATGTATACTGATGGTGATAAATATATTGGACCCCCAATTTTGGATTAATTATGCCAAGGCAATTTTCATTGATTCTATTAATTACTGATGGCTCATAGAACTTGTTCTCTGATACCTCTGTGCAAGGTCTACTAAAGCAAATGACACTTGGGTGGACTAAGTGCGATTCTGTCTATCACCATCCTCTCTACTGGTAAAAATAGGGATACATTTTCCTGACTTCCTATCTCGGTGCCTAAATCTGTTGCTGTCCCGCTCCTATAGTTCTTCAAGATACTGTCTTACTCGGACACATTTCATCCAAACAGTAGCTGGTTTAGAGGGCACCAGAATGTCTGCACCCGGCACCATCTTCCAGAGCCCCCACAAGGGGACAAATCATAGCTTTCCAGAGCCGACAGTGCATGAAGCCTAACTCATAAATTATGAAATGGTAACTGCATATTTTTCAACAACCAAGGTGACAACAATAGCAATTTTTTTAAGCTTATTTATTTTGAGGGGTGGGGGAGGGGCAGAGAGAGCGAGGGATAGAGAGAGACTCCCAAGCAGGCTCTGCACTGTGAGCTCAAAGCCCGATGCAGGGCTGGAACTCACCAACCACGGGATCATGACCTTAGCTGAAGTTGGACACTTAACTGATAGAGCCACCCAGGTGCTCCAATAATAGAGATTTTTAATAACGTATCATTACATTATAAATATTCAATTTCTTACCCATTCTCTTACTCTAAGGAAGTAATACTGCCTGCTGAGTCAGTCCTGATGTTGGAGGAACTGGGGAATGGGTGAATAGCAGCCAGAGATCTCAGATAAATTTATCTACATAATAAAAAGCTGAAGCAGGGAGGTGGGGGTAAGAGACAAGAACTGGGTCTGTGAGACTGGGGGAGTCTGGAGTTGGGGGTTGGGGGCAATGGGAGCAGTTGTTGCCATGTGAGTGAAATGGAGAGTGAGAGAGTGGGGCCTAAGGGCCCTTAAGTTTTGTGTTACAATAACAAAGCGCTTTTCCTTGGATCGCTTAAAATATCCAAAAAGCTACCGGCGTCGGTTAAACGCTTTTAAGCTATTTTGGACGCGGAACTGATGTGTCTTTGAATGGCACTCAAAGCAGAGCTGGGACCACAGAGGATTCAGTTTTGCAGGTGACACAACAATGACTATGAGCGCCCTCCGGTGGGCATCTCGACTACTACCTGTCTGGGCAATTTTTTTTTTTGTTTTTGTTTGTTGGTTTGTGTGTTTTTAATATATTTTTAGTTTTTGTGTAATCTCTACACCCATTGTGAGGCTTGAATTTACAATCCCGAGATTAAGAGTCGTGTGCTCTACCCGCTGAGCCAGCCAGGCCCCCGACTGGGCAATTTTTAGTACATGCCTCAGCCTTACAAACGCGTTGACTCTTCCTGTGAGTTTCAAACCTTTCTTCTCGATCAAAGTTACCTCTCTTTCAGGGTGCCTGGGTGGCTCTGCCAGTGAAGCATCCAACTTCGGCTCAGGTCATGATCTCATGGTGTGAGTTTGAGCCCAGCATTGGGCTCTGCGCTGACAGCTTGGAGTCGGCTTCAGATTCTATGTCTCCCCCTCTCTCTCTGCCCCTCTCGCACTCTCTCTCTCTCTCTCTCTCAAAAATAAATAAATGTTAAAGAAATTACTTCTCTTTTGACCGGTTTTCTTGAGAGTCTGCTCTTTGCTGCCTACCTATTGGGTTCATCTGGACTAATTAAGGTGACAAATTTTCCACCTGATATGAATTTCTTAAAAATATGACTTGGCTCGGGATAGTTTCCAATTGTGGAGATTCTAGCCATCATGATTTACCAATGACACATTTTTTTCCTGGCTATCAAAATATATCAGATAGGAAACTACTATGTTGTGTACTTCCCACTTGTTTTCCTTATTCTTTCTTCAAAGAGATTTGTCCCCCTCTGTTTTCAGTCATATGAGAGGCTATTCAATTAACGATAAGTCAGACTGGGGTGCCAGTTGAATGTCCGAGTCTTGATTTCAGCTTAGGTCATGATCCTAGGGTCGTGGGATCAAGTCCCTCGTTGGCCTCTGCACTGAGCATAAAGCTTGCTTAAGGTTCTCTTTCTCTCTCTCTGTCTCCCTCTGCCCCTCTCCCCTGCTTACGCGCTCTCTCTCTCTCTTTCTCTAAAAAAAGTCAGACTGTGAATCAAATATGTGGCCAAATACTTGCTGAATGTGGCATTTTGCTAAGTCCTGGGGTAACGGTGGAATGCGAAAAGACAAGGTTCTTACCCTCAAAGAATTAATACTCCAATGAGGATAGCAAATAATAAGAAGAAAAGTATATTCATGAACTATGTTAAGTGCTCCGGGAGAAAGATAGGATGCTATGAGGTCATGTAACAGGGGACCCATCCTAGTGTGGGCTCAAGGAGGGCTTCTCTGAGGAAGTAACAATAAAGTCAAGATCATATTTGCAGTTATTAATTAGGCAAAGGGGATGAAGGAAGAATGGTCAGGTCAGTCATAGAGAACAGGATGTGCAAAAGTCCTGAGGCAGATTAAAGTGTGAAATATTTGTTCAAGAAACAGAGGGAAGTCAGTGTGACTGAAGAACCGGAAAGAGGTTAGAGGGAATGAACTATGAGCCTGAAGAGACAAGAGGGGAAAATCCTGTTGGCTGCATTAAAGACTTTTTTTTTTGTCCTAAGAGCTGTGGAAAGCCATAGATGTGTTCTAAGCAGAAAAGTAGCATGATCAGATTTGCTCTGAGACCATTGGGCGAAGAAAGAGGGAAGTTGGAAGATGAGGTGAAGATCGTGGCCATGGTGTGGATGAGTTGTGGTAGCAATTTGGTCTAGCTTGGCAATCAGGGTGACAGAATTCAGGGGACGGGTTGAGGGGTGTATACAAGCTAAAAATGTGCAAGACTGAACAATGAACTGAACGTGGAGGTAAGGGAGGAGAAGGCACAAAGGACACCTCCCGGTTTCTACCTCTTGCACTGAACAGAGAGTGGGGCCCTTCACAAAGAGCGGAAAACATGAAAGACTAGACTGGGGAGGACACAGGCCATGATGCGGCACCATCATAAACCGACTCCATTGAGTTGTGCTGAAGGTTGAATCGACCTTGAGTTACCCAAGTTGAGACGGTATTGTCGTCTCTAACGTGAACCGACTAACACCTGTCTTACAAGGTGGTTCTGTGTTTTACAGGAGAGAGTGGATGTAAAGCACAGTTCCTGTCACTTAAAAAGCCCCCGGTAAAGGTGAGGAGATTGCTTGCGAACGACATCATGTGTACGTGTACATATGGAAGTTTGGGTGCCTGTATGTAAGTAATCAAATTAAAGCTCCCCATTTATATTTAAATTCAGTCAACATAAAGCTACTATTATATAGAAGAGAGTTCTTGTGTTTCTTATTAACCTCTGAACTCCAGAGTAATAACTTAATTCCAAATACAAGATAGACAAGATAATATATAGCCAACTTGTGTTATTGCTATTTCATCTCTGCATTCATTGGAGCCTATGAGTTCACGAAGTCAGTTAAAAAATGGCATCCTGGTTCTAAATAATTACAGTATTTTAACTTTAATTTAATTACAGTGCATTGAACAGTAGACCTTTCAGACTATGTGGTGATTTGCTCCCGTGAGTTAGACTAATCGGTCCACCTCATTACACTCAATGCATAAAAGGATATATGTCTCCCACTTTCTAACACATTCCTTTAATGTGCTCCTACAATGCTATCAAAACTGGTGCCTGAGCTTTTGCAGAGCATGTATTTTTCCTTAAAACAAAACAAAACGAAACAAAACTCAAATGCAAGATTTTGCAAAGCAGAGCTCTGGAACAAGAAGATAGGTGAACTGAGAAGCAAGCTCTGTCCTGACAGCATTTGACTCTGAAGGAACCGCACGGCAGTGGGGATTTAATTTGTTTCTGACAGGTGACATAAAGATGATCTATAGAGTCATCATTATCTATACGTGGGTGGAAGAAGAATACTAGGGAATCCCAAGTGCAAATAACATCGCAGTGGACATTCCTGGGATGCTGTCTGCATTTCTACATCAAAGATTGCCATGTGAACGAGTGTTAGCTGTACCTGCTGTGAAAAAACCGGGGCTAAGTTAGTTTTATGGGAAGATTGATAAAGCTTTAATCAGCTAACATTAAGTGAAGATTTGTTTTTTTAATTTTTTTTTTTCAACGTTTATTTATTTTTGGGACAGAGAGAGACAGAGCATGAACGGGGGCGGGGCAGAGAGAGAGGGAGACACAGAATCGGAAACAGGCTCCAGGCTCCGAGCCATCAGCCCAGAGCCTGACGCGGGGCTCAAACTCCCGGACTGCGAGATCGTGACCTGGCTGAAGTCGGACGCTTAACCGACTGCGCCACCCAGGCGCCCCAGAAGATTTGTTTTTTTAAATAAAAGTTGACTCGAAAGGAAAACAGTTACCAAGAACCAACACAGGTTTTGAGCCGGTCCTTAAATTCTCCATTTACGGAATTGACTAATTGGAGAAATGCCCGGAGTGGGGGATGGGATGGGCAGAGAGGCGGAAGAGGCAGGACCCAAGTTTGTAATTGAAAGAGAATAAATTGGGTGAAGTGACTGGACAGTGAGAGAGACTGGCCAGATGATTTTCATCTTTATTGACTTGACTTATTAAACAGTGCTGTGGCTTTATTTATTTACTGATGAATTGCAGGAGATAGTCTGGCAGCTGCGGTTTGGATAAAAATACACCATTTCCTTTTCTTATCCCGCTTCTAACATCCCCACATCCATCAGATTTTGGTTTGGGTTTGCAGGAGCGGGAGCCATCCAAAGTTTCTATCCCGGAAGGAAAAAAAATATTCCGCCCCTAAAGCTGCAGAGGTGGAGTGGTGATGAAACAGGCCACGCCCAGACCACGCCCACAGGGAAGGCCCCCAGTTTTCTGAATGCTGCGTGTTTCATACGGTCACCCCTCGAGGATTCAGGTGACTTTTCCTCCCCAAGGCAGATATTGGAAACATTTTTCAGAATTACAAGAATTTGGAACCGAATTTGACCTCTTCTCTTCTACTTTTTCCTGGCCTCCCACAAGCCTAGTAGCTTTTCAGAATAACGCCCATAGTTAAAGAGGGCTTAGTGGGAAGAACCAAAAATTTCCAGGATTTGGACAAGTTAGGGCACCTCTGTGAATATATTTCAGGTGTATATTTTAGTGTGGGTGGCCATTTGTTGATTCAACTTAATTTCTGGTATTTCCAGTGTATCGCCTACTGACTTGGTCCTAGCTATGTCTTCAACCCAGGCAGAAAATGTCTCCACAATCTTGTCTCTGTCTTCTAGCTCTTATTGTCTTTCAACTGTCTTGGGTACGTCTTTCCATTCTTCTGGTCAGGAACAAAACAAATTCCTTTCCATGTGGGATGTCCCGTATTTTCTCTCAGTTCAGCCTGTATTATCCTTTAAGTAGTGTTCTGACTTTCCACGGGCTCATATTCTCCTATAAGAGTACACATGTCCCCAAATGTCTGGCATTCTTTGGACATTTTCTGTCTGCCTGGACCATTTTCCTCTATTTAATCCTTTCCTAGCTGACTCTTGTAACTCTAGTGACCAAGTAATGGGCTCCTTCTGGTTGTTCGTGCACCCTTCCAGATTAGATCAGGTTTTATTTCTGTTTCTGCATTTTTCCTTTTGCACTCAGCCCCCACCACCAACCCTTCCCTCTGTCTCTCTGTCTCTGTTTATCTCTCTCTCTCTCTCTCGCTCACACACACACACACACACACGTGCACACCAGCTGGAATGCAGCCTGCCCTCACCTGACACTTTTGAATTATTACATGAAGGCTTTCATTCCTTGGTTCCATTGCTCTTTTTTTCTGTCGTGGCATTTCTAAAACTATTTGGCATTTGGAAATTTCTTACACATACGATGGAACAAAAGGCAAGGGTGAGTGACAGGAGTGAATCCCACTGCCACTGACCTGGTATGACTTGCAACCTGCCCTGGAAAGCCTGGCTAGAGAGTTTAGAACATGTGCTATTCGTATCAGGTGCAGCTAGCCACCTAGACCGCACATGCACGAGATTTCAATCACGGTATCGGGCACCTGTCAGCGATAGAAAGGTTGCAACAACACGGTGTCTTGATTTTTATGATTATTTTGAATTTTTCATGGCTGCCTCCATCAAGCCAGGGTAGCAATGACTTGTTAACACTGTGTGGCTATATGGCTAGATAAGGAAGCTAAAATGAAATTTGTCATCCTGCATAGATAGGACACTCTCATACCAGAATGGTGACTGGTTTTACACACACACACACACACACACACACACACACACACACAAATAGGGAAGTCATTTTCTCTGTTATTTTTTCTATTCCTTACCTTAAAAATGTTCTGGTTTATGTGACACAGAGAGAGTTATCCCTATTCCAAATTTATAAATTGAGGTGTGGAGGACAAGTTTATGTAACAGGAAAATGAATTCTCCTTTTTCAACTTCTGCTAAGGAAATGATTCTTTTTTTTTTTCCTCCAACATGAAAACATTTGAACATCGTTTAATTGTGTTTTGTGCTTTCAGTGTTCACTCTGGTAGGATATTTTATTTTTTATTCTAGGTACAGAATGTGTTCTTTTTTAACGTGTCCAGTGTTGATACAGACACATTAATTTTTTTAAATGTTTTTTCATTTTTTTGAGAGACAGAGTGAGACAGAGCACAAGCGGGAAAAGGGCAGAGAGAGAGAGAGAGGGAGACACAGAACCCGAAACAGGCTCCAGGCTCTGAGTTGTCAGCACAGAGCCTGACGCAGGATTTGAACCTGTGAACCGCGAGATCATGACCTGAGCCGAAGTCGTTCGCCGAACAGACTGAGCCACCCACGCATCCCAATACAGGCACATTCAATTAAAACAACAAAAAATGGTATTTTCAAAACCAAGGCAAATATCTTTTTTGAAAACACGGGCTCTGATCTCTGTGCCCCAAGAACCGAAGAGCTGTCCCCAGTGGGGTATGACTTCCTCTATGCTCTTTGGGAGCAGCACATAGGTGCTGAGGGAGAGGAGAGGAGCCTTGAGCTGAGTGTGGCTCCAGGGTCGGGGGTGAGGAAAGAGGATGACCAGCTCCCAAAATGGTACTTCCTCAAAGATACAGCATATCTTAGTAGGTGGATCCCTGCCCCTCAACCACTGAGCACCAACTGGTCAGAGCCCTCTTGAGGAAGATCATAGCCCTGTTACTTGATTGTAAACACAGAGCCCAAAGGAGTGTCCACAGCCCCTGCCCCCATCTAGTCTGTGGTCACTCCAAACAGAACTGGCCTCACTCTGAGGGCCCTTGAAGTCCCCTTGCGTCTCTGTTTCTCTTCTGATTTTCTTTTCTACTTCTCAGTCTCCCTCTCTCCACTCTTTCTACCCACCGCCACCAGCATCCTTGATCCAATCTTCCAGAATTCCACATGGATAGATCAAGAGAAACTATTTTTCAGTCTACCCCCTCAGTTTTTCTTCCGGCTTTATTGAGTTATAACGGGCATGCAGAAAAACTGCATGTAATTAATGTATACAATTTGGGGAGTTTGGATGTATATACTTGTAATACCATTGCCAAGATCTAGGTAATAAACACCTCCATCACCTCCAAATGCTTCCCCGTGTCTCTCGGTTTTGTTTATTTTTGTGGTAAAAACACTTAACATGGGATCTACCCTTTTAACAAATCCTTAAGTACACAATCCCTTATTGGAACTATAGGCACTATATTCTAGCAGAACTCTGGAACTTAGTCCTCTTGTATAACTATAACTTTATACCCACTGAACAACACCTCATATACCCCACCCCATCCCCAGTAACTACCGTTCCATTGTGTACTTCTATACCTTTGACTCTTTTCAATGCCTGATGTAAGAGGAATCATGTAGCACTTGTTCTTCTGTGACTGACATAGTCCCCTTAGCATAATGTCTTCCGGGTCCATCCATGATGTCGCAATTATCCACCACACCCCCAGTTTTAATGTGGGGTGACCATGATCGGTGACTCCTAGCATCCATTAGACTGACACACTACTCTTCAATAGTCTTGATTTCCTTGTGTGGTATAACTTAAAGGCTAAAAGCTCCCCTTCGTACCAGGCAGGAGAATAGGAAGGAAATGAGGGACGGAGGGAAGAGAGAAACCATATTGTCACCTTGAGCATTCACTTGTAGTTCAATAGCCATGGGTTGGGACTATTATTTTTAGAATTAAAGTAGTAATAAATTAATCTATCCGGGCATTCTTGGGATCTTGGTCTCATAGGAAGGGTCTTTGGTGAGTCCATTTTATTTTTACTTTTTGACATCTGCTTTTTCACCAGAAAAATGACATCTCTTCCTTTGCTCATAAGGAAAGAGAAGGCAGAGTTAAAAAGAGGCTAAGTCATTTGTTAAAATCCCTCTCATGAGTGATTTGCAGAACAGGGGTTAGAATCCAGAATCCCTGGTGTGAAGGAGACATTAGCCCAGGTAACCCTAATTTCAGACAGATCCCTTCAAGTGTAGCTAAATTTTATGCAAATTCTCATGGCATCTATTTTGCGCACAACTCAGGAATGTAAGGAAAAGTCTTTGACCCACTTTACAAGCCAAAGTAGCTGATGCAAGTCGGGCTGATGCCCCGTGCTCTTGTGAAGAACTGAACATTTCTAGGCAAGTGACAACATTCCGCTGAGTGTGGTGTCATCACTGTCACTCAAAAGAGCCGATCTGATTCAGTGCCTCAACACCTGACTTTGGCCAAGATGGGCACCAGTGCCTTCTCCTGGGGAGTCTCGTTGGGTAGAACGAGTGCGTCTCGGAGCGTGGGGTGTTGGTTCCCGAGACTCCAGCAGTCAGCCCCTCCCGTGGTCTGCAGGCAGCTTGACAGTTTCAGAGGGAAGGCAGAGAAATGATTTATTCACAGCCATTGCTGAATTTGAAAGGTGCGATTAATGATTATATTCTGAGAGACTCTGCTTCTTCTACAAGCACCGTAGTAGCTCTTTCTCCCAGCCAGTTCACTCAGGAAACAGGGTGTCCTTGATCTCCACTAACTCATTCTCACCTCGTTTACGTATTTTTGTTTACATTGGTTCCATTTGCCCAGTTTTAGTCTTTCTTTTCTAAGGTGTTACATTCTCGACTCACAGAAGTGGATCAGGGACTCGAAAGTTGTGAACGGAAGCATGAAAGTAGTGAGGAAAACAGGAAAGCAAATACCACAACTCTGAATAACATCGTCAATATAAATAGCGAGCAGGGCTTAGATGCGAATATGGAATGGGACTCTGCATGTGCTGAGATAACTGAGTTTCTAAATGGGATGCGTTTTCACAAGCTGTGAAAGCAAAGTGCAAACAAGAACAATGGAAGTCTGAAAATCTGATTTGGTGAGACCAAACTTCCGTTTTACCTTAAGAGTCCACTGCTCCGTCTGATGTGAAACTTTGTCGAATAGTGCCAGGGAGCCACCAAATTTTCAAATCAATCTGAAGTATAGTCACCACGCTAGGAAGTTTGTCAATATTGTCTTCAGAACGATGATAAAATAATGCTTTCCACCCTTCAGTGGACAAATTTTATTTCTGAAGGCCAAGAAAAGGCCATTGAGAATTTCCCTCCTTGTAGGGAAAACAAAACAAAACCAAACCAAACCCTACGCCAGTCATAATACGGTCGACAAGCTTATAAAATTTGATGACAAATATTATGCTTGGAGAGAAAGTAGGATAAGCTACTGGAAGAACCCTTTTATCAAAGGTTGCTGTTGGATGTCACATCATATCAACGGCAGAGTATCAGATATTTTGCTTTAGAGTTGCCGAGGTCACTGACGTGCAGAGTGTGTGAATCAACTCTTGCCAAGTCGGAAAAGATATTCAAGAACACAGAGCAAATATTTACTGAGAACTTTCTCTGTGCTCTTTGCTTGAGGTGTTCTATCTCATTTAATCCACCCCCAGGTCCTCAAAAGTACAAAGTTGTGTTGGAAAGGGCTTAATCGCTAACAGTTTGTCTCTTTTCTAATACTTTTTTTTTTTTTTAACTCAGTGCCAAAACACTCAGTGAGGAACAACTGGGCACATGGGACACACACACACACACACACACACACAGACACACACACAATTTCCATGTATACAGCAATAGGACATAGAAAATGCAACAGAAAGAGAATTCAAAATTCATTTGTCATTATTTCCCAACTTGAAATATCTGACCTTCCAGTTTTCAAGAAGAATGTACTTTGGTGAAGAGTTGACTATGGTCAAAACAAAACAGAGCAAAAAACAGAAACAAAACCAAAAACCTCTCTGTAGTTTCTGGATTTATGTTCCATCTGAATATGTGTAACTGTTGGACATCTTAAACAGCCCATGATGGTGAATGTGGATTGTCTGGGTTGGTAAAAGTAAAATGTAAGGAAAGAAGCTGAATGACAATGTAAAAGCAGCACGACGGCTCAAGGTCTCTGTCATTAGACTGAATGCACACAAAGTGGAAGAAATGTGGGAGTCTTGGTTTCTTCACTGCTAAGTAATGATTATTGCCATATTTCATGTTTAAATATTTTACTTTTAGTTAATTTCCTAATTGTGAAAAACATTTTATTTTTTTGATTTAAAAAAATTTTAAAAACATCTATTTATTTTTGAGAGACAGATAGAGACAGAGCATGAGCAGGGGAGGAATGGAGAGAGAGGGAGGCACAGAATCCGAAGCAGGCTCCAGGCTCCGAGCTGTCAGCACAGAGCCCGGCGCGGGACTCGAACTCATGAACCGTGAGATCATGACCTGAGCTGAAATTGAGTCAGATGCTTAACCAACTGAGCCACCCAGGCGCCCCAAGAAAAACATTTTAAAAGTGTCCTTAAAAAGAGTGGCTTACCTAATGTGCCAAATGCTAATTGGGGGATCCACAAGTACAGAATCACTGAGAAGCACAGTGTAACAGAAAGAAGATCGGCTGCTGGGTCCCAATTCTGACTGCAAGACAGCACAGCTTTGTGACTTACGTTGATTATTTACCTCCCCAGGTCTAGGTACTTTCATCTTTAACATAAAAAGAGTGGGGTGTCTGGGTGGCTTAGTCCGTTAGGCGACCGACTTCAGCTCGGGTTATGATCTCACGGTGTGTGAGTTCAAGCCCCACATCAGGCTGTGTGCTGACAGCTCAGAGCCTGGAGGCTGCTTTGGATTCTGTGTCTCCCTCTCCCTCTGCCCCTTCCCCATTCGTGTTCTGTGTCTCGTTATCTCTCAAAAAGAAACATTAAAAAAATTAAAATAAAAAGATTATTTTTTTTAATTTAAAAATAAAGTCAAAGGGTTTACTTACATCAGTGTTTCTCAACTTCAGCAACATTGACATTTAGGGCCAGATAATTCTTTCTTGGGGAAGGAAGCTTTCTTGTGCCATTGTAGGATGTTTGGCAGCATTCCTGGTCTCTACCTTCCAGAAGTCAGTAGCACCTACTCCTCCTTTCCCCACATTATGAGGACCAGCGATGTGTTTAGGCAGAAATATATCGAGGGGGCACAAAGTGGTCTCCAGTTGAGAATCACTAATTTAGTTTTTCTCCAAGGCTACGTCAACTTTAAATTTCTATTAATGTTGTGAACTCTCTCTGACATGTAATAGTTTGTGACTTTAGGAAACAGGACTTGATGATTCAGGAAATTCTCAATCTTTCCAGATGGCAGATAATGCTAAAATTAAGAGATTGTTTTTGAAAGCATGGCACGAGGAAAAACCAAGGATGTGACTGTAGAGCATTTCGCGGAAACTTTTTACTGAAACTCTGAAAGATCAAAAGGTCAGAGTTCTCAGTAGCAGGAGATTAAGGGTCACAGATCTTCTCAATCAAACCAGGGGGCCCTAGTTGAAGGGCATTGCCTTTCAGCCATCTCAGCAGAAGCTAAACATAGCGAAGAGATTATCCACTGACGATCTGTGGACGAACCTTTTTATCTAATGGAGTGAACATCGGTCAAATCCATGCCCACGAGGTTCTTGAGAATTTTCTGTCAGCAGAAACACTGCCAGGTTGGGCTGCAAGGCATCGAGAGATTGCAAGGGCTCTCAGACCCAACAGTCTCCTGATAGGATGTAGGCAGATAAAACTTCTTAGCTGAAATTTCATTGCTACCATTTTCACAAAAATGAAAGCAAGAGAGGGAGGGCAGAACCAGGGGCACAGACAGTGAAGCCCACAGAGCACAGGGGTCAGAGCTGAGAGCCACAGAAATGTTGACACCTAAAGAAATTTGACCAGCGAGGTTTCAAAACTGCTTGTAGCGGTGACTGGTTTTTATTTTCCATGTTACTTCTTTTTTTTTTTTTTTTGCGTCTGAATATCCATAACTGTTATCCTATGCCTGCCCTACCGCTGTACGTTAGGAGTAGATAATTCATTTCTTTATTTCCATAGATTGACAGGTAGAAATTGCGGTCAGGAGCTTCGCCTGTAGTGATTTAGACGATTGAGCTCTTGAGATTTTGGACTTTTAAGGTGATAAGATTGTGGACTTTGAATTATACAGTAGGATGAGACCCTGGGCAATTTTCAGAGGGTGTGAATGTGTTTTGCATTTGGGAGCCATGTGAACCACTGGGGACTGGAGCATGAATGGCAGTTGGCAGAATTTCTAAAATGCCCCGCCTCCCAAATATGTCCTGCTCTAATCATTGGAACCTGTGAATATGATGAGCTATCACTCCCATGATGATGTTATATGACACAGTTGACTTGAAGATAGGGAGATTTACAAGTGGTCCTGATTTAATCGCATGAGCCGTTAGACATGGAAGAGGAAATCAGAGAGATCCAAAGCATGAGGGAGAATTCACCATGTCATTGTTCACTTGAAGGTGGAGAGGGGATGCATGAGAAAGAATATGGGTGGCCTTAAAAATCTGTGTGAGCCTCCCTTCCCCCTGGGGCCACCAGTCAGCAGAGAAATGGGGATCTCAGTCCTACAACTGCAAGGAACCGGATTCTGCCAGCTTGAATGAGGTTGGAAGTGGATTCTTTCGTAGAACCTCCAGATAAGGACCCAGCCTGATTGACGATGATGCCTTGATTCCAGTCTTCTCATACCCTTAGCATTGAAGTCTATTGAGCCCTCCCAGGTTTCTGAGTTATGGAACTGTCAGTTAATATATGGGTATTGTTTTAAGCTAAGTTTGAGATAATTTGTTAAGCAGCAGTAGAAAATAAATGTATAGGCTACATGTAAAAGAGCTACTGAAAGATATAATTTGAACAAAAAAAAATAGCAACAGCATAGTAGAAGAGAGCAATGCGGCACACACAAGAGAAATCTTTCTGGAGCTTAAAAGCATGAATTCCCCCAAAATATTCAGAGATGCACTGTGTTGGAGGATGGTTGTTGTTCAAATGTAAAATAGTGATTTATAACATCAAAAGGAATAAATATCCTCAAGGAAATATAAATGAATGGAAAGAGTGACAGAAATGCAAACAAAACAGACTGACAGAAAAAATCTAGAAAATATAAAACACAAAATAAACGACAAGAGAACAAAATTATGAAACCAGCAGAGATGAGAGAAAGAAAGAAGGGATACAAGGAAGATAAAATCATGACAGATTGTGTGTTACTCTACTAAAATAAATTTGAAAACCCGGGGTGGAAAGAATAACTTTACAGGAAAATATAATCTACCCCAAATGACCCCAGTACAATAGAAAGAATAAACAAAACAGAAAAAAAAAAAAAAGAAAAAAAAAGTGCAATACTATAAAAGAGCTCCATCATAAAAAAAACAAAAACAAAACAAAAACCAAAAAAAAAAAACCCACCAGCCCCAGAAAAATTCTACCAAATCTTTATCAAAGAGGTCATCTCCGTGCTACTTAAAATGATGTTGAAAAAGAATGAAATCTTGCCATTTGCAACAATGTGGATGGAACTAGAATGTATTACGCTAAGTGAAATAAGTCAGCAGAGAAAGACAAATATCCTATGATTTCACTCATATGTGGAATTTAAGAAACAAAACAGATGAACATAGGGGAAGGGAAGGGAAAATAAGGTAAAATCAGAGAGGGAGGCAAACTCTAAGAGACTCTGAAATGCAGAGAACAAACTGAGGGTTGCTAGAAAGGTGTTGGGTGGGGGGGGTGGGCTAAATGGGGGATCGGCATTAAGAAGGGCACTTGCTGGGAGGAGCACTGGGTGTTATATGTAAATAATGAATCACTGAATTCTGTTCCTGAAACCATTATTACACTATATGTTAACTAACTTGGATTTAAATCAAAAATAAGTAAAATAAAATGTTGAAGATATAGAAAAAAGGTCAACTTCTAAATTCTTTTAAAGACACAAATATCTATCAATACTTATACAGATTATACAAAAAGGAAAA
Source organism: Acinonyx jubatus (assembly GCF_027475565.1). Lineage (NCBI taxonomy): Eukaryota > Metazoa > Chordata > Mammalia > Carnivora > Felidae > Acinonyx > Acinonyx jubatus. The sequence goes on along the minus strand of NC_069381.1, from coordinate 202,255,665 downwards.
CCAAAAATTAATATCACATATGGGTATTCAGGCAAAATTCTTTTAAAAACATGAATACATAGGGGCGCCTGGGTGGCTCAGTCAGTTCAGCATCTGACTTCAGCTCAGGTCATGATCTCACAGTTTGTGAGTTCGAGCCCCGCGTCGGGCTCTGTGTTGACAGCTCAGAGCCTGGAGCCTGCTTCAGTTTCTGTGTCTCCCCCTCTCTCTGCCCCTCCCCTGCTCATGCTCTGTCTCTCTCTGTTTCTCAATAATAAACATGGGGCGCCTGGGTGGCGCAGTCGGTTAAGCGTCCGACTTCCGCCAGGTCACGATCTCGTGGTCCGTGAGTTCGAGCCCCGCGTCGGGCTCTGAGCTGATGGCTCAGAGCCTGGAGCCTGTTTCCGATTCTGTGTCTCCCTCTCTCTCTGCCCCTCCGCCGTTCATGCTCTGTGTCTCTCTGTCCCAAAAATAAATAAACGTTGAAAAAAAATATTAAAAAAAATAAACATTAAAAAAATTTTTTTAAACATGAATAAATAGATTCCCACACACATTAAAAAATAATATATCACATTTGCAACTACTTGGATGGAACTGGAGGGTATTATGCTAAGCGAAATTAGTCAGAGAAAGACAAATATCATATGACTTCACTCGTATGAGGACTTTAAGACACAGAACAGATGAACATAAGGGAAGGAAAACAAAAATAATATAAAAACAGGGAGGGGGGACAAAACAGAAGAGACTCTTAAATATGGAGAGCACACAGAGGGTTGCTGGAGGGGGTGTGGGAGGGGGAATGGGCTACATGGGAAAGGGGCATTAAGGAATCTACTCCTGAAATCATTGTTGCACTATATGCTAACTAATTTGGATGTAAATTAAAAAAAATAAAATTAATCAAAAATTTAAAAAGATAATATATCATTACAAAGTGGAGTTTATTCCAAAAATGTAAGAATGCTTCAATATTAGAAAATCTGTAAATAATATAGAAATATAATATTAAAAATCTAAACAATATGTATTAACATATCAAAGAAAAAATCAGGATTGTTTCTGTAGGTGCCTAAAAGGCACTTCACAAAATTTAACACCTATTCCTGATAAAACCAATCAATAGAATAGGAATCATAGATACTTCTGTAGTATAACTACATGTACATGTGTATAATCTCTGAAACCTGCTTCTTAATGGGAAAACAGCAGGGGCACTTCCGCTAAAGGGAGGGAAAAGATCAGGATGCCCAACATAACAAATACAATTTAACTTGGTTTTAGTATGAGCCAAAAAAATTCGATGAGAAGGAATTTAGTTGCATCAGAATTAGGAAGAATGAAGGCAAACTTTTGAAACTGAATATCCGGAAAAGTCAGAAAAATGGGAAAACCAATACAGGCAAATGAATGTAGTAAAAAAAACAGGATCTCAAATAAATACCTAGAAATCAATAGAGCTTTGTGTATATAAAGGTTAGATGACTTTGGGGCACCTGGGTGGCTCAGTCGGTGGAACGTCCAACTTCGGCTCAGGTCATGATCCCAGGGTCCCTGAGTTCGAGCCCCGCGTTGGGCTCTGTGCTGACAGCTCAGAGCCTGGAGCCTGTTTCGGATTCTGTGTCTCCCTCTCTCTGACCCTCCCCCGTTCATTCTCTGTCTCTCTCTCTCTCTGTCAATAATAAATAAACATTAAAAAAAAATTTAAAAGGTTAGATGACTTAATGAAAGAGAAGCCCCCGCTAAAATCACAACAAAGAAAATGAGACACCTTGTTATAAACTTAACAAGAAATGTAATATTAAGTGAGGACAATTTTTAAATATCCCTGAAATACCCCAAATTATATTTGCATAAGTGGAAAAACTTAACAATGTTAGCTAAGAAGACTCAGTATCAGAAAATATCAATTCTTCTTTATTTATTTTATAAATTTAACCCAATCCCACTAAAAATACTAAGACATTTTTTTTATGTAGCTACCCAAATTTTGAATTTCCTAGACAAGTAAGCAAGCAAAGATAGACAAGAAAAAAAAAGACACCTTGAAAACTCAGTGTTGGGGATGGTGACATGGTGACATGCTGTGTCAGATGGCCTGACATTTGATAAACCCTCTATGTGAGTATTACATCAATGCATGAATAGACAAACAGATTATAATGAAGAATTGACCCCATTGCACATGGAAATTGGGAGATAACAAAAATGGTGTTTCGTATCTTTAGAGAAAAGTTGACTTTTCTTTCTTTTTTTAACGTTTATTCATTCTTTGAGAGACAGAGAGACAACGCATGAGTGGGGGAGAGGCAGAGAGAGACAGAGGGAGACGTAGAATCCGAAGCGGACTCCAGGCTCTGAGCTGTCAGCACAGCGCCTGACGTAGGGCTCCAACCGTGAACCGTGAGATCGTGACCTAAGCCGAAGTCGGATGCTTAACCAACTGAGACACCCAGGCACCCCGAAAAGCTGAACTTTTAAATTAACGGTGTTGAGACATTTGGAAAAGGATACAATTAGTCCTGTACCTCATTCCGTATACCAGGATAAACTCAAACTTCATCAGAGACCCGAATGTAGAAATCTACAGCATTCGACTCCTGAAAGCAAGCACAGATGGGTCCTTAACGAACTGGAAGTAGGGATACCTACCAACTGCAACTCAAAATCAATAAGCAATTAGAATAATTAGGTTCAATTTCGTAAAAAAGTAATTAAAAAAAATCTTGACACGATTAAAATCACCATAAGCAAAGTAAAAACATAAATAAGTTGCAATTTACACAAAAGGTTATCATCACTAAAATCTAAATAGCTACTAAAATTGATGGGGGAAAGATTAATAACCCAGTAGAAAAATGGGGAAAATATATGACAAGGAATTCACAGACAAAATAATTGTAAATGGCCTTTAAACATATGAAAAATCATTAATCTCAGTGTAAATAAGAGAAGTACAAATTAAATTATATCGCTGTTTCTTATGGGTCAATTTGATAAAAATTTAAAAGTGTAGGAATGGAAAATTTTGGTGAGGCTCTGGGGTAACTCATACATTTTGGGGAAATGCAGTGTCATGCAACCCAAAATGCAGGGGCATTTCGTAATATCTAGAAAAATTATATATGCATATATCCTTTCTCAGCAACCTCACTTCTAGGAGTCTAGCCTAAAAATATAGTGCAAAAATATGAAATGACTTATACTCAAGATGATTCACTGTGGCATTTTTTATAGTAGCAAAAGATTGAAATCAACCCCAATGTTCATCAGTTGGAGATCGGTTGAATATACTGGGATGCATATATACAATGTAATTCTGTGGAGCTATAAAAAAAAAAAGAATAGTGAAAGTCTTCATAGACTCATGTGGCTTGAGAACCAGAATATGTTTTCAAGGGAATATAGTTAAGTACAGAAAAAAATATATAGGACATGCTACCTTTTGTGTAAGGAAAGGGGTTAAATGTATAAATTCAAATGTAAATCAGTATATTTGAAAATAATTACTAGAGGGGTGCCTGGGTGGCGCAGTCGGTTAAGCGTCCGACTTCAGCCAGGTCACGATCTCGCGGTCCGTGAGTTCGAGCCCCGCGTCAGGCTCTGGGCTGATGGCTCGGATCCTGGAGCCTGTTTCCGATTCTGTGTCTCCCTCTCTCTCTGCCCCTCCCCCGTTCATGCTCTGTCTCTCTCTGTCCCAAAAATAAATAAAAAACGTTGAAAAAAAAATTAAAAAAAAAAAGAAAATAATTACTAGAGAATTAACTAACAATGAATAAAAAGTATTGCTCCTAAGAGAAGGAAGCAATATGTTGGAAGCAGTATGATGGGGACAGTGACAGAAAAGTGGATTCTTTCAATGAAATTTGTTATATGGTTTTGTCTTTGGAATCGTGTAATAATGTTTTATATATCCAAAATTTAAATACAGTCAAAAAAGAAAAGAAAAGAAAAGAAAGAAGCAATTCCTAAAGATTGAAAAAATTATAAACATCTGTTACTGACAGGGACACAGAAAGAGTATTTTCTCACACATTGGTGGTGTGAATTAAAATATTATTTTGGAAACCACCTGCCTAGCAATATCTATTATAATAATGTGTGTGTGTGTGTGTGTGTGTGTGTGTGTGTGTGTGTTCACCTAACAACTCCACCCCTGGAAACCCTTACCAGAGAAGTAACACATGTATATTGGCATTTATGGTAGCAAAAGTCTGGGGGTGACGTTCTTATTTTTATGGGAATGATTGACAAAATCATCATGGATCTACACCATGGAGTATTATACAATATTCAAAAGAACGAATCAGAACTGAGAATGACAGGATACAGAAAAGTGTGCATAACATAATGTTATTTTTATAAAGTAAGCAATGAAGAAAAACCCTATAGATGAGAGAGAGAGAGAGAGAGACAGAGAGAGAGAGAGATTATATGATTCTGAGAAAGATAGGTAAGACTGCAGAGAAATGGAAATTACCTGTATGGTTGGGGCAAATTCCTGAAAGAATGGGAGCACCAAGCAAAAAAATGGGGGCAACAGACTGCTTTAAAATGGGTGATAAAATACAAAGTTTGTTTGCATTTGCACACTTTGATTGCATTTTGTTTTTTTATGAAATTATATACATGTGTGTATGTGATAAAGTAGGCCCACATTTAAGAAAAGGAATGCAGTTATAAGCTTAGATATGGTATGCATAATTAATATTGACCCAAGCCTTTGAAAAGAAGGACAAAGTATGAGGGAAAAGCAAAAAAGAAAAAGGGATCAGGACTGGAAGACTGTGGAGGAAAAAGAGACCAGGAAGAGCATGCAGCGTAAGGCTTGTGGAACAAATGCATCAGAGGCCAAATAGGACCCTCAGGTTACAGGGCATGGCCTGGAGAGACTATTGCTAGCATCCCGCTCAGTGGTATCTTTTTCAGCAAAGACTTTCCTCTTTACTCAAGCAGAAATGGTTGCGTTCTTCCTAATAACGCCTGTGATCTAGTGTGTTTCTGCAAACATCTCAGTGTTGTAATTATGTGGGCTTTCTCTCCTTTGATCTCCTTGTTGGCCTCCATGCCAATGCCTGGTACATGGAAGGTATTATACCAGTATTTACCCAATGAATTGTTTAAGTCAAATGGATAAGGTTAGAACCTAGATCTTCTTTCTTTCTCTGTGGTTATTCTGCTGCCCTGAAAGTAATTTATGTCACAAAGTGGAGGATCTATCTGAAGTTTCTGAAGTACGTATTTGCAGTAGCCCAAAAGAGCAAGGGTTCTGTCCTGGGAAGTAAAGAATGGAAATAAGCAGGAAAGAGAAAAGGTGTGAGACCAGCTTCCTTTCCAGTTCTTCAGTCTGTGTGGCTGGAAAGCTCTGTATATAAATAAACAGAGAATGGTTTAGTAGAATAACTAAACGGTCTCCTCCAATTTGGGCAGCTAAGCCTGGGAAAAGAACTAGAATGTATTCTCTTTGGTCGTGGCATTTGCAATCTCAGAAAGGGCAAGTTTACAGAACTGGGACAAAGGTGGTCTCTTCCACCCTAGCGTCCTGGGAAGTGACCTGTGCTGGGGATCACCTTGACCTGTGCTGGGGATCACCTTGACCTCTGCTGGGGATCACCTCCACTCTGTGGAGAGAAAGACCTGGGCTCTGGGGAGCTGAAAGCTCCTTTCTACTCCCCATCTTTTCCCTTTGCTTTCTTCCCCCGTTCTCTGGGTAAATCATACTTCCATGCTCCACATCCTAAGAACACACACCTAGCGCCGAGCAAAGCGTTTCCATCGCCACAGTATTATTCTCCTCATTCCTTGTTCAAACCACAAGCTTTGGGGCTTGAATTGCCTACGTGTGGTCTTAATTCATTCCAAAAATACTAAATCCATGGAACACTTTGAGTTGTAGGAGCAGTGTGATAAAATGTGTGCCTTTCCATTTCAGGGGTCTATGTGCATAAATATCTCTTAAGCAATAAAATATTATAGCTTCATACTTTTCAAATGGTAAGTTCCCTATGTGAAGTTGAAAGCCTAAGAAAAATGTTATGTTTTAACAATACCGTATTACTTACTTAACCATTCCAATTGCTCCATCCACATATGATTGCAGTGTATGGATTTCTTGCCTGCATATTTCTTTTCTTACGCATGTAGTTTTGAAAACAGTTAGAAATCTCTGATCCTAAAAGTAGAATATTGATGACGGTAGCCCTATGGAAGAACCATCTCAGAATAAACCATACGTAGAGAAACAGAAACAATAAGATATATATAAATCATCAGGATTTTGATTATGATTATATCTGTTTATCTATAGAGAGATTTTGTACATATATGTATTCACACACACAGACACACACACACACACACACACACACACACACACACAGAAGGAGGAGGGGCAGGAACAGGAGAAGAAGGAGAAGAAGGAATTATCTCACATGGTTATGGAAGCTGAAAAGTCCTGAGATCTGCCATCCACATACTGGAGATATAGGGGAGCCAGGGCTGTGGTTCCAGTCTGGGTCCAAAGGCCTGAGAACTTTGAGAGCTGTTGATGTAAGTTATGGTAACTTGAAGACAGGAGAAGAATGATGTCCCAGCTCAATTATTCAGGCAGACAAAATTCCCTCTTATGCAGTCTTTTCTTTCCATTCGGGCCCTCACCTGACTGGTGATACCCATCAACACTGGAGAGGACCATCTGCTTTGTTCAGCCTACCAAATGAAATGTTAATCTCACCCAGAAACAGACTCATAGACATACTCAGAATAATATATATATATATATATATATATATATATATATATATATATATATGTTTATTTATTTTGAGTGGGGGGACGAGCTGGGGAGGGGCAGAAAGAGAGGGGGACAGAGAATCTGAAGCAGGTTCTGCACTGACAGCAGAGGTCCTGACGCGGGGCTTGAACTCACAAACCGTAAGATCATGACCTGAGCCGAAGTCAGACGCTTAACCAACTGAGCCACCCAGGTGCCCAGACACACCCAGAATAATACATGATCAAATGTCTGGACACCCTGTGGCCCAGTCGAGTTAACACATAAAATTAACCATCACACCGTATGAACCACAGCACACTCTTGAAAAATATCCCTTGCAGGCACAGTTACAGCATTAAAGGTATTTGACTTCCCTTGAATAACACTCATATAGAACATTACATCTTGCAAATATGGGCCAAAAAGCCACTCTTATGACTTGAGAATGCCATGAACAACCAATTGTGCATTATAGCTACAATTTATTTCGTCTGTTGTTGAGACTGTAGCTCAACATAAATCTTAATTTGGCACATTTTGGTGATGTTCTAATTCCTATTATTAGATAGATCAGTTGCCCTTATTTAGAAATGTTTTATGTAATAATTTTCTAAAATAGTTTTTAATAAATTATCTGTCTGACAGTTTTTTTTCTCACCAAGATAATTAATTTTATATTTTCTCCCCATCATTAAGTATTTTAAATACGCAAGTCTGTTGGCATTTAGTACTATCACAGAGGTGCCAAAAAAGCCGGCAGAATCTTGTTTTCAGAGATTTTGTTCACAAGCTTCCTTAATAGGGTATAATTTGCATAAAATAAGCTTAAATTGATTACATATTTCTGATAAGATTTGCTATTTCACAAGACTGGAGTTGAGAGAAGGCATATGTGTGTCACCACTGGCTGGTTTTCCTCCCTCTGGGAAGATGGCTGTCTGCCACTCTGAGCCCAAAACAATGTCCTGAAGTCACGAAATAGTGTTTCCACGTCCTTTTTAACTGTGGTGATGCATTCCATGACTCTTCAACTTGTACATACCTGATTAGCAAGCTTCAACCAAATAAAGATAAGCAAAAGGAAAACAGAGAAAAGAAAAGAAAAAACCTTTTATAAATGGCCCTCCACACCCTGAGCTTCTCCATTGTGGCACTAGAAAGAAGGGCACAAGATATGAGCTTGGGGAATATTCGTTTGGAACTTGGGGGGCAAGTCACAATGGAAGTTGTTCATTCAGCACCTAAGAGTCAGTTCAAAGTTCTAAAGCCCATAAAAGCTTAAATGTATTTCCCCTGCCTGCTCAGAAAAGCATAAACATTCCCTCCTTCGCAACAATGATCATTCGACAAATATTTATTGAGTGTTTACTAGTAACCATGCTAGACTCTTGACTTACAGAGGTAAAAGGAAAAAAAAAACCTGCTTCTGCACTCTTGGAGAATGCAGTATAATAAGGAAGACACACGTTAAATAATCACGCAGTGAATGTAACATTACAAACTGAGGCAGCCTGGGAAAAGAAAGAGTTACGAACTGGCCGAAGCCCACTTGGTGGTTTGCAATGATACGGTTATTTTACAGCAGATCAAGGTAGGCTCTGAAAATTATGTGGAATTCTGCCACATCAGTGGCGATCGGTAAGCTGGCATCCACAGAGAACAAAATTAAAACATTTTGACAAACTGGTCTGTAAGCTTGATACGGTTCCAGCCTTCAGCCCTCAAATGTCCGTGCCTGGAAGTCTTGTTGAGATCCAGAAGGCCTGGGGTCTGCAAGTCTGCATTTCCAACCAGCTCTTGGGTAGGGCTGATGATGCTGTCCCCAGATGGCACACTGAGCAGCAAGGCTTTAGGTGTGCTAATTTAAACCTTCGCTCGGGGACGCCTGCGTGGCTCAGTCCATTGAGTGTCTGACTCTTGATTTCAGCTCAGCTCCTGATCTCCAGGGTTTGTGAGTTCGAGCCCCCCACTGAGCTCTGAGCTGACAGTGCAGAGCCTGCATGAGATTCTCTCTCTCTCTCTCTCTCTCTCTCTCTTTCTCTCTCAACACAAGTAGATAAAACTTTAAAAAACATTAAAACTTCACTTCAAATTAATGTGACAACACTCCAGCAGCAAGATTCAGGCATCACCATACTCTGTTGAACCCAAACCCAGATGGCCCCTTAAACCTAAGTCACCCTTCTGAAGGGTTTATGCCCCTGCACTTGCTCAATTCTTTACCCTTTTGCTGCAGAGGCAAGAGACGGTGCAGAAGATTTCTAGCCAATCCACATTTTTGAAATGCCAGTCATCAAGTCAATGAAAATTATTTTTAAAGATGCAATTTACTCAGTGTTAAACCATCTTGTGGACTAAGAGACACTTGAAGTCTTTGTGTAGCTGTCCCTGGAGTATAGATTTTGTTGTTCTTGTTGTTGTTCTTATTGGAGCTTTTGGATGCTAACTAACCAAACTTGAGTGTGCATTTTAGATTAAAGTCCTTCAACTGTGAATTAACACCCTCAAGATAGAGATCAAGACACACACAGTGTATGCGGAAGCACTTATAAGTAATTTATGGGCAACATAAATGCTCTATAATCTGGGTTCTATGCATGCCTAGATTAAAGAAGCATGGCCCAGCTAGGGCTGGCTTCTCTGGGGAAGGGCTGAAATGTACAGGATGAGGAGGGGCTACATTGGAGGTGGGAGCACTCCAGGCCAAGGAAACAGCAGCACGCAAAGCTCCCTCCCATGACAAGAGAGAGGCCGTGTCTTACAGCGTCCTGCCATCAGATGACTAGACAGGTCACAGCGAGTGTCCTCAGGTGGACAAAGGAACACGCCTTCGGTTCTTTCTCCCCTTGGGGCGTAGTCTTAGTCTTAGAGTAGTACTTGACAGCAACTGAGTCAAAATTCCTTCCGCGACGAAGCTGTAACACTGACCTTCCCCAAAACTCAGTCTTGTCTTCTGCCTAAACCCAGCGTGCCCCAGTTAGCACCGGAAAGGAGAATCCATGCTTCTCCCGCTGCTACGGAAATGCCTGAGGCTTCCAGAAGGGAAATTCCGTGAGTCAGCTAGGAAAACCAAGCTCTGCTCAAGGAGAAGCATCTGTTAGCAATACAGAACTTTGCATGTGGTTCAAGGCATGCTTTCATACCTCATTCAAAATCACATGACTCCAGACTAAACCCGATGATAGATGACAGTTATTTTGATGTAGTCACAAAAACAATGCTGCATAATGGCAAGAGCAGAGACTCAGGTTACAGTGAATGAATTTCTGATTTGGAGAAATGTGTAGTATATAAAATGTGTCCTTAAAGAGAGACTTTATTAGAATTCGATATTATGCTGTTTCTAAGGAACATGATTCAAGTGAATACACAGTGCCATCACATAGAATGCATGTCTGTCCTTCGTGCACGATGTCCCTCAGAATTCATGGTCAATATGGTGTGCTCTTTGAATTTTCTTTTTCTTGGACCCAGAGTTTTTTCCTCCCTTATCCCATCCTACTAGGGATGAGCACATGATGTATCCAGAAAAGGAAGGGGCAGGAAAGAGGACACAGATCAGCTTTGGTGGAGGAGTTAGAGATTTTGTTTGCTGATAAAACTAATGAGCTCGTTTGGGGATGGAGATTCATCATCCTCAGAATTCTATTTTAACCTCAAAAGGCAACGCCACCCAGCAGGTATGTCCAATTTTGCCGTGACTGGGTGCGGATGTGTTGGTTTAGGCGATAGGCTCGTTAGTGATAAAGAGAAAATTGTACTAGTTCACCTGCTCGGCTTTGGATTCCGTTTGTATCTCGAGGCGTAAAATCCATGCAGGTGTAATTTATTACCTGTCCCACCACCTTCTGATTCCACTTCGATATCTCCATGGTCTCTCCCGGGCTCTTTCAGAACTGGCACAGGCTAGAAATAGAAGTGGCTTCAAAAAATGTGTAGATAAACTCACGGATGGGCCGTGTAATTAATTATTAAGGGGGGCTGCATGGTGTGTGTTACCTCCCTGGCCTTTTTATGGTTGGGATTGGAGGCAGTAAACACGTTCTCCTGCCTAATTCCTAGCAGGGACAAAAAGAACTGTGTGGACTGACCTGACAGGTGAACATTTTGATGACCTTTTCAATTGCCTTCTGTTTTTACGAAAGGGAGCAAACACAGACTATCTCGGGTAGATTTGCTTCAACCGTTCAGACTAAGTCTGCCAGGAGGAATGGCCTATAATAACTGAGCGAGGCAGGATCTGATCTTGAAAGGCAGGGCTTGCCCACGCTGAAGTGCAAATATGGCTTGAGTCAAAATGTACTTGTGCAGTATTGAAATGATTTGCTAGTTATGCAACTCTTTTTCCCGTCACAAACTTAAAAAGTAATTGTGAGGCTGTCTGATGGGTGCACGGGAGTTCATTATCCCCCTCTACTTTTATATATGTTTGACATTTTCCATAATAAAAATTTTAAAGTAATTGTTCGTGATGTCATTATTGAATAAAGGAGCTATAAACGTGCATGTTTGGCCTGGACAATTTGTAGCTAATCTGGTATCATTTAGCCACGTTTAGCACTTGACCGCTCAGTGGGCCATGGGCCAACATAGATTTGGAATGCAGGCATTTCAGTTTCCAGGGCTATCCTTCGCCAGGATAGGGTGGCATGGGACAGTTTCCCCAGGCAGCCCAGAATGGGTTACTGCCTCGCTCAGGGAAAACTTGAGAGGCAGGCTGTGTCGTTGGGCCACCCAGTGTGGGCACAGCCAAATCTCTGCTAGGGCTCAGTTTGGAAATGATGAGCCTGGGTGGGCTTAAGGAGAAATAGGAGAGAAAGGGCTGAGAATGACCAGGCAGGTGAGAGATTAGGTCAAAGTAAACAAAGACCACAGGCTGATCCCCGACTCTCCCTCCCATACTGAAGCTTAGTACCACATTGTACTGAAATTTCTCATCCTGCGGGAGGCACTGCATGAAATCAAGACCTACCTGCTCAACTCCACTGAGTCCTAAAGGAATCTGCTCCCTTTAGAATCTCAGATTTGGAGAGACGTCAATCATTCTTCTAGCCTGATCATCACTGAGGACTTCACAGAGGTGGTCAGTGAGAAAATTAAAAAAAAAAAAAAAGTTTTTTTTTAATGTTTATTCTTGAGAGAGAGACAGTGCCTGAGCAGGGGAGGGCAGAGAGAGGGGGAGACACAGAATCTGAAGCAGGCTCCGGGGTCTGAGCTGTCAGCACAGAGCCAGACATGGGGCTTGAACTCACAAACTAGGAGATCATGACCTGAGCCGAAGTCGAATGCTTAACTGACTGAGCCACCCAGGCATCCCTTTTGAATGAATAAGTAAATTATCTTTTTTAAAAGTTTATTCATTTATTTTGAGAGAGAGAGTGAGAGTGACAGAGCAGGGGAGGGGAGAGAGAGAGAGAGAGAGAGAGAGAGAGAGAGAGAGAGAGAGAATCCCAAGCAGGCTCCTTGCTCTCAGCACGGAGCCCTATGTGGGGCTTGATCTCACGAACCATGAGATCATGACCTGAGCCGAAATCAACAGTCAGACGCTTAACTGATGGGGCCACCCAGGTTCCCCTGAATGAATAGGTAAATAGAACCTAGTTCTTCTGAAAGCTCAGCGCAAATCCAAGACATTAGACGCAAAAGAAGAGTTCTTACTTTTGATTATTGTTCTCCCTCCAGTGCTCGATGTTAGCCTGTCTCTCTGGTGTCAGAAATGGAGATTTATTTCAGGTTTTGGCAGGTCATACTGACAAGTGCTGAAAAATGCCTGCTTCTGATATTTCTGAAGGCTCTTTAGAACTTGACTCTTTGATCATACGTATGTTTATCATCCCAGTTTCCAGTCTCCATTTACTATTTCATGGTTGTAGGCAAAGTAATAAGCCCGGGAGATATCAGTTTTTTTAATGTTTGTTTATTTCTGAGACAGAGGGAGACAGGACACAAGTGGGGGAAGGGCAGAGAGCGAGGGAGACACAGAATTCCAAGCAGCCTCCAGGCTCTGAGCTGTCAGCACAGAGCCTGACTCAGGGCTTGAACCCATGAACCGTGAGATGATGACCTGAGCCGAAGTCGGACGCTGAACTGACGGAGCCACCCAGGCACCCCAAGTTTTCATAACTTAATCTGGGTGAAACCAGAGAGGGTACAAACTCATCTGCGTGGAATGGCGTGATGCCCCGAAGCGAGGAAAGAAGCCTCACACACATCTCCAGACTGTCCATATCTTCCTGGGCCTTCCTGGATTTTCTGGTTCCAGAAATATCACAATGGGGCTGTGTACAATTTCTGCATTCCATTGGTTTAAATTTTCTGTGCCTTTCTTATACAATTTCCTTCTAGAGTGAGTTGTATCCTTCCAAAGCAGAAACATGTTTGGCAAGCTGCAAATTCAGGCAGACAATTTTGTCTGGAGTACTGGATCTATTCCTACAGCGGTATTTATCCAGAATCGTCTCTGTACTTGCACTGCCAATCTTTTCCAGCTGTAACAGCCATAGCAGTTGCCTCGTCTTCAGCAAAGAGACCCTGTTGTTAAATCATTAGATGTTAGGTTTGGAAGGCTAGAACCATTCATGGGGGCAATTTTCCTCATTAAGGCAATTTTATTGGCTTCCCTTTCAAGCAAGAACCAGAAATAGGAATGCTATCTACTCTAATTTGATAAAGCCACTCACTTTCACTTTCTTGGGCAGTGAATTTTGGGTGCTTTTCAGTGTTCCCCCTTTTTAGTAACCTCATCATCTTCCTCAGTTTGGCTTTCAGTAAATTCTTGGATTTGGAGGAAAGGGCATTCAGTTGATACAAGAAAATAACAAACACCTTTGTATTTTTTGGATCTTAGCTTTGAAGAAACAATAAAGGCAGGTGTTTTCAGTTCACAGTCACAGCAACTGGTTGCAGCTGGTGACCCTAGCTTCCTTCTGGTCTTGATAATCATCTCTTTGTAGTCACCTGGAGCACCAGGCTATAGAAATAATACTAATGATTGCAACTATTTACTTATTTCATACTGCAAGCCAGGAAGCATGGGAGGCACTTTACATATATTCTTTTTCTCAATTCTTGCCGTCAAATTGGAGAGTATTATCATGATTTTACACACCAGGAAACTGAGGCACAGAGAAATTAAGAAAATTGCTCAAGGTCATACAGCTTCACTTTGTCTCATGCATCTAAGGTATATAGATATCATGTATATAGGTGGTACTCAATACATATTTGTTCAGAGACAGCTTCTGCAGCTTTGAGTCCCTCTGTAGGGACAGAGTCAATACAGTTGAGGGTGGACTAAGCCCATGGGAGAGAATTACAGGGATACGAAGTGGAAAGAACAAGAACAAGACAGGAAGTTCAGACGCTTTTCGGGTCCCAGCTCTTGCCATTCCTAGGGCTGTATTCACCCGATTCCCTTTCACCTCTTGAGGTTCATCCTACTGTAAGTTAAAAAAAAACCCTGCTTTTCACTTCCTTCCTTCCCTCAGAAATTTGCGGTTTTTCCATTTAGTCCAGGATATAACTGAAAATATATGATGCTGAGGATATACTTCAAAATAATATTAGGATGGTGTAGTGGGTGAGGATGTGGGTAGGGCGGGACTGGCCATGAGTTGATGTGTTTTTGAGGGTGTGTGATGGGTACATGAGGGTTTATTATACTATCTTGTTTCGTTTTGTGTGTTCTAAATTCTTCATAATAGAAGTTTAAACGAACTGCAGCAGCACTAACAATAAAAACCACAGACTTATGGTCCCCAAAAGATGGATATGACCTAACATTTCCTAACCAATGGAAAGCCTTTTTCATTGCTTGGAAGCTTGGAAGAGGAGACAGCAAGCGAGGAGGGCTCGAAAGAGCTCAGTTGATGATAGCCTGGTTCCCTTTCTGGGTTGAAATCTGGAAAGAGTAGAGAACGTGAACGGAAGCCTTTCAAAGTGAGCATTTTGTGCTTTTCCATTTTTCCCTTCACACATACCCCCTCAATGGGGTCTTGAGCAGTGCAGTAATGCGGCTTTGGGAGGCACCTTCTCATTCATTAATTCATCCATCCATTCATTCACTCATTCAGGTAATGTGATCTGATTCAGGAAACAGAAAAGCCTTGCTGATGCAATGTCTGGCATATAGGTGGTACTCAATAAATATTTGTTGGGTTAATGAATGGATGAAGGGAGATGCTATAAAGAAACACCTTTAATTATGGAACTCTTTTGACATTACATCAATATTCAATCTTCTGCATTTAGAAACTGCCAGAACCTGCTACAAATTCTATTTTGAAGGCCGCAATAACTTGGCCAGGAAAACATTTCTGCTGAAATTTTGCATAGACATCCACAGCTTGAGATTTGTTCTAAGTGACAAGAGTTTGAAACCCCTAAATCAAGTTTTCTGGCTTTGAGTGACAAGGATGTCAAAAAGATGGAAATTAATCTTTCAAAATATGGTTTTTGCTTGTTGAACTGAAAACCTTCTATTTTCTTCTGGGTAGAGAAGCTCTTTCAATACGATGAATTCATGATGGAGATTTAATTGCTGTAGTAATTTCAATAGCGTTTAATTTTTAAAGGCAGTAACAAGCTTCTGTTATATTTAATTGATGAGAATCTAGATTGACTAGTATATATATATTTTTGAGATTAGATATGGAGACTACCCAATGGTTATCAATGTCTCCATTTATAGTGTTCATTCAAACCACAGCTATTTATTGAGTACAAGGTACTGTGTGCTGCATAAAAGAATGAGAAGGTATGGCTTATACCTTCAAGGAATTAATAAGCTAATAGGGGAGAGAAGCTGTATAATTTTGGGCTTTTTTATAGGCAAGTTGGTTGCTTTAAAAATAAAGAAAGAAATTGTCATAAATTATGTGCTGCCGTCTGGCATGAACCATGCTGTTCCAGCACTTTCTATCCACCAAGCAGCATTCCTGCAGGGCAATGCATGATGATAATTCTTCATCCCACTGCTTTTATTTGTCTTCAAACATGTGAAAGTAAACATAACTGGAGCTAAGAAAAACTGAGAAGTCTGAAAAGTTTGCATAACTTTGGTGGCCCAGACACGTCTAGTGGTCAGAAAACACTCTTCCCTTTTTTTTTTTTAATAGACTATTTTGAGAACAGTTTTAAATTTACAGAAAAATTGCTGTGGCTATATAACATGTTTATGTAATTAATGAACCAATAGTGATCATTAGCTAACATCCATACTTTATTCAGATTTCCTCAGTTCTAGCATGGTCTCCTTTTCGCCTAATAAGGATAACCTGAAACTGAGAGACAACAGAAAGAAATAATACGGAAAAAAAATAAGGTTTTACTGGCTACTGTGTAACTAGAATCCACAGACCAACGCCTTTCATGGGGACAGCTATGGGATCATTTTGCCTGTGGTTTCTGCACCTGCCTCCATTTTGAGAGGGCCATTTGACTCCTTTCCATGCCTTAGCCTGAAATGATCAGAAGGGCTCATTAAGATAGTTTCCCTAAAATAGGGAGTAATTTGTCATCAAAGTTGAATTCAAGTCTACTCTTCAAGAAAAACAGAAACATCATTGTAAAATGATTTCACTGACTTAGCTCACACTTAGCCATCAGATTAAAACCAATATGGATATAGATTACATTTACCTTTATTATTCCGGGCCCCTCTTTGATGTCTTTCCCCACTGTGTGCTGACTCAGTTTGGACATTTCAGGGTTCTGAAACTCCCTCCCAACCCAAGAACATAAGAAATGTATGAGAAAGTGAAAATAACCTTCATGGGACACACCCTCCACACTAGGTATTAACTCTGCCTTGGCCGCACCAAGTTATGTTGGCCCTGTTAGAATCCTGTGTTGGCTAGAGATTGCTTTCTCCACTTTTGTGGTAAAACCATGTAGAGATGAAAGGTATCCACTGGAGGAAACTAGAATTGGCCCCTGAGCAAACTAACACGAAAACACCAATTCCATCTTCCTGCGAATGCCTTAGAGTGCTTTGTAAGTTGTTACTTGTCTTTGGGCCCCTTGTGGATCTTAATCTGAACTTTGAATCATTTTTCTTAGTCAGAAGATCTATGGATGCCAAGTTAGGACCTTTTTGTTAAGCCTGTCCTGAACCCATGTGTGATTTCTCTTCTTTCTAATTTTTTTTTTTTTTTTTTCCCTGAGACACTTAGAAGCATTTATGGCTTGCTGGATCATTTGTTCTTATTTCAATTAGAATTTATTCATATGCTACTCATTCTGACATCTCATTTTGACACCACCTGAATTATGTTTAAATCTGAAAATGGACTTTCAGGCCAGACTGGTTTCTACAGATACAAAAGAGTCTATTGAAAACAGGGGAGAAAATGTCACTGTGGACTGGAATTCGTCAGGAAAACTTTAATGGGAGAGGCTTGAATAGGCATTAGAAACAGGGAAGGCAGGCCAGAGTCAGGGTAGCAAGGACACCAACGTCATAGGTAGTGTGCGATATGGCAAATATTCTACTTGAAGCAACGACAATATGGAGGGCAGAGGTGAGATAAAGTTCAAGGAGGTAAAGTGGGACCGCTTACCTGAAGGTTGTTGGTACTAGACTAGAGAGGATTGGACCTCAAGCCGGTCTAACACCTGAGTCTGACAAAGCGTTCTACATCTGAGAACTTGTCTTAATCCAACCAGGCTCATAGCAACTGCTTAGGGCTAGGTTGAGCTTGTTTTGTACCCCTGACTTCCATCTGAGAGGCAGGTAGAAACGTGGTGATTTTCCAGAACAGTTAGCTGATGGTGGGGAATGGGCAGAAATGTATAAATAAACCTGTGAGAATGGCAGAGCTGAGCCAGGGCCAAGTGGAATCCTCCCTCCATGCAGAGGTGTCATCATTAGCAGCTCTGTGGCCTCGTGGGGACTTGGAAGTCCACATCAGTGCAGGGGAATGTGTGGTGTCATCTCCGTTTCTGTGTGACCTTCCCTGAATGTTTCCATATCTTTTGCCTTTCAAGAAATGTTATGTCGAACAAACTGTTGATTGCCGGGGGGAGGTGGGTGGAGGATAGGCAAAGTAGGGGAAGGGGATTAAGAGGTTCAAACTTTCAGTCCCAAAACAATTAAGTCAGGGAGGTGAAAAGTACAGCATAGGGAATACAGTCAATAATTTTCTAATAATGTATGGTGACAGATGGTTACTACACTTACTGTGGTGAGCATTGAGTATCAAATTGCCGAATCAATATGTTGTACACTTGCAACTGCTATAACATCGTATGTTAATTATGCTCCAATAAAAATAATGGGAAATAAAAGAAATTTTATGTCCATCAGCACTGCTGAGTCAAAGTGCAGAGAACACTAACACATGCTGACCATGTACCAGGTGCCTAACTCCATTATTTATTCTCATTTCTCACAATAAGTATAGTAGGGAAAGTGAGACATGGAGAGAAGGTAACATTTGAAACCAGTCTTACATGGTTCCAGAGCTCCTACTCCTTCTCACACCGTTTCTTACAATGAGCTTAAATATTCTCAACAGCAGGACATCATCATGAAGGGGACATTTCTGGAAGATTAATCTGGTAGCCAGCCTGGAGTGGACTGGAAAAGGGGGAGACTGGAAGGAAAGAGATTAGGTTAACATTTTATTTCAATAACATATGGGCTGTGTGAAAATGTTCTTCCATAGAAAGAGTAGTTTTTATAGACTTTTTTTTTTAGCAATTGACAAGCTGATTCTAAAATTCATATGAAACACAAAAAATCTAAAATAACCAAAACAATTTTGAAACACAAAGTCAGAAGACTCACACCATATGAATTCTAAACTTACTATGAAACTATAGTAATTAAGACGTTGGCCTAAGTATAGACATATAGATGAAAAGAGCAAAATGGAGTCTGGAAATGGCCAATTTATTCCTGACAAAGATGCCAAGGAAATTCAGTGACAAGGGTAGTCTTTTCCACAAATGATGAATGAAGCAATGATAACAATGATAAACCCAGAACCTTAACTCACACCATATGCAAAAATTTACACAAAATGGATCATAGACCTAAAGGTAAAAACTGAAATGATACAATTTATGGAAAATGCATAGGAACAAAATCTTTGTGCCTTGGATTAGACAAATTTCCCTAGGACACAAAAAGCAAGAACTACAATGTTTATTTATTTTTGACAGAGACAGAGAGAGACAGAGAGAGACAGAGAGACAGAGCATGAGTGGGGGAGGGGCAGAGAGAGGGAGACACAGAATCTGAAGCAGGCTCTAGGCTCTGAGCTGTCATCACAGAGCCCTATGCGGGGCTTGAACTCATGGACCGTGAGATCATGACCTGAGCGGAAGTTGGAGGCTTAACTGAGCCACCCAAGCTCCCCAAGCAAGAACTATAAAAAAAAAAATTGACAAGTTGAACTTTATCAAAACTTAAATTCTTTATTCTTCAAAAGACACGGTTAATGAAATGAAAAGTCAAGCCACAGACTAGGAGAAAACACTTGCAAAACACATATCTGAATGGAATCCAGAATATATGTAGCTTATAGAGCATATAGAAATCTTACAAGTTTTAAAATAAAAAGACAGGAACTTGATAAAAAGTGTGCAAAAACTTGAGCAGTTTGCCAAAGATATATAAACATATGAAAAGACTCTCAATGTAATTAGTCATTAGGAAAATTCAAATTAAAACCACAAATAGATATTGCTACACGCCTGCTAGAATAGCTGAAATTAAAAAAAATCTGACAATACCAAGCATATAGCAGGGATACAGAGCAATTCCTAGATACTTACCCAAGATAAATGAAAGCATATGTCCACACATATGTCATATAAGGCTTTTTGCTAATAGCAAAAATTGGAAAAGATATATATCAGCTAATGAATGGATGAACAACTGTGATTCACTCCTATATAATATTCAGAACTATTACATTCAGGGAAAGAAACCAGACATAAAAGAGTATATGTTGTATGATTCCATTTATATGAAATTACAGAAAATGTAAAAATAAAGTGACAGAAGGCAAAGCATTTTCTAGGCCAAGAACTAGGGGGAGGAGATTGATGGTAAAGGGGCAGAGGCAACTTTTTGGAGTGTAGTGGTTACATACGTGATTATACACATTTGTCAAAGTGTATAAAGTGCCTTTAAATAGGCACATTTATTATATGCAAATAATACATCAATAAATCTGATTTAAAAATAGTTTCATGCCTTAAAGAATTGGTAGATTTTTAAAATCTAAATAATAACAATTATGTTAACCAACTTATGTTCGAGTTGGCATTGGCCTTGGCTTGAGAAAGTTTATAGCTAAATCTAACACCCAATCAGAGTAACCACGAATGCCCTTTGGATTAACAATGCACTTTCTCTGGGTACGGTTGACATTTTCGATTTCCTTTTAATAAACCTACCTTTTGCATGTCTTTTACTATCGGACATTTAAGAGCCTTCTTAGAAACAGGCAGGGCATAACATAAAATCTGAAACATACATAGAGTCAAAAGGAGATAGGGACAAATTGAGATAAGCAATTGAGAGGATAGGACAAAACCGTATGCCCTTGACTAGATAGATAGATAGATAGATAGATAGATATGCATAACTGGGCTTGTTTCTGATTCAGTTTGCCTCTTTGCTGATGGACAGGTCCAAGGTAGAACAAGCCACTGTTGTGACAAGGCAACAGAAGGTCAGACCACTCATAACTGATTCCAACAGTAACTTCTTTATATGAAGGAAAACTTAACTGTGTATAATCTGGAAATTATAACTTAATAAAGACCGTCATAACAAAAGTGCTTTATAAGGTCAGGCATTTCAAATGGGCTAAGATATATTTTTACCGTGTTGAGTGATATTATTCCTTTCACTATGTAAAGATGTAGCTCACCTACCGAGAAAGGTTCTTCAGAGGAACAGTACCTACAAAGTTTGCCTGCTCTGGGAACTAGAATGTTCTCTGTATCCATCAAGGAGGATTTACCTAAGGTCCCTAATATGTATGGCTATCTGGAAGGTTCTTTCTTTGGGAACTTGATAACCAAAGGATTTATTGAGAATAACCTGAGTCTACACTATGGAAGGAGAAAACAAGATTCAGTAACAAGTAAAAAAAAAAAAATTATTGCAAGAATTATGAAAGATATAAAAGAGGCTCTGAAATCAATTTCTAGTTCCTTCTCATTGTCGAACAAGTGATAATTTTAGCCAGTACGTTCTGGTCTTGAACAAAGACCTCTCCTCCCAGATTCCAAAGTTCTTCTTTTACAGCCAGCTTGTCCTTGTCCGATGCAGTCTGGGATGAACTGATATCATCTCATTATTAGAACTCTCTTAAGGTTTTCAGATTATTCTATATCTCTGTTTACTTGATTGTGCAAAGCTTAAAAAAGACATTACCACATGCCTTTGGAGGAGGCTTTTCTTGGGCTAGTAGGCTCGGTAAAATGTGGCTGCCCCTTTCCCGGGTTACTTAGCTAATGTACCTGTCTGTCTGTCTATTCTCAAAATTTCTCTTCTGCCACTTTGCCTGCCATTCTGCTGCAGTGGGAAGGGTTATCATCTCTTCCAGGGCTGGGGAGATTGTCAGTCTTTCATTGGGCCCATCTCACATACCAATCGTTGCCATTAGTCATTGCCACGGCACCTGCAAACACACCAATACATCCCAGCAGCAGGAGCTCAGGGGACTTACCACTTTCATCCCAGCATCCTAGAGGCAATGTGGAGCAGCCCTCAACAGGATGGTAGCAATTTTGCAAAGACCCTTCGGGCAGAAACTAACAAGCGTTGGAAAACCAAAAGGTGACCCTGCGGAGCAGACCATCCCGGCACTGCTTTCTGTCTAGACCTGAGATCATTCTTAGAGAAGTCACTGACCTGGGTAAGGCAAGACATACACCTTTGTCTTCGAAGCAAAGCTATAACTACAGGGGGAAGATCCTGCCAGTTTATGCCTACATCAAATAGTTCTTGGTCCAAGACAGTAGTTCTTGAGTTTTAGTATTCATCAGAGTCATCTGTATCATTTGCTAAAACACAGATGGTCCTGTATTGCTCTTGTAAATTCAGATTCAGTAGGTGTTAAAGCCCGGGAATCTGATGTTTAATCACGTCCCCAAGGAAATTCTAAAGCAGGTCCTTTAGCCAATCCATTGAGAACCATGGAGTTCTTTAAGAGAAGAAGTGGGTCTGATAATAGTCAATGACACTGAGAATCCTAGAAGACCAAAAGTCAAATCACAGGCTTCAGTTCTTGGTATATGAATTTATTGGTATAGGATAATATCAATATCCAAGGTGTTAATTTAAAAAATACACATTGCTGGGCTCCATCCAGACCTCCTGGAAGCAGGACTTAGGAACCTGCTTTCAAATAAACATTCCCAGGGTTCTTAGGCATGTTGAGGTTTGAAGCCTTCAGAAAGAGAGATCTTGCATAAACTAGTTTCACACTCATTTACGAGGAGTACCCACTGAAAGCAGGCTGATTAGAAAACACCATAGTATGGAAGCTTCTAGCAAATGTGGTAGTAGGCAGCAATGGCCTAATTAAAATTCAAATCTCATCTCTTACTCCTAAAATTCAATTCTACTGCAACGGCAAAGAATTACCTCTGCATAATGAGAGGAACGGATGAGACTAACTTGAGTTTGAGATTTGCCTTGTGTGTGTGTGTGTGTGTGTGTGTTTCCCCTTTACCCTTTTGAGCGGAGTAAATAATGGCCATGTAGTAACCTCAATAGTTGCTCTTTTGGTAACAGCCCAGAGCCAAGAATGCACTGTTTTCTTTTTCTGCTTTGATATCTTAATGGAATGAATGTGATATTATTTATCAACTGTAAGCTTGATGGAATATATCATATAAATCATCTCAAATGTTATTTGCCACCTGCCTGCCTGGTCTGAAATGCATGCTGGCTTAATTAATCTAATTAGTCAATGCACAGATCAGGAGCACATTTACAGCTTCTCTGTCATCATAAATAAACTAGTTTTTGTTTTCATAGGCTAAATAATTCATTTTAAAGATGGATACTAGGAAGAATCGGGGAGAGCTGACCTCTATTAGAGTAAAACATGGAATAACGATGACAGGGTTTTCTTTTTGTTCTGTGTGCCCTCCATTGACCTTCTATTAAAATACTCCTTTGTGGGGGAGGCTAGGAGGGAGGAGGTGGCACGTGGCAGAGATGTCATGCCCTCCCACCTTGAGAGGCATACCTGCCATTTGCTAAGAATGAGCTGACCCATTTTAAACCTCCTGATTGAAAGACGCATAGATTCTCAAGCACACGCATGTGCACTAGAGAGCTGAGGACCACAGATGCTGTAAATCCAGGAGCCCATGCTGCTGGTTGAGGACAAATCCAAAAGGAGAGAAGAGAGTAGCAGGTGAGAAATGAGGGAAGCACAGTTAACAGGTTGGATGTTGCGCAAGATCAATTGTTTCTTTTTACAGCCATGGCCACCTGGTACAGCCCGGCGCAGTCCCCGCGTTCAGGACGCACTCCTACCTGAAGACAATGGAGTCACGCAACATGGAAGCTCTGAAAGAGACAGTACACGAGAGACAGTAGTGTAATGGTTAACCCCCCACGTCCATAGTTAAATCAACCTGAACTTGTAGTCTATCCTCTACTATTTCTATGCTGCGTACCTTGAGGCAATCTACTTAACTTTCCGGTGTCCTACTCCTCCTCGGCATAATGTGGATACCTGATAGGATTGTTTGACATACTAAGTGAGATCATTTGAGCACTTAGCACATGATCTGCTTCTAATATATTCGTGGGGCTCAGGGCAAGAGTATCGATCTCCTTCATCCCCGGAGCACTTCTTGTACTGCCTGGCTCCTCATTGCCAGCCGGCCAACAGCCTCCCCTTGGCTTTCCCTTGGTCTCAGGAGGAAGAATATAGGGAAGAGGCCCATGTTGGAGCTGGAAGCAGGTTTAGCTCATTTGGGCAGAGAATTCCTACATCAAAGGGTGAGCAAGAAAGAAGGGGTGTGGTTATGTAGAGTTGAGCAGTGGGTTCTCCAGCTCCTCTCTTGGGTTAGCTCATTTTAGAAGCTTGGATCTGTCTAAAGGAAAAAAAAAAAAGTTGTCACAAAGCAATAGAACTGCAAATCACGAAGAGTGAGCATTAATAAAAAAAAAAGTAAAAAAAAAAGTAAAAAAAAAAGTAAAAAAGCAAAGTAAAAAAAAAAGTACCACCATCACCAACCAGAATTGTGTGCCGACTGTGACACATGAATCTCATGTTATTACAAATGCATGACAACTTTACAGAAGAGGGTGGAGGGTAAAGGAGCTGACCTAACTAACTCTGGAAAACAGTATTTTGACTGGGAGCTGTCAGGAATCACACTGGTTGTTAGCTGGCATGTGTGTTTCTTCTGGTGGTACAGATGAGCAATTCTAGAAATGTTCTACATGTGGACTGGGGTTGAACACATGAGTGAATGGATGATGATGGGTTGGGGGCAGCTGAGGTTTCTCAGTGTTGGAAAAGGAGGTTACAGATGTAGTTCTGAGATTAGATACCAGCACATCAGCTTTTACTCAGGTTTCACTTAATATATACACAGATGGATAGATGCAGAAACAATTATACATGTGTGTGTGTGTGTGTGTGTGTGTGTGTGTGTTGCTAGACACACACATATTACCTGGTTCTATTACTTAAGAAGGCTTGGAAGCAACAGCACCTGGTAGCAATAGGCACATAGAGCATCAAGATCTTAATTCCAAAATTCTTTTCTCCAATAAATGGAACCAAATTTCTTTGGAGAAATGGGTGATTCTAGGGCTGGGGCAAGGGAAACGTACAATGAACATGGAACACACTGTAGTACCAAAAACTAAGGAAGTACTCACAAAATTAAAGACTGGGGTCATATTAAAGGGACATAGGAACCACTCGAAAGAGCTCCCATTGGCCAAAGCTGGACTTTGAACAACAAAATACATAACACAGTGTTGGATTATAACCCAATGTACAAAATAAATATCCGTGAGTAAAAATACAAAGCCGTGTATAAATACACAAGTCCATAGTGCAATAGATAGATGATAGATGATAGACAGATAAATAGATAGTTAATAGATCAATAATAGAAAATAAATAATAGACGATTGGTAGATAGATAGATAGATAGATAGATAGATAGATAGAATAAAGGAGAAAAGACAATTCTTCCTTATAGAAGAATTCAAGACAATGTATCTAGATGGTCCCCACTCTAATATGCCTAGAGGTGTAGTTAGCCAACCGCCCCCAGCCCCTCACTTTGAACTGGAGCAGGGAAATATGAGGGCCATGACAGACCAGAGGAGATTTAAGAGACCTGGCCAATATATGAAATGGAATATCCCGGGTAGGAGCCTGGCACAGAAAAATAAAAGGGACACTAATGGAAAATCCAAATAAATCTGGAGTCTAGTTAATAGCAATAAATAAATAGTGTTGTTTCTTTTGACAGATGTACCATGGTGATGTAAAATGAACTGAAGGGTGTATAGGAACTCCATTACCTCTGCAGCTTTTCTGGAAACAAGCAGTTTTTTGAAAACAAGAAGAGTTTATATAAGGGGCACTCTTTGGTGCAGCATGCCTACTCCAGTTATATTCCATACATCACTGAAGCAGATGGGAACCTAGCTAAGGAATGATTCGAGAACCCTGAATTAAACGTTAAGGTAGGCCCAGATTGCATTACTCTTTTCTCACACCTGTCCCAAACCAGGCCTTTCCTTTTTGCACGGGAAAAAGATTGCCTGAGAGCTTGAGGTTCAATCCGATATTGTAAATGGTAGACTGGCCAAACACCCTCTGAGCTCATTGTCTTCTAGCATTCACCGCAGCAGCCACACTTAGATAGTCTGGCAGAAGTTATTCAATTTTCCTTGCAGCAAGAGAATCATCATTAACTACGGCACAGAATACGGATGTCTGGCTTCTAGAGAGTTTTTGAGTTTTTCATAGTGGAACTGTCCCATAAAATCTGCCAACATTATTGCAGCTGGATGGTAGTCACATTTCTCACAGCTAACCCCCAAATAAATAGAGATGATAGGCTTTGTACAAAAAGGTTAAATACGATTCTTGAACTTTGTTACATTAACCTTTGTCCAGTGGCCACTGACTTCGCTACTCAGGACTCTGATGACTTCTTACTGTGTGACACAAGTCATCTAGGTTTTAGGCAGGGAAGTTTCTAGAAATCTAATCTCAACAAAAAGTCCTAAGGTAATTCTGTGTCGGCAAGGTTCACAGGCCCTGTGCCTCTTCTGATATACAAACCATGGGCAATAAATTAGAATATTTCACGCAGTTATTAATCTGGGGCTTGGCTATTTCGTTCCAATTGGCATCTTTCATTTGACTTCCAGTCAGCGCAATGACATATTTACATTTTGTGTTAAGCAAAGAATAAACTCTCGGGGAGGGGGGGGCACCACTAAGAAACAACTTTTTGCCATCCCAGTACGCAGATTTACAACAGAGCTGTCTGCCAAATTAAGGTTGAGGTAGAGACAAACTGTTTAATTGGCACGTTGGAGTCACAGGAGCCACTTATTGTGAATAGCTTTGGAGACAACAGGAGTCCTCTGATTATGTTCCAAGGATTCCGGCTGTATTTAAACACTTCCCTTGTAGAGCAACACTGATAATTTTGTATGCTACATTTATTTTCAGTTTATCCTGTTTCTTACCCTCAATGATTTACAAGGACCCTCACAGAATCCTGAAATCAACCTTCTCCTTGCCCCACACTGCTGCCATGGTCTGTTCCGTAGCATGCTCTGGATTTCATCTGGTGATAATAATCACAGAGGGGCTCCTCTTGGTTTCCTTGTTTGTGCAGCAATCCCAATGGCAAGGCCAGCGAGAAGGTTAAATTAAAAAACAGATTTACAGCAGCCTGGCAGCTGGCCACCCGCCCTGGTGGCACTGAGTGAGAGCTGGGGGGCCCGCGTTGCTTTGAGGCACTTCGAGGCAGCCGAGATGGGAAAGCAGAACGCCTCCTGTCAATCTCTGTCAGTGTCTCCTGGTGGTCTTCTCTGGCAGCTTTGTCTCCTCGGTGATTCCAGCAAACAACTAAGTTATCCAACTAGGATAGATTTTCTTTCTTGACTCCTTTGCCCCAGTGATCGGTGCAATGTTCAGTAGCCTTGGGGCAAAATGCATATTCTTTTATTCATTTGGTTCTCTCTTCCCTCACCTAATCAAGATGCGAATTTTGTATTTACCTGAAGTTGAGGAAAGACGTAGAGTCTCGAGTGAAACAGATTTGGGTTTGGGGCAGGGCTCCACCAGATTCTGACTGTGTTGCTTTGGCCGAGTTACTTCTCCTCAAGCACTCTCAGTTTTCCCCTCTGTCAAATGGACACTCCACCGCTCAGAAGGTCGTAAGGATTTGTGAAAAGATCTCAATCTGAAAGGGAACTGGAAGGCTTTAAATGGAAAATCGAATGCTTGCGCCCTCAGAACAGAAGTGAAGCACAGAGAGACTGATTTCCTGTAGTGCCTGATTTACATAAGATCAAGACTTATCTCCCACCAAGGAACACTTGCCAAGAATCTCTCCCCATTCTCAAGCAAATGAGTTTACAGAGTGGACTCTGGCCAGACCTTCCCCTAGTAGCTATGGCGCGTGTTTGCAAATTGCCATTTCCTCTGCTGTTCCGGAATTAACTCAATTTCAGGTAATAGGAGTTTGCCTCGGTTTACCTCTTTATTTAGACGGACAGATTAAATAAGTGATTTACTTCCGATGACGAATACAGTGCCAAGCCTTTGTGCCAGGTACTGAGGACACGGAATTATCATCTGACACTAATCAGAAGTGGGTTGAATAGAATGTGAAGGTGTCTTTTCCCATCCTGCAGGAATTGAAATATTTAAGAAGAAGCAAAAGATACAGAAACCAGTGAGTCTCCATTGTGATTGTCCCTTGAGGGGAGAAATAAAGCATGATGATGTGAAAATGATTTATTTTGACCATGTAGGTAAAACAACAACAACAAAAACCTGATTGGTTTGACAACGAGAGGCCAGAGTGATTATGCTAATGTTCCAACAATAAAAGGAAATCTTTAGCTTGTTAACAAATTATTTTTCTTATGTACTCTGAATGCCTGAGTACCAATGATTAAGTAGTTGTGGAATCTTAGACAAATCCCTGGTATCCATGATGGAACACCATTTCTTCATAATAAATTTCTTCTGTTTTGTGGTGGAAACAGGTCACCTATTCGGTCTTCTCTAGTATTAACACTCTAGCTTTAGGATTTCAACTTTCCTTATCGATGGAAGCTGTAAGAACAATGATAACATAATAGCCCAGCAACAAACGTGACATCTAAATGCTTCCTTACAGGAGCACCTGTGTGGCTCAGTCGGTCAAGCATCTGATTCTTCATTTAATCTCAGATCATGATCTCATGTTCATGGGATCGAGCCCAGCATTGGGCTCTGTGCTGACAGCATGGAGCCTGCTTGGGATTCTCCCTCTCTCTCTCTCTCTGTCTCTCCCTCCGTCTCTCTCCCCCTCCCCTTCTTATGTGTACCCTGTCTCCCAAAATAAATAAATAAATTTAAAAACAATAAATGCTTCCTAACATACTGATATTTCTTCCCCTTCAGGTCAAGCCCTGAATTACTACTGTGATAACATCAATCTCAAAATCAATTAAGATAAAATGAAATTTTGAGATAAATAGGCTTATATCGACTGAAATGACAGCTGTAGCAAGAATGAGATGGTGGGAAACACTTTGATTCTGTGTGCGTCATAAGCGCACAGAATACTAAATCAAAAGTATTTGAAATTTCACTTCTCTCTTTTATGTAATTAGTGATCACAGTTACTAGCGACGTTTTTTTTTAATGTCAAATAAAAAATGGTACGAAGTAGGACCAAGTTGCAAAAGATCAATTAAGAAGGGAAGCAGGACAAAATGTCTAGTCAAAATGTTGGGAAATTGCAGTTCAAAATGAGCAGTTTTTCTTCTCTCCTTTTTTTCTCCCTCTCTTCTTGTCTCCTTTCTTCTATTTTTTCCCCCTATCCTCCTTCTGCCCTCCCTCCTCCTCTTTTTTGCTGTACAGTACAAAATACTCTCACTTTGCTTATCTACCTGGTGTTGAGGACTGATTCACTGCTTCCTCATTTTGGCAATTTAGGCAAGCTGATTCATCTCTCTCAATCTTATTATTACCATCTGTAAAATGGCACAATCAATAAGAATATCCACCATAAGGTTTCTGCATGAATAAGATGAGATAAATAAAGTCCATACATGTGTTTTATAAACCACAGAACACTTGCATGCATTAATATCACTCTGTCTGGCCTGTGGAGAGAGACATTTCCCTACCCTTCACCCTTCCCTCCATCATCCATGCCTACCCATTTCTTTTCCATCTTGTTTTGCCTGCCCTATCACAAAGCACACACCAATCTGGGTAAACTAGAGAAATCTCCCCTCTTTCTTATTTTGGGAGACTTATTTTGTTATGCAACAAGGATAAATATTTCAGAAACCACGTAAGAATAGAGGGTCAAAGATGTTGATCCCACCATATCAAAAGCATCCTACCATTTTCCTGGGGGAGGAGGAAAGGTAATGATTTTCAGTCCTGTTGAGTACATTGCATCCCTGGTACCAATTATTCAAATTACCTTTAGAGGACTGGTACGTACAGGTTTGTTGTTCTGCTCACCTGTATATTGTTTTCACTGATGGTTGGGCCAAACTACTCATAACCAATTGCCTGATAACTGTAGTTCCCCACATCCATGGGAGGAGGAGGGATAGGTGTCTGTGCTCCTCTTTGGCCCCATATAAACTACAATTGACAAATCATGTTTACATCTCTCCCCACCCTATTGCTGGCAGTTATGTTCATCATAAAGACCCCATTTTAGTCCCTAATAGTCCAAGGCAATGCTTCTCAGACCTTAATGTGTGTACATATGAATCATCTAGGGTGCTTACCAAAATAAAGACTCCGATTCAGTAGGTTTGGGTGGAGCACAAGATTCTGCAATTCTCATAAACTCTTCAGTGATGCCCATGATTCTTATCTGCACATGACACCTGGGGTAGCAGAGCTTAAGAGGGATGAGGAACAGGAACGAGGCAGCCCTAAAGCATTTTGCTTCTGGCTCAGCTGATAGCTGAGCACGAACTGTGAAAGGATATATGATATTTCCCAACATCAGGTCAGGGTCCATGGAGACTGAACCGGTGCCCCCAGAGCCCCATGGGGAGTGCCCAATGGACCCGCCCATGAAAATGCATGCTCACCAGCTCCTGTTGGTATGTTTTTGAGCAGCATGCCTAAAGACATCAAGACATTTGTGTCTTAAAATCATCATCTTTTCATTCTTGCAGCCCTTCAGAAGGAAGTGAAAGATATTGATCTTGCCTTCTAGCTCTAGAGTCAACCAAACTTTCCTTAGACACAAGGAGTGAAACTCTCTGTAGCTCCTAGGGCCATTGCTATGTTCCATCTTTGTTCTGGCAAGTAAGAGTTCTTTGTGGAAGGATGTATCCACTGAAGAAGGGCAAAGCACAAGGTTAGCCAATTTGTGGAAGACTGACTCAGTCTCACTGGGCTCCTCCTTTCTGACCACTCCTCTTCTCCTCAAAGTGACACCCTCACCCCACCAAACGGCCACAGTGTGCATCTGTGTGATTGAGGGATGGAGGTGTGACTTAATGGCTTATTTTTCTTTGTGGTTGTTTTTTGGGAAGGGGAGAGGAGGGAAGGCTGTAAAGGAAGATGTGAGGGAAAATCAATGTCAGAGGCCTCTTGCCCAAGTTGATGGCCCCTGCTTCTGCCAGTGAGGCATAGAGTCAGGTGCTACATTTCATATCTTCAGTCTTCACGCATTCGAAGAACACTGCAGAGAAGCTTATCCCTTCCTATTAAACGAGTAATGAGATTTCTTGTTCCCTCTGTATGTAATTCCCGTTCTTTTTCAACCCACTATATAAAGCACGGGTTTATTTCAAACCTTATGTTCTCTGAGCCTGGTTTCCACATCCCGAATACAGGAGTAAAAATATGTTGGGTCATCATTTGAATTAAACTACATTAAATGAGATCATGTATGTAAAGAGGTGAGTACGTGCATTGCACATTTTAAGTACTCAGTCTATTTTACTCTCATTATTCTAAGTAACTTTACTTTTTCAAGTTAAAAAAATTTTTTTAATGTTTATTTATGTTGAGAAAGAGAGATAGAGAGCAAGTGGGAGACGGGCAGAAAGAGAGGGAGACAGAGAATTCCAAGCAGGCTCTGCACTGTCAGCACAGATCCGGATGCAGGGCTTGAACTTGCCAACCATGAGATCGTGACCTGAGCTGAAATCAGGAGCTGGACATTTAACTTACTGAGCCATCCAGATGCTCCTGAAGGTTTTTTTTTTTTAAGTTTGTTTATTTTGAAAGAGAGAGAAAGAGAGAGAGCGTGCACTTGTGTGAGCACGCAAGTGGGGAGGGGCAGAGAGAGAGGGAGAGAGAGAATCCCAAGCGGCCTCCTCTGTCAGCACAGAGCCCAGCACAAGGCTGAATCCCACAAACCGTGAGATCATGACCTGAGCCGAAATCAAGTCAGACACCTGACAGAGCCACCCAGGGGCTCCCTAAGTAATTTTATTTTTTAAATCAACATGGGTGTCCAAGTACTAAGCATTCTTCAGACCACTTGAGAAGTTGCTTGCCTGTTTGTATTTTTGTGTGTGGAAGACTCTGACGGCTGAGCCGGTTGTTTCCGGCACTGTAAGGCTCAGTACGAGTGTGTGTGTGCTGTTCCCATAAGCCCTCTCTGTTCCATCTGTGTTTAGAATTAATCCAGGGGCTCCTGGGTGGCTTAGTCGGTTGAGCATCTGACGTCGGCTCAGGTCATGATCTCACAGTTGACAAGCTCGAGCCCTGCGTCGGGCTCTGTGCTGACAGCTCAGAGCCAGGAGCCTGCTTCAGATTCTGTCTCCCTCTCTCTCTGCCCCTCCTCTGTTCATGCTCTGTCTCTCTCTGTCTCAAAAATAAATAAACATTTAAAAAATTAAAAAAAAAAAAGAATTAATCCAGAGTGTGACTCTTGCTTACTTTGGGACAGTATTGGATTTTGATTCTGTCTTTGTTGGACTTTTTTTGGATTTTTACCAATTATACTGATGATGATAATAGTGGCAATTGTAGTAACAACTAAGACTTACACGATGCTAAGCATATGCCTGGTACATTACTAAACCCCATACATGTATTAATTCTTATGACAACTTTGTGAAGTAGGTCCTATTATCCTCCTCATTCTTTGGAGGAGGAAACTGAGTCCCAAGTGTCACCAAAGGCACTTGGGCTAATCATGTGCCTTTTGATTACTCTTAGATCTACTGTGGTGGCAATTAGCACAAATTTTATGTTTGTTTTCTTCCATCTACACACAATGACTATCGTTTCTTTTGAGCCAGAGTCATGACCTACTCATCCGCTCTGTTTATGTATTCTTCTAACAGGAGAAAACACTCTTTGTTTATCAAATTTGAAAATAAGTGTAAAATCCAAGAGTAAGACCTGCCAGCACTCACTCCTGAATGGTTCTAGACTCCAACCAGTTCTGATGAATTGCAGTGAATTTCCTGAAACCATTAAACACGCCATCATCTCTTGCCTGGATGTTTGCAGTAGCCACCTCTCTGGTCTCCCTGATTTCATGCTTCCCTCCTTCAATCCATCCTTCACCCAGCACCCTGAGTGCGCCAAGTGTAAATCAGAGATTAACATCTCCCTATTAAAATCCCGTGAATGCTTACCCAGTAGGTTTAAAATACAAATCCACAAACATATCCGAAAAGCCCCACCCGGCACAGTCCTTGTCAGCCCCTCCACCTCATTTTCATTATCGCTTTCTGTGTGAGTCAGGTGCTCCAGAGAAACAGAACTGATAGGATGTGTATCTATGCAGAAGGAGATTTATTATATGCAATTAGCTCACACTGACTGTGGAGGATAACAAATTCAAAATATGCAGCGTGGGTCATCAGGTTGGAGACCAAGGAGAAATAATGTTCCACTTCAAGTCTGAATTCTGTTTGCCGTGGAACCGAAAGTAGCTGATGTTGCTGGAGAATTCTCTCTTGCCCAGAGGAGTCCAGTCTTTCGTTCTGTTCAAGTCTTCAGCTGGTTAGTTGAGGCCTACCCACATTATGGAGGGCAATGTGCTTTACTCAAAGTACACCTATTTATGTGCTTGCTTCGGCAGCACATATACTAAAAGTCTACCTATTTAAACCTTAGTCTTATCCCAAAGCACCCTCATAGAAACACCCAGAATAATATTTGACCAAAATCTATGCAATCCCACGACCTAGTCATGTTGACACATAAAATTAACCATAACGTGCTCCCTATTCATTAAACTTAAACTTAATTAAAATTCATTTGATTAATTAATTAATTAATTAATTAAATCTACTCAAAGAAGATAGTACTCCTGGACCCAAAAACCTGAGTGGTCACCTGTGTTGCATGATACTGGAAGTTCAGTGACATTCAGTCTTTCTCAAAATGTCTCCCTCCTGAACCATTGTAGCAATATCCTTGTCTGCTGACCCAAATCTACACTCTTCAAATCACCCCTAGTTAGATACCCCTGGTACATTGTGTCCCAATGATCTCTGCTAAGTGTATGTTGCCTGAAGCCTTCCCTTCCATCTCTGTCACGTAATTGTATCAACTCAGATTAACTTGTTGGGGGATCCCTTGGGCTGCCATCTTGAAAGGTCTTGAGATGCTGACCTTGACGGAACAATAATTCAGAAAATGTCAGAGGTAGAAGGGACCCTCATAATCACCACATCCTCCTCTTCTTCTTGCACATGAAAACAATGAGGCCCACGGAGGGGAAATGCTTTGTGCAAAGTCCACCAATTAATGAAAGGGCTCAGTCCAGAAGTTAAATCTCTTTAGTTTAAGGACTCACTTAACAGAACAAATTTCAGTGGAAGAAATTTTGTACCCACGAGTACTGAGTGACAGATCTGAGGAAAACAATGTTTGCTTGTTTTTAATTTTTTTAATGTTTATTCATTTTTGAAAGACAGAGAGAGACAGAGAACGAGCAAAGGTGGGGCAGAGAGGCAGGGGGTGGGGGCGGACACAGAATCTGAAGCAGGCTCCAGGCTCTGAGCTGCCAGCACAGAGCCCGACACGGGGCTTGAACTCATGAACCGTGAGATCATGACCTGAGCCGAAGTCGGATGCTCAACCGACTGAGCCACCAAGGTGCCCTGAAAACAGTGTTTTAAGGTTCTGGCAAAGGGGAATGTGTGTATGAGTATGAATGTGTATATGCAGGTGAGGAAACCACTGGGGTTTGGAAAGGCAAAAAGTAATGTCCTTTCGTCCTCTCAGGTCCAAAACAATTCACAAATAAATGATAAAATCCAGAGACGAAGATTAAAAAAACACATTTGCTTTATTACTGATAACACTGATTGGAAAATATTATTTCATATGTGCAGCCACAAGGCCTGCTTCAACTGTGGACCTCAAGAAAAAGGAGAATTTTAGCCAGAGACCAGAAATAAATATCCAAGATCACTGCTCACTACTGGTCCAGATCAGGCCTGGGACAAAGAGAACAAATCTCCACTGCGTATAGCCTTTGGATAAATTAACTCCATCCAGCCCCCATATGTGGACAGATGTTTGCCAGAGTCTGACTTCTCACCATTCCAATGAGTTGCTTTTCCTCTGTGGGAAGGAAAAAGGGGCTGTGGGAGCTGGCAGGAGTGACTCTTACACCAAGCCGAATCTTTCCAAGAAGAGGGAGGCAGGTAGGAGGACCCGCATAGAGACAGGACGCCAATGCTAAGCTGAAGAGAGCAGGGTTACAGGATGCATTGTTGGGAAGGACTTGGCCTTTCCTTCCGTAGGAGAATTCTTGCCAGACCGAGTTTATTTCCTGAGTGATCCAGACACCATTCTGCTGCTAGATCCTCCCCTACTTTATTGCATAAGCCTTAAAGGCAAGGGCTTGTCTTCTTCTTCTTCTTCTTTTTTTTGACTCCTTGGAACGTCACATGCTCCAATTTAATGTGTATAGAGAAGCTACGGACTAAAACTTTGAGGAAAGTGATGGTCTCAGTTGCTCACGTTTCCTGTGTCCTTTCTCCTTTCAGTAATTTCCTAACAGAGAGGCACTTCAGCATAAGGTGTGGGGTCTAAATCCGTAAGTCCACTTACTATGTGTGTTTGGTGACCTTAGACCATTATCTCTCCCCAATAAGTCTCAACGTTCTTCTTCACAAAATTCAAATGATAATATTGCCTGGAGAATTAAGTGAGAAAATGAATGTTAGACAGTTTACCCAGTGCCTGGAATATTGAAGGCACTCAACAAATGGTTAGTTACATATGGGGGCTAGCTTCATAGGTGTGCAGCTCATGAACACACAAGGGCCCCACTCTTGGTTTAGTGCTTCATTGCTGCCATCTTGAAATTCTTAATCATTTTTTTAACAAGGGGCCCTGCATTTTCATTTTGCACTGAGTACTACAAATTACATATCTGGTCATGATTATATAGTTATTCTAGAAGGATTTGGGTATAAGTTACAAGGAAAGAGGGAGGACCACAGAGGGGAGATGAGAAAAAAGAAACAGTAGTGGGGGGGGGGGGATGCACTATTAGTATCTATCATCCAATTTTCCCTAGCAAATTAAAATACTAAAACTAAAAATAACCCCCCCCCTTTTCCCAATAGGAATTTTTCCATGAAAATTGGGATAGGATGGTAGGAAAAGATAAGTTAATATGCAGGTCAAAGACGAATGGGCTTCCAAAGGAAAATTTTAGCCTATTTCATTATTTTTAAGGACTGACCAGAAAAAGTGGCAAAATATGTTAGCTAACTTGACAATAAATTATAGTTGAATTAATTAATTAATTAAAAAAAGAAATTCTTTTGCATAGGCAAATCGAGAACATAATACCAGGAAAATCAAAGTAATACTATAGATGCCCCTCATTGAAATATTTGTTACTTTTTTTTTAATGGAGAGTAACGTATAAATTATCCATGCAAGTGAAAAAGCAATCTTTATGACATAGTGTGTTTCGTTTTTCAGAACTTCAGAGAGACTAATTTAAAATAAACTCCTATCTCATTTAAGAGATAGGCCATCTATAATCTTGAGATGAGATTAGACTTGTTATAAATGACTGTTGATTAGTTCATTAACCCTTCCCTCCAGATGAAGGGATTCTTGAATAAAGCCCACACCTGCTGGGGAGTAACTTCTTTCTGCTGTTCCATGTTCTACCTGTGCAACAACACAGAACAGCTCAGACCTTCAGGCCAGTCCCCCCACCCCTCATCCAGGATAGTTCTCCTTCATCCCTAAGTCATTTGTCCTCAGGTTAAACCTCCTCTGCCCTGGTCACTTGGCATAGTTTCTATATCCTGCATTATCCTAACCCTGTCTCCTACCTAGGTTCTATTTTTCGAATATGCATCTGAAAATATGGTCACCGACCTTCAAACAGTTGCCTAAAAAGTATGGGCAGATGAGATCAGAACACAGTGAGTGACAAATTCTTACTTCTATGCCCTCAGATCACAGCTTATCTGATGGCTATGCTGCAATATTGGCAAATTTTAGCCTCGCCATCAAGTAACAGCTAGAAATGGGGAGGTTCTCATGGAACTCAACCAGAGATAGACTTCATAGGGTCTGTGAGCTGTGGCTTTGTGGATATGTGCTCTCCAGGGAAAGCAGAGATCCACACCTCTCACTGTGTTCTCAAAGGGTTTCTGGGGGGCCCTAATAATAGAGGCTTTCAAAGAAGAACGACAGTAGAAGCTTTCTGGTGAAAAAAAAAATTTTTTTAAGTTGATTTAAGAGGGAAATTGTAAGAAAAAAAGGAAACATAAATACTTTAAACATTTTGTTTGACTTAAAACACCCACATTTGTAAATTTTACCTTTTTCTTTGTTTTAATGAAGAGTCAAGTCCTTTCTTCCGGTTTGGGAAAATTTGCTGGAATTCTGTGTTTGTCTTATAAAAAACACACCATCGAGAGCATTATACACATGCTCCAGAAGTAATATGAATGAAGAATCCCGGAATTTTAGAAGTCTTTTTTTTTAAGTTTATTTATTTATTTTCAGAGAGACAGAGACAGGATGAGTGGAGGAGGGACAGAGAGAGGGAGAGAGAGAGAATCCCAAGCAGGCTCTGCACTGACAGCGACAGTCCTGATGCAGGGCTCCAACTAATGAATTGTGAGATCATGACGGCAGGCAGAAACTGAGTCAGAGGCTTAACTGACTAAGACACCCAGGCACCCGAGTTTTAGAAGTTTTAACAAGCTTGTACAGTTATCATGCTCCCATTTAAATCAACAGCGTTTAGTAAACGACTTGCCTTTGTCAAGTCTTTCCAGAGTATTCAACGCAGTTGAAACAAGTCTAACCATATTTCATCAATTTAAATAATATTGGATTAAATAATGTAATTAAAATTATTGGGGTCTACAAAAGGGTCTCAGTAATTAGCACCCTTCTTTCCTACCCTGAACAAATGAAAAATAAACAAGGAACAAATATTGAGGTCGGAATATCACTGTCAATGCTAGAAGCCAGGTTGAAGGACTGGACTTTAGATTTGATAGCCAAGCTGGCAGTGCGACTAGGAATTAGGTCAAGACTTAACCGCCTGGTCCCAAGAAACACTGGACTTGGGCTGGCCTTCCCTCACAGTGACCAAGGTTCTGGGTGAGCAGAACTGGATGTGTTTATCTAAGACAGAGAAGCAAAGTTAAGGCAACTTTCCCATTTTTTCTTCCCACTCTACTCTGTGTAAACTACTCCACCTGCCTCGGGGCAGAATGAATGAAGGAGACTGAGGTTTGGAGAGTGCTTGGGGAAAATCCCTCCTTAAGGAATCAAAGAGTGGGGGAGGGGCAGGGGCAAAAAGGAATTCCCCTCTAACAGTAATACCAAGTAATACCAAGGGTAACTGGCTTCAGAAGGGTTCAAAAGCAAACCTCTCTGTCACTGGGTAGGATTAACTTATGAGAACAGAGGTGCATGGCTCCCCTGGAGAAGGCCTCCTGGCTAGATGTGTTTGGTCCACGTGCTTTTCAGAGGCGATGTGCTTTTCAGAAGGCAGTTAAAAGTTTCTATTATCTGTTGAGTCATGCCTGCCCCATCCTGTCCAGGAAGAGTTTATGCAGGACTTGAGTGTTTAATCTTCTACATTAAATCTCCTGTGCTTCAAGATGTAATTTTAGGATATCACTCAACTCAGAGGCACATTAGGCAATAACTTTCCTGCAGGCAAAACAGAAAACTTAACTTTGCTAAAAACTCTAGGACTTTCAGGATGCTTTATGACAAAGCAAACATATTTTATAGTTAATCAAGTTTTAAGAAGAGTAGTACAAAGGTATTAGTACAAAGTTTATACCCACTGAGCTCTACAGTCCGGTGATGATAATTATATTTTTTCAGTATTAAAAACTAAGAAAATACGTGGATCCAGTACTCTTTGACAAAACTTTATCTCAAACAAACTTAATGAAATATAGGTATTTGCTTAAAATATTTTTCCCCACATGGAGCAGCTAGAAGGTTTTAAATATGACCTGGATGTGCAACAGCATAAAAAAAGATCTAATTATCTCTGCAAAAATCTTAATAGGGAGGTAAGTAATTATTTTAAAAAAGGTAGTTCTTATTTTAAACATTTCAACCTTTGAGATAGAAAACATGCATATGCATCACAAAATTTTCATTAAACGTGTTCTGATTCTTACCTGAGGTGAGCAAATTGGGAGTATTCTCTGAACTCTATTCCTTTCCAAGACAGAGGAAAATCACTCATAGTCTTCTCTGGAACAAGGGGATCGTTTCTTGGCTGAACTGAAATCTTCCAATCAAAATATCCAGCTCTCCTTCCCTCCTTGCCACCTTCCACAACACTGCAAAATACTTGTGATTGGATATTGCTTCTATGATTTTATAAGACAGGAAGTTTCAGGAAGCAATTTTTCTACTACCGGGATGAATGGTTTTTAAAACACATTTCTAGAAAAGGTCCGGGAGACTGAGGTGGAGACAATGCCGAATAGAATTCGTATTTAACTTTGTACTTACATATGTAAGTGTTACTGTCTTGGCTTTGCAAAGTTAAATCTAGCTCATTGGATATTTAAGAACAGATATAGAAAAGATTATTCTTCTTGGTTGAGGGAGAATATGCCCTGGTTGCCATATTCTTCATTCCAATATAGTTGCATCATGATTTAATGCAGTTGTCTTCAAATTATTGGTCACTGGACACTATTTCTGTGGGAAATCAAATTTAGTGGATGTCAACTAAAATTTTAAAAATAAGTAGAGCAAAGTGTAAAAGAAAGAATGACAGAATGCACTGCACATGGTAACAATAGATATTATTCCATGAAGATTTGATTTATATATTACGTGCATGCTGGGTTGCCATATGAAATGTATTTTGTATTGTAGGATCTTGACGTCCCCTGCCAAAAATAAGGAACAGGGATCACTGACCTCTGAACTGCCAAATATGACCTTCATGTTTATTATTATCATGTTTGACCGTGGTGGGGCATTGGACACTATTGACCACAACCTCAACCTTCTGTTTGAAAGTCAACCCTCCCTTAACTTCTGTAATGTTTTCTTCACTATCTCCCCACTTTCCTGGTCACTCATTATTAGCTTTCTCTTACCCCTTCTGTTTAATATTCCTTCAGTATCAAGTACACATTCCTTAGCTGAGACAAATGCCCTTTGTCATTGTCTCTCTCCTGTTCTTCTGGCTTCAGATCTCAGTCTTCCAGCTCGGGCACCCTATCCTGTAGCCACACCAAATCGCTCACAATTCTCCACGCTGTTGGGCCATCCCATCCTCCCTGCCTTTGTCCAAACTGCTCCCTCTTTCCCAATCAAACACCAGGTTTCCTTCTTGAGAAATGCTGTTCACAAGTTTTTGGTTATTACTAATGTTGCTCTCTATTACAATTATATAATATACTTATATGCATAATATATACTCATATGGTAGAAATAAAAGCTTAGAGAAAGAAGACTTACACTTCCCACCTTAGATGCATTCATACATTCCCCTTCCCTTCCCTTTCTTTTCACTTTAGAGAATGTCAATCCTGTACCAAATAGTTAATTTTATTACCCAGTAATTGGTTACAGTCCAGAATAGGTCAACCCATGTATGGAGAAACACTGAGAAGTGAACAGAAAGTCCTCCCTTTAACTAAGTCTCCCTGCTTTGTGTGTCTTTTTCTGAGCTCTTGTACCTTATCAAACATTCCCTTTATTGTGCCTCCAGAATCAACTACTTGAAGTTAAGTGTTTCTCCCTTACTAGCTGCTTAACTTGGGCAGGTTCATTCAATGCCACAAATATTTGTTAGTGTCAACTGTCAGAAACACCGTGTTGGGCACTGGAGATACTGACCCCAGGTGAGGTAGACACACGCTGTCTCTGGCCTCACAGAGCTGGGAATCTCATCAGTCTTTTGAAATGGAGACCCTCCTGTCTAGTCCGGTTAAAGTTAACTTTGGTAAGTTTAGCTCATTATTACAACCTATTGGGATCTTTTTGCAATTCAATTCTGCTATGATTTCCAAATGAAAGATCAAGTCTTATTTCAAAACTGAATGTTCCCAGAAATATGAAGACCTTCTGTGGTATAGTTATCTGCAAGTGATCGGTATGTTCTCAAGTGGTGGTAGGAGTCACAGGTAGAAGTCAGTGCCCAGACAAAGCCAAAATTAGAGTCTGTTCCATAGTTCCTGACATACCTCTGATTAAGATGTGCACACACACTCCACACGCACCAAGTAAACAGTAATCTCTTTTACGGGAGACAGGGCTGTGTCTTTTATTTTTGTGTGTTGTCCACAACTTGAAGATCATGGGTCTTCAGTGAATATTTTAGTGATCATTTGGTGATGGATAATGAATAACATATGTTCCACATTTAAAAAAGTGCATCTGGAAAACACAGGAGAAGCTATTGTCAGGCACCTAGAACACGTAGGAAGTTCCTGTACACATGACTTTAACTCCCAATTTCAGTCTGAAGCGTGATGGCAGTGTTAATGGTTAACAATTTCACCATGTTCACCTCTGTTTAAATAATATACTTGAAACTAACAAAACCCAGTATTGCCTTTTGAGATTGCCTTTATCAGCATTCAATACCCATCCTATTATAAGATAATTACATGAGATAGTAACAGCTAATTAACATTGTTCCTTAAATAAAGATTAAGTGGAAAGAATTTATCAGTGACTTTAAAATCAGATCATTTTCTCAGCTGGGTGACTCCTGGGCAGATTCCTGATGTCTTTCTGAGTCACTGGCACTGCCTTCTCCTCCCCTGAGCTGCCTTCAGCTTGCATTGACTTGATGTCTCCTACTATATGGATTGTAAAGCTCTTCGTCATAGTCTGGAGCGTAGTGACAAAACAGAACACCCGGCTGGCACTGTCCCCCCTACAGGGCCTTCACATTGCTGTGGTGCCCAGCCATGCTGGGGAAAGAGAAGAAAAGAATCTGGGGGTGACCTCAGTGGACTCTGCCCACTCAGCATCTGGGTGGTTATAACGCAGAAGGTTATAAGGGATCCTGAGGGCTGAGTGAGTCTTCTTGCCCCATTCCTCCCAACCCCCCAGCAAGACTAGGCCAGACAAAGGGATTGTTCTCACGGAATCCAACATGCAAATTTTGCCCCTTTCAGGGCTAACATTGTAATTCAAGCTTCTGGCACTGGAAGTTAATAGTTTACCACTCATTGTAACCTACACTGACAGAGATTCAGAGAACAGAGATCTGGGAGAGGGCAGGCAGGTGACTGATAACATGACACAATCCAAGGGAGAAAGCATGTGTAATCACACAGCACTGAAAAATGCATACTTTTGAGCTTTTTATTTTACTAATGTTAAAACCACAGAAGTCTCTTCACTTATTCAGCAAGTGTTACATTATCCCCAAGTAGGGTTTCTCAAAAGTTCCCAGAAATTTCTCAAACACACACACACACACACACACACACACACACACACACACACACAGATATGGTGTCTACCCCTTTGTGAAGCAGCTGGAAACTCTCGTTTTATCCACATAACTGGTTCATCTGAAACAACTGTGTGTATAAACCAACCTGACAATATGTCATTTTTTCCTTAGGGAAAAAAGCAGTTCATGATAAGAGATGTCTAGTTAGTCTTCTCTCTCCTTCTTTCATTCTCTCTCTCTCTCTCTCTCTTTTTCATTTAGGTATGTAGATAGAACCACCATAAGATATTTAACTCTTATTCAAAAATAAGGGAGAAAAGGGGAAGGGTAGCCAGGTATAGTAGAAGAAAGATGCTTTGGACACAGCACATTACCACACCCAGAGTAGGCAGTGAATTCATTCTTATTGAACAAAAGCAAAAACAAACCAGATAGATCTTGATGTCAATCCTAACTCCGACCCTCACTTGCTGTGTGACCTGCCCAAGCTACTTAGTATCTCTGAGCCTCACTGATCTCATGCCCACTGTCATAGAGACACGGTGAAGATTCAGTCCAAGGAGACCATGTATGTGAAGTGCCAGGTCCTTACACAAGACCTGGCCAACTCAACAAACAGCTGTTCTTGTTTTGCTATCCTGTTTCTTGGCTTTGCTATGGAGGCTTCTCTGTGAGCTACATGAAGCCAAACTTTGTCTACTTCATTTACCTCTGGATACAGAGATGTGCCCAATTAATGCTCTTCCAGACGACATTTCCCATTGTCTTGCCTTCTTTTACCCCAAGGAGGACAAGGTTGATGACCCATCAGTTGCCTCATGGGCTTAGCTCCTCAGTGACTGAGTGAGTGGGGTGGTTAGGAGTGGTAGGTATCCATAGCAATAATGGTGCTCTACATTGGGGGATCTGCAGCTCAGGGATTCTGTGCTCTGGGCCCAGGTGCTAGAAGCTTCTTTCCCACCTCTGATGCGCACAGTTGAGTTTGTAGGTCTATGGACTCTTATGAAGCCACTAGAAAGAATACATGGAAGCTATACCAGATAATTTGGAAGGATATCTGCCAAGTATGTGGAAAAAAGTAGATGTAACAAAAGTATGAATAATATAGTCCCATTTTCAGAAAACAAATAGCAACAGAGACCACCCTAAACTGATGTCTTCTCTATTCCCCCGCACATCCATTCCCTGCCTTCTCCACTCTGACCTGCACCAACTCTGGTCTACAGCCTTATGGACCAAACCAGTGGGTTCTCTGAAACCAATGATTTCCTGTCAGGCTTGGCCAGTCAGAAGCACTGGCAGGAGAGGGAGGTCAGGCTGAGTCACTGAATGTCATAGTTTTTCTCAAGACAACCCCTTCTCTAGGCCTTTCCTTCTGTTTCTGGCAACTGCCTCCTTCCCTTCTTTTGGTAGTCTTGTGGATGTTCATAGCCCTGGGGTACAGCTCTAGCCCTTCTAGTTTTTGATACCCTATCTGCACTTTTGGAAACAATCCCATTATTAGATTCTCTTTGAACAGTCTTAATTGGAAGTTGCCATCTGTTTCCTGCTGAGACCCTGGCTAATACAACCTCTCTCCCTGCGTGTTTA
This sequence comes from Acinonyx jubatus, assembly GCF_027475565.1. Classification (NCBI taxonomy): domain Eukaryota; kingdom Metazoa; phylum Chordata; class Mammalia; order Carnivora; family Felidae; genus Acinonyx; species Acinonyx jubatus. The sequence goes on along the minus strand of NC_069381.1, from coordinate 202,212,224 downwards.
TACATATACATTCACATTTGTATACAATTACATAAATATGGGGACATGTAGAAGGATCTATACTATGTGGTTACAATGAGGTAGAGGGGTTGGGTAGAGGGGAATAGTGTGGTGGGAACAATTGTGGGTAGAACGGGAGACAGGGGAGCTGAGAACAAGGAAGAGAACATAAATTAACCACAACCAAAAAATACAAAAAAAAAAATTATACACGATATCACATTTAACATATCTATATATGTATATAGACATACATAAATACATCTAATTTTAAAAAATCCAGTGGGCAATATGGCAAAAGGGACTTAACAACCCAGATTTCCTGGCTCCTGGGGTAATGGGGGAAGCAGAGTGAGATGCTGAACATCTGGTGTATAACGCCGAATGAAATACTCCTAATAAGAAGCAGGGTGTCCCAGTGGAAGATGAGGTTCTTAAGCAAATTGATGGGCTTATAAAGAGTAAAAATTCTTTTCTTAGTGATTGAATATGTTCAGAGGGAATAAGGAGCCACACATCTCAAAAATTCTCTTTTTAGAAACTTCCTTAACTATAGGGAAGTGAGAAGACACAAAATTGTAGTTGAGAAAACTGGCCCAGTCTTATGTTGGAAGAGGTTTGTATTTGGAGGACAGAACAAAGAACACACTCAGAGCTGGTCAAGTAGCCCTGCACTTTATTCAGTGATAAAAGGAAGACATGATGAGATGGGACTCCCAGGGTTTAAGAGAATGGTTCACTTGGCATGAGACCAATTTTATTAGCCAAGAATGACAAGACATATTGAATAGAGGTGTCAGAGCTGTGAGAAGTGTATAAAGCAGAAGTCCAGAGCAGAGAGGGCAGCCAAACTAATGAAGGCAGTGGCTCGTGCTCTAGAAGAATGCTCATGCTCTTAGTTTCTGTCCCTGGAACCAGACTCCTTGAAAATCAGAGACACTTCACACTGATAAGACAAAGTAATCCCATCACACTGAGCAGCAAAGAGGCTACCATATTATGGAACCATTGTGTAAGCCATTATAGGTTTTGCTAAAGATCTCCAGTAAACAGAGGGTTAACTTTGAATTTGAATTAACCAGGAAAATAAAGGAGAGGATTGAATTCTAGAAAGATATTGGCCCATTCCAGGGAAAGCTTTGGGGAGAGATCCAGTCATGCACTGTCCAATGAACATGTTATAATCTCCAGGTGAATGAACATGTACAGATTGGAAAAAGGAGTGAGCCCCCTTATCCATGAGTTTAGTTTCCTTTTTTTTATATTTTACACACACACACACACACACACACACACACACACACACATAGAGACAGAGAGAGAGAGACAGAGAGAGAGAGAACACAAGCTGGGGAGAGGGGCAGAGGGAGAGAGAGAGAAAATCTTAGGCAGGCTGTATACTCAGCGTGGAGCCTGATGTGCATCTCTATCCCATGACCCTTGGATCATGACCTGATTGGAAATCAAGAGTCAAATGTTCAACTGACTGAGTCACCCACGTGCCCCTAGTCTCCTTTTAACAGAAGAGTTACCTTTTCCTTATGCTTGACCAGCAACCTTTACTACCCATTCATTTGTTGTTTACATCCTTGCCAGGAAAAGAGGTCAGAAAACGAATAAGTGCTAAGAGTATGATACATCCTTTCTTTCTTCCCCTAGAGAGTGTGATTTAGTCCCTGGATGTCAAATGTATTGCAAATGAAGGCATTTATAACACATCAACAAGTAATTATTGATCATCTCAAATTCTAGAACTGTAACGCTAGAGGAGACCATGGAGATGATTTGTCTCAAATCCTTTATTTCACAGATGAAGTAACTGAGAGACAAGAGGGGATATTTGTCCCAGAAGTTTTATAAGCAACATACTCTCAAAATGGACCCACAGCTAATATGTGTAAGGGAATCGATAGAGTTATAAATAGAATAGCACAGTTACCAGTTTAAAGCACTTATTAATTAAAAAATCTACCCAGCCTCTTTTACACACACACACACACACACACACACATATAAATGCACACATGACATTCATCATCCTAACAGCCCATGGAGGCATATCCACCCTGCATTTGTAACCAGGGCAATGGCCTTGTTTCTCAAACTAAAGAGATGATAGGGATATGTGCCAGTACATGATTAAAACAGGAAGACATTGTTCTCGAGGTCTCTCTTCATTTTCTATGATCTTAATTCACTGCCTCACATGTCAGTTCATGGTGCCAACTGATATCACAAGTGCAGAAACCCATCCCAGAGAGTCCTTGCTGCCAGAAGTCCAGCCAAGAGCAACTTCACTGTCCCTGCCTCACTTGCTAACAACTGTATCACAAGCTTGGACTGACCACTGAAAGAATGATCAGTCGGAGTGACAACCTTTCAGTTCTGCAGAAAATAAAACCGACTCAAACAAAGAAACAGATGGGAGTTCTTAGAGTCAGAAACATGGATCCGTTCACTCTCTGACATTCCATCTTGGCTCGATCCTGGTGGAGAAATAAGACTGTTAGTGACAGTGCAGCAATGGCATGACAAGATGAGTGTTTGGAGAGATCCTGATAGTCAGGCAAGGGCACCTGATTGGAGGCTGATCTTTGCTGATGTAGTGGCATTCTCGTTTGAACTAGTTAACTCAGTATATTCACTATAAATCCTCTTGTCAAGGTGAGAAGGGTTGGGGTTGCTAATAATGTTTTTTGGCAAACCCAGTAGAGAACAGTTACCCAAAATAGGCTGTTGTGAATGAATCTGATCAAATATTAAGATCTGGACCTCATCCATGAGTAGCTAGGTGGGTCCTCTAACCAAACTGAATGTGTTCATTCAGAGAAGACCATAGGCCGCAAATGATATTAACAGTCTCATGCACAAGTCTTAGCCCCCGGAAGCATCTTCTTTTCCTGGAGTTTCCACCATTCTTTATATCTTTTCATCTTCATTTCTTGTTGTTACATGGTTCCATCTCATCGAGCCCGGGCGCTCAAACAGGTAAACTGAATACATTTAGAGGCATACATAAGTTATATAACCTCTCTGTACCTTAGATTCCTCCTCTTTAAAAGGAGGAAAGTAGTAATCCTATCTCATAGGACTTGGGTAAGGAGTAAAGTAACTAATATATGGTGAATAATGCCTGGCATATAGTAAGAGCTATTTAAATACTTATTATTATTTAGAAGGGATTTAAAAGACCTCAAATATTGCATGTCCCCACATTTGCCTGTGCCTTTAAGGATTTTAAGATTTCTGCCAGTTGTGTGCTCATTCATTGATTTGACCAAGATTCCAAAATCTGTCTCTCTCTCTCTCTCTCTCTGAGTCATGAGTTTTCATTGTGCACTATAATATATATTCATTATTCTCACATTTCACGGTTATATTAGTTCCAGAGGCTTCGTAATGGAGGTCTCCACTGAGATCACCTACATGCCAGGTATTGGGGAAGGTGCTAGGGATATAAAGAAAAATAAGACATAAACCTGCCTTCAAGAAACTGATGACCTAATTAGCAAGTGGGTACGCTGACAAGTAATTGCCAAATGTCGTGGTGGGTCCTGTGATAAAGCACCGAGATGCCATCGAGCCCCAGAAGAGGTGCCACTAAGGCAGGGAGGTATTGGGGAATGGCTTCCTGAAGTCAGAACAGGAGTCCAGGAAGCAAATGAAGCAGGAGAAGGTGAGTTTCTGTAGGTGGAGGGACCGGCATATACAAAGAAGAAAGGTGTATAAGGTCATCGCATATTTAGAGCACTGTAAATCAGTACTCTACAGAGGGGACAATAAATTATATCTGTTAGAAGGATCAAAGGGTAAGAAATGACAGGAAAGGTGTCAGGAAATGAGGATAAAAAGGGGCCTGGTGGCCACGTCCAGAAAGGCCACTGATGGATCTCGGTCATGATCAACAAGTGAAGGTGAAGGTCCAGGGAAGGCTTTTTAAAGAGGCACAGCAGATTCACATCGGAGAAAAGCCACACTGACTGCAGAGGGGAAGAAGGATTGGGAGAAGGTGGCTGAAGAAAGAGCCATGCGGGTGGCTGTTCACGGGTGTCTCAGCAGTGACGTCATTGCTTTCCTCCTTTCCCCTACCCTCTCTGCGCACCCATGAATGTAAGGCACGAGACCAGACATTTGGCTCCACCGGCCCAGTGGGTGGGCATATGACCAAACTAGCCGGAGGTCTCTAGCTTCCCATTGTCACATGGCTTTCTCAGCCGTAGCCCCTGGCAGGCGGGACAAGAATTAAGTGAACTCTAGATTAGCTGAATCCAATCAAGTGATGTAGCAGTCTAGGTAAGAGACTAGCAAATCCCTGAATCCAAATCTGCTGAAACGGGTGAAGGAAGTTATAAATGAATTAGGTAAGCATTTAGCTCTCCTCAGGAGACTCAGTTCATCCAAAAGAACCCCATTTGTGGGTCATGGGCGCAGCGCCCCCTGATGGCTGTTTGAAGACGCGGTTACGGCGGCTGGTTGTGTGGTCATTCACGGATTTAACAAAGGTTCCAAAATTCTCAAAATGGTCCTGCCAGCTTCTCTAGCTTCTGAGCTCGCGTCTGGGCCTATATCTCAGGATAATGAGAAACACCATCCAGTGAGAAGGTAGCTCCAATTTGCTGGGAATTATAAAACTGTCCTTTTATTGGGTAAATGTTTTCCAACCTTGGAAGTTTTTAGAATTAACTACAGAAAGGACAAATTAAACAAAACCCACACTTTTAACATTTTTGTGTTGAATTTAAGGCAACCTCTATGTGCCTGCTAGTGAAATTGTAATGTTTGTAAAGTGTTTTTAATGTTTAAGAGATCCTGGCATAGATGACCTTGTAATTTGCCATGTGATTCTAGTTTAAATGACTAATTAAGTGGTTGATTACAGACTAAAGCTTTAAAGTTGAAAGTTCTGAGAGAGGTTGGCTAAGTTTGTAAACAGCATTGAAAGATTTAAGAGAACTTTAGGGTCATGATATTTAAAAGCTTAATTTATTAGATTTATAAGAACTGCTTAGGTACTTGGGAAAGTTTTGCTTGTTAGTAAGCATTTGAAGTACTTAAAAAGAAAATCGTATATATTACATTCATAAATGCGGTTTAGACTGTTTAAGGGAACTTAATTGCCAAAATTGTAAAGTACCCCTTAAAAATTTATTAGATTTATAGATAGAATAATAAGATTTGTAGTTTGAACTTAAAAGCTTAAAGGAAAAAAAAAACCTTCATTACTTCAGTCTCCTGAATATTTATCTTAGAAACCAAGTAGCTGCAAACAGACTTTTATGTGCATAAAGCCCGGCCTCAAGGACCCCAGACAACCCCCGCTGACTTTTCCCGGGATTTGTTTGAACGGAAGCAGGGCGTGAGACAGCTGAGAAGCCGGTGGCTGTGTGTGAAGCAGCCTTACTGCTCAGAGAGAATGAGGTGGGCGGGTATTGTGGTCCCAGACTACCATCAGTCCAAACACCAGCTCTGCTCCCACCTTGTGGGCTGCTTAGGGGAACCAAAACATTTCCCTTACTGGTTTTAGCCAGTTGGAGTTGAGTCTCTACTGCTTCTAGCTAAAGAGACCTGTCACTGGGGAAATGAAGAAAGGGGGCCATATTCATGGTCCTGTGGGTAGAATTCAGCTGTGTCATTTGAAAAATACCAAAAAACAAAAAAAACAAAAAACAAAAACAAACAAACCAAAACAAAACGAAGCAAACAAAACAAAACAAAAAAACACCCCAAAACCACAACATATATTTAATATCTTGGTTCTCATATCTCCTTCCTGAGAGAAGGTTTCTTACCATCTTCCTGACTTGTGATGGTCTGGAAGCTTCACCCTGCCCTCTCCTCTCTGGAGACCCCTCCCTTCACCAGAGCCAAGGAGGGGGGCGGCCCCAGTAGGAGCCAGAGCGCCAGCCAGAGTGCAGATCCTTCTTTTCCTCTCTTTTGTCCTTGGATCAGAAGATATGGGAGCTGGAGGAGGCAGAGTGATGTGAGAGAACCACTAGTCCCTGACTGTTGTTGTTGTTGTTGTTGTTGTTGTTTCTCATTTCATTATGTGACTAGTCTCCAGATTTAGAAAGAAAACACTCTGGAAGAGTGATGAGTCTCTAATTAGGACTTGGAAACTCAACAGAGTACAGTTAGAAAAAGATACCTGTGTCTTGACTTCCAACAGTTAAGGGATGAGGGTGCCATTAATCGAAATTAGGAACTCAGGGGAGCAGATTTGGGGGGCGGGGAAGAGGGGTTGGGTTTGATTTAAGGGGAGTTGGAGGTGCTGCGTGAAATCTCTTTGGGAGTGCCCTTTAGGCAGGGGAGTGCTCTTTTTGGGAGTGCCCTTTAGGCAGGGGAGTGCGTGGGTCTAGAAATTCAGGGAGTCAACAGGCATGCGGGTAGCAGGAAGTGGCGTAAGTACTATTGAGTCGTCTCGCCTTTTCGCTCTGCCTGGCTGTTGAGACGGGTCTCTGCTAAGCAGTACGCAGGGCACCACCGTATCCATCCAGGAGTAAGCTTGGCTCGAGTAACACAAAACCAGCATGGAATGGTTCAAATAGCTAGGGATCCTTTTCTTTTCTTTTCTTTTCTTTTCTTTTCTTTTCTTTTCTTTTCTTTTCTTTTCTTTTCTTTTCCTTTCTTTTCTTTTCTTTTCTTTTTTCAATATATGTTTCAATGAAAACAATTTACTGAGATATAACTGACCTCTAGCATTTCAGGTGTAGAACATAAGGATTTATAGATATATATATATAGTGAAACGATTATTTTAATTGGATTTCGTTAGCACCCATCACCACACGTAGGTACAGGTTTTCTGTTGTTGTTCCTTTCCTTTTAATGAAAAGGGCTTCTTTTCATTATTACCTAGTAAAGTACCCGGAAGGGGGCAGCTGCCGGCATGGCTCAATGACGTGAACGCTGGGGTGTCGGCCACTGTCTGGGCATTTCTCCCCTGGTCTCTAGGTGGTTGCCGCATCTTCTAGGCACAGAACCTGCATCCGCGCCAAAGGCAGGAGGCACATGCAAGTTCTAGTGTTTCCTTGTATGAAGAAAGAAAAATTTTCCGGACCTTCTTATTCTGCCCATGGGACTTCTGCTTACATTCCACGGCATAGCGCTGCATCACGTGGCTGCCTCTAGTTGTGAGAAGAGGCAGCAAATGTAAAGGGAATTCAGGCTTATTGTGGCTTCAGCCCATGAACTATAGGTTCCCGCCATTAGGAGTTTACAGTTTCATGACTGAACTAGGAATCCAGAGCCCAGGCCCTTGGCCGTGGCGAATGCCTCTATTAGGCTGTTGACTTCACAATCTGCTTGACCTCCTGTGATTTATTTTCTTCCTCTCTCGAAACTTTCTCTGTAATCTCTGTAATTTTCCAACATCTACATTAAAAAAAAAAAAAGATATCGTTAATACTGCCAATGTCGGATCTTCCCAAATATATAGTCTGATAGTCACAAAAGTCTCCAAACTATCCCTGCAGAATCTGAAAGTGGGAACTTTGACCTGACGGAGAAACTTTGTAAATAGGAGTCCCTGTGGCTTTTACTAGGACTCTGGTAAACCGTGGTTGTGAAAGTCCTTTGGGGGACTATTTCAGGGAATTTGTGAGTAGGTAGGACACCTGGCCATGGGAGGCTTGTCTGGGCAAGGAGATGTTTGAGACTGGAACACTGTGCAATTTTGAATTCACCAGAAAGTTCCAGGTTCTGTCTTGTGCTACTCGGGCCAATGAGGTATCCTTCTTAAAACAATTGCAGGGCACCTGGGTGGCTCAGTCAGTTAAGTGTTTGACTTTGGCTTGGGTCATGATCTCAGGGTTTGTGAGTCCAAGCCCCATGTTGGGCTCTGTGCTGACAGCTCAGAGCCTGGAGCCTGCTTCAGATTCTGTGTCTCCCTCACTCTCTGCCCCTCTCCCGCTCATACTCTGTCTCTGTCTGTCTGTCTCTCTCTCAAAAACAAATAAACATGAAAAAAACTTTTTAAAAAAATGGCAACATTGCAGCAATTAGGTGTCTTAGCACAGTTAGAAAAGAATAAAAGAAAAGCCTCACAAGAAAAGGAAGAAACACTTCTGTGCTTTCTTCAGTGCTCAGGATTGCTATTTTTAACATAAATAGGTCAATGCAGGACACTGGGGTGTAAAAGTTAAGTCCACATTGATGTTTGAGGGACACATAAAATCAGAACCTCTGTCAGAAGAGCTTCGGTCTAGTGTTCAAATCTCTCTCTTGGTTTGACAGCTTCAGGGGGGCCTTGCTTTATAAAGAGCGGGGCTCCTAGAAAGAGACTTGATTCCACCAAGTTCTGAGCCGGAAGGTGAGTGCCATTCATATTGCCTACTGTCCATCAGATACCATAAAGAGCCGCTATCGTTACATGTAAACTTTATTAGTTATCACTTGGCTTCCAATTCGATTTTCTGTTTTGTTCGGTATAATCAATAACACCATTGATTTCCTGGTAGGAAGCTTACATATACATTCAGTTTTAAATCTATGTTCCTTTAAGCTGCAATGAATGTTCTCCCCCAGATTTGCTTCCTGTATCAGACATCTAGACACCAATATTTTTCCACGGATTTTCCTTGTGTTTTTAGAAAGGCTTTCTTTTAATGGTCGATTGATGTTGAATTGGCAAAGGCTCCTAATGTTCTGAGCATAAGATATCCTCAGCCTGTAACTTCTGTGGCATGTCGTTAATATTTCATAGGATCTGAACATGCTCTAGGAGCTTATTAACCCCATAATGAGATGGAGACTTTTATTCACTAAAATTCCAGGGTCTGTTCTCTATGAGATTAATAGCAGTCACAAGACTTTTCCTGGGGCTCTGCGTGAAGCGGGGGTCATGAATTGGGAGAAGAGTCCGTGAGTGGAACCACCGGGTGGGAAAGAAGGAGGGGCAGTCGGCATGGTGATGTAAAAAGAGAAAGTCAGACGCACAGAAATACACACAGAGAGAAACACACACAAAGAGAGTGCGTGTTGGAGAGCCAATACTGTGGGCTTTGGCAGGAGGATGCGTCCTTAGAAATTTTAGGATGTTTCACTGTGTAATGTGCTATTTATACTTGTGCACAACTCTTTCAAGAAAACCAAATATAAAGATTTAGATAATGTATCACGACTTCTGAGGTCAGATGTGTGTCATTCTGGGTGATGCATCCACGGACCCAGACTGACCTTGAGGCCACCCAGACCTATTTGGGTTTCATCCATGATTTCAGCCTCTTCGCCTCATGGCCACCCCTTCCTGTCTGTTCTCTAGTTGCTGGGAAAAATTATTTCCTTAAAGTGGGGCATCCCCCAGCTGAATTGTGATTTGTCCTAGACAGCATGTGTATCTTGGGAAGGGGACCTTGAACTTGGAATCAGAAGTCCTAGTTTCCAATCCCAGCTGTGCCATTTACTAACTTCTCACCTGAGTTTTCTTACCTATAAATGAGGCTACGGGACAAGATTGTGAGAATTAAGTAAAATAATGTCTGTAAACGTTCCTTCCACCCGTGTCTGGCACATAATGAGTTTAATGGATCTCGCACGTGGATCAGTGGAGAATACCTAAATTATACCACCAGACTATTTTTACCCCAATCTTCCCATATGGGGTAGAAGTGAAGAGTCATTTCTATTACGAATATGATTTTCTAATCAAGGGCCATCTCTGGGGTCATCAATAAAAAAAAAATTCCAAATTAGTATCAACAGACTCATTATCCTCCCCCCCACCCCCTTAAACACAAAACCAGTTAAATGTTGCTGAGTTTTGTACCAGAAGGAAAGTTATGGGGGAAAGATTGGGGGGATGATGTATCAGGTACTTTTGGCTGTGTGTATCTGCAGCCGGCCCACTGTGAATTTTTGCTCCCCCATCATTAGGGCCAAGGGAAACCTTCCTCCCTGAGCCATGAGGGCTCTGTTGGCAAGATGCTCAGTGCACATTATATACCGAGCAGTTGTAGTGAACAGCAGGTGGCTTCTGCCCGAGAGACTGAGCACATGGAGAAAGAGAGATGAAAAGGACCCATTATAGCATCTTGGGCTCGATTCGCAGAGCAAGGCATGCACATACATGGCGTTCACAACCAAGGATCACTGTGAAAACAGCGGTTGCTGAGGAGACCCCCTCACCTCACTGCCCATGGACTCTTCAGCTCAGCACTGCTACCTTGTCTAAGGAATGTCAGGGATGGCATCCCCGTGCAGTCCCCGCAGCGAATGCCAAAAGGATACCCCAAAGGCTATCCCTTGGTCTCCATCCAAAACAATGACATCTCACTGATAATTAAAGCTGCATAACATTCTACGGTTCCCATCAGGGAGAGAAGCAGCCGAAGGCTTCTCCACTATCATTTCCTAAATTGATGGTGAATAATTCCAGAAATAACCTTGGACACTGAAAAAAAAAAAAAAACCCACGGTTGGGTACAAGTGCACAGAAGGAACTCAAAGGTAGCTGGGAAGGATGCTTTTCTTCTAATCCCCACAACGTCAGCCCACAGATCTTAAACAGGGCATCGTCCTTCTTTGTTGACTGAGCCAGACGAACACAGCACCTTAGTTCCGGGGCACCTGAGTTCTGCCCTTGCCTTTTATATAATCAAGACCCTGAAGCCCAATGACTTGACTGAAGCCACATCAGATCAAGGTCAAGTGAAGGTCTCCCAGTTTTATACTACTGTTTTTTGTTTTTTGTTTGTTTGTGGTTTTTTTTTTGTCCCATTTAATGGAAATATGTGAACCTTTGTAGGGACAAAGGCAAAGAAAGAAAACACTTTTGACGAAAGCTTTCTAAAACATTTTTTTTAAGGAAAAGGTATGGATATTGCAATGCTGAGCACTTACAGCTTCTAAAAAACTTCTGAGAACGGGCCACCTGGATATCTAATTTAAAAGGGGACCGCAGACTGGATGCTGCTACGTTTCAAACCTTGCTTTGGATTCAGAGACCGCTGATTGGCCCACTTGAGCTTTAACACAGTGTCCTTTCTCCTCCCTCGTCTCAGTGAGGAGGGCTTGTTGCCAGTGGTACCCCCTTCCTACAGAGCCCAGTTGATTTTTGTATATCTGTCAAATAAGAGGTGCAGTCTAGCAAATACTATACCGTTCGCATTTCTCTTTAATGATGTATGTGGCTTGCATTAATATGGAAATAGATGCAGCCCTGAGGCACTTTTGAAGTTGTCAGGGCTGTTCTCATGTGACAAAGTTTTCATGTCTCCGATCGTTGTACAGGGCTCCCTTGATTTTAAAATCCATGCTTACCTGATGTATTGTAATTATGGGATCAAAAATGACAGGGTGATGCTATTCCAAAGTTAAAATGATGATAATAATACCTTAGGTTAATATAGTGTCTTTCTTCTGGAAAAGTGAAAGAGTTTTTGCATATATTATCTCATGTGAGGTATTATTAGCCCCATTTTACAGATGGAGGGCCAGAAGCAGGTAGGTTACCTGACTTATCCAAGGTCAGCCAGGTGCTCTGGCCACTGAACCACCATAGCAGGAAGCATGAAAGGCCCATTTTCACTGCTGAGCTGCCTTAGTATTTAACATATGTCATTCAGAGCACATATCACTATGTCCTTCTCTTTGTGAATGACACTGTGGTGTCTAATCTTTTCTCCTTGATCTTTGATAATCACCTCTATTCTTTCTTTCCTTCCTCCTTCCCAACCCCACCTTCCTTCCTTTCCTCCGTAAACATTACCCACTAGCTTGGCATTCTGTTAGATTCTACAAAGTTAAGGAGGGCTATGTTGTTCTTCCTGCCCTCCAGGAGCTCAAGGACTGGTAAGACAGCCAGAGAAACAAGCAGGCAAAATTATCACACGATGACATTAGTGTGCTTAGGGTGTCTCCCAAGGCAGGAGGCTTTTAACAATGACTTGGGGGGACAGACGACCAACCCACGAACACTTTTAAAGACAAGGACCCTATATTCTTCCAATTTGTAAGTTTCCCACACCTACCTAGTGACATGCATATGCAGTGAAATATGAAAATTTATATTCTAAATCAGGCTCACGAGCTGTTAAGAAAATTAATTCTGTCTCGTACCTTGGCAAATAGACCCTTATAATAATCTGGAAGGCTGACTCCTTAGAGTTCGAAGCTGGCAGCATGGAGGGAGTGAGCCCTGCCCCAGCCTGTAACACTTAGCCTCCTTCCTTTCCCTTTTCTTCTCATCCCAGGATCTGGCTGCACCTGGACGGGCTCATGGCCACCTGTGTGGAGACCCACGTCCACATGTATAAGCTCCATCCAAACAGCTTGCAAACATCAACCAGTGGCTGAGAGGGGCACATCTGAGAGGATGGTGTGCCTTAGGAGGGTGGACCCTGAGAAGAAACCCACTTTCAGAAATGAAAGTGGGTTTAGGGCAGTTGGGCAGGGAATTCTGGAGTTCAGATTACCTGGCACATATTTTAGAAGAAGGGTGGAGTCTGAATGGGCACATCCCCTTGGTCTCACGGACTCCCCGCCCCACGTGAAGGGGTGTCACTCTAGGAGGACCAGAGCAGAGCCTCAGGCAGGTACACCCCTGCCAGAGTCTAAGAACAGTGCTACTGAATGGGCACTTCAGAGGGCAACCCATGTGTCTTGCCACAGGCTAAAAATGCCTTTGAAGTCTTATAGCTTCATTTTAAGAAGTCACACAAAATTTACTTCCCCCTAACCCATCTTCATAATGGCAGGGGTGCCTGGGTGGCTCTGTCGGTTAAGCGTCCGACTTCGGCTCAGGTCATGATCTCACAGTTTGTGAGTTGGAGCCCCACAACAGGGTCTGTGCTGACAGCTCGGAGCCTGGAGCCAGCTTCAGATTCTGTGTCTCCCTCTCTCTCTGCCCCTCCCCCACTCACGCTCTGTCTCTCTCTCTCAAAAATGAATAAACATTAAAAAAATTTAAAATACTTAAAAAAATAATAATAACGTCAGATCCAGGTTTTTGACTGCTTAGATCAAGGCCTTTGTAGTCATCCTTGACCTTTTCCCTAATACCCCACTTCCATGGGCAAATATTGGCACACACATCTGGATGCTTACCTTTTTTCACCACCCTCACTGCTACTGAAGTAGTCTAAGCTCCCTTCATCCCTTGTCCAGACTGTTATAAGAGCCTCCTAACTGATTTTCCTACCTCCACCCTTGTCCCCATCCTTGCACCTCTTACAGTCGGGGGAAGCCTCTTAGAATTCAAGGCAGATCAAGCCTATCTTCTGCTTACTGTCCCAATGGATTTCCAGCCCATTCAGCATAAAAGCCGAACTCTGCACTTCTTACCTCCCATATTACCTCCTACTGTTCCCCCCACCCCCCAGTCACCCAGCTTCTGCCACGTTGGCCTCCTTATTGTTCCAGGAACCCATGAATCACACCACCACCTCAGGGACCTCTTCCTCGCTGCACCCCCTGTTTAGAATACTCTTCTCTGAGATATTCAGTCGCCTTCTCTCTCATTTCCTTCAGGTCTCTTCTTGAATTCACCTTTCTAGGCAATCATATACCTAATCTGCACCACAATCACATTCCCCACATCCTACTTCATTGCTTCCGTTGTGCTCATCACAGAAAGCAGATGTCATAGACATGTCTTTGTTTTTATATACATCTCACCACGTGCACATACCAGAATATAAGCCTCATGAGGACAGACACTTTGATCCATCGAAGACTAGAACCACGTAAGCACATGGTGGCCACTCAGTACAATCTTGTTGTATGAATGAATTCATTCCAGAATTCAGTGCTGAAATGTATCCATTATTGTTTTAAGATTAATTTTTTTTACTTCCTCAAATTAAAATGGCAGTGTTAGGGAAATGAGACTGTGATATTGATACTGGCGGGCATATTACCTCAAATCTCTAGATTGAAAGCAATGAAAGCTGGTGCTTAGGAAATGTTTGTTTTATCGAGGAGAGAATTATATTCACATTAGTGTTAATCTTGACATATTGTCTATAATTCTGAACGTACCCATGTCCCATCTTCCATTCTGTTGGGTGTTGTGTTAAGTTAGCTGAAGTCAATTTGCCCTCTTGTGATTGATTTACGTGCTCGGTGAACTTCCTCAAGGTCACCTATGGCTTTCCTGATTGTCTTCCTCACTCTTGTCTATGCTGTATTCACATGTCCTTGCTTGTTATTTTGAAATGCTATCTAGTTTTGCCCTCCTAATATAACTACTTTCCATAAACCACCCATAAAACCCTAATCATTACTGTAGTCAAATCTTGTCTCTACAAATTGTAACCTCCTCAAGGTCAAGGGCTGCATCATGTTTTCTTTTTTGTTCTCACCTCACATGTCCTACATCAATCCTCCTCCCAGCATAGTATCAAATGAATCATAGGTATGTGAATTGTTGCTCAATAAGTTAAAGTCGCAAAAAAAGGAAAAGAAACTACGTTTGTAACTTGAAACTTCCGGGAAGGCTGCGCTCTAACACAAGTGGTCAATGGTGTCATCATATGGTCGTTGGTACCTTAACCATGGTTCTTCTAAGATCCTACTGTTAATCCTCTTCATTATTTTTATAGACATCATGGGTTGCTAAACTTAGATCACTTAAAGCAGAGGAATGCAGACTATCCACACTTTTACTAATTTTTTTCTAAATGGATATATATTTATTATGGAGAATTTTTACAACATAAACAGGTGAAAGGAGAAAACAAAAGCCTTCATGGTCCACTCCCTAGGAATTGCCACGGCCGGCATGGTATCTGTGTCCTTCCTGTCTTTGCTTGATCCTAATGTGCGTATCGCTTTGTTCCCGATCTTAAATTTTTTAAATTATTTACATGAGCAATAAGTCAGCCTCACTTTAGAAAATATAAATGCACAGAATCGAAAAGAAGGGGAGAATCACTTACAATCTCACCATTTAGGGATTGCCACTGTTAATATTTTAGTAATTATCCCTTCACAATTGTACCTATGCATATTATGTTTCTACCAAAATACTAAAATATGACATTACAGTACTCTACAAACCTGTCATCACTTAATAAATCGTATCACTAAATGTTTTTTGTCATTATCACGATTTTGTAACTACATATTATCCTATCATATAGATGTACCAAAACTTGGTTTTTCATCTCCTAGTATTGAGCATATCTGTTTCTCCTTCTTCTTCTTCTTCTTCTTCTTCTTCTTCTTCTTCTTCTTCTTCTTCTTTTCCTTCTTCTTCTTCTTCTTCTCTGAAGTGAACATCCATGTAAGAAAGCATTTGTGGACAGTCATGAATTTGTGGTTGTGAAATAGCAGACATGAGAAACATCAATATTACTGGAGCTTTGTTTCAAAGTAGAATCTTCTCTGGACTTCTCTTTAACTTTTTCATGTTTTCTTGATCATGTTTCCACACAGAACGTGGGCCTCCCCTATTGAATCTTTTCCCTTATAGAATATTCACCACATACAGCACACTCACACCTGATTGGTCCCTGCTATGTATAAGGCAGACAGAACATCATCTTGAACATGGATCCAATTTTGATGCATGTTTTGGTTGTTGAACACACGAGAGCAATCTTGCTAACTCAAACGACATCACCAACTTCCCCCATTCCGGTTCTCTGACGTGTACTCCTGTGAACTCTAAGACTGGAAATTAAACTGAATATGTTAAACTTATGAAAAGTACTTTTTGCTGGTCTTCAGTGCTACAGGTTTCCTTCCACCAACGTTAGTTCAACACTACAACCAATATGACCAGGAGATTGCAGCTAGCTCCTAGTATAGCTAATTTGCCAAGTCTCACACATGCATAAATAAACACTTATTGTAATTCTGACGTTTCATCCATTTTCACTCCTGGGGACAAGCCAACCAGAGTCTCAAGCAAAGAAACCAAAAACAACAGGGTTCCTTCCAAACTTGTTAGGAAAAAAGGACAGAAATCAGTAAGAGCCCACGCTGTCTTGTACCTGGGTGCAGGTGAGATGTGTTTAGATTGATATATGTGGTGTCATTTTCTGGACCATTAAAAATCCTGTCACCTCCGGAATGAAATGCTGCAGTGATTTACCAGCAGATGACATAACATCGCACTATCATTTAGCAAGAGAAATGAGAAGCACAAGTATTGAACCGAACATATTTTTAAGTTTATCACCTTAAAAAATAAAGATATTCTGTGCAGGAGAAAACCTGTAAATTTATTCTCACCGATCAAGTTCTTCATCTAAATCATTTTGATTTAAATGACAAACTAAGCTTTGGGGGAATAAACAAGTGAATGAGAGAAAAGCTTTTACCAACAGGGCCAAGAGAATGCCTGGTAACAAATTGCAAGCTCTTTGATGTAGGTTTTCAAGGCCATTTAAGCGATTTAATTTTTTTTTCCTGTTCTTAAGACTTCATTCACCTTTAGACTGAGCCAGAGGAAGAGGACGCCAGAACAATCAATTTTGTTTTTCTGTTTCACATAAGCTTCTCTACGTGGCTGTAGAGGTAGCAAAGCCTCAGAAATAGCAGGAACTATCTGTGGCCCACCCAAACAAGTTAAAGCAAGCTGAACGTCCTGAATCTTTCTCTTGTGACCTTGATGTGGTGATATACGTGTAGCCTAAGCAAGCGAGAAGAGAATAGACTTTGAAGACTTTTTCTTAACATAAAGGGGATCCTTTATATTTTTGTCATAATGAATCTAGTATTCATTATTTAAAAAAAAAAGATGGATGCAAAATTTTGTAATAAAGATCATCCAGAAATGTGTACAAATGGAGTCTGTCTCTATCCAGAAACCATTTGCAGAATCTGAAGCTTTTCACGATTAGTAAACATAGTCAAATATAATTTCTCAGAACTACAGATGCTCCATTTAGGGTTAAAACTAGTTTTTAAAGTTTATATTAATTCTTTCTGCAGCACTGGCAAGTTGGGGAATAACTAGCAGAAAATAGGTTGTATGAAACATACTTGAAGTCCCTAGATCTAAGACCACCTAGAAGGAATACATGAGTTGAAGATGGAAGAAGGAGTGAATTTATTTTGTGTTGTTCCAGAAAAAAAGCGAATGGGCCAGAATTCTTCAGGGGACTTTATCTTTTTTTTTTTTTTTTTTTAAGTAAGCTTCATACCCAGTGTAGAGCCCAATGTGGGGCTTGAACTCACGACCCTGAGGTCAAGAGTCGGATGCTTAACCACCTGAGCCACCCAGGGGCCCTGGGGACTTTACTTTCTTTAGCATAAATGCTGAAAATGTGATTTTAAGGCACTGTTAAGACCTTACTGTGTAAATGCTCCTTCTGTCATAGGCCTTTAGACCAGAGACCTACACCTACTGAATGATACTAACTTGGAGACTGTGTATGCATAAGAAGACTCCATTCTCTTGGTTCCAACTAATTGTGCCAGGGGCCAAATGTCTCAGATCCCCTTTCTCAAAGACCCAAAGCAAGGAACCTTACAGATGGCTGGGGACAGGGGAACTGGCTATAAGATCGGAATCAGCCTAATGGTAAGTCAGTGTTCCTGGAGCCTGTCAGATGAATCCAGTCTGTGAAATAAGAAAGAAGTGGATGTTTAGGGCGAAAAACTGATAAGAGCCTAAAAGCCCAGAGAAAGTGATGGAGGAAAAAATAACTGGTGACATTCCAGATTCTGAAAGTACAGAATTAGGTTAGCCAGGGTGATTCTTTCATGACCCCTGCTCACCCCCATTCTCTTTGTAAACTATTTTGAGTGGGTTTTCTATCCCATGAAGTCAAAAATCCCCAAAGAAACCCAGTGACTCAGACTCCTCCTCATTTCTTTCCCCTGTCCTCCAGATGCTAAAACTAGGACAAATAAGAATAAGTTATAGAGCAATGGATCTCATTTAACGATTCAACCTGTCCAGACTCAGAATTGCTGTCACTGAAAGTGTTGAGGCAGGCTTTGTAATCTTTGTTGCTTGTGTTTGTTCAATTTTGTTCAATTTATAATCTTTGCTTATAGTCAGAACAGTAGCTAAGTTTGGAAAACAAAAGTAATTCCCTAACTTTGTCTGCATGTGACTGTAGCAGGTATGTTGGGGATATAACTCTTTATGTAAAAGCTGTTTGACCTTGGGGAGTTTTCTAAACCCCTCACAGCCCCAATTTTGTCGCTTATGAGTTGGTTCCACAATCCCTTCTCTAAAACGATTGGATCAGGAATGTTTCAGATTTCAGAATCTTAAGATCTAGATAGTTCATGTGGTTTATACACTGTATTTTATGCAGATGCCTCACTGAGGTTGTGCCAGTGCTTGATAATTATGCCATATCTACAATGAAATATTTGCCTATTCACACCAACAGGCATAAAGACTGTAAGTAGGCCTCATATCAATTCAGATCAGATCTGGCCTTCAAGTGAGTTTGCCATAGACCCAATAAAACTTTTTTGTGTTTCAGAACTTTCTGGATTCCAGGGTTATGGGTGGGGCTTGTGACCTGCTGTATTTACCTCTTAGGGATGTTCTAAGGGTGGGATGTGACCATGCCTGTGCAGCAGTGGGATCAGGTTCTTATCTGTTTTCCCACCTACTCCTGCTTTGGATTAGATTTAACGTTGACCCCAGGACCCAGCCTGTGTATCTATGGCCACCATTTGGCTCTCGTAGTTTATTTCTGTCCCCTCTTCCCTCCCCACCTTGAGGAACAATTCCGGTCCAGCCAAGCGCAAACTGACTATGGAAGAAGCTTCAATGATAGCCCCAAAACAGCTGCACTGCCCATTTAGAAAGGTACTGGGCACATAAGAAGTGTCCCGTGTCAACTGCCATCACAACTATTTCCACTACTATTGGTGGCATCATTATTGTCTTTCTACCCCAGATGCCAGTGCCCGGCATCGTTCCATTTTTAAGGAGAATTCGCATCCTGAGTGACTTTCTACTGTCGACACAAAAGCATAAAAAATGAAAGATCTGGGAACAGTAAACAAATAACTTCCTTTACAAGTGAGAGTAGAGGTAAAAAAGAAATGAACATACAAATTTGCTTTCATGGTCATCCTTATCTTGGCTGTCATCGCACTATCACAATCTAATGATTACAGAAAGAGCACTGGACATTGGCCATTGGGTCATCATCTTTGACTCTGAAACAGAACCACACACATGCATCCTCTTACAAGAGCTCCTGGAGCATTTTTAAACCTCTTAAAACATCTCAAGCTTTTCATGAAGGACAATCAAAACTTTAGCAGTGAGGGTCTTTCCTTTCTTTCTTACCCTAGTAGTTTCTTATACTTGGGAAATGAGGCACTGAAAAGCCCCAAACTCTTCTGCAGCCAAAGATAGAAAAAAGTGATGTCAGCTTTGAAGCCAATCCAGCTTCTATCTTTCTATCTCTGTTAGGTAACCTAGAAGGTCTATGTGCTGCCCTTTCAACCATTTGAAATTGGAATTCTGATGAAAATTTCATTTTTCTACCTGTCCCCTCTCCTGGAACTAATTGCTAACTCCTCTTTTTTTTTTTTTTTTTTTTTTTTTGGCCATCGCAACTGAACCAACATCTAAAGCTTATAAGCATAGGATAGACCAGAAAAGGATACTTAGGGAATTTAAAAAAAGGAGAAGCAGAGAGTTCAAAATGCTTCATCAACACTAACAAGATTGACTGAGGGCACTCAAGATTGGTAGAAAATTTTAAGAGCACAGTCACAAATGACAGTCTATGTAGGTGAGGCCAAACCTTCCTGTGCCAACAAAAAAAGGTCTAATGTGTTGCATACCAACAAGAAAAGTATCTAAAAGCCAATTGATTTAATTTCATTAATGGTTAACAACCCCCCAAAGCATTGACGTGATAAGTTTTCCACAAATTTGCTTCTAAATAAAAAGAAGAATAATCAAATTTAGAAAGAAACAAATTGCCTTAGCCTGCCATTTTAAAACAGCACAAGTAATCTAATTAGCTAAATTTATTAGGAGTAAATGTGAATGAACTCAGAAATTGAATCTGGGGTCTAGCACTGGTATAGCCTTTGCATTCACACATCAGAGAGCAAAGCTAGATAAAAACTCTTTTTCTTCCCAAAGCCTGAACATTAAATTTTTTTAAACTTTTATTCACTTTTAAGAGATAGAGAGAGATAAAGCATGAACAGGGGAGGGGCAGAGAGAGAGGGAGACACAGAATCTGAAATGGGCTCCAGGCTCTGAGCTGTCAGCACAGAGCCCGACGCGGGGCTCGAACTCATGGACCATGAGATCATGACCTGAGCCGAAGTCAGACGCTCAACCGACTGAGCCACCCAAGCACCCCTAAAGCCTGAACATACATTAAACAAAACAGAGGATTATGTACAAATAAAAGAAACTGCTCTTGTTCCCATAACATCTCACACCAGAGTCAATAATATCTATTGGAAATAGCAAACCCATTTTTAGTGGGCTTAAGTTTCTACTTATGTCCTACAATTACTCACGGAATTAGGCCTACATAGATCTTACTAGTGTTTGGTAAGCATTTTGAAGTTCTCTAACTTGCCACTGTTGGTTCAGCCTTATGGTTTAAATTTTGGCTCAGTCGTGATTGTCCAGGATAAGAAGTTAGCTTTTTGCTATAAGAGAGGGTCAAGAAGAAGAAGGAAAATGATATTTCCGAGGCTGGATGGGCAGAAATCTCTCTGCTCCTTTCATGTTTATAAGATAACTCTTCTTTGATTACTGGCTTTGTCCCATGTGCCCACACCACTGTCATTTAGGTGACAGGAAAAAGGAACTGACTTTAGTCCAGATTCTTTCTCTCTTCCCTCCTTCCTTCCCTGCTTCCTTCATTCGTTCGTTCGTTCCTTCCTTTCTTTTCCTTTCTTTCTTTCGTTCTTTCTTTCTCTCTTTCGAGAGTGTGTGCTTGTGCATGTGTGTGGTTGAGGGGCAGAGGGAGAGAGAGAATCTTAAGCACGCTCCATGCTCTGCATGGACTCCGATGAGGGGCTGATCCTATGACCCCGGGATCATGATCTGAGCCAAAATCAAGAGTCAGACGCTCAACTGACTGAGCCACCCAGGTGCCTCTAGGCCAGTTTCTTGATACACGAACTTCTTCCAACCCCCACAGCCTGGTGGGGTCACTATTATTGCCCCACTTTACAGATGAGGAAGCAGAGGCCTAGAGAATCCAGGTTACTTAACCCAGTGTCATTCAGCTGGTTAATGATGGAATTAAGATTCATAGTCTTATTTGTCTAAGTTCAAAGACTGTTGTTAAAAGCTGTTTAACAAATACTTATTGGAATGGGTTACAGTCCAATTTTTACTTCCAATAACAACATCCATAACCATTGGCTTTCTACTTTCAAATCCAGTTTTGCGCTCTACACTTCGTTTATCTTCAGTAGTGTCTTGGGTGTTGGTAGTAAGATCGTCATCTCTCTCACTTTTCCGCACTAAGACCCAGAGACCCAGTGAATGTAAGCAGCATACTTAAAATCAACCACACATTTATAAGTAAACACAGATCTCGAACCCAGATGTGGGAGCTCAAATCACAAGCTTTGCACTACCCTCCACAGCCTCCTGTATCTCAGGAAAACGAGACTTGACTGAAGAGCCAAAGTCTATTTTCTGGCCTCTGACATCTCACTATGACCAGGTCTCTAACACTGTGGCTATTTGGAGAAGAAAAGGAACTATGTGGCAAGTGGTTGATTACTCAATTCAAATCAATAAGAGCCGGTCAGTCATTTGATGGCCTAATTGTTGATTTAGACAAAAAGTAGATTATAATTTGGGCAGCACAATGGCCATTTTTGGAGAACACGTGAGTATAATCATCCTAGCATGGAACAAAATTGCTACTGTAAATTTTCCTTTTGGTTTATTCTGTATCGCCTCTGGGTTACAATTTAATCCCACCTTTGCTCGGCCCCTCAGGGACACTGGGTCACTCTGCTGATTTACAGGGAAAGCGTTAGACCTCATTTTTCTTAAACTGAAAGACCAAAGCAGTCAGAGCAGAGACAACAGGGATGTGACAAGGCCACGAGGCAATCATGCGTCCCTCTCCGGGCGTACCTGCCTGAATGCTTATGTGAAATCCGGAAAGGACACTATGCCCTTCTTCTTGTGAAGTCTCTACTGATCACAGAAGCAGATTCAAATAATCTTTCCCGTTTTGCTCCTCTGGGCTGCTTGGCTTTGTAAACTGTCAGCAAAGCCGTCAAAGTGGGAAGCCAGATATTGCCATCTCTATAGGCAGATGCCGCCCAAATCTTGTCTGTGTGATGGCAGGCACAGAGGCCGGAGCAAACAGGAACAAACC
Organism: Acinonyx jubatus; assembly: GCF_027475565.1. Classification (NCBI taxonomy): domain Eukaryota; kingdom Metazoa; phylum Chordata; class Mammalia; order Carnivora; family Felidae; genus Acinonyx; species Acinonyx jubatus. The sequence continues at coordinate 202,189,983 of NC_069381.1, read as the reverse complement.
GTGTTGCTGCAATATTCCTGAATTCCCCAGGCTAATTAGGCCCTCACATTCTTTTATAACAGCGAAGCAAAAAACATCTACTTGGAGATTCCGTTAGAAGGCGTACACTTTCAAGACACGTGAAATTGCCCAGGTATTGCTGCGGGTAAAATGAAACCTTCCTCTCCGGCTTCGAGATCATTAGCTTTATGTTTTACAGCAAATCATCTGCCGTTCTTGCCTCCAACCAGAGATGCAGGGGAACCCGTCTCATCAGCCCCTGGGACAGCATTGCCTGCCACAATTACTGATCACGCCGCATCACGGAAGTGAGGGCTTGCAGGGCAGGGAGGAGGAGGGAGAAGCAAAAACACTGGCCGCTTCGTGGGGAGTCGTTACGCTGCGCCTGGCCCGGGAAGAAAGAGCCAGATGCTCCGTTTTACTTTATCTTTCCAACAACCCTGTGGAACAGGGTTGGATGGTTAAGCCCCATTTTACAGATGGAGGAAACGGAGCCCTGCCCAACATCAGAGTGAGCGGTGAAAAATCTTTGGAATGTCGTATGCAGAGTAAGGTAAAAAGATATCCGGCGGGTACATACATTGGAAAGTATAGCACTACATATAAATAATTTTGTTTCTGAAGCTGAGATATGAAATGAAAAGACCCTAAGGGTCAATTTTTGCCTTATATTCCTCCATTTAAAAGAGTGCAAAATATGAAATACACAAAAAAAATTGCCTGAGAACAATTTTATAGGAGTAAGAAATGGCCATCACAACCCTTAAGAAGTAGTTATTAAAGGGGCACCTGGGTGGCTCAGTTGGGTAAGCATCCAGCTCTTGGTTTTGGCTCAGGTCATGATCTCACAGTTCATGGGATCGAGCCCCGTGTCGGGCTCTGCGCTGACAGAGTGAAGACTGCTTGGGATTCTCTCTTTCTTTCTCTCTGTCTCTCTCCCCACCCCCCCACCCTCTGTTCCTCCCTCCCTCTAAATAAATAAATAAATGTAAAAAAGTAACTATTAAAAAGAAGTAATGAACAAATGAATAATAAGAAAAACAAGCTATAATATGATTAACACCGATAAATAACAACCATATGTCAGACTCTTCATTCTCAGCTTGATAGAATCCGTAACAGGATTCACAATAAGCAGCAACATTTTGCCGTGCATGTGCTGAGTGCACACTTGACTATCTCTGTAGAAAATACCTTTTACCAAGTGATGTTTCTTTCTGGTACAACTTGGGTTCTGCAGTGAAGAACAGAGTTCAGTTATTGCCTCTTTTGGAAGGGAAAGAGTTAGGAAAAAGAGATAGAAGATAAGTGATTTCTGTTACCCACCGAGATAAAGCAAAAGCATGGATCCATGCTCTTCAACTGCTTCGTGGATTTTTAAATCATTTTACAAGACTTCACAGAGCACACCTCAATTTAGAAGAAGAGCCATGAGACCTCCAATTAGAAATATAATTAAATGTCATTTGGGGACTAATAACCAAAGCTCGAAACATTATCTGGGTTGATGATAGCAGGGAAGGGTTGAGGTTGCCCTGTTCAGCTTCTGGTCAGAAATGCCAGCTGGTCATTAGACTCCAGTAAATTTCACGCACCAATGTATTTATTGCTGCTATAAACTGAAAATATGAAAGGAAGAAAAGGTAGGGAGCTATTGATTGCATGATAGGCCTTGGAGGTTCAGTTTGCTAGCCATTATTCCTTGATAACAAATGTGCCTTTTGGTTTTACCGGATCAAACTGGTTTCACTGACTGCCAATCTTTTGTGAAGATGGGCATAAAATAAAAATACACATACAAAAAAAGGGTGTATCTGTTTATAAAGGTATGACTTTTTGCCCTGGGGCAGGGGTCAGACCCCCAAACCTCGCTCCTAGTAAAGACCTGAGGGCATTTAGGACTTGGGACCTGGATCTTGGGAAACTTGGGTATTTTTGCTGTCCTGATTTCCCTGCAAAAGATGGGAATTCTAGGCGAGCTCTTGAGCTAACAAACGCTTTAGCTGCAGTAGGTCTAGAAATGGTGTTCTCCGGGGGCAGATTTTTGAGAGAGATTTGTAACTTCTTTGTTTTACTTTTAGATTTTAGAAACACACAGAGAAATTACAACTTGCCTCTGGTAGATTTCCCTCTTAGGCTAGTGTCTTTTTTGTGTTCATGCTGGGCTGTAGTGCTTAAGCCCGAGCCGAGAATATACTGCTTCTCCACCGGTCTGTTCAGCAATCAGGAGCGAGAATGCATGGCAGGAGAATGATTACAGAAATCGGAGTAACTTGAGGTTCGAGTAGCATTGAAGAATATCATGTAAAAGAAACAAAAACAAAAACAAAACTACGACACTTATTTATAAATAAATGAAGCAAGCAAGCGCGGATGTAGGCGGCTGTGAGGCCAGGGAAGAATGTGGCTTTTGCATAAATAGGAAGAAGCAGAAGAAGTTAGAAGATAAAGGAAGCGAGAGGAATTGAGCAGGTCAGCAGCTGTCTCTCGGTTTTGCAGGGCCTATTTTGGCAAATCTGGCATATGCGGTCATGCGTCAAGCTGGACTTTATGGGGAGTCCTATATTTACCAGGTAAATGACCAGATGTCTTTGCCAATGTGTAATAATTTCTGACGAAGGGATTTAAAATTCAGCCATGCCACCCAAAATAGGAAACTGGTTCTTCTTGCTTTAAAGGAAATTTATGGATAATTCAAGATAAGCCATCTGTGCACTAAGAAATACACATCCTACAGATGGTGAGAATTATAGGATACATAATACTGTTAATAATAGCATCATGTTCTGATGTATTGTATGAAAAATATATGTATATGTGTTCATCAGGTCCATTAAGGTGACATTTTATATTTATACACTGTAATTAGACTCCATCTCTGGAACAGGGCTGGGCACACAGTAGGCTATCAAGAAGTCTGGAGGGAAGGCAGGTGGGGGGGGGATGAAGGGAAGGAAGGAAGGAAGGAAGGAAGGACGGACGGAAGGAAGGGAGGAAGGAAGGGAGGGAATGGAAGGGAAGGGAAGGGAGGGAAGGAAGGAAGGGAGGGAGGGAGAGAGGGAGGGAGGGAGGGGAAGGGAAAGGAAGGGGAGGGGAGGGGAGGGGAGGGAAGAGAAGGGAAGGGAAGGGAAGGGAAGAGAAGGGAAAGGAAGGGAGGGAAGGAAGGAAGGAAGGGAGGAAGGGAGGAAGGAAGGGAGGAAGGAAGGGAGGGAATGGAAGGGAAGGGAAGGGAGGGAAGGGAGGGAGGGAGGGAGGGAGAGAGGGGAAGGGAAAGGAAGGGAAGGGGAGGGGAGGGGAGGGGAAGGAAGAGAAGGGAAGGGAAGGGAAGGGAAAGGAATGGAGGGAAGGAAGGAAGGGAGGAAGGGAGGAAGGGAGGGAGGAAGGAAGGGAGGGAATGGAAGGGAAGGGAAGGGAAGGGAGGGAAGGAGGGAGAGAGGGAGGGAGGGAGGGGAAGGGAAAGGAAGGGAAGGGGAGGGGAGGGGAGGGGAAGGAAGAGAAGGGAAGGGAAGGGAAGGGAAGGGAAAGGAATGGAGGGAAGGAAGGAAGGAAGGAAGGAAGGGAGGAAGGGAGGAAGGGAGGGAGGAAGGAAGGGAGGGAATGGAAGGGAAGGGAAGGGAGGGAAGGAAGGGAGGGAGGGAGGGAGGGGAGGGGAGGGGAGGGAAGGGGAAGGGAAGGGAAAGGAAGAGAGGGAAGGAAGGAAGGGAGGGAAGGAAGGAAGGAAGGAAGGAAAGAAGGACGGACTAAGCTCTAGGGTTATCTTGTGGAGTATCTGTTATGTATATTGATTGAAATTAAATACCCTAGACCATGTAACTGAGCGAATTTGGGGCTGACTGTGATTTGATAGAAGGCAGGAAATCGAGGTAGATGTTTTTTGTAGCCAGGTCCTCTCCTCCCTTCATAATGTAACTCTGATATTTACCTATGTTCTCGTACCTCAGGGTCAAACGTGGGCAGAGATGAGGTTGTAGATGCAGACCCTTCCAGGGTGGGTATGGGCAGGAACCAAGAGCTCTCATGCATCCTGAATTTGCAGTTACCTGAACTTATTTTGAAAAGAGGAGCCAATTCCTTCTTCCCATTGTGGCTGCCTCAGTATATGTATGGTAGTTTTGATTTATTTTAAGTTTTTTTTTTTAATTTCTATTTATTTTTGAGAGAGAGAGAGAGAAAGAGAGAGGGAATGAGAGCAGAGGAGGGGCAGAGAGAGAAGGAGACACAGAATCTGGAGCAGGCTCCAGGCTCTGAGCTGTCAGCACAGAGCCCGAGGCGGGGCTTGAACCAGAAAACCATGAGATCATGACCTGAGCCGAAGTCGGATGCTTAACCGACTGAGCCACCCAAGCACCCCTGATATCATATTTTGACTAATTTTGTTTTAAATCCACGTGGCGTGCTGGAGCCAGCTGTGTGGCTACTTCTTAATTTTTCAGGAAATCTGTGAACCAGTTGTTGAACACAGCAATTATTAAAAATTAACTTAAATAAACTTGCAATTAAACAAATTATATCTAAAAACAAAAGTAATGAACATTCAAACTCATTACCTCCAATTCCTGCATTCTACTATGCTCTGTGCCCTTGAGGTTATGTACTTCTCTCATATCTGTGTCGAGAAAACACTGTAAAATGGTAGACTACTGTGTTTATCTTCCCAACTCTTCATTCGTTCCGTGATGTCACATGGGCAGTTTGAAATTTGCCATGGTCGCAGTATTCACTTTACAGAAACCACCAAATGCTCCAACTCGGGGTGGGGTGGAGGGTTTGGTGAGAGAGGTTGAACTTCTGTCAGCACCCTACTGAGTAGACATCTTGTTTTTCATTGGGTCAGTATCTATCACTTCCTATCTGTGGAACTGCTTCCTGCTTCTAGTAGATAACCACCCTTTTCCTCTTTAGGTAGTTTTAGGGAGGCTTCCAATTATACTACCCCATTCCTTGATCACAGATAAAAGAACATGACCTAGGTTTGGCAAGTCAAAATTACCCTGACCATAGTGATAAGAGATGAGCATGTGATCTAGGCCAAACCAGTCAGTACTTCCCTGAGGATTTTCTAGATGGATTCTGGGAAAACCAAGGTTTCTCCTTTTGTTGCAGAGGAGTTAAGCTGGGATGATGTAAACCTAAGGCTGCCTGTGGCCATGTTTCCCCCAATATCCGCATCACACATAAGAAGCCAGTCCCCATTATGAGGGCCTGAAGCCAGCCACAGAGGACAGCAAAATCCCAAGGCAGAGGACAAGCTGGTGATAACATTGGAGTCCTTGGGGCAAGACAGGCCTTTCATCCATATTATTTCCACTTAGGAAGGTCAACAAATTCCTGTTTTTGCTTAAGCTCCTTTGAATTGGGTTTCTGTCACTTGCAGCTGAAAGTCTGACGAATACAGTTGATTTGAGATTATCCACTTCTCTCTTGTTGCCTCTCTGTTTTCTTGGTTCATCAATTATACATATGTATGGATTGTATGTTGATACTGTAAAATTGATCTATAGAAAAAAAAGTCAATCTAGAAAACCAGATGTAGTCTTTCAGGAAATCCATAAGTCTCTTTTAACCAGTACTTCCAAGGTTTTGCTGCCACCATGGGGATTGGGGTAATAAAATGTACAGGTTTATCACCTTTAAACTCAAAGTCTGCCAAGAAGAAACAAGATTCCAAGACTACAATTCATTAGTGTTGCTCTAGCAGAAGAGCTGTGTGATGGCAGGAATATCCCTTGAAATGAAATCCTCATGAAAGGACTGGTTGGTTCGCTGTCTTGATTAAGTTACAGAAGCTGAAGCCTGCCACATTGCTTCCCCGCAGACCTGATTAAGTAATTGGTATAGGAAAGAAAAAAATTGGATAAAGAAAAATTTAAAAAAAAAAAACTGAGGGAAAAGAAAAATGGGGTTGGAAAAGACCAGAAACTAGTTTAACTCCTTGTGCCTTAGTCCTGTCCTAGTGGACAGGAATAGTGCCACACTGGGACCCAGGGTTGGCTCCTTCTGTTGGTAGGTTGGGCACTTAGCAGGGGGAGTAGGCATGTCAGCCTTGGGGAAATAAAAAAAAGTTAAATGGTCAAGATGCCCCATGTTATGATGGTATGAAGTCTTCTTGTCCAGCCACCCTGATGCTTCTTGAATGGGTGATATGACATGGCTTTGATGGCCATGATAGGAATTGTGTGTAGGCTCAATCACAGAGACCTCGAACAGAAGCATCCTGTGCCCAGTGCCCGTGGTGTTACTAGTTTCTAACAGTGACTCCTACCACCTAAGGGGAACAGCAGAGTTGTCTCCACCAGACTCACTTACCACCATGAGTTTAGTTATTAGACTTCACTACATTCTATTGAGGCTTTCAGACCTCCTAGAGATTCAGGGAACTAGTCATCAGACCTTTAATTTTTTATTTCCCCACTGAAACCAGCCAGTTATTTCTGTTACTTACACTTAAGCTTCTTGACCGACTCACTGAGACAACACAGCACCAAGGTCATGGTTAGGAAGGCAGTGATAAACATGAAGGCCAATGTGAGGAGTGGGGTTCAAAATGAAAGAGTAGGGAAATCATCAAAAATTAAGGTGTGATGTGTGTGTGTGGACTGTTTGGATATGCAGCTCAAGCAGAAAGCCCTGGGCAGCCTACTGAAATCCTACCTGCTTTAAAGAGTGGGTCCAATGGCTCAAAACTCCAGGCTACACTAAAATGCAGGAGGCTCAGACCTTTCCAGACAATAGAAATTAGAAAGTGGGAAGGTTTCGTAATGAATATGGTAATTTTTCCCAGAACTGGTATTTTAGTTGGAAATATGTAATTGTAGTAATACATCTGTTGAACTTCAAATGAGGCAGATAATAGGGTATAAAAGGTCATATTACTCATCATATACAATCTCTGTTCCAAAACACACTGCTCAGAGCAAAACTCTTCTAGAAGATATTATTCTATGTTTCCTATCTTGGAATATAAAAATATAAACAATTTGCATTTTGTTAAATGAACATTTTCTTGGAAAGCATCCATTCATCACCATCTCTCCTTGGATTATTTAAATTTGAGTGAATCACCATCATAAAATAGTTAGAAATCACTCACTTATTTTTTTCTTATTAATATTTGACGCCTAATAGCACTTTTTCATCAGATAATGCTTTTTCCAAACGTTTATTCCTAATTAATTTCTTCAGTTTACCATATTCTTGCATCGGTTTACTCTCAATCTTTTTTTTATTATTACGTTCTTTTTGAAAATGATCATCTGGAGCCACCACTATTTCATCACCAGTTAGAGGATTTTTCTGCTTACCATTAATGGACTGTGGTCGTCTTTTTGAATTTTGCAGAGCAGGAGATAATGAAGGTGATGCGGATGGAACTGAGTCACCAGGCTTTGGGTGCCATGAGAGACCACATGGTCTGATGGGGAGTCATTTTCTCCAGGAAAGGGAGTGGCTCTTTGCCCTGATGACTTCCGTTCTGTCCTTGGATTGTAGGAAAGTATATGGGCTGGAAAGATTAAGTCACGAATAAGGTACAGCAACTTTTGGACAAGTAAGATCCTGTGTGGTTGACTGATCTGCTTTTGTCACCTGGGACCCTGGTCTCTTCTGGCTCCTTCCTCATCAGGACCACAAGTTTAAGAACAGTAAAACTCTCCCTGACTCTAGAATACCTACAGTTCAAAATCCGCCTGAGAAAAAAAATGATTCAGGGTGCTGGTGGTTAAGGACAAGAATGTTAATGGAGAGGAATCCAGGCATTCTTTGAGAATAATCAGGGAAAGCAAATTATTTAGTAAGATTTCTTTGATTTAAAGAAAAATTTTTTATGTGTTTATTTATTTTGAGAGAGAGAGAGAGAGAGAGAGAGAGAGAGCGCATGAGCAGGGGAGTGGCAGAGAGAGAGGGAGAGAGAGAATCCCAGCAGGCTCTGTGTTGCCAGTACAAAGCCTAAAGTGGGTCTCAAGCTCATGAACCATGCTATCATGACCAAGATTCCAACGTGTAACTGACTGAACCACCCAGGTGCCCCAAGGTTTCTTTGATTTTCTCCTCCTCCTCATTCTGCCCCTCTGTTATACTACTTATGTGTTTTTCCGAACTTTGGAGTGCCAAGTGCCAAAGCAATGGGCTCGCTGTGCTGTGGTTCTCCTGATTAAAACTCCAGTCTTAAAAGTCCCATGTTTCACCCTGTGGGTCCCATCAAGGCCCCCACATTTGTGGTGATGTACAAAATATCACTTTCAACAATCAACTCATGGTGAAGTTATAAACCAAGTGTTTGCTCCCTAACACTAGCATTCAAATGAGGTTGACCATAATGGAATATTGTCAGATATATGAGCTCAAGGATTTTCTTTCCTACTTCTCATGTTCCAGGTCTATTGAATAATTGATGCTCACAACTGAATGCACAGAGAACCCACGGATATTTATGTGGTTGAACCAAAAAGCTGAATATAGACCTTCCAAACATATGACAATGTATAATTTGGGGCCATCCGACATGAACTTAATACTGGAAAAGCAACTGATGCTTTGCTAAGAACGTAGACTTCAAATATACTAGTATACTTCTAAATCAGAGGCAGAGTATTGAAATAGCCTTGGATCTATGCTCTCCGTGATTGCATTTACAACACCATTTACTGTAGAATCTATTGCAAAGGCCACCATTCTTAAATCGATCCCCAGCTTTAAGACAAAGAATTAGGTATCTCATAGCTGGGACAGTAGTAAAGGGTTGAAGTAACCACTGAAGAAGTTATTTTTCAGTCCTAATGTTACATATGTGAATGGAAAAAAAAAAAGCCTGTGCGTTTAGTCATTTGCTTATTTACATTATACTACCAGATACTCTCAGGAAAAGAGAGAGAAAGGTGGAGAGAAAGGTGAATTATGAATTGTCTCTCAAAAGTAGGTAGGTAGGTAGATACACAGTCAGGTGGATGAGACAGACAAGGGCAATCATTGACCTCCATGTGGTCATTGAGATATGTGTTGGCTACTGTAAAGACAGTATAGCATAGTGGCTCATGGTCTAGCTTTGGGCTCAAATTCTGACTTTTCCCCTTACCAACCGTGGTAGCTTGAGGCAACTTCCCTGAGCACTCTGGGAATTAATTTCTTCATCTGTGAAAGAGGAATCCCAGTAGTCTTCATCTTAGCGAGTCTTTTTGAGGATGACGTTAGAATAGCTCTTCGCAAAGTGTGGTCTTCTTAAAGTGTGGTCTGGGGCCTCCCGAAGTCCTTGAGATCCTTTCAAGGGTTCTGCAAGAGCAAAACTATTTTCATAATAATGTGAAGACATATTTGCTTTTTTCACTCTCTTTTTCTAATAATACTAAGCTTTTACATGCCTTTTCCTTCTTTTTCTTTCATGAGTGTACAATGGAGTTTTCAAGAGGCCACCTGATATGATAGCTCAACAGATTGAATGCAGAAGATACAAGAATCCAGATTTCTTCTATGAAGCTAGACAGTAAAGAGATTTACAGATGTGTAAACAAAATCACTTCTCAGATTTTCTTGTTTTGAAACATGCATTATTTTTTCATTAGAAAGTATTTGTTAACATTTTACCATAATTTACATCTGAAATTGATGATTTATCTCAGTCGTTATTTCTAAATGAATTAATGACTGTTTTGGGTATTTTCTCAGCTTTAATTTCTAGTGCTACAAATATTGATAGATATGACCTACATAAACAGAAGCCCTTTGGTGTCCTCAAGGGAGAATGTAAATGGGGCCAAACACCAAAAAGTTTGAGAATAACTAAATGAAATCATTGTCTGATACGTAGAACGACCAGTATGAGACCTAAAATCTAGATTGTTTGTGATGGGGATTCTGTTGATGACTCAGTGGAAAAACAGTGGTCAAGGAAGCCAAAGGATTGAAACCTAAGATGAGTTTAGAATAGCTGGTCTAATCTGCATCTCTAGATTTAAGAGGTGGTGAGTAAATTAACCTGGACATTGGTCATATTTGCCAGATTGTATTTATCATGATAGGGTTACAAACGGAGGTGGGAGATTGTGCTGGCATGGAAGTAGCTGAACGTCGACTTGGAAAGACAAAACTTTTACATAGATAACTCATTGTCTAGGATTACAAAATAAGGGCTTGTATCAGTGGAGGAAGGAAGGGGTATTTGTGACGGGGTGTGATAAAAGTCAAAAAAGACCAGGAGGTGTGGGAAGAGTCACAGAAGGTTATCTTTGAAGGGACATGTGGTTATCCTTTGTAGCAAACATTTTATTTTTATGTTTTAAAATTCTACAAGGATTGCGTGAATAGGTTTTGTACTTAATTATTCTAACTGTCCTAAGTGGGAATTTTTTGTGGGGAGGGAGCTTGGGCAGTGAAGTTGAACCTTTAGCCCTCTACTCAATCATCCTCTTCTATCCTGAGATGATTTTCATAAACAGTTTGGTAAATATCTTTCCAGGCCCTTTTTAAAATTCATTAAAGAGAGAATAATAAAATCAAAACTTACAGCCCTTTCCAAATGCCAAACGTAATTCTTTCCAGACCATACAATCTTTATACAACTCATAGAATCTTCACAGATCCCATAAAGCATTTATCATTATTGTTCCTCTTTACCAGCGGTGGTGAGGGGAGAATCTGAGGCACAGAGGCTAAGCACATTGTACAAGGTCACAGAACAAACTTCATTTAAACAGATAGACGTATATAGTTAGGAAGGTATATGGAAACATGGTGGTTTCTGTAAGTGTGTTTTTATATAAATGGGATTGTGTCATGCATGCCGCTGTATTATTTGTGTCTTTCACCTAAAATGGAACCTCACTGTATTTGACTTAGAAGTTCCAAAGTCTTTGAAATGGGTGATCACACGATCAGCTTCATGAACATTTTCGGCTGCTGGGTTATAAGCATGAAGGTGTTCAATATTTCTCCATCCAAAGCCAATCTAATCTCCCTCTCAAGCCTCTTAATGGCATCTAGGCTTGATCTCTCGGTGATTCAGACAAGAACACACTCATTAAGTCCAACTTAAAAGTCCCATCTCCCTTCCTCACGTCCTCGTTGTGGGCCTGTACTGCCGAGGCTCCTGTCTCTGCCAGTTAGGACTGGGGTGGCGGGTAGAGGTGCTGGTGGTGGTCCAAAGGGGCAAATGTCACTTCACTTGCCTGGGAGCAGAGCCAGAACCAGTTGGTGTTTGGCCTCCTGTGTGGCAGCAACTGGACACTGGCTTCATTAGGAGACATGCATGAGTTCTTCTGGGCCCTCAGGACCTCTGTGAGGGGCAGGTGGCTGCCTCTGAGTGCTTTTCACTAAGCTAGAATCCTTAAAGTCCTCCTGATATGGGAAGGAAAGAACTGTACCATCTTTTGTGAGCTTTATGTGGAGGAGAAAAGGTCTCCAGTGAGAAACTGAAACCCCATGGGGTGCCTGGGTGGCTCAGTTGGTTAAGCATCGAACTCTTGATTTTGGATCAGCTCATGATCTCACAGTTCATTGGTTTGAGCCCTGCGTTGGGCTCTGTGCTGATGGGGTGAAACCTGGTTGGGATTCTCTCTCTCCCTCTCTCTCTTCCCCTCCCCAGCTTGTGCTCTCTCTCTTTCTCTCTCTCTCAAAATAAATAAATAAACTTAAAAAAAAAAAGAAACCCCTATCCCATGCAGGTTCTTGGCATGTGACTTTACATGTGTAATGGGATGCCCAAACAAGAAATAATTAATATATATAGGAACCTAGAACGCTTGGAGGTCCAGAAGAGACAAATTCAAAAACGCTCTGTAGGTCTGTTCTCACAAGCCAGGGCACAATGTTGCCAAAGATGAGCTCATACTAAAAAATTACAAACCACAAGAAGAAAACCACCGTGAGAGTCCAAGTATGTCTGTATGTGCAACACACAAGAGAATGAGCCCCCAGAGAACTAAAACTACCACAACAATATGAAAGAGATGATGATATAAACCTTTAAATGATTAAAATGGGAAAAAAAACAATCAGTAAGAAAAATGAAAATGTAACTATATTTTTCTTTATCTTTTATGGAATTATTTTATATGTTTAGCTTTTTAATATACCTATACTTTATTCAGAAGATATTTATTCAGAAAAGGGATCTGGCTTATTTTTGCCAATGGGTATCTCTCTTCCCCAAATCAGTTTTTGAATAGTTTCCCTTTTCTTCACTGATTTTGAAATGCCAAGATGGTCATAATAAATTCTTAAATATTTCATATGGATGTGAATCTATTTTAAGATGCTTCTCCATTGTCTATTGCTATACCAACACACTCTTAATTAATGTAATTTTTTAGCATGTTTTGATGTTACTTGGGAAAAGTGGTCTTTCACATTTCCTGCTCTGCATTTTTTCCAAATTAGTTTCTACCTTTTAAATTCTAGATCATGCATTCTCAATGGAAGCAATATCACCCTCAAGAAAGTGGGAATTAGGTGCTGGAGGGTGAGAGATCTTACTCTTTCTATGGTTAAGCACTTGATAGATAAACGTATAGTACTTAGGGTATGTTCTATGTGTATGGTATTAAAATTTCATGGGGGTGATTAGGAAAAAAATGTTAAAATGTCTCTTAAAGTGCTGATAATAATAACAACAATGATAATACAAAGATTATAAGGCACATTGCTAGGTGAACTTTAGAATTAGCTTGTCAATTTCTCCTGCTGATTTTTGCAAAAAAAATTAACAAAAAAAAGGCCTTGGAGACCAGAGAGATGACATGGTTTGACCTAGGTCACATTGCAAATTAGGAGCAGATCTGGGATGAACACCCACTCTTGACTTATACTCCTAGATTCTCTTCACTGTACAACCTATTCTGATTTATCTTGGCACCTTGAATATGAACTCTTTTCCAGGCCTTTGAGCATGTTCTGTGCATCAGACAGCCCTCAGCATGTTGCCCATAACCCTTTGTCCTTAGTCCAGGGAGGATGCTTCTGCATATGCCAGTGGATGTCCATCGTCTGGCCCATTCCATTCTTTCCTCAATTCCATTTCCTTTCTTAGATCCTGGCTGGTCAGTAATGGCATCGGTTGGGACCCTCCAGTTAAGAGCAGAAATAAGTATGCCACCATGAAGCCCTAGAGTTTGGGTTCCAGGCTCTACTAAAGTAGAAGCTCAGAGGAGTGGAAGATCTGCAGGCTCTCTTGATCAGGAAAGGCTAAGAGATTGTAGGGGAGGAGAGAAGATGAATACAACAAGGGAAAGAGAGCATGCCCATAAAAGAGAGGAAGCAAAACGTTGACAATTGCTGAAGCTTGTTATCTCAAACCTTTCTCTACTTTTGCATAATAAGAAGTAAACAAAAGAATTATTTCTCATCATGTCCAAGTGCTGTATTTTTTCACCAGCTCACACCTCAAGTCTATTTCTGCTGATCAGTGAAGCAAGGGGCATTATCCGTATTTTTTTTTCTTTGATCCATTTATCTCTACTACTTCTGATGCCTTCAGGGAAGGGAATAGCAGGACAAAACACTTAAGGAGAAAAAAAGCTCTTGTACTTAGCAGGTGGCATCTGTAATTCTCTCTGGCTATTGATTACAGTAATCCCTGATGGCTACAGAGCGCTCTCCAGCTGGTCTCTTACAATTCCAGCTAGGATCCCCAGCCAGATGTGACCAATGAGCTCTGCCTCCTAGTATTCTCCCTTGTGTAGTCCCCTCCCACATTGTATCAGGCCTGGCACTGAATATGAGAGAAATGATAGTATCTCGCTTCAAAGATTAGGTTCTAAAACACACTGCGGCTTCCATCTCGGGCTCTCCTTGTCTCTCATTACTTGCTCCAAGGCAAGTTAGCTCTCATGTTGTAAGAACCCTGTGAAGAGGCCAACATACTGAGGAACTGAAGCTGCTTTCTCACAGCCATGTGAGTGAGCTTGAATACGGAGCCTACAGCCCAGTCGAGCTTTCAGATGACTATAGCTTCAGCCTGCAGCTTGGATACAACCTCATAAGAAACCTGAGCTGGAATCACCCAGCCAAGCTGCTCTCATGACTGTTAGAAATTGTGTGAAATATTAAATATTTGCTGTTTTACGGTGCTAAGTTTTGGGATAATTTGTTACACGGCCATAGATAACTAATACACTTCCTCTGTGCTGGCCCTAGCAGTACATACTTGGGGGTGCTTTATCCCTGAAAGCAGTCCTGTTGGGAAGTCTTTTCATTATGTGTCTAACAGGATCCCGTAAATGTCCACTGTCCAAAGAGAACCATGCATCCTTGCCCTGCCCCCTGGGAAAGTGTAGCTGACTTTGACCGTAGACTCCTCTCCTCACCTTGAAGTTACAAGGGGGCAGGCACCAGGCTCTGTAGCTTCAAACTTCAAGGAACAATAATCTTCCAAGAATTCTTTTGTGCTCTATTTTAGGATGGGTCTGTGTATTTGTTATTAGGGCTGTTGTAATAAATATCCACAAACTTAATGGCTTAAAATAACAGAAACTTACTGTCTTACATTTCTGAAGGCAGAAGACTAAAACCAAGTGTCCACAGGGCCACCATTCCTCCAAAGATTCTAGAGGAGGATCTTTTCTTTCTTCTTCCAGCTTCCGGTAGCTTCAGGAATTCCTTGGCTTATGGCTGCATAACTCAAATTTTTGCCTCCATGTTTACATTAATTCTCCTTTGTCAGAGTCTTTTCCTCTTCTATCTCTTATAAGAACACCCGTCATTAGATCTGAGGCCCACCTGGCTTATCCAGGATGAACCTTAATTATATCTGCAAACATGCTTTTTTCCAAATAAGGTCACATCCACCAGTTTTGAGGGGGAAGACAAATGCATCTTTTTAGGGGCTACTATTCAACTATAGTCTGTGAGTTCCTTTATCTCAGTAGATACCAAGTGGCAAGGAATTAGTAATTACTCTTGGATTCCCTCTCATTTAGCTTGTTAATGACACTTCTCTCTTTCTCTCTCATTTTGGCTCAAGATGGATGTTGGGCTCAAGATAAAGTGACTGGGTAAGCTGGTTTACACCTCTTGACCCATGCAAGTATTAAGAGCCACGCTTTCACTTTCAAAATTGTCCCAGTTGGGATAAGTTACTTGAGCACCCACGTAAGGTTTTGGCCAACTTTTAGTAATTCTTGCAGATAGATGTCTAGAACCTTTCTTTAGAAACTTTGGACACTTGGTACCAAATAATCTAAGAAATAACAAAAAAGTTTTATTTAACATCCAATTACAGTTACTATATTATTAATATTCATTTCCTGAATAGGAAAAATCCCCAGAGGTTTGGGGGTAATATAATCATATAGCATGTGTCATGAGGAAGAAGAAAAGGGACAGAGAGTGAATATTTCCGTGGTTGCATTTTTACAAAGCAAGGCTGAAGAGACGTGGTCTGGAAATGTCATGAAGCATGGACAGAGTTCTCACCCTAGAGGTCTTCTAGAATTGGGGGCTATTAAAATAGTATTTATCAGTGTCTGATTCTACAAGGAAAGGATAGGATATTTGGCCCTTACTCCCAGATCCCTTACTCCAAATTATAGTGGGTTAAGAGCAGGCTCACACTGGGCACCTGGGTGGCTCAATCGGTTAAACGTCCGACTTCAGCTCAGGTCGCAGTCTCGCAGCTCGTGAGTTCAAGTTCCGCGTTGGGCTCTGTGCCGACAGCTCAGACCCTGGAGCCTGTTTCGGAATCTGTGTCTCCCTCTCTCTACCCCTCCCCGCCTCATGCTCCATCTCTCTCTCTCTGAAAAAAATAAATGAACATTAAAAAAAGAGAGAGAGAGCAGGCTCACATGTAGGGGGCAGGGAAAAAATCCCAACAGGTAAAGAACGAGGCTAGGTCAGCCAAAGCCACCATCTATGGTCAAACTGGCTTCATTGGGTTGATTAATTGATCCCCCCTCATGATGTTGGGCATTGTATACCCAACTGCCAACATGGGTGGGGAAGCCCAGGTGAAAGGAAAATGAGCCTTGTCAATGTTCCCCAAAAGAGGGTTCTTTGCTTTCATTATTTGTTTACTCATTTGTATTTGTATACCAAACTTTTCATGCTCTGCTCTATTCTAGTGACTTAGGAAAGATTTGCTGGGCGGTACGTTCTCAGTTTCTTCCTATGTAAAGTGAAAGTGCTACATATCTTCTATGCTTCTTAACCATTTGGGATGATAATCACCTCTTCAACTGGCCAATTACTACTCACCTTCCAGATGGTAACTTAAATGTCAGTTCTTCTAATACTCTGTTCTGAAGATGACCTCACCCCACGCCTCCCAGGTTAGGATAGGTACTCAATTTATGTGTTTCTTTTGCCACAGGATAACCATACTTTATTAGAATCGCCTGTTTAATTGTGTAGCTTCTCTTCAGGAGAAGAGAATGGTCTCTATTTTGTTTGGTCGTTAATTTTTACCCATAGAATCTGACATGCAGCCAGTATCTGATTAATATTCGTTGAATGATTGGAAAAACTTGATGTATCGGTGGTTCTTACCCACTTAGGGGCACTTGAATAATGAATGAAATCTATGGACCTTTTTCTCAGAAAATTTCAAGGGATTCACAATTACCATCCAGTCTCAGTCATGGATTCTGGGTTAATAACCCGCAGGCTCATTGACTTGTCATCAAGTCTCTACCAGCCCTGACATTCTAAGATTCTATAAAACCAGAAGCCTCCAAACCTCCCAGAATATGGCCCTCAGGGACCATCCCATGACGCAAGGGATGAAACAGAGTTCAACACAATCACAGTGAACTATCACAAGGCTCTAATTATTAATGCCTGTATATAATAAAAGGTATTTTAGGAAAGGGAAGTGCAGAAGCATCAAGTCATGGGGGTTTTGAATTCGGAAGGACCTTACAGATCATCCAGCCAATCCCCTGTTCAAAGCAAGAATCCTTGCTATTCCAGGCCTGAGGAGAAAACACCCACCCTCCTCCTTGAATGCAACCAGATAAAAGGAACTCTCAACTTTTAAGCAAGATTTGAAAACTGGTGGCCCACAGCTTGTATTTAGCTTAGAATCCTCTCTCCCCGCCCCGACAATAATGTTTTAAAATTCAGAGAATTTCGTGTTAAAAAATCCGTATGTCTAGATTTCCCCATGAAACTGTAAGATTGAAAAACACTGGCTGCCCTTTGCCCCGTGGAAATATGGCTAGAGCTGAAGAGATCCCTAGTACTTGTCTCTCCAGATCACTACTATCTTGACTACTCCTTCTACTTAGGTACTACCTGGTCTGATTCGGTCTGTACCTTCCTATGCCCTGCAGGCCAGGTTAGGCTGGAGGCAGAGCGGAGAGCCCTGGTTTGGAGTTTTGCCAATTTCCATAGTGTATTACTCCCACCGTGGTAAATTTCAAGCTAGCAATCTGATGTCACTCTGCTAGATTTCTTAAAATTTAACAATTCTCTTTCATGAATCCGTACACATTGGCAGAGTGACCTTAAAATGTTAGGAAAACCAAGGTCACTTAAGTTGAACCAAACTTTACTTCCTGTAATTCCCACCTGCATTCTCACATCTTCTCTCTGCATTAGTACAGAACACACTTCAAGCTTTATCATAAGGCACCCTTGCAATTATCTTTAAAGGAGGAACTATTACTCTTTACTATCAAAGCTGCAAAATCTGTCTCTTAATTTTGATAATTAAAGGAGATCATAAAAAAAGCTGATATGACATTAGAAAAACAAGGAAAAGGAAAAGCCAAACATGATAAGCGTAGTAATCTCAGAGCAGTAGGATTATATGTGATTTTATTTTATTCCGTGTACTCTTGAGTATTTTCCAATGTTTCTACAATCAATATATATTGCTTCTATCAGTGTGCCTCCATCAGACTCTAAAGAAAACTTGATCATCTCCATCTTACTATGTGTTTCGTATAGCCTGAAATAAACTCTACTTTGTCAGATGGGAAGTGAAATGATCTTCAGATCACCAGTGTTTACTTAGGACGGCACATTGGTGAATGATTTGGTATAAGTTAACCATGTTAGCTAAATGTTTCTGTGAAGTAAGAAATATGAAAGATTGAAAATGAGGCTAGACACACGAGGAGAGCACCCTGGTATAGGACAAAAAGAACTAAAGTAGTTGGAAGAAGATAGTAAGCTGCATTTTTAAAGAGTCACTTTCTATTTATCATATATTTTTCCTGATGAAAGAGTGGTACAGGAAGTAGCTTATTCCCTCTATTTTGTCAACAACCTCTCAGTAGTAATAAGGTAAATTTCACCACACTGGCGAGGATAACATTCAGGAAGTTTCAGTTATTTGGCCTTGGGTTCATAATATCTCCTAAGTGTCTAAAGCTGTTTTGCAGATCAAACACATATACTCATTGGAGTCACACACACACACACACACACACACACACACACTCGTTTCTGATTCTCTCCTAGCACTACCTTTAAAATAATAATGTCTGCATAAATTCCTCAATAAGAAAAAAAGAAAATCTTTTCTTGTGTGATAGGCTGATGATGTCTGATTTATATAACACTTGACAAATATTAATTCAATTAACAAATTCTCTGAATAGTTTTTTAAAAAAATCCCAAAAGAAGACAATTCTACCCACACTGAATATCTAGAAAACTGACTAATAAAAGTAGATTTTTTTTACAAATAGAATAAATACACTTTTATAGCTAAAAAAAAAATAGAATAGAATCAGTAGACCTGATTGTGATGTTAAAGATAAGCTTGGTTTAAGTCAAATATGCAAGAAGTGGTGACCTAAAAGAAATCAAGCATAATGTTTATAAAATTTTTCTCCTTTTAGAAAATGCCTGTGTAATTACCCTGATGGGTTGAAATACACAAAATAAACTAACATCATCGAGTTCATTATGATTCTCAAAAGCACTAAAGCTCATTAGTCATATTCAGAGAATTTTCAGGAACCACTTTACTTTTCTGAGAATTGGTCACTAAAGAGGAAGAATAAATTCTGTGCAATCTGCAGCTCGGGGTATTCAGACAGTCATGGAAAGAAAGTTCTTTATAAATTTTAGTTAAGAAACACATAAGGAATAATACAATTAAAATACCACCATTTGGCAGCCCTGAATGAAATAATAGGTTAGGTGAAGACTGGCAACATCTATGAAAACAGACAACCAGACATGACGAGCTCTCCATGCAACGCAAAATGGATTCATGAATAGGACAGAAGTATTACTACCTGAAAATGAAACCCAAACCTAGCTGAAACCTTAGATCAAAGTGCCAGTTTATGGGAAGTAAAAGGGGAGAGGAACATGGTAAGTAACACCATGAGGATGTGACCAGCAAAATCCAGAGTGTGGGAATGTTAAAGGGCAAATGACTTCGTTTCTTTTTTTTAAGTTTATTTATTTATTTTGAGAGAGAGAACTGTAAGATCATGACCCTAGCCAAAACCGAGAGTCAGATGCTTAACTGACTGAGGAACCAGGCACCCCATGACTTAGTTTTTTTAACAAATAAATGACAAAGAAAAAAGCTGGTGGGGGGGGACTTACAGATTTAAAACAAGCATTGCAAGCAAGTCAAAGATGCAGACACTGATTCAAACACTTCAAGTGTAAAACACTTGAGAAACGAGCAACAAAAATTATAATTCTCTGTGTATTTGATTATATTAGCAGCTTACTGTTATTTTTGATGTGATAATGGTATTGTGGTTATATATTTTTTTAAAAGAATATCTTTTTCAGATACAGACTGAAGTATTATGGGTGAAAGCGTGTGCCCAGCATTTGATTCAAAATACTCTATGTGGACATGACAAGTATATGTCAAACACGATGGGCCACGTGTTGATGGATGTTGAAGCTGGCTGATTGACATGTGTAGATGTGTTATATTTCTTTTCCTGTATGCTCTCCCCCTCCCCAGTCTCCATCCTCTCTCCACCCACAAAAGGGATTCCATTCCTTACCTTTCGCAGCTTCTTGCTCCCCAAGTTCAGCTCTCTGCACCACCTACCTGCTGAATTCTGTGGTTCAGGTTGTGCAGATTGTTGTGTTACCCCTCCAATTGGTTTTGTAGGTGTGTAGGATGGTGTAGTGTTGGTCTGGCTGTATTTCATGGATGCGAGACACACAAAAAGTTACCATGCTGTTCCGCCATCTTGGCTCCTCTCCTAGGTGTGTTATATTTCTATCTCTATTAAGAATATGTTAGCAATTATAACAATACTTCCTAACAAACAACTAGATGTGTCAGTAGCCTATAGCAATGAATATATATTGCTTATGGTTTTGAAATCAACTGTGAATTGTCTAAGTGGTACAGTTTCTTTGGGTCAGGCTCATTCATGTGTCTGGTATTGGCTGGCTGTCAGCTGACCTAGGATGGCCATGGTTGAAGCACTGAGGTGACAGCTTTGTTTCACAAATCTCTCATTCTTCGGCAGGATAGACAGCCATGGTTTTATTGCACGGACAGAGCTGCAACAGGGCAAGTTAAACATGAAAAGCCTCTTGGGGCACCTGGCTGACTCAGTGAGTTAAGCGTCTGACTCTTGAACTCGGTTCAGGTCATGATCTCATGGTTCCTGACATCGAGCCCCGCATTGGACTCTGTTCTAATGGTCTGGAACCTACTTAGGATTCTCTCTCTCCCTCTCTCTCTGCCCCTCTCTCTGCCCCTGCCCTGCTCTCACATACTCTGTCTCTCTCAAAATAAGTAAATAAATGTAAAAAACAAACATGTAAGGCTTCTTGTGACCTAGGCTTGAAACTAGCTTCATTCCATTGGCCTCATCAAGTCACATGGCAAAGGGGAAGGGTACAACACAGTTATGTGTCAAAGGATCTGGACATAAGAAAAGGTAGAGAACTGAGACGAGTATATGCTTGGAACTTTCCATAATTAAAAGTTTGTGTTTTTTTTTTTAATTTTTAAAAAACATTCAGGGGCGCCTGGGTGGCTCATTCGGTTAAGCGACTGACCTCAGCGCAGGTCATGATCTCACGGTTCATGGGTTCGAGCCCCGTGTTGGGCTCTCTGCTGAGAGAGAGCTCAGAGCCTGGAACCTGCTTTGTGTCTGTCTCCCTCTCTCTGCCCCTCACCCACTCGTACTCTGTCTCTCTGTGTCTCTCGAAAATAAATAAATGTTAAAAAAATGAAAAATAAAAATTAAAACATTCATTTATTTTTGAAAGAGAGATGCAAGCTAGGGAGGTGCAGAGAGAGAGGGAGACAGAGGATCCCAAACAGCCTCCACACTGTCGGTGCAGAGCCTGATGCGGGGCTCAAATTCACAAAGCATGAGGTCATGACCTGAGCCGAACGAAGTCAGTCGCTGTACTGACTGAGCCACCCAGGTGCCCCCAAAAGTTTGTTTTAGTGGCCGTGTGCAAAATAGACAAGAGCAACAACTGAATGGATAAAAACAGTATTTTGATATGAAAACAGTTTATGTGATGAATTCAGACGATTTTGCTAATTTTTTAACATACATCATTGATAGGAAAATAATACCTACTTCTGATCTTTGAAGAGATCATGGTTATGAGAACACCTATAATTTTACTTTCAGGTCAAATAAATTATTTGATTATGTGTGCTGTATCTCATTTAAAAAATAATGCAAGGTAAGTTACTGTGAATGTGTTATCAGATAAACTGTCAGAATACTTTCGCAGCATTGCATGCGAAAGCAAAATACAAACCAACAGAAAGCTTGGAAACAATCTAAATGTGTAACTTATGCTATATACATAAAAGGATGCCTTGCATTCGTTGACAATAAAGTTGTAGAAGTATACTTGATCGTGATAATGTAGGCTCATTTTGTAAAACCATACGTAATTGTTTAGATTCACAGATTGTACAGACACCTAAATGGTAACAGTGCTTTTCCTTAAGGGCCAAGATTTTTTTTTTCTTTTCACATTGTTTATAATAAATTTCTTTAAGCAAGACCATCTTCATGAAATCCAGGGTCTTTGACATACTGTTTGAGGAAATACGCGATGGAATCCAAGAATCACTGTTGTAAACGAAGCCATTAGCTATATCCACATGGGCATAATTAATTTACATGTTAAATTCTTAGTCTTGGTAATGATTGCTCAGTTGCTGACTGTTTATGCTACCTTGTTAGAAGATCCATGGAGTGAAAATAGTCAAATCAATTGCACATCGCCATGGCTTCATACCGTGAGGTTTGCTAAAATGAGGAAAACCTGGACTTTCTCCAAAAACATGTTCCCGTAAGGCAAGATGGGATACGGACCTTGACTAGAACTATGTAGAGGTATCCATAGTGGAGAAGCCTTTGCCAGTATCAGGTGCAATCAAGGAGGCAAAAGGGAAAGACTCACAAAATGAGTTGGATATGTTTTTTTTTTTTTTAATTTGACTAGCCAAAGTCTGTATCTCGTGTGGCCTTAAGGGGAACAAGGGTCAATAAACGTTCAAAGTTCAAATAGTTGAAACTATTAAACATGGAATGATTTTTGTCCACCATTTTGAAGACAATAAAAATGACAACTCCTTATTTTTGTCTGTTGGCCGTGTGTAGACAATTTGGGCTAAATATTCCAAGGCCTTCCTGTACCTATTGGCAGCAGGCTTGCCATTGGGCACTTCTATGATTGAAATATTGTGGGATGTTTGAAGAAGGGAATGACCAACTTGCTCACGTGTAGAGTAAGCACCCGGAACTGGGTTTAATTGTTTGAGACACAACTCATCACTGGGCTCTCCCTGAGATTACTAAGATTGTGTAATATAATGATGGGAAATATTCTGTTTTTTATAACTTAGGTAAATGTGGTTTGCATGTCAAGCACTAGTGTCTCAATTTTTAGCAATCATGTAAGTAATGAGCTGCACGGTAACCAAAACGGCAACAGGTGCCTATCTTTCGATTGCTGAAAGTCCTTTTGATAATGTAAGTTAACAAAAAAAATGTTGAAATGGGATTTGGTTTTTTATTTGCATATATTGCAAAGAGGCAAAAGAATGCTCACTTTGCTTAGAAGAAAAAGAAAAGTAAGTGCTTTTGAAAACTAATAAGGCAAATTTACTAATTACTCTTATGAAAAAGTAACTGAAATATATTGTGTGACTGTTTCTCCATTGATCATATATGTTGTGTATTTTCAGCCAGAAGAAAGTGGTGGGAAGATAAATCCAGGGGATAGAAATCAAATCATTGAATTCTAACTTTGGTTTTAACTTTTATATACCCTGGCTTGTTCGAAAGTAGGGATCAACCTAGACCTTAGTTTTCCTACTTACAAGAAAAAGACAATATGTATTTAGAATATATTTTTCAGTTGGCAACAAGTCGTTGCAGATATACACACAAAGAAGGTGTTACTTGTAGTATTGCACCATTAAATACTTTTTTCTGTGCAAATTAAGAACATTTGGTTTCTAAGATATATCTTGTGAAATTGAATTATTTTTCACAGCTCTGGAGCCAAGATTTACCTAAATTTCTCTCCATTTTTTCCCCCACTTCATATTTCTGTTGTTATGAGGGACACCTACCATCTGCCTGGTTTTGTTCTTGGCAGTGGAGATCAAAGATGAATGAGCAAGACAAGGTCACTGCTCAGAGGGATGGACGGACATCCTAAATGGAGACACAAGGAATGAGCAAACTCTTGAGTTAATTTCAAGTAGTCATAAGTCTATGAAGAAAAATCAGAGAGGGGAATGAATGAGTGTCGTCACACTCTTGAATATGGAGTGGTCAGAAAAGACATCTCTGCAGCAGAGACATGGGAACTGAACTATGAAGAGAAACCAATCACACGAGATCTGCTAAAAAGTTTGTCAGGCAGCGGAAAGGAGTCAATGCTAGATCTAGGAGACCTGAAGTAGCCTGGTAGAGTGTCATGAAGTAGACCATGATAGGCAAGGCCCAGTTGGTAGGAAGAGTTGGAATGGAATGGTAGGTATGGAATTAGAGGGCTGGAGGTCGGCTTTCTGAGCACAATAGAAGACACCTGAATGATGTTTAAGTAACAGGGATCAAGGATTAGATGGGCCCCAGAAAACAATTTGCACAATGGTTAATTTTCCATGTGTTTCGGAAGAAAATATATGTGAAGAGATGTTTTTTCCCCATCATTTGGTAATATCAAGTGGCTGGAATAGCATTTGTGAACGAAATAATCTCTAAAACATTACTCAAATAGTCTCGATATAGTCTAGAAAATTTCCATCCCTTAAAAATCTCTCCACATTCCAGAAAATCATGCTTGCGCTTGTTAAAATGTACTTTATGATCTCAAAATGCTGGGTTAAAGCGTTTCTTTAAATGAGCTGCCATAAATTAGACTATCTGAATACTGCAGATTACTCCATAATTTGTTTTCTGCCAAATAGATAATGCATTCAGCACATCATATTTATTAGGGCTGCTAAACTTCTACCCTTTGCTCTCTAATTAGGCTTTTCTTGTTACTGTGTATTTCAGAAAATATGACTGTTCCATTCCTTAAACCTAATGAGCCCCAGCTGGGGCGGGATTAGAGTTGCATCGGGCAGGAGTGGGCTTACCCTTTGTTCACTTGTGTTCATTCAGATTATTCAGCCTTGGGGATCTGCAGCTGAATGGGAGGATCCTGCCAAGATGGGCATGGCCACCTTTGTGTCACATGCCTGCCATTCACTTAATTATGCCCTATTTGCCATGGCAGCAGAAGGATGTCTCAGTCAGCAACATCTGGAAGCTACTTGAGAAATGCCTTGTGAGTCAGTTATTCATTGTGAGATACATTCAGGGGTGGTTAAGCAGAGACCGACTTGGTTATTGTCAAGGCTTTCTGTCTTTTAAGACACAATTGGATTTTTCCTCTGTCTATGCCCGAAGCCACTTCTAATTTAAAACACAAAACTTCCAGGAATACCATGGTTGGGTTCTTCCTTATAGTTATAGTTTTTTTTTTCTTCATATAATAAAAGGTCATCAAATGGGCTTCATTGGGTTCAGCTTGAGAGGAACACAAGGAAAGATTCTGGGAACCAGTTATATTCCATTTTTTGACCCGGGAAGGAGTTCAATTGAGTTCACTTTATATTTATTCATCAGGTCATACATATCTGTTTTGTATACTTTTAGGTATATAGATTTATTTCACATTTTTAAAAAATGTGCCTTATTTGTATATGCAAATGTAGAATGCATCTCTGTTAAGACAAAGAACATATAAGAGATGTCCTCTTTTCCCCAGACTCAGGTCAAGGCTGATCCCCTTTAAATCTGCCGATCACTTCATCCCCCAGTGACCCCATCATCTCAGACAGCTGGAGTATGGAGCATACACTCTACTTTTCCCTATTAATTCTATTCATTCTTGTTCTGTTTGTTATTATTTTCTGTGGACTCTTTTCTTCTTCCAAGTGAAGATTGGAAACTTCTTAAGGCACAGATCATCTCTTACGCTTTTTATCTTTGCTGAACACATTCTAGGTGTTCAAGAAATGCTTATTGATTAAACCTAGCAGATTTTAAATCGTTCTGTTGTCTTTTCTCAGTAATGGGACCTAAAGGTAACAAATAAGATCGAGATGTTTGTTCTGGTTTTGTTGCCAAGAAAAAAGGAGCAATATTGAGTAGCAGTCTATAATGTGGCCCCAGAGCCAGATAGGCTTGAATTTAGAATCCTATTCCAACGCTTGATAATTGTACATCTTTAGGATGTACATCCTTGGGAGGATGAAGGTTGAGATCTTACCTTAAAATGAAAAAAAAAAAAAAAAGAGTACCTAGTTGATATTTTGTAAGGACGAAGCAAAGGTAATGCACCTTGCACATTGTAAGCATTCTACAAATTTAAGTTATTATTACTGGCACAATCATTATTGCTGCTAGAATCCAAATAACTTTAGCATTAACCTGTAATCCAGTATTTATCTCCACCACGTAAACTTTGGCTCTAAAATTTGGAAGATCTCCAGTGCTGTTTAAAGTTCTAACCTGTCCGGTTCTGGCACATACTGGAAAAAGAAATAGAATTAAATGTATAGCCATGTATTTACCCACTTGAATGGCATTTTTTAAATTGAGGGACACCAGGAAAATCCAGTGTGCTCACAGATGACCGCTTAGCACATGGAATTCTGTGTCATGTGGTCTGAATGGACCTCATCCAAGAGGACTTAGTTACCAAATCCACCAGAAGGATCTCATTATGTTAGTTTCACCTATAACGAAATCTGTGTCCCTGATTCCAAGGGCAGCAAAACATCAAGGCTCCAAGGCAGCAATTTGTGTTGGCGTCTCTTTCCTCTTCGCGTGCCATATGAGATTAATTATGCCCATCTATTTGCATTATGTATACTGTTTTACCACTTATACATTATAAGACAGAGCACTTTCAGTAATAAAAGCTACCACTTACTGAATCAGGGAGGAAGGTGGGGTAACACAGCCAAGCCCCAGGAATTTTACTCTAGGAAAGTAAATTTCAGCGGTCTGCCCCATCTGCCAGCATCCACCACATGGACCATCCACTGCTCCAACATTCCAGCAAGAAACTGGGATTTCTCATCGCAACTCTTGATCCTCTTCCAGATGCTGAACTCTGACCATTCAGCAATTTTCTGCTTCTCACCACTTATGTGCGCCATCGGCCAACTTCTCGGTGCCCTGTTTCCTTTGTTATCCAGCTTCACACCTTCGTGTCTACACGTATTATTTCTTCCCAGCTTAGACCCTCACCTTCTCTAATTAGCTTTTTCTTTGCGACCTACTGTATGGTGTACAGGCCAGCTTGGATGCAAGCTGAATTCCCTGCCGGGATCCGGCTCTGTTTCTGGGAGACCTGAGGGGAAATTTGGTCCTTGCTGAAATTTATTTATATAAAGAATTCATCCTAAGGAATGGGAAAGTCAGCACCTAGACATTCTCAGCCGTCAAAAGGAAGGAATAATCCTAAATCAAAGCACATTATTATTCACTCATACACTCATTCATTCAGAAGTTAGAGTGACCTTGGGTCATACCTCATCTAATAGCCTTGAAAGCATCCTTTTAGGTGTTAAAGTGGCTATCTAACTTCTGCTTAAACACCTGCAAGGTTAAACAACTAACTACTTAGGTATGTATCACTGTGGTTTCCACTCCCATTGTTTTACTAGTAGTAGAGGAAGTGTGTGGTGGAGAGAAAGGTGGATTTGGTGGCTGTTAGTGAAAAGAAGCAAGACCTCTCAAGTAGGTCACTGTGTCCCAGGGTCTAGCCTGCCTTGAAAGCTGTTTGACTATCATAAGGCTGTAGGAATCTCTTGACAGTGAAGTCTCAATGTGCTGTGGAAACAAAGCTAACTAACCTCAATGCTCCAACAAAACATCTATTTGCATCACTCTCTCTCTCTCTCTGTTGTCATTTTTATGCAAAGGCAAATCCTAATCAGAAGTTACTTTATTAGCGAACCACAAGAAACCACCATTAGAAATCAGAAACATCACAAAGTTCACATGACCCGTGCATACTTTCTCTGTAGGCAGACCCCCATGGGAAGCCAAATTATAATCAGAAGCTGGGCACGGATTCAGAATAGGGGATGGGAGATGCATTGAAAGTCTGATGGTTGAAGCTAAGGTTTAATAGCAGAGGATAAGAGGGCTGGCTCTTCACAGCAGTGAGAACCCTGCCAGGGGAGCCCTGCAGATGTCGCCATGTCAGCGACGGCTTTGCTGACACCCAAAGTCTTGAGACTGAGATTCTCCCTTCGTGCTTCTTGGTGTCTGTGATTCCTTGGCTGAGTGCTGCTCTTCATTTGTTAGATATGTTACTGTTTTCAATCAGGTTATAGTCATTTCTGCAGGTCTCAGAGACATTGGGTCTCTTCATCAGGAAACTTCCCTGATATCAACCTAAATGTAGTTCTTTATTACACTGTCATAGCAGCTTGCACATTTCCTTTGAGAGCAAGTTTCCCAATTTGCAATAGCACCTTTGCTTGTGTTCTTATTGTTCTGCTGCCTGTCTTCCACTGCAGCTTCTTAATTTGCCTATCTGTGATACCATCCCTTATGCGTTGATCTTAAAGTTTAACTATCAGAAGGCAGTGTTTCCGAATTCCCAAGTTGAGTATCGGTCAGGGTGACAACAGTGAGCTCATTGACGTTGTCCCAAAGTACCTGCAATACTGGTGTTCACTATTGTTGCTGGGTTTTTTTTTTTCAACCTTCCTGAAAATCTGTTTATTTATTACCATTCCTTGCTGGAACTCTTTGTCTGGCCTCCATGACTCTGTGCTATGACGGTTTTCTTTATAACGGTCTGTTCATTCCTTCTTCCTCCCAACCACCTTCAAAGCCAGGTATCCCTGAAGGTTTTAGCACTGCTATTCTTAGGTCTGGAAAAAATGATACTGTATGTACTGATTCGTGTTATTCCCATTAGTTCATTGAATACATGGTTTTTGTCTATATACTACTATATACTAGTATATAGTTTTATATTCTATATCGTTTATATATACTACAATATAGTGACAATAAACTATGTATACTACTATATAGATTTGCCTATATACTTTTATATGCCAAACACTGAATTACAGGCTGCCTTCTAAAAACAGTGTGACAAGTGCCTGCCACCAAGTTGCTCACAATCCTATTGGTGAAAATAGCCACTCTATTTTAAAATGCAGTGCATTGAGAGATGAGGTTTTTTGGGGTGATAGTGGGGTTCGTGGGGTCTGGAGCTGATGGCCAAGAAGGAATTCCTGAAGACGTTTTTGGTGCAAAAAGGTGATTTTTATTTATTTATTTAAAAAACAATTTTTAATGTTTATTTATTTTTGAGACAGAGCATGAACGGGGGAGGGTCAGAGAGAGGGAGACACGGAATCTGAAGCAGGCTATAGGTTCTGAGCTGTCAGCACAGAACCCAACGCGGGGTTTGAACTCACGGACTGTGAGATCATGACCTGAGCCGAAGTCGGATGCTTAACTGACTGAGCCACCCAGGAGCCCCAGAAAGGTGAGTTTTATTAAAGCACGGGGACAGGACCCGTGGGCAGGAAGAGCTGCCCCAGGGACCATGAGGAGAGACTGGTTACATACTACGGGCTTGGGGGTGGTAAAGTCCAAGGGAAGTTTCCAGTGAGATTTTCATGTGGTAAGAAGAATCACAGGCTACTGGAGGCCTACCTATTGTCAAGCTAAGGTTGTTTCTCCCTCTAGCAAAGCATTAGCATTGAGACAGTAGGGAGTTCCTAGAGAAATGTTTTAGTTTGGCAGCCCCAAGTATTTGTCAATGGGCTGCAGGAACTAAGGAAATTTACTTCTGTCTTGTTTTCCCACATCACTATGGAGGAGTCACAGAGACTGGCGTCCTGCAGGACCATGAGCTCTATTAGTTCACCATTTGTTTTTCCCTTGTGCTTTGTTCTTGGGCATCCAGGGGTGCCCGAGGAATATCACATATATCCCACCTGGGGGTGGGGGTGGGGTGTTTTCCACCTGTCAGCTTGCCTTATGCTCCCTCATCATTGAGGGGCACCTGGGTGGCTCAGTAGGTTAAGTATCCAACTTTGGCTCAGGTCATGATCTTGTGGTTCAAGGGTTCAAACCCCTCACCAGGCTCTGTGCTGACAGCTCAGAGCCTGGAGCCTGCTTCGGATTCTGTGTCTCCTCTCTCTCTGCTCCCCCCCCCCCCCACTCACGCTCTGTGTGTGTCTTTCTCTCTCTCACTCAAGAATAAATAAACATTAAAAAAGTAAAATATAGTATATTGGTACACTGTATGTTAGCTACCTTGGATTTAAATAAAACTTAAAAACTAAAACATTAAAACATTAATTACTTAATTATGGCATATTGGGGCGCCTGGGTGGCTCAGTTGGTTAAGCGTCCCACTCTTGATTTGGGCTCAGGTCATAGTCTCACGGTTCACGAGACTGAGGCCCGTGTGGGGATCCCCACAATAAGTGTGGAGCCTGCTTGGGATTCTCTCTCCCTCTCTCTCTCTGCCCGTCCTCCACTAGTGCTCTCTTGTTGTCTCTAAATAAATAAATAGATGTCAAAAAATAAAATAAAATATGGCGTATCAATAGACAATTTGAGGTACCGTAAGAATAACAGATGAGAATAAAATTGCCCTTCAAAGATAGGTTGGTACTCACAGTTCCTAAGAGAAGAAGGCAGTCCACTCCATGAAGGAATGGGGGGAGCTGTGGATAACAACCTTTATTGTGCTTTCTTTGAGAAAAAAAACTGGTGGAGTATGGTAAGCAGGGTTGTCTGAATAAATCCAGTGTGCTCTGGGATATATGTAGCCTGTCCTTGTTGTTCAGTACATGGCCCTGGGGTGCCTGGGGCTGGTGGAATGCAGCCCAGAGTATGCTATGTAAGAAGGAAGGTGATTGGGATGTGGGATGGGTTAGTTTGTGTTTGAAGAGTGTGCACACAGGAAGATTGTTTATATCTTTAGGAATCTGTTAGCCCTAGAAGGGATAGACTCTCCAAGGTTAGCAAGGTACCAGATGTCAAAGCATCAGAGTATGGAAAATTAAAAGTGTGGCTAATACACTGTAAAAGTCAGAAAAGGCTAGGTTATGCTGCAGTAACATGTGAGTACCAAAAAAAAAAAAAAGCCCACTGTGGGTGTGGTTAACTCTCTATGACCACTGGCCCCCATGTTGTAGCTAAATGATCCATATTGCTTCCCATCACTCTGCTGCCTTGATATAAGGTCTCCATGCTCATGGCAGAGAAGAGGGATTCTAGAGCACTGCATGGCCTAAGCCCCAAAAGGAGCACATTACACTTTGGCTCACAGTCTATTCTCTAGAAGCCATCATATGTCAGTGCCGGTGTACATGGGGGTTTTGGTGGGATGCTGTTGCAGTGCTGGCCAGTAGAAAGTCAGGAATGGAGACTGGACTAATCCTAAAAACATCAGGAGCAGCCTCAAGCACCTTTGAGTCAAGACCACATCAGAACGAGCCATGAGCCATGAGCCACAACAGACATCGACCCTAGGGCATCGGTAACAGAAGCTGTTGTCTCAAGGCTGGGATAAGTGAGGTGCACCTCACCTGGAGGTCAGTGGGAGCCAGACAGAACTGAATGACAGCTCTAGAATGAAAGAACCCTCTGGACCTTCTCCTGTGGCCAAGGTGCCAGGTAGGGAGAAAAAGGGGCAGGGAAAGGGACACAAAGGGAAAGCAACTGACAAAACTGAGAATTTACCCTGAAGAGATTAAGCTAGCCCAGAAGAGACCAGGTATCAAGTCAGAAGTTAACCTACCCTGAAAGGGTATTTGTTTTTTCACTGCCAAGGTGAAATATGGGTTCATAAAGCTTATGGTTTGCAAAGGGACATTTAAAAAAAAATTCTCAAGTAATAAATTAATTGCAGTTGCAATAAATGCTAGGGAGAAGGTCAGCAGGCTATAAGGTGATTAGCAAAGGAGTCGGTTACACATTTCTGCTTCTGACCTCTTTCTCCTGCCCTCTGTCTAGCAGGTCTTTGCCTTATTTCTGCTACTGAAATCCCCAGGAAACCTCCCACTCCAACTCAAATGTCCCTCTTGCTTGCCATTTCCCCCCCTCATCTCAATGAGAAGCACTCTTCCTTCTTTTTGCATCCAGTGATAACCTTGGTTACTATTTTCCTCATCCCACGTTGAACTTAAAGGCTTATGTGAGAGGGTTTCAAAATATTTGTCTATGTGGCCCAATCCCTGAGGACAGGGGCTGGACTCTTGCATACCTTTAGAAACGTCCTTATTCCTAGTGTCTCTGAAATAAAGATTCAAAATAAATATTTGCTGAATAAACCAATCGTGTTCCTATCCAAATTAGACAATTCTGTGTCTTATGTAGCAAAGATCCATTTCAGCAATGTTAATATTGTTTGTTGTTGAACTAATAGTATATGCCCAACATGGGCTATTCAAATAAAGTGTGAAAAAATAAAAGGCAACTTCTTATGTCTCGAAAAACAGTAATAGTCGCTGTATAACACTGTAAAATTAAGATTTTTTTTGTTTTTTTCATGTTGTGTATTTTTTTAATTACAATTTTTTTTTAAATGTTGATTTATTTTTGAGAGAGACGGAGACAGAGTGCGAGGGGGACTACGCAAAATCTGAAACAGCTCCAGGCACTGAGCTGTTAGCACAGAGCCTGATGCAGGGCTCGAACCTGCAAGCCATGAGATCATGACCTGAGCCGAAGTCAGATGTTTAACCGACTGAGCCACCCAGTCGCCACTCATGTTGTGTATTTTAAAAGTTACATATACGTATAGTAAAGAATGTCAACAGACAGGATATAAAAAGAAAAGCAGAGTCCTTCATTCCCTAGGCCCTCGTTCAATTTCTCTTCATCCAAAGGATCTAACTGAATTCTTAGAAACACCTTGTGAGTGGACATTAGTGCTGTCTTAATATTATGGGTAAGGGGCCCGCGTGGCTTTTAGACCCTTCCTTTGTCCCAGTTCGCTCCTTGCACTAGTGCACTAGAGGTGATCTGATTGGTTTTGAAAGGAGGAATTTTTATTCATTCGGCCACGTCTCTGTGAACCAGATACCGTGCTGGATATCGGGTCTGCGGTGATGAGCCCAAAGCAGATGCCGTCCCCAGTCCATGATTATGACAGCTTAGCTTTGTGGTTTGGGGGTGTGTGTGAAATACCCAATGAGCGTCCAAATGAGCACAGGCAAAGGCTGTCTGTACAGAACTTGCTGTGGCTGGGGGGGTCAGCCACGATTGCTCGAGTTTTGTCAAAGTCTCAAAGGCAGGCGGAGGTGAGGGTAGGCTTTATTTTTTTTTTATTTTTATTTAAAAAAAGTTTTTTTTAACGTTTTTATTTATTTTTGAGACAGAGAGAGACAGAGCATGAATGGGGAGGGGCAGGGAGAGAGGGAGACACAGAATCGGAAGCAGGCTCCAGGGTCTGAGCCATCAGCCCAGAGCCCGACGCGGGGCTCAAACTCACGGACCATCAGATCGTGACCTCAGCTGAAGTCGGATGCTTAACCGACTGAGCCACCCAGGTGCCCCTAGGGTAGGCTTTAGAGTGAAGAAAAAGGAGGGCTCCAGATGTGCCCCAAGTGGAGGCTGCTGGCATGGGAAGCTAGGCTAGAAGCAGGCTGACTAGAAGCGGGACATCCTATGTGGCTGGTAAGGGTACGTATTTGATGTTCTCCATTTGGTCCTAAGTTAGAAGCTGGGGCAAAAATTAGAGACGCTGTTACTTACTAATCAATGCCTGGCTGTTTGGGGCTGATTTTTACAGCCATTATTATTTGCCTTCTGGAACACTCCCTTCAGATAGTAGTTGACTTCTTGGATTGGTCCCGGTAGATGTGCTTTCTTCTTGAGCTGGCTCCTGTAGACTGCTACAGACTTTCATTTTTATATATGTAATCTGGCCGTTGTCTGTTTGTATGTTCATTCTTTCAAGTGTATTTGACCAGTTTTTCTACTCCTCAGCCCAAAATAGGTGGTTTCTATAAGTACATTTCTAATTGGTGGATGGGGCTTCCACACACGTCTTTCCCAAAGAGCCAATGACTGGTAACTGCCCGTAATGATCATCAGTATCTGATGGATGTAGCCTGTCACTCGATCCTCACTATGACCCTACAAGGTAGATGCTGTTAATGTTCCCATTTTATAGATGAGAAGATTGTGATGCAGAGGAGTTAAGAAACTTGCCCAAAGTCCTCTAAACTGGAAATGCAGGAGGAGGGATTTTTCCTAAGTCAGTCTGACTCTAAACCTTCTGGTTTTAAGCAATGTATTTGTGTCTCTGCACTACTTTTCGCCTGATGACAGGAAATAACTGTGCCTTTCTCATAAAGTCAGAGTATGGTCATGGTCACCCACACTATCGCAGGGGTGAGGAACAGGGCCAGGACGGGGTATGAATGTCAAGTACAAACATGAAGGGGTTTTGCACAGCCACTCTGTGAAACAGATCCTATTTAAGGTCAGCTATTCATGGTCAAGGACACTTATTTTTTTTAAATCCTTGACATTTCTGTGGTCTGAATGAGAGCATGTGTGTGTCAGTTCTAGGTGCCACATACATGTCAGCAGCATGGCATGGACCTTCCTTCCATCCCTGCCTTCCCTGTGCTCCTGTCCTCTGCTGCACCATGGCTCACAGAGTGTGCCCTGTATACTGGTACTTACTGTCATTTTGTACCTTTTTTGTTCATAATTATTTCTTTGCTTTCCAGGCATGGGAAGGGGTTGCCTGAGCACAAAACTTTGCACACAGTGGGTGTTCAGTACATTTGGCTGGTGTACTAAGGGAGGGGGGGGAAGAAAACATTGCCAGAAAGGCAACTCCCTGGAGTCCGGGGGGAACTAAATTATAACCTAAGTCAATAATTTGCCCTTATAGGGCATTTTTTTAATCCATTTGTAGCATGAGGAATAAAATAATAAAAAAAAATCTCTGCAGATATAATGTATAATATTGTTTCCAAATGATTTACTCTTTTCTTTTTCTTACAATGAAAATTGTAACACTGTTGAGATGGTATAAATGTGTTGGTTTCTTAAGAGTAATCTCAAAAATGCCCAAGAAATTTTCTGAAGAATGTTTTCATTCTTTATTTATCTTAAAGCAGTGCTAATAAAGAAGCATAACTATTATCAGGGCGTGATTATATTGTAGGGTTTTGATGTCCTTGTTACATTACGGTCTTACCCTTCCATTTACAAGAAAGGACAGGCAGGTTTATGACTCCAGTGTGACTAGGCAAAGCACGGGGGAATCTTCATTAGGCCTTACAAGGCAATGGTATCCTTCTTTAGTAAATGACTGCTTCTGTGTGCTAAGTAGTGTGATCCTTAAAGTTCCCACTGGAACCCAATTCTTAGCTCCTTTCTGGAGATACCACTAACTGACTGGGAAATCCTGATATGAAACGAGTAGATTGGTTAGATTTGGGGTGTTTCTCTGAACAACATCTTAATCTACAATTTTGTGGTATGTCTGGACTGGAAGCAGAGCCAGTCCATGGTGAGAAGTTAGCAAGAACGTTTTCCCCAATACCCGAATCGGCATTGTGGCCCATCTGCGGTGGGTGATAGGGTCTCACTCACTTACCTGTGCTTTTACTCATCCTCTTATGACCGAGGACCAACTTTGTATGGCAATTTCCCAAGGGTCAGCCTACAGAGAAGTGCTCATTTGCCACTCAAGACATTACTTCTGAGCCTGGCTGAGGCAATCGTCATGAATGCAAGTACCTGAGCTTATTCTTCATGCTGGACGGTGTGTTGGCTGTTCCGCTCCAGGGCGTCCAAGCTGGCTCGGGCCACCTGCACACCAGACACCTGGTCCATTCTCATTTTAATCCCAATCCAGACAGGTCCAGTTTTTTGGTTCTGTTTCTCAACCCATTCTCAATTCCTGGCTCTTTCTCGAAATTTGGCATTGAGACTTTCTCCAACAGACTTTGGCTGTTTCTCTCGCTCACATTGTGCTAGAAAATATAATAGAAAACCCATATTTAATGCTGCAACCATAGAAACCAGTCCTCATGCTAGCCATTTAAGAGCTGTGTCAACAGAAGCAGCCCCAAAAGTGTGGGGGAGGAGAGTATGCAGAGCTGGTGGGTCAAATTGAAGTATAAAGGTCAAAAAGAGTATTGAATTTCGATGGACAGCTCACTGTGGAAAATTAAAATATAATAATAAGGGTTGGATACTTATTTCCTTTAATGTTAAATTGAAGCTGTGAAATTTTAAAACCTGTAACTAGCATTTTAATCAATGTGAGAAATTGGATGTAACCATTTCTAGACTAATCTGAAAATCCCCTAGTTTTAGAAAGGGTACTTAGTCCGCCACAAGAAGTCTTTTTGCAAACACTCTCAGAACCGACGTGTTACAAAATGGCACCTAACCCTGGCATCTCTATCCAATGACAAGTGAAGTTTCATGTTGATAAAAGGTGGAAGAACTCATTTCCGATTGTTGACTCAGCACTTTGGGAATATAACACCAATTTATTAATACACAATTAGCACAATCAGTCTCCATTCCATCACTTAAACCTACTGCCTGTGGAAGATGACTGTGTCATTAGACCAACACTGTTGAGCCAAGGGACTCCAGGCTACATTGAGCAACGCCAATCCTTCCTTCTCTTCCCCCCACCCGTGCCCTACTTCTTGAGAATTGAATTTTCACCTTAATAGAGGGAGCAAGCATTCAGAAGAATTTTCTCTAGAATGGGTAATATTCAGGGATTACACTGGCTGTCTTAACCCTGAGAGAACTTTTCATTTAAAGGGTCAAGATCTCCAAAGGATTAAATGGAGGAAAGAATACAAAAATGCTTTACTAAGTACAGATTTTATGTGAAGAAAGAATGAATGCACATGTTCAGTTTGGGCATCACTGTTATGCAAATCTTGCTGGGATCCCAAGGTATTGCTCAAGTCTTCCACCTAGAAGAAGCTTACGATGGGTCCCAGCTCTTCTCTCCTTTCTGCTGACCTACAGAACCATGATTTGATATTTCACACGCATAGACTGGCACATGGCATGATTATTTTCTCTCAAACCCCTGTGGGCTGTTACCATGTGTCTTCACAAAATAGGCCCCTGATGTGTGTAAATTAAGGGATCATGAAGAGACACATTTGTTGGGACAGCAAATGTCTAGACAGTCACCTCTGATGCATTCACGTTCCTCCAGCCCACCTCACTTCTGCCTTTGACTCAGTGACACCAACATCCCAGGGCGGTTGTGAGCATCACATTATAGATAGTGTATGTGGAAATTTATTGTGAACACTAAACAGCAAACTGACTGCAAATAATTCATGTGGCAGGATAACAACGAAAAGTCCCGAACAGAATATGCCTGTACGTTAAATTTAGATGATACATCAAACATCAGTTAGGTTGAGTAGGAAGGTAGATTTTCTGGGATTCAGAAAATCTGGGGTCACCTTCTCGATTTGCCATTGGCTTTGTGTCTAGTCTGAGCTTGATGCTTTCTCTCTTGTGAGATTAGGTAGTTGGACAGATTGACTTCTAAATTCTCTTCTGATTCTATAAGTAAACAAAATGTTGTAAGATTGGGCTTGTGATCATTTCATTTGCATAAAGGGTGGCAGAACAAACAAGAAGAGTATCTTGTAGGAAATCCATCATTTTCTCCAGTTCTGTTACGTTGGAAAAGAGAAGCAATTCATTAATATGATCACTCTGATTCCAGTCCTTGTTTCAGAAGGTTTACATGAATAAACCACCACAATAAAATAAAAGTATATATGTGATAAAAAGATGCCAACTTCTCAAATTGAAATATAATCTTTGATTATGAAATTCTTGTGATATTGGATTCCATCTATTGACATGAATTATTCCAAAATTATTTTTTATCAGAGCCCTTGCTGGGTGTGTGCCTCCAAGGAAGATTCTTGGCAATAGAACAGGAATTAAGATTTTAGTGCACGGAATCTCTGTTAAATCTAAGGAGATATTTCATGAGTAAACTATGCAAAATCTCCTTGGTCTAGGAGCTTAGGGGAACGATAACATTTCAGACTGGGATGTTCAGAAGAAGCTTTACAGAAGAGTTTGATATAAGTTAGGATGTATTAAAGAATGTAAAACGTGCATTGAGTAGCGGATGCCAAGAATAATAGTGCAAAGGTGAAAACATACAAAGGATGTTTTTCTGACAGTTAGTAAAGCAGCCAGAATGCAGAAGGTCAGACATGGTGGTGGTGGAAGATAAAGCTTGAAAAACAGGTTAGCCCTAACTGGGGATGACATTGAGTGACATTGAATGGATGAACTTCAAAGAATTTTATCCTTTAGGCAAGAAAGAGTACATTCAAAACTTTTTACAAAGACATTAATGGAATGAAGGCTTTTGTTTGAAACATATTTCTATCATTCATCAGAATGGGTTTAAAGAGGAGAAAGTGACAACAAGCAGAAAAATTAACACATTATTCCCAAGGTCCAAGTCTTCACTGACATAATCCTCAACTTGGTGGGCGGCAGTAGGAAATGGAAAAAAAGAAGTGAAGCAAAATATTGGAAGGAGAAGATTGCAGGGAGAGCCAATAACTGAGGGGAAAAGGCAAATGCCTGTGAGGTTTCTGGGAAACTGAGCAAATTAGCGGTACTTTTACAAAGAAGAGAAGGTACAGGAAAGCAAACATATTTTGAGACAGTGCATTTGGGTAGTGGAAATAGAGTTCAGGCAGAGTTAAGTTCGGGCAAAAGTGCCAGGAGGGGGGTTCTCTGAGAGTAGGTATCACGGTGAGGACCTTATGGGGGGGGGGGTTGAGAGCTAAGCACACCTGCTTTGCATTCTCTAATGTGTCGACCTGGCCCTGGGGCAGCAGGCTTGGATTTTGGGGTCAGACCCCTCCAGGCTTTATCTACCAGCCCCACCACTTGCTGGCTATGTACGTGACCTTAGGCAACATACTTAACCACCTGTGCCACAGTTTCCCTCCCGTAAAGATAGACATTAATAGTGCCCTTCTGTTAGGATTGAGCAAACAAACCTATGTAAAGTGTTTGGGATGCTCTAAGTGCTTTTAAATGAACTTTCTTAGGACTTGATTTCCTCCTGTGTATATTTAGGATTGTAATAGTATTTATAGACCTACTGGCAGAATTAAATAGGAGAAAAAAAGTACCCCAAACTGTCAACAAAACGACTAGTTGATAGTAAGGGCTCCCTTTTGAATAGTCACTGAGTTCAATTACCCAGTAAATATCTATCATGTACCTACTACCCACCAGGCACTTTCCTGGTAACGGGGGACGTGACAGTGGAGGAAATAGTGAAGGCACTTTCATCCCACTGAGATGAGGCCAGTGATCTGATGTCATGTGAGAAAAGGAAAGCAGATTCAGGGCATTGAAAAGGATGTGAGTGGGCTTAGACAGAGTGGTAAGGAAAGACGTCCCCGGAAAGGTGACATTTGAGTAGAGTATTACCTGAATGCAAGGAGGTGAAAGCGAAGCAGTGATCTACATGGGGTGTGGATGGGGGCGGGGAGAGGTCAGCGGAAGAGTTTTCAGACAGAGCCAACCACGCATGTGATGCATACCTTGGCATGGAGGACCTTGTAGCCTAGAGAACCCCTGGGCTTCCTGAGGCCAGGACACTGAGGAGGGAGTAGAGGGAAGTGAGATCTGGGGAGGGCAGTTCCTGGAGAACAGTGGGTCCAACAGAAGTAAAATGCCAGCTGTGTATCTAATGCTATTAACATTTCTAGTAGCTACATTTTTTTTTTTGCCAGAAACAGGTGCAATTAACTCAATGTATCTCACACACCATGTCAACACATGATCACTATAAAAAAATACTAACCAGAAATGTGGGATCTTTTTTCTTTCTTTCCTTCTTTGTCCTAAATCTTTCAGACCTGGGGGGCATTTTCCACTTACAGCACATGTCAGTTCAGACCAGCCACGTTTCAAGCGCTCAATTGCCAGATGTGGCCTGTGGCTACCATCCTGGGTGGCACAAATATAGTGCAGGGAGCATTGAAGTTCATGGAAAGGAATCTGGATTTCATTCTATAAGGAATAGGAACCCATTGAAGAGCTAGAGTGCTGGGGACAATGTGTGTGTGTGTGTGTGTGTGTGTGTGTGTGTGTGTGGTCCAGGATAGGGGACAGGGGGATCATGATTTGATTTCATTTTTAGATTGTCACCCCATAGACGTTTCACCAGGTATAAATCTTACTTCACACACTTGGTTAAACAAGAAGCATCTCCTAGACGTCCTTCTTTGAAATCACACTGAGCCCAGTTCCAAACTCTTTTTGTTAGGTGGACAAGGAACTTACTTCCCCCAATTTTTGTGATGCCACTTCCTTTTTCTTCCTTCTTTTAATCTTTTTAACTCACGACTTCGGTGTGGGTGGGGTGGTTGGAAGAGGCTAGGGAGTGCTGCGCCGAAGCCTGGAGTCCATTCCAAGCACCAGTCTACTCTGGTTGTTGCTGAGAGGCCCATTTCCAGAACCCAGGTATTCCCAGAAGCCTGTGGCTTCCATGCCACCTCTGGCACAGGTACCTGGCAGAGCGGGAGCCCGGTATCTGGTGCCCTGCCTGCTTAATGCACCTTGTGGTGTCCCGTCACACTTTCCAAGTCGTTTTTAAGTTTATGAGACACGCTGATTTTCCCCTCCCTTCCAGGGCCAGTGACAAGTTTTTCCCATTGCTCTTTCTTTCTCCCCTCCCCAAAGAATACCTAGTCTGATCTTTTCAATCGCTCAGATTTCAAGAGAGACAGAAAGAAGGGTTGTCTTCCTCAGCTCTTGCTCTCCCACCCCCTGCCTCTTGAGTCTCTGAAGCCAAGCATTTGAATGGGGTTGACTACCTGTTCGGAACAAATGGATGAGAAATAAAGGAAACAAATGCAAATTAACACCTCGGTGAATTACCTGCTCTTGCCGTTGCACAGAGGACCTTTAACTGGTGATTGAACATTTCTGAAATCTCTACACTGGATAGATTCACATCAACCAGAAGTGTGATCTGTGTGTGGCTCTGCAATGGCGTAAAAAGCAAAGAAATGATTGCTGAATAAATGATTCATGTCTGATTTTCTCCATGTCTAAAATCTTGCTCCTTGGACCAATATCAGTGGTTCTCCTCTGCGAGTTGGAAATGCGGCCTCCCAGGCTCCACCACATCTCTCGGACTCAGAAGCCACATTTTAACAAGATCCCCGGGTGAGCGATGTGCACATTCAAGTGTGAGAAGCCCGGGTCTAAGACGCAGTGGTTCTAATTTGGAGCTTGGATTTGTAGTCAGCCAGTGGCTGGCTTTTCCTGACAAATTAAGCCATCAAAGGTGATAACCGGGTGCCTATAATGTGTAAGGTGCTGAGCTTAGGGACTGCAGGGATGCACAACAGTGTAAGACAGCCCTTGCCTTCAAGTTGGAAAGATAAGGTACAAACACAGGAAAAGCAAATGAGTATCTAACAGAGTACAGACAACAGCACGGTCAACAGGAATTTATTAAGAGTCGGGTGTTTAGGGGATAGAGAGGATTTCAGCCAAGTTTGAAAGATGGGAAGGATTTATTGTTCCAAATTATCGAACTTTATTCTCTTTGTATTTAATGTCACAGG
The DNA here is from genome assembly GCF_027475565.1 of Acinonyx jubatus. Taxonomy (NCBI): domain Eukaryota; kingdom Metazoa; phylum Chordata; class Mammalia; order Carnivora; family Felidae; genus Acinonyx; species Acinonyx jubatus. The sequence goes on along the minus strand of NC_069381.1, from coordinate 202,148,939 downwards.
GAGAAAAAAAATATCTCCCCTACTGAAGAATTACAAGCCAGAGGCAGACCACACTTCTGAGAAAAGCAATCAAGAGTCTCTCTCTCTACACAAACCCAAGCATCCCATTAGAAAGGCTCCATAAGTTGACAGTTTGCTGCCAGCTTTCTCCTTTCCTTGAGGCATGTGTGGTGGCAGAGTGTTGAAAAGAAATAACCTACAACACATTCCTATAAGTAGCAGCTTTCTGCCCTTGCAAATGAGAGGCACATCTCAAATGTCAGACCACGCCCATTGTTCCCAGCCAATGTGGGCGGTTTTCAGAGGTGCAAAATTGAAAATTCCATAAATACACGTATCATATTCTTTGCAAGCTGAAGTCTTCTACTTGCTTCAACAGAAAAATCCGAGAGGAATGCATGGCCCCGTTCTTCCTGATGAGACTGTTAGATGTGCGAGGGGTAAGAGGTATTGGGTGATCACAGTGAGGGGCCCAAGGTTGGAAACACACAGCAGATCAGAAAAAGATGCTATGGTTTGTCCCCATCTATGCTCCCTGTTTGTCTTCAGCATTAATAAAACTTAATGGAAAGCCCTACCTTTCGTTGAACTCATAATCTCATTTTAGCATTTTAATGATTATCCTTCATGATTTGTAGGGGCCACATTGCCCACAATGCACAATTAGAGGTAGCATGTCCTTTCCAGGGTCAATGGCTTTATGCAACTTTTGTAAATATGACCGGTGTGTTATACTTTTATTATTTGATTAGCTTTGGCAATCAGGAATTTAAGATATAATTGAATCATGTCAAGTACATTTACATTGCACATGTATCCAGGAAAAAAATGTGATGAGTACACCATAGGTTTAATTCAGGGTTATCTAATTGTTTTATCCTAAAATACAACTCCTCTCATCTCGCTGAACCCACACACTAAATTAGGGACTTCTGGCTGCCAGAATTCATTTGTGTTCTTGGATTTTCACTTTGAAAACTTCCAAAGGAGACCGGGAATCCTGCTGATAGCAGAGTAAGCCTCAGCTATGAAAGTCAAACTGGTGATAAATATGAAGAAAACCTTAATCAGTTTTAATGAATACAAATAGCATAATGCCTGGATCAGGGGAGTCCAGGGAAATGTTCAGCATGGTTCATGGGTGGAATTCAACAATTTTTTAAACAGGGAGACGGTTGCAGAAAAGGGCCTCTGGTTGTGGTAAACAGTAATGGTGGAGAATTTATTCATGCTTACAGAATACATCTTTCAAGGCATAGGCTTTAAAAAAACAACGAGTTTCCTTATTCAAGGCAGCATGAACTTCCATTGAGCTGCGGAGTGGGTAACTGTCATTTGGAAAGCATGGCCAACCGAGCTCTGTCCCAGAAGGTAGTCCAAGCAAATGAGAGAAGCCGAGTGCACCCTGGTTAGGCAGGTTCTTGATTCAGACTCCCTGGGTGTGGATCCTGGTTTTTCCAATTTGTTCCAACACTAGAAGAAAGCCTCACTGTGTTGGATTTACTGAAAAGCACTTATGTGTGTTTTCTCCAATTCTACCGGGCAAGTTACTCGGTCTCTCTGTGACCCTCTGTTCTCCTCTGTAAGGGGAGAATGTAATAACAATTCTGTACATTATTAGAAGAGTCTCTATATAATGTATGTAAATAAATATATATATACACATATGCATATATATATTTATTACATATAAATATAAATATCTTAGAAGAAGGCCTAGCATATAAACTACAAGCATCAGTGTTTGTTCTTATTGATGTGGTTGTAATTATAATAATAATTGTTATTGATGTTGAGTTGCAAATGAACTGGCATTACAGGAAAACAAATCAACAGCACGGCGCCACGGAACACAACTGTTTCTAAGTCTCTCACTTTCCTTAGAGTGTTAAAAACATGGAGTGATTGCTTTTGGACTTTGAACTGCCAGCCATGGGTTAGAAATGCACAGGCTTAGCCGGTGGGAGAAATGGCAGTGCTATAGATATTTGAGGAAGTTCCTTGAGAAGATGATGTCTAAACTGAGCTCTTAAGGAGGAAAGAAAGTTAGTTAAGCGAAGGCGGAGACAGAGGGCATGTGCAAAAGTCCAGAGGCAAGGGAAAGTATTGCTTTTTTACAGAGTACAAGTAGTTGAATTTCACTGGAAGTGGCAGCAGGTGGGAGAAGAGGCATGCAGAAAGCAGAGAGAAAGCTCTCAAGGGCTCCTAGGTCACGCCAAGGACTTCCTGCTCATCCCCAGGACAATGGGAAGCAGGTGAGCGATTTTACAGAGGGAAGTAACAGCTAGCCATGATCAAATCTGTGCTCTTGAGCTATCATTCTGGCCACAATAGGTAATGGTTTGATGAAAATTAATACCGGAGGATTAGGGTCTCTTTAGAAGACCTTCACTGTAACTCAGACAAAAGATGTTGGTACCTTTAAATCAGCACAGCGGAGTGTCGCCGTAGGTTTACTTGAATCAACTATAGGCTTGAAGTGACAAAGTGAGAGGTGGGAATTGGAGAAAGTAGAAGACGTAGAGAAATAGCCTATTAAGTAACGCCAGCCATTCCATTCTGCCATTTGTCCCAGAGAGAGCCCAGACATCTCATCAAGTGAAATGTCCATCTAGGGTTCAAATATAAGTGCATTTTCATCCAATATGGCCCCCAAATGCAAACCAATGTCTTCATCTAGGGCTTAGCTGAAGAAACAACCATTTGTTCTGACACTAGAGAGAAAACTGTGTTAGATTTGCTGAGAAGCAGTATGTCTGTCTCCACGGAGGCACCTTCCTGAGGAATTCTCAAGGGTAATCATAACTATACATGACTCACAGCCAGCCTCAACTGTTTAGAGCCTAATCCTTCCATGAGGTGTGACTTCCCTGCAGTGACAATGAGAACAGAAAAAAGGAGGAAGATTGGACAGATATTTAGTGGGTGGAAATGACAACACCTGTGGTAGCTTGAATGTGTACAAGGGGTCAGAAGGGGTCGAGATGGATACCCAAGGTTCCTACTTGACAATAGGGTCCAATCCTCACCTTTCATTCCCTACTATTGCAAAAAAAAAAAAAAAAAAGTAAGGAATTATCCCTCTACACTCTTGAACTCTGGACTTTATAGGGACAAGCTGGGTTCACCCGTGAAGAATAATATCAGAAAAATCATGCTGTGGACTCATATCCTCTCTCCTTATGTGTGTACAGTGATAGGTTCGGATTTGAAGAAATAAGAAAGACAGACAAAATTGAAAAGCTGTGATCAGATTTCTCCAATGGTTAAGTCTGCGGAATTCCCAGAAATTAAGCTACCCAGACCCCGTAATCTACCCAGTAGATTCAAAGCAAGTAAACTCCCTGGAGCTAAAAGAAATATAGTTGCCATCTGACAGGTGAATAAGCAGAGTGGCGATGAAAGGAAGAAAACGAGGGATTAGTCTAAACTCTAGGGAGGTAAATAATTTCCAGGGTTGACAGACAGTCAAAGGCAATCCAGGAAGATAGATGAGCCAAGTCCAGTAAATTGTAGTGTAATCCTTGTGCCAGAGGCTGCTCTGACATGAATGACTGGTATATATTCTAGGAATTTATCACATTTCTTTGGCTAGAGCCTCCATCCAGAAATCTGCCTAAATGCACCCATGCTAGCTCCTAGAGAGGATGAGTGGGAGAGGATATTGGAAGGGTGATTTGGGGGATTTATTTGTCTGGGTTCTCTAGAGAAACAGAAACAGTATGAGAAGGGATTTATTATAAGGAATTAGTTAGGTTAGGGGGGCTGAGAAGTCCCAGGATCTGCAGTCGGCAAGCTGGAGGCCCAGGAGACCACTGGTATAGTCGCCGTCCGAGTCTGAGTCTGAAGGCAGGAGAAGACACCTTGCCTTCACGTTGAAGACCATCTGGCAAGAAGACAAAATTCTCTCTTACTCCTCCATTTTGGTTCTATTTAGACTTTCAATAGGTTAGATGAGGTTCACCTCACTAAGTCTACAGATTCAAATGTGCATCTCATCCAGGAACACCTTTACAGACGATAATGTTTAACTAAGTATCTGGGCACTCTGTTGTCAAGTTGATACACAAAATTAGCCATCACAGGGCTTCAGGGCTCCACACTCTCGATTTAAATCAAGTAAGTCTGATTGGACCCTCCCGGTGGGATATGACTTGAAGACAGGGCACTGCTTTTAAAGGAAAGTTTTCTAGAGACTTCTAGAAGAGACTTCCTTTGAGACTTCTAGAGCTCAAGTCGCCAAAGCACTTACACTATTTGCTGACAAGAGTCCACCTCCCGCTTGCTTGTTTTCACAATCAGCTAGATGCACCTGCCGGTGGCGATCTTGTTCTCTTGTACAATGCCAATGCCGCGCAGTGCATTCAGTTGGACAAGGCTCGCCTTGCGTATTCCTTTGGGTTTCTCAGGTCCTGCAGGGCATCTTTCCTCTATGACCTGAGGCTTCTTCCCGAGAGGTGTCAGTCCATCTCTTGGAACGAGTTTTTTTGTTGTTGTTGTTGCAGAATTCACCCTTCAGTTCGCACTGTATTATGACACCATTACTTCTAATGATCCCATCACAACTAGAATCAAGGGCTTGTCTGCGGAAGGCTTGGGGTTGCCCTAAGAAGGATGCCAGCTCCTTCCTAGATCTTTCTCTAAGGCTCCTACTAGAGGCAATGAGAGGAAGACAGAATGGGATTCCAAGTCAAAAGACTTGCAGAGAAATCTTGGCCAGATTCTAATTTTTGCACCTCTTGGATTCCCATTTAGCATTGGGGCAACTCTTTAAACACCTAGATATTTAGGAACAGCAAACATATACTCCAGTAGGATAGTGTTTCACTTGGGTGAAAGTGAACATAGCCACCCAAAGGAATGGCATTTTTTTAAATGTTTTTTATTTATTTTTGAGACAGAGACAGAGCATGAGCAGGGGAGGGGCAGAGAGAGAGAGAGAGAGAGAGACACAGAATCCGAAGCAGGCTCCAGGCTCTGAGCTGTCAGCACAGAGCCCGACGCGGGGCTCGAACTCACGAGCTGTGAGACCATGACCTGAGCCGAAGTCGGACGCCTAACCGACTGAACCACCCAGGCACCCCAGGAATGGCATTTTTCAATAACACCATGAGTTTATCAAGTTTATATTACAAAATAAATATGTGACTGTACTAAATCAGGTATTACTGTCGACCATATTCTAGGAGAGGCCAGTGAGGCCAGGCGCCGAAGGTGTAGGCCAAAGCTGTGGAAGAAATGCTTAAAATAGAAAAGATGGTATCTATAAACTTAATTTTTCCAGGGATGTGGGGAATGGCTGCCATCAATCAATTTTAATGGTAGATTTCTGTGGCTCTTCTGAACACCACTGAACTAGGTTATCAAGGTTTGCCAGAAAAGGGGAGGTAATTAGAAAAACGATAGAACTTTCTAATCCCATAAGGGTGGATGCTCTTGTCAAAAATAATCACTCGGCTGACCTGTACGAAAAGGTTTACCCGGACAGCATGTATAGCCTAGAGTCCAGTTTTATTCCATGGCTGCTGTGGGATTGCTACCTCTTAATGTCATGTTCCAAAACACTGAATCCCTGTTGGGAAAAGCAGTCACATGCACTCAGGTTTTCCAACCTCTGAATGGTTCCATAAGAATTTGCCTTGGACCCTAAACGTTCCCTTGGAGAGATAAAGAGCCCTCATGGCCTGGTTGGGAATATTTGTCCCTGTTTTGGACTTGATGGGTACCTCTCTGTTCTGCTCAAGTGTGTGCACAGGATGGCGCTGGCCAACACCACTTGTATCTCTTCTCAGCGTGGAGGGAATGGGGTCCTTCACCTGCAGCCTAGAGGGCCGTGTGCACACCATTTCCCTGCATCGACTATACAGTGAGGTCTGCTGGCCCATGGGGGACAGACAGGCTAGGGAGGCTGATCGGTCTGTTGCTTATGTGAGTAAAGCATTGCCCCATCCAGTGCCTGCGTGAGTCATGTCTTTCTCGGTGCCCTGACACCTGCCAACCATGCGGCGTGTTGGCATCCTGGGACTGTCGCCTCTGGTCGCAGGCATTGCTATGCTCTTTGCTATCCTGCGGGCAGTGAGACTCTGCCGCTCGAGGTGTAACAGGTCTCGTTTGCTCAGACCTATTTCCTCCCAAATCTAAGGAACAATCTAAGTTTGAAAAGAGTCTCTTCTGCGCTGCTGTCCCTGGCACTTCCCTGCCCTGGCCTCTGCGGTGAACTGCCAGGGGTCAGTTGTTGAGATCTGTTGGGGGCGGGGGGTCCTGAATATGCACCTCAGCGTTAGAGGGAGGGAAGGTCAGAGGATTCATCTAACCACTCCAGCCACACTGGTGAAGGGCTCCCTGTGCCACCTGCTGCCGGAAGTGGAGAAACTCCCGAAGAGAGGAGTCTAGTGTCCAGCCGTGGTTTGAGTGACAGAGGAGTTAAGGCGGGTCACAGAGGTGTCTTGAGTTAATGCTTAATGTAGAAATGTGGACTGCACAGAAGAGGCAAAGATTTTGTTTTCCTCCTAATCACGCATCATCTCACCACCAGAGAAAAACCACTGGCTAACCTCCTTGCATCACTCTGACTAGGCATTTTTGTTCTAATTTCGCATTTCATAGCTTCTTTTTTAGTATACATGTTTCTATCTCCAATATATGTTCATGTTGAGAAATACTCCTCTCGGCATATTTTTTTATATGGTTGAACAGCATTCTCCTCTACAGAAGTGCTAAATAACATCCCTCACTTACATCGTGTTCTTACGGTTGGCTGTTTAGACTGTTCTTGATCTTTTGCCACTAAAACAAACAAACACAAACCCCTGCATAATGGTGCACTTGTTCAATTACTTCTTTAGCATTAACACCGAGCGGTGAAATTTTTAGGTCAAAAGTGTAAATTATATACATTTTAAGGCTTTTAGCCCCAATTAGCTTCCAGAGAAGTTATAACTACCCCCCACCAATGTATAAAAATCCCCATACTCGCCCCATTTGATGCGATTATTGTTTTCTGGCTTCTGGCACTCTAATACATGATTCTCTTTTACAATTAATTATTGTAAAATATTTTGGTTTTTTCTTTGACTCTCGTATCCTTCACTCTAGTGAATTCGAAAGTTTTCACAGGTTTGTTGACGGTGTGTATGATTATTTTTGTGAATTGTTTATTCATGTTATTTCCCCATTTTGCTATCCAGAGCGTCATCATTTTTAAAAAAAAAATTAACTTGCAATTAATCTTTTCCATATAGTGATGAAATTAAAAATAAAATATGTATCTAGCTAAAATATGGAAGTAATCTAAGCATCCATCGACTGATGAATGGATAAAGATGTGGTATATATACACAATGGAATGTGTAAGAAGAATGAAGTCTTGCCATTTGTGAGAACATAGGTGGCCTAGAGTGGAATAAGTGACATAAGCCAGACAGAAAAACAAATACCACATGATTTCAATTTCAGTTATACGTGGAATCTAAAAACACAAAGCAAACAACGACAACAGAAGAGAAACAGACTCATAAATGTAGAGAACAAAATGGTGGTTGCCAAAGGGGGAGGGGTGGGCAACATGGGTGAAGGGAATTAAGAGGTACAAACTTCCAGTTATAAAATTAGTAAGTCACAGGGGTGAAAAGTGCAGCACAGGGAATACAGTCAGTAATACTATCATAATACATTTATCATGGTGAGCGTTTCATAACGAATACAATTGCTAAATCACTGTGTTGTACACCTGAAACTAACTGAATATTTTTGTCAACTATATTTCAAATAAAAAATTCAAAGTAAATGAATACATTGCCATATACAAGTTTCTGTTATTTGCTCATTAATGGGGCTTTTTGACATTCAGATTTTAACTTTTGATGTAGTTGCATCTATAAGTACTTTATCTCAGGTACTCAAGCCTTTGCTTCAGAACTAAGTTTATTTATGAAGATGAATATGATATGTATGATGTCAGTTCTTATACCTAAGTGTCTTCCATTTTCAAAACCCTTATAAGTCTTTCTGAATTATATTTTTGGCTGTCTGGACCCAAGATTTATGATTTATCTTTAGTGAAATTTTATTACAGTGAGATTAGGGTATCTTCATTGATTGCAAACTGCTCTATTGAGCTAATATATGGATGGTGTGTGGGTCTATCCTCTCTACACAACCTCCCGTCCTCAGCTTTTATGGCATAAAATACAAAACAAGAAGGAATAAAACTTACTACAAACACAGAAGAATCCATATGCTGACTTCACATGTATTGATGCTAAAATAAATATAACATCCAAGTTGAATCTATCTTTAAAAATAACTTGAAGAGTGTAAATGGAAGTTTTGATAATGACATGAGAACCAAGAGATGGGGAAAAAAATCCCATTATCTAGATAAGGTGTTACTTCAGTAAATGGACCATCTGGCTCTGAAACAGAATGGTTTTTTTTTTTTTTTATAATGAAAAAACAATTGGCCAAGACAGGGTACGAATAATGACAAATCAGAAACATAGGGCATTAATACAAAGAATGGAGACCTTGTCACGAACAAGTATCACAAGAAAGAGGACGTTCACCCTGTAGCTTTAGACAGACATGAATGACAAGTTCTTTTAAGATACCCTCTCACCTGAATTACACATTGCACAAACCCTTGTTGAGCCCAGCTAAGTGCTGTGACTGAGGTACTAGGGGTTAAAGCATCAGCGATGTTGTGAGCCTTCCCACAAAGATATAAAATCTAGTGAGACAGACAGGTGGTAAAATAACCATACTACAGAGCTGAATGAGAAAACCAACAGAGAAATTCACAGCACAACATGGATGGTCTGTGCGATGTGCGATTGGGTGATTGAGTCAGGGAAGGTTTAGTTGAGTAGGTGGTACTGGACCTGAGATTTGAGAAATGAAAGGGTTTTGAAAGGAGGAAAAATATAATTCTGCACTGAAATAGGATCTCAGAAGAAGGCAAAGGTATGTGAAAATGCATGTACACTTTTGTTTAGGGTCTGTTGAGTAGTTTAGCGTGAGTAGAACAGAAGACACATTGAGGCATACAACAGGAAAGAGAGCCAAATAAAGTTCAGCTATGACTCTTTTGAATGCATGTGATAGGATTCCAAATGAGACCAGCGTTAGCAACAGTGGAGTCAACAGAAGTGTACAGAGTAATTTATTTCACGGACTGCCCAAATAACAGAGAGCACGTGGGGATCTGCGAGCCTCAGAAACAATGAGAAACAGTTCCTTAACCATCAAGGCCACCTCATTCTCTTCTCTTTCCTCCCAGAAATGGTGGCCTTATACCTCTCTGATTGGCATGAATGCAGTGGCCCGCATGGTCACGAGTTTTACATTCTATGGTTTGGGACTTATTCACCCAGCTTGGGTCAGGTACCCACCTCAAACCAATCACCTTGGTCAGGGGCAGGGAAAGACACTTCCTTCAAGAAGAAGGGGCGTGTGGGGGGGCTATGGAGCTATAGAGATAGTTAACACAGGTTTCTTCCGAGACTAGGTAATGACAACCCCACAATTAGTTGCAGGAGTCAGTTGGTTTCTTTGGTGCGCTAGGCTTCTTTAGATAAGTATCTACCAATTAGTGAAGGTTGCTTGTCACTAAATATTAAAAAATAGTCTTCTATGAAAAATGTGCCTGGTTTAGCTTGTAACTTAAATCATCACATAAGGGCTTTTCCTCGCGGCAACCGTTGAACTTTGGTTACACAGCAGAAATGCTATGTGCGAACTCCCTACCTGACTACATAAGAATATTTAAAAAGCACGTACTTAGAGTCACATTTAATAAAATCAAGAATTTTTACTGCTTCGTCAAGACCATTCCTAAGTGAAACTGGCAGAGTTTTACTGCAAGCGTGTGGCAGAGAAGAATTCAACGTTTGATGCCTTAATTCATTTGAGTTACCAGCCACCTTAGTCGCCATTTGCTTTTATACCATCGTTGCAAAGGTCAACAGAGCGAAAAAGGTAAATAACGTATATTATTATGAAAATAATTTTGACCTCGACACCCTTCTGTGACACACTAATGGCATAAATGCTGTGGTATTGGTCTTAAGAATGACTTGGTGGCATTACAAAGTCTGCAGCCACAAACTGCCTCCACTGCTGGTCCCAGGAGGAGTCGTGAGTTCTGAAAGGAGGCTCCTCATAGCTCAGGATTCACCTCTCTCAACCTTCCCAGCTCTCCCTTCTCACCAACAGATCTAACAAACTTATCCACAGGAACAGAGGGGCTAAGAGGAAACATTCCAAATTCAGATGATGTCAGCAAGGTCCTATTAACTATAATCTTGGACAAATTATCATCGCTGGTCTTGCTTCCATGTTTGAATTTGTCAAATGGGGCAACCGGTTGGCTGTTTTGAAGATGAGCAGAGTTAAATAATACAAAGAACTCTTATGAATATTGTAAGCTATCGGGAAATTGGTTGTTGCCATTGGTATTATTTAATAATTTACTCCTGTTAGTGAGATTTGCACGTGAGACAGGAATGTGTTGGGCAATAGTATTGAATGTTCAACGATGGAATTTCAAGTGCAGTTAGCAAGCAGGTTGTTGTTGTTGTTGACTTTTAGGATCTTGTTTTGGGGGAGGAGAGAGGCTTCACGGCCCCTGAAGTCATCCATGTAGTTCTAATTACTCATATTAAATGACTCTGTTAATAAGCTCATTCTTAATGTTCAGCCAGCACTATACTCCCAGAGAATTCACGAGGAGGTAGTTATGTCTTTGTTCAGTTTTTATGCTCTACTAACATCGCTCTCCTAAATGGCTCACACAGCAATTTGCATATGGTCAAGGCCTGACAAGTGCATATAAACTACGGATCCTTACAAGAGAAAACATTCATTTGCCAGAGAACCGTTCCTTGGAAAAAAGAACTCTCCGCCAGCAATATTTCCGGAGTTTCACTGAACAAACCAAACGCAGTTTTTCAAAACAGAAAAGAAAACTTGAAACAGCGTGGGTCTTCTGGCTCTAACACCCAGCGGTACACACTTTGAGAAAGCTATCACTTCCCTCGCCCCTTTGGAGACTGAAAAAGCAGCTGTTGGTTGAATTACAGAAATGAAAGCTTAGCAATAATTTCCCCACCAAGAGAAGCACAGCTTGTTGCATGTATCCATATTAGTTTCTTCTCTAGCAGCCAATGGCTGGTATAATTGCATTTTGAGAACTCTCTTGTAGAGAGAGATTCATCGTTTTTTGCTTATAAAAACCTATTTCTATTTTAAAATATAGACTCTTGGCAAGTGTCACCCTGAAGAATTGGGCCCTGCTAGACTATTTTGTTACATTTTAGGGGATAAAAAAGCATGCGGCAGTTACACAATTAAGCCACAGAAATGGAGCTGCCACTCGCAACCTCATTACTCAAGACTCTCTTTAGTTCAATTATACACCTCTACAGCTAAGGAAGATAGATGGAGGTCATTTGGGAGCTGTAAACCACAATGCCTTGAATGCAGAACTATGTTCTTAAACTGATTTACACCTTGTTCTCTAGTGTTCTACAGCGGAGGCTTGGATTGAAATGCAGGGGCCATGATTGAAAAGGCTTTTTCTTGGTTTTAGCATGACAGTCCACGCAGGCTGGCAATTATTACCTCCATTAAATGGCAAGGGACAATGAATGTCGCCTTCATTACTTCAGTAGTAGCAGCCAAACTCAACCCAACCCAAAGGGAAACGGGGTGGGGGGCGGTGTTGGTCAGAATATCCCTTGGGGAAGGAGAAATGACATGTACGTCTCTGGTAAGTTTTAACTTGATTGTCTGAATCGGTCCAGCCAGAAAGGAATTGGGTAATTGAAAGGAGCGATTTGCTTTTCCAGCAGTGACAAAAATACCGTCATGCTGCTCTGATTTCACTCACATATATCTCTCAGTGCCAAAGACGTAAAGTGTACTCAAGGAAGGTAATTAAACAAGGCAACTCCATATGAAACCGCACAGAGAAATGAAAGATCTTCACGAATTGAAGGTAAGTGTATTTAATGTCCTATAGCCATCCTCCTTGATTGCCCTGGTTTGACTTCTGCAGCTTCACCCCTAGCTGCTTCTTTAGTGTCATTTCAGACTGCTGTCGCTACTGAGAATTACGAAGTACATTAGCAAAACAATTAGCAAAAACAACCAAAAAACGTGCCTAGAAGAACATGATGTTCTTCTTTCCCTTCCCTTGTCTAAAGGTGGATGGGAGGATGTATCAAGACAGAGGACAGCGTGAACTGGGGAGGGACAGAGAGAGAGAGGGAGAGAGAGAATCTCAAGCAGGCTCCGTGCTGCCAGCACAGAGCCTGATGTGGGGCTTGAACTTACGAGACCGTGAGATCATGACCTGAGACAAAGTCGGCCGCTTAACCAACCGAGCCACCCAGGTGCCCACTGAGTTTATCTTAATGCCTCGCCAGAAATGAAACAACCTAGATTTTTCAGTTGTACGTGATTCCATTGGGCATATATCCACAGTGCCAAAGTGTTTCATAAAAGTTCACTTCAGAATTACAAGCTATAAAGAATTTTATTCCCACAGATATATTTTCATTTGGAAAGGAATAGATCCTTTCAAGAACTTACTGGAGGCCAGTACAAAATCCATTCTGTTTCCTTCTCAGAAGAAAATAAGAATTGAATTCAAGTCATGTACCTGGTCTTCTGCGACGTATTTTCTGTATGCAGGTTAATTTTAAGTTAGATGATTTTTTTTTTATGAGATGGTATTTAAGAAATTCTTTAGACTCCTGACAGGCTTCAAAACAGCGGACTTATGAAACATTTCATTCACATTTAAAGTTATCTCAGACACACTGCTGAGCTGTAGAAGGTGTTCTTAAGGGCTAAACGTTGTATGGCCATCCTAATGGTGCCTTATAAAAGAGCCAAAACATTCTAGGGCTCTGTTCAGCCTTTGGGATTCAAGATATCTTATGGAATGAGTAGAAACTGAAATGAGAAAATGTTTCCCATTCTGCACATTTATTAGTTTGCCTTTGAAATTATACTACTGCTGTTAACAAAGACTCTACCCATTCCCTCTTTGAATACCTACAATGTATCCACATTATCAGTCTTCTTTGTTGACCTCGTTCCTAAATCACACTTCTCCTCACACACTCCAGCTGTACTGGCCCTTCTGGTCCTCAGACATAGCAAGCTTGCCCCATTAAGTGCCCTGTGCTTGGCATGCTGTTTCCCCAAATATGTGTAGGACTAGTCCCTGGTCACCTTTGGGCTGAGCTCAAGAGTCCCTCCAGATGACTTCTGTGACCCCCCTCTGTTCTGGGTCACTTCCTACCTCATTACCACACTTATTGTTATGTTCTGTGATGTCCATCTGAAATATTTTATTTGTGTTATTTATCCATGTCTTACAACTTTAACAGGAGCTCCCTAAGTGTAAGAACCCTGTCTTCTTAATGACTGCCAAGTCTCCAGACCTTGGAATGGCAGGCATGTAACAAACATTGCTTGGAATGGATAAATGATAAGTTTCAGAAACCTCGAGAAACTCATAATTCTTAAGAAGGTGAATACTGTTGCATAGTTAAAAAAAAAACAAAACTGAGAAATCGGTATAAGTAACTTTGAAACTTTCCAGGAGTAATTGTTATATGGGAAAACAAGCTATAGAATAATTCATTTAGAAGAACATATTCCTTTGGTTAAAAAAAAAGAAGAAAGCAATACGTGCAATGTATTTACATGTAAGTTGGTATATAAACAACACAATTTAGAAAAAAAAATTATAAACAACAGTAATTATTTCTTGGAGAAGAAATTGCATGGGCTTTTGCTTTCTAAATTATACTTACCTGTAATATTTTGATTTTTATAACAAATAATCATGTATTCAGCAAATAGCTAATGGTCATCTACACTGTGCAGGGACTATACTTGTTGCTAATTGGTATATTAATCAACAAAGCAAAGTCCCTACCTTCAGGAGCTTCCATTCTATTGAGATAAATAGATCCAATGAAGGAAATAAAGCCAAGCTGGGACAGAGAGAGAAAGTAGGGAGAGGGCTACTCTTTTGGATAAGGTGGTCAGAAAAGACCTCTTGGATGAGGTGACTTTTGAGCAGAGACTTAGATGAGGTGTGTCTATTAGAAGAGTCTAGGTTATTCTGGAGTAACCAACAACCACAAAACTTCAGTGCTTACAATGACAACGGAGGGTTTGCTTCTCACTCACGCTGATGTCCAACATGGGCTGGTGAGTCATTGCGTGGTCATCCTGGCCAACAAGGGCTTTGCCATCTTGTAGTGATGCCATCTGGAGCCCATGTCCTATCCTGATCACGACAACAAGAGAACAGAGGGCTGCAGAGTCAAGCAACAGAATTAGATTCGCCTAAACCCTTCACTTAGAAGTCACATGTCCCTTGTGTTCACATGTCATTGGCCCATCATTAAAGTAATCCTCTGCGTACCTGGAAGCGAAAGAAAACTGGAGTTAGTGATCATTTGTGATGTGCACTGTAAAAAGTAAGCTGTGTCAATATCTGGAGGAAGAGTTTTCAAGGAAAGGAGACCCTGAGGTGTGTGTGCGCTTGTGTTCCCTGAAGGTAGGCGATGTAGCTGAAGTTAAGAGAAGAAAAGACGAGTTTGAAGAAGTTGTCAAGGGGTGGATCATGTAGGTTCTTGCAGCTCATCATTATTATTCTAAGTACGATGGGAAACCACCGGGACAGAGTTGTGGATGTGCCTGATACTATCTGATTAATGAATCACTCCTGTTATCACAAAGAGACGGCAACAGAGCAACAGCAAACAAAGATAGGCTATCAAACTGAACAGATACGGAAGAGGAAAGAAGATTCACTAATCAGCTGGATAAATAGAAAGAGACCCAAATGGTTTTAAGATGCACACAGTTCCAAGGCTTTGACTGCACCTGGGTAAATCCCTCAGCTCTTTTTTTTTTTTTTTTTTTTTAACACCAGCTGAAGCCCTAAAATGTCAAAAGACACAAAAAGAATATGAGCTCCTTTAATATGGATAAACAAATTGATTATGCTCAGATGGCTCCTGCAGGGAGCAGGTGATAGGGTAGCTTTCAACGGAAGGTGCCCAGAAGCTGCTGCTGCTACCACTTAGGGAAAGAAACCCATGGGCCCTTTGAGAGGGTCTGCCCATTTTAACACAGGTGTTTTATAGTCTCTAGTTCCTTCTCAGTGTTTCTGGAGACTCTGGGGTCATGTGTGCCTTCTTGCTAGACTCAAGTAGCCAGAAACAGCCCTGGTGTGTTTAGTATATTTCTGAGTGCTTAAGGTGAAGCAAAACTCAGTCTCCAGGGTCGCATTGCTGAACATCCTGTCCCACTAGGAGACCTTCAGGCTTGCTCTGGTCTGCAATAATTAAGTGAAATTGTAAAGGGCAGATAGTGCCATAGGAATATAAATTACCATGAATGGAAGACATCAGGCCTCCAGGCCTTGCAGGATATATGTGGTGTATTTAAAATGAAAGCAAGAAGTTAAGCTTTCCAAAAAAAAAAAAAAAAAAAAAAACTGGCTCAGAGGCAAGAAAAAATTCAACTTGTTTGTGGCTCTCGTCTTATTGGTACTTTCATCTATTTATTTCAACAAATAAGACACTCCCTCTTCTCCTTCCTAACCCTCCAGCCAAGGCATCGCCGAATCTTATAAGTACCCCGCTATATGTCACACGTCACACCATTCATTTTCATCTCTGCCTTCTGTCCTGCTCCCATCTTGGCCCAAAGCCCCATCATCTCCTGCCTGAACTTCAACTTTGCATCCTAACTGACCTCTGGCCTCCACTTCTCTGCTTCTGTCCGACGTCCATACGGTAGGTACGAATACGTTTTCCTCATCCGAATCTGATCGTGTCTGCTGCTTTTCTTAACCTTTTCGTGCCTCCCTATTGTTTTCAGGTAAAGACCAGGGTCTTGGTTCATAAGAAACTGATCCACAAACGGTTGCTTGGTCTGGCTCCTGATTACCTGGCCGCTACGTGCCATCCTGTCACCCCTCCTCCACTCGTGAATTCTAGCCACACTGTTCCCCTTTCCCTCAAAAACACCAAGCCCCCTTCCCCTGTAAGGACATGCATCACAGCTCTTCTCGAGGCCTAGAACAGTGTCTCCGTAACTTGCACTCAAGGACTGTGCGTGCATGCGCCCTCTCTTTCTCTCTCTTTTGCTTGCTCTCATTTATTTATTTATGTTTGCTTCTTTTTAGAGATGATGCTGTCTGTAATGCAGCAATTCTTCGATCTTTTTGAGATTTGCTTTGGGGTATAACGTGGGCCCAATTTTTAGATATGTTCCAGGCGTGCTTTAAAAAAAACCCAAAACAAACAAAAACATGTATCGGGACGCCTGGGCGGCTCAGTCGGTTAAGCATCCAACTCTTGGTCTCATGGTCATGGGTTCAAGCCCCGCATCAGGCGCTGTGCTGGCAGGGTGGAGCCTGCTTGAGATTCTCTCTCTCCCTCTCTCTCTGCCCCTCTCCGATTTGGGCTATCTCTGTCTCTCTCAAAATGAATACATAAACTTAAAGAAAATTTTTTAATATGTTCTCTGATGGTTGGATGTAGTATTCATAAACATTTATTGACAGGTGTATAAATTATATTACTAAATGATACAAATATTTAATTTAGCTTTATTACTACTGAAAAATGCATGTTAAAATCTTCTGTGGGCATGAATCCATTTCTTCTTGTGATTCTCTCAGTTTGTCTTTAGTTTTTTGAGTCTGTGTTGTTAGTGGCATATGAATTGAGGATTTTCTTACAAAAGTGTCTTTTCAGCATTGGGTATTGCTTTCCTATGTCTCTTATGTTTTTTGAAAAAGTTAGTGCCTTTTCCTTGAAGCCAATTTTTCATTGGAGAGTGATCTATCTTCTTTATGATTGCCTATTTTTTTTGAGAGAGTGTGCACAAGAGTGGCAGGGAGAGGGGCAGAGGAGCAGAGAGAGGACCTTATGCAGATTCCACACTGAGTGTGGATCCCAACACAGGGCTCAATCCCACAACTGTGAGATCATGACCTGAGCAGAAGTCAAGAGTGGGACACTCAACTGGCTGAGTCACCAGTCTAGGCCCCCTTTATGATTGCTTTTAAGATTGACTTTTACCTCTAGTATTTTGGAGTTTTACTCTAAGTCTAGGTATGGATTACTAGTTGTTTGTCCTTCAGAGGAATTATTTTGCATCCTTAACCTGAGGATTAATTTCTTTGGTCAAATGGGAAATCTTTCCTTCTTATCTTTGAAAATTACCTTTCTCATTTTCTCTACTCTCTTTTTTTCAGAAATGCTACTAATGGATACTAGACTTTTTTATTCTATCCTCTACTTACCTCTTTTTAAAAGTTTATTTATTTATTTTGAGAGACAGAGCACATGTGCATGAGAGGGGGAGGGGTAGAAAGAGAGGGAGAGAGAATCCCAAGCAGGTGGCTGGCTGTCAGCTCTGACTCAGGGCTCAGTCCCATGAACCATGAGATCATGACCTGAGCTGAAATCAAGAGTCAAATTCTTAACTGACTGAGCCACCCAGGTACCCCTGTCCCCCTGTCCTACACGTATCTTAACTTCTTTAAAAAAAAAATTCCATTCCTTTATCTCTCGGAACTTCATTCTGTGAAAGTGTCACATCTACTTTCCAGTTTACTATTGCTTTCCTTAGTTTGTCTGATACTAGGTTTAATCTATTTACTGAGCTTTTCCTTCCAAAGACTTTGTGTTGTTGTTTTTAATTTCTAGAAGTCTCATTTGGTCTTTTGCTTAGAGTGCTCCATTAGGCTTTTGATTTTTTTATTGGTCTTTTCTTTCTTTATCCATTTTAAACATGCTTGTTTGATACTCCCCTGTGATTGTTTCATGTTATCTCAAGTTCATGAGATTCTAGTCTTGCTATTTATTGAGTCAGCTTTATAATTATTTCTTTCATAGCATAGCCCTTCCCCTGAAATATTCTTCATGACCTTTTTGGGGATCATATCTTGAGAAGAGTTTTCGTACTTCTTCCAGGAACCACCTTGGATAGTATTGTCCAAACATCAATTTTTATATTACCAGACCATGAGGGTACGTAATAGCTAGGCAAACATAAACAATGTTTTTTGTTGTCTACATAAGCCAACGGGAATTTTTTTTTCTTGCCCACCCTTCCATGAAGGGTATAGTTCTTTGAGGATTTTGGCTTTATGGGGGGGTATAGGTTCTGACTCTTTGCCTCACACTGACCCACGAGCTGCTGACATAAAAACTCATGCCCCTAGACTACAAATCCTGTGGTTCTCACCTGTGTGCTTATTCTCAGTGCAGCTTCACTGTAACTGCATTGCTAGTCGTTCTGGTATTCTCATATTCAATATTCCCTGCCTTTCTAGCACTTTACAATTTCTCTTTCTTTATTTAAATTCAGCTATATAGATATATATATGAATGTTTATTATCTATGCTGCATTCACACGATATTGTGAAAATGAGGAAAATCATTGTAAACTGGTATAGAATTATTTCCAGGATATATTGTTGAATAAAAGAACAAGGTACAAGAGAAAACACATACTCTGCCATGTTTTATGTAAGAAAGAAGATAAAATATAAATGCATAAATAAATCTGTGTATGTGCATGCAGGCAGTTATTTTTTGCAGAAGAAACAGAGGAAGGCTAAGTCAGATTCCAATTAGAAATGGTTTCAACTATGGGAGTAGGTAGACACATGGAGGAAAGGTTAGGGATTAGAGTGAGATATCACCAGTATATGTTTTTATATATTTTGACCTTCCAAATTTGTAAGAGTTCTACATGTTCAGAAATAAGGGCATCTGGGTGGCTCTTGGCTAAGTGGCTGACTTGATTTCAGCTCAGGTCATGATCTCGTGGTTCATGGGCTCGAGCCCCATGTTGGGCTCCACACTGTCAGTGCAAAGCCTGCTTGAAATTCTCTCTCTCCCTCTCTCTCTCTGCACCCCTGTCACTCTGTCTCTCTCTCTCAAAATAAATACATAAAGTTTAAAAAAATTATAAATAAATTATAAATAAATTTATATATAAATTATAAATAAATATATATATTTATATATATTCATATATATTTATATAAATTATAAATATATATATATAAATTATAAATAAAAAAGATATAAAATTTAATATATACAGAAACAAATGGAGCTACCTGTATGTTAAACTGATAATGTAATCACGCAGATAAAATTATTAACTTTTATAATTTTTACACACAATAATCTAATGTATACCCTTAATGAGCTACAGACAGTCTAAGGTGAAAAGGAACTGCAGAGAAATTTTGAAGTTTCATTAGAAAGGTTCTTTTTTTATATATTAATATTGGTGTAATAAATATGAAACGAACTTGCATGAATTATAAGACAAAACAAATGAGTACATACATTGGTATTGTTAGAAATCAGCATTGTGACTACGGAGGAAAGGAGATTTTGATGTGGAATGGAGAAAAATAAGAAAGAAACCTATAAAGCTGCATCTGAAAATCTCAGGATGAACCCATGATTTAGAACTCTGAATTCTTAGCTCTGTCCATTGAAAGGGCCCAAGAAGGAGTGACATCCAGTAGGGACAAACACACTAACTGCCTGGGTCTTGCTTTCCAAATGACTTCCCCCCACTGTTCTATGCTTGTATGGATACAGAGAAAGCTGAAAAAAATAGACACCAAAGGGTTTCAATGATAATGGAGAGGAGATGGGCAGCGAGCAGACGGAAAAACGGAAGGGAACATCTTCACACAGATTAACCTGTTGCCATGATCAGACACTACTTGTACATCAAAAATTCTAATGCAGTAAATAAAAACAATATACACAAAATGAAGAGAGAACCACATACGTGTCTTTTAAGCAAGAAAGCAAAATAAACCTTGCTCTATTTTTTTGTAATGTTTATTTATTTTTGAGAGAGACAGAGACAGAATGTGAGTTAGGGGCAGAGAGAGAGGGAGACCCAGCATCCGAAGCAGGCTCCAGGCTCCGAGCCATCAGCACAGAGCCTGATGCAGGGTTCGAACTCACGAGCTGTGAGATCATGACCTGAGCTGAAGTCGGACGCTCAACTGACTGAGCCACCCGGGCGCCCCGATATTGCTCTATGTTTTCTTTAAAAATTTTAATAGTATTAAGGAGGATGCTTGCTGTGATGAGCATGGGTGTTATATGTAAGTGATGAATCACTAAATTCTACCTCTGAAACTAATATTATACTGTATGTTAACTAACTGGATTTTAATTTTTTTAATGTTTATTTTATTATTTTTGAGAGAGAGAGAGACAGAGCGTGAGTGGGGGAGGGACAGAGAGCGAGGGCGACACAACAGAATCTGAAACAGGCTCCAGGCTCCGAGCTGTCAGCACAGAACCCCACTTGGGCTTGAACTCAGACACGGCGAGATCATGACCTGAGCCAAAATCTGGCGCTTAATCAACTGAGCCACCCAGGCCCCTGAACGAACTGGATTTTAAATAAAAACTTGAAGCAAACAAAATAAATAAAAGTGAAATTAAATTTTTATTAAATGCATTTCAAACTAACGTTTGAAAATACGCTTCATGAGCTATCCCATGCCATTCAAAGACGGAAAGGCAATCTCCTGTACTCCTGCATCTCTGAGGTCATAAGAAGACACATGCTGTGTATCTCTATATGTCTTTCTCTCTGTCCTACAAATATCTAGAATTTATTGCTTTATGACGTCAAGTTGGGGTCCAATGTTATCTTCTTCTATATAGCTGGCACCATTTCTTAATTTTTTCTTTTAATACTTTCTTTACTAAATACATTCCTGAACCTTTCTTCCCATGAGCAGCCCAGCTCCCTGGGGAAAAGCTCTCTCTGATATTATGCTAGCTGCTTATTCGGTGCCTGGATATTGTTGATACTGATACTCATATATTGGCTGGGAATAGTGTACCTGAGTATAGCTGCCCTCCAGGGGGGGCTTTTACAGAGTTTTATTGCAGTTTGAACCTTTACCTATTTAAGTAACTTGTTCTTTCTCCAAAGAAGTGTACGAGTGTCTCTTTATCCTTGAGATTCAGCAATTGGATAAGAATATACCAAGGGAAGTATCTTATGGATCTTTCTTGGCAAACCCTTTAAAACTGTAGGCTCAGTTCTTTTCAGCTCATAGAAATTTTCTATCACTAGTTTATACTTGGTCCCTTCTCCATCTGTTTATTGCTACCCCGCGTTTATCATTATATATGCATGAGACCTCATCTGTCTATCTAGGAAGTCTCTTACATTTTCTGTCCCAATGCTTTGCATTTCAGTTCTAGAGCTTGAGAGATTTCTTCTACTTGACATTTTAGGAACATTGGGACAGTCCTCTTTTTTTTAAGCTCATTTATTATGTTTTTTAGTTCAAGACAATATTTGTCATCCCCCAAAGCCTTTTTTTGTGTTGGTCTTAAATCCACTCTACTGTTCTAATTGTTCAAGTTGTCAGCTGTCCCCTTAAACAGCTCAATTTCAGTAGGAGACTATTTATTTTCCGTTCCCTGGCTCTTGAGTGTTTTGTTTTGTTTTGTTTTCTTCTTTCTTCTCCATTGTGATCCTAAAATGTCAGATCTCCAGCTGCAAGGCGATGCTAAGAGGCAGTGGTCCTGTGGGCTAATGGTGCAACAGCTGACAGGTACAGTGTTTAGAATTCCTGATGTGATCTCAAGGCTCTCCTTGTATCTTGGATGGAGAGGACTCTACCCTTCTGCTCACTCCTCCTAAGCCCTTGTGGGCAAAGATGGTCCAGCATAGTCCCATGGGCAGAAGGTAATTTCACTGAGAGTTCTTGGGACCACCCCCCCAATCCCACCCCGGCTCCAGGTGATTCTCAGGTGGCTGGTGATCTCCTCAGCTGGTTCCCAGGACCTGAGCATAAAAGGAAATTTATGGCTTTTTATTGATGCTTTCCAACCTCACCTGACTGCTGGCCTCAGGAGTCACTTGCTGAGAAGAGACAGGTGAGTTGGAACGAAGTTGAAAGTAGAAAACAGGGGAGACCCTTGTCTTCCCAGAATCCCTTGCCTCCTCCTGAATTTAGTTTGATGTTAAGTCATTTCTCTTCTCTGGAATCAATACCTCAACCCATTAATATTTTCATAAGCTTATTGGTCTGAGGGCAGTTGTCTTGTGTAAAGGTGACTACAATTAAAAGCATTGTCAGCATTATGAAAGGACAGTAAAGCAAATAAAATATGCTTGACCGTCAGTTGAACCTCTGTTTGGGAGAACAGTTACCAAAGTAATTTTTTTTTTTTTGGAGGGGAGAGAGGAGGAGGAGGAAGGAGGGAAAAGGAGAAGGAGGGACATTGTAATGACTCCTGATGTCCAGATGAAAAGAGCTTTGTAAATTTTTAAAATTATTTAACAACAGGCCCCTTATGACCCTTTCTCTTACTTAACAAAATACTTCTAAAATTCATAAAGTAAGGGAAAAAAGAAAAATCCTGGATTTCTTTCCATAATTACACATACATTAATGCCTTTTTAAAAATATTCATGGGGGGGGGGTGCCTGGGTGGCTAAGTCAGTTAAGCGTCCAACGCTTGATCTCAGCTCAGGTCATGATCTCACGGTTTGTGACATCGAGCCCTACGTGGAGCCCTGTGCAGATACTGAAGAGCCCATTGGGATTCTCTCTCTCCTTCTCGCTCTGGCCTCCCCCCCCCCCCCGTGCTCTTTCTCTCAAAATGAATAAACTTACAAACGAAATAAATTTTCTTTTCGAAGTGGGAAAGTTTGGCCATAAGTGGTGAAAACAGAATAAACCAAAACAAAATTTTCTACTTCTATCTGATGGGTTAGAAAGAGGCACTAAAGTGGTATATATATATTTTATGGTTCATCATTTTAGGCTAGAAACACGAGCAGGTCCTTCCTGTATTAGTTTTCCGTTGCTGTGTAACAGATTAGCACAAATTTAAAGGCTTAGAACCACATGCATGTATTATCTCATAGTTTTTATGGGTCAAGAGTCTGGGTGCAGCTTAGCTGGGTCTTCTGCAAGCAGCAGTTGAAATGTTGGCTGGGGCTTTGTCTCATTCAAGGCTTGTCTGGGGAAGAATCCACTTCTCCACTCGTAATTTTGTTGGCAGCACTCAGTTCCTCGTGGCTGTAGGAAGGAGAGCTTCAGTTTTTTGCTGGCTATTGACTGGAGGTCACTCTCAACTTCTAGAGGCCACCCATAGTTCTGTGCCACGTGACCCTCTCCATAGGGAGTTCACAACATGGCAACTTGCTCCTTCAGAGCCACCAAAGGAGAAAATCTATCAGAACCAATCTGTTAGTGAACGTGATCGTGAGAGTAGCAACCCTTCACTTTTGGCATATACCATTCATTAAGAGCAGGGCATGGGTCCTGCCCAAACTCAAGGAGAGAGGCTTATACAAACCTAGGAGCATCAGGAACCCAGGAACCAGGAATCACAAAGAGTGGGGAGAGTTAGCTTACCGTCTGTCTATGATACCTTCTATATTATAAGGATTGATTTATTTGTATGCTTACTTCTTTTGGATTCTATAACTATACTAATATTGCATAGTAAGTGGTTAAGAGGTTAACTCATGTCTGGGTTCAAGTTACAGGTTAAATATCTCCAACTTTATATGAACTCAGGTCATTTTCATAAACCTTTGTGTCTCAGTTCCCTCATCATTAAAATCAATATCTTAAGAATACCTACCTCATAGAGTTGCTGTAAGAATTAAATAATACTAATAATTTTAAAGCACTTAGTGCCTTAAATATGTTCCTGGCACATATTAACTGCTTGTAATACTTAATGAATATAAAACATAAATATATAATAGGACAC
Organism: Acinonyx jubatus; assembly: GCF_027475565.1. Lineage (NCBI taxonomy): Eukaryota > Metazoa > Chordata > Mammalia > Carnivora > Felidae > Acinonyx > Acinonyx jubatus. The sequence continues at coordinate 202,125,092 of NC_069381.1, read as the reverse complement.
CTTTAAAGGTAATTTTAAAATAAATGCAAATAAATAAAGTTCTAATGAGTTCTTCCCATACTCTGGAAATTGTTTTATATGCCTCCTATGGTCCACAGACTCCACTTTGAAACCGCTGTATAAACTACCATGTAGACTATGGAATTCTGACAATAATCCCATTCATGAAGTAGAATAGACATCCATTTACATAAAATCACAGAATTCTAAAGCTGGAAGAAAGTTTTGGAACCATTTTCCCCAGCCTCTCCTGTTTTACAGATAAAGAATCAAAAATCCAGAGAGATTAAATGCTGTGCCAGAGGTTAACATGGCTCCAGAGTACTGGAAGAAATAAAAGAAAGGATCTCCCTTGGATCTCAAAGAAAGGAGCCATGAGATAAAAGACAGTCATGCTTTATCCAGCCTAGAGTAAAACAATCTATATACAATTCAACATTATCAGTATGTACCAGTATGTTCCTGAAAGTATCTTGCCAGTTTGGGGGATAGCCATTTCAGATATGCCGATGTCTGACTTTTGTATTAGATTTAAAAAAATCTTCCTTAGAAAACGCAGAAAACAAGTTGTGTTGAGTTGGTAGTTATGAGACATATTTGCTGGGGATAATCCCCATAAAAAAGAAGAATTAAATACTACTTAATCATAGTGGGATGATAGATAACATACTAATATTATGTGAGTCCAATGGGCATTGTCAGATGATTGGAGTCCCCCATTTAGGGTCCTACTTAATTATACTTTCTATCATGGCAGAGGCTTTGGTGCCTTTTGTTAATCAGTATCACTCTAAACCACTATGGGACATTCAGCCAATCAGACCGCTCAATTACTGTGGTTGAATGTCCTGACCTCATGAATATGAATAGTGGATGTACACAATAGCGTAGTACTTTTAATGACAATGAAACTGCCAGGAGGGATGAAAGAAAGTGTGGATTTAAAAAAATAATTAAAATTGCAAAGAGAAAAATCATAATTAGCTGTGAGGATTACATATATTTGTTAAAATGTTTCTCACTTGCCTTTTGGACAAAGAGCCAGAGTGAGTCATTTTATACTTCATTTCCTCTCGATATGGATGTCCCAATTGCTGACAGCTGGACCGATCTTGCATTTCAATAATATAAAGGTCCATGTAAATATTTGGAAAACGGAAGCAGAAGGATGAGGGTTCACACAAGCCCTTAAACCAAGTGTCATAAGGTTCAACTGTGGATATACAACTTAAATGGTGCCTCCTCATAGGTTGAAGTTCAAAGGCAGCACAATGCAAAGGGTGTCCGTCAAATCCTAGGAAACCAAACAACATTGTGAAGGAAGAGACCGTAGAAAATGTGTAACATTTAGTTGTCCAGTCCTCTTATCCCACGCTCGCTCCATCCAAAAAGTGCTCTGCTTTTGTTTACGGAGAGACAAAATATAGAGCAAAACGACACAGATTCAAATCATTTTAGAAAGGTAAAACAAAAGGAAGTAAAGGAAGACACGGATAAAGTCAATGTGCACACGTACACGCCGTGACATTTTCCTTGGAGGGGGCTGGTGTGATCTGAATTCATTTGCAGAGTCCCAGAAGTTACAAGGACCGCGTAAGACAGGCAAAGGCTTCAGGAAGACATTCACTGATGACTCTGAAAATGATCTTTCTTAGCCGTGGCACCCATCCCCACCAATGAGTCTTCTATCCATCTCTCCCCGATTGTTGCACTTGTACGATGGAAAATAGGGCGTTGTACGCTGAACTTGCTCATCTTGAAAAAGATGCCGGGCGTGGGGAAATAGGTGCGAGTCAGGTGGAAACTGCCTGAGGCACAAGCCCTTGGCAAATGAGGATCTGGCAGTCAGGTTAGGTAACAACTAAATAAGGGAAAATGGATGAGGAAGACGCCATTGGTACATACTTCAAAAGCGAAAGATTTGAATATCAAAGGCTTAAGAAAACCCCTTGGGAGAATCAATGAAGCTCTTGAATATTTCTGCAGAAATGACCTTCTATATCTCACTATGAAAGTCAAATGTGAAAGATGTCTTACTGAGCCATCATATAATTTTATCAGAATAAAAGCACCAAATAATCACCATAAGGGCATGTTTTCTATTTGGCAGAAAGTATGTCAAATATTTGAGAAAATAAACTTTTAAAACTAAGTGTAATGTCACTGTTTTGAGATAAGATTTCTGTAATCCTCTCTACGCCTGCCAATCTTCCACCCCCACCACGACTCATCCCCCACCATGATCCTTTACTAGAGAATTCTGCTCTTTGATCTAAACGCTTCTTTTTTAGCATTAATTATTGCTAATAATAAGTGCCATATATGGCTTCTAAGAGTGGAGCCCTATCTTCCAGTAGCAAAATCCAGGTGCAAAGTGCAATCAGTTGTATGATTCATAGTGTGCCTGAGATTTAAAAAAGAGTCAGCTGCTCAGGTTTGAAAAGAGACATTTACTCCTGCTACCTAGCCTGGACCCACACAAGCAGGATACCGTGAGGTGTTAAAACAAAAACAAAAACAAAAACAAAAACACAATTCTTTTTCTTGTAACAAGCACGACTATGGTTTCCATGGGGTTATGTTTTCACTGTAGCTCATGAGATAAGTGAATGGTTTCTCACCAGAGCCGAATTATTATGTAAGCAAGTTGTGTACCAGACTGATGTAGTTTTTGCTTCAATGACCAGCATTTATATTTACATTTTTAAAATTTTTTTTAAAATATATGTTATTGTCGAGTGAGCTAACATACAGTGTATTCGTTGTGCTCTTGGCTTCAGGAGTAGATTCCCATGATTCCCCTGCTCACATACAACACCCAGTGCTCATAAGGAAACCATCCAAACCTTAGAGGAGGAAACAGACAACAACCTCTTTGACCGCAGCCACAGCAACTTCTTACTTGACACGTCTCTGAAGGCAAGGGAAATAAAAGCAAAAATGAACCATTGGGACCTCAATGACCAACATTTAGATAATCTTGTTTAATCCCAGAATGGAATTTAAGAGTTTGTAAAGCAGTGTTTCCCAGAATGCGTTCCAGGAGCATTACTTCCAAAAGCTTCTCTGGGACAGAATGGGGGTGGGGGAAACGGTCCATAATCAAACGAGTCTGAAAAAGAACAGACGGTATTCTTAGAGATTCCCTGAGCATGTGACACTGCTAGGAATTTGGGTAAATGGCTATAGCATGGTTTCAACACCCCAGACTCTAGAGCTCAAGTGTCTGGGCTTTCCACTGGCTTTTCCACTTACCAGCTGTGAAGCATACTCTCCCCACCTCGGTGTCCTCATCTGCAAATGGGAATAAAAATAACAGTACCTTCTTCATGGGGTTGCTATTTGGCTTAATTTTTTCATGCACGATACCTGACACCAACAGCTACTGCATAAGTAACAACTATAGATTTGTCCTGAAGAGTAGCTAGCTCAACATTATTGAATTCTGTATTCCATGGCATATTTGATCACAGGAGCCTCCTTTCGTCCTTATAAAAAGCTATTAACAACTTATAACAGCTACTAACATGCTGAAAATTCCCGACTCTAGTTTTCAAATAGATGTGCATATCACAATCACTTGTAAAACTTTTTTTAAAAAGAAAAGACCCACCCTCCACCACCTCAAACCGAGATACTGATTCAATAATGTGAGATGGACATAATTATCTGAATTGGAGAAAGTTTCCTAGGTGAGCCTGAAATGGTTCTTAACCACTGTCGGGAGCAGTGGTTTTCAAGGTGTTCTTGCATCAGCATTACTGGGACTTGTTACAAATGCAAACTCTTGGTCCATGCTCCAGACCTAACAAGATTAGAAACTCTGTCGTGGGGACTGACGATCACCTCTGAGTGGTTCTCTTTAAGAGCCAGTGATACGGGGGAATGAGTAGAACTGACTGCCTTCAATCATTTTTCCATATGTTGAACTTCTTTCTGCTGATTTCAGAAAGATGTGATAAATTTCAGGTAGATTTCAGTGAGTCTTGATAGTATCCCCCTGAAAAGAAGGGTAGTTTTTGCATCTTGCCGATTAAATTCAGAGCCAATGGTTTTAGAACTCTGTTGAGCTTGGATCAAAATTAGCATTGTCCCTACAAGGAGCTGCGTCTAAACAGAAGGTCACCTGGGGTGGTTTTGCACATTGTCAGCTTAGCCAGACTGGAACCCGTTTCTGGTATGGCTCTGGGTCAGGGCAGGCCACAAGAAAAACATGCATAAGGTTGAGAAAATAGATGTGAAGTAGCAGCCATCACTCTCTGAAGGTCCACGTAGGGTGTCAGGTGCTGTTAAAGCCCCTGGATGTTGTAATGTATGTTGGCCCGCCTTGCTGGCAGAGGCCAGGAGCTAGTCCCATAGCTGTTGTGTCCCAGAATCTCCTCCTAAGCTTCTCCAGGCCTGGGCCAGTGTGTGTGTAGCTCCTTGGTGAAGGTCTCAAGCTTCTTTTACAGGTCATCCACATCGCTGGGGTTAAACATGGAGGTTCCAGTTTATTTCCACTCTCCTCTGCTTGACGGTCACTCTTTTTCCTCTTTGCCTGCCCTGCTGACCTGTGGTCACCTGAGTCCCCTCTAACTCAATTCAGAGACAGTTGCCATTCATATACCCCTTGCGCCGTCCCGTCACGGTTGTTGGTTAGCGTCTTGTCCTTGATCCCCCAACAGCCCCATTCCAGAACGTGTGCTTCCTGCCTGACATCAAAACTGCGATGCAGAAGTGTGTGCTGTGTGTGTACTGGTGTCCATTCTCTTGTGTAGAAGGTCCACACAACTCTAAGCAAAGAATTGTGTATCCTAAAAAGAGTTGCAATGAGATGAGCTATCTATAAACTTCCCTAAAGGCAGAAAGTTTATTCCTCCCTAGAGCAGGAGGGATAAATGGCTTCTGGCCCTATTGGTGGACTTGACAGTAACCGTGAGCTACGGTGCGTGTTTACAATATGCCAGGGCTTATGCTAAATGCTTTGCAAGGATCGCCATTTAATCCCCACAATACTATCAGACTGACACATTCATCCCCCTCATTTCACAGGTGCCGAAACTGAGGCTCAGGAAGCTTCCATTGCTGACCAGCCTCTTGCACTTTTAAGAAGTTTTTGTGAGGTTTTGTCCCAACCAGATGAGCAGAGAAGAGTTCTGACTCACAGGAAACCACACTGCCTCAACTCCGTGTTCATTAAATAAACTTACCATGATTTGCCCATTCTTAGACTTTTTTTTCCTTATGACAATAGTAAAATATTTATTGGAAGAAAATTGGACAATTCAGACAAGTGTAAAGAAGTAAATAAAATCACCCAGAGTCCCATCAATTAGGTAATTTATGTAAAAATGGCTTCCTACTTCTTCTACTTCTATAAAGATAAAATCCATTTTTATAGGTTTTCTGCTCCTACCATTTTCATTTTAAATACATGTCTGTTCCTATTAAACATAAGATGATTTCAGCTTAAGTTTTATGTAAGAATGGGCTCTGGTGTGAATAGAACTAACATTTGAAATGCAGTCGTTTTGTTAATGGTTAACATGCCAAGAAAGAGCTTAAGACACAATAAAAAAAAATGGCGGTGGTGGAATTTGCCTTTAATGGCCTCTGATCAGTTTTTACTTGCGTTCTGAAAAAAAAAAATCTTTTATACCCTTTTATGGAGATGCCACGAAGTCACTGCGATCAAGATTTACTGTTGTTAATATGCCCTTCAGTAATGCTAAATTCAAGTATGAAAGGCTTATGAGGCTCCTTGTGACATAAAACTCCGTGGGTTCCTGGACTCACCGTCATAAATGGTTCCTTTATGGGAGGAACTAACCAACAGGTCAGAGAGTGGCAACAAAGGGCAGGAAAAGATTTTTTTTTTTTTTGGCACTTCTTTGTGTTTTCAAGTGATATAAAGATAAGTGGGTTCTAAGGGTATAGATCATCATTCATTGTGAGTTTCCACCTCTTAATATATAATCTTGCGAATGATGAACTCTGCGGTGTCATTGTGGCACTGTGCAATTATCTAATAGAAAAGTGAGAGCCGTTCTGCATTTTTTGAGTAGCACTCATCGGGTCAATTAATTAAATGAGTGCAGTGCCTTCGAGTGAGAGATTCAGGTCCAAGCCAGGCTGTCTCATGACATCAGACTATAAGAAGCTAAAAAATGAGAGGAGACTGGGGGAAAGAAAAGGGAGGCCATTTTAAAGAGACTATTAAGATTATTCCACTTACATGAGGCACCTACAATTGCCAAACTCATAGAAGCAGAGAATACGATGATGGTCGCCAGGAGATGTGAGGAGGGGGAAATGGGGAGTTGTTCAATGGGTATAAAGCTGTAGTTACAAAGATCATAAAGCCTATAGTGAACAATATGGTGCTGTGCACTTAAAAACTTAAGAGAGTAGATCTCATGCCAAATGGCCTTAACACACACACACACACACTCGCACACACACAGCAAAAGGACACCAGAAAGTTTTTTTTTGGGGGGGGGGGTGATGGATATGCCTATTACCTTGTTTGTGAGGATGGGATCACAGGTGTATGCATGTCCAAACTTATCAAAATATATGCATTAAATATGTGCAACTTTTTGTATATTAAGTATACCTCAATAAAGTTGAAAAAAAGACCGAGAATTCTTATTCTCTGCACCCAGAGATAAGAGTCATGTTAAGCCCATATTGGTTTGGCCAGTATGAATCCTTGAAACCCCTTCCTCACTACCATGTAGTTACTTTTTGAGCATCTCTCCGTTCAAGCTGACTTGGATCGTAGCGTCTGTATACAGTTGACCCTTGCGCAACCCAGGGGTTGGGGGTGCCGACTCCTGTACAGCCAACAATCTGCTGTAACTTTCAACTCCCCATAATCTGAACTACTGCTAATAGTCTACTGTCGACCGGAAGCCTTACCAGTAACATAAACAGTCAACTAACATACTTTGAATATTATATGTCTTCCGTGTGGTATTCTTACCATAAAGCAAACCAGAGAAGAGAAAACGTCATTTAAAATACCATAAGAAGCAGCAAATACTACTTCAGTACTGTTCTGCATTTATTGAAAAAAGCCTGAGTATAAGTGGACCCGCACAGCTCAAACCCATGTTGTTCAAGGGTCAACTGGTACCCTGAAAATAGAGCACTGTGAGTGTATATACAGTCTTCTTACCAATTTGGATTTCATGACACTGAAAGAGCTACCTAGTTTTTTCTAGGTACTTCGCTCTTAGTGTAAGCTTCCTGTTTATGGGAAGTTCATCTGCGGCTATGATATTTGATGCTATAACAGGGAATTGATTTAGAGAATCCAATGCACACGTAATCTTCACCAAGCCAAGAAGCAGGAAGAGAAAACCCTGTATTAAAACAATGGGGCAAAACCCTTAAAGAGCATAATTTCAGGCCAAACACAAGAAAATATGATTCAAAGAAATTAGAAAAGCCAGATACAATTAGACATCGCATATTATTAACCCACATCCCCTCGGGAGGCCTTCGTACCACAGGAGACCCATCAATTGAACGGACCCTCAGAGTCGGAAACCCGTACTGGTTCTGCACGTATTTGCTCCTCACCACCTCTGCCTCCAAGACTGTTTTCTTCTTGAGCTCTTTGTCTTTCTCATTATACCTTCCTCGAAGTAGCATCTCGTCCCACAACCAACAGCAATAACAAAATCATTCTCAAAGACTGTTCTGTTTAGGAACTTTTACTAAACATTCGAAAGGGTAGCATGAAGGCGTTATATTTTCTGCCCCTAAACTCTGCACCTTGTTTCTTGTTCCACCTCTCCTCTTTGTCCCCTCCCCTGCCCTCCCCTTCCCTCCCCTCCTCCCTTCCCTTCCTTTCCCTTTCCTTCCTTCCCTTCCCTTCCCTTCCCTTCCCTTCCCTTCCCTTCTCTTCCCTTCCCTTCCCTTCCCTTCCCTTCCCTTCCCTTCCCTTCTTCCTTCCCTTCCCTTCCCTTCCCTTTTCTTCCCTTCCCTTCCCTTCCCTTCCCTTTTCTTCCTTTCTCTTCCCTTCCCTTCCCCTCCCTTCCCTTCCCCTCCCTTCCCTTCCCTTCCCTTCCCTTCTCTTCTTCTCTTCTCTTCTCTTCTCTTCTCTTCTCTTCTCCCCCCTTGGATGCTCAATCTATTATGGGGAACACTTTTCCTGCCCTTTCAGAAACCTTGGCACACTGACACCAATGCCTCACATAGGGCAGCAAGTGGAAGGTAGAATAAAAGGGAAGGAAAGAGGCCCACCTTCCACCTTGTGTCCCGATCAACGCATTTTTCGAACGGGCCAGTTTTCCCTTAAAGATCATTTTTTATCGAGGCATATTTTATAGTCTATAAAATGCATCCATCTTAAGAACACAGTGCGATGAATTTTGACCACTTTATCTGATGGTGCTTGAGTAACCATCACACGGTTACTCAGCATGTATCAGTAGCTTGTTCCTTTTTATTATTAAATAGAATTCCACGGGGTGGATACGTTATCCATTCCGCACTTGGACATTCAGGTTGTTTCCAGGGTTTTGTTCTGACGAACAAGCTGATCTGAACCTTCTTGAACAACCCCTTTTGTAGACATGGTTTTACTTCTCTTGGGTCAACAAAGGGTACAATTGTTAGGTTACGGGGTCAGTATAAACTTAACTTTATAAGAAACTGCCCAGCAAGGTTTTCAGAATAGTTTCAGCACTTTATGCTCACACCAGCAATCTAAGAGAGGCTAAGTGTTGCATATCCTCACGAGCACTTGGCATCGCAGTCTTTTCGATTCTGGTTATTTTAGTGGTGGGTGTATAGTTGTTGCCCACTGTGGTTTGTGGAGAAATTTTGATGCTAGCTCTTCAGGTAGTCAAAATTTCTCCACCTTGTTACAAAAACCATACCTGAAGTGTTGCTAATCACTGCTTGATGTGATCCCATTATCTCCAGTTTTGTAAGCAAGTAATTCGCCCCAGAATTTTCTTTTTCTCTGGAGTACATCAGTGTTTTTGTTCATGGTTCTGCAGTCACTAGTTACTTTTGAAACCAAAAGCCCCGCCTATACTTTTCCCTCCATCCAACAATGTTCAGCAGCTTATTTAAAAATATATATATATATATTTTTATAAAATCATTCTCTTGTAGAGACGTGTACGAAAATATTTATCAATGAAATTGGATGATAAACGGAATTTGTTTCAAAAATAGCGTAAAGTGGGAGAATGCTGTCTAGTGGTTAGGATATAGACAAAACAAAAGAAAACATAAATTCCTAATTGTGAATATGGGTTTGGGTACACGAGGTTCTCCTTTTATATATATTTGAATATGACTTCATGAAAGTTAAAACATGTCTTGAATTTTTTGTTGATCTCTGCTCCACCTTATTTCATCAGTAATTTGTGGTGGCTAATAAGCTATTGTCATAAGATGGGAAACTACAAGCAGATAAAAACCATGGATCACTAAAAACAAATAGAAGGGCAAACACAGAATTGAATGGACAACTGTGGCTGGACGTGGCAGGAAGATGCAGTGAGGGACGATGGGCTACGTTACAAAGTAAATGAGCAAGAGGGGATACAGGTGAATAGCTTCCGCAGGCTCTCTCCAGCCAGCAGGTGGGGGACATTGCCTTGGGACTTGGGAGAGAGCCCTGGAAGAGGGGGATTGGAATTGGGGTAAGGAAGGGCAGCGGGGCGTGGAATTGGAATCAGAATGCAGAAATGCAGAACCTAGAGTCTTACATCATGGATGTTGGGACACAACACGGGCTCCTGTCTTCCTGGTGGATAAAGCCCAGGACGAAATATGATCAGTCACATAATTTTCCATTTCACATGAGGGAAAAAATCTATCTGGTCTCTAGAGACAGCACAGTTTTTCCTAACACATAGTACTGAATATATATATATATATATATATATATATATATATAGTATTTTAACATGGGAATTGGCCTCAGGGATGCTGAGAGCTGGTTTAGCCAATGTGGAAAAACATTTTGAGCCCTCCAGCAAGGGCAGATGGAGAAAAGACAAAAACAAAACCCGGAGCTTCCCACAGCATATGCGTGCCTCTGAAACACCAGGGGCCTGGCTCCCCCAGGCCTCTGGCCAGTAATGTACCCAGGTCTCTTCACTACCCACTTGGGGCCCTGACTGGCTCTCAGTGATTAAGAAGGAACACTTTTTCTTCCCATTACCCCTGTTCTCTCTGCAACACTTTATTCTTATATTCTTGTCTGTGAAAACTCAAAAGAAGAAAAATAGCTGATAATTTTGTGCCTGGCTGAAAGGAATGTCTTCTTTCTCTTTGATTAATTGATCAGACTCCTCTCCCATTAAGAATATACCTTCCCGGGGCGCCTGGGTGGCTCAGTCGGTTAAGCGTCCGACTTCGGCTCAGGTCATGATCTCAAAGCTTGTAAGTTTGAGCCCCACATCGGGCTCTGTGCTGACAGCTCAGAGCCTGGAGCCTCTTCAGATTCTGTGTCTCCCTCTCTCTCTGCTCCTCCCCTGCTCATGCTCTGTCTCTCTTTCTTTCTCAAAAAGAAATAAACCTTGAGAAACATTAAAAAAAAAAAAAGAATATACCTTCCTCAGTGGCCTTTAATGATTAATTTGAGTGAATAGAGAATTTAGATCTTTCTGGGTCTTTAGAAACCTCCTGTTTAATTTCTTCACTTCACAGATGAGGAAACTGAGGCCCAGAGAGATTGAGTGATTTTGCCCAAAGCTTCTAGCTGGCTATGGCTGACCCAGTCTCCTGGGTCCCAGGCTCAGGCTTGTCCCTGTGAAGAGACAAGCGGCCCCTCATCATTGCTTGCGGGTTCCCTGCAGGTTTAACCCCCTCGGCCGCACAATACAGATGTTCTTTTTTTTTGTTTTTAATTTTTTCAACATGTATTTATTTTTGAGAGGCAGAGAGAGGCAGAGCATGAGCAGGGGAGGGGGAGAGAGAGAGAGAGAGAGAGATACAGAATCTGAAGTAGGCTCCAGGCTCGGAGCTGTTTGTTAGCACAGAGCCCAATGCGGGGCTCGAACTCACAAACTGCCAGACCATGACCCGAGCCGAAGTCAGACGCTCAACCGACTGAGCCACCAGGCGCCCCCAGATGCTCTTCTTTTTAAAGAGACTTGCTGTCTCTCACAGACCTTCACTTGCGTAAACACTTTCAAAGAGTTTGCAAAGCTGGGTAGAAAAACGATTGTAGCTCAAGCTTTGGCAGAAACATTTGCTGTTTTCCATCTCTCCTCTGCGATTCCAGGGGCGAATTTCTTCACACAACACGTGTCTCGGACTCTCTTACCTTTTTAAAAAACAAGGACACCCATCAAATTCACTGAATGGTGATGCCAAAACAGCTGGTCCCATCGCAGCGTCCCAGGCTTGCGGCCCTCGTCAGGACATCACCCGGGAGAGGAGAGCATCTGCCAGGAGCAGAGAGAAGGGTGGCCGTGTTCTGTGTGCTGTGTGGAAGCTGCTGCATCCAGAAGGCCTGTGTATGGACTGAAATGTCCACAGGGTCCAGCCGGAAGCTTGGTGCTCACGCAGATTTCCAGCCCCCTGCCGTAGACTTTCTAACCAAGGTGGGGAGACGCAAAGGAGGGGTTCTGGGGAGAAGGCTCTGAATTTGCGTTTCCAGGAGGCATGGGAGGAGACCCCGTTCCGGGCGTAAACCTGGCTTCAATATTCCATCTATAGAAACAGGGAGGATGAGAGTACTTTCCTCACAGGAAATAATGTGAACCTGCCCTAGTATTTCTACATCAGGCACTCTTCCAGGGGCTTTGCATGGCTTAATCAACAATGCAACGGGCTCCATATCATCTCTGCTTTACAGATAAAGAAACCGAGGCACAGAAAAGCTTTTTTAAGAAAGCTGGCTCGAGGCCATGCAGCTAGAAAGCCGCCTTGGTGGAACTGAGGGTAAGTAGTTTGAGCTGAATCTTAGATTTAACCACCACTTTAAACCTTATCTTAATGTGTTACCAGCTGTAGTTGGGTCCTGCTTTCTGCGCAAAAATGTGTGCAAAACAAAATTCAGACTCACAAAAACATAGAGCTGGGTTTTATTTCTTTTACTGACACAGTTTTTATGGTAATCTGGAAAGGGTCAACGCAAATATTAGTAGTAGAATAACAGTCTTATTTTTATTTACTCTGGTGAAGAATATATCAAATATTTATTTCTGAAATACTATAGTTAGGCTTTCACAAAAGAAATACATGGAATCGATCCCTAATAGAGGAATGACTCTTTTTTCCTCACCGAAAATTCTCACCCTAGATATTTAAAACATTCATTCGGAATCCCGTAACTTAAGATATAATCGCCAGTCAAGTTATGGATAGTCCTGGGAAGCTGAATGGGTGGCCATCAACCCTTTGTATGTATAGACTTAATGCCCTCTTGGTTTTGGTAATTTGGAAGAAGAGTCAGAGGCCTGGAGAACTTGCCAGTTTGCTGTGATAAAAATAATAGGCTTATTTAGAATAAAAATTAAAATTACAGTTGGGCGTATTTAGAACAGTGCCTCACTATTTCAACACACCACTGATTGACATTGTGCCAGGCCCGGAGGGTATAGCAGAGACCAAAGCAGACATAGCCTCTGCCCTCTTGGGATTTACATTTAGGGCCAGGGATTAGCATTAAACAAATAATCACAGAAATGACTTTGAATGTGGAAGTGTTAGCAAGGCAAAGTAGATGGTGCTAGAAGGTCATATGGCAGAAGCTAGTTTAAGTTGAGAAGGGATCATCATGGAAGAGGTAAGTGTTTACCAGGAGTTGCAAAGGTCAATGTTTTGTGATGTAAGGAAGGTGTGGGACACGGGAGACTCTTACTGGAAGAGTGACTCAGAAGCAAGTCCCAAAGCCACGCAGGAAATTCTACACTTGCAAAGGTAGGGATTCAACAAGGTCTCCCGAGCATACCCTCGCGAAAAAAGGCATGTGTCTACCATATATAACCAAGTATGCACTGCGATATCAAGAACAATCACCTGGCTTTGTGAGAAACGAATAAAGGAGCAATTTCGCTCTTTGAAGCACCTTAGGACCTGCAATGAAGGAGCCAAATACATTTCGAAACAAATGAAGACCGGACGCTTGAATTGAGCAGAATACCGCCGTCCAATAGCTTCAGAATTAAGACGTCCATATCCCTTCAAAACCTCCCCCAAATGTCCCCCTTCCGATTATCATGGGAAAAAATAGCAAAATGATTTGGGGTTGGCAAGTACGCTTTCTTAGAACCGTCTGGCGTGCTCTCCTGCCCTGCTCCTTCCACCTGTCCAGGTAATTACTCCTATTGACGTGTGTGGATCCTTTCAGAATTCCTAGGTGTATGCAAGAAAATACGGAGATATTCCCGCTCACGTGTACCCACAAGAGATCCTGTTATACAAACGGTCCTGCACGTTGCTTTTTTGGCTCTTATCAGTCTGTTTTGGAGATCGATTTCATTCTTTACCTATTTGCACTCTTCTCCACAGCCTCACACCAGTCCATTTTATGAATCTGTCTAATGTATTTTATCAGTACTCTCTTGATGGGCGTTCATATTGTTTCAGTTCTTTGGCTGTTACAACCATGGCACATGAATTACCTTAGAACTATCCATTAGTCTGCATGAGTGTATCTATTTTTAAAAGTGTTTTTTTTTTAACGTTTATTTATTTTTGAGACAGAGAGAGACACAGCATGAACGGGGGAGGGGCAGAGAAAGAGGGAGACACAGAATCGGAAACAGGCTCCAGACTCTGAGCCATCAACCCAGAGCCTGACTTGGGGCTCGAACTCACGGACCGCGAGATTGTGACCTGAGCTGAAGTCGGACGCCTAACCGACTGAGCCACCCAGGCGCCCCTGCATGAGTGTATCTAGAGCATAAACCCTGTGAGGCTTAGGCACTGTCTCCTTTTTCTAGATATTGCCAAATATCCCTGTGGTTCCGTTTGTTTGCCCGCAATTTTCCAACCAAGTGTTTCTTTAAACTTTTGGAATTTTGTTACCGTGATGGGTGAAAAAAAAAAAATGGTATCCAGTATAGGTTTGCTTCGTTTTTATTTTATCTTTAGTGAATTCAGGCAACCATTCGCATGTTTAAGAACCTTTTTTATTTTTATTTTACTTTATTTTTTTGGCCAGGTCATAGAATATTCCATGTTGAATGAAATCACTGGTCTTTTTTATAAAATCAAGGTTTTGTTTTGTAACATCTGCAAAATTAAGCAGCCTCTATGTTGTTGTTCTTATCCTTCCATAACTCTAAGCAACTGGGCTAACTTGCCTAAGCAAACTGCTTAAAATAACTCAAACTAAAAACAAGACCATTATGGAAATGAAGATAAACAATTCTCCAACTTGACATAAAATTCCTTTTGAGGTTTTAAATCAATTTGAACCGTGCCTCCTCTTTTGTGGTCACGGGCTTTTTAGAGCACAGCTTGAAGAGAGAAAAACGTATTTAACGCATTTAAAGATTTTTTTTTTTAACCGGAAAACTAGAAAAAGAAAGAGAGGCACTTTTGTACTCAATCTCTATTGTATAACTTGGATAACAATTGATCGTCTGAGTGTAATCAACACGTCATTTCCATCCCCGTTATGCTCAATGAAGGATTTATTAAATGAATATGAAGTTCACACAGGATTAAATGAGTGACTGATCTTTACGGGGGTGATTATGTTGTGTAAGTATCTGGACATTTGCCTATTTATTCTCTTGACTTTAATCTAGCCAGGAGTACGGATTCTTAAAGTAAATGCACTATAAAAGCCAGTTAGTCCTCATTTAATATGTGATAAAAGTACAGACTTGTTCTCTTTCTTTACAGGCATGACTACTTTTTGTCTGTGATACATAAGACTTTGTTAGCAAAGTCAAGATTCTCCAGCTATTGAAAGGCTGATTTCAGCACCCCCTGGAAAGCATTCTTATCTCCTAACAGATTCCTCCTTTGGCCACTTTGACTTTCCCAGACATCCAATGCAAGTGCTCACAGTCTAACTTGGAAGCCCCAACTAATGGATAGATGTGTCTGTGGGGAAGCTTGGTTAACTCCCATCCATTGCCATCGACCTTGCCCGGCACAGCCCCCTGTATACACTTGAAGCACAATGGCTTTGCTTATCAGATTAATCAACAGATACTCTATCTTCAATCTTGATGCTTACAACTTTTCAGTTGTTTTATAGAATAGGTTTTCAGACTGTGGAGATTTTAGAGACAGCTATTGTAAAAATTGCTGCTACATCTGCCCTTTACCTCTCTTTAGGCTTTTCACCAGCCATCCATGAATTCTCAGAGATAATGAACTGTGGTTCTGTGCGTTCAATTCCTTAAGTGCCCCATGACGTATCGTCAAGGCTCATAGAGATGATGGCTACATCCAATTTACTTACAGAATCTTCCTATTTTATGGTGGCTTTTGATTCTCCAATCACAAGTGCCTCTTATTTTATATCATATGTGACCCTCTTTATTTAAAAAAAAAAGTCTATTAAAAAAAGCCTCCTAAATTATTGAGAATAGTCTGTCTTCTCAATGTTGTTGATTTAGAGACATTTAAAATGGGTAAACCACACAGTCATAAATACCCTCTGATTTGTTATACAAAGATAATAGAGGACGTTAAAAAGTTCAGTTGAACCCAAGCAGCTCATTACCATGTGTTGATGATAATGTCTATGTCTATGAAGAGATCTTGGGTTTTGAAAGCACAATGACCACCAGGAAAAAGCAATCTGCCCCCTCCCCGTTCCCTATACTCCCTTCTTTTCTTTTTATCTATTTTACACCCTATACCCAGAGAGCCCACTGCTGCTTCATTTACAGGGCCACTATAATTTTTCTTGACATGGCAATTACTTTTTAATCTGGTTAGCATAGACTGTAATGGAACCAAGTTGTAAAACATCCTTTCTTGTTATTCTTTTGTTTTGCTTTTAATTTATTGCCTTGATTTCAATCCCTTTTATAAACCCATTAAAACTCAATTACTCACTTTGAAGTCAATCACTAATCAATTCCATTTATTTTGGTATTAAGGGGAGTAGGGAGAGTAGTTACCCAGTATGTCTCAATTTCAATAAATTTTGTGATAAAAATCAGATTATTTTAGGGTTTGCTATCGAGGCAGAGGGAGAATTCTACGCAAATAAAGAGAGAAGAGGCAAACTCCATAACCTGGTTGATGTTGTAGGAGGTAGAAAAAATGAGGTATGTGCAGTATCTGAAACGGGCACTGACTTCATGAATTTAAATTGATTAGTGAAGATAAATGAGGAACTGTCACTCTCTTACTGGCTGGGGTCTCCTTTATGAAACTGAATCTAGGAGCTCAAAGCTAGGAAGAAGAACATATTTTAATAACAGTTCACAATTTTAAAAATTCTTATGCACACATGGATTTCTTCATTTTTTCTTCAGTGTGACTTTTGAGATACGTAAGGGAAGGCATTAGTTTTTCCACTGTGTAGGTGATGGTATGAAGGCCCAGAAGAGATTCAAGCAATTTGCCTAACGTCTCATAGCTTGCAAGTGGAAGACTGAGGAAAGTCCTAGATTTTGGTGCTTTGGTATATTTTACGCCATGCCATTCTGAACAGTGAAGTTTCCAAGGCTTGGAGCTATGTGCTTTACTTACAAACGGTGGCTCTCAAGATTGCTAAATGTATTTTTCCTATTAGATCGGATTCTATGAAGGCACATGGGAATTCTATGACTATTCGGTTGTTGACAGTGGTGTACTAGCAAATCATTCTCAAAAAACAAAACAAAAAAAGACAAAAAACAAAACAAAACCCAAACCCTGACGTGTAATATTTGCTGAGGGCACCTGCGTGGATCAGTTGGTTAAATATCCAACTCTTGATTTCAGCTCGGGTCATCTCAGGG
Source organism: Acinonyx jubatus (assembly GCF_027475565.1). Lineage (NCBI taxonomy): Eukaryota > Metazoa > Chordata > Mammalia > Carnivora > Felidae > Acinonyx > Acinonyx jubatus. Next base: position 202,108,215 of record NC_069381.1, on the reverse strand, counting down.
TTGTGGGATCGAGCCTTATGTCAGGGTTTGAACTGAGTGTGGAGCCTGCTTGAGATCTCCCCCCACCCTCCCTCACTCTGCCCCTCTACCCTGCTCATGCGCATGTGTGCACGTGTTCTCTCGCTCTCTCTCTCATAAATAAATAAGTGTAATATTTGCTAGTCTCTGTGGTGTGAATACTATCACTGTGATTGGTTTCAAGCTTACCCAAAAGATGTCACTGAACTCAAAGTTGGGGAACACACCCACACCCACGTGTTTTTTCTAAACCCATATAAGCTAGCTCAACACGACACCTTGCCATTTCACCGATACAAATGAGGCTACTCTGTCCCATAACGGCAGGTTCTACTGCTCTCAGGACAAGATGCATTATTTCACGAAATGTGGCACATATATGCAAAGTGTCAAATTTGGTCATTCAGCAAATATTTAAAGAGTATCTATGACGTACAAACTTCTATGTTGAGCACTGTGGTTGGAAAAAGGAGTAAGTAGGAACTGGTCTGCTTCCAAGAGTTGCACAGTCTAGTGAAGGCAAGAGGGATGTACACAATAAGCAGTCATTCAGGAAAAAGTCTACCACCCGGGATGACGGAGTGCATCACAATAGTGTGTCAGTGCCTTCTTCGGAGGAGAATTGGTGAAGAAAGAATCTATGGAAAAGTTAGCAGTTGCACTGAGAATTTAAAAATAAGCCGTTTTGCAACAAAGTTGAGAGAGTAAAGAGAATTTCCTGGCTTGAAGGGCGTAAAAGCAAAGGACAAGTTCTAAACATGTTCAGTTTGTACAAATGGTGGGTTAGACAAAACCATGAACAAGGAAATTAGCCTCAAGGGACCATCTTAGGGTGGTGTTTCTCAGATTGTGGTCTGAGCCAACTAGCATGTGAATCACCTAGCAAATTTGTTAGAAGTGTATATATCTCAGGAACACATTTCAGGCCACATTCAGAACCTCTCTGGTTCACTCTACATAGAAAAGTTTGAGGACCAGTGTATCCAGAATAAAAAAAAAACAATCAAAAGAATTTGAGTAAGAAAATGTTGTTTTAGAGAAAAAAGATTCTGTGAGTGTATGGAATCTAGGTAGATGAAAGAACATACTGGAATCCGGAGGACAGGCTGGATTAGGCAGGAAGTAAAGAGGGTTGAAACTAGCATGGAGGCCAGAGAAATAAAAAGAATCATTTAGATTGGAAAACTATTTCGGAGTTGGGTTCTCAACTTGAGTCCCTAGACACCTAGAGAGTACCCATATGGGACTTGTGGGGTCCGTTTATCCTAAAAATGTCCTATGAAATTTTGTACACTTGGGTGCATTATCCTATGGAGAGGGTTCATGCTTTCACAAATTCCCAAAAGGGTCTATAAATGACAGAAAGGTGGGAATCATTGTTTTAAAGGAAAAAAAAAACAGGGAGTGAAAGAGGTTTGATTAACTGGGTTGGAGGATAGGGAGGCTAAAGGACTGGGGGAAAAAAACAATAAAAAGTCCAATACGTCTCATTTTTCAGTTGGGAGATTTCAGCTGAGAGATTGATGATATTATTAATCAAAATAAGGGCAATGAGAAGAGTGAGCTTTGTTGAAAAATAAAGCAAGTTCTCTTTTATACAGAACAAACTTGGATATTTGCACTTCATTGATATAAAGATGCCCTTCAGGCTCATAGAGATATCATAGGACACAGTGACAAATAATAATATTTTATTCAGTGCTAAATATTTATTGGGTGCTAAATATTTTATCAGGTGCTTGCTAAGCCCTTTATATACATTCTTATTTAATTCTTACAACAACCAATTAGTTATTATTTTTCTAATTTTATAGAAGAATCACGGTTCAGAATATTAAGTGAATTTGCTAAGGTCATAACTCTGGTAAAAACCTTGATGGTCTCTTCCCAGCTGGCTCCAGAGATGACATTCTGAGCTTTTCTCCTATGGCTGCTACCTGGGTATTCAGTAGGTGAAAATCAGGTCTATTTGAGCAAAGGGATAGTACATTTGTATGGGGATGAAGCTTAGCTACACTGTCTACAGACTGGATTGTGTCCACACATTTAAGAACACTTTTCTCTATGACTAAATAAGAAAGAGACCATTGCTATGGCAAGAGATGCTGGTGAGAATATCATTAATCTACATGGGAATTATCCTAATTCTCCCAATTCTCTTGGAATCAATCTCTGCACCAAACCCAATACTCTTTCTCTACACTATTCACTTCTGCTCATATTTTTGTTACTGTTAGGAAAGTCATTAATTTGATTTAAAAGTCCATAAATTAAAACTCAACTGCAGTCAATGTATTCCTTTAAAAGGTTCTATATGACATTGTTTGAGCCATGTGATAGACATGCGATTTGAGCATAACATTCAAAATAAGAAATTAGTAGAAGCATGTAAATATGTAAATGACCTGTGATATGTGTAAGGCAATATTTAATGCCAAAGTAATTTTTCACTGCTTTCTATGGCGTTAGAGGTCAGAGAAGGGTGGTTCCAAGCATTTTATTCCCACTTCTTTAGTTAGATGGATTCCTTGGCTTAGAGTGAAAAGAATCAAGATAAAGCACAGTAGGACTCTGATTGTATGTTAACTTACTTTCTGGTTACCTAGCTCTGTCCTGTTGGGGTTGAGGGCAGAGAAAAGTTCTTGGTAGGAAAGGGGAGAGCTGAGAGCAGTCATTGGAAAGGAAGAGGAAGCCTGTCTGAGTTGCAGGGCACAATGCAAAAGAGTATTTCATATTAGTGGTTAGGAATGAGAAATATGTAGAAGGTGGAAGAAGGCTGTGTCAGGACAGAGCAAGGGAGAGGTCTAGGGTCTCTATACCATCAACAGGGTTATAAGAACACAGAGCAACAGGCACGGAGTTCTACATTTTCCTCTTTATTGATTTTATTTCTCAAAAAATATATACACTGACATTGCTGTGATAAAACAAAAAATGCAATAAATCAGGCCCTTCGTCAAATCAATAACTTTTCGTATTTGAAAGGACTTCTTCAGAAATACCATTTAGTCTCCTACCCAGCTTGGACAGAGTGAGAGCTAGTTTTTGTTTTTGATGTTGTTTTTCCAGTCCAGATTCTCTTTAGGGAAAACCTACAGGGAGTCTCTTCTGGGGAAAGAGACAGGAGGTCCTTCCTAAATCTTTGGAAGACTTCCTTCTATGGGTTATAACTGTCCCACTTCCGGCCTTGGAATCACCTTCAACAATGCCTGCTCCCCAAATCCTCAGTCACCACACCTTTTAAAGGGCTCCCCAATTTGGCTTTGTCTTCCTCCCTCCTCTTCAATGACGATGAATGCAAGTCCCCGTTGCTGAGTACCTATTTCTCTAACTTTCCCCCAAACTGTGCCCTGCTTAATCAGTTTTGCACACCGAGGCTGCTTTCGTCGTGAACTCCCCTCCCAAGACCCTACAAGAAACTCTATGGCTTGTGGCCACAAGCCCAAATTCTTCTGTTGAGTTGTCAAGGTCCTTCATTCTGTTCCCATGACACTTCACCCATCTTATTTTTGACTCCCCTCTACTAACAACCTATGTTTTGTCAGAAAGACCTTCTGCCTTTCTGCCACATTCCTATCCTAATCCTACTGAGTCATGCCAACTGTTTATTTGTGCTGCTCCCCACATTTAAAATTTCATCTCCTCATCGTGACATATTCAAATGCTGAGGCTCAAGGTCCAGTTCAACTGTTATCTCCTCAAGGAAGTATTCTCTGAGCGTGCCAACCTTCATTTTTCTCCTCTGAATTCTGAGAGTGGGCTTAACATCCACACCCCAGGACTCCTCTGGCTTGATCAGATGCTATTGGTTTTTCTCTCTGTCGTTGCTTTGAGTAAGTTAGCACTGCTGTCCAAACGCCCCCTTAAGCTCTTCAATTACAGTAAAACTGCACACCACACTTCAGTATAATTTTCACAGGAAAGGACACTTAACAGGAACTCAGAAAGTTCTTAATGCTTGACATACAATCCACAGATCCATAATTTAGACCTAATAAAATTGATTCTCCTCAGTATGCAAAATCTGTCCTCATAGGAGACTTTCTGAAATTTTGTATTAGAACAGAAAGAACGTTCTTCTGGAGAGAAGCCCTCATGGGCAGGAATTCGGCTGTCTAGTGTTCTGGAACATTCTTCTGATATGTGCACAAAAGCATACCTTACCTAGGGAATTTTCTCCCCACCGCGGCAATATTGAAGAACAAGTGTAGGAGAGTTGAGAGCTTCTGTAACTCAATGGTGATGATATTCATTGGTGAATATCATCTCTTTTGCCTGTGATTATTTCCAATTCTACCCTAAGTACTACAGAGCCAGAGCAGTGATACATGGGGTCAATACTTGCTCAATTATTAATAGATTTGGGGGAAAAATCCTCACGAAGCCACTAACTACGCTGTGCTATGAAAACGGCCGAAGGCCTGGAAGGTTAGAGTGGCTCTGCCCCGCATTCAAGTTTTCTGGCCACTTTGCTGGAGATTCTCCCTTTGATGAGATTTTTACAGAATATCTGTGTACAGCTCTTAAAATAGCGATCCCAGGGGCAAAAGGAGTATTTGGTTGGAAATGAGAGGCTAAACCTCTTGGTAGCTTTTCTGCTTTCTTTTGGAAACTTTTTCATTTAAATAAACAAATTAGATATTCTGAAATTCAAAGGCCCATACAATGAAAGCAGTCTCTGTTCATGATGGATGAGTCTGATGTTTAAAAAGAAGGCAAAAAAATGCAAAACAAGCTGCCACCCCTAGTTACAGAAGAAATAGATCACAGGTGACACTGGCTTCCCTTCCATCTGTGGGAGTTAAGGAATGCATTCAGAAAAGAATACATTTCACTCCAGGTGTAACTGGTGGGAAGCTTCTGGGCTATGTTTTGTATTATTCTTTTGAGAACATGTATACACCCCCTGAAATTCTAGCTCTTTAGAATATTTTTCAGCCCCAAACTCAAAACCAAGCTCGGATTTATTTATTACCACTAACTACCACATTTGTAATGTGTTTTCTAAATCCCCAGGCCCTAAAAGACAATGGTGGGTCACTTTGTTGGTAAAGACTCAAGTGTTTTAAGGGGAAAGAAGTCTTGCGACGTTGCTTTTGAGTTCTGGAAATGGGTTGTTTATTCGCCGCATGTGAGGAATGCGAAGGGGCACCTGCGTGGCTCAGTCAGTTAAGTGTCTGACTCTGGATTTCTGCTCGGGTCATGAGCTCACGGTTCGTGAGTTGGAGCCCTGTGTTGGGCTCTGCGCTGGTCGTGCAGAGCCTACTAGTGATTCTCTCTCTCTCTCCCTCTCTTTCTGCTCCTCCCCTGCTCCTCTGTCTCAAAATAAATAAATTAAAAAAAAAAAGAATATGTAGGTCTGTAGGCTGCATATGTCTAGGTTACTGGTCTGAGATAGCGGTAAGTATTTGTGGCTAGTTCAGGGTGGGGTAGCACAGACACAGAATGTATACAAAGACCTCCCTAGGGTAGTTGTTTACCCTCCCAAATACTCTGACATTATCTCAGGTGGACTGTGGCAGCTTGTAGCAAATTCTGAGTTGATGTCTTCACTTCCGGTCTTCTACCCCTAGCGGTTGCAAGTAGGTCCTGAGGAACTGCCGTCACCCTTTAAATAACTTTTACTTCTCCAGCTAGCCCATCTACTGCCAGATTGGAACCTTCTAAAGACAATTTCTAGCCAGCTGCTGCAAGATCAACCCCCAGCCCTCCACTTCTATTAAATCCAGATTGCCTACAAAAGCGTTCGGGAGCCTCAACCATCTGACCCCGAGCCAATTTCGCTTTGACTAGCTTAAGGGGAAATTACGTTAGCATCACCTTACCACTGGCTGGCTTTCTAGATGCCCTGGGTTTTTATGTTCTCCTGTCTCTACTCACTCTTTTTTTTGTTTTCCTGGCTATTGTGCTGGAAGTTTTCGATTCAAATTCTGCTGCCAACCTCTTACGTACGTGAAAAACAGCATATTTGAAGGGAGACACGTGGATTTATTCGGGGATGGGAGTTTGTTCTGTTAGCAAGGGATTTCAACCTCAGCACTAATGATATTTCAGGCTGGATACTTCTTTGTGATGGAAAATTACCCTGGGCGTAGTAGGGCATTTAGCAGTATCCTTGGCCTCTGCCGACTAAATGCTAGAAGCTACCCTTCCCACAGTGGTGACAACTAAAAATGTTTCCAGACACGGCCCAGTGCTACCCCTATTTTATTTCCAAGGCAGGGGGAAAAACTCAACCTACTAAGAATCACTATTAGAAATTTCAGAGACATATTATGTCCGCATAACTGTCCTAATACCTTGAACACAATTTTCTAAAAGGACATAGTTCCTGCCTCAAGGGCCTTATGAACTAGGGGGCAGACAGATATGTAAGGAACTCCCTGTAAAACATGTCCAAAACAAATGAATGTTGTGAAAGAAGCATAAACTCAAGATTTGAGCCGTTAGAGGCACAGAAACAAGGAGCCATCCAGATTTGGAGAGTGGAGGTTGCAATACATGGAAAGGACAAAGAGACATTGGCCTCAGCCATCTGTCTGGAGATCAGAAAGGCAGCCTTTGGCTCCTGGCTAGCTCACCATTGAAAGTCAATTTCAATACAGTTGTTGCTAAGGGAAGATTTTCCAGAGACCGAACAGGTGAAAGTTTTTGCAGAGGAATTGAACTCTAAAAGAAGCAAGGGCAGAGATGAAGAATGGAAATGGAAGGGTCCAGGAGAAATGTCAGACTTTGTAGAATCGTCATATTTTAAATTCCTTAACTCTTGCGTGAAAGCAATCATCCCTGCCCATTCTGGTAGTCCCTTTTGCTTTGCTTTCCTTTTCACTATTCCTCCTTCCTACAAAATGGTTTTTATATGCTCACAGTTCAGGTTCCTGAAGCCATTGATACAATCACGCCTTCTCCCAACACGCGTGCACACACACACACACACACACACACACCCCTTGATGGTATCAGAGTGGATCTAAATTACTGAAACCTTCAGGTGAGCCATAGCGGTGGCCTTTCCTATTTTGTCACAGGCAAGGAGACAATCAACACTGAGTGTGCAGAGTGAGGACAGTTGGGAACTCAGTTTTAATGTGACTCCTCTATCCTTATCTATAAGAAATTAGAGAGGTAGTCAGTTTAACAATGGGGGCTAAAATACACTTGCGAGTGCATAGCTGTATATCTGGTTGTCACGGTGGGGATTAAAAAACTGGAAGCCGGAGAACGTGCCATAATTGACAGGGCCCAGCCCAGGGTTTTTGAGGTCATGGCTACATGATACCAGCCTTTTATCCCACCCTGCTCAGAGAATGCAGAAAAAGCCAGGAAGGATGGAGCTAGCGTGATGCAAAACACAATCACTGTAAATATCTCAGCATGCGTCTTGCTGACAGTGGGAAGTCCAGCTCTGGAAGAAACACTGTCAGCAGTAGTATCTATTTATGTGAAGGATTAAGCTAGAAAATGCTTATTCTTGTTGATATTTTTAGTAGTTCTCTGAGAAATTTGAAACTGTTTTCTATATGCTTTTTTGCTTGTTTGGACTTTCATACTTATAACTGATTCTATCGAATGCATCCATAAGGTTTAGATTGACCAACAGACTTTTAATATCTAAATTAAATAGCAGTTGGGTGGTTAGAAATATTGGGGGGGGGGGCGGAATCCTGCATCAAATGTTAGGAAACCTGAGTTGAAACTCAGATATATCAACTACTTGACCTTGACAAAGTCACGAGTCTTATTTGTAATACTCAAGTATCATTCTCGTGGTCGTACTTCTTAGGATTCTATGAAGGTAAGATAAATCGATATATGTGAAAACATTTGGGAACTTTATGGCTAGAAAGGAAGGAGCCCACACGGTTCAATATTCTATTTTAAAGCCTTGACCAACTCAAAACACTCTTTTTTTTTCAGCTTTATTGAAGAATAATCAACAAATAAAGCTACAATATATTTGAAGTGTACAATGTGATGATGCGATATATCCATTGTGAAAAGGTCCTCCCCATCAAGTTAATTAACACATTGACCCATCCATCACCTACCTCACATATTTGCTTTTTTTTTTTCTTGGTGAGAAATTTAAATTCCACTTTCTTAGCAGAATTCAATTATAAAATACGGTATTGTCAACCGTAGCCACCATGTTATACATTGGAGCCTCAGACTTTATTCATATAATAACTGGAAGTCTGTGCCCTTTTACCAGCCTCTCCCCATTCCCCCACCCCCCACCTGCCAAACGCTTTTTCATCTTTGTATCTGTGAATTCAAGTTTTTAAAAACATTCCACATTTAAGTCATAGCATGCAGTATTTATCTTTCTCTATCTGGCTTATTTCACTTAGCATAATGTTCTCCAGGTTCATCCACATTGCCATAAATGACAGGATTTTCTTTTTTTTTAAGGCTAAATAATATTCCATTACACATATATCACATCCCCTTGACCCCGTTCATTTACTGGTGGACACTTACATTGTTTCCATATCCTGGCTATTGTGAATAATACAGCAATGAACAGAAGAGTACAGATACCTCTTTCAGATAATGTCCACATCAAACTAAAAATCTCCTCAGCAAAGGAAACCATTAACAAAATGAACAGACAACCTATGGATTGGGAGAAAATATTTGTAGACCCAATATCTGATAAGGGGTAATCTCCAAAATATATAAGGAACTCATAGCAATTGAAAGCAAAAGCAAAACAAAACAGAATACAGTTCATAAATGGGTAAACAACTTGAATAAACATTTTTCCAAAGAAGACATACAGATGGCCAACAAGTACATAAAAAGGTGCTCAACAGCATTAATCGTCATCAAAACCACTATGAGATACCACCTCACACCTCTTGAGATGGCGATTATCAAAAAGGCAAGCGATAACAAGTGTTCATGACGATGTGGATTAAAGGGATCCTTGTGCAGGTGGGATTGCAAATGGGTGCAGCCAATGTGGAAATCAATATGGAGGACCCTCAAGAAATTAAAAATAGAGCTATCGTGTGAATCAGCAGTACCACTGCTGGGTATGCATCCAAAAGAATCAAAACTCTTTATAGTGAGATGAGAAGTATTTCTGACAGAGAAACTCTATCCGGGTCAATGGCCATCCCGTTACACACTGTGCGTGTATTTTTAGGTTGTGGTTTTTATTCACCTTACTCTATTGTCTTCACCATATTTCTTGGAGAGAAGAGGGGGTAAGCAACTTCCTTTTCATGTGTGAAAAAGCCTGGTTAATAGCAAAAGTGTCACCTCCAACGTAGATCTGCAATTTGGCTGATGGCTCTTCACCAATGGGTGAAGCCAGTCTACCTGAGACCCTTTGGGGAGACTTATTGTTAGTAGATGCTCATGTTTCATGTGTTTCCTTTAAAGGGTAAACAGTAGCTACAGAGCTAGGGTAGTAACCTCATTTAATATGACTGAAAGGGTCAGTTCTGACACAGTTTTGTTAAACTGTTTGCGCCCCAACTGTTTTTGAGGGTAATCTCGTAGAAAGAGCATTTAAATTTTGAATAAGCAAACTTAAAAATTATATATTATTTACTCATAATAATAGGGGGAGGAGGCACAGAGTGGCAAAACTGGTTTGTAACACCTTAACAACGGATGGGGTTTTTTTTTTGTTTCTTTGCCTGATTGATTCAGTGTTGTAGTTGTTTATATTTTCTTATGATAAGTGACTGAGGACATTTTTTTTTTCCATTTTACTTTCCCATCAAAGGAGATTCCTACCATCAACCAACCAGATCCAGATGTAATTTCACTGATGAGCAAGACATCTCTGCCAACTGAATTCCTATTGATTAGCATCTGATTTTGTTTGTCAGCAAAAAGAAAACCTTATTCTTTAATGGCATGTTTCAGTACATAACCAGCGGGTGTACGTCAGGGGGAGGGTGCAGACGGAGGGGTGTCTTTCAAAAGCTGATGAAAATATATTAGTGTGTATAATCATTTTTGCTTGCAACCATATAAATAACACCCATAATCTTAAAGCAGCCAACATCTTGCCCTGAAAATGAAAAGAATAGTTGGCTTGATGTTCTTTGGAATTGGAAGCTATCATGGGTTGGGATGGAGGAGACACTTTGCTGGCTCTGGTATCAGTGTCACTGTCCACACACCTCATGGGTTCCGCCTCCCTGGAGGGCTCAGAGGGGTCACACACAAGCCAGTCATTCTCTCCAGATGGGAAGAATGACAGCTTCTAATGACGGAGTGTATAGCTGTTTTGGGAGATAGGTTTCTCACCAGAATAGTCTGAATGGGATTTTTTTTTTTTTTTTTTTTTGCAAACAGAGTAGACCTAAAGTATTATAATCACACACCAAGACAGATTAAAGTTACAGAATACTTCAGCATTTACCAAGAAGATTTTTACATGTTATTTCATTTGATCATGAGTACAGTCCCATGAGGTAATTATTATTATCTGTACTTGAAAACTGGAGAAAGAAATCAAGACCCGGAGTGACTCAATGTCTCATCCAATATTCTACAACTTGTAAATACAACTTGTTATAGACTTAAGGTTTGAGCCCATGCTTATGGCCCTAAGTTCAGTGTTCTGTCCAATACAACAGGCTTTCTATCTGGTTTTACTAAGGGAATATATATATATATATATATATATATATATATATATTTTCTTTTGGAGAGAGAGCACGCAAGCTGGGGAGAGGGGCAGAGAAAGAGAGAGAGAGAGAGAGAGAGAGAGGGGTTGGATCCCATGACCCTGGGATCATGACCTGAGCTGAAATCAAAAGTTGGCTACTCAACTGACTGAGCCACTCAGGCACCCCAAGGGAATATATTTTCTACACTTTTCAGGAAAAACCTTAATTTCCCATGGGTAAGATTTTTTTTTCTCTTAATGAGGACGTTTTATCACTCATCATATAAAATTTCAATAATTTATGAATGCAAATAATATATTACTTAAGCATCATAAGGAAAAAGCATAAGGAGTCATTGTTAATATTACAACTAACCCATATACAGCTGTTACTTAAAAAGCTTGATTTCTTTGTCAAATGGATATGCTTCTCTCATATTAACCTGTGTGTCCTTACATGAGAGGGAAGCAAAAAGGTGCGCAAAATACTTAATAGAAAAAATATTCCAGGAATGACTTCAACGAAATAGATGTTCTTTTTTTTTTATTTTTTTTAACGTTTATTTATTTTTGAGACAGAGAGACAGAGCATGAATGGGGGAGGGTCAGAGAGAGGGAGACACAGAATCCAAAGCAGGCTCCAGGCTCTGAGCTGTCAGCACAGAGCCTGACGCCGGACTCAAACTCACGGACCGAGAGATCATGACCTGAGCTGAAGTCAGGCCGCTTAACCGACTGAGCCACCCAGGCACCCCCATGAAATAGATTTTCTTAAGTGATTGACCAAAGACCTATCAAGTGTTCTTTTCAACTCCCCATGCAGTTGAGAGTATTTCCAGTCAATTGTAGCCCTCAAGGAATGAAGAGGCCAGCATGCCCACACAGGGCTAAAATAAAATACAGAATAACAAGAGGAAAATAGAGAAATTGGCATCAAAATGTGGGACCATCCAGGCTGTACAAGCGCAAGGTTTCTGACAGACCCCACCTGCTCTCAAGTGGTAGTAAGAATTTAGTTAGCTGAATATCAGCAAGCTATCTCCTTCAAGCCAATGAAACCCTATTTTGTATAGCCTATCAGGAAGCACAGTTCAATAGGGAAAAGATTTTTGTCACAGAATTTTTATAAATGGAATTTTAACTCTGAGAGCATGCAGGAGACTCTCATCTTGGCTCTTCAATCCGACTCCTACTCAGATAATCTTTCCCAATAATCCGGTCACTTACTGTCCATTAAGACAATATCCTCTTAACGAATTCAGAAATCTCCAAGCCACACCCGTTCTCTGTAGATCCTGCTGGAATTTCACAGTGCCCTGCCCATGATCTCGAATGATCTTCCTTTCTTGGCCTGTTCCCTCAGAGACCCTATTTCACTAGACACCCTTCTCCTGCTGCCCACCCCAGTAGTCACGTGCCTAGTTTATACTTTTTCATTTTTTGACTCCTTCTTTTCACATCATTGCGTCTGCATCTAATGTTTTCTCCCTCTACTTTGCCCCTGAAGTTGATGTCTTGCTGGCTTTAAGGCAACATAAACATGGTGGCGAAGCACCTGTGGCAGTTTCAAAGAGGTGGCTAATTAAAATTTTCAAATGTCTTCTCTTGATTTAAAGAATCAGCTAAGGTTCTAGGTGTAATATTGATAGCAGGGAAGTTCTTCTTAATTAGAAAACCAAGAAGTTATATATATGTATATGTTACTATATGTATGTATTTGTATAAATATAAAAATAAAAATAAATATGAAACAAAAATATATATATATACTTCTCTGTATAATTGTAATGTATACATATAATAAAGTTAGAGTGGGATACAGAGAAGGGAAAAGGGAGAGATAGAGAGAGCTACATTAGGTACCTAGGAAGGTATTAAAAAACAGAGTATAAAAAAGATCTTTCCCTAAAAGATCACTCAGTCTTACTGACTTGCACTTCAGTATTATGTTTTGAACTTTTTTCCATATAAATTTCATGTTTGTATTTCTGTGAAGCCCTCATTGAAAATGTTATTATACACCTCAAATGTGTCTCCTACTAACACAATATGAAAAATATTTTTGGCATGGAGTCTTGGGAATAAAAACAAAATAAAATACAAATTTTCTTTTTTTTCTTTTTTTTTAAATTTTTAATGTTTATTTATTTTTTCAGGGGGGGGAGGGGTAGAGAGAGAGGGAGACACAGAATCCGAAGCAGGCTCCGGGCTCTGAACTGTCAGCACAGAGCCCGACGTGGGGCTCGACTCACAAACTGTGAGATCATGACCTGAGCTGAAGTTGGATGCTCAACTGGCTGAGCCACCCAGGCGCCTCTAAAATAAAAATTTTCTAAAGACAACCACCAATTTATGTAACCTGTCACGTATCCATTTTCAACTTGGCTGTTAGGATGCATAGACCCAAATATTGTGATTAATTACAACACACATTTACACTATGGTTAGCATATGTGTGTCCTCTTTTTCACAACTGTGTTTTCCTCTTTTTTTTTATTTATTTGTTTATTTTGAGAGAGAGAGAGCACGTGCACGCGCACAGCATGAGTGTGGGAGGGCAGAGAGAGAGGGGGAGAAAGAGAATTCCAAGCAGGCTCCCTGCTGTCAGCATACAGAACCCCGACTCTACTCGGGGCTTAATCTCACAAATCACGAGATCATGACTTTAGCCGAAATCAAGAACTCAGATGCTTAACCATCGGTGCTACCCAGGCACTCCTGTCTTTTTCTTTATTTCAAGCAGCTTAAAATCACTTTCAGAGGAATCGAAGTATAACTAAATTGAATAAATGGATTGAAAGTGTGCTTTCAAGGAGAAGAAAAATATCAATTAAGGGAAAGCATTTATTACGGGATGAGTATGTATATATTGAGAAAATGTAGATATGGTACATTATAAAAATGGGAGGAGAACAGAGAGAAACAAAGCTTTTAATTGTTAACAATAATTATACTGGTGGTGATAGTATGAACATTATTACTTAGAGACCATGTATGTGACATGGAATAAAGGTAATGAATAATTACGGAATGTTCTCTTTCTATAACCTTCAGTGTCCAAGGGAACCAGGTCGTTTGGTGTGGAAGAAGAAAAAGATATATGAAGAGGTTAAGTGAAAAATCTCTGTAGTTTTCCATTTGAACTGGAATTGAATTCAATAGAATTCCAATCCAAAATCCCGGCAGAATTTTTTTTGAGGGAATTGATCAGCTAATTCTAATGCATTTCCATTTGAACCGGAATTGAATTCAATAGAATTCCAATCCAAAATCCCAGCACAATTTTTTTTTGAGGAAATTGATAAGCTAATTTTCAAATGCATATGGTAATACAAAGGAACGAAAATAGAACAATTTTGAAAAAGAGTAAAGTTGGACAACTTACATTACTTGATTTCAAGACTTACTCTGAGCTATAGTAATCAAGCCAGTGCAGTAATAGCAAAAGGAGAAAGGTGTTATATCAGAGGAGTGGAATAGAATCCAGAAATAGGCACACATATATATGGATTAATTGATTCTTTTCAAAGTTGAAAAGGTAATTCAGTGCAGAAAGGATAGTTTTTTTCAGCAGACGCTGTCAGAACAATTGCATACCCATGTACAAATACAAACCGTCATCCGTATCTTACTCCATATATAAAAAATTTACTCATGGGCACTTCGGCAGCACATACACTAAAATTGGAACGACACAGAGAAGATTAGCATGGCCCCTGTGCAAGGATGACATGCAGATTCGTGAAGCTTCCATATTTTTACAAATAATCCAGCGAAGAAATGGGCAGAAGATGTGAATAGACACTTCTCCAAAGAAGACATCCAGATGGCCAACAGGCACGTGAGAAGATGCTCAACGTCGCTCTTCATCGGGGAAATACAAGTCAAAACCACACTCAGATAACACCTCACGCTGGTCAGAGTGGCTAAAATGAACAAATCAGGAGACTCTAGATGCTGGCGAGGATGTGGAGAAACGGGAACCCCCTTGCACTGTTGGTGGGAAAGCAAACTGGTGCAGCTGCTCTGGAAAACAGCGTGGAGGTTCCTCAAAAAATTAAAAATAGATCTACCCTATGACCCAGCAATAGCACTGCTAGGAATTGACCCAAGGGATACAGGAGTGCTGATGCAGAGGGGCACTTGTACCCCAATGTTCATAGCAGCACTTTCAACAATAGCCAAATTATGGAAAGAGCTTAAATGTCCATCAACCTGATGAATGGATAAAGAAATCGTGGTTTATATACACAAAGGAATACTACTTGGCAATGAGAAAGAATGAAATATGGCCTTTTGAAGCAACGTGGATGGGACTGGAGAGTGTCATGCTAAGTGAAATAAGTCATACAGAGAAAGACAGATACCATATGTTTTCACTCTTACGTGGATCCTGAGAAACTTAACAGAAGACCATGGGGGAGGGGAAGGGGGAAAAAAGTTACAGAGAGGGAAGGAGGCAAACCATAAGAAACTCTTAAAAACTGAGAAATAAACTGAGGGTTGATGAGGGGTGGGGGAGAGGGGAAAGTGGGTGACGGGCATTGAGGAGGGCACCTGTTGGGATGAGCCCTGGGTGTTGTATGGAAACCAATTTGACAATAAATTTTGTATTAAAAAAATTTACTCAAAACAGATCATAGACTCCATGTGAAATCTAAAACTGTAAAAGTTCTAGAAGGAAGAAAAGGAAAAAAATCTTGGTCTGCCGTGTCTTTATAGCCCCTCCAGAAATGAGGGAGATTTTAGTCTATTTATATCGTCTCCTGAAATTTGCTGGATGTCGGATCCACAGGTAGAAGGAAATGGTGTTTCTGGGGGGACCTTGTGACTGTGGGGACCCTGTGGTCTAAAATAGTTCCAGAGTGCTTCAGCTTTTATGACCCAGCTGCAGCAGGTGCAATATAGCCATTGATTTGGCACAGTGGAGAACATCATATATTCTCTAGCTTTTCCCATTTGTGCAAGTGGCCCTACTGGGCCTAAACGGCCATTTGGATGGAGCCAGCCTACTTTTTGTCCTGTGAGTGAGAGGGAAGAGCTCCTCTTGCCCAATGATGGAAGAAACGTGTGGCGTTCCTCACTCCCTTTCTCGCCGATGATTTGTTTTGCAGCCTCTCCCCTGGTAGAGCCCTGCAGCATCTGTTCCTTTTCTTTGCTGTGTATATGTCTCCTTTTTATCTTGGCAGACAAGGCAATTTCTTTGAAATAAAGGCCCCTTCTCTGTAGCAAGTGACCTTGAGACATTCGGCGCTATCATTTCCCAGCTGTATTAGTGGCTCCAAATTCAATTTCAAGGTTCTTGAAAGCTTTCCCTTGTCCACCTTGTGCTCACTTGCCTTCGTTTAAGTGTCCTCCAAGGCAATTGCTTTGGGATCCTTGTATCCATTTTAGCATGTGTCTAACTTAGCCAAAGAGAATGGCAGCAAGCGTGGCTTCAATGCCTGGGGCCTGGCAGCGATCAGGGCATCACAGTTGGGGCCTCTGTCATGTCTTTGGATGCTGTGAATAGCCAGTAATGAGAAAAGAGGGAAATGTCAGGCTAGGACCTCAGGGTCCAGATCATGCAAATCACTTAACAATATATAGTTGAGACTCAATTACTCACAGTATATGGGACTATGAGTGCTTTTCCAACAGTCAACTTGAATAATAAGCAATTATAAGCATATTTTAAAATGCAGATGCTTGCTTCTGATTGATGGGTGGGATGGTGTACATGGTGAGGCCATTGAAACATGCTATTTATGGTTGTCATCAATTATGTTGGTGTTCGTCAAGGAACAGCCTCCTGAAACTTAGCTTCCTCATTTGTAAAATTTATGTCTAAGGCATTTTTCAAATCAGGCCTGCTAGGCCACCTGCTTAGTGAGTATTCAGAAATCTATTTGATTCAGTTGTCCATGATTTCTCATCTTTTGTCCCATAAATCCTATCCAAAAACAAAAAAACAAAAAAAAACCACAGAGAAATGTGTTTCCTCTCTAGTGCTCACGATCGTTGAGTGGTTTTGGCTGCCTGAGTTGTGAGGGATTCTGAAACTGCACTTGGGATAACCTAGGCACAGGATGGAGGTGATCCCAATTATATTCTCACTTCCCATGTCTGGTCCATTTTACTCCTCTCCTCCATCTTTCTCCCTCTTGGTAGAATTCAGATTTCCTGAATGAAAGCTATCCCCCCACCTCCCCTCTGGTAACCAGCAGTCTGCTCTCCAAAGTTAAGAGTCTGTTTCTTGGCTTTCCTCTCTCTCTCTTCTTTTTCCTCTTTGCTCCTTTGTTTTGTTTCTTAAATTCCACATATGAGTGACATCATATGGTATTTGTCTTTCTCTGACTGACCTAAGCAGAATACTCTCTATCCTAGCAGAATACTCTCTATCTCCATCCATGTCATTGCAAATGGAAGGATTTTACTTTTTAGGGCTGAATAATATCCCATTGTGTGTGTGTGTGTGTGTGTGTGTGTGTGTGTATGCGTACATACATACATACATACATACACCACATCTTCTTTATCCATTCACCAATCAACGGACACTTGGTCTGTTTCCATGATTTGGCTATTGTAAATAATGTTGCTATAAACATCGAGATACATATATCCCTTTAAGTTAGTGATTTTTTATTCTTTGGGGAAAGGTCTAGTAGTGCAATTGCTGGATTGTAGGGTGGGTCTGTTTTTAACTTTTTGAGGAAACTCCATACCATTTTCCACCGTGGCTGCACCAGTTTGCATTCCCATCAACCGTGCAGGAGGGTTCCTCTTTCACCACATCCTCGCCAACACCTGTTGCTTCTCGTGTTTTTGACTTTAGCCACTCTGACAGGTGTGAAGGGATACCTTATTGTGGTTTTGATTTGCATTTCCCTGACGATGAGTGATACTGAGCATCTTTTCATGTGTCTATGGCCATCTCTGTCCTCTTTGGAAAAAGTCTGTTCATTTCGTCTGTTAGAGGGGAGGGTTTCAGTATTCCCTAGACAAATACACAGAGTGAGTGTTGGGAGGATGAAGGTGAAATGGAGCAGTGGGTCCTAAGGCATCCCAGACTGGTATAGGCTTGGCCCTACACTTCTCCGTCCCTTTGCCTTCCGGGGTTTATTCTATCCCATTCTAGTAGCTCTGCTAGAAAGGGTGGGGAAGAGACCTATTTCCATATGTCAAGATACCTCAGGGTTATGGGTAAGTTCCTAAACTTTCCTTTAAATATGGAGATGATTAAAAAAATAAGGCAGACCCCATTATGAGGTTCTTCAAAGAGTCTTGTGAAACATTGTTATGTGTCATGAGAAAGTATCTATATGTATTTTCACGCCTAAATAAGCAATTCCCTTTAGCTGTGGCTCCAGTGCCTGAAATTAAGCAAAGTGCAGAGCAGACGGTCAATAAATGCCACTGAATGGATGCAATTATTCAATATTGGTGATATTTTTAAATGTTATTTTCTTAGAGTCATAGAATTTCAGAAATTCAAGAGGGCTTAGGGTTTATCCCGCCCAGAGCCTTTATTTTTAAGTAAAAAAACTCAGAGAGCGAATCTTGTTTGTAGGTCTTGATAGCATAACATGAATTTACTGTTGACTCTGAACAACACAAGGGTTTAGGGGTGCCAATACCGTGTGCGGTCAAAAATCCATAAAAATGACTGCTTGAAGGGATATCCTAAGTATAACAATCCTATCACTTCAATATATTTGGTATATAAAAGTCAGAAGCACTGGAATGGAGGCATTAGTGAGTTATTTTTGTTTAAACTCTCTGCATTTTCCCTAGAGATTCTGCCTTCTGTCAAGATTAAGTTGCCCAGGCCTTAATATTTGTTGTGAAATAAATGGCTTTGATCTCGCAGATGCCATGGAGACAGAGGGTGGAAGAGCCCCATTACTCAGGAAGAAAACAAATTTCATGGGCTGTAGGCATACATTCTGCATGTCAAGCCAGATACAGTAGTCATTCTCAAAACAGAAATGAAGGACCTGCAGAGAAATGGCTTCCCTAAGAGGCAGTTCATCACGGAAAGCATGACAGATCAACCTCCACATGGTCAAACTGGGCTTTACTGATTCGAGGCCAATCTGTCCGGGGAACAGTTAGACGTTCATGTGTACCACCAACTTTCTTCTTAGACACATTTCTGTGCGTCAACGAGACACAGCTATCTAAGGCCAGAACCAGATTTTTCCTTTCCCCCCAGCCTGGGATATAGTGAGTACTCAACAGAAGAGTTCAGAATGAACCGATTTCTAACAAATAGAACCAGAGTCTCGGCCGGTGGTTCTCAACCAAGGCCAATTTGACAAGGTCTAGAGATATTTTTTAGTTGTTGCACCTCAGAGCAAGGAGGTTATGGGCTATTAGTGTCCAGTGAGAGGGGCCCGAGGATGCCACTAATATCCCACAATGTGCAGGACAGGGCCACAGCAAAAACGTATCTGGTCCAAATTGCCAATAGGGCTGAGGCTGGGAAACTCTGGCGGGGGCCATTATAAGGACAAAGTTGTTTCTCACCTTGTTAGCTTTTTTCTCCACTGAAGGTAGCTCCACGTGCTTAACACCCAATTCCGCACAGAGGAGAGTGGGTGATTTCTCAGGCTGGTGAGACCTGGCTGAGGACCTGGGAATGAGAAGACCAGCCCTTCCTTACCCCTTTTGAGGATGATCAGCCCACAGGCTCCTGCTCTGTTTCTCCACACCACAAGCTTCCTAGTTCAGACCCCAAGAAAGCCTGCCCAGCCTGGGCCTGAGGGAACGAGTCTAACTTGGCATTTCAGTATTAGGGGGCCCATTGTCCTTCCTGACTTAACACACGTCATAAACCTCGCACTTGATTCAGAATTCAGACGGGAAAAAAACCAGTGCTATTTATGGCCATCCCAGTTTCCCCACTAAGTCATGTTCGCTACTCATTAAGACGTGTGAGTTGTTCCATTAGGAATATCCTGTGCTATGCCATCCTGGAAAATTGTGGGTATTTTCTCAGCGGACACTCCCTTCCAGGTACAGGCCCTGCTCAGACAGGTGCAGTGAAACACTCTTGCTTCCAGGAAAAGGCCCTTAAATTATTAGGAAGCACAGGGCTTAAAGGTATGTTTGAAGTCATTGCCCAGCCAACCCTGCTGTGACAGTGTCCTCACAGACATAAGCCACAGGGAAGTGAAGGTTTCTGATTAATGACTGGATGGCTTGGGGGAAGTAGAGTATGGCCCTCAGGGATAAGGTGGTGATATTCTCTCAGGCTACAGAGATACAGAGGGTGGCAGAGAACCAACCTTTTCTAGAACGTGGCCGCGCACGTCCTCGCTGTACTGACAGCAGAAGGTGTAACTTTTCAGGACACGATCTAGGCCTGAGAGGTTTTGTTCACGTTATCACTCTTCTATAATAATGAGACTTACCAAAAAAAAAAAAAAAAAAAAAAAGCATCTGAAAATGCTCTCACCAAAAAGGGCAGAGAAAAACGACTCTAGTGATTTTGAATTCTCACAGCTCGGTTCCCCGAAGACACATTTGTTTTTATTTTTAGTGCTTTCCCTATAGCATCATTGATTATATCTGATTCATAATTAACTTAGAAAATATGAGGGAGGCTTGTGATTTCCATTTAACACTTAGATTGAGGAAAGAGAATACCGATGATTTTGTTCGCTTATGTGAGTATATCTCAGTGAACTTGGAGCAGACATCAGTTTTACGTTACCCTTTCTACCACATGGAATAAAAACAGACGTTTGACGTGGAGCAAAACCAATTTATTCTGTAGGAAGTCTTCCCCCAGTCATTACTGCTAATTTGTTTTGCAGCTTCCGTTCTTTCTTTCAGTTGGTAAGACTAAGCTAGGATTGGGGCGCCTGGGTGGCTCCGTCGGTTAAGCATCCGACTTCGGCTCCGGTCATGATCTCGCGGCCCATGGGTTCGAGCCACGCGTCGGGCTCTGTGCTGATGGCTCAGAGCCTGGAGCCTGTTTCGGATTCTGTGTCTCCCTCTTTCTCTGACCCTCCCCTGTTCATGCTCTCTCTCTCTCTCTGTCTCAAAAATAAATAAATGTTAAAAAAAAAATAAAAAAAAAAAAGATAAAGCTAGCATCATCAATGTCCCCAGCATCATCAGGACCACGGTCACAGCTCTTATTACTTGAGTACCTACTTTGTATCCCACATTGTGTTGGGTTCTTTACGCAGCATCTCTTGGAAACCTTACAATAATCCCATGCAATGGGCATTATATTCTAGATTTTACAGACAAGGAAATGGAATCTCAGAGACGTTACATTACGTAGTTTGCTCAAGGTCACATTACTATGAGGGACAGAGTCAGATTCAACTGAGGTTTGTCTGACGCTCGTATTGGGAATCCAGGCACAGGATCATCTCAGTCAGGCACAGAGGGATTCAACCAGTATCAGTTTTTGAATGCCCTGTGCCAGCCACAGCGAGGAATAATCAGATGGCAACTGCAAAGTAGCCTGGCCTCAAGGAATGCCATGAACAAGGAGGTGGAGGATAGCAGGTATGGCAGTCACTAGCAGTGTTTCTCAAAGTTTTTACCAATGGGGCAGAAAAGATGACTGAAGTACTGTGTTAAGTTCAACAACATGTATCACATTCTTCTCCGCAGTATATCCATGCTGTATTAACATAAAAATACACTTAAGAACTGCTTACCATTGACTAGGGGTGCCTTGGTGGCTCGGTCGGTTAAGCGTCTGACTTCCGCCTAGGTCATGATCCCGCGAGTTCAAACCCCACTGCGGACTGTGTGCTGACAGCTCAGAGCCTGGAGCCTGTTTCAGATTCTGTGTCTCCCTCCTTCCCTCTCTCTCTCTCTCTCTCTCTCTTTCTCTCTCTCTGCCCCTCCCCTACTTGCACCCTGTCTCTCTCTCTCTCAAATATAAATAAACACTAAAAAAAAAAGGTTTTTAATTATTTACCATGGACTAGAAAGGGTGGTCCCAGGAGACAGAGAATTTTCTCCTTGTGATTTCAGGTACCCTTGGCACATCGCACCGCGATGAAGTTCTATAGGATAAGTCATCAAAATGGACACCCAGGAGAACAGATCATTTTGAAGACAGGCAGGCTTGCGACTGATATTTCAGTTCAAAGGCAGTCAGGCAGGAGTTTTCTCTCAGCATTTTTATTCTATCCCAGGTCAACTGATTAGACAAGCCCCACCCACGTTACAGAGAGCAATCTACTTTACTCAAATTTATCTTTTTTAAAGTTTTTTTTAGCGTTTATTTATTTTTGAGAGAAACAGACAGAGCACGAGTGGGAGAGGGGCAGAGAAAGAGGGAGACACAGAATTGGAAGCAGGCACCAGGCTTTGAGCTGTCAGCACAGAGCCCAACGCGGGGCTCGAACTCACGAGCAGTGAGATCACGACCTGAGCTGAAGTCTGACATTCAACTGACTTGAGCCACCCAGGCGCCCCTGCTTTCCTCAAAATTAAATGTTAACCTCATCCAGAAACACCCTCAAGGATAAAACACCCAGAATAATATTTGATCAAATATCTGTCCACCTCATGGTCTAATCAAGTTGACACATAAAATTAACAATCACAAAGCAAAACAAAAAAAAAAAAGCAAATTGACAATCACAAAGCAAAACAAAAAAAAAATGAAAATAAAAAATGAAAAATATCAAGATATCCTAAAATAATAAAAGCTTTCATTTTTTTAAAAGTGAAAAAAAATATCTGTAGATAAAGAGAAAGTAAATCTGGACCTGATATAGATAATAAGATCCTGGACTCGGAGCTTGATGCTATGATTGGATAAGAGTTTGGAGGTCTTGGGATGGGGGTGGGTGTATCTTTCAAGGAGAAGGGACGTGAATAATCATGACCATGAGTGTGGACAATACTAGGTTAAATGATTAGCTTCAGCTTTTCACTCCGTTCTGCATCCATATTGTCATATGACTTTGTAGCTCTTTCAAGTAGACTCAAAGGACTCCCTCTGCTCCCTGTCTTTGGCCTTGACCATCGGCTTTTTCTTTAGCAATGAGATATTCACAAATATGACACAAACAGAGGCCTGAAATCTGTTCTTGCTGATGACCGGCATGCTGCCCGTACCTTGACACCAGCCCCAGCTGAACCCAGCGTCAGTCACTTGACTCAACTGATCTTCAAGGATACGAATGAGAATCATACAGAGTTAGTGTCATGTCTTCAAGGCATAAGACCGAGTGCTTCTGTGGTGTGCCCTGTGCTAGCTACTGCCATGAGTAATGGCAGCTACAGCGTTCCTTCCAGATTGTTGTTAGCCATTGAATTTTGGGCCACCTAGTTTCGCAGAAAGCTAACTGATCCTACTAAGTTAAAATACTGTTCTTTTATTCCATAAATATAGGAGTACATACTCCATACCAGGAACATCTGGGAAAATGGTTGTAAATAAGATGGACATGTTACCTGCTCTCCAAGAGCTTATAGTCATGAATCTGTCGTTCTTTGTGTGAAAGAGAAAAAGAATTCTTCCACATTGAAAATAATCGCCCTCCACTATCTACTGCTTTTAAAATTCAACTCAGGTCTTGGAAGTATTCATGGTCATAACAATTCGGGAAAAGGCTATGGTTCCAGAAACTAGACAATGTGCAGAGTTTTGGCGTTTTGGTTTTGTTTTCGTTTTCTGCAAATCAGAGCAGTATAATCGGGAAATACGTTGGCTGAATGCGATAAATAGCACGGTGGGTTTCTGAGTGTATAAACCTGAGTGTGTGTGAGTGTGTGTGTGTGTGTGTGTGTGTGCATATGCATATAGAGAATCTCAATAAGTGGCATCATCTACTAATTTATTCAACTGGAAAACCTGTGTTACCTCTGACTCATCTTTTCCCCCAATGTTCCTAAATGTTCCTGGAATATGTGAATGTCTCTCTCATAGTGTCATCCTAACCAAGTCATTACCATCTGCTCCTGGATTATGAGACAATAGCGTATTACCAGGTCTCTCTGTCTTTGCTCAGTCTGCTGTCCTTGTTCATTCAGCACCAGAGAGATTTATTAAAACTGTGAAACCGGCCTTTCGCTCCCTTGCATTGATGCCTTTTGAGGTTTTCCTATTCCTGGAGAACGAGGTCCAAGTTTTCTAAGACACAAAACAAGACCTTTCCTTATCTCACCTTTGCTACCTCACCTCCTACTACTCTCCCCTTCAGACCCATCCACCAGGAAGTAGACACATCGTTAGGATGGGAATTGGTTGGTGCTGCCTCTTGGCATCCTGTAAGGACACGTCCGCAAATGCTGTGCCTTAGGAATCTCAGGTGCCTCACTTCCTCGAGGGATCTCCACCTTGCCCTGCATGCTGTATGACGTGTTCTACTCCTTGGCTCCTACTATTTCCTTTGCCAGAATATCATTCTCACCTTCCTTTTCCCATCAACACGCATTCGTATATTTTAGACTTGCCTTCACCTGGCATTTTGGGGGAAGCATTCCTTGACCCCCAGGTAGTGGGAGTTTACTCATAGCCTCTATGCTCCCATAGGGGGTTTACTTCTATTTTAGCTCTTACCTTTAGCAGGTCACAACTGGTTATTTACCCTGCCCCTTGACTCGAAAATCTCTTAAGATGGAATATTTTGTCCCTCATCTTTGTAGCATAGAATGCTAGGCCAGTCATTCTTCAAACTCTCCCTCTCCCTAGTCTCCCATATGCAACCCATCACTAAATTATGTGGCCGTTGCCCCCAAACATTTTTCAAGTCCGGCTATGTTTGTTCATCTCCATCCAAACCACAAAGCTAATATCATGTCTTACCTGCACCGTTATAGTAGCTTCTTACTGGCCTTCCTGTGTGCCGTAGCACACCCTTACCCCCACCACACCCCCCTCATTCATTTTTTCATCGTAGCCAAGGTAATCATCTTTGCAAAATGCAAACGCGATCTTATGCCTCCAAACTTTAAAGGCTTCTTATTATTCTTAGGACAAGACTCATATCCTCAGATTGCCCTAAAGCCCCCCCTGTATGGTCTGGCCATGTTTGACCTCGACAGCTAATTGCACGGAACTTGTGCCATTGTTTTTTATAGTCCAGCTTTCTTTAGGTTCTAAAACATTCCGTGCAGTCCTCTACCGAATGGTCTGGACACAGGTAGGTCTCACTGCTTGGAATGTTTTACCCGCCCCATTATTTCACCAAATTAGCAGTTCCTCTTCCTCAGGTGAGTCCAGGAGTCACTAATCCAAGCCTTCTTGATGACTCAATCTAGGTCAAGCTCTCTGCTATTCATTTTCCTAGTTCCATGTTCCATTCCTTCAAAATACTCCTCTCAGTTCATATGTTTCATGTTTCCAGGCAATTGTTTTTGTTTAACGGCATCTAATTTTCTTGGTGCTCAGAAAAAAAAAAACAAAAAAACATTTTATTATGGAAATTTTCAAGCACGCGCAAAGTAGAGAAAATATAATGCACCGCATTTCCTCCTCCTGCTTTAACAATTAACAACCTATGCATCTTTTATCTCTTCTGTCTTTTATACTGCCCTACTTCCTCCCCAAATATCATATCTTACCCTTAAATCCCTTAGTCTATATCTCTGGACAATAAAAAACCGTTTTTTAAAAAACCCACAAAACACTTTCACGCTCTCACACTGCCAAAAATTAACGAGTGTCCTACAATCATCAGCTAGCCTGTCACTGTTCAAATACTGTATAAGATTTTGATTTAAGTTTTGACTTCCCATCATATCGGAGACAGAAACAATCAGTCTGCCACACTGCTTGCCACATAGCAGACAGTCAAAATATAGCTGAGCAAGTGACTGACTGAATGAATTATTACTTAATGAACTGGACACCGGAGTTCAAGGAGACCTGGGGAGCAAGACCGGAAAATGGCCAGTTAAATACGATTCTACCACTTTCCTTATGGGCCATACCTCCTCTTCAGGTGGCATTCTTGGGTCTTGGGGCAAGATGGTACACTGTCACGAGGGGTTTTCCTTTTTTCCTTCCCCTTGTTCCCTTTCCCAGTCCCAAAGAGCACTGGACATCTACAAGTGCCCACTAGTCAACCGGGCTGAACTGGGCATCGCAGGGGTTGGTGTTTGATCAGGAGGCTCCGCGTTTCTGCGCAGACACTTGATCACTGGCTGAGTGTGCTATTAAGTACCCCAAGGTTTATGTGATCTCACCACTGGGGAAGAGAGCTGTTGTAGTCAGATTTGATCAAAGGGAAAGCTAACCTTTGATGCTTGTTACTTCTATTTTCTTTTCTTTTTCTTGTTCAAATACGCAGTTGATATGATATTTTTATACAAATAGTACTTAACCCTAGTTGCAATTTTTCACTCTTTTGTGAGAAGTTTTCTATGTTATTATAAACCCTTTGCATTATCTTTTACTCCATAATATTCCATGAGGTGGCATTTCCAAACTTTATTCAGCGAATATTTCAGTTGCTTCCAATTCTGAACTATTACAAATAATGCTTTGATAAACAACTTTGTACGCAAAGCTTTTTCTGCATCAAATTTTCTTAGGGTAGGTTCCCAGAAGTAGAATGACTAGGTCAAAGAATACGAACAATTTAAAAGTTTATGTATGCACATTACCAAATTGCTTAGAAAGCATGTTGTTTGCTTATAACATTAGTTTGCCTTTAAATTTAATTTAATTTTGAAGTAACTTTTATTATTTTTCTATTGCCTGGATGGTGCATATTCATTATAGAAAAACTAGACAACACAGATATGTAGCAAGAAGGAAGCAAAGAGCATGAACTACTCCAGTACTCAGAGTTAACCGCAGTGTCTTACTGCATAGGCTTCCAGATCTTTCTTTATGCATAGAAACAATGAGATTATGTTTTGCATATATATCATTCGGCTCTATAAAGTCTCAAGGAAGAAACATCATAGATGACTATTGATAACAAGGATATGTTTCAGGGGTAACACAGGGTCCTGGATGGTGAGGGAAGTCAAATCGAGAAGCAGACCAGGGCTTTCTCTTTGTACATCTAATCCCAGTTCAGTAAATGCTTTTAGCATTTTTACTTCCTGAAAAAGAGATTCAATTGGGCATTTTGGTGTCCTCCAGATAGAACACTCGTTTTTCTTTCCCCAAAACTTTATTATTATTTTTTTTAAATAGACCACCCAGTGCTCACCCCAACAAGCATCCTCCTTAATGCCGTTCACTCATTTGGCCCATCCCCCCACCCACCTCTCCTCCAGCAACCCTCAGTTTGTTCTCTGTATTTGAGAGTCTCTTATGGATTGTTTCCATCTCTGTTTTTATCTTACTTTATTTTCCCTTCCCTCCTCCTATCTTCATCTGTTCTGTTTCTTAAATCCCACATATGAGTGAAATCATATGATACTTGTCTTTCTCTGACTGATTTATTTCACTTAGCATAATACGCTCTAGTTCCATCCACGTTGTTGCAAATGGCAAGATTTCATTTTTTGGATCACTGAGTAATATTCCATTGTATATCTACACCACATCTCTTTCTCCACTCATCAGCTGATGAACATTTGGGCTCTTTCCATACTTTGGCTATTGTCAATAGTGCTGCTATAAACATTAGGGTACCTGTGCCCTTTCGAATCAGCATTTTTGTCTCCTTTGGATAAATACTTAGTAGTGCAACTGCTGGGTCATAGGGTAGTTCTATTTTAACTTTTTGAGGAACCTCCATACTGTTTTCCAGAGTGGCTTCACCAGTTTGCATTCCCACCAACAGTGCAAAAGGGTTCCTCTTTCCAGATGGAACACTTCTGCCTCACTGTTGGGGAGTGCTCACCTCAAGCCATCTCTAAGCAGCTGTGTTCTCTCATACGCATATCCATTTATCTTGTGCTCTTGTATGGAGCCTTCCATCAACTGTGGAGAGAGTAGCATGACTGGTTCTTCTCCCATCCGGCAATTTATGATGCAAATAACTAAGTCAAGCCACTTTTCTGGAAGTGCAGGATCTCCGGAGGATGTCCATTTTTGAACTGTCATTCATATTGGTGTCAGTATAATATAACACTAAACGTCAACCCTGACTTCTAGCCTTCTATGGGAGGAATGTGCCAGATATGAATTATCCAGTCCCTTGCAACTAGATACGAGCCTGCTTCCAAATTGGGGCCATAGATTTTTAATAACAGAATCTTTGTAAACAAATTCTTTTTGGTTTTTTTCTATCCTATAAATGTTTGTCCATCTCTTTGATTTTAACGATTTTAACCCTTATAAGTCATTTCTTTTCTTCTGCTTTTTTTTAAATTTACTTACAGAGAGAGAGAGAGAGGAGAGAGTGGGGAGGGGCAAAGGGAGAGGAAGAGAGAGAATCCCATGCAGGCTCTTTGCTGTCCATGCAGAGCTCAATGTGGGGCTCAATGTCACGAACATGAGATCATGACCTGAGCCCAAATCAAGAGTTCATAAATAGCAAACTCGGCCACCCAGGCACCCTTGCTGTCATTTTTAAAAAATTGAAGTATGGCTGTACGTCATGTTATTTTAGGTGTACATCTTAAACTAATGTAAAGTTTTTGTTTTTAAATTAGAAAGTTTGGCCTATTCACATGGATTTTAATAAGCAAACATATATTATCTGTTTTCTTTTTTAAATGAATCTCTCTTTTTAAATACAGCAATTTATATAAACAAAAAAAAATAAATTCACCCATTTCTCTCACCCCTACTTTCTATCTATGTGGTTTGTTGTTTCCTTGTGCATCCTTGATTATGTTTTTCCTTTTAATCTCATTTATTACGTCACTTGAGTTTTACTTGGAAATAATACAGTCTCTGATTTGGAAGAATACATTTCATTTTTCTGCTAGCTATCTTTAAAAAAAATCTATGCTTCCCTAAAAAATGAGAAGTAGAATCTTCTAATGTTTCTCCTAGAGGCTCATACATTTAGAAAAAATGTAATTCTTCTGCCTCTTGAACTTACCAACCAGATTTTTATAGGAATAAACTGATCATGATGTGTAAATAAGCACATTTTATTCCTCCTTACTCAAGAATTTCAAGAAAATGTAAAATCCCAAGAATTTTAATGTCTTCACTAAGTTTTATAGTGAATCATTACTTCTACATAAGTTATGATGTATTGACTTTATTTATCATCATCATTTTATATACCTTCCTTATTCTTTAGTGCATTATTTTTATTAACTTATTAGTCAGCTCTAGTGTTTCTTCACTTAATTTGATGAGTAAAGCTATGCGGCTACTATATTTTCTCAGGGCTTGCTCGTCTCAGAATACGAGGATTTCTTGGTTTGATTTTATAGTATCTGAACTGTTTTTTTGTACTAGTCAGTCAGCTACCTGTGGCCCCACTTCCTTCTAGAATTAAACTTTCATGGAAACCCAGTCTTCTCTGGCCGTACTTCTCCCCTTTTCCATGACTCAGTGTTCCAAGGAATTATATTGATCCTATTATGTATTCGATCATTTCGAGAGATCGGTTTCTCTTTCTTATTAGTGGCTTCCACAGAGGCATGTAATCTCGTTCCTCAGGTTGGTCCTTCAGAGTCTTTTAACACCTTGTGATTTTTTTTCTGCATTACTAATTTATGAATCTGAGTGTGGGTGCATGAGTATATATCAGCGTGGGGTGGAGGTTGTCTTTATAGATCCAATTCTAGGAGCTTAGATGGTTTCCCTCATAGAGTCTGTAAGACTCAGTTAAGGGGAAAAGGAGCATTGGCGCGTGTAGTATGTGTTTCTGTTTGTTATTGCACCATTTTGTCTGTGTATGTGTGCAGTTATGTCTTTGAATTAGTGTTTAAGTTATGTGTACAGATGAAATGATCCTACAGTTAGAGGCAGACCTGTCAGGACCTATTATTAAGATGTAGGGGTTTTTTTTCCCTCTTTTTTTTTTTTTTTTTTTTACGAGAGAGAGAGAGAGAGGAGCAGAGGGAGCGAAAGAATCCCCAAGGAAGCTCCACGCTCAGTGCAGAGCCCGGACGCAGGCCTTGATCCCACGACCGTGAGATTATAACCTGAGCTGAAATCAAGAGTCAGACGTTCAACCGACTGAGCCACTCAGGAGCCCCTCCTCCATGCTTTTGTGGCATTCTGAGCTCTTCTGGGGGCACTCTTCTGAATCTTTTCTCTCATTCTGTCTTCTAGCTAAGCTGTTTCCACATCAACTTTATGTTGTTACAGACTTAAACTTATTTTTTTTTCCAATTTTTTAATGTTTATTCATTTTTGGGAGACACAGAGAAACAGAGTGTGAGCAGGGGAGGGACAGACAGAGAGAGGGAGACACAGAATCTGAAGCAGGCTCCGGGCTCCGAGCTGTCGAGAGGTCAGCACAGAGCCTGTCGCAGGGCTCGAACCCATGAGAAGCGAGATCATGGCCTGAGCCGAAGTTGGACGCTTAACCGACTGAGCCACCCAGGCGCCCCTAGATTTAAACCTATTAATCTTCTAATAAAAACATAACTAACTTTCTTATCTTGCTTAGGAAGGTCCCCTTCGCTTCAACGTTTAACAAATATTTGCCTATATTTTCCTCTGATATTTAAAAAAAAAAAATTTTTTTAATGTTTATTTTTGACAGAAAGAGACAGAGCATGAGCGGGGGAGGGGCAGACAGAGAGGGAGACACAGACTTGGAAGCAGGCTCCAGGCTCTGAGCTGGCAGCACAGAGCCCAAAGCAGGGCTTGAACCCACAGACCACAAGATCATGATCTGGGCTGAAGTCGGATGCTCAATTGACTGAATCACCCAGGCGCCCCATGGGGAACTATTTACCTTTGAGAGAGAGAGAAAGAGGGAGCAGGGGAGGAACAGAGAGAGAGGGAGACACAGAATCTGAAGCAGGCTCCAGGCTCTGAGCTGTCAGCACGGAACCCGACGCGGGGCTCGAGCTCACAGACTACGAGATCATGACCTGAGCCGAAGTCGGAAGCTCAACCGACTGAGCCACCCAGGCGCCCCCGCCTCTGATATTTTAAATTTACACAGATATTCAAGCCTTCTCTGAGTTATTTTTGTGTATCTTATGAGATGGAAGTCCTTCATTAGTTTCTCGCAGACAGCTGGCCAGTTGTTTCCGTGCTGTATTGAATAATCC